>NC_090925.1:209130424-210380424 GCF_040938575.1 Ambystoma mexicanum | reverse complement strand
GCCCTGGACAGGGCTGGTGGCAGAGTATCTTTTTGCATATTTCTAACCCTTTCTTGCCATGCAAACCATGTTTATCGCATTTGGCACAGGATGGTGGCCTGGCTCCAAAATGGCCATGCCACAAGGTTCTTTGGCCTGTCCTTTGGCCATCTTGCCCCTTAAACTTCCCCAGGCTGAGCAGATCTGGGTCAGTCCTTATTTGGGCATGCATTTCCCAGTGAAACGCCAAGCTTTGTGGGCTTCTGCATGCCTTGTGTGCGTGCCTCCAGGATGTGAGCTGGACTGTCTAGTTCCAATACACATTCTGGGTGACAGAGAGTCTGGTCTACTGGGAATGACTGGGACCACCATGGTACATAATTGGTCCACCTCTGGTGTGCCTGTATGTGAGCAGATCTCCCATTGGGTCCTCTTCGTTTTGGCGCAAAGGAGATTCTGGATAAGAGAAGGCTCCAAACACAGATACCAGGTCGATCTCTTGAGTTCTCACTGAACATAGGATAGGATTCAAGTATCCTGAAACTAAGAAGCCGGGTCGAGGAACCGCTGGTGACCCGCTGGAAGATTTGGCACCCTGAGACCGCTGTTGTCCCGCTGGACCCATCTGCATCCGATCGAACCAGAAGGTCAGCAAAGACGATTCGACCCATTTGAATAGTGGAACAAACTATTCCCGACACCTTCATCTGAACCTGCAAGTAAGCCTCTTTGGAAATGTTCCTGGGCCAACCAGTGAACTGGCCAGCTTGCGCAGGACGTTTGCTCTGAAAACGCCGCTGTTTTGAGTTGACACTTGAAACTTGGTAGATTGTAAGCTCTCTATTCACGGAACTCTCACACCGGATTTTGTACACTTGCCATTCCCGGGTCTGGAATAAAGAGAGAGTGCCCGAACCAGAGTACACGCGGTCACCGTGTCACCCAGCAGTGGTGACGAACTTTGCAGGTGCCTTGCTGCTGTGCCCCCTCTGCGCCCTGAAACCTGCTGCAGTGAAACTTTCCTGATCCCTTCACCAGGAGCAGAGAAATCGCCACTGTCCGGCCATGGAATCATCACTGTATCTCAGCCACTGAAAGCCGCAGAGCCGCACAATTGCCGCATTTGAACCTAACACCGCAGTGGACTCGACTGCCGAAGTTTGGTTCGGAATGCGCTGGGGGTTGGTGAGTACTTCCAACCCTTACCGGTGGCCCCTAGTGCATCCATCCACTTTTATGCAGGAGTGTCCCCGGGGGGACACTCACCTTTCCAGAGTTAGCCTGTGCTACCGCCCGATTCCCAACTCCTGGAACCTCTCCTGACCTTTTGCGAAGACCCTCCTAGAATAGTGGGAACCTATTCTTCATAGCCTCACCCATCTTTCTGAGCTGATACACCCTCTGCAACAGACCCCATTTTCGCTCCTCTGCACCCTTGCGTGCACCTGCACCTGAAAGTACTTTTGAGCGAAAGGCTCCACTCGTCGTAGGGACTGGACTGTCTCTATTGTTTGATGAAGAACTGCCTAAAGTCTGTTTGCACTGCTTGCTCCCTTTCCTTCTAGGTTATGGACCCATTCTTGTGCATTCACACTTTCGGCCACTTGGTATTGTACATATGTGTTATAGTAGTGTTGTATTGGTTTGAAGTATTACTGTTGATAATTGCTTTGTGTTTGATTTCAAAGGCCTTGAATACATGTTATGTATGCTTAATATATACACCTGACTGAGAGTAATTTATAGTGTCCTTGACTGTGTGTGCTCATTGTGGGCTTTCAATCACCCTCAACCCTCCTGAGACTGAGTTTTGACCGCCCCCAATGCTACCTTGATTGGTCTGGCTTGTCCAGAAGGTTACCCTGTTCCAAGAAACTAGGCTGGCCTTTTGAAACTCTGCCCACCAGGTCAGAGTTAAAAAATCAATCTTAACAGGCAGCTTCGGTTAGCTGCCAAGCCTTATGCCAGGACATGTCGAGGTCTGTGTCTAATATCGTGTTGAAATCTCCCCCTCCCACAGGATAGGGGGGCTATAGTGCCTGTAAGTCTATTATGCCAGAGTAGAATTTAGGATCGTTCACATTTGGCCCATAAACGTTCATCAACACAACCACTTACCCCATCAATGTACCATGTAGTAGCACATAGTGACCCATGGAGTCCAAGTGCGCTTTCTTATGTGTATATTGTATCGATTTGTGGATTAAAGTCATCACTCCTATGTGAAAAACCTATGTGCACCCCAGTTTCTGACAAACCTCTCGCAACCAGCAGTTATTGCATGTGTTTCTTGCAAAAACAGGATGCAGGCTTTGTGTCGCTCCACATACAGCTGGAGTCTCTGCATTTTAACTGGAGTCGCCAGTCCCTGTACATTCCAACTCATACATTGAAGTGTCTCAACCCCCATCAAGCCAGCATATACCATGGGTCCTGTGCACATATTGTGCCAACACTGAGCATTTCAAAGGAATTGACACCAGGTAACACTGCACATTAATAACAGTAGCACACATGTCAAGCAGATTTCGTTTTTTAAACTCAAACCTCACCCCCTACCACACCCCTATCCCTACCAGAGGAATGCGTGTCCCACATCCATCAACCCAACAACACTTGCAACTTTACATGGGGGGATGTTCGCCGGCTACAGCCCAGGCATCAACACGGCCATAACGCTATATATCTTAAACATATTTGGGGGTGCATAGTTTGGAATAAACATGTGTCAAATGAGGAATTTGTAACAACCATGTCAATCAGAACAACAATGCTCATTACGTAGATACCGTCTATAAGCAACAGCTGAATCATGCAACGCATCACTAGTATTTCAGCAAACATCTATCAGCGAGCTCACCTAGGCAACAAGGGCTGTACGACCCTCGTTCAACCAGGGAAGTGCTCATCTAGAAACGTCATGTCTTTCTCAGGTATGGTGAAGAAGTGCACCTTGCTGCCATGTTCGATTTGTAGTTTAGCTGGGGATAGCATAGCGTACTTCACACCTTGGTCACAAAGTCGTTTCTTTACAGTCATGAAGGATTTCCGCTCCTGCTGCACCACGATCGAGAAATCACCCAGGAAGGGATGTGGGCCGCCGCAGCTTGCCTCGCGGATCAACATCGTCCCCGGTCTCATCACCCTGGGACGGACGCAGGCCATCGCATCGGAGCGCCCACTGGGTCCTGGCGGAAGAGGCGGTGCAGCTCACAGCTCTGTAGTGCGGGTCAGGCTGCCCGGCTTAGCCAATGTATCAGTGTCCTCATCGGGGTCTGAGGGAACAGGGCAGACGCGCCGCCAAGACTCGGCTGCTGGCACAATTAAACTACACAGCTGTTCCGACACAGTATAATGCGCGTTCAAGTCGATGCGCACCCCAGAAACAAGTCTTTGGCCGTGTGAAGATCCCGGGCTGAGTAGCTCCTCGTACAGGTGGCCATTATCTGCCATGCACAACAGCGCCTCCTGTGTTTCTAATTCTGTAGGAAAAATCCCTGTGATAGAAGGTTCTCCAATCCGGTGTGCAGTGGTGTATCCAGGATCCCAGGGCAGACGTCACATTATACACATGGGCCCAGGATGGAGGCCCAGCAACTAAAATAGATATATTGGGCCTCATTACGAGTCCGGCGGTAACCGAGGCGGTAAAACCGCTTGGTTACCGCCAGACTCATATTACCATTCCGCCTTCGTGATTCCCGGAATTACCGGGGCATTACAACCCCGGCTTCCCGGGAATCACGGAGGCGGAATGGTGTTAATCTCCATTCCCATTGAGTCCTATGGGACTCAATGGGAATGGGGATCATGGAAACACCGGCAGCATCTCGTGATGCTGCCGGTGTTTCCTTGTCCGCCTGCAGGCGTGCAGTGTTAAACCCGCCAGGTCAAACCTGGCGGGAACATCACCTCCCGCCTGCAGTAGTCGGGATCAGGTGGTCCGGAAACAACGGTGGCGTCGGGTTTACCGCCACCGTTATTTCCGGACCGCCTGATTTGTAATGAGGCCGATTGACTTTATTGGTCCATTCTCTGTAGCATGTTCCCATGGACAAGGCCAGAGTTTAAACTAGTTCGATCTATAGGATACTTTTAAATCGTTAAGACATAATTCAACCAGATGTCCACTTCCACTGTAGCAGGAAACTTGGGCCTGATTCATGGATTTTTTATCACAGTGCAAAATGACTTTGAACTGGTGCAAAGTGACTGCCCTGCCAGCAAACACCATGATTCACAGAGCGGTGCACAGATATTTGTGCAGTGCAAAGTGACTTTGGATGACAACAAATACTTCTAAGTCCCACCCATCTTCCTGTCTGCTGTACATGAAAGTGTCTCCCTAATTAATTAGCCCTATGCGGTGCTTGATCACAGCAGGTGCCTCCTTTGAAGTAGGGGCTTGCAGGCAGACTTTTGTCTCCTACAATTCACATACTTCCCTGCTCTCAAAGAAGTGTTTCCAGACAGGCCATTCAGTGCCCTTTCATACCAAGGAGGAGTGTTAGTACCAAGTTGACACATTGCATTACAAAGAGGTGTTGGTCTCTGCTCTCCATTGTCACTTCCTGCACCCATACCTTCCCTGAGGCATGCTAATTAACATTCTTCAGTATTTGCCACCACCAGCAAGGTTTAACAATGGAGATGCAAATCCATGTGGCCTTGAAATGCTAATCAGTCTGCCCACGGCCAGAGGCTTTTGATGTACCCACGGCTGTCAGGTGTCAGCTACACATGACAGGGGAGGGCAGCGCTGGTGTAAACTGTGTCCTCCCAGAGTACATGACTATTTTTCTGCTGTGCAGTGAGCATGGAAAGTATGTGCGGGAATGACTCCACATATTTTCAGGAGGTCGATCTCCCATCATTCATGCTTTTAAATAAACAAAAAAATCAAATAGCCCAGGCGAGCGCACTCTCCCTGTGCAGATTGATAAAAACAAATCAGGGTCCACTTTTACTGCCTACCATGATTACTTCATGTCGACTCCTTTTTCTTAAAAATACACTAACACATTGCTCTAATATCCTGTTCTAGAAGTCCTAGCACTTACATCACATGGCAGTTTGTATTTCTGGACCCATATAAATCCAGAACTGCATGTACCAGAATGTAATACCAAATGAACCTTAAAGCTAGAGCAGGTTTAGTGCTCCAACCATGACATTGCAGTTGAGATCTCGGCACTGCCAACTACCTATGTATAGCTGAGACTATCACTGATACTACTGGGCTTTGCTTTTTGTTTAAGGCCTTTCAGAAAAGGCTCTATGTGGATGCATCTTAACATCACCTCCACTCTGCCTCCTGGACTAGTCGGGTGGCGTCTCGCCCTCCCGGTGCTTGCTGTCGCTTCCGCTCTTTCTCTCTTCTTGCTTCACTTGCATGGAATTATCTTCCCCCCGACATCTGAAAAACAGTCCACACGGATTTCTTCAAAACCAAACTAAAAGCCTACCTCCTTTACTCTGAGTTACCCTCTTAACCTATCGCTCATCTGCTTGCTAGCTAAAATATCTCCCTCGCCTCTAAACTGCCTCTGTACCTCACTTCCTCTGTCTCCACTCTAGTATTTCACCCATCATGGATCCATTGTGAGCCGAGCTGGCCGTACTACCTACCTGCACTTAAAAATGTCCAATGTTGTTAGTCCTTCATCTATGTCTGTCTGTGTATTGTCCCCGGTGACTGTTCCATTTACTCCCCTCCCCAGCCTGACCAGAATGTCCCTCAAACTCACCCCATTGTAAGAAGCTCACTGCTTCCCCTCAAATCTGATTTCTTATCTATTGTACATTCTTTTGTGATCAAAAGAGCATTGTTCCTCCTGTATATAAATAGATACAATTACGTGGGTGTGCAACTCCTGTGCACACTTGTACATTGTATAATGAACTTTAGGTAGCGTTTTGCTGCCAGTGAAGGTACATATTTCTCAAAAGATAACAATGTGTGTTTTTATTCCCGTGCACAGGCTCGTTTTGCATCCCCAGAAGGAACAGGAAGAGCTGAAATCTTTTTATTTAACCATGCAGGTGCTAGTAACATCAATTTACAAAAACACCAAGGGTAGTGTAAGTGACATCAGAGAGCTGTTGACATCTCTAGAAGTGTCATTACCTAACGGTTGACCTCCATAAACTCACACCATTTGATTTCACATGACCTTTGGCCCTAATAACATCTTAGGAAGTGACATCACAAACTTAAAAAAATACAATAAGTGAATGATTAATAAAATACCAAATAGTAGTAAAGCAGAGACATGTTTGAGTGAGTTTCCAACTTCATATTAATTGGTGTGCTCGTTTCATATGTCCTGGATGCAGCCATGATACGCCAATGACACATACTGCAGACTCATTGCTGGCAAGAGGAAGTTGCTTCTAATTGAAATGCTTATATTTTCCATTAAAAGCAGCCAACATAATCCCATTTTGAAGAGCCTACGGCCCCCCTGGACATCCTTTGGGCCCCCATTGGAGGCACAGGCCCCCAGTTTGAAGGTCACTGCTGTAGAAACTCACATGTCCTGACACTTCCATATTATGCCAAGTACGGCCTTGTATATCCAGGTAATGCCATTGTATGCAATGTTGAGCCCCATATGTTAGATGTTGTCATCATGATATGATATGATGTGGCATTTATAACGCGCCTGCACACAAGAGTTTCTAGGCGCTACAAGTCAAGGAGGCGAAACAAGGGAGGACAAAATAACGACCTTACTAGGCCATGTGTCATTCAGGTCGTGCAAGTGCGACACCGCAAAGTGCAGGGGAGAAGGGAGGGGGGAAGTGCCAGGGAGAGGGAAGGGGGAAGTGCGATCATTGCAGCAGGCTAACAGTACGTGCAGCGAGTGCAGCGCGGCTCTGGGTAAGTGCAAGGAGGTAGGGGGGGCCGTAGGGGTTACAGTTACAGCCCCTAAGAGCGCAAAAGGCCAGGAGGCAGTGCAGGGGTGACTGTCATGGAGGTGCCTGGTACCAGTGAGAGCATATAGAGCATACAGCCACTCATGTCAAAGTATTGCCATCATAGGGTCAAGTGCAGCCTCAAGCGCACAAGTATGGCCATTTTAGGCCAGGTAAACCATGATAGACCAGGTGTAGTCATTATTAGAAAGGCGTAAATTCACATAAGCAGGCTCTGACATCATGCACCAGCTGTAGTTTTCTTAGCCCATTAATATCATCCAGCTGTTGGCAGATTTAAGAAAAGAAATGGTCTCACTGAGAACATTGGTAAAAATGATCTGGGGTCTGGGGGTGGGGCTGATGATGGGGGTGTTTTGATGCAGGCAGGTTTCGGGTGGTTTTGGGTGTGGTGGGAGTACATTTGTGGGATAATAAGTAGGCTTGTAAACGTGTTTTAATAGTGAAAATCAAACCGAGTAACATCAAGGCGATGTAATTTGAGGTAAAGTGATTTGCTCAGGATCACACAGTTTGAGGAAGTTGAGAAGGCAAGATTTGTGCACAACTGTAATGGTTGCATAATCCCCAGGTTAGCCAGTGGGCCTTATTTCCTCCGACCCCACCTAGTTTTACACCAATTTACGGTTCCTACTTTGCAGTTTGACAAGCGCAGATGCAGATTTACAGAACACTAAAGCACATACTGTGTGATCCTGAACATATAACAGCGAGTCTTCCTAGAAATGGAGCGGGTATGGCAAGCATGACGTGTTCTCTTCTTGTCTCTAGACACCCCTTGCTAACATCGTTTGTCCAGTCGGTAACATTGTACATGGTAGACCTCAGTCCGCAATGCTGGGATTCGGCAAGCCCTTACCTCACTGATATGCTTCCATCCGCTTCTATGCGCTACAGTATTACAAAAGAGAGGTCTGAAATCTAGATTAGAGCCCATGAAATAGTGCTTTGCACGCTTTGCTATTTACAGCCGCATGTCATTTCAAAAGTCAGAATTCGGCAAATCGCAAACACGGAAGTGTAAAGCACACATGGTGATAGAATACACACTTAGGTCCCTTAACAGTACTGGGTTGGCAGATGCCTTCTTGGGTGATGCTGGGTTAGGATTTCAGATTGCTTGTGCCAGTGGAGGAGTAGTTGCACCTCTCACTCCACATGAGTCCTTGTTTTGTGGTTGCAAGCCGACATCATTTGGAAAAGCACCACAGCCACTCTGCATCAAAACCCCATGGCATGTATTCCAGGCCAACATGTGTTTCGCAAAACCAGATGGGTTGAAAGAAATAATGTTTTAGCACTTATGTGACTGGTGTGGTGGTCGCTGGCACTGCCTCGCCAGGGGTCATAAAGGCAGTGGCAGGGGGTACCAAAGAGAGTGTTACCTGTAGTGACCCCATTGGCGTTCCTGGCTTGTGCTGGTGGGGCTCCCTGTTCCTTGCGGGGGTGGGGGGTGGTGGGGGTGTGTGTGTGCGCCCACTGTCAGCAGTTCTCGTGTAACCCAGTAGCAGCCGCATCTTCCAGTTCTGCACTCAACCCCCCCCCCCGCCCCCCCCCGCCACTCACTCCCCCCCCCCACCCCTGCAAGTAACGTGATTGGTTGGGCCCCAGGGAAACCAGGGCGGGCAGCGCCCCTCAGGCCAAAGCCTGTTTACGCCACAAAGGAGTCATTGGACCTGTGCAGAATACAATACACATAAGAACTATTTCACATTTTTTAAAATTGTTTTTGATTTTGTAGAAGTTAAACCTTTCACAAACATTTTGATTTTTAAGAGCATAAAATATATAAAAAAGACAATCATCGATCCGTAAAAATGATGCAGAGAATATAATAAAATAACAAATACAAAGAAAAAATAACGAAGTGCAAAGCAAGCAAGATCTGCCATAAACCTGAAGAGAGAGTGGCAGCACAGACACAAACAAGGCGCCCTTATCCCCGGTGCCACTTACGCCCTCTCCCCGAGGAGAGCTAGTACTTCAGTAATTAAGCTGTTGAGGGCTAGCACGGGTGGTAACCGGCCTTGCCGCCGCCGACCTCGTAACACTGTTTCCGCCATCTGATATCCCGGTACCAGTACGTTCTGGGGTCGGCAGTTGGCTCAATCCAAAACGCAGATATAGATTGCGAGCCCTGTTGCAAGGAAAGTTGTAGATGTATTTCACCAGGTTTTCGGTCTTGCTCAGAAATGTAGCATATTCCTTATAAGTCTGGCATGGAGCCAGGAGATCAGACCAGTGCATGGTCAAGAGTTTGTACTTCCGGTGTGTTCATGCCGGCCTATGCACAAGCTCCTCCTCAGTTGTTTGGATCTACATTTACAATTGAAAACAGCTGCAACCACACGAATAGCAGCTGAGTAATGTTGCTAATGATATGTGTTAGGGCTACCACAGTGCACTGCTAGGGGCCACCTTACTGGCCAGTGCAGACATCTCTATGAACTCTTGCACTGCTTGACCTCGTGAATGGGCATTATTGGGAGACCAGGGCCAATTGATTGTCATCTTTGTGATGCTGGAAATGCATTGGAGGGACAGGGCCTCCATGTTCTTGTCCTTTATTATCTTATCATGTGTGTTCTGCGTTGTTATCTGCACAGGAGTCCAGTTGGGCCTCCTGGCAGTGCAGCTCTTCCTCTTTTTGGTTGTGGTGAACAGAGACCCTTGGCACCAATGGGTGGGGGTACAACCCTGTACCCTAGTGTATGTTTTTGGGCACCTGTGTGTTGCCCACAGAGTAGGGCATGGGCTGGTGGCAGCTCCATGCTGAATTTGACAGGTGCTTTGAGTATCCTCAATTTTGGGATACCCAGACCCTACCATAGGAATCAGTGAATTCCTGATAGAAGGCAAGATGGACCTGGGGCCTCTTGGGTTCTCTTTCCTGTTAGCTTGTTTCCCCAAAGTCCTGGGAAGCCCTGACTCTGTCCCTTACCCCGACTGGCTGTTGGGTGGAAGAACCATATATGGTATTGTGAGAAAGTCCAGGCCATGTTGTGGGTACGCGCGTGGGGTGGAACCTGTGTGAACAGAGTGTGTGATCAATATGCATTCTATGTTATGGGTGTCTAGTTTCTTTGTGTGTGACACAATGAATGAGACAGCCCTGCCTGAAACTGTCATGGTGCTTGCCCCAATCCACATTCCGTGTTATGGGTGTCTGGGTGGAAGTGAAAAGCCTGAATGCTTGTGGGCCTGATTGGCTGCCTGCCTGCATGAATGCACTTCTGTGTGATTGGCCGACTGAGCCTGGCTCAGGCAGAGTGAATGAAAGACAAATATATATATCTGGCGATTCTCACTTAGCAATTTGATCAGAAACTGAAGTTGAAACTTTAAGTTACTTATCCTTGAAGCCCAGCTGGAAGAATTGCTGCTGCTTTCCTTGGACGAATTCTAAAATATGTTGAGTCTGTGGAGGACTGATCCGAGAGAGGACCTGGCTAGGAGAGCTCTCCCCGAACTATGAGGGAACATCATGCAAAAGCTGATCTTCATCTAGGTACTCTGGGAGCAGTCCCGAAAGGCTGTCGATCAGAGAAGGGTCCACTGAGAATCTTGAAGTGTAGTGCCAGGACATAAAGGCCATCGTAGTCCCTTGCCGTCGACCGGGGCTCAGAGGAGCTCTGTATCCACTGGAAGCCAGGTGAAGCATGTTGCCCAGAAGCAGAGACAGTTTAATGCCGTGCTGCTCGACAATCGGAGCCGCAACATTCCACATTTGCCTAAGAACATTTGAACGAAGGGCTCCCTTGCCATCACCGTCGACCGTTTTGTCCCGTCAGAGAAAGTCAAGGTCGCCGGCTACTGAGGAAAGTCCGCTGGTGGGTTTCCTGCCAGCAAGAGCCAACAAAGATGTTTCGAGGACACTGACAAAGTGAATATTCGAAGTCCAGCCGGTGGTTGAGTCCCGATCGCCGAAGGTATCCCGAGGTACGGGCTGCAGCTGCAGCACTGACAGGCCAAAGGACTGCCAAAGCAGGCCAAAGGACCGCCAAAGCATCTCCCAACAGCCGCCACCCATCGCTGGCCTACATCCATCACTGAGTCTTCTTTGCAGCACCAAACTCTTTGCATCAAGATGGACTGCACGCCTCCTCTTCCCAGGACTTCCAGGAACGATTTTCGAAGAGTACCACAAAGGTCAAAGCTGCAGTTTCAACGCAAGTATTCACCTTTCTTAGAGGAATCTCGACGCCCTGTGACTCCCGCTTTAAAGGGAGTCCACTCTCGAGGGATCCGTCGATGAACCGTCAAAGAAACTCAGAATTGTGTCTAGGTAGCTGGAGAAGCATTCTGCCATTGTTTAACCTAACTTGTCTTCCTTCCTATGATCTATGCTGTCACACCTTGCTGCATGATTTGTATGCTATCTTATAACTGTCAGCAGTTGATGCATTTTAAAGGAATCTATAGCTAGTGTGGTACCACGTAGACAGTGTATGTATTTGCCATGTTAGAATTGCCAGAGTACAAATTGTATATATCTCTCTGAACCTTATTTTTATATAATGAACTGTGTTATCACCTAACATAGTGTGTGGACATTCCTTTGTGGGGGCCTTGGGGACTACACTGTACTTAAGATCTAGCCTGCATCACCTCCTGAGAGCTTAAGCCTTGGTTGCTCGTCCATTGCTACCACAATACAAACTCTTGGCTGGGGTGCTCTGTGCCTCTACTCTGCCAAATAGAGGGCATGATTACAGATACCCCCCTCCAGTCTTTACAAAAGTCTGATTCATTTTGGCAGTACTTACCTCACAGAGTTTCTTATAAACTTTCTGAACCTAAAAGAGGCCATGGAGGTGGGATTGATCAGACCAGTTCAGGCTTCAAATGACACATATTGTCTGACTTCAAGTTTGCGTTTCTACTGTTTGTGGCTTTGCACAGAAGAGGGTCACTTTCCAGGTGAGCCCCGGAAATTGATAATTTAGGAGGAATGCTGTTATTTCTCTATAACTTGGAATCAGGCGGAACAAATCATTTTGCTCTTGGAAGCCAGTATTCAGGGCAGACATGGAAACTATTTTCATATTTGGTGTCATCTTCAATGTTTGTACATTCATATCTAGCAAGTAGAATCCTGCTGCCAGGGGCCTTCTCAACAGAGGACAGATTCTTTTTATATACAGCTGGTATCTGTGTATGTTTTTATGCCCGTGTAAAACCTAATTTGTATACTTTTTCTATGCAACATTTTAAATATATTTAGTACAATCTATTACATGATACATGCTTTACATGATACATGATACATGCTTTAGTTTGATGACTGCCTATGCCTCTTAACCAGCTCAGTAAGTAAGGTTTATCACCACACGCAATTGCTTTCTGCATCTTAGGCACAATGTAACAGTGTCACTGGCTATGGACTATGGTGTAAGAGCACTGCTTAATTTGTATAGAAAATGATGCCAAGGCCCAAAGATTTTCTAGCACACTTGTGACACTGCGGGCAGGCAGTTGCCACCCATTGTTGCAACAACGCACAGCTGCTCCCCAAAGTGTCGACACATTTCGGGTTGAACTGCAGCAGGCACCTGCTGAATGGGGTTGATGGATGCTCTGGCTATCATTACTTCATAATAAATCTGAGGTGGAGATAATAAGTGCAGGAGCTCAGAAATAAGTGCTGGGGCTGAGCCCTGGCAAACACCTCCACAAATAAGGCACTGTGTTTTTCAGAGAAGCTGAAGTGTACTCACTCGCGGTGAGACCAGAACACTGCCTCTAGGGAGAGGTATAGGAGCACTGCTTGTGAGGGCTGCCGACACTGCTTTTTCTATGGCTGCATGGGGATGGTGATGGGTCTTAGTCTATGCGATTGTGGTCCCTGGATCTAGGAGGCACTGCTGTGGCTCATCTCCCTTTTTTTTCTTCCTCTGTAGGCTCCCGCTGCCCTACTGTTTCTTCTGGACCAAGTGCCGACCCTTCCAGGTCTGGACATTGATGACTGCCGCCATCACCATGGCTGGATGTCTGTCTTGCGATGCAGCCCAAGTGCCCCCCGTGCCATTTTTCAGCCACAGAGACCGTACCCCAGTGGGTGACCCACAGACACTGACCCCAGGCAAGATCACTGGAAGCATGTGGAAAGACCCGGGCCCTCAGCTCGCCCGCAACCTAAATGCAGTCCTGCTTAAGATCATGAGGAGCCGCAAACCACCGCACTCCGAGAGGAACCCACGAAGAGAGCCTTGGCATCTCCGGCGGAGGCGCCAAGTGCCCAGGATAGCAGTCTCCCCACGCTCTGCCACTCCTTCTGGCTTTGACGAAGGCCAGCCATCCTCTCAGTATCCATGGGCCATCGTCTGGGGCCCCACTATATCAGACGAGGAGGGTATGGATGCCAGCTCAGCTGATGTTGGCTCTCTGCATCTGGACTATGGCCGCGTGTCACCACATGGGATGGTGACACCCTTCCCAAACTCCCGCCTTCGCAATCCAGATGACGGGCTCAACCTGAAAGGAGCACCAGCCACTCTAAAGCCATTCCTCTTTGGACCAAGGGCAGAAGGTTTGTCTACTCATCCCTAAGGAGGGGAGCCTCTATCAGACACTATGATATGCTATTTCTATCTTGTTCACCCTCTATCACACTCTGGAGGGGACTGTATGCATCGTTCTCACCTCTAGAGCATAGACTGTACTACACTGCATACTACCAGGGTCACCCCAGGCCTGGCGCTGCCACAGGTTCTATCCATCACACTCATCCCATCTCTCTCTCTCTCTCTCTCTCTCTCTCTCCCTCCACTCAGATCTCTCTCTGTTCCACACTGGAGGAGGCTATGTCCATCTCCCTCCCCACAGATCTCTATCTGTCCCACACTGGAGGAGGATGTGTCCATCTCCCTGCCCACAGATCTTTATCTGTCCCACACTGGAGGAGGCTGTATCCATCTCCCTCCCCACAGATCTCTATTTGTCCCACACTGGAGGAGGCTGTGTCCATCTCCCTGCCCACAGATCTCTCCCTGTCCAAGACTGGAGGAGGCTGTGTCCATCTCCCACCCTTCAGAACTCCTCTGTCCCACACTGGAGGAGGCTGTGTCCATCTCCCTCGCCACAGATCTTTCTCTGTCCCACACTGGAGGAGGCTGTGTCCATCTCCCTCCCAACAGATCTCTCTCTATCCAACACTGGAGGATGCTGTGTCCATCTCCCTCCCAACAGATCTCTCTCTATCCAACACTGGAGGAGGCTGTGTCCATCTCCCTCCCAACAGATCTCTCTCTATCCAACACTGGAGGAGGTTGTGTCCATCTTCCTCCACTCAGATCTCTCCCTGTCTGACACTGGAGGAAGCTGTGTCCATCTCACTGCCCACATATCTCTCTCTGTCCAACACTGGAGGAGGCTGTGTCCATCTCCCTCCCAACAGATCTCTCTCTATCCAACACTGGAGGAGGCTGTGTCCATCTCTCTCCCAACAGATCTCTCTCTGTCTCACACTGGAGGAGGCTGTGTCCATCTCCCTGCCCACAGATCTCTCTCTGTCCCACAATGGAGGAGGTTGTGTCCATCTCCCTCCACTCAGATCTCTCTCTGTCTCATACTGGAGGAAGCTGTGTCCATCTCCCTGCCCACAGATCTCTCTCTGTCCCACACTGGAGGAGGCTGAGTCCATCTCCCTCCCAACAGATCTCTCTCTATCCCCCACTGGAGGAGGCTGTGTCCATCTCCCTCCCAACAGATCTCTCTCTATCCCACAGTGGAGGAGGCTGTGTCCATCTCCCACCCTTCAGAACTCCTCTGTCCCACATTGGAGGAGGCTGTGTCCATCTCCCTCCCAACAGATCTCTCTCTATCCCACATTGGAGGAGGCTGTGTCCATCTCCCTCCCAACAGATCTCTCCCTATCCCACACCGGAGGAGGCTGTGTCCATCTCCCACCCTTCAGAACTCCTCTGTCCCACATTGGAGGAGGCTGTGTCAATCTCCCTCATTCTGGCATTCTCTTGTCAGGACTTTCAGTCTTGGGGTATTATGTTGGCGTATACGTGATCATGGAGGAGGTTGATAGTCTGTACTTTGTGGGTTGCAACGCTTAATAGAAGCTAAGTATATTTTACAGCTAACAGCAGTGGACGTATGCATTTCTTGAGTGTGGCACTTAAAAGTGCCACCACCACCATGTCGCTGCATCTGTATATACTGTTCCCCTATCCTCCTTTTGGGCGTTGGGATTTTTGTGGGTGCTTTGGGGTCGGCCATGGTGTGGGTGGTTGTTTGGGCTCTTTAGTTGGGGCTGGGAGCTTTGTCAGAGTTGTCATTTGTGGATTGGTGTTGCAGTGGGTTTCGTGCATGTTGAAGCGGGTGGTGCAGTGTTCACTGTTGGAGTGCGGGTGAGAGTGGGGGATGTGGTGGTTGTCAGTCTCCCTATTAATGTCTAGTTTGGCAGTCTCTACATGACTATCAGATGTTTTTCAACTTTTTACTGAAAACATTTTGAAAACATTTTGATAGTCTGTTGTCGCTGTGTATGGGTTTGGGTTCTTTTTACGTACCATGGTAGTGCCGATGTTGTTCATCATGTTTCTTCGATGTAGGCCCAGGCACAGTCACTCCAGCAGCAGTAGCTTCATTTGGGATTTCAGAATGTGTTCCTAAAAAAGGAATGTACATACAGGTTGATGTTTGTATTGTTTTACTATAAATGTGTACTATTTATATGTTGACTGTGTGTGTGTGCGTGCATGTGTGTGCGTGTACATGTGCATGATCCACAGTTAGGTGGCACAAGTTCATGTTTGCATGCTGTCACTTCCATGGCACGGTATCTACATATGGACTTACCCATCTGAGCTTGTACTGTGTCTCAAGGTGAGGGTTTGGGCGATGATGCCTGAGCATGGTGTGGTTGGAGGGCATGTTAAATTGTGGGCATTGCAGCAATAATATGTATGTTCCATGTATTAACGTGCCAGCTAGAGCCAACAGTATAGCCAGAATTTCACTGTATAGATGTGATCTTGGGGCGGGGCTTCCCAGGACTACGGTTGGTATATTTATTTCATTCTCCCATGACCAAGCCCACGTTTGAGATTTTAAAGGCTAGTGTCACTCTATTGTATATAGTCGATGTTGCTATTATCCAACACAATGATAACCATGTTATCGACTGTGTAAGGATGAAAAGCAGGAGCGGCCCTGGAGGAATTTCAACATAGGCATCCAGGTACCAGGAAGATCTCTGATAATTAACATATATGTTTACCTTGCCCCACTAAGGAACCTTATTAATTGCCCCCCCCCCCCCAAACACCTGCCACCCTGAACTAGGGTGACCAGATGCAAAAAGTAAAAAACCGGGACAGGGCAATTAACATAAATAAAAGTAGGACTAACTCTTGAAAGTGGCTGTCAAGGCCCTACACTTGTTACTGTTCAAATAAACACATATTATAATGAATTTATCAAAAATTGACAATACTTTAAGTTGTAAAATGCAGCATTTCTTTTGTGTGAGATTGTGCATGCCTGCCTGCCAGCTATGAAGACCTACTACCAAAAAAATTGGGACCACTGCAGTTTCCAATGGGAACATAATCCAGGAGCCCGCTGGAGTCCTGTGTTTGGACAAGAAGGCAGGGCTGCCGGTAGGATGATCAAGACTACCTTTTGGACATGTCCCGACGGCTGAAGTTGGGATGGAAGAGCTGTTTTTGCGATGACGCTGATGATTTTGGCCGGGGTATGATCACACCTCAGCTGGGCACGGCTTTGCTTTCACTTCTGTGTTTTGGGAAACCTCCTGTGGTGCCTCGAAATGTTCTTCACCACCTCCTCCAGGCGCAGTGAAGGCCGATGACAGGCATCTTAGCCCCGGGCAGTGGCGTCACGCAAAAGAGAACATTATACAAGATCTTACCTTGTGTAATACCTTTGTGATTACTGCACAAAAACCCAGACACGCATAAAGTGGAAAAGGTTGCTTTAATGTGGCAGGCCAAAGCTCACAAAATAAACGCTAACCTGGCCCCTGGCCTTACAGAGTAACATGAACAGCTTTAACAATTTTTCCAAAACATTAAATAAATAAATAAATCTTTATGACCCCCAATAAATAAAAAAATAATCCCAACTTCCTCCCTACCTATCCCTAGGTCCTTACCATCCCCTTACCATCTTCTCGAGCCTTCGTTCCCGCTTTCTCCCATCATCTCCCCGGGGCCATGCCCCTCCATCTTCAAGACCTGCTCCCCTCTCTGCAACCCCGGGGTAGCCCATTCGTGCAAACAGCACCACCCCCATCCTTACCGTGTTATTCCCCCATTGCTTGCCTCCCCCCGCATCCAAACGGGCCATGCCCCCCCCGGCAACTCCCCTCACTCAACCCCTTCAACTCCCCTCTACACCAAACTCCCCCTTCCTCAGGCCCACAGCCAGGATGACCTGTCACATTAGCAACAAAAATCTTGTAAGGACCTTTATTCTTAAATCCCAAATCTCAGAAAGAAAAAAAAACGATGTATGGGGGAAAAATGAAAATACTTCCCGCTCACAGATCAAGCAGGCATTTCTCTGACCCCAATAGACCTCACAAAAAAGGGGGTGGGGGTCAGGGACAAAAGCTCAACCTCAAAGGTCGCCTGCTCCCGAACCTTCCCGGCCCCCTTAAATAACCCCCCAGCGAGGCGCAATGCGCAGGCCAGCTCGCTGGCCTGTGCAGCGCCCAAAACCACCCCGGGGGGGGGGGGAACGCTACACATTCCCCCCGGGGCCCCACTTCCCTGACTTTCCTGCTTGGGAAGATAACTGGATGCCTCCAGCTTGGCTGGATAAGACGATACAAACAGTCAAACCGACCGGATATTAGCGAAGGCGGGGGCCATGGAGACCGCCCCAGTAACAATAGAGGACTCTCCGGATGCGGTTGTGATAGTTTCGTTTGATAGGTCTTGCCAGACAGACCTGCCTTCCCTGGGAGGAGAGAGAGGTGAGATGTGACCCGCCAGCCCGACATTAATGACATGGGCGGTAGCCCAGGGTCTGGCTCCAGTGCCTCGACGCTCGCTTCCCCCTGCCCCTGCTAAAGGGAGCCTCCGAGTTGGCAAGGGCGGCGGCATGCCTGGGACTCCTGCGTAAAAGTGTCATGGCCACAGGAAGTCTTTTCCCTCACGGAGTATGAACCCCAGGAAGCTCGTAGGAATGAAGTTCTGGCCTGGTTACTATCAGAAACTGGGCCAGGCGTCATGAGCGCCTCTGACGTGGAAAGAGCCGACTGCTGTTCCCAGAGCAACAGGAGTTACGTCACCGTGAGCTGTGGGGCTGGAAACCTGCCTCATATTCTGAGCATTCTCAAAAACCTTTCCAATTGTTCATCCAATCTGAGACTTGAATTTAACTTGGTTTAGTAAATTGTCCCTAGGTTGCCCCGACTGTTGCCGCTATACATTAGCTCTTGCTAGCTTGTCCTGTTGATGTTCTATGTTCCAGCGCGTTGATGCCCACGGCTTTAAGCGCTATAGACATAAAGACAATTTAAAATAAATAAATAAATGCATTGTAGTCACCAGCAAATTCGACCTCTGGACTCGTTTGCCGTTGGTAGCCGTTGAATGTGGAACACGTGCCTGCCTTCCATTGGATGTAAAGCGAGAAATGCATCCTTCAAAGCTGCTGTATTACGCCTTCGAAGCACACACCCTGTCGTGGCTTTGCTGAGCAATTGCCAGTATTTGCCTCCTTAAGAACTCACCTGGCATGGCGTTTCCCAAAATAACAACGTTTGCCTCTGTAATGACACAACTGTGATGGTTTTGTATCAAAATGCGAGGTCTGCCCCTTTGAGAACAGGCATGTGATGACTTTGCCTCAGCATGCCAGGATGTGCATGATGTATTATGGCTTTTCCCAGAGTCTCTCTCCCTCTCCTGCTATCTCTACCCCTGTGTGTGTCTCTCTTCCTCTCCCTCTCGCTCCCTCATCTGTTCCCCCTGACTCTATCTGAACCTCGCCATCTCTTTCTCCTTCTTGCGGTTTCACCATCCCCCTCGTTCTCTATTCATATATAGACATGCCCACTCTATCTGCCCCCTCTCTCTGGCCATCCATCATGAGGCTCGAGGGGCTCCCTCTTTCCCCTTGTGTGCCTCATCCTTTTTATCTCCAATGGTGTCTTTCTCTCTCTGCCTCTCGCTCTCTCTCTCCAGCTCACTCTTTCTGTCCGCCTGCCCTCTCCCTCCCTCCCTCTCACTCGCTCTCTCTCTCTTTCTCCCTCTCCCTCGCCCTCCTTATCCCTCCCTACCTCTCCTTCTGCCAGTGTCTCTGCTTCAGGGTGAGAGCCCCACTCTGCTGGCCCTACCCCTCGAGATGCGGGGGAAGGAGGGGATGGGCAGCACATCAGGACTCTAGCTGTCTGGAGACCCTTGCTCAGGTTTAGTCATTTGTTTGTGGTCCGGGGAGCATTTTAAGAAGCCGCACTGGCTTTTGGAAAGGAGGGGTTGGGTAGAAGGATGTTCTCTAGTTTGTATCGTTATACATTTGGCACTGATCGCAGTGTTTGGAGTGCAACTCTGGCTCATCGGTATTTAACCCATTGCACATCAGGCCAGGAAAGCATCATTGCCTTGGACTGCATCTAAAGTGTGCCGTGCACCAGTGTCTCGCCCTGTTTCTCCTGGGGATGTGCAGGCAGGGTCATTTGGAACAGGAATCCGAAGTGGCTGCTCTTATGTGAGTTTGGTCTTGGGGAGAGGTCATATCTGAGGATGATCTGCTCCCCTAACACATTGCTTGCCCCTGATTGCCACAGCCACACTGACAGCTGTGTGATTAGAGGAAAATGACAGATATCTTGAAGGAGGGGGGTAGTGGTGTATTTTCTATGGGCATAAGTAGCATGAGTGCACCCCTTCAGGCGTGCACCTGCCTGGTGTTTGGAGATACCCATTGTCATGGATGATTTTCTGCAGGAATGTTGGCATCACATTGAGAGTGCATTGTTGTATGGGGGGGAGTATTTTCTAGTTTTTGTGTATCAGTAGTATTAGTGTGTGTTGTTTATTAGTAGTATAAGTTTGTGCGTGTAATTGTTGCCTTTGTGTACACAGAATTAGCAGATCATTTACTTTAATATGACTGTGACCCTTTCCAAGAAAGAAGGCCATTTTGAGAGACAAAATATTTATTTAAGCAAAAGAAGCTATTTCGAAGACATTATGTAGATGCACACACAATGTGACTTTTCAATGTTAATTTCTAATGATCACTTCTAGTATATTGTTATGATAAGAACCTTACAGTTCGCAAAGCACATGATCAAAACATACGATATCTAAATAATAAATTTCCTTTCGGGATACCATTTTGGGAAAAAGGAATGGGACACACAGCAGAAAATGAGTGATGCTCGCTTCTTTGCATAAAATCAAATAGCATTTTGTGAACATAAGACTGATCACGGATCTTTATATTTGCCAAGCATGCCTGTCGTATTAGTTATGCCCCCAGAATTTTTTTTATAGGGGTGACCTGATGAGGCCACAGGAAATCTTGGGGTGGCACACCAAAACAAACACAAAACTGAATTTCAGGAAATCTGTTATGCCAATGTAGTATATAGTCCAGTTGAAAACTATGTATAAGAGTTAAGGAATTGCATATTGATATAGTTCCATTTATTATTTAACAGTTAACTAGTTAATGTATCAGATGCACATAGACTAATACCAGAATGGTTAACATTTTTTGAGTTCCACAATACTGTTTGTGCCATGTATGAGCTTAGCTTGTGTATTTATCACCTTGGGCCGAGAGTCTAGGGTGGTGAGTCTTTCCACAAGTGACATTGCCGTGGGTATGAAAGGACCATGTGGCATAGATGAGTGCACGTGTATTGGCAGAGGTACTGCAGGACATGTGAGTGAAGGTCAGGACTGCTGCTGATGGCAACTGGGGTGCTGGGGTATTGAAGAGAAGGGTTTGGTATGTGTCTGCTGGGTGAGGGTAAATAAATCGGCGAGAACGCTGGGCAGTGCTGCTTATGAGGAGCACTGCATGCGTTGGCACTGGAGCTGCTGGTAGTGCTGGTGCGAGCTGCTAGGGAAGAAGCAGGCCAGGGCACAGGGCACAGGGTTGTGTTCTTGTACCGAGGCTGCATGGCAGGTGGATGGAGGCCGTGTGGGCGCTGGAAGGGATGTGCATTCGCATTGATGAAGAGGGAGATCCTGGACATGATGAGTACTGAAGGTGCAGCGCCAGGTGGGGGCACTGACAGTCGTGGAGGGTGTGAGGGCAGCGAAAGGCTGGAGTGATAAGTACTGAAGGTGCTCACCTGGATAGGGACTCCGAGGGGGCTGCGGCTGGAAGGTGTACTGAGTAGCACAACACTTCTATGGGATGCACCAAGCAAGAGGAGCGGCCCGAGCAGCAGTGGGCAAAGGAGTCCCCTCCACGGCTCCCTTTCATGAGTGGGGCTCTAATCTGAGGTCTCCAATCAAAGCAACACCAGTTCAGGGTGCCAGCCACAGTGAGTCATACACAGACACACTCTGTTTACCTCATCTCTGAAGCGTGATGGAATCTCAGTCTCAGCGCCGCAGCCCAGGTCTTCTTTGCTTTGCAGTCAGTGCCACCAATCCAAAAATATTGGCAGCGTGTGCAAACACAGTATGTGCTGCGCAGATGGGGCCCTTTGACCATGCCTGAAGCAATGGTACTGCTTTTTCCCAAATCCGTGCCTGTTCTTTTTCCCGTAGTGCTTTGTGAAGGGGCGTGTAGCAGCTGCCAGCTAGCATGAATTTTCCATAAAAATAGGAAACATACATAAAAAGCACAGTTTCTGGATCTAGACCAACTCCCAAAGTTTTAAAGGCCAGTTTTAAAAGTCAAGGGCCCTCATTATCAAGAGCATGGCTGCCGGCGAAATCGCGTCTGGGTCCAGGTCCACAGAATGAGGAATTACTGGGTCATTCCAAATTCGGTAATTCCTCCCTCCAGGGACCTGGACCCGGTCCTTCCCCATTCGCATCTGAGCCCCCATAGGGCTGAATGGGAATGGGAGAGGGAGCAAACAACGGGCCATTACGAGTTGGCCCATTGTTTGTTCCCTCTTCCCCTTGCGGGACCCGTTAAGCACGCCTGGTTTGACCAGGCGTTACTTACCGGGTCCCGCGAGGGGACCTCGTAATGAGGCGGTACGGGGTTAACGGCGCCGGCACCTTTTACGGCGCCGTTAACCCCATACCGCCAGGGTCGTAATGAGGCCCAAGAACTTTATCTCATCAGGTGCCCCTCTCAGGCAGAGAGCAAATGAACACATCTTTACATTGGATCAACAGGCATGAGCAGGTTTACAGGCAAAAAAATGCCAGTTGAGGGTAGAACTATGCTGGCTCCCACATAAAACCCCTGCAATTGATTTTCTGATGCCTGCTGTGTCCATCGAAGTAATAGTAGTATGGGCTTACTTTATTCTCAGACAGGCATGTTCAACAATACGTCTGTAGGGATTACGAAGCAAGATCATAGCTTTCCTCTAGATAAACATATGCATGTGGAGCCAACATCCCTAAGGAAACACGCCTTTTAAACTTTAAGTGCTTTCTGCAACCCGGGCTCTGTGACATGACTCGAAGCTCTCTAAAATGAGGGCTGTACAGTCTTTTTCCTGTTAAAGGAGGAGACCCTGGTCTTCCATACGAGGTCTACAAGGTATTAAACTGCTCTCTTTAGCGTGTAAAGTGTGGACTGTAAGAGGATTCAATTCAACACTACAGCTAAGTCAATGCCTAGTCTGGGATACTGAATGGAAACCCTTAGTGATATATCTTTACGTCCAGTTCATGCGTTCTGGATGACTACCCCTATATAACACCCCTCTCTTGGAATCCCCCTGACCCCACTGAGCCAAGAAGTAGTTCTGTTTTGCAAGTTTAAAGGGTTTATTTGATAATTTAAACAATAGATATGTATCACACTCTATAATAAATTAATAATTGAATATCACACTTAATCTGAGCAGTAATCAATAATGGATAGTCCGGCACTAGCACACTTCTTTATAATCAATGATGAGTGGTTATAGGATGGATAAGATAGCAACAATACTTTTATGGTTTCAAATGGATGCAGGGTGGAATGAAATTGCAGTACAGAAATACTCAATATGATTTCAACAAAACAATGTAATCACTTTTCTCTGGCAATCCACTCCCCCCTTTATGCAATGCAAGGAAATGGAAGAAAAGCACACAGTTCTCAGAAATGCAATCAAATGTAATTCAGTTCACCCCAGCAAGCTTAGACTACAGAAGTTTGAAACACAGGCCCAAAATGCTTTTATATGTGCTGGCAATGAAGTGAAAACTATGCTAAAATGCTTTTATATGTGCTGGCAATGAAGTGAAAAATATGCTAAAATGCTTTTAATTCCCTCTAGAGGTTCAGGGTGAGTGGTATCTAGTTAATATTAGTCCAGGCCCACTCTAGCAATGATTCAGGGATGGTTCTTAAGAGGCAAACGAATTTTTAGCAAGGAAAGCACGGAAGCTGCTGTTTTCACACGTGGCTGGATTTTTAACCAAATCGCAAATTGCGGTAAAATTCGCGAGTGCGAGAACCGTGATTATGGAGAAACTATAAGGAGTAGGAAGTCGGCTCTAGGCCTTTTGGAAAGGTAAGATTCTAAGCTTTCAGAGGAAAGTTAAACCAAGTTCCTAGCCCAAACGGTTCCAGAGATACGGACGATTAAATAAAGGTAGTTTTTTGGATTTGAAATTTTAAAAGTTCAAAGCGACAGGTTACAGCTTGCAGATAGAAAATGACAGGTGACAGCTTTTAGGCAGTTCTGGTTAGATTAAAATAGATTGAATTATATTATTTTAACTAAGAGATTGGTTCTGCACAGTTCTGCTAGGTACTCACAATATATTTTTGAATTAGGCCTCGCCACGGATCTGGTCAGGTTTTGGACTGGACTCCCGTCTGGTCTGGGTCTTTTCACAGTGATCTGGGTCAGCTCTACTCTGCTGGTCTAGCCTCTCTGGATTCTGGATACTGCTATGCTTTCTAGGTACTGCTACAGGTTCTGGAGATTGATGGATTTGAAGTCTGGATCTCTGGATGTTGTATGGTCCGGCAGCATGCTCCGCAGCAAATGGAATTGAATGTCTCTATCTGTCCTGACTGTCTGCTTTTATGTGTTTTGAAAGTGGGTGTGTGTGCAGCATCACTAGCCAGCCCCTCTTTCAACTTGTCATTGGCACAATTCTCCCCTCTCGCATGATTGGGGAAGGAATTGTGAGTCAGAGTGATGCTGTAGGTTTTATGGGTCAGAGGATCCTCCCCTGGTCAGTTTGCCCCCAAATCTATATTTGATTCAAAATGCACATTTCTCAAATACATAGTGGTTTGTCATTGCATGTACATATTACCTATCACATGAGGTAGTCTCTGTCCCAAATCTGCTCTTCCTAGGAGCTTGGGTTAAAAAATGGCAACATATTTCACTTTTTAGTCGGGTTACCAATATTGGACTTTTCCCCGCATTTACACAGGTGTGCCCATGGTGTGTGGGCATTAGGTGGTGGAGTGTCAGATTTTTAACATACATACATTTAGAGTAATATCCTCTTTTCCGCTAAAACCCCCCTGAACATACCACCGGGTCCTACCATGTCTTCAAATGTGCACAGAAAAATCACAAGAATAATGATATCACTTATAAAATTTTCACAAGTCCGCTCTATGAATGATCCATCTTTTTAGATTTATGTTCTGGCCCCAAAGGGGTGTGGTTTCCCCCAGCACAAGGTTGAATTTCTGGTTTTTCCAGTTCTGCCAAGCCAGCTTGCTCTCACAGGCAGTGCTCCTCCCCTTTCCTTCCAGGAGGAAGCCACTTTTACGACCCCCATAATAAAACATTTGCCTGAGTCAGGACAGGGCTTTGTTCAATTTCCTGCAGAGCCCAGGTAATTCAATCAGAGAAGTGTCATATCCCTTTTGGTGGGAACAGCAAAAGGCAGCTAGGCCTGGGAACACAGCTGTTGTGCAAGTCTCAACTCCTGTCGGGGGTAGCTGGTGGGCAGAATTCAGTTTCATTAAGCCAGGTTTCAGATAAAATGTCACTTTTTGTTCCCCAGTTTAAGTCAAGACAATTTTTACATATGCAGCTAGAATGCTGATTCTAAGTTCAAAACTATGACATTTCAACAGTGACAACTATGTGACACTCAAAAGTAGGTCACTCAGTTAATTTAAACATTTTCGATTTTTGGTAGTTTTAAATCCAGTTTCAGTTAGGCTGCTGCAGACCTGCAGAGCTCAGCCAGTCTTGTTATGAACATTCAAGTCACTTCAGAATATAACTTTACATTGTATCCACCTCTCAGTAAGTCTTTCTTTGGCCTGCTTTGGGTTCATTTATTCAGTTTTACACAAAAGTCTGGTGGTTTTAAAACGCCGGCTTTCTGATAGTGGTGAGTACTGGTAATGCAACCATTTTTGGGATTTAAGAAATGAATTCCCCACAGTTCTAGGTTGCTTTTGGCAATCAGCATTGCCATTCCCAATGGTTTCACGCTACTGTGTGGGTAGTCCAATGGTGGTTTTAGGCAGTGCCCTTCGGTGCCCATAACATCGGCAAAAATGGGTGGCAGCCTATTCTTCATGCATTTCCTTGGGCATTTTCTCGGAAGCTCTGGCCATCATGATGTTTTCAATGGCAGTACTGCACAGTTTTGTTTGTGGTAGGGCTCGGATGTATGGGTAAAACATCCCACAAGCCCCCCTCTTGCGATGGCCATTCTGTTTCACTGATGGAACTCGCAAGATCTGGGA
Organism: Ambystoma mexicanum; assembly: GCF_040938575.1. Lineage (NCBI taxonomy): Eukaryota > Metazoa > Chordata > Amphibia > Caudata > Ambystomatidae > Ambystoma > Ambystoma mexicanum. Next base: position 210,354,708 of record NC_090925.1, on the reverse strand, counting down.
TGTTTCCCTCATCTTCTTCCGGTAGATGGCACAGTTCTGCATCTTTTCCTCCATCCGGTACTGATCGATCGGTTCTCCTCGCCAGTCCTGATGGGAAGATTGGGCGGTATGCTGGGCCCCTTGCGTCTCTGCTCCCGGTCTCCGGATCTTCCTCCTTGGCCAGTCTCAAGGTTTTCTTTCTCCTAGGACGACAAAGGAAGAGCGGCAATACCTATTCATGGACATTTCTCCCCCACCATTGATATAGTGGGGTGGCATATATATTTTAGAACTCAACCGATATGAACATGCACATTTTTTTATTTTTTATTAAGAGACAGGAACACATAAACTTGAGAAACACAGAATTTGATAGGCTATATGTAGGATCTTTTAGGGTTGGAATTGAATTAATCTGAGACAGTACCCTCTAGGATTCCAGAGGATTCCTCCAGTTGTTGCAGAGTGTGCCTGGGTTGGCAACACTTCAACTGGTTAATGTGGACCCACTTGTCTTCCCCCTCTGCCAAACCGCCTTTGGGGATGCGGATCTTGTAGGCCACAGGGGAGATCTTGTCTATAATCTGAAAGGGTCCCTTCCATGTAGGCAAAAATGTTCGCTGTTTGGCCTGGTTCCTTTGGAAATTGTATAAATAGGCCCGGTCCCCCACCTGATATTCCTTCCTGGAAGTTTTCAGGTCATAGTGGGTTTTCATACTCTCAGCTGATCTTTCTAGATTCCGCTGAGCATAGGCAAAAGCATGTTGAAGGTGTTTCCTTAAATTCTCCACATACTCATGAGTTGTGGAAGCATTTATTAGTGTCTGCTCTTGGGTCCTGTAGAGCAAATGCTGCGGAAGCACCATCTTGCGTCCAGTCATCAACTCAAATGGTGACATTTTGGTTGCAGATGAAGGGGTAGATCTGATGGCCATTAGGACCAGAGGTAATCGGATATCCCAACTTGGCCCAGAATCTGCCACAAACTTTTTTAAGATGCTCACAATGGTTCGGTTATATCTCTCTACTGCCCCAGAAGAAGCTGGCCGGTAAGCAATATGCAACTTCCTTTTGACCCCCAGTATCTCCCACATCTTTGTCATCACTTCACTGGTGAAGTGGCTACCCCTGTCTGACTCAATCCTTTGAGGTAGACCGAAACGGGAAAAGATGTGGTTAATCATCAGGGCAGCTGCAGTTTCTGCCTTGCAATTTGGGGCTGGGAGACATTCCACCCACTTGGTAAACAAGCATGTAACGGTCAACATGTACTTGTTTCCTCTAGTCGAGCGAATCACAGGGCCTACAAAGTTGATTTGTAAATCTGACCATGGCAGTGTCATCCCCCTCTTTTGGAGGGGTGCACGGTGCGTGAGGGATGATGGCTGAAATTGTGCACACACAAGACACCCCTTCAAGTATTGGTCAAGGTCCTGCCCCATGTGTGGCCAGTATGCAACCTCTCTTAAGATTTCCAGTGTTGTGTGAAACCCCCTATGACCGGCGGTGGCCGCATCATGGGCGTGACTTAACATCAGGCTTCGGAATGAGGTAGGAACCACCCACTGATCGTGGCCAGCTTTGGATTTCCTTACCAGCAAACCGTCTTGGATTCGGAACATTTTTGGACATTTCATCAACACTCTTAGGTCCTCTTTCCCAATGTAATCGGTATCCGTCAGGGGAAAGTTCTCAGGGTCCTCAAGGTGTTGGTAAAACTTACCAATAATTGGATCCCCCTTCTGAGCTGTAATCAAATCAGCATCAGGGGCCTCCTTGCTCCATTGGGCAGTTGAAAGATCATTGTGAGCATTTGTCTGGGACCTAGTGATAGCAGTGACCTGGATTTCCCCCAACAGGGACTCAATCTCAATTAGATCCCCTTGGATGGCCCCGGTTTTGGCCAACTGATCAGCTAAGTCATTTCCAGTTTTGTCTGGTCCCTCTACTTTGGAATGACCCTTGATCTTTTTCCAATAGATGGTCATCTCATTCGAGGTGACCAGATCATCAATGTTTTGGATGAACTTCCCATGTTTCAAGGGTTTGTTGTTAGCACATAACATGCCTCTGGTTTTCCAATTAACCAGGTGCTCCACGAACCCGTTCCGTACATAATCCGAATCTGTGATTATGACCAGTTCGTGGAGTTGATGCTGGACAGCAGTGAGGATGGCCTGATGCACAGCCATCAATTCTGCCACCTGACTACTTCGGGGACCAATTTTGTATCCAGCGGAGGGTTCTGGGGACTCATTCACCCATGCATTCCCTACGCCGGCCACCAGTTCTTTCTCCCCGTTGTTGTCAACATGGTAAGAGCATCCATCCACATACACAGTGGGCATTCCCTCACACTTGTCCTCTTCAAAGGCTTTGTGTGGGGAATTAAGGTATGCCTCCGTGTTGTCCTTGATCTTTAGACTTTCGTCCTCGAGACAGTTTTCTCTGGCACAATCATGCAAGTCAGCCAGACCTTGCGCGAGGGGACTCTTCTTGTTTTGGCCATATCTGACCTCCACAGGAAAGCCTTGCATTGACAGAATCCAGGAAGTAATTCGGGAATTACTCACATTTCCGGCCCGGATTCTGTCACTTTGGAGATATTGCAGAGGCTGGTGTGGGGTCTCCACTATGATGTGTTCCCCCTGGATAAACGGGCGGTAATTCTTCAATGCCCACACCGTTGCCAGGAGTGCCTTCTCACAATCGTTGAATTTTTCCTCCACAGAGGATAAAGTTTGGCTCGCATAGGAGATTACTTTATTGACCTTGTCATGCTTTTGGTATAATACCGCCATCAAGCAATTATTAGAGAACCCGGTCTCCAGGAAGAACTCCTTGTTTCTGACAGGGTAAGCTAGGCAGGGCGCTTGTGAGAGGCTTCTCTTGAGTTGTTTTACCGCCTCGGCTTGTTCTGGACCCCATTCCCACTTGACCCCCCCCTTCAAGAGATGAATCAGGGGTCTGGTGATCTCTGCATAGCCCTCAATGAACTTTCTGCTGTAATTAGTCAGTCCAAGGAGGCTCCTTAGTTCCCGCAGAGTTGTGGGGTCTTTCAGTTTCTGAAGTGCTTCCACTTTCTTTTCCTGGGGACAGAGACCCTGAGGAGTAATATCATGCCCCAAGAAATTAACACGGGTTCTACACCACTGTGCTTTCTGAAAGGAAAGTTTTGCTCCGGCGGCCCTCAACTGCGTCAGAACATAACGGATCTCCGCTATGTGTTCCTCCACAGATGAACTTTTGATGAGGACATCATCTACATAAGCCAGGTTACCCCTTGCACCCAGGTCGGGCATGGCCTTGTGTAGGAAAATGTTGAATTCATTGCCGGAGTTGAGGTATCCGAAGGGAGTCCGGGTCCATGTGTACTGCTGGCCCCCAAAGGTAAAAGCCAGCTTGTATTGGTCCTCCCTACTGACAGGCACAGTCCAGTATCCATTGGTCAGGTCTATTGCAGTGAATACCTGTGACCCCTGGATCTGGGCCAGCCCTTGGTCAATGTAGGGCAGAGGCCATCGGGAAGTATGGACCCGTTTGTTGAGCTCCCTGAGGTCGGTGCAGAGTCTCCACTGGCCGTTTGGCTTCAATATTCCCAGCACCGGATTATTGAAGGTGCTGTGAACTGGACGGATTATTCCCCGGGACTCAAGGTTCTTAATTATTTCAGTAAGGGACTCCATGGATGCGAGAGGCAAACGATATTGCTTCACAAAGACTGGAGTCATGCCAGGGTCCGTGGGGATTGTTGTTGTGTGGATGTCGGTGCGGCCACAGTCATATGAGTCTACCGCAAAGACATCTTGGAAATCCAAGAAAACTTGTGTCAACTTTTGCTTTTGTTCCAGAGTCACACAGGCATCAGCTAGGTTGACTCTCTCTTCCACCATCTGTCTGAAGCCTGGAAAGACTTCTGGTTTGGCTATCTCAGCGGCCTCCTCCAGCTGGGTGGAGAAGTCCCTGGTCAGAGTGCTGATTTGGACTGGAGGCTTCAGGTGCGAAAGGCAGCCCTCATGAACCTGGAAAATCACCTCATCCCTCCTGAAGTCACAAGTCACATCTTCCTTACCATAAGGGCAAGAAGTGTACAACAGGAAGTTCCCCCCATGCCGGGTAAAAATCCTGTCTGGTGTTGTATTGTCATCACTGTCACTGTCAAAGCAGTCCTTGGGGATTGGCCCTAACAGTTCATTACCTAAATCGATGGAAAAATGTCGGTCATCAACCGCCATTCCAATAATGGTGCCTGCGGCTAGAGTAATACTCTTTAAGTCGCTGTTATCCACCTCTATTAGAATGGTGTCATGTTCTATGTTGACTAATGGAGTTGGGTTTACCCCCAACCCTTGCTGTTGGAGAGAAGCGTTTAGATGTATGTAAGCATCAGGGTTTTTCAAATGTTGTCCTCTTTTAGCTTTCACTTCCAGGGAGAATTGTCGGGTCCTTTCTGGGATGGTGACTTCCTCTTTGATCTGAATTTCAACTGCATAAGGTAGCAATTGAGCTGACCTAAATGCTTTTTCTGGATCATCAAAGCCCATGGGATTATCCGCTAATCGGGACCAAGCTTTGAAGTTTATTAGGTCCAAACTAATGGCAAAGCGATTGAGAATGTCATGTCACTGCCTAAGTAAAAGGCGGCAGTGACGTCTCGCACGACCCAACAATTATGGACTATGCTCTTGTTGCCAATGGAGATTTTGAGCATTCACCTGCTTGGCAGGAGCTGTTTGGAATTAGGTGCTTCCAGGTCCACTTCCCATTTGTCTATCAGTTTGAATGTGGGAATGGCTGGATCTTTTGGGAGTTGGCGGAACATGTCTTCGCTGATGAAGCTCTTACCGTTGTTCACACACACTCGAGCGAGAACAGAGTCCTTCCCATCATTTAACTGAACAGGGATGAACAACTGCTCTCCAATTTGCTGAATATCAGCCAGGCTCTGAGCTGATTTCACATCTTTCTGGACTATAGGAGTGGGAGTTTCTGATTGTGGATTAGTAAAGAATTTTAAAGTATTTCCTTCCAGCGTGGAGTACCACTTTAGACTGGAAGGAAGGTTGATTTTCAGAAATAGAGAGGACCCCCCATCACCAGTCTGTTGTCCTACTGCTATTACTGTCACGTCTGGAATTTGGTTGTTCTGGAAGTGAAATTCTACTTGGTCAGATTTTTGTTCAACCATGTGGCAGGTGCCGTTTAAACTAACATGGTTGACACTCTGTTTTAATTTTATTGGTCGGCTAGTCTGGGTCCAGAGGACCTTGTTTACACAATCTATTAGGGGTGACAACCTTCTCAGGAGGTCATTCCCTAGTAAACAAGGGGTGCCCTCTGGAGTCACAACTATGACTGGGTGTTTCAACTTGTGTCGCCCAATTTTAATGTCCAAATCTGCCGTCCGCTCGACGGGAATTTCCTTCCCGTCAAAGTTCTGGAGTTGTCCAGGAAGTGAGGTGAGAGGAATTTGGTAATTCCCTCCCCTTCCTGCATTCAGTTCATCAAAGGCCCTTCTGGACAGAAGGGTAGCTTGAGATCCCGTGTCCACCAGCGCTGAAATCGTACCCTGCCCCTGTACTTGTACCGGGGCATAATATCTTCCCTCCTTCTCCTCAAGGGGGCACAGATAATGCACATTTTTGGACAACTGGTGGGCTAACTTTCTGGTGTTGAACATTGCAAGAGAAGAAATTTGGGCAGAATTCTGTGGAGAGCCTTGGGAATCTGAAAGAAAAAGTTGGCAACTGGAGATCAGAGCCATTGTGGGTTCCCCTGGTTCCGGTTCTGGGCCGCCCGCCCTTTTTGGAGGCAGTCATCAGGATGGGTTAGAACCAGGGGATTTTGGTATTGTGGGTTCTGGGATGAGATGACGGGCGGCGGTAGCTCAGTCTCCATATCTCCCCAGTCTGAATTGGCATCCCTTGGGACCCATTTTTCTTTGGGAGGAGTTCCCCCATCTCTGAAGGAGAAAATCCTTTTCCCAGGATCCTCTGGGGATCCCTCTCCTTCAAATTGGAAGATCTGTATTTCTTCCACAAAACGGGTCTGTTTGGGTCCTTTGTTTCTCCTACCCCCCCTCTGCTCCTTGGGAGGCGGGCTTTCAGGGGCAGGAGATTTTGTTTCCGGTTCCTGGGTTTCCAGGGGCTGTTTACAAGTTGGGAAGGAAGCTTCCTCCAAGGCTTTACACCCCCTTCCCCTTGTGCCCCCTCCCCGGGAACCAGTGTGTTATCGGGGTGCTGCCCCCGTCATTGTTCTGGAGTACCATGTCCAGAGTTTGGGGCATTCTGCGGTGGCACGCTCATCTGAGGGTTCTGTTGAGCCCTCAGTATGTGACCCAGATCCCGTGCCATATTTTGGACCTGGCGCTCTAACTGGGAAACCCGCTCAGGCTGATACGGGGCTCTATTTTCTCCCCTGGGCTGATCCCGGGAAGGGTAGCTATCCCTTCTCTGGTAGTACCCCTGGTTGGGAAGATTTTGGTACCCCTCCACCCTTGGCCTCCCCTCTCCCGGATTAGGTTGTCTGAGCTCAGGGAATTGGGGAAAGAAGGATGGATGATTTTGGGGCTGGAAATTGGGTGGATACCTGGGGAAAAAGTTCTGCCCAGGATTTGGAGAATTTCTGCCCTCCTGGGGGAAGTTAGGAGGGAAGTTCCCCGGGTCAGGTGCTTGGCTGGATCCCCCCCTTGGGCTGGAGGAGTCCACACATAACCCAGGATTGGTCGGTTTCCCTTGTAGCGGGGACTTACATAGTCAGGAGAGCGGGGGACCCCATTTGTGGGACTACCTCCTCGACTCCCTGTCTGTGACTGGCCCGAGGGATTTCTGGGCTTAGGATTATTAGGTGCAGGTAGGTTTTAGGCCCCTGCATCTCCAAGTCTAAAACGGGGGCAACCTTTACCTCTGCCACCTTGGTAGCAGCAGGGGTGCTGTTGGTTTTGGGGTTTTTGGGTGCATTATTTTTATTTTCTATGGGCTTCTGCACCTCATAGATCCGGGTAGCCTGTTCAATGACCCAGTCTAAAGATATGTTCTCGTGAAAATCTCTCACGAGCTGGGTCATGATGTATTTGGGCAAGGCATGGAAAAATGTATTGACAAATTCTCTGCTGTCTGTGCGCACCCTTCTGGTGGTCTGCGCAAATGCACATTTCAGTTCTTGCACAAATTCTTGTGGGGCCTGATCCTCCCCACATTGCAGATTGTAGGCTGCCTTGCAAGCCTCTTGGGGATTTCTGTGAACAGAAAAATGTTTCAAGATGGCTGCCTTATAGGTGGACCATCTTAAATGTTTTTGGTCCTCCAGCCCCGCAAAGAAACTGGAGTATTCTGGTGAGAAGGTCCACTTTACATATTGGATACAGCTTTGGCTGTCCTTCAAATGAAAAGTCTCCATCATTTGCTCATAGAGCTTCAAGTGTTCCCAAACATTGTACTTGGCGTTCTTATGATAAGGCGTGATGACACTCCTGATTGCCTTAATCTGTTTCAATGGGTCCTTAAGCAAGGCCCTTTTTGCCTTATTGGCCTTTTTGGTTCGGGTAACCCTGGTCCATTCATCCTCTGACTCAGAGGCACTGCTCCCAGAGGTTCCTGTCTGATCTTCCAGGTTTTCACGGATTCTGCGAGCCTGGGAATGGCTGGCAGAATGTGGGGACCTGGTCTCCTGTGTCCTGCGCCGTTCAGAGGAGTCTTCAGATTCCTCTTTGCTGCCAGGATTTGATGGGTACCCCCCCACTGACCTAACTGGGCAGAGGTTTTCAGGATGCCCTTAATGGGCCTACTCTCCTGGGGTTCCCCACTAAATTGCACTGTGCTTGGGTGCCCATACCCGGGTGCCCGCCCATCCATTCCTGGGAGGTACTGGCCTATGAGCCCCATGCTTCTGGCTGGATAGTAATCTGCCATCCCTGTGGCCCGGTGCTCATGTGCGCCAGGGGACATGGGGGTGGCAGAGTCCAGGGACTGAGAGAGATAAAGGGCTCTGGTACTAGGGCTCCTGAGGTTATGCTCAGGAGTTTCCCTTTCCCAGCGAACCTGGTCTCTATCCGCCCCTGCTCCCTGTTGCAATGCAAGAGCCTGCGCCTTCAGTTCCTCAGTTAAGGCCTTACTAGACTCTATCAGTCTCTCCCGCATCGCTACCTGTTGTTGGAGCCTATCATTGTGCTGGCAGAGAGCCTCATTCTCGCTCTGCGTTTCCTGATTGGTCCTGGAGCACTGGGCCAGTCTTTGCTGCAGGAGGGTTACCTCCTGAGCTGTGTCCCTATTGGCCTGCTCCTGTCTTGCCAGAGCATCCTCCACCCTCCTGGTGTGCTCTAGCAAGTCCTGGTGTTCTTTTTGGAGGTCACCCAGTCCCTGGTGGGCCAGGTGATTTTCTTCCATTTTTCTTCTTAAGTGGCAGACTTCCTGGCCTAAGGCTTCCCTTTCCTGACCAAGAGCTTGAATTTGTGACGCCAGGTCGTCCGTTTGCCTTTGGAAGGCACCAGCTTTCTGCCGCTCCTGATCAAACTCTGTCTGGGTATCCAGGTCTTTCAGGATCAGTTTATTGCTCTCCTCTTTCTCTCTGTCTAGTTGGATTTGCAGGGTGGCTACCTGCTCTGTGCATGCCCTGTTGAAATTGATCTGTTGCTCCAGCTTTTTCTGGCTCTGCAGTAGGGAGTCCAAACTGTCTTGGTGTTCCTTCTGCAAAGCCAGAATTCTGGTATCCTGGTCAGCCTTTTCCTGTTGCAGGATATCCATATCCTTCTTTATTTTAATGATGTGCTGTCTACTCTCATTTTCGGACTCCTGGCTTCCCTGCAGCCTCTGCTCAGAAGAGACCAGGTCAGATTGGACCTTCTCTAACGCCATCTGTCGCTTATTCGCCAGATCTTGGCTTTCAGTACATTTATCCTGCATGTCTCCCATATATAGGTACAGGTATGCAGCTATCCTAACCATCTTGTCTTGTTCATCCTTAGCTTTAGGAGCCATGTATAGTTCACTCAGGGCCACATGTAAGGGACCCTGATCTCTCCATGTATCTGACCCTGTTTCAGTGACCTGTTGCGTGATGGCCTGCAACCAGACCATGCGGTCCTGGTGAGTCCACTCCCCTCTCACAAATAACTTATGTAAGAAGTGCTCTCTGGCTATTTTCATGTCTACTAAGGTTGTCATTCTAGAGATTGGTCTCTGTCCTGACTTACAGAAGTTTATATTTTATTTTTGCAAAACAGACCTTTTCCTTAGAGCGTTCCTTTGAGGAGTGCTTTACAGCGCAACACAGCGTGGTGATCTGACCGGATATGTGTATCTGGTCAGCTGGCACGCTGTATTAATCTGCACAAGTGATAGATCTAACCCAAACGTCCGGCCCGAGCCCCCAATTTATAAGAGGATTCAATTCAACACTACAGCTAAGTCAATGCCTAGTCTGGGATACTGAATGGAAACCCTTATTGATATATCTTTACGTCCAGTTCATGCGTTCTGGATGACTACCCCTATATAACACCCCTCTCTTGGAATCCCCCTGACCCCACTGAGCCAAGAAGTAGTTCTGTTTTGCAAGTTTAAAGGGTTTATTTGATAATTTAAACAATAGATATATATCAGACTCTATAATAAATTAATAATTGAATATCACACTTAATCTGAGCAGTAATCAATAATGGATAGTCCGGCACTAGCACACTTCTTTATAATCAATGATGAGTGGTTATAGGATGGATAAGATAGCAACAATACTTTTATGGTTTCAAATGGATGCAGGGTGGAATGAAATTGCAGTACAGAAATACTCAATATGATTTCAACAAAACAATGTAATCACTTTTCTCTGGCAATCCACTCCCCCCTTTATGCAATGCAAGGAAATGGAAGGAAAGCACACAGTTCTCATAAATGCAATCAAATGTAATTCAGTTCACCCCAGCAAGCTTAGACTACAGAAGTTTGAAACACAGGCCCAGAATGCTTTTATATGTGCTGGCAATGAAGTGAAAAATATGCTAAAATGCTTTTATATGTGCTGGCAATGAAGTGAAAAATATGCTAAAATGCTTTTAATTCCCTCTGGAGGTTCAGGGTGAGTGGTATCTAGTTAATATTAGTCCAGGCCCACTCTAGCAATGATTCAGGGATGGTTCTTAAGAGGCAAACGAATTTTTAGCAAGGAAAGCAAGGAAGCTGCTGTTTTCACACGTGGCTGGATTTTTAACCAAATCGCAAATCACGGTAAAATTTGCGAGTGCGAGAACCGTTATTACGGAGAAAGTATAAGGAGTGGGAAGTCAGTTCTAGGCCTATTGGAAAGGTGAGATTCTAAGCTTTCAGAGGAAAGTTAAACCAAGTTCCTAGCCCAAAGGGTTCCAGAGATACGGACGATTAAATAAAGGTAGTTTTTTGGATTTGAAATTTTAAAAGTTCAAAGCGACAGGTTACAGCTTGCAGATAGAAAATGACAGGTGACAGCTTTAAGGCAGTTCTGGTTAGATTAAAATAGATTGAATTATATTATTTTAACTAAGAGATTGGTTCTGCACAGTTCTGCTAGGTACTCACAATATATTTTTGAATTAGGCCTCGCCACGGATCTGGTCAGGTTTTGGACTGGACTCCGGTCTGGTCTGGGTCTCTTCACAGTGATCTGGGTCAGCTCTACTCTGCTGGTCTAGCCTCTCTGGATTCTGGATACTGCTCTGCTTTCTAGGTACTGCTACACGTTCTGGAGATTGATGGATTTGAAGTCTGGATCTCTGGATGTTGTATGGTCCGGCAGCATGCTCCGCAGCAAATGGAATTGAATGTCTCTATCTGTCCTGACTGTCTGCTTTTATATGTTTTGAAAGTGGGTGTGTGTGCAGCATCACTAGCCAGCCTCTCTTTCAACTTGTCATTGGCACAATTCTCCCCTCTCCCATGATTGGGGAAGGAATTGTGAGTCAGAGTGATGCTGTAGGTTTTATGGGTCAGAGGTTCCTCCCCTGGTCAGTTTGCCCACAAATCTATATTTGATTCAAAATGCACATTTCTCAAATACATAGTGGTTTGTCATTGCATGTACATATTACCTATCACATGAGGTAGTCTCTGTCCCAAATCTGCTCTTCCTAGGAGCTTGGGTTCAAAAATGGCAATATATTTCACTTTTTAGTCTTGTTACCAATATTGGATTTTTCCCCGCATTTACACAGATGTGCCCATGGTGTGTGGGCATTAGGTGGTGGAGTGTCAGATTTTTAACATACATACATTTAGAGTAATATCCTCTTTTCCGCTAAAACCCCCCTGAACATACCACCGGGTCCTACCACGTCTTCAAATGTGCACAGAAAAATCACAAGAATAATGATATCACTTATAAAATTTTCACAAGTCCGCTCTATGAATTATCCATCTTTTTAGATTTATGTTCTTGCCCCAAAGGGGTGTGGTTTCCCCCAGCACAAGGTTGAATTTCTGGTTTTTCCAGTTCTGCCAAGCCAGCTTGCTCTCACAGGCAGTGCTCCTCCCTTTTCCTTCCAGGAGGAAGCCACTTTTACGACCCCCATAATAAAACATTTGCCTGAGTCAGGACAGGGCTTTGTTCAATTTCCTGCAGAGCCCAGGTAATTCAATCAGAGAAGTGTCATATCCCTTTTGGTGGGGACAGCAAAAGGCAGCTAGGCCTTAGAACACAGCTGTTGTGCAAGTCTCAACTCCTGTCGGGGGTAGCTGGTGGGCAGAATTCAGTTTCATTAAGCCAGGTTTCAGATAAAATGTCACTTTTTGTTCCCCAGTTTAAGTCAAGACAATTTTTACATATGCAGCTAGAATGCTGATTCTAAGTTCAAAACTATGACATTTCAACAGTGACAACTATGTGACACTCAAAAGTAGGTCACTCAGTTAATTTAAACATTTTCAATTTTTGGTAGTTTTAAATCCAGTTTCAGTTAGGCTGCTGCAGACCTGCAGAGCTCAGCCAGTCTTGTTATGAACATTCAAGTTACTTCAGAATATAACTTTACATTGTATCAACCTCTCAGTAAGTCTTTCTTTGGCCTGCTTTGGGTTCATTTATTCAGTTTTACACAAAAGTCTGGTGGTTTTAAAACGCCGGCTTTCTGATAGTGGTGAGTACTGGTAATGCAACCATTTTTGGGATTTAAGAAATTAATTCCCCACAGTTCTAGGTTGCTTTTGGCAATCAGCATTGCCATTCCCAATGGTTTCAGGCTACTGTGTGGGTAGTCCAATGGTGGTTTTAGGCAGTGCCCTTCGGTGCCCATAACATCGTCAAAAATGGGTGGCAGCCTATTCTTCATGCATTTCCCTGGGCATTTTCTGGGAAGCTCTGGCCATCATGATGTTTTCAATGCCAGTACTGCACAGTTTTTTTTGTGGTAGGGCTCGGATGTATGGGTAAAACATCCCACAGGACACTGCTATCCCATGTCTCATATTTAATGGGGGAATTGGCCCTGCAGCAAAACTGCCAAATTGTTCCATGCAATCTCCGTTACTTAATATAAATAGGTTCTACTGCAGACTTGAGGTTGGTAAATATTGTGCGTACAGGAAGTGCAAAATAAAATGAAATTAGTTTTTTAAAAACAGCTAAAAAGTGTTTTTATGCACTGTGTTCTATACAAGTGTTAATAATTATGAAATGTATTCGAGTTAGACAACATTGAAGGGAGTTCTATCTCCTCACAATATGAAGTGGAGGCACTGGATATATTACATCACAAGTGGAGCTGGATCGGGTTGATAGAGAAATGCAAACACCTGGCGCATAGGAACCTGGATTCTGACAAACCATCATGCTATGAAAGTTTGTTGCTCTGCATATCCATATGCCTTGAACCAGTTCCTTATTTCCCCCACTATCCTGCCCCTTCCACTCCCACCTATCCTATTGGTGACCTAAAGCAGAGAAAGGCTGCATGTGATGTGCCTGCGGGGGTGGACTGGCCTATAGGGAACTCTGGAGATTTCCCGGTAGGCCTCTGCACCCCGGCCGTGGGTGGACTGGCCTATAGGGAAATCTGGAGATTTCCCAGTAGGCCTCTGCACCTGCCATAAATCAGAAACAGATACATATGTTTCTAAATTCTACTTCCGTTTTAAATGGATTGGGCCACGATTGCCATATATTTGCCCCATGATAATTGCAGAGAATTGATTTACAGTTGCGCATTTCAGTGCAATTTTGCTTCATATGGAGGGAATTTTTTTCTGTGCACAAAATGTTGGGTCACAGAATTCACAGTTGCGCACTGTCATGGCACGTAAATCCCATCTATATCAATGCAACCTTAAAAGCGTGTAACTAAAAGCTTGACGTGGTAACGTCTATATGAAGAAATCCAGAGCTTTACAGACAAGACGTTAAGGGATGATAAGAAAACACTCACCACCATCTAACTCTTACAAAACAACTGAGGCGGACATCAGTGGGGTCGTAGGTGAATTATTTGTGTGCTGGTTTCGATGGTCAGTTTAGACTTACATCAATTCTCAAGCTTTCACAGCAGGATGACAGCGCACAACCATGGAAACAGCAGGGGGGCAGGACAAGCAGAGCATAGTTGCCAAACGTTTCTTTGACATAACCACGAAGTGCAGGCACACGGCACAACCTACATGCAGGCTGCAGCAGGAAGGAGAAAACCCGGAAATAAACACAGCCTGGAAGGAAGCACGAGCCAATTGCCAAAGCAGAATTGCGCGCCTCCAGGCTCAGGCTGTATTTATTTCGGGTCTGCGTCCAGTCCTCACTCCAGTCCATCGCAGCAAGAAAAAAGCAAAAGCAAAAAAGAGACTTTTTTTGCACTGAACTGGGCATGTTATTTTTTTTTTCTTTTTGCTTTTTCACCTGCGGGGTGGCCATTTGGGGGGCCAGCATTTTTATAAGGGTGGCCATGGCCCCCCTTGGCCACTCCTTGGCGGCGCCCCTGTGTCGTAAAAGGATTGTATGCTTGTATCACTAGATTCATTGTTGACAATATTGCTCCTATTATTAAAGTCTTTGTAATGTAGGAATGTCCCCCTAGATGCTCACAACTGAAAAAATACAACCGACTAGGGAAAAAGGCCCAACCCACCCCTTGCAAGGATATCAAGGTTTATTTCCACAAAAATAAATGCGCGAAAAAAGAACTCGGCTGCCTTGGAACGTTCTGCCAGAAGCTTATAAGGGTACAAGTCGTCATCAGTGACATCATCAAAAACCTGCGTGGCTGGTTGGTAGAACCCTATACTTTTTTTGTATTTTTATTTATTGGTTTATTTAAACATTTTACAAAAAGATCTGAAATTACATTAAAAGATCATCATAAAACATCTTCATAAAACAAAACATTCCAATTTTAAATCTAAAATATCCACATACTATCTTACAATTACTTTCAGGACAATCAGTAAAACAGTTCATAGGTATCAACATATACTTTCTTAACATGGTTTCCTCAGTAAATCATTATAAGTATAAAATCTAAGCAAGCAAATTCGTGATTTGTAGTCAGACAGTAAAAGTAACCACTTAACCTTAATCTCAGCAAACAGCTTTCCTATGAAGGTGCCCCCACTTCATTGTATACCTTCTAGGTCACTTTACACACAACCTTTAAGAATTCAGTCACCCAGATTTTTAAGGATGTTGATGGACCATGTAACATTTCGTACCAGATTACATCCCTTCGGACGTTTGAGGTGTCTTGCACACATTTTGAAAAGTACTCAATCCTCGCCTTACACAATTTAGGGCAAATCAATAACAAGTGCATTAAAGTTTCCGTTTCGCCACTGACTAAGCAAAATCTGCACACTTTCTTTTGCTCCGGTATTAATTTACGCATAAAACTAATTTCATTTGTGTTTAACACATTGCACCTGAAGCGCATCACACTGTTCCTTAGAGAGCGAGATTGATATTTGACCAGATATTTCTCTGGCTCTGGATACCATTTCCATGCTGACACAATTCGATAATATAACTTAGAGTTCAATATGGTAGCGTTATTTTCAACCCAATCAAATGCTTTGATTAACATATTTACCTTCAATGGTTTATCAATGAGACATTGCATTGTGACACCAACATTTGACAGTATAGTTTCAATTTCAGTTTTGAGGTTACACATAAATTCTTCCGACTCGTTGTCACTGAATACGCTATACATTGAATTGCTTTTACCTAGAGCACATTTCCTATATAGTGCAATCTTCCAGCATTCCATCAGGCTTTTCAGTGATCCCAGTCCCAACTTGTAGCAAATTACTTATATGGGTACACATTTAGGGAGAAAAAACAGGACTTTTTTTCCAGATTATAGCTTCTATTGTTCTTAAATATGGTGTCAGATTATCTGGTAGAAATTGAAACCCATATCCAAGTCTAGGCATGACCTTCTGGTGTAAAAGTCTCTACATGTAGACATGGTAAATTTCCCAAATATTCTTTCAATTACCCTCATCTGTCTCGCAGCTTCAATTGCTTTTGTTTTAAAATTGTTTTTAATAAAGATCTGAGTCATAGAGCTAGAAAATGAGTATCCCAAATATCTAAACACCTTATGCAGCTGAATCCTTGTACCTTCAACAAACCAAATTGGCTTTATTGCTTTCTTGTTTACATGTCCCAGGTTGATGATAATTGGTTTTTGGGGATTTATTTTCAATTTCAATTCTCTTATGAATTTCGTAAATGTGCAAATTAGTCTTTGTAAGCCAATTTTAGTTTGATCAAAAAGCAAAAAATCATCAGGGTATGCCACCCATTTTACTGATATTTCTCCCAACTTGGGTGCCACTAACCCACTAGCATCAAGTGCCACGCCTGCACCAGATACATATACAGATGCCAGAGTAGAGGTCTATCGACCATATCAAACGCTGCAGAGAGATCCATGGATGCTGCATACAATGGAAGTTGCCCTGATCTTCTGGCTTTCAATTGTAAAGTAGAGACAAGTAGGCCCCCAACATCTGTCCCCATCCCTTTTCTAACCCCAAATTGTCTAATGTCCAGTATTGCTTGTTCATCCATCCAACTTATTAGTTGTTCCAAGACCAAGGAGGCAAAAATCTTTACCTCCACATTCATCAGTTAAATCGGTCTATAATTCGTGGGCCTGAGCCCATTACCCTTTTTAAAAATCAAAATCACATATGACATTTTCCAAGATTGAGGCATACTCTTCGTATCAACAACATTTCTATATATTAAACTGAGAATTCTTGACCAAACAAACACATTTTGTTTAAAAGTTACATAAGACAAATCATTCGGCCCTAGGGGAGGACAACGATTTTGCTTGCCTAATACTCTTACTTATCCTTTCAACAGACACATCTAAGTCCCAATTCATTTTCCCACACCCCGGAGCAATCCAGGTCGTAGTAGATGGACAGTGCAGCTTTTCGAAGTAATTGCATTACACCGTTTCACTTATAGGATTTATGTTAATTTGATAGATAGAAACCTCAGTGCTATTAATCAAAGACCAGTAATTGCTTGAGTTAGTTCCAGTATCAAATACGTAATTCAACCCCAGTCCCGGATCATTTGAAAACACGGGATGGAGTAGAGTCTCATTCTGTTTATCCCTAAAATCTGTGTTCAACAATTTCCCCTTGATCAGATCATCATTATAATATTCATCTCTAGAGGCCGGTTGTGATTCCAACGCTCTTATCTCATTCTCGTCAATGTTAATTATTCTCATTCCACCTCGCACTTGCTCATTATGTTCACTCTCAAGGAGTATTAAGTCAGGTGCTAAGTTCGTGGCCTCATTTTGATTTATAGGTACATTTGTTGCCAACCTATTTTCAACAACTTTCTGGTTTAAAATGTCCTTTATCACATTGCAAAAACAGTCCTCAGACAAGACTTGGTTTTCCACCTTGTGACTAGGTCCTGTTTTTCCCCCTTCCTTACAACCTTTGTCTATGCCTTCGGCTGGGAAAACATTCTTGCTCACAGATTTTAATACATTCACAATTCTCTCATTTTCTGTCCTAATCTCGATTTTTCCATCCCTTACTATTGTAGGATTCGATGAGTTCTTCTCCATAAGACACTGCTCGTTCTTATTGGACTTACCTCTAGTCACCTCAGCATAATTTGTATTCCCAAAGTTGAAGGGAGTAACTAAGGTACCAGGACCAACAGATGTCGGGAAATTTGTACGTGAGGGAGCTGCAGAGTTCTTAAAGATCTCAAATATATCCATCATTCCCATTTCTATCGATTTGAGATTCATATCTATTCTGTCCGTAACTGTTTTATTCTTAAGCGCATCAGACAGGGTCATTTCCCCCTCTGTAAACCCTGTATCCCTTGTATCCCCACTTGATCTCCATTGTTAGAGTTTGAAGACCCTGCTAATACATCTTTTGAGTCCCGCTTTCTATCTGGAGAGTTCGTGACCATTATAGCTTCGTCCCCCTTCAAGACTTCTTTCATGTCTTTGCGCAAATTACTATCTCTTAGAAACTTTCTAGAAGATTCTAAGGTTCAGTTCTCTCTGCTCCTGAGCTAATTTGCGTTTGTTTTTCTTCCATTTTTTGGGGGATATTTTTATGTTAAACTGAGAGGCTGAATCGTTTGCAGCAGTTGGAATCAGCACATCGTGCGGACTGGGCTCAATATCACCCACATCGATAGTCTCCAGTATATTTAATTCATTTTCAATGACCCCATTTGATTGTGATTCTCCCAGATCAAAAATTTCAGATATTTTTAAATCATTTTCAATATTATATTTTTCTGGTTTTCCTGTTACATTCTTATAGGGGCAGGACCCATATCTACTGCTGCGCTGTCCACTGGTGCCACTGGGAGCATTTGTAACATTTCTTTAGTGCACACCCCAATCATAGCTGTTAACACCATCAGGATTTCATTCAGTGTACATGTTTGTTTTTTGAATTACATCAAAATTAGCGTTTCCCCAACTATCAAGTACAGAATCGCTATTTGACTTGGCTGGTATAAGTGTGCTAGGCATCCTTGAGTCAGAGTGATTAGAACACTGAGCAGAGGCGTCAAAATGCTGCGTTAAACTAAGCATGGTGTTTTCCCCTGGCTCGAATATGGGGGGGCTGTCCATAAATGATTCAGAAGGAAAAGACACCCTTCCTTCCTTCCTCTATCTCAGCCATTACAGTTGCAAAACCTTTTACAGGTATTAACCTATCTTTACAAAATAGCGATTGGGATGACTCTAAAACACCAAAGTCCTCTATTACAGGTATTATCCAAGCTGAACACTGTTGAGCGCACTCCATAAGGTCCTCATCAGTGTCAGGGGTACCTGGAAGGGGTTGTGCAGCTGACAGACTCATACGCCTCGTTCTAACTGACATGAGTACTTTGTCTCTCTTTATTTGTGTGTTCTTTCTAATCATTATTCAGACTTTGATGACAATGACAAAAATGCCTCTAGTGAAAAATCCATTGTCCTTTCACTACAGTGCTTTCTTTAGCCATACAAGGCAAGAAATGCCCGTTAGATAACTCTCAATCGTGCCAGTCAATTGCAATGCCTAAGTGTGTAACTCCTCCTTCTGATATCCACAATTTTACTATCAATCTCGCGAACGGGGCTGTTATCTGCCCAACATTCATTCGGGTCAGTCACCAAACTCACTCACACATTTCTCCGTTGTCTCGTATACAGTTATTCGTAGGCTGTTAGGCTTGAATAATGACCCACCTGAATCAACTGGCAATTCAAATACAATTTTTCTGAGGTGCGTAGCAAAGACTTAAAGGTGTGTTCTGCTGCTTTAGCTGCGCTGCGAGCAGTGAACAGCAAACAGGACCACATGAGAACCACTTGCTTGGAGCGCGCGCAAGAGCGCGCGCACAAGTCTTTTTATGCACGTATGAAAAAGGGAGCATGGCCTATTGAAAAAAGTAAAAAGGGCAAATTAGTGACCTATAGTTGTTCACAGTTCTTAATAATTATTTTCAAAGTCAATTAAGTTCCTTTTCAGTAGCCCAAATAAAGGTGTACCAATTTCAATGTTCACTGCAAGCGTTGTCTGAAGGCAGGGAAGTAGAGTCCATAACAGCACAGCAAACAGGACCACTTGAGGACCACTTGCTCACACCATAACTCTCGTTGTTATCCCTCGCAAGAAGTGTACTCACATCTGCATGTCCACCAGAGCTCCTCTGTTACAGCGTCCCAATAACAGCCTGCACTCTCCTAGGAGCTGTGCCTGCTCCAAAGAGCAGACAGAAATTCTGTAAAAACGGCTCATGCACACTGCTATGGGTTGCACGCTTCGGACTAGCCACTGTAGGTGGGCACGGCCCCTTCAGAGAAGCGGCCTGGAAGCCTCTGTAATAAAGGGGAGGTCACTGGGATCACGTTTGGGTCACCAAATGTAGGAATGCCCCACAGACGCTCACACCTGACACAATACAACCTGCTAGGGATAAAGGCCCAATAAACCTTTTGCAAAGATAACAAGATTATTTTCCAAAAAAATAGATGTGCCAACAAAGAACTCAGAACATTCTGCCAAAATCTGCATGAACAGAACCTTATGAGGGTACAAGTTGTCATCAGTGGTGTCATCACTTACAGTAAAAACCGATGTGGGTGGTTGATAGGACCCTATAAATGGGCAGCCTGCTCCATAGGGGATGCCATGCCATTGGTCCCAGTCTTGTTCATCCATCTTCCTTCACATGGGCAATGTTTCAACCGTCATCAGGGCAAGGCTGAGTAATTGGCACATATTCGCAAACTAAACAATACATCTTTATCTATGTCATGAAGCACCTGATATGAGCAGACAGGGGGCCAGTGGGAAAGCTGAGGTCACACTAACTCACGCACTTCACTCACTCCCAGGCAGGCTGGCACCTCTCCAAGGTCTCCCACCCTCAGTTTGGGCTATAGTTTCATTGCTCCCTGCACCTCGCAGCACAAATCACGTGAGCTAGAAGTGAAGGCAGAGACGCACTGCTTTCTGATCTTTTTGATCGATCTGGTTTCCAACAAGTTTATAGTCAGTGGTCTGGTGTTATCTAGTACTTTGGAATTCAGCCGTCCTAAAGCCAGGGCATTGGGGTGCTATAATTTAGGATTGGGACTGGTGGGGGTTGAAAGCGCGTGCCCTCCTTCTCATGGGATTGCACTGTTCACAGACACTCATGGCCTTGCATGCCACATTCTTCCCAGGGCGCGAAGGCTGGCAACCTTCTAGGACAATGAAGGGTTTTATGGGGCTGTGCTATGGGGCTGTGCAGCTCTGGCCTTTTTCATCGGTGTGTGTGATACAACCTATTCCCTTGCTCATGTTCGTGGCCTAAGCCTGGTGTGCTTACTGCCGTGCTACATTTAAGCTTTGTGACTCAATATGGCTACTAATATCTAAAATGGCTGCTATGCTTGCATATGTGTTGTGCCTACAAAGCATGCAATAATATAATAGCACAAAAACCTTAAGGGCACCCCCTCCCCTCGGTCTCTTACAGTGCTTGTGGCGGCCTCTGCCTTATCCTAAAGCACCTGGGTGTGAGTGAAGAGCGTGTCCCTTTCCCAACATTCCCCCCTTTCCTTAATTCTACATTAAGGAATTCCCACGCCACCCTTTCCACCTCCTCCTTTGCTCTTTGTTAAATTTCCAATCTATCAGCCTCTTGTCATGCGCCCCTTCTATGTAAGGGTATTGGACCGATGGAGAAGCAGCCGCCATTGAATTGCTCCACTACGTTGCCCCGCAGTGTTTTCAGCGGTCTAGTTTTTCCCTCTGTCATGGCCGCCGCCGCCGGCTTTTCTTCACTCCCGTCCGGCGGCGGTCGCGTTGCAACTGGTTTGTTTCTCCTTCGTTGCCAGCACTTCCGTGTCTTTTCTCCTTGGCTTACCGCCCTCCTATCTGGCGTTGTCGCCTTTCCCCTTTTCTGTGCCTTCTTTCCTTTCTTTCGTCTTCGTGGCTTCCCTGGCCCTCGGCGTCTCCCTGCCGTGCCTCAGGTCCTGTGCCCTGGCTTCCCCGTTCTCTCTCCACTTACCTGGGTTACCTTCTCTCCCCTCGCTTTCATTTCCTTTTTTCCGTAACGGAGTGGAGCAGTTCTGTACCTGGATTCATTGCTTACCTGAGTGTCCGGAAGACATTTACCAACATATCAGTATTCTCTGGGGTTTTTTAACCCTCGCAGCTTTTTCCCCTTCTGGCGGCTGCGGATCCGGGGCCTCTGGTTTCCGGATATTTGTCCAGCAACCCGTGTGGCGTTGTTCCGCGGTCGGCCATACCTGCATAAAAAGAAATCAACAGTGAGAGATAAGAAGAAGACGAAGACATCCGCTACACTTTTTTCAGGTGAGGAAGAGAGTGGAACAAACTATTCGGATATAGAGGTTGATTCACATGACACCTCTAAGTATGGTGGCGTTCCCTCTCGGGGGGCCCATGCTCTGCAAACGTAGCATAAACTCTGGCCAGATTGGGCATACTCCTCAGGTGTGCAAGTCATACATATACAGTCCCAATCTCCTGCTAAATCAACCCAATGTTCTACATAGTGCTCCGGTCAGGTGGGGGTGTAATGATAGTGCTGGGGGGAAGTAAACGCTGTTCTATCTGCACCATGCATGGCTTATTTGGGTCAGCGGTTTGGACAGCACTATCTTTTGTACTGCAAGGTGCATTAGAAAGCCCAATTGCAAACCATCATCATGTCACTGTTAGGTACTGCTTTGGCACAACAACAGAGTCCCAGTTGACAGGTGCAAAAAAAAGGACCAATACGAACACAAGTATGAGCACCAGCATCATCACAATAGCCCCCATCCAGAATGGTGTCCACACAAACATTTCCTCAAACCAGTCATTGTTTTTGATGCCGGCTTCACTTTACATGTGCAAGCCGAGGGTGTGCAATGCTCCTATTATTTGCATCAGGGAGCCGTTGTCAGCATCTTTTGGAGACACGAACGTGCAACAGGAATCTCCGATTTTGCGGCAAACCCCTCCTTCCATTGCTGTTAGCAGGTCAAGCACATATCTATTTTGGATGGTCATCTTTCTTATGGCATGCATCTCGACCTTAATTGCATTTAGCCCTTGTTCTGTATAATTCATCAGTTGTATGAGCTCCCACCGCACTATATGCAGCCACTTGGCATTTGCTGCTGTATGCATCCCAGACAGTAGGGGGGATGCGAAGAAAGTTTCTTCTTTGTGAAACATTCTATACTCATCTGGGATCTCTTTCAACATGTCAGAGTAATCTTGA
The DNA here is from genome assembly GCF_040938575.1 of Ambystoma mexicanum. Taxonomy (NCBI): domain Eukaryota; kingdom Metazoa; phylum Chordata; class Amphibia; order Caudata; family Ambystomatidae; genus Ambystoma; species Ambystoma mexicanum. Next base: position 210,332,502 of record NC_090925.1, on the reverse strand, counting down.
GATAGGTAATTCGATCTTCTGTTTCTGCGCAGCATCTCGTTCTTTACTTTTTCAGGCAGGATACAGAAGATGTGGGTTGTGTTGGGGTTGTGGTATGATGCAGATGCAGTATTCACTTGTGCCAGAACTTCGTCTCTGAACCCCAGTAGCCATGCTGCTATACAGCTTGTTGTCGTTTCTTGCCACTTGTTTGCCACGTAATTTACTCCTTGCACTTTCAGGCATAAACTCCTCATGATAACTGGTCTGGTTCCATAATTTCTAGCTGCACACTCTGTGTCTGGAAAGTGCCTTGCAACCTACACAGTGACAGATGAACTAGGAATTGAGCCTCTAAGATTGGTAATTCTTGTGGTAGCAACACCTTAGGTGCCCCCGATGCATGAGGTATGAATAGACAAACATAACAACTTTGATTAATTCTTTTTCTCCCTACTGAGCTCATGTGTGTGTACCAGCAATTTGAAAGTCCTGAATAGTGCATATCTCCTATTGTGTCCAGACCTAGGCCTCTATAGGCATCATACTTGGCTCTTTTCACTTGACTTTTGGGGTCTTCATCATTCCCCATAGTAAACTGCATTATAGACTGCAGATCTGGGGTGTTGTGTGCTGAAGCACATCCCACATCTGTGCCCCAATATTATTGAAGGGTGCATCAACATGTGATATGATATGATATGATATCATATGATAGGGTAGTTTATTTATATATCGCCTATACACAATGTGTTTCAAAGCGCTTCAAGGCAAGGGAGGGAGCAAGGGAAAATACAATGACATTCTTACAGGCCATGAACTGTAAGGATGTGAAATTAAGTATCATACTCGGCCTGATGACATTTCAGATAGTGCAAGAGCTAAGACATAAATAAGGAAGGAAGTGGGAGAGTGGGAAGGAAATGGAAACAGACAGGCAACTGCCGTACTAGGCCTGATGACATTTCCGGTAGAGCCGGAGAAAACAAAAGGTGAGGGAGAGGGGTGCAGAAAGGGAGGGGAGGAACAAAACAAGCGACTATCGTACTAGGCCTGACAACATTTCAGATAGTGCTGGATGCGGGTGAGGGGGAAATGAGTAAGGGGAGGGGGAAGGAGACAGACGAGGTTGCTATCATACTAGGTCCAGGGACAATTCTGATAGAGTAAATGCAAAGAAGAAAGTAAGGGGAAGAGATGAGGAGATAGGAAAAGGGAGAAAGGGAGAGGAGGAGAGAACAGAGAGAAAGCAGTAAAAAAGAGGGGAGAAGCAAGAGGGGAGAACAAATACAATTGCAGAAGTCAGTAGTAACACATAATGGTGCAAGCCTGGATACAAGATGAAGATGGGAACAGCATGATTCAGGGCCACCATGTGAAAGGGTGACGCACTGTGAATCAATGAAGTCCATAATAGTCAAATCCAGCATTGGCCACAAGACGGTGATGGTGAAACCAGAATGTATCAGGACAGACTACTGCAGAAGTAGGCTGGAGGGGGTGCGGGGGGAGCAGGGTAGAAGAATCAAGCAAAACAGGCAACACCTGTGTGCGAGAAGGGGGTGAGGACACAAGGGAACATCACAGAGGGGCCAGAGGGGCGGGGTGGCCTGTGGGGACAAAGGGAGTAAATACATGTTGGTGTATGCTTACCTGCTGTCTAAGCAGGGGTTGGGCCCTGGGTCCTCCTGGTCCGAACAGGTCCAAACAGAAATTGCCCTTTTCTTCGACTTCCCTTCGCTTCGGATGCCCGGGCGAGAGACGCCCTTGATCTAAGCGTTAAGAGCAGGAAGGAAGAGGCAGGGCCAGGAAGGTGGGTGGGGTTTAGGCCAGGTGACTAAGATCCACTTGCACCTGCTCCCCGTCTACAAAGGAAAAGAGGCTGGAGGGTGCGTTAAGTAGGGAAAAAGAGCAACAAACAGGAAGGCGCCAGGTGGGCGGGACTTACTAAGTGTGGAAAAAGTGTGTCGTCATCAAATTTCACTCCTCGGTACCCCGCTTTCATCCACACATCTCCTGCTTGATCCCCCACAATTGCAACTAGCAAGCTCTTCATCTCCCCTACTGCCAAGGAGATCCCTGCCGTCTGCTTTTATTCAAATGCGTAAATCCATTTTCCAGCCCCAGAGGTAAGGGGCAGGAGCAATTTAATGAAATTATTCTTATCCATTTGCACCCAAGGCACGTAATATGGTCTCCCTAGTTCTCTGTGTAAGAGCAGCATCTGGGTGCCCATACCCGTCCCTTCCTTTCACCCTGCTCTTCCTTTTTTCCTTGCTACTGCTGCTCAGCTGTACCTATTCCTTATTCACAGACCCCATAAACTCTCCAACTGTGGCGTGGCCTCTAGTGTCTGCTCGTCCCCTTCATCATCCTCAACCTTGCCAACTGTGTCCCATTCATCATCCTACAGCTCCCCATCTGTACCTCTCTCTGACCTTACTATACCCATACCCTACACTTTCCGCTCACCCCTCACCACCTCCCTCTTTTTCTCATCTTTGGCTGTGCTATCTAGACAAAACAAAAATGTCCCCTGCTCTCCATTCGTCCTACCCACTGCCTTTCTTTACCCTCCCTCTTGAGACACTCTCAATCGAGCTAGTTCTCCCCTAGTTGCTTCCAACGCTTCTTCTCGTTTCTTTTGAACCTTACTGTCTTGGGGAGGGACAGCACTTAATCTCGATTTATAGGGTGGTGGGGCAGATGCTGGGGTGGGCACATATGTTGGGTTTGTGTAACCCGTTTCTGGGCAAGTGATGAATGGATAAAGCACTGTGTGTGGGTGCCGCCCCATTCCCCTGTACTGTCATCACCACTGTATCTAGGACAGCCCCTTTGATATTCCACTCCGCCCTATCAGGATCCTCCACATCCTCTATCATCTTCCATAAATCCAATACCTCTTAACTTTTTTGCAGTTGTTTACCCTTATATTTAGCAGTAAAACAAGTGCTTGTGTGATCTAATATCCCTCCATTGTGGGTGCCCTGCTCTGGCCAGGAACGGGGCATCCCCCCTTGTGTCTCTATCACCCACTGTTTGCGGTATTTTTGCGATCTTGTCCCTGTACAGTGGTAATGCACTATACATATATTCCAAAGGCATTCACCCCTTCCATCTTTAAATTGTGTGCGCTAGAAATCCCATCCATTATAATTACGTGCTGGGAACACTTTTTGTCGCCCAAGTCACTACCAGTCCACTATCTACACCTCCCGGGCACCCCCTTTTAACACATCCTTCTCCCCCCTTTGCACACGGGCGCACACACCACCACACTCCACACTTCTAAAAACAATTTATCAACACTGGCCCATCTCTGGGCTCCACCTCTTATGCAAAAATCATAATACACTAATACAACAAACTAAAATAACAACCAAAATAAGAACCACTACTTCCTCCGAGGCCTGTAATTATATGTAGCTCCTAATCTTTCCTTCATCTCCTTGTCACAAAATGCATGGCACCATCATCTTCCCTCACTCAGAAAGGTTCCCTACACTCCTGTTTATCCTCCTGCCTTACCAAAAAATAACAGCACTAATAAAATGAATCTCGCCACGTAGCCTTAACACACTCCTCCTACACTCATACACGGAACACTCCAGCTCCTGCACACCGCTATGGGTTGCACGCTTGGGACTGGTCACTGTAGGTGGGCGCGGTCTATTCAGAGAAGTGTCCTGGAAGCCTCCGTAATCAAGGGGGGGTCCCTCGGATCACGTTTCGGTCACCAAATGTAGCAATGCCCCCCTAGACGCTCACACCAGACACAATACAACCTGCTAGGGATAAAGGTCCAATACACCTTTTGCAAAGATAACAAGATTATTTTCCCAAAAAATAGATGCGCCAACAAAGAACTCTGCTTCAGCGGAACGTTCTGGCAAAATCTGCATGAGCAGAACCATATGAGGGTACAAGTCGTCATCAGTGGCGTCATCACATATAGTAAAAACCCATGTGGCTGGTTGGTAGGACCCTGTACATGGGCAGCCTGCACCATAGAGGATGCCATGGCATTGGTGCCAGCCCTGTCCTTCCATCTTCCTTGACGTGGGCGATGTTTCATCCGTCATCAGGGCGAGGCTGAGTAATTGGTACTTATTCGCAAAATAAGCAATACATCTTACTCTATGTAACAAAGCACCTGGAATGAGCAGACAGGGGTCCATGGAGAAAGCTGAGGTCACACTAACTCACACACTTCAGTCTCTCCCAGTCAGGCCGGCACCTCTCCAAGGTCTCCCACCCTCATTTTGGGCTATAATTTCCCTTACCCACCTCCCCCTACCCACTTACCTTTTCTTCTCTCATCTATCCCCGCATCGCCAGTTCTCTCCCACTAAGGTGGGTCGGAACTGGTGCTGCAGGGTCCTTTTCTCTTTTCATTTTTTTTTACTTTATTGTCCCCTGCTACGATCTAATGGAAGCGGGGGACACCCCCGCAACCTCTGACCCCTATTACACCGACTATAGAGAGCATGGGACAGTGTAATGAGGGTTTGGATTTTTGTTCTGCGTAAGGGCGCAGTATTTGCAATGTCGCCACATTTTGGTACGTTGCCCATCCGAATACATACACGTGCAATAGGTGTGGGTCTGCGGCTGCGTCACCCTCTTCACAAGCCACTAACACTAACTAATATAGAACATTGGCAGAAAGTCATGGTTGTATGACACGAACACAGTGATATGTGTGTAGAAAAACACAATCGCGCAATGTCACTGGGCTAGCTTGGACGCTATTGATAGATTGGATTAGACAGTGTTCAAATAATCCCCAGGAGCTCACATTAGATCTTGGAGACGGGTCTCTTAGGTAAGCTTGCCAACCACTTAAGGGGTGTGGCAACAGTTTTTCCAAAGGTAACCTCATTTGACAATGTAGGGGGAAAAGAGCCAGGTGAATGTATCAATCTATATATGCACTCCCCAGATGGAAGTCGCTCCATACCATCTGGTTGGCAGGTACGGCATTAAGCTAGTGGCTTGGTCGTTTTGCCTCTCCCCCGCACCTCTTGCCCTGCGGGCTGCCCAGATGGTAATACCAGAGATGCCCTTTGCCCGGTCCTTTGACCTCTCGCTGAAAGTGTCACCAAACCATTCTATGGGTTCATGATAACTTCCAAATTTCAGCACTGCTAGTGTGTATGTATTTTTATTGCACGGGGTCACATGTGTGATTGAATATCACAGAGCATAATGTTCAATTCTTCATAGAGACCATATATGTCATTGTCAAGTAGGGCAACTGTCAATCAACAATATACCAACGGCAACTCAGTTTAGATCAAGCACTTGAAGTCATTATCATCTATTGCTCCCCAATATGGACATGAGATTCTTCGGCAATGTTATGGCTTTTGGGTGCCTTAGTGTTAAGCTTTATTATGTACTTGGACCTAACTGGTGAGAATTACCTACCGGACAACATTCACTTTACAAATTAGGATGCCTACATCAATACAGTGGTTAAAGTCAGTCCTTTGAAGTAGGGATGTAGTAATTTAGTGTGAGTAAAAGTTGGACTTGTCCTCATGTCACACAATCAGGTCTCAGGTTATTTGTTCAGGGTAAACAGGAACACCTAATGTAAGCGCGCCAGAAAAAAAACAGTTGCCCTATCCATTTAGATCGATGGATCGACCGAGATTGGGACAAACAAGATAAGGGTAAGAAAATTTGATCCAACTTTATCCTGATCTTAAGAAGAAATAAGGACATAGAACAATGTACTAAACAATAGTATGTGTCCCTCCTCAAAACCCCTCACCCCGTTTTATCAACTACAGGTGGGGTGTGGTAGCGACAGAGAAAAACCTCTTCTCAACACTCATGCGACAGCACACAAAACAGTGCTGTTTGTGTGGCCCTGAAGAAAGTGGTAAAACTAAAATACACCACTGAAACCGACAGACCTGATGCAACCTTTCTGGAAGAAATAGACCACTGGATTGGTATAAGGTCAATTTCTATTTTTCTTTCTCGCTCTAGAGTATAGACAATTGTTGCACTAACGTTACATAAGAATTTAAAAGAAACCTGGAATCTGGTGTATTGTTGCGGTTGAAACTGAGTAAATTTGGTCCATTGACCTAAGAATATCCATACATTGTTAAGCTTTTATTATTTTTAGTTTCTGTTAAACAAAGAAAATGAATAAAGCAAAATAGATTTCATTTGCAAAGCAGATGACACATGGTCTTATATACATGACATGTGCCTTTTAGAATATATGGAAACAGTGACTGATAAGGATTAGTGATAGGGCCAGTTATCTTGACCTATCCCCTTACCTTAGATGAGCGGCCCATCAACACAACCTAGGTTTAGCCATTACATGAGAGTTTAGTTTAGTTCTGTTGGAGGGCAAGTTAAGTGAGAGTTACACGTCTGGTAACGATAAAAGTGAAAGTAATTGTGAACAAATAACCGGAGATCTGATTGTGTGACACGATAACCAGGGGAATCTTCAGGTGTGAGACCCCAATTAGTCTAAAACGTGTGTTTTTGGACTTGTCCTCAGACAATCTGTTTAGATTTGGGAAATAGTTAATTTGAATTGTTTTTGGTAACCTTAACATTGGCATTTACAGCATTTGTAGAAACTTATTTTACAGGGGTTTAGGATTATTATCCATAGAAATGTAAGTCTACAATGATATCTCAGATGTGGGGGTGTGGCTTGCTGGTCCCATTGCCTTTTTGGGCTAACACGGGATAAAGGGATGTCAAAGGAGAGTCTATTCCGGGGTGGAGATTCCTAGCCTTACACAGGATAAAGGGATGCTGAAGGAACATCTATTCCACGGTGGAGATTCCTAGCCTCACATGGGATAAAGGGATGCTGAAGGAACATCTATTCCACGGTGGAGATTCCTAGCCTCACATGGGATAAAGGGATGCTGAAGGAACATCTATTCCAGGGTGGAGATTCCTAGCCTACGTGGGATAAACTGATTCCGAAGGAGCATCTATTCCAGGGTGGATATTCCTAGCCTCACACATGACAAAGGGATGCCTTAGGAGCATCTGTTCCAGGGCGGAGATTCCTCACCTGACATGGGATAAAGTGATGCAGAAGGAGTATCTATTCCAGGGCGAAGATTCCTAGCCTGACACAGGATAAAGGGATGTCCAAGGAGCATCTATTCCAGGGTGGATATTCCTGGATGAGGGAGGATAATCTATTCCAGGCCGGAGATTTCTGGATGCGGAAGGAGAATCTATTCCAGGGTGGACAATCCTGGATGCGGAAGGAGAATCTTTTCCAGGATGAAGATTCCTGGATGTGGAAGGAGCATCTATTCCAGGGTGGAGATTCCTAGCCTCCCTTACATGGGTGGACCCTACTGACCTGGACTGGGGATGCATCCTCCTGGATAGAGATTTTGCAGACCCCATTGCGTAAAGTTACTGCTGAAGCCTGATAAAAGGCCACAGTAGGAAGTCTTACCCTCACATTGAAGCTCGCCACCCTTGTTGGCATTTACAATGCTCTGACTTTCCTGTGGTCAATTCTTGGAAAACACTGGCCATAGATAATGTGCCACCGGAAACAATGTTTACTCAATCACTCAAGAAAGACAAGGCTGACGACCTCACACCTGAGCTCGCTAATCCAAAACTTTGAAACTTTGTCCAAAAAAAGGATGGCATATCTTAAACTGGCCAAAAGCAATGTTGGAACATTGGTCTCAATGTCTGGCCTTGGGACCCTTCACAGAAAGTAAAGATGATATATGTTGCGGTTCTTACATTTGGTCTCAGATAAACCCTGAACTGGATAGTGCAGCCCCTTTGATGAGCAGCAATTACTCTTGGGATGGATGGGGATGCAGATGTTACTCAAACATCAATAATGGAGCCGACTCAGGACGTTGACAAAATACAGACTGTTTTAATATCAGTTATCTAAAACAGGGAGCATAACAAACATCAGCACAGTCGCTCAATCTTCAAACTCCAAGTACTTTAAGAAAAAACGGTACTTTTATAAGCAAAATGTGTCATCAATGACGTCTAAATCACATGTATGCTAATGTCATCCTACGTGGCAAACTATAAAAACTTAATAGCATGAGTGATTGGCTCTGAGTGAACATTTAAGTGTATAATAGATACTAGTCTAAAAAGTGTAACTATGTGATCGGTTAATCAACATCAGGTGGGGCAAGTAAGCCCTCCCTTCAAAATGACTACTATGAGTGTCACTAAATACACAATGTCCCATTGGTTTACACACTATAGGACTCCTAAATACGCAGGTCCTCTACAATTGGTTGGCACTCTATCCACTTTCAGTATTTGTCCACCTACGTTAGCAGCCTGCAGGCTGGCCATCCAGGAGCTGGTGAGGTCGCCTTAACTTTAGCTTCCCACCAATTAGCATATCAATCTATCATCACCTCAATTGTCTACTGTCAATTAGGCCTTTTAAATTCGTCCTTGAGAGTGTTCTTAGCTCTGAGAAAATTATGGAGTGAGAAGCACAGTCTGTCTTTGTGCGTAGGTGTGACCACCTCGTTCATCCAACTTCATACTTCCATGTGACTAGAGACCATGGAATCAAGCCTTTTTGTGTATTTTTGTATTATTTTCTGCTAGACCTCTGACATCTTCCTCGTTATGTTCATGCCTTTTGAACAGAAGGTTTGTTATTTCACATGATTTTGCATCCAAAGTCAGTTCACTCCAGTTTTGCTAAGACCTTGGCTACTTGGCTCGCTCAGCCTTGTCTTTAGCTGATATCTGTTTGTAATTATATTTGCTTTTAACTGCAGCACACTGAAATGAGGCCTTTTGCTAATGTCCAACCTGCTATAATATGCTTAGTGAAAACATCCATAATTCTCTCATTCCTATGTATGTAAACGTTTTTGCGCTTGCCGCAGTCTGTTTACTATAAACTTAGAGCTAGCTTCATGATTACTTTGCTTCTTGCGTTTCTTCTGCATCTGTACACGTGTAAAATGACATGATATCTTCATCTGTTTCTGTGGTGCCTTATAGAATATCTGCATTCTCTGGTCACTGCATCTCTTTTATATAATTCATCTTCAGCTCCTTGTAACATATACTGGCACTGGTTACTGACACTACCATTCATCCTTGCCATTTATTGGCTCGCTTCTTCAGGAATTTCATTCAAATGACCATCACATTTTCTTGTATGTAGATATGGCTTTCTCAATGAGTTCCTTGGCTCCCAGATTCTCTTGGGTACTAGTCCTTTCACCGGTACTGGACTGAGTCCATACTCTGCTCTTTGTCGATTCGGCTGTTCTGTATACGTCACATACTCTGGTTTCCAGCATACAGGTAAAAGGGGCAGGTCGATTGAGGTGGGGGTACTTGGCTCCTCCTCTACAACCCAGTCGTCAAGGGCACCAGCTTCCACTGTCCCTGCCCCCAAAAGGTCCTTCCTCTGCTTCAACCCAACTAGCAGGTGATCTGATCAGAGCAGTTGTCATGGGGGTTGGATTGGGATCTTTACGGGTTTCACAGAAAAGCTCAATTTCAATTTGCAAACTATGCAAACCCCATCTGACAGCCTATGCCTCGACCCGAAGCAGCGCCCAAGTGCAAGAACTGCCAATGCTTCCCAGACAGGACCTGGAGCTCATTGCATATATTTGATATCTTACACAGGCTGGCAGACTGTAGTAAAAGCCTTATTGATCTGCACACATTGGCACCTCATTGCAGTGCTGCCTGAAACCCCTGGTCGGCAAGGGATACATTTTTTTAAAATCTCTTTATATCAACAGTATCACATATCATGATGCTGGTCTCAAATGACAGCAAAGAGGAAAAACAAAAGGAGGTTGTCAGATTACAGATTTAGAAACTAAACACCCTAACCACCTGCGCAGCCCCCCAACACCCTCCCACCCACAGGCCAGGTCTTGCACTTTAGAAGAAAGAAGGTCCCGCAGCATAATTCAAGACTACCCCTCCACCACAACCTCGTCGGGACTTACTGCAAATCCCTCCTCCTTGCATGCCACAGCTTCACGGGGGGCTGGCAAGGGAGGGGTAGAGCAAACCATCCAATAACAATGACCATTCCAGTCGCGACACAGCCACGGCACATAATTATAACACGCTTAATACCAACGAGCGGTTTCTAAGTGCAAGATCGGGGAACTAACGTGTTGCCCCTGAGCTATCCTTCCTGCCCATGGATTCAATCCTAATGCGGGTCACTAGTTCAGCACTCGCCAACTTGATGAGATCTCTAGACCAACTGATTATTCTGGGGCCATTGGGGCTGTACCGAAACATGGCAATTCGTCTTTTCGTCAATACTAAGGCTAAATCAGCCATTTCATTCAGTTGTTTCGCTGACTTCCATCCAGGGAATTGATCCAGCAAACAAATCAAATGAGCTCTAGGTATCCACGCAGCTCCCGCGCCAACTATCCTAGCAACCGCATCACTCCAGAAGTCACCAAGTTTAGGACATTGCCAGAAAATGTGGAGGAAGGGAGCATCCGCAGCTCTAAATCTTGGCCAGAGATCCAACCTCTCCGGATCCATCCTTTGTACTCTTGGTGGCGTCAAATACGTTCAGTGTAGGACATTCTATTGGATAAGTCTCAGACGGGCATTTCGGGACACCGCTTTTGTGTCGGTGCAAATCTTTTCCCACTGTCCATCCTCAAACGTTAATCCCAGGTCTCGTCCCCAGCCCCCCTTCGGCAACTGATACTTAACGCAGAAATCCCCTTTTAAACACCTTAAACATAGAGGCAAAACCAGCACCCTAAGCTTTTCAACCTTCTTAAAGGGGAGTTTAAAAGCCGAGACAAGGTCTCCACCTTCAGAATGTTAGATACTAATTGGCTGATCAAATAGTGAGTAGTGTCAGCCAAAGTCACAGCGAAAGAGGGGTGAGGGATAGGAGATTGTAGTGCCAGAAGCATAATGGCATAAGTAAATAGTACTCACATTGTTTTTCTTTTCAGACCAAAAGTGCACGAACAAAATGCAGACTTTCAAATGTAGTCTGTCAAACAGTGTCGAGCCTGAGGCAGTCTCATAAGCCACTGTTCTTGGTCTGATTTGATGCAGGCATGCCACTCAGGGGGCGCAGACTTTGGGCATCGCCGGGGAATTTGCAAGAAATCCTGTAAATATTCCCTCTGGCTCCCCTGTGCTGAACAGAAAAACAATGGGGAAATGATGTAGATCTGGGGGTCCAGGTGTAATAAAAGACACTCATTTGAAAGCCTGCATTTTGTTCATGCACCTTTGGTGGACCTGAATTAACCAGGGTTTTGTTGTTATGGGGCGTCCGCTCCACTCCCTACCCCGTGTCCCCACCCTCCCAACACCCACACCATACACTCCTTCATGCACATATACATGTATGTGTGTATGTATTCATTCATCCAGTTTTTATTTTTTTTTTATTTACCGAAACGTTTTAACTGAAAAAAACTCAGACTTTCAAATGAACGTTTTTTTTTTCAAAACATGTGTTATATATTCTACCATAGGTGACATTTACCTGGGGGCCTGGCCAGTGCAGAAGTACATACATCTTCTAGAAGGGTCGGAACCCTGAGTTGAAATGGGCTGGGGTCTCTATAATAATCTGGATACTCCCGGGCGCGTGCTCCCTGTATCCGCAATGCTATACACGTCTTGGCTCCCGTTCAGTTCTCAGTGTTAAGTCTTGTAACTGCTCTCCAGCTAGTGCTCGAAATCCTGTGTACCTCCTGTCGTCACCCGCGGATCCCATCACACACGCGCTCTACTCTGCATAATGTCACTCACATGTGTCGCTGCTGCCCAGCGAGGTTTATGCTCCCGGAAAACCTTTCATGAATGCAACCACAGGTGTCCCTAATATGCATTACTATGGTTCAGCCTGCAGAACTAGGCACGCCTAACATGAGGACCACGCACTCTTTCAGAGTCATGTTGACTTTAAAGCACTGTGTGATTTCCTTTGGGACGCTTTGAGGGGCATTCTTGATTCACCGGCTGCACACCTGTGCGGCATGGAGCAGTGACATTGAAACCATGCAGCGGACCTCTCTCCACTCAGGACACCGCGATATCACGCTGCCCCCCTTTGCAGCATTTCTGGGCTTTCTTTTATGAGTCCTTTAAAGGGGAAACTGCACAATTCCAGATATTTCCAGATACTGTCGATGTGGCCTCTCATTGATGTAAACACTGGCTCTGAAAAGCCTCTCCACCCACCTCTGCACGTCCTCCGCAGGGATATGGAGAGCAAGGTTTTCACTATTTCACAGTGCCCTGTTCCAATTCTGCTCCTTAGCCCAGAGAATAGGCGGATCTGATCATGGCCTAACTGGGGACCTCGCATTGCTCAGGGTAACGTGCTGGAGGCTTCCAGCTCTATACAGAGAAGCCCAAGGCTGTCGCACGCCTCATTGGGGCTCTGGTGAATGGACAAAGTGCTATGCCCCAATGCGAGGAAAATACATGCAGCACGCAGTACCGGTTCCCCGGTGCGGAGAGGCGCTCCATACAGAACCATGGGAAAATGCACAGGGACGTAATTTCACCAAAAAGCCTGGGGTAGGAGAAGTGACATCACATGACCCTTCACCTCTGATGACAAGTGATGTTATTTGATCCCGCTCCCCAAGTGACATCACAGGAAGTGATGGCACACGACCTTCAGATGCGTGTAACACCTGTGTTTCCAGGTGCTGTCATTTTAGCCAGATATAAGAACCGAGGTGCAGAAGAAGGTGAGATTTATCTACGATCACACATTTGGCGAATGTGATTTTCCAGATTCGTCATGGAGCTTATATGTAAAACATAAATAATGCAGTACTTGTAACAGGGTAACCAAAATCTCTAACGCAGACTAGAGTTAGTGTACGAAACATCTACAGATCAATGGACACAAAAGAACTTGTTATCTGTGGCATTGATGTGTTAAGCCAAAAAAGCACTGACGTGGGGATGCGTGCGCTGGCTGTTTACCCCGGAGCAAGATGCTGCACGAGCAAGGCCTGAAAATTAAATCATTGACCAGGATTTACTATCAATAACATTCCCAGGTTATAAATGTAGCTATGCGTCAGCTAGCACCACGATAGAAGAAACCTATTGTGTGGGTGCAAACTAAGGCCATCTGTCTTCTGGGTGCATTTATCTTTAAGTTATGTGACAAGCAACCACGTGTTGTCTGACCCCCACAACCCAGAGCCGAACATAACACCTTAATGTCCTAGACGTTGATACATGACTCTTCTTCAATCTTTTTAACGGGGTGAGGTGTGGGGAGGCGGGGCTGCACTTCCCTCAAGAGTGGGGCTCAATGCATCTACGATTTTCAGAGCTCTATGTGGAGGTGCGTTATTCAATGACACCCCCGAGGACAGGCCCGTGAATGAAGCTTCCACAAAGCCCTTTCATGCAGGAGTTTGATTGGGGAGGGGTGGGTCACTCCATGGCTCCCTCACTCCTGAGGCTCTGTGTCCAACCCATTTTTTTCTTAAACAGTGTTGCATCATAGCAGGGTCCTGGTTGAGTTTGTGGCCCCTCTCAACCATTCAGATCTCACTTGAATGAGTTCAAGGTGAGCAGAGTCTAATCAGTGGCATAGGACACCATGCGAGCCATGCTGAGGCTCCCCTCCGCAAGCTCCTTAACAAAGCACAGGGTACGCCACAACCCAGGCCGGCCGCACCACCATGTGTGCGCAATATCCATGAAGATGATGCCGCTGCAGGGGCATGCACTACTCCAAGTGAAAGAAGTAAATATGTTTTTTAATCAAAGCTTAGATGTTTCACCTAGCGTAGAAAGAAGGGGGAGCCAACTGGTCCCAAAATATGCCATCCACCACGGGTGGCTAGTGAATTGTTTTATTGGAGGGTGTAAATATTTGCCACAAATATGCAATTGCGATCGAGCATAGATAGGGGTCTGGAACTAACGAAAACGCGTTTGGAGCGCTCAGGTGGATTCTTCCCCTTCCCATGAGAAAATGTTTTGAATAATGGATTAAAAAGGTACACTACACAGCACACTTTCTGTGAACATTTGGGTCGAAGGCCAGACAGTTTGCAATCAGTTTTGTAGGCTATAGGGTAACTCGTGGAAAAAAGTGCAATAGATGCAAGTCACCAAAAGTGCACATTTCACAATTCATTCTCATCGCGGGCCCTTCAATATATGCCAGTATGAAAAAGAATGTCATGCTGGCTGTGCCCTTACATTTCCATGCTGGCTCCACCAACATATGCTAGTATTCCCATATAAGACCATACTCATGTTTGCTTTGAGATGTTTTTGATAGTATCATTACTGGCAATAGGCACAAAGCTGGCTCTGCCAATATATGCCAGTACTCCTATGTAAGAAAATACTCCCGTCAGTTTGGCCATTAAAAGTGACATGTCACAATAAGAAAACATGTCCAAATCGGTTCCAATGTAAGCCAGTCTAGACCCATAAGAACACTCATCCTTGCTTCATCATAGATGCTCAGTGTGAGACAGGCATGGTATCAAGTGAGATGACACAGACAGCATATATATAATTTAAACAAAGCTTTATTAATGGTCAGTATGGTGTCATGCCTAACTTGCCCTATGCTATGGTGGGATTTTCCCTGCCTATAGAAATCTAAGCAATGGCTGTATCTACTAGTCCAAAACAAAAGTCTGTCTGTGTCAAAACCTCTGCTTGGCCTCGCAATTATGACCAAATCTAGTGGGGAAATATTCTCAGCTAAATATAAGTGTTCAACTACTTGCAGCTTAAGTTCTTCTGGAACACTCGGTCTCCAGTTCAGTACAGTTCCAATAGGGCTTTGCTTCAATGAAATGTAATCAATTTCTTAAGTTACCTTCTTAGATTCACGGGCATCACAGTTCAAATCAAGTGAAGATCTTGGGCTTCCCTTCCCCAAGTTTAAATGCAATTTAGTTCACACAACACTGTGGTCTTGGGGCTCCCTTCCCCAAGATAAATGCTCTCCAGTTATTTGGTTCTCAGGGTTCCCTTCCCCAAGACTTATACTGAGCAGTTGACTTCCTTTGTCTGTTCAAAGGTTCACAAGAAACATGAGGTCCACTTGATCCGCCTTTAGGTGGACATCACTAATTGCTCATGGCTTGTACTTCTTTTCCAACATTCAGTGGCTTCTGGTCTAGGAGTAGTTGTCAGACGACATGGTCCACCCATCACAGGTCACGCAATCAGTAACCACATACTTTGTCTTTGGTTTTCCTCTTGATGTTAGCTGCGTGCATAGTAGGAAACTTTCTGGTCTAGGCGCAATTGTCAGATCGCACAGTCCACCCATCAAAGGTTGCGCAACCATTAGTCTCCCCAAGGCTGATGCTCAGTAATATTCAATACACAACTCTTCAATTTTATCATAGGTCTTTCATCTTGGTGCTTTTCTAGCAAGTGTGTTTCTTGATATATCACTTAGTAGTTTAATCAAGTAACAGCTTTCTTTCAGTTAAACATTCCTTAAGTAAAGCATTCACTTGGTTTCACTCAGAGCTACTTTCCTGCAGTTCAATATTCAGTAAATGCAAAATTGTGTTGTACTCATCTAAATAGCACATTTCATTCAGTTCAGTTTTCAATAAATGCAATTATCGGTTATGCTCACTTGGATAGCACCTTTCATTCAATTTGGCATTCAATGGATACAAGATTTACTTACATTCGTGTACCGTTCCTGTATTCACTGTCCTTGGAGCGCTCAGTTGTTTCCAGTATCCTCTGACACTTACCGGGTCTCTGCAGCTCCTTTTGGCAGCTTCTTACGAAATGGGAAAACCAACTCGCCAGTTCACTGGGTGCTTCGTTCAACACACGCCGGCCTCCGTGCCCAGGTCCGCCCCTGCTCCATGGCAGCACCTGCTTCCCACATTCCCTTGCAAGGGTTCCCAGTCCTGCACATTCCCATAGGCAGGACCACCAGATCTTTTTTTCCACGTCTCAGTGTCTTGGCTTCTCACTCTCCAGCACAGTGAACACTCGACTCTTTCTCCCTTTCTCCCTGCTGCCCTCCTTATGTGTTCTGTATTTCGGTTCGAAGTGATTTCACTGCATCGAACAATTTTGAATTTGAAAAAGTCAAATTTGAAATGCGCGCTGCAGTGAAATCAAGCATGATTTCAGGCACATTCCCCTAGACTGCTCCTCTACTTAGCTGGTGCTGATGGCACCATCACCCTGCAATGCTGGTTCCCTTCACTTATGTGGTTGGGAATCAGCGCTGCAGTCCCCTTTTTTTTCATACATCTTTCGTACATCTTTATGTATACAAAGCGGAGGACACTCCTGCAACCCCAGTACCATTGTAGCGAACAAGGGTGCAGAGGACACCCCCACTGCCCTTGTTCACTACAAAGGTACCATATGGTGTATTTGATCTGAATTTTCAGCTGTATGAAATTTTAAGACAGCCAAAATTCGATCAAATCTACCATACATTTTCTTTCATGATTATTTGGGGTAATGCCCTGTATTACACCTTTTAAACTTTCCTCTACTAACAGGTTGTGGGTGAAACAAGGTATCCTCAATTGCCTGACGCTGCTTACCTATTAATGTGACATGCCTGATCTTCATTGCTACATGCCTCCAGACCAGTATGACATCTGCAATACTCTTAGTTGCCTCTTCTTCTTCTCAGTACTTAGAGGGAAACTACAGGCAAGGATGGGATGAGATTGACAATAGCCTAAAAAGGCTAGAGGAGGGGAGGGGAGGTCAGTATCAGGAAAGGGGTAATACCATGTCCCACCATCAGGTACCCTCTCTCCAATCCCGAAAGGCCCTCCACTCAGGTGATCCTCCCTCACTTGTCCACCCCGAGGGTTGGGATCTTAAAGCGATGGCCCTTCTCTGGCCACCTGAACAGAAGATCCCTGGGGAGTAGATGTGAGAGTACCTTATGGTGTCTCACATCAGTTAATGAAAAGTCATGCTATAGTGAGAAATATGCAGGACGCTACACCAAAAAATTGGTAACGTTGGTCAAGAGAGGTAATACTACTTATCATGCTTGCTTTATCAAAGATGACGAGCAATAAATGTCATGCCACAATAAGCAATGGCTAGACTGGCTGTACTAAAATGCCAGTATAGCCAGGTAATGACACACATGAACTTGGCTTTGCCCGAAAAAAATACCAGTAAAACATGCAAGTCAATAAAGGATGTGTCAAAAATGCTCTACTGATCCCCAATCTCCCAGGGTCACACACACACACACACAGACACACGCATGCACGTGCACACATAAACACACACACCACACACACACCCCTTTTCACCCACCCATACATCCCCTCTCACATTCATTCACACAGGATTCACCACACAGGCATGCACCCACCCACCCAGAACATTCCCACACACACAATTACATTCATACCCATTCACCCACCAGTCGCTCACCCATATACCTTCTCTCACATACACTCACACTGGCACCCACTCATCCAGAACATTTACACACACGCACACACTCATGTTCACATTCCTACTCACTCACCCACCATTCACTCACCCATAAACCTCTCACGCCCACTTGTACTGCATTCTCCACACAGGAACGCACCGTGATATTCAACGGGCTGCCAACCATGCAACATTCAAGAACAAAGGCACCAACCTGTATCAGAGGCAGCAGGCAAGAAGAATTGAGAATCCACCTAGTCACCTTTTCCTCCCCTGAGTCAGAAGCCAGAGCAGAATAGAGTTTCCAGGGAAAACCTCTGGGGAAGAAAACCCTGATTCCTGTTCTTGCCGGAACTACGTTCTTCTGTGTGACGGGTCTGAGAGAGGACTTCTCGCGGTGTAGCGGTGAGCTGAAACTTCTATGGGTACTGTTGATACAAAGCTCATTGTTAGAAGGACAAGAGACTTCGGGCACAAGGAATTTGCATAATGCGGAGGAGAGATTACCTTTTGTCTGGAGGTGGGAAGGACTGCGTATGGCTGCTGGCGGATGTTTCTTGAATGACAAGGAGTTTGCTCAGGTAGGATGGGGATTTGCTGTGTGAATTGCGCTAGAGTAGAAGTGAAAGGCATAAGCTTGGAAGTAGCGAGAGGGGAAAAAAAAGAAGGGAAGATGACGAGCCTGCTTCTACCCGGATCGATCTGTGTTAACAGCGTGCACGCTTCCGTGGGGGAGGAAATGAGGGAGAGACAGCGATTCTCTGAACGCTGGGATCCAGCGCCACTGTCGCAGAAGCCAGGGAGGGATGAGAAGTGACTGCGAGAAAGGGGAAATGTTCAGAATGTCAAACGGAGGTATGCAAGGGTGTAGAATAACCGAGGGGTAGTTAACTAGTGCGGAAACGTATTGATAGAAGAGAGGTCTCCCGGGGAATCAGACTGGGATCGGGTCCCGGGTGGAGATAGAGAGCGCTGTGGGTGATAAGAGAAAGCTCTGAATGTCAGGGGGAAAACACAGATAGATTATGCATGGGATACTTCAGACAAAAGCTCCAAAGGAATGGAAAGAAACAGTTAAAAAATTACGAAGCATAGCTAGAAGCTGAGTAGCAACGATCTACTGCTCTGCTGGAGACTTTTGATAAACTCCATCCGATGCCGGGGGTGGAGTCATGACCGCAGGAACCTCAGAGAAGCCTGCAATGCTGCAAATCTTTAGCAGTGCCATCTTGGGGGAAGCGCAACAGAGCACTCCTATGCTCTTCCATCTGCTCCAGATAGACCACCTGTGCCTTTGAGGCATGACACGCACCCCAGAAGATTCAAACACACCTATCACATTCCTACTCAGTCACCCACCACTCACTGACCTATACACCTTTTCTCGCATCCATTCACACTGCATTCTCCGCACAGACACGCACCCATCCAGAACATTGAACATCACAACCACATTCATACTCATTCACCCACCAGTCACTCACTCATACAGCTTCTCTTACATCCAATCTCACTGCATTAGCCACACAGGCACACATCCACCCACCCACACTCATTCAAACACACACACTATCACATTTCATCTCATTCACCCACCACCCACTGACCCATAGCACATGCATACATCTGACACACACTTCACAAATGCAAGATACACATCAGATTTAAAAAAGAAAAGGCCTTCTTACCTGTTTCTCCAGCTTCGATCCGTCACTCCAGGCCACCCTCGACTCCTCTGGGCTGCTCACAAACAGGAACCAGGAAGCTGGGAGAGCTCCCTTGTTTCTGTATATGAGCCACAAGGAAGCCGGAGGAGAAGGAGTTTGAGCTGAATGTGGCATGTGACACATGCCACATATCATGGTCAGGTCCAACCCCTACTGAGCGCTTCCTTCTCGCGCTGCAAGCCCCGGCACAGCCTTCACCCTGATGGTGAAGGAGGTGGCCCAAAGGATGAAACTGGTTTACTGGTTATAGGTTTGATGAGGCGGGGACAAAATGGCTTCCTCCATGTACACCTTTTAGAAAGAGTAAGCCAGACTATCCCAGGAGGCAAAGTAGACTACAGGTTTTTCCCTGAAGGCCATCAGGCAGAGGTGACCCCACTGGCCAAGAAATTGTCTAGCCCCCTTGCTTCTGTGCTCTTGTTGCTCTTCATTT
This sequence comes from Ambystoma mexicanum, assembly GCF_040938575.1. NCBI lineage: Eukaryota > Metazoa > Chordata > Amphibia > Caudata > Ambystomatidae > Ambystoma > Ambystoma mexicanum. The sequence continues at coordinate 210,312,927 of NC_090925.1, read as the reverse complement.
GGGGATCAGAGACAACTACTTCTGACTGTCAGCTTGATCCTGGCTTCTGTGCTGATTGTTTCCTAAATGCAGCAAGGTTGATGTGGGAGAAAGGGGTTAACTCCAGCATTCACTCACAGCCTTGGCCTCAGCCGTTCCTACCTGCAAATGTGAATCTGAGCTTTATCCTCTGCCACCCTCTTGGAGGAAGACATACTCTTCCCCTCAGAGATGGGCGGTGAGTACCAGATGGTGCCACGGCCAGGCTAACCAAGCGGCATGACTACACTGCCCTATGTGCAGGACTTATGCAGCCTGCCCCATGCATCATTTCCTTGCATGATAGCAGCTACCTAGCTTTAGGCTTTCAATGGGCTGCTGCCACTTTGCCAAGCTATATATAACCCCCCTGGTCAGCCACTCCCTATTTAGTTCACTGTGTTTTTTTTTTCACTAAGGAACTATGATATGGGTAATGGGGGTTACATTCCCTGACTTCTTGGACCGGTGTATGACATCACTGGGGTTTATTGGACAGCCTGCCTGGACTATGGTGACAGATATCTTAATTCAGGGGGAAGTGTGCTCTGCAGGGATGATAACAGACGAGTATTCCCCATTGTCACGATTCGCTCCCTTCGCTCTCTTTCCTGCCACCTGGGGGCCAGACTTCGGCTTTATTCTCTATGGCTGGGGTACCAGGCGTTACCTGTGTCCTGATTGAGTGGTATCTCATGTGCCCCGGAGGATGTTGCTCTTGTCCTCTTGTCAGCAAGTCCTGCTTCAGTTTGCTCTGGCATCTCGTTTACCCTGGAGAAAATTGCTGTTGTCCTCTGGTTGGCAAGTTGTGCTGCTGTTTGTTGTATTTCAGGAGCTCTTGATATTGATTTTCGCTTTGCATCAGATTGATCTTTTCCAAGTGATGTTTGTTTTTTGTTGCGGCATGTCTCAATGGCTTCAGCACATTTGAGAAAGATAGATTGATTGTGCTCTCTTCTCGTGAATGAACTAAAGTAAACTGTAACCTTGCCATTTCCCATATTTGCATTGGCTCAAAAAAACATTTGTTTAAATAGTTTTTTTCCATAATTTGTTTTGCATCTAAGATTTTTGCATCCAAACATAGACTACGATCTTGCCCCAGACAAAAGAGGACTCCATGCAAAATTTGGTAGACGTGGGTTCAACGGTGTTGATTTGTATAGCCGTACAAAAATACACACATACATACATTCAGCTTTATATTTAAAGATTGGACATTCCTTTCAAACCTTATGAGACAGTGCAGTGGTGATTTGGGAGCGCACAATCATTGTTTTCCATGTCAGTTCCCTTCCGGATCCATTCAAGGTTCTTTAATCAAAAGACTATGCTTCCCAGAATTCCTGGCCCACTGCTTCATCTCCACCCTTGCAGGATAAGGTTGGGTGGAGGATAAGCAGGGCCTGTGGCTGCCTGGTGCTAAGAAGCAGCACACCTGAGGCATGTGCTCGTTGGTCAGCTTTAAAAACTAATTTTGCTTCAGTCAAGCACTGGTCATTGATCCAGTTTTCCTTTTTGAGATGGGTTCCTTGTTCCTAGTTTTTAGCTTAGTGTCTAGTACCTAGTTTCTTATTTCTTGTTACCCTTTCCCTGGATTTCGAATTTAGTGTGTGTATTGGTATGTTTGCTTCTTGGGTTCCCTTTCTATCTTCTGTTTGGCAGTCAGCACTTACCAGTGCTTTCCTTTTTCTGTGCAGCCCAGTGTGTCTGTGTTCCTTATTCTGTTGACTTTGCCTTTTTCTGCAGTGCAACCATGATCCTTAGACTCCCCTTATTTATAGATTTTCCATTTTGTGCCATTTTCCGTCCCTGGGTGGGGAGGCAGGAGATTCTGCACTTGTCATTTTGTTTTCCCAGCTCCTGATCCTTTACTTTCTGCTGGAATCTGTTCCTGGTTTCCCCTGCACTTCTCCCTTTGTTGCATATTGGTTGTTAGATGTAGTGTGCTGTTGTATCCAGCTGCTGTGTGAATTCATTCATTCATCTTGTTATTTGTATAGCGCCTTTGACCATAATTCTGGTACCAACGCACAATTCCTATGTTTTCCTCACTATTCTGTAATTACTTTTCCTAGTCATCCCTTGTCAGGTGTCTGATGTATTAAGTTATACTCCTATTGCTGTTATAGACTTTCTGGGACCCTGTGTGAGCAACAGGGTTCATGGGCTACAATAACATTTCAGGTGGTTTCCTCATCCTCGTATTGTCTTTAAATTACCTTATACAATACCAACAAGGTTGGGAGCTCACAGATCCTGTCGTTGCTTGTCCTGTATGTGGTCTTAGCGCTGACTGTACCTGTAATAGCAATTGTGGGTGAGGAGCTTGCAGACTTTCTTTGTAATCATAAGGGGCTTCTAAGCACTTACCCCACATCCCTTTTCATATATTTGTATTCGTAGCACACTCCACGTGCACATCCTGGGTTTTAGTGTACATGTATCTTGGTTCCTGAGAGTATGTTGTTTGACTCAAAACTATTCACTGTGTAATCTTGTGCACATTTTTCTTGCCATGTTCACTTGCGTTGTCCTCTCATGCCACCCATTGCTTGAAGACTGAGTGACAGGAGGACTGGATTTAGGACTACACTATGGTGGCCATGACAAATTATGACAATTTGAACCAACAGGTAGGACCCTGAGGGGAGAAGGCACCTTTCACCTGTGAAAGGCAATTAGATGCCTGGTAAGAGTGGATTTGACCGTGTCCCAAGGCTATGGTCCGCTTCCTTGGGTGCCTACTCGGGTGCAGCTGCATACTCCAGATGTGCGGGTAGAACACTGCTCCTTCTCCTCACAGTAAACTTGTGAGCCTTGTTGAGCAGATGTAACAGGGTCATCCGGCAGGGTAGAGAGCTATGTCCATGTTTAGAGCTCCAGTGAGGTTCAGCTTGTCAGACAAATTAATCAATGTACCCAACAATGGACATTTATCCACATTTGCATATCTGCACACTTTTAATAATTGCCTATGTTCAGCTAGACTAATTATGAACCTGTGAAACTCATACAAAGATTAATGAGGGCCTCACGTGTTTCAGTTTGGAGTTTTATTGATTTTTATAATATTAGCTACCCCTGTTAGAGAATAGGCCACATTACTGTCAATTGGTCACCCTCTTGGGTATCAAGCATCCCTATATCTGACAGGTAAACTCTTTTGAGAAGTGTTTGATCTCAGGTGAGTTATGTCACAAACCTCTCCTGTACACCAACACGTAGCATGACACCTTTCCCTCCTCCTGGGGGACCAGATTGCACCTGCATTGACCTCCCCCAGCTGAGCATGAAGACATTATTGTACACCTCCATTTTGCCCAAACCGTCTCTTCCTAGTGTTGAGCCTGCCACACAAATTCCCTCATTGCACCACAAATGAGGAATCATTTTCTAATTTGTGAAGTCCCTCATGTTACCACGATTGGAAAACAAAATGTGCCTTAAATGTTGTGTTAGACTTTTCTGCTGATAATCCAACCTAGGGAAATGATAGCTGTAGATTAATGCAAGCAACTACAATATTTTGATCCTTTTCAATTCTTTTGTTTTATTTTCATTTTTTCTGCAGTATTTAAGTATTTAGTATACTTTCTGTTTTTGTACTCTCTCTTGACTTCCTTTCTACTTGTTTGCTTCATGTTATGTTCTCCTATTTCTGCAAACACCTGGGTAGAGAATTGCATTAGCCCTAATGAAGATCCTCAGCACGAAACATGTGTCGACTTTTCTTTAGACAACTGTTGTTCATTTCTATACAAAATTGAGCATATAAAAACAAAAAATAAAAATTCCACAATTGTACATGTCCATACACACTGTCGGATCATTTGCATTGCAATTGGGGATATGATATGATATGATAGTTTATTCATATAGTGCTTATACACAATGTGTTTCAAAGCGCTTCATGGCAAGGGAGGGAACAAGGGAAAATACAAGGACATTCTTACAGGCCATGAACAACAAGAATGTGAAATTAACTATCGTACTCGGCCTGACGACATTTCAGAAAGTGCAAGAGCTAAAACACAGATAGGAAGGAAATGGGAAACAGACAGGCGACTACCGTACTAGGCCTGATGACATTTCTGGTAGAGCCAGAGATTAACAAGAGGTGAGGGAAAGGGAAGGAGAAAGGAGGGAGAGGAACAAAACAAGCAATTATCATACTAGACTTGACGACATTTTAGTTAGTGCTGGAGGAGTGTGCGGGGACAAATAAAGGGAGGGTGGGAGGAGACAAACATTTGTTGCTATCATACTAGGTCCAGGAACAATTCTGATAGAGTAAGAGCATAGAACAAAGTAAAGGAGGTTGGGAAGAGAGAGGGAGAAGGGAGAGGAGGAGAAAACAGAGAATAAAACAGTAAGAAAAGAACTATATGTATATATATAAATATATAAAACGCAGGTGCCAACCTTGAAGCTGTATTTCTGTGAGGTTCCAATTCATCTGAACTTCAAAACTGCAATGTTCAGCCAGTGGGTCTGCATCTCACCTGAGGCGGTTCCTGGCGCAATAGGTGCCTTGAGTTCAAATCCTACATACCCGTTGTCACAATGTAATGCCACTGCTTGTTTGTTAGTCCACCTGCAACCAAGTTATGTTGGGTGACCCATCGGAACCAAAGTGGCTGATTTTCAGCCTGGTCTCCACCAATCACATTCCTGATTTCCAAATCAAACAACTGTGTAAATTGAAAGAAATTGATGGGATGTGCTTTAAATCCATTATTAAAAGTCCTAGGGGTAGCCCAGTGGAATATATGTTGTCTGAGTTTGGCTTCCCAGGCATTGGTGGTGCACTCAAAGTGTGTTGTATGCTAACTTATTGGAAACTCCTAAACAGTCCGGAAAACACTTTTCTACATATTATATCTGTAGCCAATGCGCTTGGAGCAGGAGTCCAGCTGGCAATGCCTCAACTAATAAACGAGGGTCGAAGGTAGTGTCCACTTTTTGGTATTGATACAGGGGGCAGTTCTTACCAGTAAGTAATTTAGGGCCAAGGTCAAAAAGACCTTTCATGCTACTGATTATGAGCAGACTATAGTTGACCTTGCTACTAAATCTCTTACTGACGAATATCTTCTCCAATTTAGCATGCGTGTGGGGAGTACTCAATACTTAATCGACTGTTCGAATAATCGGATCGCTCACACATATCTTCAGATCAAGTTTAGCTTGGTTACGACCCTTGAGGTTGCAGGCATTAGGATGGTGTGGGTTATGTGACAGTTGGTCTCTTGAGACTACCAAACCCTTGCTGCCTAGATACGGTGAAGAGAAGGATGTTCAGGGCTGCTGGGATTGGCTTGGCGGTGACAGATCTTGCGTTATCAGATGGTAAATCTGTGGACTAGCTTTAAATCGGTTTTAGAGATTGTTACGTATGATCATGATGCTTCAATTGCGTATTTTATATTTCTATTTCTCTTTTTTCCCTTTCTTTCTTTTAATGTATATAAAGCCTTGTTGGCTGATTTATACTAATAAAAGAAATCCTAATTGTGAGTGTAATAATATAGCCATACATTTTTCTGGATTTTTTCTTGAGGTTCCTTTTTAAAAATGGTCATTGGACATCTTAAAACCGAACTAAAACATGAGCGATAATCCAAATGAAGTGCCCGTCACTACAGCACGTAAAGGGGTCAGATATGGGGATAGGAAGCTTGTTACGTTACAGGTGGTTCAGTGTATTTCGAAAGACTTTCCTTTGAAGGTCTGCAGTTTGGTTGTGCAGTTGTGGTCAATCCCATGACCCCACCCCCCCTAGGCCTCCACCACCAACTCCCTACACCCCTACCACCACACACACATGAACAAATCGGACAACATGGCGCGATCAAACTGCAAAACGTCTAAATAAAGTCTCTCTAACAAAGGGATACCATTACATGTGGACTAGACCAAAGGTGGGGTGCTGTGTCTAGTCAGAGAGAGGGTGTGCTTTAGGCCTCCAAAGCACTCATGCGATGACACAGGAAATGCTCAGGGGCTGCTGGCTGTATTTGGCAGTGAGGAGACAGGAAGGACATCCTAGGTCCATTTCCTCCCCTCTAGGCATAATCTTGTTCGACATTTGGGGAATCTTTTGATATTGAAGGAAGGGGCTGTCTCCTAATTGTACCCGTGGGGAATAACCAGCCTGCGGTTTTTCCTCTGGCTTCATTAAAAGGTGTGGATAGGAATGCGCTCAACCCCCTCTCCCCCCCACCTGTACTAGAGCTCCTTCCCCTTCCTTCCACCTCTTACTGGCGACACAGCTTAAAAGTGCTGGGTTCTATTTAGCTCCTGGATATAACCGGGGTGAGCCTGGTTAGCTTGAAACCAACAGCTATCAGGAGATACTTTTGGCTCCCCTCTTGGCTTACAAACATACATGCGTGACAATAACGTTGAGTACTCGAGAATGTTTGTAAAGAAGGATTAGAGCCGTTCTAGGACACATTTAATCATTATGAATCACACATGATGGGCAAAAAAGTAACGCTTGCCTCTACTGTGGAAGTACGGTGTGCTACTGTGTTTCCCAACGGGAGCCCCTGCCCACTGGGTGATGCCGGACACCCATGAGCCTCTTTAGCTCCTGCTTATTGAATCTTCATTTTGAACCCTGCTGACAGGAATATGTTTAACCCGACTCGCAACATTGAGCTCCCTCCTTTCCTGAGCATGCTTCGTGCATTTGTGTGCTGGCGTGCATTTTAACCTCCCTCGTGTCTCTGCTGTTTCTCTCGGCAGGCATTGACCCCCAGCTCTATGTCACCATCTCCATTTCCGCCATCATCGTCCTCGTGGCCACTGGGATCATCATCAAGTTTTGGTGAGTCTGAACATTGTTGATATTGACTAGAACTCACGCTATGATCAAAGGCGACTCTCCCTGGTTTAAATGTTTGGCATGAAAGTGACGCGTGAGTCTGTTGCACGAAAGGGCCATGTTTCCCAGATCCAATGTGCCAAGTGGCCGGAAAGTGACGCATTGTGCTGCATAAAACTATTGAGTGAATCAATGAATCCATGGTGGCGGGAGAACTTCTTGAGTGTGAGTCTGTGAAGAAGATTCCTCTGCTGGGGATGTAAGTTGGGTTGTGCTAAGAATCAGAAACTGTGCATAAGTAAATTGGCATTGAAGTCATTGTGTGGTGGCTCCGGGAGTCTTATGTATTTTTCTCTGCCCCAGTTGGGATCGTAACCAGAAACGGCGGCACCACAGTGCACAGCAGAACCCGCTGCAGCAGGAGGACAGCCAGCAGCCACTCACCGACCTATCCCCCGGACCGCTCTCTGTCTTCAGCTCCTACGGTGACTCCCTTAAGTTTGCAGCAGAGCTGGAGTCCCTGGCTGCCCAGGAGTGCAAGGGCAAGATGGAGAACACCCCCAAGAACCCAGTGTTTCAGCTCAACCGGTAAGGCAGCCCTAGTTATATACTCTTATTTGAGCAAAACAAAGGGGGGTCTGGGAATCTCTCTACCAGCACAAACACAGCCCAATGACCTGTTCTTGGGTGAATAACCCCTGGGAGAGACTCTACCAAGTGTTTAGATCACTGTCCCTTTCACAGAGAAGAAATTTCCACGCATATCAGCCTTTGTCCTGCCCAAGGGCAGTCCAGCGCCGAAATGCTAGGCAATTCTCCTCTGAACAAGAGTACCATCAGTAACCCCATACACGTGTTTCAGCCTTGTTGGGCATCATCAGTGAGGTGAAACTGTTGCCTCTCTAAGAACAGTGAGCAAGGGGTCCACGTCTGGATCGCCCTGTTAACTTAGGGTGAAACCCAAAGTTAATTTATTCAAAACAAAGGGGGGTCTGGGAATCTCTCTACCAGCACAAACACAGCCCAATGACCTGTTCTTGGGTGAATAACCCCTGGGAGAGACTCTACCAAGTACTCTTATTTGAGGGTTTTCTGCAGCTCACTTCTGGTTTCCTTGGCATTTCCCACTTCCAGGGTGAAAATTCGTTTTTTTTGTCTATACAAATTTTTTTTGAAGAGAAGGGTCGCCTTTCACCGCCGGTGGTACCCCCTTGGCTTGATTGACAGATGAATTGATTCTATTACACTTTCAACTCCATGCTCCTTGCGTCACAACAGACAATGGAGCACATGCAATATATAAAACATTGTTTAAAAAATGCATGCAATACAGAACATAATTAAAAACACATAACAGTATACAGTGATTTTAACAATAACATTTTTAACAAAGGATTTTTAAACGAAACAAAACATTTAAAAAAAACGATTAAAACTATATATATGGGAAGGGGTAAGGGGTTAAAACGGATGGGGAGGGGTTTGGGGCAGGGGTATTATCATATGGAAAGAGGGGGCTTGAGCTGGACCCTGGCAAATAATATATATTTTATTCTCAGTAAAATCACAGAATCAAATAGGAAGAAGACAATCCAAATAATGAAAGCCAAAGCATTTGTAAAAACTAGAGGAGGTCGAGGTTCTTAGGATTTAGCGCAACCTCCAACGACTCAAATCACTAAACCTTATTGGATGCAACAAACCGTTCCTAGGGAGCATACTCTTATGGTGGCTACAAAGCCTGAGCATAGTGGGCCCTAGATGTCCAGGCTGCGCCTAGAAAGGCAGCCACCATTGCAGTTAAACCTATGTCAGATCCACCTAGCCGAAACATCATCGCCTCATTTATTGTACGGATAGCTTCGGTCATGAGCCTACGTTTTCCCACTCCTTATAAAGAGGACAGATCAAGCGAAAAAGTTGCAAGTTGTCAATTGCTTTTTGATGTCAATTGCATAGATCAACATTGCGCCTTTTCCAATGTTTTGTGTTGCTATTTAACTGGATCTGATTGCTCCCCGCTCGAGCAAAGAAATGCCTCTCCCGGGGCCTGGATAACAGCTGAATGCAAGGCTGTTGACAGGCTTCCCCGGAATATATGTCCGCCATCGCAAATGATCTAATTTACTTAATTCACTCATGCGATTTAAGCTTGCCAGCTTGTTTCAATTGTAGCAGTTGGAAGGATATTTCACTGGAACACATCAGACGCGTGTTGAGTTGCTGCGGATTCGCCAAACCTCAAAATTGTATCAAATCTTTTACGTAGCAGAAACATGAGATCGTTTTAAATAGCCCTCTTTGCCTTATTGTCCAGAATGACTCTCTAACATTAAAAACCATGTTCACGTCATATCTGGCTGGACTATTATTTGCCCTGTCTGAAACTGAAAGGTCACACATATAATTAGATAATGTGGCATTGGGGAAGCTCCTTAGGAGCTGCAACAATTGTTTCCAAAAAGTAATTTCCCTCATACTTTTTGTCTGTGTCTGTTCATCTAGACCCCACAATTCAGCCCCACATACCACAGTACTCTAATAATAGCCTGGAAAACCTTATATACTTGTTACTGTTCCTTTTGAGAAATTCTGTTATGGCTTTCCCGGCAGCTTCTGCATTCTTTACTGCTGAAAAGATATGTGTTCTCCAATAATGCAATAGAACCCTAGGAGGGGGCATTAATTATCGGGTAATGCCCAAGGGGCGATAGTTAAAGCCTGAGAGAAGAAATGAGTTGCAAAACTTTTGATGGAAAGGGTTTCGTTGGAAACTCTTTCGATGGAAAGACGAGATACCACGGGAACGATCATCAATGCACGTGGCACGGGGGAACGGTTACCAGGTAAGTCTTTGTTGGGCTGGTAACAACCCAACGAGGGCCAATCAGATTGATTGGAACAATCTGATTGTTCCTCACCGGGTACTAATGTTTATCATAGATGATATGGTTGCTCCCAGATGTGGGCATTTGTTAGGACAGTTTTTGTAAAGTCCACCCAACTGACTTTATAAAACTATCCTGGGGCAATACAGAAACTCCAACTCTTAGTAAGTCTTTACCACGCAAGCTAATGGTAGTGTAGCAGAGCAGCCAGGCTTATCATAGGTGGGAGAGAGGGCTGCACGGAGGTACAAAGAACGTGCAGCATACATAGGCCCAAAGAAACACACCAATAGCGGTATGTACAAATAATGGTTTATTATATATATTTACAGGTAAAGAGAATTCTTAAAAAAGGTAAGTACTATCATAATAACCAAAACCCATTATAAAACCAATACAATACTTCTTGTATGTAAATCACAGTGTAAACGAGTTATGGGATGGCAGTATACAACTCTAGGTAGGTAAAACCACAGTTATAGTAAACTTTGGGGTTTATTCCGTTTCAGGAATAACATGGAGGTACAAGACCAACAGAAGCAGGTAAACCTTTTACAGAGCCTGCAATCACTTTTTAGAATATGGAAACAATTCTAAGGTAAGTAATAACTTTGAAATACTTTTTAGAATGACTTTTTAGAATGACCTTATGTAATTGCTCCTACATGCTGATATTTCTAGCATATACTGTGCTTTGTATTTGCTGGCTGCCTAATAATACTAATCTGGTATTCTAGATAGGCATCTTTTTTATAACGATGTATCTACCAGCTATTTACACAGTCCTACTGAGGACTATCCTACACTCACTTATCATGTTAGATGCTAACCTACCTAACACCCTGCCTCCTTTGACGTCTGTAATACATTTGAACTGTAGCTCTCCTGGCCAATATCTACATCCTATCCATGGGTCCCCTGAGACAGCCACCTCTGTATCACTCCCATGTGACACACTTAGTAGAAACCTTAGACTCCGTGCCAGACTAACTAAAATGCACAAACCTCTCCGCAGGTCTCTTCCCCCTACCAATATCAAAACCAATTTCCAGCAAATCTGTAAACCTCGTTATACTAGGCTATCTCTTCAACCCAATTCCAATATTTGCCCAATTCAGGATAACAAGCCTAAAACACCCAATACATCTACCACTCTATCCCCCAAAGCCACAGAGGTCACTAAGACCCCAACCATCGTTGGAGCACTCCTTAACGTGAGATCGCTTGTCGCCCATGCCCTAGACATTGCCGACCTAATCTCAGAAGGTAACCTCGACTTTCTTGCAATCACAGAGACTTGGCTACACAATGCAGCAGGTCCTTCGCTCATGCTTCTCCATCCCAGATGGCTACACGATAATCAGACATGACTGAGAAGGTGCAAGAGGTGGCGGCATCGCCATAATCTCTAAAACGAGCCTCTCACTCAGACTAGTACCCACCCAATCGATCCAATCCTGCGAGACCCTACCTGCCAAACTCCAGATAAATAATAATCAAGCACTCACCATCCACCTTCTATATAGACCCCCAGACCCCTTAGGCACCTTTGAAGAGGATCTCCACAACCTACTCACTAATAACCTCAAACCCTGTTCTCAACTAATCCTCCTTGGGGACTTTAACTTAGGTTTCCACGACTCCATGGATACTAATGCTACAGTGGTAGCCAATACTATTCACTAACTAGGCCTAACTCAGAGTTGACAAGCCTACGCACCTGAAGGGAAGAACGTTAGATTGGATAGCTGACTGCAACTGTTCAGCCACTATTTCGTCCATAATGCCCTTACCTTGGACAGACCATTCTTTGGTGTCCTTTAACCTAGCTACTTCCAGACCCAACCCCACGGCCCTTCCACCAGTGCCACCTTGCTTAACCAGAAATAAAAAATGTATCACGGCAGAGAAAGTGATCCCAGCTGTATTACCGACCCTCAACGCATTACCAGCAAATCTAAACCCCAGCACCCTAGTGCAAGAATTTAATAATATCATGCTCTCTACTCTAGATAAACTGGCACCTCTCAAACTTAGATCAAACAAACCGAAACCTCATCTAAACAAATGGTTTACTCCACAGCTAAGAGACCTACGCATTCTGAAAAGAAAGAGTGAAATCACCTGGAGGCTCTGTCCCTCAGTCGATAACAAAGCTAAATTAACTTCTCTCGCTTCACTTTACAAAAAAGAAGTTTTCCAGGCAAAATGTAACTCGTATGATGATCGTATAGCCAAATCCAATTCCAGCATGAAAGAGCTTTTTTCCATTCTAAAGGAACTTGAGTCTCCTATCGCCACACCTGACGCCTGTACCAAGGACAAACCTTGGTGCACAGATATCCAGCAAGCCCTAACAAATAAAATTATCACACTCCAAAATAAAATCCAGCAAAAAAAAGAAGTACTCAAAATTCATGACTCGCCTAAAATGTCCCATACCAATAATTTGATGGCGCATAGTAATACCTTCCACTTCTCCAAAATGACCACCTTGGAAATTGAAAAAATCATCCTGACGCTTAAACCATCTAATTGTAAAGGTGACATCTGCCCTGCACAATTAATAAAAGACGCTGCCAGAGAATTATCTCCCTTTATCACCAAATTGATTAACGCCTCCTTTGCCTCAGGCACCATCCCGGCCAACCTTAAACAGTCCTGGGTACTCCCCCTCCTTAAAAAGCAGACACTAGACCCCCTCATCCCCACTAATTACCGCCCTATCACTACGGTACTGTTTCTTCTCAAGATTCTGGACAAAGCCGCATACAACCAAATTCAAAAGCATCTAGAACTACACAACCTCCTAGGAGAGAGACAATCGGGCTTCTGTCCCCTTCACGGAACAGAAACTGCTCTTATTGACTTGAAATCCCAAATTGACGAGCTGAGAGACAAAGGGAGAACAGTACTCCTGGACATCTCAGCTGCCTTTGATTTGGTGGACCATAAAGTCCTCTGTAGTCACCTGGACTCCGCCGCTCATTTCTCCCCGGAAGCCATTAGATGGATCGAGTCATTCCTGAGTGAAAGAACGATGAGAGTCTTCTCGCCCTCAGCAGCGGCAGATCCCACCCCCATCTCATGCGGTGTCCCCCAGGGCTCTTGTGTCTCCCCAACTCTATACAATATCTTCACCAATCCCTTGTTTGATGATCTGGAGCATCTCGGTATCACCTACACTAATTATGCAGATGATACACAGATCCTCCTCCCGCTTTCTGGGGATCATGCGAAAGACACGGAATTGGTAAACAAGGTATACCTTATCATCCAGGCATGGATGGCCACTCATGGCCTCTGTCTGAACGATGATAAGACAGAGTTGATTATCCTCGGCACACAAGCTAATATCAAAAAACTAGGCCAGGAATTCTCCTCATTCAACATAGATGGGAATATCATCCAAGTGTCCAAGGATGTAAAAACCCTTGGATTCTATCTTGATTCTACCCTTTCACTTGATAAACAGCTAAAATCCCTTGCCTCCTCCACGGCTTACACGTGCAAACTGATAAGAGCCGGTAAACCATTCCTCTCCAATAACAGTTGCTTAATCCTGGCCAGAGCCTTAATACTCTCCAAAATTGATTACTGCAACGCTCTATATTCCGGAGCTAATGAAACAATAACTCAAAGACTACAAATGCTACAAAATAATGCCCTGAGAGCAGCACTAGGCATACACAAAAGATCCCATATCTCCTCCGCCAGACGCCATCACAATTGGTTGACCACGGAGAATAAAATAAATCTCAAGATGTTATCCCTGACCCACAAAGCCCTTAATAACTCCGCCCCTAGATACCTGATTGACAAATTCCACAGGAGAAAATCTCTTAGACCGACCAGAGCTGTTAATTCTAATTGCTTGACAGTACCGAACTTTAGACTCACTACAATCAGAGGAAATAGCTTCCCGGTAAAGGCTGCAAAAACCTGGAACTCACTACCACAAGACTTAAGAGCGGACTTGCCCATTCAACACCTCACCTCGACTGACCTCAGTTGACCTGTCACCTACCTCCTACTGAATTACGTGCACTAATTCTTGACTCTATACATCTGCAACTCTGATTGGCCTTACTTGAACTTTGTTTTATTTGTAATTATCTGTGTTCCAGAGACCTATTGTATTCTCTACTGTACGTTATACTATGATGTAACCTGTACGTTTTGCATTTCCTTGCCACTGTGCCCTGCTACCCCTGGGTTTGGCGCGCATAAAAAGTTAATAAAACAAACAAACAAAGAAACAAACAAAGGTTAGTAATAATTTTGGAGTAAAACTATGTATGCTGTTCTGTTTTAGGAGTAATACAGTTACAATACCTTATGTAGCAAGTGAGCACCATACGTGTTAGTTACTTTTCAGAATATTGACACAATTCAAAGGTAAGTACTAACTTTAGATACGCTTATTATAATGGAAACTCAAAGGGAAGAAACATTGTTATAACTATCCTTATGCTATAAACAACACCAAACACAAGGTAAGTTACTTAATAATCTTATCACAGAGTCTAGGCTCCAAGAGTCCTTCCATATCTAGTTCTGAGTCTATTTCAGAGTCAGAAGTGGGGGTCAAAAAGGCAGGCGCCAACTGTAGAACAGTAAAAGGTTATTGTGGACATTTTCTGGAGCGGTTAAGTAACAGTTCTTGTGGATAGAAGAGTTCAGAGACTTTGTAGAAGACTCCCTGCATGCGTTCCAGCACTGGGCCTGGGCGTTTGTGTATGGGCGAACTCCCAAACACAGAAATTACCCCACTAGCCACACAGGAGCGACAGAATGACTTCAGGTGAGCATTACCTTAAGTCCCACAGTACCTTAGGAGTGATGAAGAAGATGAAGCTGGATGCATTCACATGATAGCAGCTGCAGACCCGGTCCAGCGTTCCTTGGTGATCGTAATAAAAAGAGGGACTCTGGGTGGAATTTCACAACAGCAGTCAAGAGCGGGGACCCCCAGCAAAGGCTTCTTTGTGCTCCAATGAGGATCTGTGATTTTGGCACCTTTTCAGAGACATCACCTGCTTGATCGGTCCTACACTCTGGAGAGGGTACTTTAAAGAGTGGAATCTTGCTTCTGGAAGTCCAACAGGAGTTCATTAAAGTTTCTGGAAGATTTGTTTATTGGAAGACGATGCACCGCAGGATGGTCGCAGGTCCCATGTTATTGGCAGATTACAGCCCAGGAAGGTTGCAGCATGTTGTGGGATGGCTCAAATTGCAGGTGGATTTGGGACTGATTATGCCCACTAGTCTATGGGAAGAATTCTTCCTCTTCGGAGCTTCCTTGACGATTTGAAAACAGGGTCAGGACAGCAGCGGTCACGTCAGCAGGCTTCACCGGTTACCGGAAGGGGGTACAGGTGTCTCTGGTTGTCTTCATCTTTGCTTCTTCTGTTCCAGTGGTCGACTTGTCTTCAGCTTCAGGATCCAGGCCATTTATCCAGGAATCCAGCCACTCAGCACTCATGCTACATTCAAACATTGGGGGGCGGCTGTCCTCAAATCCTCCCAGTTGGAACTGAGTCCAGACAGGCATGCCAGAACTCAAAGGGCTTTAGAGTTTCAGACTCCTCCCTTGTTTCCTGTTTTCACAGACACTTCCTGAGGGATTCCCACCAAAGACAAAAGTCAACCCAGGACCACCCCCACCCAACACAGCAGAAAAAGGACCAAGAAAAAACAAGCACACAAGAAAAAGAGAAAAAAGAAAGCAGCCACCATTTTGGGTCAATGGTGACCCTTTTGTGCATTACCGGGGCTGTGAACACAGCCTGCGGGAAAAAAATCACAAAATGTTGGCAGAACATGTCCACTGCCACCAGCAACTCAGGTATGCTTGTCACTATAAAAGAAATGTTCCAGGAGCAGTGAGAAAGGGGATACCATGTAACCCCTCAGTACTCCACATGAAGGGGGTGGGTGCTGATCGCACAATTTAAAATGTAGAAAGGATAAAAAGTATCCCTTAGGAACATGTGAAAAATAAAATACAAATGGGAGCCCAAAGTAGCACTGTACAATAGGTGCCGCGTGTTATAAAAAGTTAATTTCAGATGCCTTACAAAATATGGAGGAACGCAGGACTCCATAAATAAACTACAAAAGTCATGAACGAGGGTTCCCATTTACAGAGTAAAAGAATGAGTGCATGAGGAAAAGGTCCCACTCACTCAGGAGACAGATAAAAAACCACAACGTTCAGCAGAAGGTGCTGGGGAGGTCTCACAGGTGAAGGAGATCGGGCATAGAAATGAAAAATCTGCCTGGCAATATTCACAAACCTTTTTTAGGGGTACCCAATTCAGAAAAACTGGCTTAGTTCTTCTGACTTTCCAGTGCTGACCAAAAAATACTTTTCATTTGTCCTTATTCATGTGGCAATAAGCCACGAGACTGCGGGCCAATACCGCCCCAGGTAATGGCCCCACCGTAGTTAACGAAGCCCCGGGGCATTACCTGGGGCGGTATTGGCCCACAGTCGAGGGGATTATTGCCATTAGTACCCCGGCCCGTTAGACCGGGGTACTAATTGCTTTTTTTCCTGTTCCAAAACAGAAAAAAATAAACAGCTAAAAAAATGCCCGCCGGCAAAGGGAAAACGTAGTCCGTTGTCTTACCTGAGGCCCCGGCGGGGGACGAGGGAAGCCTCCAGCCATGGGGAGGCTCGTAGCAGGGATTGCCCTGTTTCGAGACTCCTCATTGGCTGAGGGGCTGCCACGCCCCTCGCCGGGAACAGAGTAGCTGGCACGCACGGCGTGGACCGGAATACCGGGTGGTATGGCTCGCAAATGAGCCAATCACCACACAGTATTCCTGTTCAGCCGCACGTCCCGGGTACTAATTCACGGTAATAGCCCAAAACTGGCAATTGAGCTTGGAAAGAGCCATTAATAATCCACACTTCACCCTTGGACAAACTATCAGTGCTGCCTCTAAGCCTCTGAAATTGCAGGCTTTCATGCTTAGGTATGGCTTGGATTTAAAGTGCAAGTTCTGTCCTAGGGCTCTGGATCACTTTGTCAGAATATAGTTAGGGTTTCAGTTTAAGGTTAGAATGTTGATTTGGCGTCAGGCATCAGATTAAGGTGCTGCCTTAGGGCTGGGGCTAATGATGTGATTTTGCTTAGTTAAGGGTTAGTCCTAGGCATAGTGTACTTGAGAGCGACACCTGGACGTATCCCTCTTTTATCTCCCTGGAAATGATCGTCTTGCTGAGCGCGATAGGATAGGAGGAATACTTATTTGAAAATGGGGCTCTGACCGGTAATTGCACTAGTAACATGTGCTGCCACCCAAGTAACATGTGCTGCCACCCATGTAACATGTGCTGCCGCTCATCAAAATGGCAACCACGCACTACCTTGTTGGAAAGGAAAAACACCAGCTTCTCCATTTCTGCATGCACAATCCTGCATTCTTGTGTACATGCACAAATGTAAGACACGTGTGTTCAGTGTGATCAGGGTGCAGTCACGTTTTAAGTAGCAAGACATGCACCAGTAACGTTCCTGCACCCAGGGCCGTCACCAGGGAGGTGCAGGGGGGGCAAACTGCCCTGTACCTCGCACTTGCAGGGGGCCTCGCGGCCCCCTCTCCTAAGTGGAAGGCAGCACAGTCTCCCGTGTCTTCTATTCACAAGGGGGACTGCGCTGTCTCCTCTCTGCCCCTGCAATGATTTTGCTTTTTGTTGCTAAGCCGTTTGGCTCCGCAACAAACAGCAAAATAATGGGAGACAGCAGGGCTCATAAGTGGGCTCTGCTGCCTCCCGTCATTCAGCTGAAAACGTGGACATGCTGAATGACAAGAGAGGACTCCTCTCCTGTCAGTCAGTGTGTTCATGTTGTCAGTGTGATCACGCTAACTGATGGGAGAGGAGTTCTCTCTTGTCAGTCAGCGTGTTCACGTTGCTCAGCATGACCACGCTGACTGATGGGAGACGAGTTCTCTCTTGTCAGTCAGTGTGTTCACGTTGCTCAGCATGACCACACTGACTGACAGGAGAGGAGTTCTCTCTTGTCAATCAGTGTGTTCATGTTGCTCAGTGTGATCACGCTGACTGATGGGAGACGAGTTCTCTCTTGTCAGTCAGTGTGTTCACGTTGCTCAGCATGACCACACTGACTGACAGGAGAGGAGTTCTCTCTTGTCAATCAGTGTGTTCTTTTCAGCGTGATCATGCTGACTGATGGGAGACGGCTCCTCTCCTGTCAGTCAGTGTGTTCACGTTGCTCAGTATGACCACGCTGACTGATGGGAGAGGAGTTCTCTCTTGTCAGTCATTGTGTTCACGTTGCTCAGTATGACCACGTTGACAGATAGGAGAGGACTCCTCTCCTGTCAGTCAGTGTGTTCATGTTGTCAGTGTGATCACGCTAACTGATGGGAGAGGAGTTCTCTCTTGTCAGTCAGTGTGTTCACGTTGCTCAGCATGACCACGCTGACTGACAGGAGAGGAGTTCTCTCTTGTCAGTCAGAGTGTTCACGTTGCTCAGCATGATCACACTGACTGACAGGAGAGGTCTCCTCTCCTGTCTGTCAGTGTGTTCATGTTGTCAGCGTAATCACGCTGACTGACAGGAGAGGTCTCCTCTCCTGTCTGTCAGTGCGTTCATGTTGTCAGCGTAATCATGCTGACTGATGGGAGAGGAGTTCTCTCTTGACAGTCAGTGTGTTCATGTAGTTCAGGGTGACCACGCTGACTGATGGGAGAGGAGTTCTCTCTTGTCAGTCAGTGTGTTCACGTTGCTCAGCGTGACCACGCTGACTGATGGCAGAGGAGTTCTCTCTTGTCAGTCAGTGTGTTCACATTGCTCAGCATCATCACGCTGACTGACAGGAGAGGAGTTCTCTCTTGTCAGTCAGTGTGTTCATGTTGTCAGCGTAATCACGCTGAACGATGGGAGAGGAGTTCTGTCTTGTCAGGCAGCAATTCTACGTGTCGGCTGCGTGGATGCTTTTTAAGGGTGCATGGAGGTAAGGTAAGTGTTTTTATTTTAAATTAAAAGTGTATATGTGTATTTCAATTAAATTAGTATGTCTATGTGTATGTATGAATGCATGCGTGCATGTTGGTGTTTGTGTCAATGCTGTGTTTGGTTTTATGTATACATGCATGTATGGAGTTGTGTAACGGGTGGATGAATGCATGGGTGAATGTGTTTTTTGTGCGTGTGTGTTCAGCACCACGCCTAAATGTAGCCGCCCTGGGGGCAACTTCATTAAAGGGTGGGTTCATGGCATCAGAGGTGCACCTACGCTAAAATGTCAGGGGGAAAGGGGACTAACACTTCAAATGTTGGGAGAGGCGCTAACATCAGAGGCTGTGAGGAAGGGGCAAACTTCCTTGTGTGGGGGCACCTAACATTTTTCCTCATTTCGAATGAGACTATTCTGGTGAAGCTTCAATGTTACAAGCAGCTACCACTTGCCTTCATTTCTGAAACGTCACACTTAAGGACTGCTGTGAGAATGAGATGTCTCATGTCACCACTTCCCTTCTAATCACTCCCCTAGCATGCAAGTGCTAACCCCACATCACAATTTCAATTACCTAAAAATGTATGGATATGAATGCAGGTGCTAACAGTGAAATGACTTCTCATGGCCATGCTAATCCCTATGGCAATTCTCACCCAGATCCTGCCCTCCCCACTCAAAACACCTCCTCATTGGAACTCTTTGAGCTAGCTTTAAACATGCCTTGCCGTCAAACTTTGCCCTCAATGTGCCTGCAAGTGTTTCCTCAAAAGAGTCTTCTGAGAGTTCATGACTTCATTGGAGTTGTAAACACGCAACTGGTGAAATAAAAATGTCTTAATCAGGTCTGCCTTTGGCCACTCAATTTAAAAACACCCTGCGTGTCTTTCGCTGAAGTTCTTTTAAAAAAAAGCATTGGCAAAGCCAACAGTTGTGGCTTGTGTATATGTATTAGGCATTTCCCTGGCACTGCTATTAGATGCTCAGGTACTCAAACCATTTTGCACTGGCACTATCAATGGCCAGCTAATACCAATACAGAAGTGCCTTTCCCATGCCTGCACGAATGCCCAAACGGTTAGCATTGCCAGTGCTCTTTTTGCTTTACCCTTGATGCACAGGACTATGCATCAAGGTTAAAGCAAACATACTACTTGGCTAAATTGGCCCACATTGAATGTAGACCAATCTGGCCAGTGGTAACACTTATGGTACAGAGTCATCCTGGATATACTTTCTGTGGCATGGCATTTTTACTAGCTCTGAGTCCATACATGGTAATAATAGCATATATTGATGCAGCCTGCATCGACATAATTAGAACAACCAGCATGAATATATTTTTATACTAGCATATCTCGCGTGGAAATGCGGCATGAAATGTATTGGAAAATGTTCCTATGCACAATGTGTGATTTGCAACTATTGGGAATTTCCATGTGCTTCCATACAAAACCAATTGCAAATTGTATGAATTTCTACCCAATTTTGCAAAGAAAGTGCTCTAAAATGCATACTTTTAACCTAATGTTTCAAACATTTTCTTGGGAGTGAGTACCCCCCTCAAGCAACCCTTGTTGGGTTTGGGCTCCCTCACTGTGCTCTGTTGATCCTACCTAATTGGCGCAAACATTTAAGCCTCTTAAGTTCAGAAATGTACCAGCCTCCACTGTACATCATTTGTCACTGAGTATGATGTGTGTTTTAATGTGCACACAGGGGCAGGGTGCTCCTTAATGATATGGCATTTATAATAGGACAAAACACAGATCTTACTAGGCCTTGTGTCATTCAGATCGCGCAAGAAAAGGGAAGGGGGGAGGGGAGAAGTGCCGAGGGTGGGGCAGGATGCAGAAGTGCAGTAACAAAGGAGAAACAAGAGTGCAGCCAACGGGTGGCAAGTGTGGGTTCTCATAAGTGCAGCACACGGGTGGAGAATAAGAGCAAGAGCGGGGACTGTAGGGTTACAGATACAGACCACAAGTGCAGGGGAGCCAAGAGGCAGTGCGGGATTGCAACAGGACAGGCAGGGACCTGGGCCCGAATTCAGAGCTTGACCAGATGACCAGCGCATGGATCAGACAGGTGATCAGCAAGGGTGAGGAAGAGAGAAGGCAGAGGCAAAGAGACAGGTCTTGAGGTGCTTCCGGAACCAGAGATGGTTCTCCTCAAGTTTCAGCGAGGCCGGGAGGCTGTTTGCAGGGGGAGGCCCCAGCTGAAGAAAGAGATCTGCCCTCAACTCTTTGCTTGGAAAAGTGACTGACCATCAGAGAATTGGAGGTGGCGCAGTGGAGAGCTCATGCCATCTTATATATATTTATTCATATGATAAAAAAGTTAGTCGGGCATGAACCTTTCTTCCGTAGAGAAATCTAACTTTGATGTAGTTGATTTGGAGTTGCAGTAATAAACCATATTTGGGATCATGCACACAAACTCAAGGGTAGATTTCTCGAGTCTCCTGTTTGCGGATGTGTCGCCGCTGGCCGAGTGCAAAAAAATTGTAAGAGGGCCTCACCAAATGTTTTTCCCCGGGCCTCACCACATCTTCTGACAGCCCTGCCTGCACCATGTAGACACTTAAAACATCAGAAGCTGTTTTTTTTAAAGAGCAGAATGAAACACGACATATACATAATATATAAGTAAATCAGTACCCGGCGAGGGTACACCAGAATGAAACAAACATTCTGATTGGCCCTCGCCAGGTCCATACCTCGCCGGGAACCCCTCGTCTGGGATTCAATTTCTTTGTCCCCGGTGGGGGTGTGGCAGCTCCTCAGCCAGTGAGGAGACTCGAAACAGGTCCATCCCCGCTCCGAGCCTCCACACAGCTGTTGGCCGCCATTCTCCCCCGCCGGGGATCTAGGTAAAGTTTTTTGTTTTTTTATCCCTCTCCCTGCCCCCGCTGCAACCAATCCCCTACCCACCCTCCCAACCCCACTTACCTTCTTATCTGTCCTTTTTTAGGAGCGAACGCGCCAGGAACATTTCTGTTCCCAGCGCGTCCACTCCCGATGGCCACCATGGAAAGGGAAAACAGACTCCGTTTTCCCTTCCCTGCCGGCCATTTTCTTTGAGATCCTTTTCTTTTCTGTTCCAAAACGCTGCAGCATTTCAGGACAGAAAAAGATTGCTTTTAGTACCCTGGTCTTATGGGCCGGAGTACTAATAACAATGTGCCCCTCGCTGCGGGGCCATTACCAAGTCAGGTAATGCCCCAGGGCCTTTGTTAACTATGACTATGTGCCCCGGGACATTACCTGTCTCGATAATGGCCCCAGAGCGAGAGGTATATTGCTTTAATATATGTGCACCTGGGGCCAGGGAATGAGTGTATGGGTGTGGCTGCCAGAGCATTTATGTTTAGGCAGTGCAGCATGAAAGGCAACAAAGAAAGTGATTGTTCTGCAAGTGCGGTGGTGCCGGCACTCGGCAGAATAGGCGCAAAGCCCTAGCGGCAAAATGGCAGGTCACCAATCCATCAGAATCAAGCAGCACCTTTGTTTATTATATATTTACTTGTCCGCTGCTGCGCCATGGGGGTTGGAAGTCGTTAACACTGGTGGTGGAGAGAGAGACGGAGAGGAAATAACATAATTGGGAAACAAAAGAAAGTGAGTCATGGCTACCCCACCCTTCAACACAGTAAGCTAAACAAGGTTTTATCATTATTTTAGATTGTTGCCTGATCAAAAACGACTGAGGGATCTGCACATTAGTCCCCTGTAGACCTCCAGCATTACCTTGCTGTGTTGAAGGGTGGGGTAGCTTGACTCACTTTCTTTTGTTTCCCAATTGACTAGTCCCTCACGAGTCAGGCCCCCCAATAACAACAGAGAGGGTCTTTACCCATATCATATTGTATATGAGGAAGTAGCACATTCATAAATGCCACCCACCCCTTGCCGGACAGCATGTTTCCTTCTTGCTAATGTGTGTGCAATATTTCAGCTTCGGCGTGAGTGGTGGGGGTGGAGTCTTGCCAGTCTTCCGGAACTAGATCACATCAGGGACACACTGTCGCTTAACAGCTGTAACATCAGGACCGGCGCAGTTGAATATAGGCAGTGCTTTAAATTTAAAAAAAGAAGGGCAGGCACTCGCCAAGCTACAAAGCTAGAAATTCCGGCGCAGCGCTTTGAAGGCTGCCCCTTTCCACGCTGCACCTTGGGCGCAGGTCTCTTTTAGGCACACTCTGTTTGCAGGCAATGCCCAGTGAGATTAAATGATATGCCAAGGAACACACCCTTTGGTAAAGCAGTGCACCTGAGATCCTTACACACAAACTTCCAGTGTGTTGTTATGCATTGTGTTAAGAAAGTTTAAATAGCCTTAAACAAAGAGACTTTCTTTTTTTGCGTATCAGACTAGCAGACATCATAGCTGTAAACTAAGCTTTAGAAGGGGAGTTTTATTATTGCTCGCTTTCATTACCTAATGAGAAATTCGGTAGGTAACTGGACCTGTGTGCAAGTTTTGAGTTGAAAACATTACTTAAAAATGTACATATTAGAATAGGCCCTGCTAATAACAAAGAAACATTGTAAGGAAGTCATTTCACAGGCTTTCCAAATCAATCGCTGCTCCAATGGTACCCGGTGAAGTCCACTTAGCGAAACAGTGTTCCGCGCCTGGCGCGCTGAGAGCACAGTAGATGCATATTTGTCTCTCCTTTTGTTCTGCAGGGTGGGCCCTGAAGGAGACATGGGCACTGAGGGTGGTGAAGTGATGAGGAGGGAGAGGTTGCTGCTTTCCCCAGCAAAGGCTGCAGAAGTGTAGTCATTTAAGTTGCCACGTAGTTGAGTACCGGTACTCTCTTTCAGGCGTTGAGAAGTGCAGGTAATCAAATGCTAATATATCAGGAGTGCAGGTACTGAGGGCCGGGTAGGACTGGCCCATTTAAAGCACTGAGTTTAGGAAACAGTGAGAATAAGTCGCTCTGTCTGCTGGCCGGGCATGGACTAGAAAAGCCACCAATCAGCGTGGGCAGGGGCGGTCCCTGAGCTATCGTTTCTTAGTTCTCAGCACGTGGAGGCGGCTCATGCTTTACCGTTTGCCCAGGCCTGAGTACACACACAGCCATGCAGCGTTCCCTACCCGCAGCACCAGGTGTGCAGTGCACACTGAAACCCTTGCATGGCATTAAGCAAGGACCCTGGTTTGGTCCTTGGTCCCCGTACTTGTCTGGCATGACACTCTGTATGCACATTGTGAGAGGAATGTCTTGGTACAGGCAGTGGTGTGGATTTATACAAAGGTGTGCAGACAAACATGATTCAAAGTGTGCTGTAGAGTACATCAGGGAGGCAAGCGCTTGCACCAGCCAGACATCTGTGTTCTGTCCATAGGGCACAGATGCACATGTCTGCAGCAGCGCCTGGCTGGTTCAGCACTTCTTTCTTCCGAGGTCAATACATTGGGTGCTGATAAAACAGATTATGGCAAAAGGAAGAGAAGGGCGCTGATATGAAGCGATACCTTAAATTGTGCGATTATGAAATACCAGATTGATAATGTATTTTCACACTCCAGTTGGCCACTTGCACCACATCCCTTGGATTTGACATTGTCAGACATCTCTCCATCAAACAGCACATAGCAAGCACGACAGAAATGGTGTAGTACCAACTTTCTCTCCTGCGGAAACTCAAGCCCTTCATCCCGGAAAACAACTTCAGATCTGCTGTCCAAGCCTTAGTCCTCTCCCACCTGGATGGTGGCAATGCCCTTTCGGAAGGCCTTCTGATGACTACCCTGGCATCCCTCAGATGGGTCCTGCATGCTGTGGCATGACTCATCAAAGGGCTCCGCAAATTTGATGAAATTCCCCGACCCTCATCAAACTGCATGGCTTTCACTGGATGCCCGTATCATCAGTCTTCGGGAGGATAGTTCAGCGGCGATGTGCTCGCCTTGGAAGCAAGACGACACGGAGCAACACAGGTTTGATCCCCGGGTCCCTGCTTAGAAACCTCTGGGTAGTAAACGCGTTATAAATAACCTATCATATATCTTCAAATCCTGCTGCGTCATCTAGAAGGCTGTTACCATGAAGTCTGCAAGCTACCTCACCGGGAAACTCAGCATCTCCCGTGTTCTAAGATCCACCAGAAGAAAGGGCATGTGAAGACTTGAACTCTGCCAGTCGGGAAGGAAAGAACCAGAAGACAAGCCTTTTCATTCTATGCCCCAAGACTCTAGAACCTGCTCCCCATCGCCATCAGACATGCCCCCCCTTCTACTTTTCCAGGAAGGAACTAAAGAGCCCCCTCTTCAATGAATGTCTCCTCCTTAGCAACTAGGTCTACACACCATGCACTCTCCACCCTACTGGGACTGGGTGATCTGCTCCCCACTGTTTCCTTTCTTGGTTGCTTGTAGAACCCTTGCTGCTAAATTGCCCCCCTCTGCCCCGCACCACCCATTATTAGCTCCCGCCCTCTTGTATCACTGCGTCCCTCACCATGTTCTTCCCCCTAGGATTTAAAGCGCTCTTTTGGTTCCCGAAGCTAGGCCCTCACTCAATAAATATCCTAATAGTAATAATTGACTGAAACCTTCTTAAGGAAAATTCCCAAAAAAACATTCAGTGGGACATTACAGCCTGGCAAATATGGCCGATGCAGTCAGGTTAAGAACAGTAACTTGTTCTAGCCTATGAAAACAGATTGGATGCTAGGTGCCACGTGATGAGTTTAAAATTACAGAGCTTTAGGGTCATCGTGAAGAAACAATACAACCCCCCCACCACCTTGGGTGCCCACAATACAGAGCTGCTGTGGCCTAGCTGCTGAATTGAGAAACCGATGAGGGAGAGGGTGCGCCAAAAATGAGCATAGGTGCGGGCATGACTCCAGTGGCATGTCCAGGGTCTTTGACTGGGGTGGCCCAAGTTGGGCACTTATTTATGCAGCGGTGGCATGAAGTACGAGTGCACACACATAAACTGATCATAGTGTAGGATAATGGGGTGGCATCTGGGGTGGCCAATCAGATTCCAGGGGTAGCACGTGCCACCCCAGGCCCTCTCTGGACACGCCACTGCATGACTCACACACCTGTACATCTTGAAGTGCCTGGCATGGACAGCATAGATGACCATGTAATGGTCCGTGCAGGCAGAGGTCTGCTGTTGGAATGGGTTGTGTGTGGGTGCGGCCATTTCTGGAATGCGGGAGCAGCAGCTGCACAGACAGTGCACCCACACTGTACTGTATTTATCGGCACTTCCTGACCCAATATGGCGGAGCTCTGGAACCCAGCAGCACCTCGGCCCTCCCTCCACAGATCTAGGGCTGCAGATGCAGAGGAGTACAGTGTGCTCATGTCGCTGCGCAGTGGCGCCCGCGGGCCTCGTCTGCTGGACATCATGTAAGGAGCTGCCTATCGCAAGAGGGGCTCTTTGATTGACCCTCCATGTGTTGGATAGAGCTGCTCCTATGCCCGCCTGCCTGCTGGCTTTTTATTGGCCACAGGGGGCTGGATGCCGTGTACTGGCTGCTGCATATTTTCTCGGTATTATCTACAAAAGCATAATAAAGCGTGTGATATATTACGTGGCCAATAAACAACTCCCGCCTGTTATTTTACGAGAATAATTAGTCGAATAGAAAGGCCCGACACAATGGAATAATATTTGCATCTAAAGTGCCTTCCATGCCTGCAGACCATCAAGATGTGGGAGCAATGGCTTTGCGGATGCTGTAGGCAGCCGCGTGCAGCACTGTTTCCCAGGCTGGCGTATTACCGCTTGCGTGTTACTGGGTGCGTGTTACTGCGCGCGTGTTACTGCGTGCGTGTTACTGCTTGCTGCTCATGAATCTGTCAGCCCTTTGCATAAGTATCTGCTCTCGTCGGCAATACATGCATTTTATTTGACGTTATGCTTAGTTATCAATATCCAAGGGCCTGGCTTCCATCATGGAGTCTGCTGCGCCTGCATCCTGCAGCCTCGGGAGATCTGCTTGCCGCTTTATCTTTCTGTGGCAGTTACGTATTATTGTTATTATTACAGTGCCATTACAGTTTAATATAACACCCTATGCACTTAATTGCTCTGTTCATTGCACAGCAGTTATTACAGCAATTAAACCAGAAATTCATCACAATATTACAACTTGTACTTTAAAATGTGATGTCTGGAAACAATGGAACTCTTGCAGTTTCCCCTGCAGGATGTGCACTGTTTACATTTATCCAGCCACACATCTCTCCCAATAACAGTCAGCGGCTCCGACACAAGGCACTTAAAATATTTATGTCGCCATCACAGTCTGTGGTGCCAGGAAACAACAAATGTGTCGCCGACTGTAGGGTTTTTGAAACCAGGGCATACTATGATATGATAGGTTGTTTATTACGCGCTTAATACCCAAAGGTTTCTAAGAACGGACCGGGGGATCGAACCTGCGTTGCTCGGTGTCGTCTTGCTTCCATGGCGAGCACGTTGTCCCTGAGCTATCCTCCCAAGACGAAAGACACATATGTTGGTGAATGGTTCATGTTATATGATAGATCAATTCAATTACATTTAAACTTAAGTGCAGGAGTGGGCACAGCCTACAATGTGATTGCTTATGGGAATTCAGGACGAGCATACACGCCATTAGCAGTTACGCATGAAATGTGCAGAGCTGCGTGTGTATCAATCTATGGTATTTGATGTTGTTCATAGTCCTGGCATGAGGACGGACATTCGGTGTGCTCCAAGAAAGATCGATTGGGGCCGGATGTTAGCCTATATCTGATGTGCTGGACGCCAGTGGGAGCTGAAGGAGGCGATGTAAACAATGGTCAGCAAGCGAGGGAGTCCGGAACCTTCTGGACATGACGCGTGCGCCAGCAGATGCCTAGCGGTGGCACTCTCAGTTTAAAGTTGCACCCATGCTCGTCTCCATTTTTTTTTAAAACACCTCTTTCCTTGTTTTCAACATTCAGTTTAAACACCCCTTATTCACGAAGTCAAGCAGTCCGCAAACATTCACAACACGCTGAAAATGTCTTACCTGCACAAGACAACCAGACATCTCTGTGTATTGCCCGACTAGTCTTCACATCACATAATTGTTTTACACAAGCATCTTCTGAAAACAATGAGACACTGAGTCCGACTCATACAATTACAACAAACAGGGCCTCCCGAACCAACTCCCACATGCAAGACAATGCTCGCAGACGCCAGTTCCTCCTGGTTCTGAACCTAGCCTACTATCCTATCCCCATAAAACACCCCACCCTCCTCTCTTGCAGAGCCACGTGAGTGCCTGGAGACTGCCATTGGGTGGTAGCCATGTGCAGTGTAAATCACCAAAACATAACATTCCATGTGTCCATTCATTGCACTGTTTCAGGCTTATGTGGTGCAGCCATTTGCTGTGGAGAATAGGCAGTGCAGCATGAGGGGCTTTGGAATGCTTATGGCCCCTTCCCAGTGAGCTGTGACTTGTCAGGGAAAAGGCCATTAGCACTCTCCAATACACAGGTGTCTGCCCCAGCCCAATAATAGATGATAAGGCATCAAAGAAACAGACTTGGGGAATGGACTTGGTGCCCATAAAGCCCAGCTATGGTTTTTACCATCATGGTACTCCAAAGCCCTGGTTAGTGCCAACCAGCATCATTGTCCCAGGTCTGTGGCTCAGTGGACTAATGCATTCACTCCAGTGGCCTGTGGTTGACCTTGAGGACAGGTTCGAATCTCGGCATCCATTCTGACCTTCATCCTCCTGAGGTCGATAAAATGAGTGCCATTAAGTTGGGTACCAAAAAACATCTGTTATCCGTCAAAAAGCACCGAGATGCCCCTCTGGGGGTGAACGTGTACTCTATACATACATCTGTTACATAATTCCACGCCCTCCCCTCTTGTTAGGATTTCAAGGAGGCAACCCTCCATGTTTTACAGATCCAGAAAGCCCCCTTTTCCTCGTTTGCGGGGACGCGGATCAGTACCGCACAGCAGTTTAAGTGCTCGCCTATTGGCTTACTGAGAACAGCTCTGATCATTCTTATCGAGGGGTCGCTGATTGATGAGTGTTGCAGCTGTGTTGATTGTGACCACATCCAATGACTGGAAACATTAACCCTTAGCTGTGCACGCATGCTGGACGCGTGGTGCTCTTCTCAAGAGCCACAGCCTCGTGAAAGCACCAGGGCCATCAACACGCACGCTGCAGGAGGATCACAGCCCTTCCCTGGCCCTCATTCACATAGTTTCCAACATGACCCATTCCAATCTGTAGGTTCTAATCCAGTCCTGTTTTTTGCATTGCATTCTGAGACTTGTAGTCTGAGTTTTATAATGGGAAAAGTGGCACTACAAATCCCAGAATGCAAAGAAAAAAAAACAGACTGGACTGGGTAATGTTGGCGAGTGTGCATTTGCAACAGGGCCACAGTGACAGCTTCACTAGAGCTGCACAGACCTATAGAACAATACATATACTGAGGCAGAGCCAGCCTCAATATTTGGGGTGAAGGACAGTTTAAATATTCTGCCCTCCAAGGTGAGAAGTTTGACTCGCAGCCCTTTGTCATGGAGCCCCGAGCTGGGCGTCACAGCAGAGTGATGCCATCTGCTCAAAAGTGAGAGGGCATCCGTCCTCCCGATCTGGTAGTTGGCGACGCCCATGCTTGGCATACTATATACTTGGGCTACACCAAAAATGTCCCAGTTCTAGACATGGAGAATGTATGAAGCATCACGTTTTTATATAGCACTTCAAAGCAGATTTCCTCTAATGCTAAGCACTGTAGTTTTGACCTGCTATTAGCCAATGTAATGTTGAATTTATCAACCTCCAGAGGACGAATCAACCCTGCTGGTATTTGAACTTCAAAACCACAGGCTGAGCCAGTTTCAGAAGTGAAAGCCCAACTGACCGAGCTAACCTCCGCTCTACCCAATATGGGCAATTAAAACAGGTGTAATGCTTTCTGGCACATGCTTTAGCCGCTGGCGTGTCCAGACTCTGTTGACCGGGGTGGCCCAAGTAGGGCACTGACTGATGCAGGGGTGGTATGAAGTACGAGCGCACACACAGATCATGATAATAGTTTAGGATAATGGGGTGGCCAATCAGATTCCAGGGGTAACAGGTGCCACCCCAGGCCACTCCCTGGACATGCCTCTGACGTCAGACCCTAGTGGTGTAAATAATGGGTGTGCCTACTATCACCCAGGTCTACAGGGCTCCTTATAGTGATCTTGGAGGGTTGAAGCATAGTTGTGTTGGAAGGATTTGTGCACTTGACCTGGAGGTTACACACAGGTCTGTGCAGAGGGGGAGATCCACCAACATTGTCAGGCTGATTCGGTGAGGAAATTGCATCCGTCTGTCAGAGTTTACTGAACGAGGGAGGGAGATGGAGCCTCTCCCATGTCTAGGAAGTGGATCCTTTACTCCCTGTATGACCTATAGTTTCCTGACCCTGGCTTGAAGTACCAGCCCCCTACCACCGGGAACAGACAGCAGCATTGCAAACATGACACCAAGCATTGGCAATGCCCTCATGGGTGCTTTCATGTAATGCCCAGCTTCAGCCTTCATATGGCAGGGAACATCTGCACCTGACTACCACATGTCAGGTGCATCCTCAGATGCCAAGGGGCTGCTACCATAAGGCAGCCATATGTCAGGTGGTTAGGTACTGCTACCATATGTCAGGTGCATCCCCAGATGCCTAGGTACTTCAACCATAAAGCAGGTGAATCTTCATATGCCTAGATACTGCTACCATAGGGCATGTGCATCCACAGATGCCTAGGTACTGCTACCACATGTCAGGTGCATCCTCAGATGCCTATGTAGAGGAGGTCCCAAATAAAGCCTGCACCCCAGTCGCCCATTTTGAAGTTCCAGGATTGTTCACACCAAATTATGTGACGTATGATGAGCAAATAAACCAGCAGAGACCGCAGTGGGGCTCTGCCCAGTGCCTATCAGAAGAGAAAAGCCTATTGAAGTATCGATACCCAGAAAACCATGGACAGTAAGGTATCCTTTGAGAAAACCCTACCAGCAAATGAAACGAAATGAAGATTGCCTAAGTACTGTACCGGAAGAAACCTAAAAGGTCTTAATGGAAGATGAATTGTGACATCACGAGGACCTGCACAGACTCACAAATGACGACCCGAAAATGACACAAAGAGACGAAACGCCATGAATAAATATATGGTGAACCTAAAGGGGAGGAACGATGTTGAAATGCAATGAAGTTCAAGCTGTAAACAAGATGAAGATATTCGACCAGTTTACACCTTTAAATATGCTTGGAACCGCAAGAAAGCTAAGGAAACAGTGCGACTTGCTATGCTAAGTAGAAGAGTAGTGCAGCAAGCGCCATTATACATAAATCTACCTCAAACTAACTACTTTATTATAAGTATATTTCCACTTTGCAAGCAAAGCAGAATTAACCCAGGTTACTTAAGGCCAAATGATCAGAGATTCATATTTAGCAAAACGAGAAGAGATGGCTGAATCGAAACTCGGCAGAGCAACTGGTGCCAGGAGAGGCAAGGTCATACCAATAGGCGAGGCGAACAGTAGCTACAGTTTATTTGAAACTAAGAACAGAATATCCTGCCTCTGAAAGGTCGAGATAAGAAGACGTAGGCAGGTGGCGGGTAAAACGAATATCAAATACACAAATTGAGAGAAACGAAGCAACTTCACTGTGTCTGCATCACGTGACCAGCCGAGAGAGAAAAGACTAGAGTTCACACCTAAGCATGGCACCAGGCCAGATGAAGATATCAGAACCTTTCCAGACAGAAGATGCAGTTTCGTGTCCAGCCACATTGAACTAATTGACACATAGCCACTAAAGTGATGATTGATTGAAGGAAGGCCGGGTGAATGGAGGGGCACCCTTCACCTGGCCGATCATTTTGCGTGCTGCTAAGGGAAGTGGAAAAGTATGCATGGGGTTGGTGCCAACCCAATCATAATGGACCAAATAATCTAGGGTCCTATAGTTAATAGAACCAATGGGGCGTCATACTTTTAGTGACGTCTACAGTAGTCATTTTTGAAGGAAGGGCTTAGATGCCCACCTGACAGTGTTTACCCAATCCCCTCACTCCGTTACCATATACAAATATAGTACCTATAGTAAAGTTACCTTTTCCTAACCAAGAATTGCATGTTAACTTTTGAGTGGTACACGTCAATTAAGACGAGTTTTGAGTATAAATGTTGCAACTTGTATGAAGTTAGTTGGAGTTGAAGTAAGAAAGACAATCGCATCACTGCTGATATCCATGACTCCCCATTTTTTGTACTTGTCATTAAACCGACTCCCTTTGCCAAACCATTGAGTTGTCCTTATCGATTGGTGTTTGAGTAATACATCTGCATCCCCATATCCCCATCCATCTCAAGGGTGCAGCTATCTCGTCTTAAAATACTGCTGAGCAAACCTCGGCTCTATGGGCCGGCCGGGGGTCTCGGAGTACACCTTTGTAAGGCAGCCATACCTCAGGTGTCTAGGTACTGCTACTATGCCAGGTGAATCTTCAGAATCCTAGGTACTGCTACCATATGTCAGGTGTATCCTCAGATGCCTAGGTACTTCTACAATAAGGCAGCCATACATCAGGTGCTTAGGTACTGCTACTATGCCAGGTGAGTCTTCAGAATCCTAGGAACTGCAACCATAAGGCAGTGCATCCTCAGATGCCTAGGTACTGCAACATACGTCAGGTGAATCCTCATATGCCAAGGTACTGCTACCAAAAGGCAGCAATACGACAGGTGCCTAGGTGCTGCTACCATATGTCAGGTGCATCCCAGGATGCCTATGTATTGCTACCATAAGGCAGGTTGTGACTAGGTACTGCTACCATAAGGTGGGAGCATCCTCAGATGCACAGGTACTGGTACCATATGTCAGGTGCAGCCTCAGGTGCCTATGTATTGCTACCATAAGGCAGGTTGTGACTAGGTACTGCTACCATAAGGTGGGAGCATCCTCAGATGCATAGGTACTGCTACCATATGTCAGGTGCATTTGCAGAGTCTTACATACTGCTACCATACGTTCGGTGCATCCTCAGATGCCAAGATAATGCTACCATATGCCAGGTGCAGCCTCAGATACCTAGGTACTGCTACCATAAGGAAGCAATATGTCGGGTACCTAGGTACTGCTACCGTATGTCAGGTACTGCTACCATATGTCAGGTGCATCATCAGATGCTTAGGTACTGCTACCATAAGGCAGCCATATGTCAGGTGCTAGGTACTGCTGACATATGTCAGGTACATCCTCAAATGCCTAGGTACTACTGCCGTATGCCAGGTGCATTCTTAGATGCCTAGGTACTGCCACCATAAGGTAACCAGACATCTGGTGCATCCTCTGATGTCTAGGTACTACTGCCGTATGCCAGGTGCATCCTCAGATGGGTACTGTTACCATAAGGCGGCCATATGTCTGGTGCCTAGGTCCTGCTACCATGTGTCAGGTACTGATACCATACGTCAGGTGCATCCTCAGATGCCTAGGTACTGCAACCATAAGACAACCAGATGGCAGGTACATTCTCAGATGCCTAGGTACTACTGGCACATGCCAGGTGCATCCTCAGGTGCCTAGGTACTGCTACCATATGTCAGGTGAATCCTCCTAATCCTAGGTACTGCTACCATGAGGCAGCCATACATCAGGTGTCTAGGTACTGTTACCATATGTCAGGTGCATCCCCAGATGCCTATGTACTGCTACCATAAGGCAGCCATATGTCAGGTGTATGCTCAGCTGGCTAAGCACTGCTACCATAAGTCAGCTACATCTTCAGATGCCTAGATACTGCTACCATACATTAGCTTCATCCTCAGATTCCTTGGTACTGCTACCATTTGCCAGGTGCATACTCGGATGCCCAGGTACTACTACCATAATGCAGCCATATGTCGGGTGCCAAGGTACTGCTACCATATGTCAGGTGCATCCTCAGATGTCTAGGTACTTACTGCTACCATAAGGCAACCAAATGTGAGGTGCATCCTCAGATGCCTAGGTACCACTGCTGTATGCCAGGTGCATCCTCAGATGCCTAGGCACTGCTACCATGAGGCAGTCATATATCAGGTGTCTAGGTACTGTTACCATATGTCAGGTGCATCCCCAGAATCCTAGGCACTGCTACCATACGGCAGCCATATGTCAGTTGCCCAGGTACTGCTACCATAAGGCGGGAGCATCCTCAGATGCATAGGAACTGCTACCATATGTCAGGTGAAATCGCAGCATCTTACATACTGCTACCATACGTCAGGTCCATCCTCAGATGCCTAGATACCGCTACCATAGGCCAGGTGCATCCTCAGATGCCTAGGTACTGCTTCCATGAGGAAGAAATATGCCAGGTGCCTAGGTCCTGCTACCATGTGTCAGGTACTGATACCATACGTCAGGTGCACCCTCAGATGCCTAGGTACTGCAACCATAAGACAACCAGATGGCAGGTACATTCTCAGATACCTAGGTACTACTGGCACATGCCAGGTGCATCCTCAGGTGCCTAGGTACTGCTACCATATGTCAGGTGAATCCTCTGAATCCTAGGTACTGCTACCATGAGGCAGCCATACATCAGGTGTCGAGGTACTGTTACCATATGTCAGGTGCATCCGCAGATGCCTATGTACTGCTACCATAAGGCAGCCATATGTCAGGTGTATCCTCAGCTGGCTAAACACTGCTACCATATGTCAGCTACATCTTCAGATGCCTAGATACTGCTACCATACATTAGGTTCATCCTCAGATTCCTTGGTACTGCTACCATTTGCCAGGTGCATACTCGGATGCCCAGGTACTACTACCATAATGCAGCCATATGTCGGGAGCAGAGGTACTGCTACCATATGTCAGGTACTGCTACCATACGTCAGGTGCATCCTCAGATGCCTAGATACTGCTACCATATGCCAGGTGCAGCCTCAGATGCCTAGGTACTGCTACCATAAGGAAGCAATATGTCAGGTGCCTAGGTACTGCTACCATATGTCAGGTACTGCTACCATATGTCAGGTGCATAATCAGATGCTTAGGTACTGCTACCATAAGGCAGCCATATGTCAGGTGCCTAGGAACTGCTGACATATGTCAGTTACATCCTCAAATGCCTAGGTACTACTGCCGTATGCCAGGTGCATTCTTAGATGCCTAGGTACTGCCACCATAAGGTAACCAGATGTCTGGTGCATCCTCCAATGCCTAGGTACTACTGCCGTATGCCAGGTGCATCCTCAGATGGGTACTGTTACCATAAGGCGGCCATATGTCTGGTGCCTACGTCCTGCTACCATGTGTCAGGTCCTGATACCATACGTCAGGTGCATCCTCAGATGCCTAGGTACTGCAACCATAAGACAACCAGATGGCAGGTACATTCTCAGATACCTAGGTACTACTGGCACATGCCAGGTGCATCCTCAGGTGCCTAGGTACTGCTACCATATGTCAGGTGAATCCTCCAAATCCTAGGTACTGCTACCATGAGGCAGCCATACATCAGGTGTCTAGGTACTGTTACCATATGTCAGGTGCATCCCCAGATGCCTATGTACTGCTACCATAAGGCAGCCATATGTCAGGTGTATGCTTAGCTGGCTAAGCACTGCTACCATATGTCAGCTACATCTTCAGATGCCTAGATACTGCTACCATACATTAGGTTCATCCTCAGATTCCTTGGTACTGCTACCATTTGCCAGGTGCATACTCGGATGCCCAGGTACTACTACCATAATGCAGCCATATGTCAGGTGCCTAGGTACTGCTACCATATGTCAGGTACTGCTACCTTACGTCAGGTGCATCCTCAGATGCCTAGTTACTGCTACCATAATGCAGCCATATGTCAGGTGCATAGGTATTGCTACCCTGTGTCAGGTGCATCCTCAGATGTCTAGGTACTTACTGCTACCATAAGGCAACCGAATGTGAGGTGCATCCTCAGATGCCTAGGTACCACTGCTGTATGCCAGGTGCATCCTCAGATGCCTAGGTACTATTCCTGTACGGCAGATGCATCCTCAGATGCCTAGGTACTGCTACCATATGTCAGGTGAATACCCAGAATCCTAGGCACTGCTACCAAGAGGCAGTCATACATCAGGTGTCTTGGTACTGTTACCATATGTCAGGTGCATCCCCAGAATCCTAGGCACTGCTACCATAAGGTAGCCATATGTCAGTTGCCCAGGTACTGCTACCATAAGGCAGGAGCATCCTCAGATGCCTAGGTACTGCTACCATATGTCAGGTGAAATCGCAGAGTCTTACATACTGCTACCATACGTCAGGTCCATCCTCAGATACCTAGATACCGCTACCACAGGCCAGGTGCATCCTCAGATGCCTAGGTACTGCTACCATGAGGAAGCAATATGTCAGGTGTCTAGGTCCTGCTACCATGTGTCAGCTACTGATACCATACGTCAGGTGCACCCTCAGATGCCTAGGTACTGCAACCATAAGACAACCAGATGGCAGGTACATTCTCAGATACCTAGGTACTACTGGCACATGCCAGGTGCATCCTCAGGTGACTAGGTACTGCTACCAAATGTCAGGTGAATCCTCTGAATCCTAGGTACTGCTACCATGAGGCAGCCATACATCAGGTGTCGAGGTACTGTTACCATATGTCAGGTGCATCCTCAGATGCCTATGCACTGCTACCATAAGGCAGCCATATGTCAGGTGTATACTCAGCTGGCTAAGCACTGCTACCATATGTCAGCTACATCTTCAGATGCCTAGATACTGCTACCATACATTAGGTTAATCCTCAGATTCCTTGGTACTGCTACCATTTGCCAGGTGCATACTCGGATGCCCAGGTACTACTACCATAATGCAGCCATATGTCGGGTGCCTAGGTACTGCTACCATATGTCAGGTACTGCTACCTTACATCAGGTGCATCCTCAGATGCCTAGGTACTGCTACCATAATGCAGCCATATGTCAGGTGCATAGGTACTGCTACCCTATGTCAGGTGCATCCTCAGATGTCTAGGTACTTACTGCTACCATAAGGCAACCGAATGTGAGGTGCATCCTCAGATGCCTAGGTACCACTGCTGTATGCCAGGTGCATCCTCAGATTCCTAGGTACTGTTCCTGTATGGCAGATGCATCCTCAGATGCCTAGGTACTGCTACCATATGTCAGGTGAATACCCAGAATCCTAGGCACTGCTACCATGAGGCAGTCATACATCGGGTTTCTAGGTACTGTTACCATATGTCAGGTGCATCCCCAGAATCCTAGGCACTGCTACCATAAGGCAGCCATATGTCAGGTGTATATTCACATGTCTAGGTACTTACTGCTACCATAAGGCAACCGAATGTCAGGTGCATCCTCAGATGCCTAGGTACCACTGTTGTATGCCAGGTGCATCCTCAGATGCCTAGGTACTATTCCTGTACGGCAGATGCATCCTCAGTTGCCTAGGTACCGCTACCATATGTCAGGTGAATACCCAGAATCCTAGGCACTGCTACCATGAGGCAGTCATACATCAGGTGTCTAGGTACTGTTACCATATGTCAGGTGCATCCCCAGAATCCTAGGCACTGCTACCATAAGGCAGTCATATGTCAGTTGCCCAGGTACTGCTACCATAAGGCGGAGGCATCATCAGATGCCTAGGTACTGTTACCATATGCCAGGTGAAATCGCAGAGTCTTACATACTGCTACCATACGTCAGGTCCATCCTCAGATGCCTAGATACCACTACCATATGCCAGGTGCATCCTCAGATGCCTAGGTACTGCTACCATGAGGAAGCAATATGTCAGGTGCCTAGGTATTGCTACCATATGTCAGGTACTGCTACCATATGTCAGGTGCATCCTCAGATGCCTAGGTACTGCTACCATAAGGCAGCCATATGTCAGGTGCTAGGTACTGCTGACATATGCCAGGTGCATCCTCAAATGCCTAGGTACTACTGCCATATGCCAGATGCATGCTTAGATGCCTAGGTACTGCCACCATAAGGCAACCAGACATCTGGTGTATCCTCAGATGCCTAGGTACTACTGCCATATGCCAGGTGCATCCTCAGATGCCTAGGTACTGCTACCATAAGGCAGCTGTGTCAGGTACTGCTACCATACGCCAGGTGCATCCTCAGATGCCTAGGCACTGCTACCATAAGGCAGCCATATGTCAGGTGCCTAGGTACTGCTACCATACATCAGGTGCATCCTCCAAATCCTAGGTACTGCTACCATGAGGCAGTCATACATCAGGTGTCTAGGTACTGTTACCATATGTCAGGTGCCTAGGTACTGCTACCATATGTCAGGTGAATCCTCCAAATCCTAGGTACTGCTACCATGAGGCAGCCATACATCAGGTGTCTAGGTACTGTTACCATATGTCAGGTGCATCCCCAGATGCCTATGTACTGCTACCATAAGGCAGCCATATGTCAGGTGTATGCTTAGCTGGCTAAGCACTGCTACCATATGTCAGCTACATCTTCAGATGCCTAGATACTGCTACCATACATTAGGTTCATCCTCAGATTCCTTGGTACTGCTACCATTTGCCAGGTGCATACTCGGATGCCCAGGTACTACTACCATAATGCAGCCATATGTCAGGTGCCTAGGTACTGCTACCATATGTCAGGTACTGCTACCTTACGTCAGGTGCATCCTCAGATGCCTAGTTACTGCTACCATAAGGAAGCAATATGTCAGGTGCCTAGGTACTGCTACCATATGTCAGGTACTGCTACCATATGTCAGGTGCATCATCAGATGCTTAGGTACTGCTACCATAAGGCAGCCATATGTCAGGTGCCTAGGAACTGCTGACATATGTCAGTTACATCCTCAAATGCCTAGGTACTACTGCCGTATGCCAGGTGCATTCTTAGATGCCTAGGTAGTGCCACCATAAGGTAACCAGATGTCTGGTGCATCCTCCAATGCCTAGGTACTACTGCCGTATGCCAGGTGCATCCTCAGATGGGTACTGTTACCATAAGGCGGCCATATGTCTGGTGCCTACGTCCTGCTACCATGTGTCAGGTCCTGATACCATACGTCAGGTGCATCCTCAGATGCCTAGGTACTGCAACCATAAGACAACCAGATGTCAGGTACATTCTCAGATACCTAGGTACTACTGGCACATGCCAGGTGCATCCTCAGGTGCCTAGGTACTGCTACCATATGTCAGGTGAATCCTCCAAATCCTAGGTACTGCTACCATGAGGCAGCCATACATCAGGTGTCTAGGTACTGTTACCATATGTCAGGTGCATCCCCAGATGCCTATGTACTGCTACCATAAGGCAGCCATATGTCAGGTGTATGCTTAGCTGGCTAAGCACTGCTACCATATGTCAGCTACATCTTCAGATGCCTAGATACTGCTACCATACATTAGGTTCATCCTCAGATTCCTTGGTACTGCTACCATTTGCCAGGTGCATACTCGGATGCCCAGGTACTACTACCATAATGCAGCCATATGTCAGGTGCCTAGGTACTGCTACCATATGTCAGGTACTGCTACCTTACGTCAGGTGCATCCTCAGATGCCTAGTTACTGCTACCATAATGCAGCCATATGTCAGGTGCATAGGTATTGCTACCCTGTGTCAGGTGCATCCTCAGATGTCTAGGTACTTACTGCTACCATAAGGCAACCGAATGTGAGGTGCATCCTCAGATGCCTAGGTACCACGGCTGTATGCCAGGTGCATCCTCAGATGCCTAGGTACTATTCCTGTACGGCAGATGCATCCTCAGATGCCTAGGTACTGCTACCATATGTCAGGTGAATACCCAGAATCCTAGGCACTGCTACCAAGAGGCAGTCATACATCAGGTGTCTAGGTACTGTTACCATATGTCAGGTGCATCCCCAGAATCCTAGGCACTGCTACCATAAGGTAGCCATATGTCAGTTGCCCAGGTACTGCTACCATAAGGCAGGAGCATCCTCAGATGCCTAGGTACTGCTACCATATGTCAGGTGAAATCGCAGAGTCTTACATACTGCTACCATACGTCAGGTCCATCCTCAGATACCTAGATACCGCTACCACAGGCCAGGTGCATCCTCAGATGCCTAGGTACTGCTACCATGAGGAAGCAATATGTCAGGTGTCTAGGTCCTGCTACCATGTGTCAGCTACTGATACCATACGTCAGGTGCACCCTCA
Source organism: Ambystoma mexicanum (assembly GCF_040938575.1). Lineage (NCBI taxonomy): Eukaryota > Metazoa > Chordata > Amphibia > Caudata > Ambystomatidae > Ambystoma > Ambystoma mexicanum. The sequence goes on along the minus strand of NC_090925.1, from coordinate 210,272,977 downwards.
GATGCCTAGGTACTGCAACCATAAGACAACCAGATGGCAGGTACATTCTCAGATACCTAGGTACTACTGGCACATGCCAGGTGCATCCTCAGGTGACTAGGTACTGCTACCAAATGTCAGGTGAATCCTCTGAATCCTAGGTACTGCTACCATGAGGCAGCCATACATCAGGTGTCGAGGTACTGTTACCATATGTCAGGTGCATCCTCAGATGCCTATGCACTGCTACCATAAGGCAGCCATATGTCAGGTGTATACTCAGCTGGCTAAGCACTGCTACCATATGTCAGCTACATCTTCAGATGCCTAGATACTGCTACCATACATTAGGTTAATCCTCAGATTCCTTGGTACTGCTACCATTTGCCAGGTGCATACTCGGATGCCCAGGTACTACTACCATAATGCAGCCATATGTCGGGTGCCTAGGTACTGCTACCATATGTCAGGTACTGCTACCTTACATCAGGTGCATCCTCAGATGCCTAGGTACTGCTACCATAATGCAGCCATATGTCAGGTGCATAGGTACTGCTACCCTATGTCAGGTGCATCCTCAGATGTCTAGGTACTTACTGCTACCATAAGGCAACCGAATGTGAGGTGCATCCTCAGATGCCTAGGTACCACTGCTGTATGCCAGGTGCATCCTCAGATTCCTAGGTACTGTTCCTGTATGGCAGATGCATCCTCAGATGCCTAGGTACTGCTACCATATGTCAGGTGAATACCCAGAATCCTAGGCACTGCTACCATGAGGCAGTCATACATCGGGTTTCTAGGTACTGTTACCATATGTCAGGTGCATCCCCAGAATCCTAGGCACTGCTACCATAAGGCAGCCATATGTCAGGTGTATATTCACATGTCTAGGTACTTACTGCTACCATAAGGCAACCGAATGTCAGGTGCATCCTCAGATGCCTAGGTACCACTGTTGTATGCCAGGTGCATCCTCAGATGCCTAGGTACTATTCCTGTATGGCAGATGCATCCTCAGTTGCCTAGGTACCGCTACCATATGTCAGGTGAATACCCAGAATCCTAGGCACTGCTACCATGAGGCAGTCATACATCAGGTGTCTAGGTACTGTTACCATATGTCAGGTGCATCCCCAGAATCCTAGGCACTGCTACCATAAGGCAGTCATATGTCAGTTGCCCAGGTACTGCTACCATAAGGCGGAGGCATCATCAGATGCCTAGGTACTGTTACCATATGCCAGGTGAAATCGCAGAGTCTTACATACTGCTACCATACGTCAGGTCCATCCTCAGATGCCTAGATACCACTACCATATGCCAGGTGCATCCTCAGATGCCTAGGTACTGCTACCATGAGGAAGCAATATGTCAGGTGCCTAGGTATTGCTACCATATGTCAGGTACTGCTACCATATGTCAGGTGCATCCTCAGATGCCTAGGTACTGCTACCATAAGGCAGCCATATGTCAGGTGCTAGGTACTGCTGACATATGCCAGGTGCATCCTCAAATGCCTAGGTACTACTGCCATATGCCAGATGCATGCTTAGATGCCTAGGTACTGCCACCATAAGGCAACCAGACATCTGGTGTATCCTCAGATACCTAGGTACTACTGCCATATGCCAGGTGCATCCTCAGATGCCTAGGTACTGCTACCATAAGGCAGCTGTGTCAGGTACTGCTACCATACGCCAGGTGCATCCTCAGATGCCTAGGCACTGCTACCATAAGGCAGCCATATGTCAGGTGCCTAGGTACTGCTACCATACATCAGGTGCATCCTCCAAATCCTAGGTACTGCTACCATGAGGCAGTCATACATCAGGTGTCTAGGTACTGTTACCATATGTCAGGTGCCTAGGTACTGCTACCATATGTCAGGTGAATCCTCCAAATCCTAGGTACTGCTACCATGAGGCAGCCATACATCAGGTGTCTAGGTACTGTTACCATATGTCAGGTGCATCCCCAGATGCCTATGTACTGCTACCATAAGGCAGCCATATGTCAGGTGTATGCTTAGCTGGCTAAGCACTGCTACCATATGTCAGCTACATCTTCAGATGCCTAGATACTGCTACCATACATTAGGTTCATCCTCAGATTCCTTGGTACTGCTACCATTTGCCAGGTGCATACTCGGATGCCCAGGTACTACTACCATAATGCAGCCATATGTCAGGTGCCTAGGTACTGCTACCATATGTCAGGTACTGCTACCTTACGTCAGGTGCATCCTCAGATGCCTAGTTACTGCTACCATAATGCAGCCATATGTCAGGTGCATAGGTATTGCTACCCTGTGTCAGGTGCATCCTCAGATGTCTAGGTACTTACTGCTACCATAAGGCAACCGAATGTGAGGTGCATCCTCAGATGCCTAGGTACCACTGCTGTATGCCAGGTGCATCCTCAGATGCCTAGGTACTATTCCTGTACGGCAGATGCATCCTCAGATGCCTAGGTACTGCTACCATATGTCAGGTGAATACCCAGAATCCTAGGCACTGCTACCAAGAGGCAGTCATACATCAGGTGTCTAGGTACTGTTACCATATGTCAGGTGCATCCCCAGAATCCTAGGCACTGCTACCATAAGGTAGCCATATGTCAGTTGCCCAGGTACTGCTACCATAAGGCGGGAGCATCCTCAGATGCCTAGGTACTGCTACCATATGTCAGGTGAAATCGCAGAGTCTTACATACTGCTACCATACGTCAGGTCCATCCTCAGATACCTAGATACCGCTACCACAGGCCAGGTGCATCCTCAGATGCCTAGGTACTGCTACCATGAGGAAGCAATATGTCAGGTGTCTAGGTCCTGCTACCATGTGTCAGCTACTGATACCATACGTCAGGTGCACCCTCAGATGCCTAGGTACTGCAACCATAAGGCAACCAGATGGCAGGTACATTCTCAGATACCTAGGTACTACTGGCACATGCCAGGTGCATCCTCAGGTGACTAGGTACTGCTACCAAATGTCAGGTGAATCCTCTGAATCCTAGGTACTGCTACCATGAGGCAGCCATACATCAGGTGTCGAGGTACTGTTACCATATGTCAGGTGCATCCTCAGATGCCTATGTACTGCTACCATAAGGCAGCCATATGTCAGGTGTATACTCAGCTGGCTAAGCACTGCTACCATATGTCAGCTACACCTTCAGATGCCTAGATACTGCTACCATACATTAGGTTAAACCTCAGATTCCTTGGTACTGCTACCATTTGCCAGGTGCATATTCGGATGCCCAGGTACTACTACCATAATGCAGCCATATGTCGGGTGCCTAGGTACTGCTACCATATGTCAGGTACTGCTACCTTACAGCAGGTGCATCCTCAGATGCCTAGGTATTGCTACCATAATGCAGCCATATGTCAGGTGCATAGGTACTGCTACCCTATGTCAGGTGCATCCTCAGATGTCTAGGTACTTACTGCTACCATAAGGCAACCGAATGTGAGGTGCATCCTCAGATGCCTAGGTACCACCGCTGTATGCCAGGTGCATCCTCAGATTCCTAGGTACTATTCCTGTATGGCAGATGCATCCTCAGATGCCTAGGTACTGCTACCATATGTCAGGTGAATACCCAGAATCCTAGGCACTGCTACCATGAGGCAGTCATACATCAGGTGTCTAGGTACTGTTACCATATGTCAGGTGCATCCCCAGAATCCTAGGCACTGCTACCATAAGGCAGCCATATGTCAGGTGTATACTCAGATGTCTAGGTACTTACTGCTACCATAAGGCAACCGAATGTCAGGTGCATCCTCAGATGCCTAGGTACCACTGCTGTATGCCAGGTGCATCCTCAGATGCCTAGGTACTATTCCTATATGGCAGATGCATCCTCAGTTGCCTAGGTATTGCTACCATATGTCAGGTGAATACCCAGAATCTTAGGCACTGCTACCATGAGGCAGTCATACATCAGGTGTCTAGGTACTGTTATCATATGTCAGGTGCATCCCCAGAATCCTAGGCACTGCTACCATAAGGCAGCCATATGTCAGTTGCCCAGGTACTGCTACCATAAGGCGGGAGCTTCCTCAGATGCCTAGGTATTGCTACCATATGTCAGGTGAAATCGCAGAGTCTTACATACTGCTACCATACGTCAGGTCCATCCTCAGATGCCTATATACCGCTATCATATGACAGGTGCATCCTCAGATGCCTAGGTACTGCTACCATGAGGAAGCAATATGTCAGGTGCCTAGGTACTGCTACCATATGTCAGGTACTGCTACCATACGTCAGGTGCATCTTCAGATGCCTAGGTACTGCTACCATAAGGCAGCCATATGTCAGGTGCTAGGTACTGCTGACATATGCCAGGTGCATCCTCAAATGCCTAGGTACTACTGCCATATGCCAGATGCATGCTTAGATGCCTAGGTACTGCCACCATAAGGCAACCAGACATCTGGTGCATCCTCAGATGCCTAGATACTACTGCCATATGCCAGGTGCATCCTCAGATGCCTAGGCACTGCTACCATAAGGCAGCCATATGTCAGGTGCCTAGGTACTGCTACCATACACCAGGTGCATCCTCAGATGCCTAGGTACTAGTACCATAAGACAGCCAGATGCCAGGTACATCCTCAGATGCCTAGGTACTTATGCCACATGTCAGGTGCATCCTCAGGTGGCTAGGTCCTGCTACCATATGTTAGGTATATCCTCAGCTGCCTAGGCACTGCTACCATATGTCAGCTACATCTTCAGATGCCTAGGTTCTGCTACCATACATTAGGTTCATCCTGAGATTCCAGTTACTGCTACCATTTGCCAGGTGCATCCTCAGATGTCCAGGTACTACTACCATAATGCAGCCATATGCCAAGTGCCTAGGTACTGCTACTATATGTCATGTACTGCTACCATACGTCAGGTGCATCCTCAGATGCCTAGGTACTGCTACCATAATGCAGCCATATGTCAGGTGCATAGGTACTGCTACCACATGTCAGGTGCATCCTCAGATGTCTAGTTACTTACTGCTACCATAAGGCAACTGGATGTCAGGTGCATCCTCAGATGCCTAGGTACTACTGCTGTATGCCAGGTGCATCCTCAGATGCCTAGGTACTGTTACCATATGTCAGGTGCATTCCCAGATGCCTATGTACTGCTACCATAAGGCAGCCATATGTCAGGTGTATACTCAGATGCCTAGGCACTGCTACCATATTTCAGGTACATCTTCAGATGCCTAGCTACTGCTTCCTTACGTCAGGTTCACCCTCAGATGCCTAGGTCCTGCTACCATATGCCAGGTGCATCCTCAGATGGCTAGGTATTGCTGCCACGAAGTAGCCATACGCCAGGCAGTTCCCACGATGCCTAGGTACGGCTACCATACATCAGGTTCATTCTTGGATGCCTAGGTCATATGCCTATGTACTGCTACCATATGTCAGGAGCGTCCTCAGATGTCTAGGTACTTACTGCTACCATAAGGCAACCAGATGTCAGGTGCATCATCAGATGACTAGGTGCCACTGCTGTATGCCAGGTTTATCCTCAGATGCCTAGGTACTGCTACCATGTCAGGTGAATCCCCAGAATCCTAGGCACTGCTACCATGAGGCAGCCATTTGTCAGGAGCCCAGGTACTGCTACCACCACCTCCCCTGCTATCTCTATCCAATCCTGCCACCCCGCCTCCCCTGCTATCTCTATCCATTCCACCTACACCGCCTCCCTTGATATCTCTATTCAATCATGCCACACCGCCTCCCCTGCTATCTCGATCCAGTCCTCCTGCACCGCCTCCCCTACTATCTCTATCCAATCCTGCCACACGGCCTCCCCTGCTATCTCTATCCAATGCTGCCACATGGCCTCCCCTGCTATCTCTATACAATTCTGCCACTCCGCCTCACCTGCTATCTCTATCCAATTCTGCCACACCGCCTCCCATGCTATCTCTATCCGATCCTGCCACACTGCCTCCCCTGCTATCTCTATCCAATTCTGCCACACAGCCTCCCATGCTATCTCTATCCAATTCTGCCACACCACCTCCCCTGCTTTCTCTATCCAATCCTCCTGCACCACCTCCACTGCTATCTCTATCCAATCCTGCCACAATGCCACTCCGCCTCACCTGCTATCTCTATCCAATCCTTCCTCACCGCCTCGCTTGCTATCTCTATCCAATCCTTCCTCACCGCCTCCCCTTCTATCTCTATCCAATCCTTCCACACCTCCTCCCCTGCTATATCTATCCAATTTTGCCACACCGCCACCCCTGCTTTATCTATCCAATCCTCCTGCACCACCTCCCCTGCTATCTGTATCCAATCCTGCCACACCGCCTCCCCTGCTATCTCTATTCAATTCTCCTGCACTACCTCCCCTGTTACCTCTACCCAATCCTTCTGCACCACCTCCCCTGCTATCTCTATCCAATCCTGCCACACCGCCTCCCCTGCTATCTCTATCCAATCCTGCCACACCACCTCCCCTGCTATCTCTATCCAATCCTGCCACACCGCCTCCCCTGCTATCTCTATTCAATTCTCCTGCACTACCTCCCCTGTTACCTCTACCCAATCCTTCTGCACCGCCTCCCCTCCTGATATCTATCCAATCCTGCCACACCGCCTCCCCTGCTTTCTCTATCCAATCCTGCCACACCACCTCCCCTGCTATCTCTATCCAATCCTGCCACACTGCCTCCCCTGCTATCTCTATCCAATCCTGCCACACCGCCTCTCCTGCTTTATCTATCCAATCCTCCTGCACCACCTCCCCTGCTATCTCTATCCAATCCTGCCACACTGCCTCCCCTGCTATCTCTATCGAATCCTACCACACCGCCTCCCGTGCTATCTCTATTCCGTCCTCCTGCACTGCCTCCCCTGCTATCTCTATCCAATGCTGCCACTCCGCCTCACCTGCTATCGCTAACCAATTCTGCCACAGTGCCTCCCCTGCTATCTCTAACCAATTCTGCCACACTGCCTCCCCTGCTATCTCTATCCAATTCTGCCACACTGCCTCCCCTGCTATCTCTATCGAATCCTGCCACACGGCCTCCCCTGCTATCTCTATCCAATCCTGCCACACCGCCTCCCCTGCTATCTCTATCCAATCCTTCCTAACCGCCTCCTCTGCTATCTCTATCCAATCCTTCCTCACCGCCTCCCCTGCTATATCTATCCAATTTTGCCACACCGCCTCCCCTGCTTTATATATCCAATCCTCCTGCACCACCTCCCCTGCTATCTGTATCCAATCCTGCCACACCGCCTCCCCTGCTATCTCTATCCAATCCTGCCACACTGCCTTCCCTGCTATCTCTATCGAATCCTACCACACCGCCTCCCCTGCAATCGCTATCCCGTCCTCCTGCACCGCCTCCCCTGCTATCTCTATCCAATGCTGCCACTCCGCCTCACCTGCTATCTCTATCCAATTCTGCCACACCGCCTCCCCTGCTATCTCTATCCAATTCTGCCACACCGCCTCCCCTGCTATCTCTATCCAATCCTGCCACACCACCTCCCATGCTATCTCTATCCAATCCTGCCACACCGCCTCCCCTGCTATCTATATCCAATCCTTCCACACCGCCTCCCCTGCTATCTCTATTCAAAACTGCCACACCGCCTCCTCCGCTATCTCTATCCAATTCTGCCACACCGCCTCCCATGCTATCTCTATACGATCATGCCACACTGCCTCCCCTGCTATCTCTATCGAATCCTGCCACACTGCCTCCCCTGCTATCTCTATCCAATTCTGCCACACAGCCTCCCATGCTATCTCTATCCAATTCTGCCACACCACCTCCCCTGCTTTCTCTATCCAATCCTCCTGCACCACCTCCGCTGCTATCTCTATCCAATCCTGCCACAATGCCTCCCCTGCTATCTCTATCCAATTCTGCCACACCGGCTCCCCTGCTATATATATCCACTCCTGCCACACCGCCTCCCCTGCTATCTCTATCCTATCCTGCCACAATGCCTCCCCTGCTATCTCTATCCAATTCTGCCACACCGGCTCCCCTGCTATCTATATCCAATCCTTCCACACCGCCTCCCCTGCTATCTCTATTCAATCCTGCCACACGGCCTCCCCTGCTATCTCTACCCAATCATTCCACACCGCCTCCCCTGCTATCTCTATCCAATCCTTCCACACCGCCTCCCCTGCTATCTCTATCCAAAGCTGCCACAATGCCTCCCCTGCTATCTCTATCCAATTCTGCCACACCGCCTCCCCTGCTATCTCTATCCTATCCTGCCACACTGCCTCCCCTGCTATCTATATCCACTCGTGCCACACCGCCTCCCCTGCTATCTATATCCACTCCTGCCACACCGCCTCCCCTGCTATCTCTATCCAATCCTCCCGCCTCCCCTGCTATCTCTATCCAATCCTGCCACACTGCCTCCCCTGCTATCTCTATCCATTCCTGCCACGCCGCCTCCCCTGCTATCTCTATTCTATCCTCCCGCCTCCCCTGCTATCTCTATCCTATCCTACCACACTGCCACCCCTGCTATCTCTATCCAATTCTGCCAATCCTGTGTAGATAATGTAGGAGGGCAGTAAATCAGGGCAGGGCGCACACAGCGCATTGATATTCATAATACTGTGCAGATCATACATCAAGGCAGGACGCACACAGCGCATGGATACTCACAATACTGTGTAGATCATACATCAGGGCAGGACGCAAACAGCGCATGGATACTCACAATACTGTGTAGATCATACATCAGGGCAGGACGCACACAGCGCATGGATACTCACAATACTCTGTAGATCATACATCAGGGCAGGATGCACACAACACATGGATACTCATAATACTGTGCAGATCATACATCAGGGCAGGACGCACACAGTGCATGGATACTCATAATACCGTGCAGATCATACATCAGAGCAGAATGCACACAGCGCATGGATACTTGCAATACTGTGTAGATCATACATCAGGGCAGGACGCACACAACACATGGATACTCATAATCTAGGACGCACACAACACATGGATACTCATAATACTGTGCAGATCATACATCAGGTAGGACGCACACAACGCATGGATACTCATAATACTGTGCAGTTCATACATCAGGGCAGGACGCACATAGCGCATGGATACTCACAATACTGTGCAGATCATACATCAGGGCAGGACGCACACAACACATGGATACTCACAATACTGTGCAGATCATACATCAGGGCAGGACGCACACAACGCATGGATACTCATAATACTGTGTAGATCATACATCAGGGCAGGACGCACACAGCGCATGGATACTCACAATACTGTGCAGATCATACATCAGGGCAGGACGCACACAACGCATGGATACTCATAATACTGTGTAGATCATACATCAGGGCAGGACGCACACAGCGCATGGATACTCACAATACTCTGTAGATCATACATCAGGGCAGGACGCACACAACGCATGGATACTCATAATACTGTGCAGATCACACATCAGCACAGGACGCACACAGCGCATAGATACTCATAATACTGTGCAGATCATACATCAGGGCAGGACACACATAGCGCATGGATACTCACAATACTGTGCAGATCATACATCAGGGCAGGACGCACACAACACATGGATACTCACAATACTGTGCAGATCATACATCAGGGCAGGACGCACACAACGCATGGATACTCATAATACTGTGTAGATCATACATCAGGGCAGGACGCACACAGCGCATGGATACTCACAATACTCTGTAGATCATACATCAGGGCAGGACGCACACAACGCATGGATACTCATAATACTGTGCAGATCATACATCAGGGCAGGACGCACACAACACATGGATACTCACAATACTGTGCAGATCATACATCAGGGCAGGACGCACACAACACATGGATACTCATAATCTAGGACGCACACAACACATGGATACTCATAATCTAGGACGCACACAACACATGGATACTCATAATACTGTGCAGATCACACATCAGCGCAGGACGCACACAGCGCATAGATACTCATAATACTATGCAGATCATACATCAGGGCAGGACGCACACAGCGCATGGATACTCACAATACTGTGTAGCCCTGAACACACCATTTGCACGTCAGGTAAATGCCACGTCAAATTAAGATTAGGCACCATAAAGCTTTATTGCTAATTTTGCATTTTTGCAAATATTCCGAATGAATAGAAAAAAAACACCAATATTTAGCCTAAGCCTTAAGAATGCACTCTGGCACTCCACAGTCGGCAGCATAATGCGGGCATTGGTCGACTGGTCAAGTAGAGCAATTGGGAGTCCCCCAGGTCAATTTTTATGAAAGAAGCTGTGATTCATGTGTAAGAATTTCAAGCTCTGCTGGGGCTCAAAATTTAATGACTTGTGAATTTCACATGCATTGGATTTTGGGATTTCAAGGCATTCCATATCCCATGTCCAGTTGTAAGTCGCGCAGCATTCTCCAGTGAAAGAAATGTAGTGTCACCTTTGTTGATGCCCGTCCCATTGCCATGTGTGTAATTGTGCAAGGCTGACACATATTGTAGCCAGCCAGTGGGATCCAGGGAGTGGTGTAGTGAATGGTCACCCCTCGGATTGTGTATGTCGTGGGAAGCAGCTGGGGGGTGGGGCTCACATTGACTCCATTGTTGGTGAGAGTGATAATGGGGGCTCCCTAGTTAGACTGCATGTTGCCTTCCTCCATGGATCTGAATGAAGGTCGTGAAGCTTGTGAAGCCAAGGCAAGCAGACTATCTCTCTCGTTATCTTGCCTGGGTTTTCGCTCTGATCACCTACTCTCCTCTCGCGAGAATGTATTTCCTCTCAATCTCTGTCTTGTGCTCTCTCTTTCAGGATCCCCCTTGTGAACCTGTGATGGGTGTCGTGTATCCTGACTCGTGTTTTACGCCATATCTGCCCTCGATGGACTAAACGGCAGTGCACTAGACGCCTCACCAATGCCCAACTCGCCAACAAGGATGCAGGAACACGCTGAGCATTGTCTCAAGATGGCCGCCTTTGAGGCTTCAACCTAGCGTGCATACGTGGTGGACAAGAGCTGGGCCTGTGATTCCTGTTCGGGCGGCAAGCTGTTGTCCACAGCACCAATTGCAGAAACTGAATACTAAATGTGTGGTGCGTCCTACTGTTGTGGAAAAGGAGTCTTGCCAAGCTTCACAACGCCATCAACAAGCATGACGTTGTCTAGAGTATGGGTCATATTGGACAGTGGCAATACTCTGGGAGCACCCGCATTGCTTACCCAGATGCCCATTTACCGCCACACACTGCGGACAGGAAACAGATGCATCGCTTTCCTCCAGTTCCCCGTTGGGTGACTCGGGCCTGGTCCACGCTTCGGGGTCAGAGTGGATGAGACAGACGTGTGTGTTCGTGGGATGTTTGCTGCCTGAAAATGAACTGTTTGGGCCTTGTCTGAGAATGGTGTAGCGGGAGGCTCCCCGGCTTCTGCCCCTCACTCTCATAGGATGATGGCGTTGGTAGCATCATTGATGGTCTTGGTTGTGGTTGGGGTCTTCATGTAAGCGGTGGGGCGGTGGGTCTTCTTTTGAGGTAGACTGGCTCCTCGGTGCATGTGGTCAGCCGTCATATCTCCTCTCCCACTTCCACTCCCCCTTCCACCACTCCCTCCCTTCCTCTCCTTTCAGCGCCATCCCTTCCCCTCCTTGCTGGAGACCTCTCTTCCTCTGTCCGCCTCAGGCTCTCGTCCCCTATTTCCATCCCACTCACTTTTCGCTTTGTTCACTGTCTTCCTGCCTCATGTTCTCTCCCCCACACCTCTCATGAATCTATTTATAAGTAGTTCCTTCCTCACGCTCCCTCTTTCTTCCGACTTTGCTCTCTTGACTTTCTACTTAATCACTTCACCAACCTACCTCTTGTCCGCCTCTTTCTCGCCCGCAGACCTTCCTGCCCATTTGCCAGGCCTCCTCCCTATGTGAGCTGCTGTACGCTGTGCTGTGGGTGGGCACTGTGCCCTCCTGTGTGTGTTCTCGTGGATTCTGCTTCAGGATGAGGGACGCCTGGCGGGCGCTGGTGCCAGCCACGGGAAATGACTGCCATTCATCCCAGTCTTCTCTGGGCAGCCGGTGCACTTCTCTCTTTGTCTACTCACTGCCCCTCTCTTCTCTCTGTGCCCCCTCACTGTCTACCCCCTTCTCCTTCTTTCCTCGTGTTCCCCTACTCTCCCCTCTCCGCCCGTTCCCTCTTTTACTTCCTTTCTTAACGCTCCCCTTCTGTCTCTCCCTCGTTCACTCCCACTGGTCTGGCACTATTCTCGCCTGCCTCTCCCTGGCTCCTTCATCACGCTCCCTACTCACGCCTGCCTCTCCCTGGCTCCTTCCTCAGGCTCCCTACTCTCGCCTTCCTCTCCCTAGCTCCTTCCTCACGCTCCCTACTCTCGCCTGCCTCTCCCTAGCTCCTTCCTCACGCTCCCTACTCTTGCCTGTCTCTCCCTCCCTAGCTCCTTCCTCACGCTCCCTACTCTCGCCTGCCTCTCCCTAGCTCCTTCCTCACGCTCCCTACTCTCGCCTGCCTCTCCCTAGCTTCTTTCCTCACGCCCTAGTCTCGCCTGCCTCTCCCTAGCACCTTCCTCAAACTCCCTACGCTCGCCTCCCACTCCAGCATGTCATTGCTGCTATCCTCCTCTTTTGCTTGCCCTCTCCCTAGCCCTTACCTCGCACTCCCTACTCTTTGCTCCCTTTCGGTGCATTATTGCTGCAATCCTCCTCTTTTGCTTGCCCTCTCCCTAGCTCTTACCTCACACTCCCTACTCTTTGCTCCCTCTCAGTGCATTATTGCTGCTATCCTCCTCTTTTGATTGCCCTCTCTCTAGCCCTTACCTCACACTTCCTACTCTTTGCTCCCTTTCGGTGCATTATTGCTGCTATCCTCCTCTTTTACTTGCCCTCTCCCTAGCCTTTAACTCACACTCCCTACTCTTTGCTCCCCCTCAGTGCATTATTGCTGCTATCCTTCTCTTTTGATTGCCCTCTCCCTAGCCCTTAACTCACACTCCCTACTCTTTGCTCCCTCTCAGTGCATTATTGCTGCTATCCTTCTCTTTTGATTGCCCTCTCCCTAGCCCTTACCTCACACTCCCTACTCTTTGCTCCCTTTCAGTGCATTATTGCTGCTATCCTCCTCTTTTGCTTGCCCTCTCCCTGCCCTTACCTCAAACTCCCTACTCTTTGCTCCCTTTCGGTGCATTATTGCTGCTATCCTCCTCTTTTGATTGCCCTCTCCCTAGCCCTTACCTCACACTTCCTACTCTTTGCTCCCTCTCGGTGCATTATTGCTGCTATCCTCCTCTTTTGATTGCCCTCTCCCTAGCCCTTACCTCACACTCCCTACTCTTTGCTCCCTTTCGGTGCATTATTGCTGCTATCCTCCTCTTTTGCTTGCCCTCTCCCTAGCCCTTACCTCACACTCCCTACTCTTTGCTCCCTCTCAGTGCATTATTACTGCTATCCTTCTCTTTTGATTGCCCTCTCCCTAGCCCTTACCTCACACTCCCTACTCTTTGCTCCCTTTCGGTGCATTATTGCTGCTATCCTCCTCTTTTGCTTGCCCTCTCCGTTCCCTTACCTCACACTCCCTCCTCTCGCCTCCCTCTCCAGTACATCATTGGTAATCTCTGCCTTCTTCCTTGTCCTCTCTCTGCCACCCTCTCTCCTTTCTTTCATTCCCTTCTTTCTCTGACTTCTCCCTCTTCTTTTCTCCCTATCCCACTCTCCTTCTTTCTTGACCCCTCCCCTACCCTTCCTTCACTCCCCTACCCGCCTCTTTCTCCCTCTCTCCCCATCTGTCCCTGCCCCTCCCTTCCTCTCCTCAACACCCCTGCGCACTCGTTTTTTTCTCTCTGTCTGTAGCATCATGGGCTCTGATATATTTTTGTAGAATTCGCCATAAATGTGAAATGAAGTATTTAACATCTTGTGAACTGTGAGATGCAACATTTATACAGTCTGAGGTAATTAAAAAAATGAACGTGGAAAATAAAATCGGAGGTTGTTGATGGTTGGCGCCAGTGTCACTCTCACGTTCTCTGTTCCTTTCACACCACATCTCCTCACTTGCACCAAGAAAGGTTTTGAGAATCTGCCCCCTAAAAGTTTATTTTATATTCTGAGACTTTTAATTCTGAATTTCAGACGGCAAATGCAAAACTGCCTGTCCCAGATAAACTAGGACGGCGGAGTGGCCTATTTCTGTACAGGCTGTGGCCACTCAGTGTCTTGGTAAGGTCACGTCACCGATCAGACTGCATCTCAAAATGAGCCAAGCACCCAAACAAAACCCTGCACGTGATGGGTCGCTCACCAGCCATTTCCCCGGGATTCCCTCTCGGCCTCCAGTCTACAGGAGCACATCAACAATGGACGATGGGGGAGGAATCCGGGAATCCGAGTGCAGCCCTTGGACAAGGGCCAGTGCTGCTGACATCTGGGCTGGCGGCAACCCCTACTTTTCATTATGCACATTTCACAACTAGTGTGCAAGGAGGAGCATGCTCGTCCTTTTTGCAGAGGCTTGCATAGTAGCGTGGCACTTAAGGGTTTAATATTCTTTCAACGTGCGGCACATGTGCTCAGGCCTGTGAATACTACCCAGGTTTCCCAAAGGCAGCCCACAATTCAGGGACTCGAGAGCAAAAGGATTATCGGGGGCCTAGCGTGTCTGGGGTGCCCAGGACAAACGCAGCACAAGGTTGCAGATGCATCCAGCCCTTTCCTCTGCTCATGGTAAGTCCAAGTGCCCAGGGACGTCATTTCACCAAAATGCCTGGGGTAGCGGAAGTGACATCATACGACCCTTGACCACTGAAGACATCACAGGAAGTGATGTCATTTGACCCCGTGTCGAAGGGCTATCACAGGAAGTGATGGAACTTGACCTTTCACCCCATGGCAAAACAGGAAGTGGTATCACATAACATTGTTCCTAAGTACAGTACACAAATATGGCTACGATATCACTATAATGTGATATGCATTTCATACAAGAATGGATCACCATATATATCGTTGAGATCAGTGTATATAGGCCCATATTACCAAATTACTGTGAATGCAAGGAGACGTCCATGGCCAAATGATAATGATGTTTTATTATACACCACTTACGCTTAAGCACTTTATATAGAATACAAGTTGTGTGTACTCATTTATTGACCTCAGAAGGATGAAAGGCTGATTTGCGGTATTTAAGAGCAGACTACATCAGTGACAAGTGTGCCTGAAATAAACCATTAATTTTGATTATTTATTTACATTTTTAAAGCGGTCACAAAGGAGGCACTGGAATACTTTTTTTGTTTTTTAGTTGCATAATAGTTTTTCTTGGTCTTAGTTGCGTATTTATAATGCACTTAAATACCCAGAGGTTTCTAAGGTGGCCCCAAGGATTGAACCTGTGTTGCTTCGTGTTGCCTTGTTTCCAAGGGGAACACGTTGCCACTTGAGCTATCCTCCAGGACATTAATGAGTCTAGCAATTATTGTATGGAATTCCAGAAAGACAAATTATTTGGTATTCCTATTCTTTCTTATTTAGGGTCACTGCTGAAAGTGTTAGACTTGTGGAACCCTTGCTCTTTTTTTTTTTTTTTTTATAAGAGGCCTGAACAAGAAAGCCAGCCACTCCAGAAGCAAAGAGCCACATGGGGCTGACCCTAGCCCAGGAGCTTGCATTTACAACAAAAAAAAAAAAGAATGAACGTTTCTTTTTCTGTTTCCTTTTTGTAGGGGTAGCAAGGGAGACCACAGGGGTAGCAAGGGAGACCTCAGGTGTTGCAGCTTCAACCCCTGGTGACCCCCAAATGACGTCCTGCAAGTGCCTCTTTCATGGTTATACGTAAGCAATATGGCTATCAGTTGAATAAACCCAAGTTATTTAATCAGTTTCCGGTGGTTTCATCATAGGTGTTAAAAGTCACCTTTCTGCAGAGGGCTTTCCTTTCTTTTCTTATCTCCCCTCATGTCCAAGCACTAGGCAAACTAGGCAGCTGCCTAGGGCACTGGACGGCAGGGATGCCAGAGAGAAGACCTTTCATTTTATTATCATGAATTAGAAAAGAGGAGTAAATCAATATGAGCTGAAGTAGTTGCATGATGCTCTGCTGCAAACATTGCTGCTCACAGCTCTAAGAGTCGGGGATCTTTGTGATCACTGCGCGTCCCGAAAACGACGACAATGTCGAATCTGAAAATGGTCGCCACGCAGCAATCAGATAGATCACTTTTTCCTGCATCCCCCACACCTGTTATCTCTTTAAACCTAGTTACGTTTCAGCAGCACACTTCTTTGCCGTGCATCAACTCCCCCCTCTCCCTGCAACGTCAGTTCCCTATTCCCAATGTGGGTTGGAACTGGCGCTGCAGGGTCCTTTTTTCTTCTTTTTTTCAGAACTTTATTGTCCCCTGCAATCCATCTAATGGAAGCGATGGACACCCCTGCAACCCCTGAATCCCATTTTATCGAATATGGGGAGCAGGGGACACCCCCGCATCCCCCAGTCCGTTCATTCAGTAAATTCAGATTCATATTTTTGTAACCGCCGAATGCGCAGTGCATGATCCTGCATTTTTTCCCCGAAATTTTCTCGGAATATCAGCGCCAGTAACTTGGCAATGGAGGTAGAGCTATTTAAGACTAACACCTGATGAAAAGTATAACCACAGAGGACTAGCAGAAAGATGTCTTGATAAATCAAACTTATCAGACCAGGTCACTTAAGCCAGGCAGGTGAGAGTCATGGAGGATTCCTCCTGGAACTTCTGAGTGCAGAGTATGGGGCAGCTGAAGCAGCCCTCTCGTGAGTATGAGCAGGAGAGCAGGGGTGAGTTGAAGGGGGAGTAGAGGCCTCATGTAAGTTCAGCAACAAGGAGATGAATATCATTTTCCCCTGTCCCAGAATAGGGCAAAGGGCTCTTTGCTTGCAGCACATCTTCTCTTAAAAAGTTCATTAGCATGAGCAACCTGGTGAGGCTGGTAAGATAGCTCAGCGGGTGCAGCGCTCGCTCCTGCGATCTGAGCCTTTTCTGCAGGTTACAAGTCCGAATCCCGGCAAGGCCAACTCAGCCTTTCATCCTTCCGAGGTCGATAAATGAGTAACAATTTCAGTTGGGTGATATTGTTTGTAAATATGTGCTCTGTAAAGCGCTTTGGATAAAGGCGCTATATAAATAACACATCATTACATATAACGTTCAAAGCATGGAAGAGCTGCCTCTGAGTACTGATTGATTTGTGGCAGCATCGATTCTCAAGCAACTTTAAAATGACTGCTTGAATAAATAGACTTTATTTTGGTCATTTTGCCATACTTTGCATGTGAGTGAATTCATAGGTGCAAGCATTATCTAACATTTCCTGGAAAGGTAGCAAATAAACACTGCCCGATGGATTTTTCAAATGTCCTGCACTAGCGTTCCAAGACATGTTGCAATACAATGGCCATCGGGCAAGTGTCTGCCAGTGTATGGTTATCTAGTGCAGGTTATACAACTAAGAAAAGCAAGCTGGCTGAGAATATGTGCCTGTTGCGGGTAAATGCATAGCGCTCAACCTGTCAAAGGTTCTTGTGGGTCATCTAATGTCACGGTGAAAGGCTATCAACTTTTGCATGGCGATTCGACTATGTTTAAATAGGTTCTCTAATAAAGCCAGGATGTTAACAAAGGTACCTTACAAGCATACTTTTGATATACGAATTGCAAAGTCAAAAACGACAAATAGAGAAAATCTTCGAGATTTAGCCAAACAGGGCCTCTCCCTTTTGGAATTTAAGGCCGATAAGAAGGCTGTTCTACAGATACATAAAAACGGTTCCATGTCATTTCATCGCGGGATGTTTTTTCACAGGGTTTAATACTGTGGTTTTGTTAACGAAAAAACCCATCACATTTTTTTTCAATTATTTTTGGGGGGTTACCCCTAACTCCCCCATTTTCTTTCATTTGTATTTATTCCCAAACACCCACACCCCATATATATAATGTACTAACCCCCCCAAAAAATTAGATGGGTTTTTTCAAAAATAAGATTTGCAGCAAAAAACTCTGCGAAAAAACATCCCGCGATTAAAGTATGTCGTACCCATAAAAACGACGCCAAAAGTGTGAAAATGGAAATGCATATCAAGGAAAACCAGATTGCCTTGAAGCGTCTAATGGTCAATGATTCTTTGAGTTTTTGGACTAAGATCAACAACAAATTGGGCAACATGCGACCCCAAATGGCATGCTCTGTCCCGGAAGAGACCTGGTTGCAATATTTTACAAATAAATATTCTTATCCAGCAGGTTTTTCTTCTGGAGATCGATCTGCAATGGGGTGCATAGCTCTGGGGGATTTCCCATGGGTAGAGGAGGATATTCTTTGGGCCACATCCAGAGCCAAGGCCTCCAGGGCCCCCGACCCGGATGGTCTAGCCCCTGTTACATTCAAAAGTGCTCTGGATTTATGGCTTCCTCCTTTGAAAGCTTTGTTTACTAATATCTGCAAGATGCGCGTCATTCCACCTACATGGGGGGAATCCATACTTATTCCAATTTTTAAAAAAGGCGATCGCAACAAACCAGAAATCTATGGCCACATAGCCTTACTGGATGCTGCTAGCAAAATCTTCTGTTCGCTTTGCTAAGAGACCTTAACACCATTTTCTCAAAATTGGGTGCCATTTCTCCCTACCAAGTGGGCTTCAGGCGCCATATGGGGACAGCATTGAATGCAACCATTTGGATGCATCTGCAAGCTACCGTGAGAAAGGCATCACACATATCTATATACCTGGCAGCCATTGTTCTAAGCAGTGCCTTTGATCGTGTCGAGAGAAATACCCTCTGGAATAAGTTATAGGACTCTAATGTGCCCCTTAAACGAGTCCAGTTGATAAAGTTAATGCACTCTGGTACGACTTTGAAGGCGCGGCTTTCCCGGGAAGGTTTGCTGTCCAAATCCATTATTACTTCACTTGGACTTAAAAAGGGATGTGTTTTGGCCTCTATTCTTTTTAACGCTTACATTAGCAATATGAACCTTCTCTGGGAAAATAGCAACATATTTCCAGTAAAAGTGGGCCATTGAAAGTTAAACTGACTGACCTTTGCTGACGACCTGGTCTTCTTTGATAAAGCGACCATTGGTCTTCAGCGAAGTTCACCCTGTTTTTCCACTACGCTTGTTCTAACAATTTACTGGTCAACGGAGACCAAACTAAAATCGTCATTTTCACTGATAGTAAAAAGCCAAAGACTATGGATTGGGAAATTGTTGGACAAAAGATTGATTTTTTAGTGTATTCGATGAGATACTTGGGTTACAAATGTCAACTCAATGGCTGGATGGAAAGAATCTGTGAGAGACAAATCTCTGCCCCTCGTCTCTCAAATGAAGAGGCTTTATGGCCAGTTATGTAAATTCTCCATCCTACCAATATTAAAATTCTATCTGGCAAAGACTGAACCGATCTTGTTGTATGGGTTGGATATGTCCACAATGGACTTAGGCCCCTTTCATAACATGATACACGGTCAGAAAAGGAAGTAAACTTTGGGCCTATCCTCGGCTGTTCCTAATGCTATCCTCAAACATGATTTGGAGTTAACTTCTTTGCAAACTAGATTTAAGTGGAGACAGATTATCTTGTTATGCAAAGATAATTCCCCCTCTAAGGAAAAGTATGGGCAATGGATCTGTAGCGTCCATTAATGCCTTTATTAAGGAAATGACAAACCTCTTAGAGGTATTACTTCAAGTGACAACAAACTGGTCACCCATCCTGTAAGTTCCAAACAGAAATTATTTAGACATGAATGGTCAGAATCCATCGACTAAAGCAGTATGTACAGTTCTTACAAAGAATAGGCTAAATTTCCGTTAAAAAATGGTGCACTACCTAGGTACTTGTGACTGTGTATATGCGGAGTGGTGGATAAGCCAGAGCCATCAAAACATTTGGTCACTGTATGTCCATCCCTGACTAATCACACGGTGCAATACTTCAAGGACAAGATCCCAGTGGGAACGGCCTTTGAGCGGACATGCTTTGGTCTCGCCTTATGTCAAAAATGTTTTGCTGATATTGGCATTGTGTAGATCTCTTTTGGAGATTCTAGAAATAATAGAGCCTGGAGAACCAATTCTATCTTACTTTTTAAGATGACACCAGGTACCCAAGGCATGTTATGTGTTACCTATGTGCTGTATGTTTTAATGTATGACTTTTTTTATTCATTTGCATCTTTTGTATTTCTTCTTTATTTTCTTTTGTTGTTCTTGTTTTTTTAAGGGTTGTGAAAGCTTTTTTTGCAAACTGAAAACACACTTTTTTTTTTAAAAAAGCCAATCACCTAATTGAACATTTTGGAAGGTCATTGCAGAATACTGCTACTTTGGTGATAAAAAAAGGGTCATCAAATTAGGTCACTTAAATGCAGGGCCAGAGCAACCTACAGGGCACTGAGCGTAGCAAAGAATATATGTGGGTCAGCTGATAGCCCTTTGCAGTGTACTTGCCTGCCAAGGCCAGGTCACGTGTGTGTCTACCAAGAGCTACACTTAAAATCCCATCTACCTCAGTTCGCCCTCCCACTCCCCTATAAGAAGTAGGACTGACGGCAAGATAATGCTGAGAGAGTAGAAAGCAGCAATGCTTAAAGTGGGCCGGGGCCTGCCGGGGCCGGGCCCCGGCAGTCTCCAAAAAGTGGGACTGAGCCGGGGCCCTGCCGGGGCCCCCGTCCTACCGCGACATTGGCGGGATGCATTATCCCGTCGCGGCCGCAGCCGCGATGGGAGATGCGTCTGCCATGAAGTCAGGCGAGCCGACAGAAGTGGCAGCCAGCCACAGCGACGCTGTGACTGGCTGCCACTTCCGTCAGTCATAGTAACTGCATCTGGTGACCCCTCGCGCGAGAGGTCACCAGAGGCAGTTACTGTCCCTTTGTTTCCCCAGGTCGCCGAGGCGTCTTTAACCCTCGGCGAACCTGGGGATTCCACGACGTTTATAAAAGATGGCTTTGAAAGTACACCTTTCAAGCCATCTTTTATAAAGCTTTGTCGACGGACAATTTTGTCCGTAGTCAAAGCTTTATAAAAGATGGCCTGAAAACTAGGCAAACCGTAGGGTATGCACACACATATATTTTAATGTTATATATTTGTGTGCGTACCTTACTATGGTGTGTGTACTATGCAAGCCATCTTTTATAAACGTAGAAATATGTTACATATCTCTATGTTTAGAAAAGATGGCTTGCATAGTACACAAACCATAGTAAGGTACGCACACAAATATATAACATTTATATATATTTGTGTGTATACCCTACGATTTGCGTACTTTTTAGGCCACGCCCCTCCCACAAGCCACGCCCCCAAATGAGGGCCCCCCCCCTCGATTTCTTACCCCACTTAAAGCCCTGGAAAGCAGGCATGCTTGTGCAGTACGCACCCGGTACCTAACCCTCTCCCTATCAGCTGTTGATTGAAGTAGAGAGGCAAGTATGCATGGAAGCTGGCAGACTGCATAGAACCGGCACCCCTGCTGTAACTATTGTTTGCAAATGAAACTTGCACTGGCACTGTGCATGCTGTGCCAGTTGTGTGTGAGGGAAACTTTCCCTGGCTTTGCCCCTGATGTACATGTAACCATTTTGAAGTTTGCTTGCAATGGCCTGAAGTTGCTGCACCTGTGAATGTTTGCATAGGAATCTTGCACAGGCCTTGCCCAAGCTGTGCCTGTACTAGGGTGTAGTATAAAGCATCAAGGCACTGGCATAGGTGCATTGACCCACTAAGCTAACTATGCTGCATATTAGGCCTAAGGCTTGTTGCACATACACAGAGCCTATTCGAACAGTGTAACAAAATGCTGCTAAACGGATCTTCATAGATGGTTTGGTAATGCAATAACAGCGCCTAGATGACAAGCCTAAGTGTGCTATGTTAAACATGAGCCCTTCTGTGCTTGTGAGGGGTTAACTGCAAAAGCTTTTCACTTTGTAACATCTATATTTTTGCACAAAAAGGTCCACCATAGGCAGTCACTAATTCGGCACCTCTTCCCACCGCTTGCTACAGGCACAGTTTGACCTCGCAGGTGTTGATAAGAACGAATTCTAGGGGGAGGTGGAAGAGTGCAAAGCAGAAATGGAAGTTAACCATCAAAAACATGTTTGCGGAAAGTGTTTTGCTGCAAAGCTTTTAGAAAGCCAAACGCGTCATGCTGATTGACAGAGAGACCCTAATAAGAAGCTACTACCTACCCTAGGCAGTGAGGGCTCATCCTGGACTGTTTGAGAGATGTGCATGCAAAGCAGCGCCCGGAAACCAGCCATCACTCGAGGGCAGAGGCTCTTAGCTGTCATATCCCACCTCTGTGCCAGTTGCAGAGTGGGACAAGGCCAGTCCCGGGCCGATAGACGCCAGGTGCGAGGGTGGCTTGGTCCCTAGATGTGACAAGATCATGCCAAAATCAGCGATATCTAGGAGCATAAGGTTTTATTGTATTTCAACTGCAAATTATAAACTTGTAATGCTTAACTTGTATATTATCCCATTCTGCTGAAAAATACTGCTTAGATCTAATTGGCTTGTTATCAAATACATGCAAGTATAGCATATTCTTGTGGGTGGATTTCTTTCAGAGTGAGTTCATCGTGTCTTGCATAGTATTCGAACCTGAAAGGGGGAGTGGGAGGGTGCTATAGTACATACAGAGCTGGTCCCAGAGTAAGCAAATACCCTTCACATGGCACAGGGTATGAGGGAAGCTTTCACTGCTTCGGCTTGCCCTATGGTTGAACCGTTTAATGACAGAAGTAACTAAGGCCCTTGCAGACAGCTGCCCTGCCAATGCTGTAATTGTGCATGTTTGTCAGAGAAATAAGCACTGGCCCAGGAATGCTGTACTATTACTAATTTGCAAGGGACCTGCATTGGCCGTGCCATGTTGCACATGTGGGTGCCCGAAGCTTGCTCTGGTCCAGTCCATGTTGTAAGGGAGGCTTTCAGTGATCCTGCTTAAGCTGTATCCGTTTGTGAGAGATGGTTGCACTGTCCCTGCCCATGCTGTGCATGTACCCATTTGCAAGGAACACTTGACCTGGCCCTACCCTTGTCACCCATGTACCCATCTACAGGCCCCTAGTTAGGAAATCTAGTGGAAGCAGAGCTCTTCCACGTGTCCACTCCACCCCCTGGTGACCAGGTCAGGAGGCAGAGCCTACGCCCATTTTTACATCTGGACCTCTGAACGGCGCATTGATGGCAATCAGCCTGGTGGAAGAGCCTACTTGCACTGCCAGATGTGTCTTTTGGTTGCTATTGACTAAGGGGTGGTCCCGCTGCTAGCCTCCTCCCAGGCATCTCCCAGGCATCTGAAGTGCCAAATTAATTCCCTCAGCTCTGCCCGAAATCCACTGCAGAGCAAATGGCATTTCTTTGCCATCTCTGATGGCTGCAAGGAAGAAGTGAGGGGGATACCACCATCCCCGAGCTAGTGGCAGTGCTAGTAAAGGTACCACCAACCACCAATACCCTCCGCCTTTCAAACACGTTCCGCTTGATTCAGTGCTTAATTTGTGGGGGTGTTATTTATCTTATTTCTGAGCCCCTGCACTTATTGGCTCAGACACAGTTTGATTATAATGTGATGCATTGGCAACTTTATTATTTTAACTGCCAGTCACACAACAAACACCTATAGAATCAGAGAAAAATAAAAAATAAATGGTGACTTTCTTTAAAGACACGATGAGTATGTTATTTCATGTATATGTTGATTGGCATCTGTAAATCACACTTCTGCCATAGTGAGTACATCCGTCAACCACAATAAGCTGGTGGGAGTTGCAGCTTTAACCTCATATATATTGATAGTATGAGGAGAAGCTGTGGGTAGTGGCAACAGCAGGTGGGGAGCTGCCCATCCTGACATGTCATCTTCATGTTAGAAAATATTTGAGCCCCAGAACATATTTTCTTATGAATTAAGCATTGGCTCAGATTAATGAAGGTGGAATGAATGCAGTTGAAGGCAGGCCGGAAAGCAAGCAAAGCCAGCTCTATCTTCGCATCTAAATCAGGCAGTGCTTGAAGCCTCTTTACGACAGCCTTTAAGGATGCCTATTGTGTGACAAATCAACTAACGGGGCACCAATGGCCCAGGGATGAATATCGGTTTCTAAACCATCAATAAGCCCCTCACCTCTAGTACAACAGAAGGGATCCAAACAGATTGAAAACACAACCACATTATAAACGTCCTTGTCCAATTTTGGTAACGTGGACGAAACTGCAGGCTTATCTCTGAAAGGTTGTGGACCGTTGGTTAATTGCAACACAGTGAAAATACAATTATTACCCAATGATAAAAGGGACTGTGCAGACATGGTTGTATAAAAATATCTACTTTATTATTATAACAACAGACAGTTCTAGCAGCACTGCAAAATACAACCCACCCTGTAAAGGAATGCAGACAGTTTCAAAGAAGGAAAAGTGATGCACTCTGGATACTGACAGGAGGGTGGTCAGTATAGTAAATAACCGCAACAGTTCAAAGCTACTTGGCTTCAGCACAAAGGGGGCAATGGGTCTTAAAATGTCTCTGGGGGCCTTCGGAGAAGGACCAAGGGAAAGGAATCACAATGTGCGTTGTGCTTTAGGTGTTCTTGTTGCTCGACAGGGTTGAGTCGGTTTCAGGGTGGGGTGTTGCGGGGACCCCATACCATGAAAAGTTCAAACTTTTGGTAGTTAGAACTTTTCGTGGTGTGTGTTTTAAGTCTTTTGGTGGGGTCGGTAACTTTTATTCTGACTTTTCGTTCTATACGTATTGTAAAGTTCCTATTTGGAAAGTATGAGTAAAACATAGCAGTAATTATACAGTTGGGGTGAAACTCACAAAGGACGACCAATGTGAAGAGAGGATGTTGCGTGCTTGTGAAGGGGGGTGACTCATGGAACCGTCCAGCTCTACCGGCCCATAGAGCATAACAAGACGCCTACCAACCATCCACAAAGTGCTCCTAGGAAGAGTGGGGTGAGCCAAGGAACCGTCCAGCTCCACCAGCCCATACGGCATAACAAGAAGCCTACCAACCATCCACAAAGTGCTCCTGGGAAGAGGGGGGTGAGTCAAGGCACCGCCCAGCTCCTCCGTCCTATAGCGCATAACAAGAAGCCTACTGACTATCCATGAAGGGCTCCTGGGAAGGTGGGGATGTGCCAAGGAATCAGCCAGCTCCTCTGTCCAATAGTGCATAACAATAATCCCACTGACCATCCAGGAAGTGTTCCTGGGAAGGAGGGGATGAGTCAAGGAAACCCCCGGCTCCTCCTGTCAATAGAGCACAAAAGGAAGCCTACCAACCATCCATGAAGTGCTCCTGGTAAGGTGGAGATGAGTCCTGGAACCGCCCAGCTCCACCGGCCCATAGGGCAAAACAAGAAGCCTGCCGACTATCCATGAACTGCTCCTGGGAAGTGGGGATGAGTCAAGGAACCGCCCAGCTCCACCGGCCCAAAGGGCAAAACAAGAAGCCTACCGACCATCCATGAAGTGCTCCTGGGAAGGGGGGTTGAGTCAAGGAACCGCTCAGCTTCACTGGCCCAAAGGGCATAACAAGAAGCCAACCGACCATCCCTGAAGTGCTCCCGGGAAGGTGGGGATGAGTCAAGGAGCCACCCAGCTCGACCAGCCCTTAGGGCATAACAAGAAGGCCACTGCCCATCCATGAAGTGCTGCTGGGAAGGTGGGGATGTGTCCAGGAACCACCCAGCTCCACTGGCCCATAGGGCATAGAGGTGGAGCCAAGTACCCCCACCCATAGCTCCTCCCCCATGTTGCCGATATGTTGGGAGCCAGAGTGTGAGACATGTGCAATGCCAGTGAGAATACCAATACCGAAGAGAATCTTGGAAGTAGAATTCCCATTGAGAAAGCCATAGATGCATACACGACAATGTGATGGCCATTTGAATGAAATCCCGGAAGAAACGTGAAAACTGAGCAAAAGAGAAGATTGGTGACGTCATAAAGAGCAGAGCTGATGCACCCAGAAGAGATGCAGAGACGAGAGGATATAAACACTCTATAGGAACTCTAAGGAGGAGGTGCCAAAGATGAGCAACATTTCGGGCTCGAGACAGAAATAAGAAGATATCAAGTCATTTTACAATTGTACAGATGCAGTAATGCAAGTACACAAAGTATTCTTAAAGGCTGGCTATCTAGTGAATAGATTGCAGCAATGCGCCAAAGTATATGCATAGGAAACTTATGAACTATGGGTGATTCCATAACTCACTTTAGCAGAGCTAGATGCAGCAAAAATAAAGGTTTTCAGTGTGCAACAGTTAGAAATTGAAAACGTAACCATGGAGGTGAACCAAGGAAGGGCTTGGCTGGCTCCACACCAAGAAGCCAAGGCCACCTTGGGCCTGAATTTTTGAAGTAGTGGTTACATAATGTGTGAAAGAACAGAACTCCAGTCTTATGTGAGGAGTGAGAACATTAAAGACGTCAGAGGTTCATCATTTAATAGTATTTTAAACACAGAAAGACTTGTAAACATGGCCTGCAGTCACTTGGTTGGATGAAAATAGACACTGGGACGAGCTGTATCGAAACTGAGAAGACAGAGTATGCCTATACTCCCTCATATTCTCAAGCTCAGAGAACATTTTCAAGACTAAGTTCAAAGCTTAATTGACTGGCAGACTGCAAGGGCGATGATAGATGAACAGTCTAATTGGTGGAAAGTTTTGGTTATGAGCAGCCCACCAGTACCTGGATGTTAGCCTGCGTGCTGCTTGCATAGGTGGAATATTACAGAGAGGTACAAGGGTGCCAGCCAATTATAGAGGGCCACGTACTAAAGAGCACTATAGTTTGTATAACCAATGGGACATCGTGTATTTGATGAGGTTTGTAGTGACCTGCACTAAATGAGGGCTTAGTTGCCCCACCTGATGTTAGAGACCCAATCACCTTCCCAACAAGTATGGAACATATACCTAGATGTTCCTGTTAAGCCAATGACCTTCCCAAGTAGGTTTTTGTAGTTTGCAACGTAGGTTGATGTCAATGATGACAGGTTTTTAGTATAAATGTTTTTTTTCATGACATGCATGGAGTGTGAAGATCGAGCGAGTTCGTGGATGTTTGCTCTAACTCCCTGTTTTAGATAATTGATATTAAAACAGTTACACTTTGCCAACTTCCTGAGTCAGTCTGATTATTGATGTTTGAGTATATTCTTCATCTCCACCCATCTCAAAGTATTGCTACCTCGTCTTAAAGGACTGGGTCGAATACCTCAGTTCACGGGCATAACAAGAAGGCTATTGACTATCCATGAAGTGCTCCTGGGAAGATGGGGATGAGCCAAGGAGTCAGCCAGCTCCTCCGTCCCATAGCGCATAACAGGAAGTCCACCGACCATCCACAAAGTGCTCCTAGGAAGGGAGGATGAGTCTAGGAGCCGCGCAGCTCCGCCGGCCTAGAGCATAACAAGAAGCCTTCTAACATCCACCTAAATCCAAAAAACACATGACAAAGGGGGCATTCCATGTTATTTAGTGCCACTGCGGCACAGGAGTTCAGAGATGAGATTTAACACAACTATCGTCATGTGACCCACCTGACACTGATCATGTGATCATGTAATGCCGTTCCTGACGTTATATCTCCTTCTGGTGGCTCCCACTACAGGTAACTGTGCAGGGATTTCCCCATTCCAGTGCGATCCTACAGGCGTCCATTGATGTCACAGAATTTGCCCCACAACAGGTAACATTCTAAACATTTTGGAGAAAACATTTGCTCCAGCTCGGCATGCTTGCACTCCCTCCATCCCTACCTGCTTTTCATTACTGCACTCCCTCCTTCCCCACCTCTCACTCTGCATCCCTGCCTGCTTTTCGTTACTGCACTCCCTCCTTCCACACCTCTCACTCTGCATCCCTGCCTGCTTTTCATTACTGCACTCCCTCCTTCCACACCTCTCACTCTGCATCCTTGCCTGCTTTTCATTACTGCACTCCCTCCTTCCACACCTCTCACTCTGCATCCCTGCCTGCTTTTCATTACTGCACTCCCTCCTTCCACACCTCTCACTCTGCATCCCTGCCTGCTTTTCATTACTGCACTCCCTCCTTCCCCACCTCTCACTCTGCATCCCTGCCTGCTTTTCGTTACTGCACTCCCTCCTTCCACACCTCTCACTCTGCATCCCTGCCTGCTTTTCATTACTGCACTCCCTCCTTCCACACCTCTCACTCTGCATCCTTGCCTGCTTTTCATTACTGCACTCCCTCCTTCCACACCTCTCACTCTGCATCCCTGCCTGCTTTTCATTACTGCACTCCCTCCTTCCCCCCTCTCACTCTGCATCCCTGCCTGCTTTTCATTACTGCACTCCCTTCTTCTCCCCCTCTGCATCCCTGCCTGCTTTTCATTACGGCACTCCCTTCTTCTCCACCTCTCATTCGTCATCCCTGCCTGCTTTTCATTACTGCACTCCCTCCTTCCCCACCTCTCACTCTGCACCCCTGCCTGCTTTTCATTACTGCACTCTGTCCTTCGCCACCTCTCTCTCAATTTCTGAGCTCCACCCCTCCTTCTCTTTCCCCCTTTCAATTCCTGAGATACTCTCTCACTCGTTGACTCCCTTCTTGGGCTCTTTGCTTCCCCCTTTTCATTCACGCACCTCTCCTTTTCCCCTGCAAATCCCGCGCACCTACTCTCCTACTACTCTGCATATTCACCCTTCCTCCTTCCCAGCTACTTCCTTTTCTCTCGCTCTATTACTGAGCCCCACCCTCTTTTTCCCCGGCTCTGTTACTAAGCTCACCCCTTCCATCTCTGCCTCGTAGCGCTACACCGTTCTTTCTCCCTCCCCCTCGTTCTCTGGCCCTGAGCAGCTTCTCCCTCTGCTTCTCTCTCTCTCTCCATTCTGCGCTCCCTCGTTCTCTTTCTCCCCCTTTAATCCTGTGCTCGTTGCTTCTTAGCTCAACTAGTAGAAGTGCTAAACACAGAGTGGAGGAGGCCACTGGAGGTCTCGTCTCTAAAACACGTTAAGCCAACATTATGCACCAGTCTCAGACTTAGGCGATCCCGGCTGTCTGCCCTAGACAACGTTGGCAGGCAGTACTTTTCTCAGTGTACTATTGTTGATCCCACAACTCGCATTCTGATACCGTAAACGTGATCTTTAAACATGGGACTTCTCTAGGTCAGTGGGTCTGTAAATGGACCTTTTTGCCCCAGTGATATTAAGCCCTCGCCCACGCCTGCCACCTTTTAGGTGGACTAGCTCGCTGGCTGAGCGCAGGAGATGGGCTGGTGACGTTTGCCGGGGCTGCTGTGGGTTGCCTCTCCAGTAGGGTGACCAGATTTTCAAAATAAAAATAAATGACATTGCAGCAAACATAAAATGAGGACTAAGCCCTGCCCTTCCACCCCTACCCCATATATTCTCGCCTCCTCTACACACCCTTGTGATCACACAGTAAATAATAAGTTCCATTTCCAGCACTGTTTTGTATAAACTGTGGGGATTTGTCTGTAAATGGGAGCATGTGAAAAACAAAGGATCCTCTGCACTTACAGCTACTAGAGGCCTTGGATATATGTCAATCACCCAGCCGGTCTTGTGGCACAATCAGTTAGTGCGTCAAAGGTTGGGGGTTCGAGTCCATCATGGGGTAACGTGTAAAAATACTAAACTGGTAAAAATATAACTATTTGCTTCAAACATAGTATGTTAAATTGTCAGAGTTCAGAGCTTGACGGACCTCCCTTTCCCCAAAACCCGGTCAGGGTTTTTCATTTTTAAAACTCTTGTATTCCGAGCCAGTCCCAGCAAAAACAGGAAGTCTGGACACTCTAGACGCTGGTCTTTAGAACGTTAAAATCTCCACGTATTATTCAACGCTCCCCAACCCAGCATTGAATTACCACAGCCTGAAGCATGGTCTACCTTGTTGGGCATGAGAAGGTGTGCCCAGGGCCGTGCCACATGTATGTTCTGCACATTGAGCCAGACCTCCGGGGCTATTGAAGAAAAGCGGTCATGAAGAAAAGCATCCTGGGAAAAGGGCGGGTAACATCCTGGACCCAAAGCGCCAATATTAAGCCATAAACCCGGCTACGAGTTCGAACGGCAGCCCGTGTAAGAAAGGAATGGTTCTGTAATTGTCAGCTTCAACGTCCGACTGCCTCCTGATCGACTGCAGAGTGGACGGCGGGCCCACGCTCGTACTGCTACACCTTAGCAAACTCCATCTGCTTATCTCCTACGCCCACAGCCTCGCTGTTCTCCAACGTCCGACTGCCTCCTGATTGACTGCAGAGCAGACGACGGGCCCGCGCTCGTACCGCTCCACCTCAGCAAACTCCACCTGCTTATCTCCTACGCCCACAGCCTCGCTGTTCTCCAGCATCCGACTGCCTCCTGCTCGACTACAGAGCGGTCGGCGGGCCTGCGTTTGCACTGCTTCGGCTCACCCTCTTGACTGCTGATCCTCGGCGACTACGGCCTTGCCGCCTTGCAACGCTTGTTCGCCGCTGTGCTGCCCTGCCTCACCACCTCTGCCTGTCGATCTCCGACGCTCACAGCCTTGCTGGCCACCTCACCTCCACGGATCAGGATTCGCCTTTTCACCTAGATTGGCAATCAGCACCTTTTTAAAAACGTTTTAAGAAAAAGAACAAAAAAAAACATTTTGCAATAGAAGGAAAGAATCAACGAAAGACGTCCGCCCCTAAAGAACTCACTTGGCCAGTCTCCCATTGTCCACACAAAACACTGAACTTCCAACATCTGCCTCCTTGCTGACTTCTACCCCGAAATAAAAGCCATCTCTAACATCATACTTTCAAATTGAAGAAAGCGGCGGTCAGCATGAGATACAAACAGGAGACCGAAAGAGTTTACCCCTTGGATCCTGCACCACTGACCATTCCCTATATAAAAGCGAAACCAGTAGAAGATCCTAAAGCTGCATCTTACCGAGCTGAAACAACGAAAATCAACATCTACACGCCAACACCGGCCAGGAGACCGAAAGGGTTCGTCCCTTGGATCCTGAAAACCACAACATCGATACCATACCTTCAATTACTACTACGAGACCGAAAGGAACACATCCTTGGCTCCTGTCGCTGTCCAGGAGACCGAAAGGGTTCGTCCCTTGGATCCTGAACGCGACACCATCTAAATTCTA
This sequence comes from Ambystoma mexicanum, assembly GCF_040938575.1. Classification (NCBI taxonomy): domain Eukaryota; kingdom Metazoa; phylum Chordata; class Amphibia; order Caudata; family Ambystomatidae; genus Ambystoma; species Ambystoma mexicanum. Next base: position 210,241,706 of record NC_090925.1, on the reverse strand, counting down.
CCCTCAACTACTCCCTGGAGACCGAAAGGAATCACATCCTTGGATCCCAACACACTCTGATCCTATCATTGTTCAGAGGACTGAAAGGGCTCACCCCTTGAACCTGAATTCTACATCAATAAAACCCTATCTGCAAAAACTTTTGGGAGACCGAAAGGACAATTTCCTTGGATCCCAATTGAAAACATAGTGACCCAACGATGATGATGACAACTCGACCCACCAAGCAACATCCTATCCAACGTCCAAAAACAAGACAAACAACCAAACTAGCAACAGCTAGCACTACGGAGCAAGATCTATTACAGCTAACAATGGAACAATCTTTTAACAAAGCAGCAACCCTTAAAGGAAACCAAAAACCTCTGTCATTAAACCCTCAACCCACACAAGAATCTCAGTTCATCACAGAAATCGACGCAGAAAAGGACAACTTTATCCAGGAAATTCCCCAACCTCCATCTGAGACACAAATTACTGTAGACCGCCAACAACTGAACTCAACAGAGCTGCTACCTTTGGAAATCAAAGCACTAGTTCATAATCCGTGCTCTGAATTTCAACAAGACACTTCATCCGCTGCACCCTCGCGCACTTTGCGACCTCGATTTGAAAGACCTGAAAATGAACCATCTGTCAGCCTTAGTAGAAAAGAGCGACCTACAAATCACAATTCCCTTGGTAACAAGACGCATGAACATACACCAAATCTTCCAACCAACCTTGAAGAGCATACAAAAACGGCATCTGAACAAATCCAAGCAAGTGCAACAAACGGCCAATCTTCTGAAACTAGTGTTACATCATGCGAAATGAGCACTAAACAAAAAGCAAAAGATATCCCCAATCACCCTGTTGGTAAAGACACCGCACAACACCAGTCAACTGAACTCCGAGAAGACACAAATACCCAATACTCAGTACCGATAACATCTCAACAGACGAAGAAAGAAAAAGCAAGACTTGCAAGACTCGCGTGGCTTCATACTGTAGGGTATTTTGTGGAGATTTGGGGCCTGACGGTATTTTCTTACCGCCGAAAAATAACTTAGCAAGAATCACTCCTTGTATTCAGATTGGGCCATGTACAACAATAATACAATGGACATGCATTATTTCAGCACACAGACATGCGTATTTGGTATGCGTGGTTGGTATGCGTGGTTGGTGGTATTTTGGTGAGCATAATTCCCTTGTTTTATTTGTGGCCCCAATATCCAGAACCCCTTATTTTTGTTTAGATTTTTCGTGTAATCACTAGAGAGACCTCAGGCTTGCATTTCAGGAACACCACATTTTCATTTTTAGTGTGCCACCATGGGCAATTTCTCTCTGTCTTATCTACGGCAGCGAGCTATCATATGGTATTTTCACTATCTTATATATGGTAGTGAACTATGTCCTGGGCTTCCCTTTTTGCCGACTCATAGACCTCCGACAAACTACAACACACACAGTTAGTTATAATTGCTCATACTAAATTACATTGTGCACACGGCTGCAGCCAAATTTGATGTTTAGCTACCTTGAAAATGACAATTGCACTGTCTAAACATCTCCCCACATCATCAGCACTGTATTGGTAAATATAAGACACACCACCCGTCTGCTTTCAAATATTTGTGTGTATTATAAAAGTTGCATTTAAACACGATCTCACTCTTTACAGAAATAAATAAAATAGCACAGTAACAGCATTGTCTGTGATACACTGAAAAGAGAGTAGCGGAGACAAGAACTCAATTTGCAACATTAAACATGTGAGTAAAGCACAGGAATCTCCTTTCCTACACTGACTGAATATTCTCGTACACACTCAGCATCCACACTTCTGTAATTACCTTATCTGTTCAGCATGAGTTTTCTTCAGCTGTTCTCTTTCTGAATTTGGCTCCCTTGAAGATTAACCCCAGTGAAAACAAGCGTATTTGGTTCTCAAACCGGGGTTATTGCCTGGAATTCTCAGCTTTTGCAGCAGGAATGCTTCAGCCAGGAAACAGGTCCTTCTCCCAGCTCTGCCAAATCTCGATTCTTCTCCCCCTCTCCTCAAGCTCCCCCAGCAAAACTCTAATCACTGCCTTTAGCATGATACTTGCTATGACGCTGCTCCAATCAGAATCAATCATGCCATCTCCTCCCTCACTACACAATGGCTCATTTCTACAGTAACCATTTGTAACCAACTGATTTCCTGTTCCTTCGAGCTCTTTGCTTCCTGTAGTTATGTGGACAGAGCAGCAGAGAAAAAGAAAAAAAAATGAATGTGCGTTTAAAAGTTCACTTTCAGAGTAGGTCTAATTCTGCAGTGGAGACACATTTTTATTAGTGGGTTATGTTAAATGCAGTTTCATTAGTCACGTTAGTTATTAATAAGGTTAGTTATTAATTTTCAAATGTGTCTCTTGCACCATAGGCATTTCAGGTGAAAAATAGTGTGCATTTTTGAATGTGCACGTGTGCTTTTAACTGTAAAAATAGATTTGCATCTTATATGTTAAAATCGTTTTTGACTGAATAGCCTGTCTTTACTTATATGTCCATGTTAATCTGGCAACACATATAGCAATGCACCACACCCATGTGGTGGTGCTGCATCAAAAAAAATTGCTACCTGTGCAGTAGTGCTGTACTCTGTGCTGTAACACGCCAAATATCCTTACATACCCTCCTTTTGTTTTTAGAACTTGGCTACGATCCAAGCCAATTCCTAAAAACAACTTGTTCTTTTTTTTCTTTTAAAATGCATGTGTATTGGGATATCTTTCTCTTCCTGACGTAGCTAGTAAAATCAGTAACATTTTCATTTTTACTGATAGCACAATCAACCATCCACCCATGATTAGCACCAGGACAGCCAAACCCACTATTGAGCGTTCCCCCCAGGTTCCCATGACTGAAATGCCACCACTTCTGGAGTCTTAATCTTAATAAATTTGTCCTTTTGCCAAAATCCCATGTTGTGTACCCACTTCGTTTGATAAATAAGTTCAGGGGCTACATATGGTATGCATAGCAAAAATCCAATCTCTAATCTTTCCAAGTCCACATATAACGGCATTGCATTACCCATTTCGAATGCAATTTTTACCTGTATTATATCAATTTCCCTCCTGGTCAATCTTTCTATCATTTGACGAATAATATCCTGCGAAACAAAATACAAGGGGATATGCCCTTGAATCAATTGTGAAACTGCAGTTTGAACTTCTCTCATATAATTCATTAATAGTCTATCAACAGGACTCATTATGTTCAATATTTCATTTAAAGTTCTGTCATGCTTAAGTATTATTTTAGTTGCCCGTTGCATCACATCCGCCTGTTCATTCAATATGATCGCAGTTTCCTTTATGAACCTTACTTGTTCATCCAGTCCCCCTCTAATTCCATCTAATGTTTTTTGTATTATTTCTGGGTCAATACTCAGTTGTTGCGCTTTAGTACTCAGTGTTCCTACCGAAATAGAATTGGCTGTTGATATTGTGGTACCTATTATGGCTCCAACTATAGACATTACCAATGATATCGCGAGCATCACCGCACCTCTCTTTCCTCTCCTCTTCTTAATGTCTGCTGAATTCACGAATGTTTTTTCCAATTGCATTAATATATCTCTTATTGACTGCTTAGTGTCCTCTTTTCTTATTTCCAGCCACTCTTTAGTCTGTTCAATCTTAATTCCGGTCTTGTTCAAGTGTTTTTCAATCAAAATCTCAGGATTCAATGGTATGTATATATTTTGGAAAATCATCCTTCTATCACTCATGATGAATCCTGGTGCCTCTTCCACCGCGATACCAGATGCTGGTCCAGGTTCAATGACAACCTGTGCTTCTGAATTCTTGCAGATCCCTCCAAATATCATCATCATTAACCATATCATCGGTATCATCTTCAATGCTGATCGCTTTGCAGCCTTGGTCTTCACCCCTCTTTGGGGCTTTCCCGGAATCCGTCCACATGGGCTCCAGGACTCCATCGTCTCCCGTGGGCTCTGATCCCGGAACCTCCGACCAAATAATGTTAATTTTCTAAATCAAATAGAAAATAAACAAATTAAGTACATAGCACAATACTAACTTCACCCTTTTGCCAAAAATAAAACATGCTTGGTAAAAATATTTCGTTTTTTTTTTTTTCTGAAATTAAACACAAGTTAAAAAGAAAACAAGCACATATAAAACAGCATTCAATATTTAATACATTTTCTCTCTGCACACCAACCATGAGTTCCATTATATATATTTATTTATTTATTTATTTATTATATATTTTTACATATATTACAGTGTTTATGTGCCATTATAACAATCAACTTTTTAACTTCTTTGTCACTGCCTCCTGATTGTACCCATTTATTTTCTCTTTTTGTGTTCAAGGGACTTTATCTGTTTCTACATGCTCAAGCTGCCTGATCTCATGTCTGGGATGGCATGGTTTGATTTGATTTACATGGACAAACTGCTCTATTGCCGTTTCACCTTCATTTTTCAAATTTTTATAAACTACAGGAGAGACCTTATCTATAATTCGAAATGGCCCCTGCCAGGCCGCTAGAAATTTAGAATTTTTCTGTTTACTTTTTCCAAAATGAAACTTGTACACCTGATCCCCTACACTGTATTCCTTTACTGATGTCTTTTTGTCATAATAAGACGTTGCACTGTCAGCAGCTCTTTCCAGATTTCTCTGCACAAAAGCAAATGCATGTTGCAAATGCCTCCTCAGTTCATCAATATATTCATGAACTGTGGATGCACTCACAAGTGTCTGCTCATGTGTTCTGTATAGTAGGTGTTGTGGTAACACCATTTTCCTACCTGTCAAGACCTCATGGGGGCTAACACCTGTTGCTTTGGCAGGAGTTGATCTGATTGCCATCAAAACCAACGGTAAACATAAATCCCAGCTGGAAAGTGCTTCTGCCACAAATTTCTTTAAAATATCCACAACAGACCTATTGCTTCTTTCAACCATACCTGAAGACGCTGCCCGATATGCGATATGTAGTTTCCTTTTCACGCCTAGTATTTGCCATACCTTACTCATTAGAGTACTTGTGAAATTACTTCTTTGTGGCAACCCAAACTTTGAGTACACATGGTTCACCAGCAATGTGTCTGCTGTCTGCGCACTACAATCTGGTGCAGGAATGCATTCAATCCACTTCGACATCAAACATACCACACTCAAAATATAACGGTTTCCCCTGCTCGACCTTTTTAAAGGACCTACATAGTCTATTTGCAAATCTGACCATGGGAGAGTTAGGCCTCTTTTCATCAATGGTGCTCTATGCATTGGTGAAGCAGGTTTAAATTGGGCGCATCCTAGACATCCTCTAGTATATAATTTCACATCTTGGGACATATGTGGCCAGTAAGCATAATATTTTAGTATTTCTAATGTTTTTTGTGAACCTCTACGGCCTGCAGTTATGACATCATGTGCATGGTGTAGCATTATTCCTCTGAATGAAAGTGGTACTACCCACTGTATTTGTCCTGTTATGGACTCTCTAATCATGAGTCCATCCTGTAATATAATTCGTGTTTTGTTCTTTAATAGCACCCTCAACTCTTCTTTTCCCATACAATCATTTTCTGTTAAAGAATTTTGTTCAGGATCTACCAAATGATTATAATAGATTCCCAAAATTCGATCATTCTTTTGTGCCTCAATCAAATCTTGGTCTGGCCTGTCATGACTCCACTGCACCACCGGTTGATCTACCTCCTTTGGTGCTTTATAACGTGTCAATGCATAAATTTGTATTTCACCCATTAAATAATCAATAGGTAGCAATTCTCCCATCACAGCCCCAATCTTAGCCAGGTGGTCTGCCTTATCATTTCCCTCCTCTCCTGGTGTTTTTAAATGCCCACAACTTTTCTCCAGTATATTGTTAAATTATTCTCTGACACCAATTTGTCTATGGCTTGTATCATTTTTCCATGTTTAAGTGGCTTTTTGTTGTATGTAACCATGCCTCTTCCTTTCCAACCAGGCAAATACTCCACAAAGCTATTCCGTGCATAGTCAGAATCAGTCACCAGGACAATTTCACTGAACTTTTTATCAACTGCAGTAGCAATTGCTTTATAAATGGCTGCCAATTCCGCCACCTAACTGCTCCTATCTCCAATCCCCATCCCTATACTGGGGACGCCTTCACATTTCAACCAGACATTTCCTATTCCTGCCACTAACTGTTTATTACTGTCATTTTCAATGTGAAAAGCACAACCATCCACATATGCAGTTGGCAAATCCTTGCATGTTTTTTCATCAAAAGCTTTGTGTGGTGATTGTTCAAATTCCTGCAAACTAGTTTCCACTTCCATTTCATTTGGTATTTGTTCAGCTGCACAGTCATGTAAGTCAGCTAACCCTTGAGCAATTGGGTTCTTTTTATTTTGTCCATATCTCACTTCTACGGGAAAACCTTGTAATGCCAGCGTCCATGAAGTGATTCTGGATTGCGCTAGATTACCTGATCTAATTATTTTACTCTCTAAAAATTGCAAAGGTTGATAATTTGTTTCAATAATCACCTTTTCTCCCTGAACAATGGGGCGGAAATGTTGTAGCGCCCACACAGTGGTTAATAGGGCCTTTTCACATTCATTAAATTTCATTTCAACTTGGGAAAATGCCTTACTTGCATAGGCAATGGTTTTGTGATTCAAATTGTGTTTTTGTGATAACACTGCTGACATACAATGTTCAGAAAAACCTATTTCTATAAAGAAATCCCTGTCCTTTATGGGCTATGCTAAACATGATGCCTTTACAAGCCATTCCTTTAATTTATCCACTGCATCAGACTGCTCTTTTTCCCATTTCCAGGGAGTATTCAGTTTAAGCAGTTTAGTCAATGGTTGAGTGATTTCTGCATAATTTTCAATGAACTTTCTGTTATAGCCTGTCATCCCTAATAAACTTTTTACTCCTTTCACATTTTTAGGATCTTTTAATCTTTGTATGGCCTCTATTTTCTTCTTTTGTGGATTTAGCCCATGTTCAGTCACTTCATGCCCTAGAAAGTTCACTTTTTTCTTGCACCATTGTGCTTTTTGCAAAGATACTTTGGCGCCTGCTTTCTGCAATTGGCCAAGTACATGTCTTATTTCATCAAAATGGCTTTTCATGCTTTCATTTTTTATCAGGACATTGTCCACATAAACTATTGTTCCTCTTTCCGCTGCATCCGGCATGGCCTTTCTCAAAAATATGCCAAATTCACTCCCACTATTGATGTGCCCGAATAGAGCTCTAAGCCAGGCATATTGAGTCCTGTCAAATGTAAAGGAAAATAAATGTTGTATCTCCTCTGCCAATGGCACGCACCAATATCCAGAGGTGAGATCTAATGTGGTAAATACATTTGAACCATGTACCTGAGCTAGGCCCTGATCAATGAATGGCAGTGGCCATCTAGATACTGGTACTCTTTTATTTAACTCTCTCAAGTCTGCACACAGCCGCCATTGACCATTTGGCTTTAACACACATAAAATAGGTGTATTGGATGTGCTATGAATGGGCCTGATGATTCCCCGCGATTCCAAATTTTTAATAATCTCTGCCAATGATTCTAAACATGCCAGCGGTAGTCTATACTGGCGTACAAACACTGGATTTCTGCTACACCCTTCTGGTAGTGTGGCCACATGTAAATCAGTTAAACCACAATCATAAGCATCTTTTGCAAATACATCCTTAAACTCCATAAATATCTCCCTCAGATTGTCCCTATCCTCATTGCTTTCACACGCATCCGCTAAGGAGATCTGCTCTTCTACCATTTTGGAAAATTCTGGAAAATCTTCTGGTAAGGGAATCTCGGCGCTTTCCTCTAACTGTGTGGCTGTGTCTTTTTGTAAAGCTGCCACTTTTAAATATTTTGGCATATCAGCTTCCACTTCAATGGACTGATTTTCTGTTTCATTTTCATTTAAATTAAATATTATGCAATACTCTTGATGGCAGCACACTGTCTCATTTGAATCATAAGGATACACAGAATGAATTTTAAATATTCCTTTGGGCTGAGAGTCCAGGTGTTCTGGCAACTCACCCTTGGCATCTACATACTTTTCAGGAATATTTCCAATCACCATGTTATTTAAATCTGCCGTATAATGTGATTTTTGTATGGCCATTCCTAATGGGGAGTTTTCCTCTAAATGAATATCCTGACAACCTTTATTATTTACCATAATTTTTTACAGATCCTTCACCAATGTCTACCAATGGAATGTATTCATAATACAGGCCTTGCTGTTTTATAGATTCATTCAGGCATACAAATGCATCAGAGCCTTTCATCTGCTGTCCATTTTTGCATTTCAGTGTTATTGCAAACTGTTTTGTAAATGCAGGAATAATAGTATCTTTCCTCATTTGTAATTCGATTGCATAAGGAACCAGTTGTACACAATGATAAACCCTTCTTTTGTCTTCAAATTCAGGTGCCGGACCACCTAGGCGTGACCATATTTTTTGATTAAGGAAATCTAACACCATACACATTCTGTGCATGATGTCATTGCCCATGTAAAATTCATTTTGTGCTCCACTCACTATCCATACATTATGGTAAATTGTTTTCTGCCCAATGCTAATTTTAAGCATGCATCTGCCTGCAATTCGGTTTTCAAAGTCTGGACTGTCCAACCCAGAAACATATTGGTTTTTAACCCTGAATCTCGGGATTTCTTCCCTCTCCATTATTTTTTGCAACAATTTCTCATTAATGAAACTCCTTTCATGTCCAAGCGCTAAAGTGGCTTTTATTGTTTTAAAATAGTCATTTATACCAACATGAACCCATGGTTGCTCATCTTCCATGTGTATTTCTGCCAGAGTGGTAATGTGTTTTTCTGAATCTGTTTTAGGAGCAATATTCTGTTTGCATGTTTTCTCTTTTAAATAAAAACGTAATGTGTGCTCATCTATGGCAGTCTGCCAATTTTTCCTTGGGTCCAAGTATATTTGTACAGGTAGTTTTTCATTGTCGCTCTGCATTTTGTCTTGACACATTAATATAACAGTGACACTAGGTATGCAGCTATTCTGGAGATATACCTCCACAGCATCATTTGTTTTTGCAACGGTGTGACATTCATTTATAGTGCTGTTTTGTGATTTTAGTTTCTTAGGCCTCAATGGTTTTTTGGTTAAGGACCACAGCACTCCATTCACCCCATCTATTAGAGGAGACAATCTTTTCAGGCAATCTGTCCCCATCAGAAATGGAATTTCACAAATAGATGTGATCAATACCTCTTGTTTCATTCTGTGCTTTCCTATTTTTATGTCAACCTCAGTTACACCTATGATGGGCACATCCTCCCCATTAAAGTTATGCACTGGGCCTTGATTTTCCTTCACTGTGATCTGACTCTGTGGGGGTCTCCCTTCATTGATACTCTTTACCAGCTCCTTGGACATAATTGTGGCCTGTGCGCCAGTGTCAATCATAGCAAAGGTGTGGCATTTTTCTTCTACAGTGATGGGTGCATAATATCTGTCCTCAACTTCCTCTAATACTCATAAGAAATGTGAATTCTTACTAATTTCAGGACTCACCTTTCTCAGGTCTTTTTCACTTTTGGCTAAACACATTGGTAAATGGAAAGACATTTTTCCCTCCTTTTTACCCATTTCTGCGCGAGTGACTTTATTGATTACTCCGTGATCAGAGGTTTTTTGGAGTGTGGCCACTGTTCGCCCATCCATCTGGGTAACATCAGAGACCACATTACAACCTTCCAACTGAACATGTGTAACAACATCATTCAGCAATTTGTCATTTTTTTAAATCTGTGCATTTGTGATCATTTAGTGTGATACCAGCCCTTTCAGCCTCTTCAAAAATATGTGGCTCAAAGAATTCTTCAGGTGATTGACTTGTACCCTCCTTTTGAATATTTCCCTTTTCTGTCTGTGTTCTGTCTGTGTTTGGTCATTGTTTTGCTTGCCCAGGGAAGGAGCTATAGCATCCCCACTTACTCCCTGTCCACTGGTATTCCCCATGCATGAGTCATTTTTCTTAAATCTGTCCCTTTGTTCTTTTGGAATTCCTAATGTTTCTTTTTCATTTGTACAAATCTTTACTGTTTTATTTAGCTCTAGGTTAAACCGTACCTCTTTTTTAGAAGTATTTGCACTTTCTGTCACAAGTTCATTTACTGGCACTTTCATTTTTAATCCATTAGGCATCTCAGAGTCATTATGCAAAATTATATCAGAGCAATCTGTCATTTTGGCACTGCAGTTATCATGAGTACTTAGTCACTTTTCGGAAGCCCCCCGGTCATTGCTATGGCCATCAGCCCCCTCTTTGGAAGGTTGTTTTTGCGCTGTACAGAGCTTTCCTATTTGCTCAGCTAACATTTTCACTTGGGCCTCAAGGCACTGGAACCTTTCCATCTCTCTAGGATCCTCTTTCTGTGGCCTAGGTCGATATTGGTTGTTTTCCCCCTGATTGGATCTATTCTGATACCTCTCAGGTGATTGATGTTGGTTGGGATGGTTTCTGAACTCTTGATTCATTTGTGGAGGGGAGCGGGTTGCACCCATCCTTTGATTATAGTCTCCTGGTGGGGAATCATTGTACTGACGTGGATTGTAGTTCACGTTTTGCCTCATGTCCTGTCTCTCAGATTGTGGGTACTGGCCCTTAGGTTGATTTCCATTATCAGTAAATCGATCCACATATCGGGGCCTATCCTGATTACCATATATCATGGTGTTGGGATCAAATCTGCTCTGTGTCCCCAATGACTGGTAGGGACCATCATTTCTTTGATCTTGATTTTGTCTCTGGTTATTGTTCATACTTGCCATATCAGGCCGATATCCTACCCGGGGTCTGTCCCCTAAATACCTAGGGCTGATGTAGCTCTCTCTATTACTAGGATCATGTGATTGGAACATTGGTACAGGAAATGGCGATCTTTGTTGATTACCCCTTTGTTCAGGTGTCACATTATTTTTACCTTGGCTTTGAGCAGACTCAAGGGACATTTTGGCTGACCTGATTTCCATTACTGTGACTGAGGGTTCTTTAGATTTAGGTCTAGTATCTTTCATTTTATCACTTTAGAGTACCTCATATAGTTTTGTGCTTTGATGTACAATCCATTCAAGGGACTTGTCACGGTCAAATTCACGACCAATTGGGATATGATGTCTTTCTGTAGCCCATAGAAGTATGCAGTTTTAAACTCATTGGAATTTGAGTCAAAAGGTACATCAAAGCGAGAAAATGCTCTTTTTAAGTCTTGTAAAATTTGGCGAGGTGATGTATTAGGTCCAGCAGTAATTGTGTAAGCGACTTTCTTTGCCTCCTGCAATGACTGAAAAGGAGAAAAATGACGCCTAATTTCTTTTTCAAACTCCAACCAGGTCATATTCTGCTGTTCATTTAATCCCCTTATGATGCTGGCCGTCGGGGCATCTAAAGTTAAATGAAAATATTGTCTGTACTGTTCCTTAGGTATCTGGAGTGCTTTAAAAATGTCATGCACCGCTTCTAAGTGATCCTCAATGCAGCATTCACCTCCCTTTTTAAATGGTTTGATCAGGGCTTTAATGGATTTCATTATTTTTATGGGGCTACTTGTTGCAATGCATGGAATTGCACTATTTTGTGATTCAATCCTGTTTTCAGGTGTATGAGATTGGTGGCTGCCCCCAATGGGAGTATCAAATCCCCCAAGGGTGCTGCAACCAAGTTCAGTCACCGGCCCAGTCACTGGAGCACTAGCTCTTTGGGCAGAGCTAGAATTCACCTCCACTCCATTGAATGTGGTACCCTGCCGCCTCTCCTGGGACCTGGGAATGCACATTTGCTGTTCTAAGTCCTTACACTTTTTAAGGAGTCTGTTTGCTTCATTTTGCAAATAGTTGTTTTCATCACTCATCTTATTAATCACCTCCTGCATGTCGCACATTTGCATTTGGCATTCATTGAACTCTTTATTTCTCTTGTCTCTTTCTTGAATCATTTTAATCATTTCTTGTTCTGCACTCTGGAGATCACATTCTTTTTCACAATGTTCTTTTTGTAAAATCTGCATTTCTGAAACAACCTCATCTTTATCCTGTCTAATGTGGTCCACTAAGGCTTTTAAGTGTACCAATTCTTGCTCACTATCCTCAAATTGTTTCTTGCTTTTGGATAACTGAGCATCAAAGTCTCTGCATTTTAATTGCATGTCTTTTTGGCATACATACAATTCTGCTCTTAACATTTCCTGATTTTTACTTGCCCCATCTAATTCAGTCTTTAACCTGTTAATTAGCTGAGTATCATTCTCCTGCATTCACAGGGACTTATTCAAAATAAACCATATTTTGCCGCATAGCCGTATTAAACAGTCTTTCTCTGCACTTTTATCGGCTGCATTCAATAATCTTGTAAGGCAGACCTGAATTATGCTGCCTTCTGCAAAAATATTGTTTAGTTTTTCTTTCTGCACCTCACCCTGAATGCGTTCACGCCATTCTAACGTGCTATTCGACGACCAAGTCCCATGTGCAAACAACTTTGCCTCTAAATATTGCACTAGGTCTGAGAATGTGGTTTCCCTTTGTGACATTCTGAAATTCGTTTTTAGTGGCACACTGCTATTATAAAATGGGTTCCCTTTAATGTGCAAATGGCAGTGTGAGACACGCTTGCCACGCCCAGTAGGTACTCTATGATCACTTTCCCGGCCTGCAACGCACCATAAATGTGTAGGGTATTTTGTGGAGATTTGGGGCCTGACGATATTTTCTTACCACCGAAAAATAGCTTAGCAACAATCACTCCTTGTATTCAGATTGGGCCATGTACAACAATAATACAGTGGACATGCATTATTTCAGCACACAGACATGCGTATTTGGTATGCGTGGTTGGTATGCGTGGTTGGTGGTATTTTGGTGAGCATAATTCCCTTGTTTTATTTGTGGCCCCAATATCCAGAACCCCTTATTTTTGTTTAGATCTTTCGTGTAATCACTAGAGAGACCTCAGGCTTGCATTTCAGGAACACCACATTTTCATTTTTAGTGTGCCACCATGGGCAATTTCTCTCTGTCTTATCTACGGCAGCGAGCTATCATGTGGTATTTTCACTATCTTATATATGGTAGTGAACTATGTCCCGGGCCTCCCTTTTTGCCGACTCATAGACCTCCGACAAACTACAACACACACAGTTAGTTATAATTGCTCATACTAAATTACATTGTTTACACGGCTGCAGCCAAATTTGATGTTTAGCTACCTTGAAAATAACAATTGCACTGTCTAAACATCTCCCCACATCATCAGCACTGTATTGGTAAATATAAGACACACCACCCGTCTGCTTTCAAATATTTTAGTGTATTATAAAAGTTGCATTTAAACATGATCTCACTCTTTACAGAAATAAATAAAATAGCACAGTAACAGCATTGTCTGTGATACACTGAAAAGAGAGTGGCGGAGACAAGAACTCAATTTGCAACATTAAACATGTGAGTAAAGCACAGGAATCTCCTTTCCTACACTGACTGAATATTCTCGTACACACTGAGCCCCCACACTTCTGTAATTACCTTATCTGTTCAGCATGAGTTTTCTTCAGCTGTTCTCTTTCTGAATTTGGCTCCCTTGAAGATTAACCCCAGTGAAAACAAGCGTCTTTCGTTCTCAAACCGGGGTTATTGCCTGGAATTCTCAGCTTTTGCAGCAGGAATGCTTCAGCCAGGAAACAGGTCCTTCTCCCAGCTCTGCCAAATCTCGATTCTTCTCCCCCTCTCCTCAAGCTCCCCCAGCAAAACTCTTATCACTGCCTCTAGCATGATACTTGCTATGACGCTGCTCCAACCAGAATCAATCATGCCATCTCCTCCCTCACTACACAATGGCTCATTTCTACAGTAACCATTTGTAACCAACTGATTTCCTGTTCCTTCGAGCTCTTTGCTTCCTGTAGTTATGTGGACAGAGCAGCAGAGAAAAAGAAAAAAAAATGAATGTGCGTTTAAAAGATCACTTTCAGAGTAGGTCTAATTCTGCAGTGGAGACACATTTTTATTAGTGGGTTATGTTAAATGCAGTTTTATTAGTCACGTTAGTTATTAATAAGGTTAGTTATTAATTTTCAAATGTGTCTCTTGCACCATAGGCATTTCAGGTGAAAAATAGTGTGCATTTTTGAATGTGCACGTGTGCTTTTAACTGTAAAAATAGATTTGCATCTTATATGTTAAAATCGTTTTTGACTGAATAGCCTGTCTTTACTTATATGTCCATGTTAATCTGGCAACACATATAGCAATGCACCACACCCATGTGGTGGTGCTGCATCAAAATAAAATGCTACCTGTGCAGTAGTGCTGTACTCTGTGCTGTAACACGCCAAATATCCTTACAATACCCACAACTCTATCAAATCCACACTTTCAGTGGACTCTACAATCCCTAAACCAAGAACCAAAGTGGCAAGATTATCAATGGACAACACAGAAATCGAGTCAATAATGACAACCATAGAAAAAAGAAAAGAAATATTTGGAAACATAATAGAACCAAATCAAGTTCAATTAACATCGACACCGTGCATCTTGCACGGCACTCAAAGCAAACCAGTGAAAAAAGAACCGCAATCTGATCTCGCTGAAGGAAAAACAACTCATACACGCTTCAACTATGACTCAGATGACTCTTATTACACCCCAGATCCCATAACTAAGAACTCAAAATCAAGCATTCCCCAACAAAAGAATGTCAGCGCCACGCAAAACCATGATCCTTCTGAAGAAAACATAAACCTGAGGATTCCTACAACAATGCTAGATCTGCAAAATATGCTCATCGCAACACTCTCCCAAGCGATGATCCCTTTCTTGAAATTACACGAAGATATGAAAGACACTATGAAGGATCAAGCAACTCTCCTAGCTTTAATTCATTCAAAACAGATTCACATGGAACACTTTGTTTCAATAGTCGAAACCCGCCTGTCAGTCGAATCAGATGAAACACATCGATGGCAACAAAGACTGGCTGAAATAGCGAGAGATGACCGGCAAGAAGAAACAAAGCTCGCAGCAGAATTACTACAGATGCTCAAAGTACATCACCAGCAACAATTGAACATACCAAACAACCAAGGAACCACTAGCCTCCCTCATTCAAACCCAGCACAATATCCAACGGAAACAAGTGTGTCTGTCAGACAACAGGCACCAAATGAACCAGACAAAACTACCACCACTCAAAAGCCAGAGGCAACCAACTTAAATAAAACAACTAAGAAACCAACAGAAGCCTACCACATCTTCGCAAAGGAAAAAACAATAAATGAGGCAAAACCCACACAGCAAAAAAATACCAAAAAACGACAAACGGGATCGCGAGCATTTCTAAGAACCGTGAACCAGAATACTCAACCTCCACAACCACCAAAGCAAAAAATCACAACCCGTATAATACTACCACCTACCAGTACACAGAGAGATCAAGAGCCCACAATTCAGATACACTCTCAAGTATCGCAATTGATCCCACCGCAATCATCCATTGACGAAGAACTGCTCAATCTATCCACTCATGAAGAACAAGCACTAGAAAACAACCCATACTCCTTTCAACCAATAAACCAGGCGGGTTTTATAATAATTGATGAATACTCTTCAGCTTATGAACAACAGCCAAACAAAAATCAAGACAAAATTACAGATCTCTCATTAGAAGAAATCTCAGACATTTCGATGGAAAATTAGACACTAGAAGAAACGAGAGACTAAACCTATGATCAAATCTCATCGGGCTCGCTTATGAGAACACTGCAAGATTCTACCGAGCATAACCATATCCTCACAATATTTGTCAATCCACTACGACAGAATGAAATATGTGAAATCCACATTGAAAATGAAATCAAAAGACTGGAACCAATAATCTTAAATAGAACCAATTTACTTTGTCTCTTTGGCGCAATACCTCACCTGAATAAACTAACAACAAAAGACATTGATCTCATAACCTTCAAAGACGACTCAAATTTAGATAAAATTGCTATAGCGATACCTGATCGTCACAATCAAGACCTCATTCTATCAATGCGAGCCCAATTACAAAAACTTGGTTTCACATGTTGGGCTTCAACATATACAAGACTACCCAATAAACCGAAGAACAAACAAACCACAAGGAGCGAGAAACAGAACTACTACCAAACAAAATCAGATACGGTAAATCAGTTACCCGAACATAACAGAATTGACAGATGCCTAAGTAACCCGCCACAAACATGTCAATCACGCAGAAATGATCTACCGAGTAGAAGAAACTACGACTCCGACACCTCTTTTACAGACACTGTATCTATGGAAGACTCAAAAAGAACACGTCAACCTCTCAGAGCCGAACAAGCGATCAGAAGAACCTATGACTCTGAAACTTCATTCACAGATACTGCATTCGCAAGCGACTCTACAATGTCCAATTCATAACAATTAATTAAGCTTGGGTTCACATGGTCCCTCTGTTCGTGGAACACTAGAGGGAACCTACACCTTTTTACAAACCCATCTACTGAACTTGATCAATACCAAATCATATGCCTTCAGGAAACCTGGCTCAGTGACCCACCAGCATGCAACGGTTTTATCACATTTCTCAAACCGGCTATTGTGCAAAAACAAGGAAGACCTGCATCTGGACTCCTCACCTTAATCAAGATAAACCCCTTCAGCACAATAATGACCTCTGAAAACATAAATCCTTGGACCCAACTCACTATACTGACCTGTACAAAGATTGATCAAAACGGAGAAAGTAAAAATAACTCAATACTTTTAATCCTAAACCTCTATTGGAACCCAGCAGCAATAACAACGGATGCTTTCCTAGATGGAGTGTTCCTGTCAATTGACAAAGCTACAACAAAACATCAAACACTGGAAATAATAATCTGCGGCGACTTGAACATCAAACTGCACAAAAATAATGGTTGCCTGCTAACCCTCTCAGAACTCTCCCCAAAAGCAAGGAGATGGATTAAAGAAATCACGACACAAAATCTGACTCTCTTCAACCATGCAACTACCTCTACACCCTACACCCCAACATGGACCAGAGGATCATCTCATGCAATTATTGATTATATATTTCTATCGGAGAGCCTACAGCAATCAGTCACAAAAGTACAAACGGTACCCACCGACAAAAGCGACCACAATCAACTCACTGTTCACTCTCAACCTTTCACCCAAATAAGTGAACCAGCAATATCACCGGTGCTCGAGCTAAATGGTACAATATCAAGACTAAGGATTCCACAACCAACTCTAGCCACTCTGCCAAAAAAATGTCAAGATGCCAACTTGACAGACCATCAAAAACTCAACTATGAATGGATTTTACTTCCCTTCCGACAAACCATCAAAAACCGTCTTCACAAAGACCACCGTCACACATACAATCAAGAAATTGCTGAAAGAAAAAAATGTCTAAACCGAACAATACGATGGCTAAAGAAAACCTCATCTGCACAGAGTAGGAACCAGATCAAATCCTTGAAACAGAGCCATTCCAATTGGATCAAATCCCAAAAAATCGTCAGTACCACAAGAAACTTGGATAACCCACTTTGCGAACATCTATGCATCACGAAGAACAGACCCTCAGAACTCACTGTCTGTAATAGAACCAACATGGAAAGTACATGTAGAATTCGAAGACTTCATGCAACTGATCAAAAATCTGAACACCTCCAGAGCACCGGGCCCTGATGGCCTATCCAATGCTGTCATTAAACAGGACCCAACTGCCTGGGCGAACGTCTTGTGCCACATTACAATTTTGATCAACACACTTCACTGAATACCCAACTCTTGGAGGTCGGCAATAATTGTACCAATTCACAAGCAAGGACCAAGTGAAGATCCTCAAAATTTCCATCCGATTGCCCTCCTCGATCCGTTAGGGAAAGTATTTGCAGCAGTACTCTTAAAACAACTAGCCACAATGGCTAAAAAAAACAACAAATTCTCAACTAGGCAAACAGGATTCACGGCCAACGTTGGAACAAATCTCAATTTGATATTATTACAACTAATCAAACATGAAGCCATCAATTCTAACACCAAAATATACGCAGCATTCATTGACCTAAAGATGGCCTTTGATGCAATCTCTCGTGAAAAACTATGGGCGAAACTTAGAACATGGAATTGCCCGCCGAATATCCTTGAACCGATCATCCTACTGTACTCAGAAACAACCATAAAAGTAAGATTATCGAAACAAGGAGCCACAACTTCTGCTATACCAAAAGCAAATGGACTAAAACAAGGATGCCCTCTGGCAGCAACACTCTACAACCTCTATACTGCTGACATTGAAGAACATCTAACATCCAACAAAACCAACCCTCCAAAAATCAACTCGATACCAGTCCCGGCAATGGCATATGCAGACGAGATTGTTCTGCTAGACAAAACACCAACTGGACTACAAGCCTCTCTGACAGCTTTGAGTCAATACATGGGAACTAACGAATTAACAATCAACACTTGGAAAACCAAGACAATGATTCTCACGAAACCACCCACAAAAAAATCATACCAACCGACTTTTACCATCAACGACTCCAAAATTGAAAACGTGACATCCTTCAAATACCTTGGCATTCCAATAAATCAATCGAAATCAGAAGACCAATGGATAGACAAAATTGATCTAACAGCCCAAACCCTATCAAGACAAGGATGTATACTTCATAGAAAATATGGCAAGTTTTCTTTCAATCCCATCATCGCCTATTACAGGTAGAAGTACATACCGATATTAACAAACGGAACAGAGGCAATGCTGAATGCCTAAGCAATTAACTGGATGAAATATGAATCAATATTTTGGCGAAAAATCCTTCGGCTTCCACAAACATACCCAATGCCAAGAATACGCTACGAACTGGCAACCCAGTCAATTGACTCCTTTGTACAATGGAAAAGATTAGACATTTACTGCAAAATACTTACAGATGAAAAAACACTAGCTATCCAAATTCTACGAGCAAAAGAAAACACCTTTAACACTACAATACTACAAAAATGGAAAGCCTCAATGAGAATTGAAATGGAAAACGCAGATATATCAGAAGAACTCCTCACGCTTCGCCCACAACATGCAAAAATAAAACTCTTGCATAACGACTGGATAAAGACCATTCAAAAAAAGAATACCTACAAACAGAATCTTCAATGCACAAAAGACAATAGAAAAATTCATGAACCACAAGCCTAGTTGCAAATCCTCCCAGACCAAACCATTTGTACAATGTTTCTAAAAATATGTCTGAACATTCTTCCCACAAATTCATACTTATCTATAACAAGACAGATTGATGCTGTAAACAACTACTGCCGGTTCTGCAAAGACAAAGAAATAGCTGAACCTATTTTCCACTTGGTCATGGAATGCAAAGAACTCTCCCCTCAACGTAAACAATTTGGAACGTTCTTTCAACTACCAAACAACTGCCAAACAAATGACCATTCAAGAAAGGTGGGCCACACTCCTCAGCGGTAATAGTAACAAATACATCTATACAATTGTTCTTTTTTTAAGCTCTATACTGGAACTAAACAAAAAAAATAAACAAATAAATAAACAACAATAATTGCATTTTAAAGCACTAAGCTTACATACGAACAAAATCTGGGAAATGATGAAAAAGTTTACAAATAAACTATATCATCCAAAAAAAAAAAAAAAAATTAAGCCATAAACGTGGTACGTGTCAAATACTCGGCTCACGCTGATCTGAAATGAACAAATATTTAGCTGAAGCCATAAGTCGCTTACCGCAGTTGTTAGGCACCGCGCTTAGTGTGCTTGCCGCCTGTACGCGAATGGACACGCAGTATTTGTACATATTTATTTCACATATTTTAATTTGTAAAGCTACCCTCATTGGTCGATCAAAGAGCACAGTGTCTACTACATCAATGTTCACCAAAAAATGGTGACGGTAGTTTGTAAGTAACTTTGTGATGGGAGCATAGCTCTGTGGCAACGCGTGGACGCTGAGCAAACACAGGTTTGAATCCCGGATGCGCACTAGAAAAAACCGAACGCGTTATAAATGACCTGCACTTCCACAATTCAATGAAACTAGCGCTTAGATACCTACAGGTTTTGTGCGCTGCAAATAAAATAAAAAAGAATTTAAAAAACTTACTATGAACACTTTTCCTAGTACAGCTATTATAATGTCAATACACTAGTCATCTCTGCTAATAATTGAACATACTCTTGAAATTATAAATGCTGTTCTCGTGCAATGCACTGTTCCTTTTATTCCATACCTGTTCAGAATATAGTCTTGCCAAAGGGCCATTCCCTGCACGGTGCTTCAAAGTCATACCCATGGAAGTAAGGCGCTACACAAATATCAAGTAGCTTAAGATCCCTCACCCTCACGTGTTGCGTGTTTGGTTAAGTGTGTGTGTTTTTGTCTTCCTGACTTTTCACTCTTTCCCATTTTCCGCTCTCCTTGGCCCCAGCTCCTTTTTGCCCCACAGACCACGACGTGGCGCCCACCCTCGGCAGGTACACAATTTGCCTGTACAATGATAAGGCTTATCACTACAAGACCACTGCAGTGGTGATGTGCACAGTATAAAATATAAACCATATCACTTAACAACACATACAAAATGCACTGCTGGCCTCACAGCCCAAGCCACACCAGAGCATTCAAATGCTCTTACATGGGAGCTTTTCATTGGTCGGCAGTTGTGAATTGGATTCCGTTTAGGCAACTATGTATAGTGACCAAGACATTACTTAGATACAAATTTTCCAAACACAACTTCGTGTCTATCCAGGGGCGTGGCCAGGGTGTGGCCTGGGGTGGCACGTGCTACCCCTGTAATCTGATTGGCCACCCCAGGTGCCACACCATTATCCTAATCTATGAGTGTGTGCGTGCATACCTTTTGCCACCCCTGCATAAGTCAGTGCCCCACTTGGGCCACCGCAGTCAAAAGAGTATGGACACACCGCTGTGTATATCCTCAGGTGAGCCACTATTACACCCATAGCGGCCCAACCTGCAGGCAGAACAGTAAAAGGTGCTCACCAACTTCACTGACCAAGAAGCACTCACTTCCTCACTCCCTCCAGAAGATCTATAATCCATAGACATGCCCTTCTCTAACTGTATTGATTGATTTTTTTAAAATGTTGCACACCGCTGGGGTATCAGGTAATATTATCCCCACCAAAATTATCGCAATATATATGGTCGTCGGGAACGGCGATAGGCAATATTTTTAGTGGGGATAATATTGTTTTTTTTTTTGGGAGTGGTGGTTGCAGGGGTGTCCCCCGCTCCTTTTAAAATAATACAGCGGTTGCGGGGGTGTCCCCCACAGGTTCCTTGCCCTAATTTCGCCGCAAAGATATGGCGATATTTTTGTATGGCGGTATTTTTGCGGGGATATTAACACATGGAACCACCGCTGGTTGAGCAGCTCGTATGTGAGGAGGTACGAGAAGAAAGCTAGGATCAGAGTCGACCAGAACAGAGCATAGAGGGTCCGGCAGATGTGCACAGAAATTTAGTGCACCTTCTGCGCCTGTAAGCGTCCGTACCCACAGCCTCTTAACATCCTCTGCTTGGGGATGTTGAGGCGGGCATCATGGAAGCACGCGGATGCACAGATGTGGATGCAGTTGTACTCTTGAAGAATGAGTGCGATCGTCCTCCAGCGGGATGATGTTGGACAAGGTGGAACGTACGTACTGATTGAACCCACAGCGACCCCCGGGGCCACCCAAGAAGCAGGAACAGTAGGGGCTGAAGGAGCTATGAAGGTTAACTCAACAAGTCCACGACATTTCAAGACATCAACCAAGGCACAAAGAAGAAACCACCAGCAGAAACTGAAAAGAGGTACGACGAGCAGAGGCTAAGGACTAAGCTCATGAACTGCAGCGGTGGAGAAGGAAAGTTACAAGTGTAATCCCCTGCTTCCTGGAAAACAAAGGGAAAAAAGAAGGAAAAGATTAGACATTTACTGCAAAATACTTACAGATGAAAAAACACTAGCTATCCAAATTCTACGAGCAAAAGAAAACACCTTTAACACTACAATACTACAAAAATGGAAAGCCTCAATGAGAATTGAAATGGAAAACGAAGATATATCAGAGGAACTCCCCACGCTTCGCCCACAACATGCAAAAATAAAACTCTTGCATAACGACTGGATAAAGACCATTCAAAAAAAGAATACCTACAAACAGAATCTTCAATGCTGAAGTGTCCCTAACACTACCCATACTCGCATTAGGAGTCAGGCGCCATCTTGCCTAGGACAGCAAAATGGCGCCTCTCATCACCTGGCTCCCCAGAGGACCCCACTGGTGAGTGGCTTGCGGGTGTGCGGCAAGGACCACTCGGCACAGCTACCGCGCCTAGAAACACTTGTGTACAGGCGCTCTGTAAATGACTTATCATATTATAGGTGTGACCTCACATAAATGTACAGGTCACTGATGGCCTCTCAACCTTAGTCTGTGAACTCTATAAAATGTCAACACGTTGCCAAATGTAATGACGCAGACACATGTTCAAATGTTTTAAGAGGCACAACAGGTTTGTTTTTTTACAGTATAAACGTAATCTCAAAGTGCTGTCAACTTTTTTCCTATGCCAACACTGAACCCTGCTGCAAAAAAAAACACAGACACCAGTAAGTTCTACCTACCTATTTCGCCACATCCCCGAATAACTGACTTTCATGTTTCCCAAGAGGGGGGCATTTCACCGTGCCCTGACGTAATTGCTAAGATGGGCTGTGATGGGCTGTGCACCCCTGGTTGCATCGGCATTTTTTCGCCCGCCAAAAGTGGGGATTTCGACCCAGGGAGGACCCCTGCCCACAAGAGTCCCTGTCAGCGGGTATGTGGCCTGCCTTAGGCCTCTTGAGCCCCCTTATATGGGCCCCCTTCATTGAGCAAGTGCCCATGTCCCTTGCTCTGGAGAGAAAACAAAATGTCCCCAGCAGCTCCCGGTAAACGGGCAAATAGAGAGCGGTAAAGTGAACCCGCTCTGGCACCAAACTCCACGCGCCAGAAGCAAGTGCAGGGAAGGAATTCAAAAGGCCGCCGCCGTGCCCCCACGTGTCCAGGTGCGTCTAAGTCCCAGGCCGTTGCTTTAGGAGCACTGCAGCTAAAGAGGAAGGGGTTCATCTACTTTTGTCTTCAAACTGTGGGGCTTGTCCCCTCAACGGGGGCTGAAGGGTGGCCAGGGGGCGCAAGTCTCTTCAATAAGGGGGTACAGTGACTGCTTTCAAAAGAAAATATAAGCAGCTATGGCATATTGGGCGGCCAGCAACACTTTCTTCTTTCAAGGGGGGAGGGGGGGGCTCGACTACAATATTTTTACTCAAGGGGGCTCAGCATAAAAACGTGTGAATGCCTCTGTTGCTATGGTTTTCCTCCTGTGTGCGAGAGGAGGGTAGGCACCAGATACACGTATTGCCACGGGTCCCCCCGCGCGTCAATGGCAGTGCGTGAGAGAGCATAGACTATTCAGTGTGCCCGGCCGGCCTCCCAGTGCATGTGTTGACACAATAAAGAGGGCATCTGTGTACCTGTGCCACCAACTAGAAGAAACCTTGCTCGACGCCTTGGTCCACTCTCTACCCATCAACTGGGTGGATAGAGGAGAGCTGTTCTACCAGCGGCTCCACTCCCCCGACAGTGCTTCCGCACGTGCAGAGTGCCCTTTGTCTTTAGCCCACTACCACACTACTGACCAAGGCCTCCCTGTTGTCACCTGTGCTCGCTGTGTCATTTGAGTGGGCAAACCCCCCCCCCCACTTCACCTATGCAGAAGAAAGGTGTAAGGATCTAGAATGTCGGGGGACAAGGCAACAGGCGGAAGGGCCTGGCAGGCAACAAGGAAACAGGGTGCAGGGGAATACAGTTAGTCGGGGAAAGCAACTTGGGGAGTTAGGAGAGGACTAGTGGTCGGTTACCATGGGAAGGGGGCAAGTGCAACGGGGAATGAATGAGGACAGGGAACAAAAATGGGGGCAGGTAAGAGGGTAAGTCACTCAAAGCAACAGGGAAGAGCGTAGAAGGCCAAGAGACTGGGTAAAAATGGCAGAGGGTAAAGCACCAGGGGAGTAGGTTAGGGGGTGAGAGAGTTCCAAAACTCTGGAAAAGGAATCAGTTAGGGACATGGAAACTGGGGGTCAGGGTACCCAAGGGTTGGGATGAAGGAAAAGTTTAGATCACTGAACACCTGGCCAACAGGGAGCATGGGGGGGGAGGAGACAAGGGAAAAGAGATGTTTAACAATCCTGCACCTGGGAAAAGTATGAAATTGGAGGCGGCTGCAACGTAAAGCCGTTTACCGAAATGTGGAGTGTTTGCTTTGACAGTAAAGCGTATGAGCGTCAGCTCCGCACGAGACAGATGCTGCCCTCCACCAAGTTGGGAAGTGTAAGGGTTTGCAGCTCAGAGCCAAATCCTGATGCTGTATTGCCAATAACGCAACACCTGTAAGCTACCTCCTGCTTAATAAAGCAACTGCGGCCAGTACACCCACAATCTGAGTCTGCGTGTTATTTCAGGGTTGGGGGGGGGGGTGGGTGGAAGGCCTGGCAATAGGGCACATGGGACTGGAGGCATATGCAAAGAGAACCAAGTGGAAGTGAAATCAGGCATGTTGCTATGCAGGGCTCGGGGGCCTAGTGTGTGGTGTTGTAGCTAAGTGTCCTGCAGCCCTGCCGCGACTTATGCGCTCCTCACGCCAGTAAGAGGCTGCAGACCTTCCTCACTGGTTGGCTGCCCTATGTGGTGTTGGGAGGAGCAATATATATTTTTTAAACGAGCTGCTTCGCACCTGGCTTCGCTGCTAGGGTGGTTTTGCCAGGACCGTCCCGGAATCAGGTCCCCTGTCCCCCATCCTGAGAGTTTTTTTAATGTAAAGAAAAGTCCCGGTTTTATGAAAGGGTTGGTGAGTGACCGCTGCAGAGATCAATAAATCAAGATGGCAATCATCGATAATAAACTGCTTTCTTGCTGTCAGGTATCACATTTGTCACGTACATCACTTCCGCCCCAGGGTAGGCTCGAACCCCCGACCTTTCTATTCACTGCCCTGATTGCGCCAGGGAGTGGATAAGAAATACTCATTGCAAAGCCTGTAATAACAAGCAGAGCAAAAGCTCTTTTGTTTTTCGCATGCTTAGTGTCACACCTGAATCTGCAGTTTATGTGGCAGTAGAGAAGGGCTGGAAATTGTATTTATTTTAATGTGATCCTACCCAGAGAGGCAGAGGGGTGGCTGGCTGGTGACGGGGAACTGGGACAGCGGGGGCTTGAACGGACGGGATGGTGGCGCTAGTCCTACTTTTATGTTTGTGGCCTGTCCCGTTTTGTTATTTTTTTTTTCAAAATCTGGGCACCCTATTCACTGCTCATCCCTTGTGGCAAATACTAAAATATTGAAGAGCTCTATGCGGTGCTTTGGGGGCTCGCCTTTGAACTGGCCTAGGCCCTGCTGGCAGGCCCCTGTCTCATTCGGTGGGGAAACCCGAAAAGGAAACGAAGTAGAAACCTTTTATTTCAAGCACAGTGACCCGTGCGCTGACTCTCTTGCTTGCAATCCCTCTCTACTATGACAGTCTGCTCAGGATCAGGCAGGAGTGGCACAGGTAAACAGTAACATATAGTGACCCTGTGGGGGCGAGGTCAATGTCCTCAGCCCGCCTGGCCCTGGCAGGCTGCATTCCTAAATGGAGCCCTTTCGGCACCAGTCACTTCAAGTACACGGGCCTCGCCTTTCCACCCAAGAACCAGTGCCTCATCCGAAACCAGATCTACACAGCCCAGAAAACCAACAAAAGGAAGAAGCTGCGGACCCAGCCCCACCGGCCTCCGCTAGCCCAGCAGTGACAGCACCATAGAGCAAGAAGCCACCACCAGGAAGCTGCAGCAACCACACCAACCAGCACCGCAGCCACTCCCCAGCTCCCCTCCCCCAGCACGGCCAGTCTTTCTATTTGCTTATGCTTAGGATTCTGGTTTGTTATGGTTCATTATTATTTTTTAATTCTTTGTAACAGTCTGCAGCTGTCTCTTAGTTAGAAGATGCTTTTAGGAGCAGGGTTTTTGCCTACTTGCTAGTTGTTTTTGTTTTCTCTTATCAGTCTTTTTTTTGTTTTTGTTGTTGTTTGGGTTGCATGTTGTATTTCATGGTCTATCTGTTGCTTGCTGTTTGTGTTTGTTGTTGTGCTTGCGTCCTGATGACTACGGGCTAGTTTGGCGCAATACAAATAACAAAAGCAATAACGAAGAAGGAAAAAAGTAAAAGAAGAAGATACATATGTGCTATAGTAATGTATGTCCCACATAAAATACGTGAAGTATTTATCCATCTAACAACTACACATGTTGCATACATTTCCTGCCGGATGCTAGTATTCATCAAGGCCAGCACATTAAAAACAACAAGAAATTCATATTTATTGATTACTGTTCCACACATCTGTTTACTGATCTGCTCCCTGGGGCAGAGACCTTGGTACTTCTACTGTTGCGCATTTACCAACCAGGATAGTGAGCGTGGGCACCTTACGCGCCAACTCTTGCTGTCAATATTCAGACAATACAGATATACCCTAAAAAGGGCGTTTCCATCACGTCGTTTGAGTTGGGTATTCATTAATGTGTTGAAGCTGGTCTCGGGAGGATAGCTCAGCGGCAATGTGCTCGCCTTGGAAACAAGACGACAAGGAGCAACAAAGGGTCGGTCCCCTAATTCGCGCTTAGAAACCTCTAGGTATTAAGCACGTTATAAATAACCTATCCTATCATTTTACTCATCTTTACTACTGCATCGTGTTTGAATGCAATTTGTGTTGTAATTGACTAGGGGGACCCTGGCTTTCTCAAAATTCAATCAAGGTGGGGGTACATTTCTTAAGGGGTTTTATGAACCAGGCACCTGCATTGCAGTTACAGGGATCGCAGCCGCTTATCCCCCGAATTCCCTCACACTCAGGAACCCTCAAATGAGTGGTGCAACTTGTCTGCTGCCACTCTTCAATCTATGGATACATGGGGGTGTCCTTCCCTGAATATTTCACTGTATTACTATCAATCTAGTAATACATATTTAAGTTTTTGTCATGCGGGATACACTAGAGAGCAGTTAGAGTGTATCGTGTGCATTATTTGTCGGCTTACAAAGCACAGGAACACACAGCTTTAACAAAAAGACTGACCATTCTTTATTAGTGCTCTTAAGCGGTTTATAGGTTAGCCACAAATTGTTGTAGGTGGTATAAGCAGCAGAAATATAATTGGTATAAAGTGCTGCTAGTGAGCAAATCCTTCACCTCCAGTGGCTTGTGTGGTACAGTAGTTGCAGTGTTTACAATTCACATTTTAGCAATCTACCAGAAAGGCCACCCTTCAGGGAAGGACAACCCCCATGTATCCATGTATCTGATAAGCCCATAGTTCTTCCCATAGATAGGGCTGTCCCTTCTGTTTCTGGCCACTCTTCAATCTTACACGTTGCTGTCATGCTGTCTGCCCCACGCCGGATAAGGATGCTTCTTGGAGATGCATCACCCAGAGCCCCTCCGACCGCCATTGTCTCCTTCTCTTATTTCCCTTCTGGTCTTTCCCAGCCTTGTTCTTCCTTACCAGCACTGGCCCTTTCTAGAGAATCTCGTAGACAATCTTTCTTCTCTTTCGTCCACTCCTTCTCCAGCTCCAGGATGGTATCAGGTAATAAAATTACGGCAAAAATGTTGCAGGTAAAAAAATTGCTGCAAACATGCTGTGGTTTGACCCGGTAAAGGTGTACCCCATTGTGATGCTGGAAATACATCGGAGGGACAGGGCCTCCATATCCTTGTCCTTTACTGCCTTTTTATCGTGTGTTCTGACGTATTTTCCGCGCAGGTGTTCATGTGGGACTCCTGGCGGTGCAGCTCTCTCTATTTTGGTTTGGTGAACAGACCCATGGGATACCCTTATGGCACCCATGGGTGGAGGGTACAACCCTGTGCCCCTAGTGTATGTTTTTGGGCACCTGTGGGTGGCCCACAGAGCAGGGTATGGGCTGGTGGCAGCTCTATGCTGAATTTGACAGGTGCGCTGAGTATCCTCCATTTTGGGATCCCCAGGCCCTGCAAGTGGAATCAGTGGATTCCAGAAGGAAAACAAGATGGCCCCTGTGGCCTCTTGCTTTCTATGACCTATTACCTTGTTTGCCCAAAGTCCTGGGAGGCCCTGACTCTGTCCCTTCCCCCTGACTGGCTGATGGGTGGAAGTTCCATATATGGTGTTGTTGTGAAGTCCAGTCCAGACTGACTGGTGCCTTCCCAGTGACTGTATGTTGTGGGTACGCCCTGTGGGTGGGACCTGGGTGAATGGAGTGTGTGACCAATATGCACTTCTTGTTGTGGCTGTCTGGTTTCTGGTATGAGAGACAAAGACTGAGACAGCCCTGCCCGAAACTAGCCTGAATGCAGTGTGTAGTTTTGAATGGCTGGGTACTTGTCCCAATCCACATTCCTTGTTGTGAGTGTCTGGGAGGGAGGAGGATGGCCTGAATGCACTGTGTGCCTGATTGGCTGACTGCATGAATGCCCTTCTGTATGATTGGCTGCTGAGAGTGACCCAGCAGTGTGGATGAGAGACAAGATAGTATATCTGGGGACCTCTCACCACTGGAAATTGTTCAGGAGCTGTGTCTACAAATGAAGAGTAACTGGAAATGCTGACCCTCGACGCCCAGCTGGAAGAAGAAGACTTGCTGTTGCTTTTGCTTCGACCCGATCTGAAAGCTGCCGAGTTCGTAGAGGACTGATCCGAGAGAGGACCTGGCAAGGCGCCCTCTTCCCGTGCTCCGAGGGACCATCGAGCACCGCTACACTTTCGCCAAAGCTCCCTGGAAGTCAGACCCTCAAAAGTCTGCCGTCCAGAGATGGCACCGCTGAGGAGAACGAAGCAAAGCACCCGGACTTCGCCGCTGTCGAAGTCTATTGCCGTCGACCAGGGTTCGCAGGGTTGTGTAACCGCTGGAGGCCTATCGAAGTTGTGTTGCCCCGCGGTGGGGACCACTTGACGCCGTGCCGCCGACGACCGGAGACGCCCGCTCCTTTGCCTAAGTATTGAATCGAAGGACTCCCTTGTCCACACCGACGACCGTTTATCCAGCCGGAGAAAGTCAAGGCCACCGACGCGCCGAGGAGAATCCGCCAGTGGGTTTCCCGCCACCTGAAGACCACAAAGACTTTGACGACTTGACGCGCTTGCTGGGCCACAGTTCTTCATCATCTCTTTGCGGTCCAGAACTATCATCGCCGAGGTGCCCCGCATGCCTCTTCCTTGCAGGACGCCAACGCTCCGTCGTCGACGAGCACCGCTCGGACGAAGCTGCCGCCTCATCGATGCCGTTCAACCCTGTTCTTAGTCGGACGTTGGATGACCTGTGACTCCTGCTTTAAAGGGAGGGCACTGAAGAAAGGCTGTCGATTCCCTGACGCCGAACACCAAGTTCACTTTCCTCGACGCCTCTCGACGATCCGTGGCTCCCGCTTTAAAGGGGGTCACTCAAGAAGGATCTGTCGACGCCTCTTCGAAGAACTCGACTCCACCAGGTACATTGGGGGGGGTAAAAACATTATAGGAGGGAATAAGACTATTGAACAATATATGGACTGGGCTTGTGCTATATAGCTTTATTTTACAGGTTGCCCAGGTGGGGGAATCTCCACAGAGAACTGTGTCTAGGTAACAGGGCCAGTGTTCTGCCAATTGTGTCAACCATCTTGCTTTCCCTCCTCTCTCTATTGGATGGTTTCCTCGTTATGGATCTGTGTGACATTTTTACATGATAGTTGTTGCACTTTAATGAGATCTAATATTTGTGGTACCAATTTAGAATTGTAGATATTTACCATTGTTGATTTTCCTGAGCACAAAGTGAGTTATTGTGATAAGTGTACATAACCTTTGAATATTGATTATATAAAGACTGTGTTTTCAGTGATACAGTGTGTGGACATTCCTTTGTGGGGTCTTGGGGACTACACTGTACTTAAGAACCAGCCCGCATCACCTCCTGAGAAGCTAGGCCTTGATTGCTCGTCCATTGCTACCGCAATAGAGAATCTTGGCTGGGGTCTTCTGTGCCTCTCCTCTACCATATAGAGAGCAGAAGTACAGACACCCCCCTCCAGTCTTTACACCCATTATACCATTTAAGGGGAGCAGGGATTGAGGGGGTGTCCTCTGCATCCTTTACATGATTGTGGCGGCAAAACCATTTTTTGCTGCGATTTTAAGACATTTTAAGACATGGAACCTCCAGGACAGCTCATCTTTTTCTTCCCCTTTATTATGTTGAGGTAGGGTCCTAAGCCCCTCTTAACCATAGCGATTCCTCAACAATTGGATTGGGTTTCTCTTGTGCTCCCCAGCTGAACCCTTCGTAGGTGGTGATCTGCCCTTCTCCTTTACTGTGATCATATTCCCTTCGTAAAACCATCCATCATGTTCATCAGATAGATTTCGGTGCCCACACGACATCCTAGACAAAGGGCCTCATTACGACCCTGGCGGTAAGGGGTTAACGCCAGCGTTAGCTGCGCCGACCCCTTACCGCCAATTACGAGGTCCCTTAGCGCCATGGCGCTTTTAACACCTGCTTTTAGCAGGTGTTAAAATCCATGGCGCTAAGGGACCATGGAGTTAATTACGCCGCCGTAATTTACGGTGGCGTAATTAACGCCTTCCCCACTCCCATTATGCCCTATGGGGCAAAAATGGGAATGGGGAAGGGTAAATGGGGATTGGGGACTTACCGCCCCGCCGACCTCGGAATGGGGCGGTAAGTCCGCCAACCACCATGGCGTAAACGTAGTTTACGCCATGGTGGTAAAGTCACGGCCCAGGCGGTAACTTACCGCCTGGGTCGTAATGAGGCCCAAAGTAAGCTGGACTGTAAAATTGTATATTGTGATGTCGTAACAATGCATTAGTAATGCGTTCCACGGGCTATACTGGGGGTGAACAGCCAGGCAGCCAGAGTTAACGGCCTGAGCGAAGTGAGGGTGGTTAACAAGGGCACCAGGATGTTTACCCCCAGTATAGCCCATGCAATGTGTTACTAACGCTGTTAGCACCCCGGGTTACCAGAATGGTAATCCGGGGTGTTAATAAAAAAAGCATTTTCAGTCATTGAACGGGACATTGCGCGTGTCCCGTTCAATGAATGAAAATACTTTTCTAAGATGGCCACCTTGGTTGTAGAAGGCAGGGCTACTTACAGAGCCCCTCTTCTATCTCCATCGCAGCCGAAAAACCAAAGTTGCTCAGGTGGCAGCCGGCTGCGCCGCCGCAACCAACAGGTTAGTGGGGTTAGGGAGGGGAGTTGGATTAAAAAATAAAAAGGGGAACGGACAGTTGGGGGAAGATGGCGGGCTGGGAAGCCGGCCATCAGGGAGCTTGGAACATGGGCTAGACTGGGAGTATCAGCCCGTGTTTCCAGCTTCCTGATTGGCCAGTTCCTGTGCGCCAGGTTCTAATAAACCTATGCCGAAGGCTTTGCAAGGACCTGCTATTTCTCGAATTATCTCTTTTCTTCCCCTGCCAATCTCCACTGGCTGCTTAGCCCTCTCCTTACTCTGCACAGAAACCATTTTGTCCATATGAACCTGATCTCAGGACACAACCCCCACAATGTCCTCATACCTTCTTCAGTGCCCTGATGATTTCCAAACCTGTCTACTGAATGAACTCATTCCCACCCAGGTGTATGATTAGCAAGCCCACTCCTTCCCCCCTCGTTCCTAGTCCGAACATCCTCAGCAGCACTTGAACCCATCCCATTTGCCCCATGCCCCGACCACACCAGTTCTGCCTCGCTGAGGGTCTCCTGAGCTGTCTCCCATATGTCCTCTATTCGGCCTGGTTGTCTGATCATTTTAGGATGAAGTGGCCACAATCCATGTCTCCTTCCGTCAGTCCATCTGTAATACAAACAAGTAATGTGCCATCTACTGCCCTGAAGACCCAATCCTCATGCCAACTGCTGCACGCATCCTCAGGGCATTGTCAACTTCCACCTGCCCAATTTCCGTATCTCACTGCCAGTCATGCCCTGCTTGGCACCTTCAATGCAACACCTATATTTGTAAAGAGGGGTGCCATGCTGCCAGGGACGTCTTTTAGGGGTCGCCAGGTCTCCCTTGCGACCTCTTAAAAAAAAAAAACACCCAAAACATTTTTTCTTTTTTCTCTTTTTTTTGTATTGCCAGCTCCTGGGCTGTGGCCAGCACCATGTGGCTCTTTACTTCTGGAGTGGCTGACTTTCTTGTTCAGGCCCCTTAAAAAAAAGAAGAAAAATAAGAACAGGAGTGCCACAAGTCTAACACTTTCAGCACTGACCCTAAATAGGAAAGAATAGGAATACCAAATAATGGGCCTCATTCCGAGTTGGGCGCAAAGGGACTACCGGCACCGGTAAGGACACCGGTGCCGGTAAACTCTTTGCACCCTATTCCGAGGTCCATTAGCGGGTCCCTCCCTTAATGCCTGGTCTGACCAGGCATTATGGACGGGACCCGTTAAGGGACTCCGGAGCTAATAACAGTAACGCAAATTGCGGTACCGTTATTAGCTACTGCCCCATTCCCATTGAGCCGTATGGGGGCTCAAATGGGAATGGGGAATGGATTTTTCAGTGGGGACTTACCGGTCCCTGCAGGGTCAGAATGGACCGGTAAGTCCCCATTGAACCAGGTAGGAGTCGGTACCGGTATGGGAGGTAGTCATGGCACAAATAGCGCCATGACTACCTTCATACTCGGAATGAGGCTGTGTCTTTCTGGAATTCTATACAATAATCGCTAGACTCATTAAATGTTTATTTCAGGCACACTTCAGGGGGTGAGTTACTGATTTAGTTTGTTCTTAAACGCCTCAACTCAGCCTTTCATCCTTCTGAGGTCAATTAATGAGTACCCACACAGGTTGGGTGATATTGGGTGTATATTTTTTCGATATAAAGCGCTTAAGCGTATGTGCTATATAATAACACATCATTATCATTTGGTCATGTGCGTCTGCTTGCATTCACAGTAATTTGGTAATATGGGCCTATATACACTGATCTTAACGATACATATGGCGATCCATTCTTGTATGAAATGTACATTACATTATAGTGATATCGTAACCATATTTTTTTGTAGTGTAAAATGCTATGTGATGCCACTTCCTGTTTTGTCAACGGGTGAAAGGTCATGTTCCATCGCTTCCCGCGATATCACTTTGGGGTGGGGTCAAATGACATCACTTCCTGTGATGTCATCATGGGGTCAAGGGTCATGTGATGTCACGTTCACTACCCCGGGCATTTTGGTGAAATGATGTCCCTGCATGCTGCTCTGGACTCTTTCCCATCCTTCGATTACTCTTCTGCAACACATTCACTTGCTTTCCACCAATGCTGAAAACTTCTTTGTAGGAGAAATATTTCCCAACGGGAAATTCCTTTCTTAAAACCCCAAAACTTCTCAACATGATTATTGGGCAGGTCTGTGGTATCCCCAACCTGCCCAGGACTACCTCAGATCCTTTTCTCCTCTGGTATGGTTTTGCTCTTCAACATCATTTTCTGCACCTCTGTGTTGCGCCAATCCATGGGCCTCATTACGAGGTTGACGGTAACCCGCCGGTGCTACCAGCGGGTTGCCGCCAACCCCATAACACTGTTACGGCTGCCTGATATCCTGGTGCCTCCGGGATATCATAAGTGGTGGCGGTAACGGTTACTCCCCATTAACATGGAGTCGCAGAGGACTCAATGGAAATGGGGACACAGAAGCACCGGCACCGTTCCTACAGTGCTGCTGCTTCTGTGACAACCATGCCGGTAGGGGCCTGAACTCCCGGCATCATTGTAGTATGGGGGTCCAGAAAGGATGCCGGTACGTTGCTACCGGCACCCTATTTCCGGACTGCCATACTTGGTCTCTAACCCACAAGCCATTCCTCTGTAACCTCTGCTGATATTGGACTGTGGGTCTGCTTCCGTGCCCCCAGAGTCGAGCTGACCCTTCCACCAGTTGTGTCCCCGTTTCTCCAGGTGATGGTTCACAGCCCCTGAGCCACTTCCCTTAGAATGCATCCCGAGCAGCTTTGCTGCTATGGTCCTGGGAGACCGTCCACTAACGATAAGCAACAGTTTATAGTTGGCTTTGCCATCCCTTCTCAGTCCCTATAGACCCTTGCCCCACTTCACCCTAGCGTTTGCCCCACTTCCTTGAAATTCTGCCCATGTCAGCCTGAATGAGGTCAGGAGTCGATTTCTTTCAATGACCCTTCCACAAGGTAAAGGGAGTTTTGGCCGCAGCAGATTCCATCAAAGTAGATTTCCTCAAATTCTTTTCACCGGATTTTGGCACATATATATGTGGGTGGTGGTGTGGAATCAGAAAATACAATATTACGGCTTTTACACCAAGCAAAGAGAAATACACCAACACGGGCTTGTAAAGATTCCCAGAATCTTTATTGCAACACTGGACAGTTTACAAAACAAAGTACACAAATAGCTATTTGGCCGTCAGTACATCACAGAGACCACCAGCAGGTTCAATGTGAGCAGTGAACAGGACTTGCTAGCTGGACATCAGTGTATTTATACAATTTCTCCATAACGATGTCCAGCCTCCTACAAGTTAATCATGTACTTGGCTAGGGTCGCGCCAGGTTCATTCCTAATTTACATATCTCGTGCATGCGGTTTACTTCTTAATACATTTACTAACAAATACTATTATTCTCTGGGTTTAACTTTACACTCTTTACACATTTGCTTTAATGCAGGTCAAACAGATGTTTCGCATGTCATGTTTAAATAGTGTTATTGTTCTTGTATACTTGTAGGTTCACATCGCTGATTCAAGTAATCCCCTGATCCCGAGGTCAACAAAGGACAAGGTCAACATGACCCTAATGTGTAGCCTGCAGGCAGGTTGGATATTAACTCGCCTAGAGAGGTTGAAGAGGTTAAGTAAGAACAAGAAACCACAGGTCGGCCATTTTAGGCCACAAGGTGACTTTGCACGACAAACTAAAATGGCGGCTTTAACGTAAAATGGAGGCTTGATTAACTTAAGGTCACGACCTTGCGATGCGGATTTCCTCGCAAAGCGACTGTGCATACGCCAACATTAAGGAGTGGGGCCTGTGGGGGGGTCTCCCAGGGGTCTCCCCCGCATATATATTTGCGGAAAAATCAACCTTGAACAAAAAAAGTCAATGAAATCTACTGCGATCAAATCTTTTCGGCCAAAGCAGAAAAACCCTTGCACAAAAGCCAGCACCTTCACCCTCCTATCGTGCACACCTCCACCAGGACCAGGGTGTGCCACCATTCTGCTGCAGGGTGACACCTACCGCACCTCAACCACTGTGAACAAGATAGTGCATCAGCAATGCAGTGTTCCACCCTCCTCTGTTTCTGTCCATTTCAAGCACACTGGAGCCATCCTTCATAACTGGTGCAAAACGCTTTGATCTTAGGGTGCCACCTATTCACCACCACAGCCACACCCTCCTTGTTTACTAGTCACGTCAGTCTTTGCTTTGACATTTCCTGACCCAGATCTGAGGGGCCCCTAGCATTGAAGATAGTTCACGAGAAAGGCTATGATATGATAGGCTTCTTTGTTAATCAATCAGCTGGTCAACATTTGACACACTCCCTCCCAATCCAGTAAAGGCTTTTGCTTGTTGCGCCATCTGCATCCTAAAGTCGACCATCAACCGGATGGGTTCATCCATTGGCCACATAGACACTCCAGTTTATTACAGTCAGAAATAACACCCCACATTCAAATCTTGCCTGATGCGTGCTCTCAGTCTGATCCTAGGATGTGTTATGTTATGTTAGATACATCTGTAAAGCGCAGCCTACAGCGCCAAGGGCATCATGGCGCTGGGAGGACAAGAAAGAAAAGGAAGCAGAAAAAGAAAGCTAAAACAAGGACGAAGAAAAGACAGTTGTTAACTGATGATACAGAGAGAAAAAGGAAGAGCGTTCCAAAGCTGTGCAACAATGACGGAGAAAGAGCGGCCCCCAATACAGGAGTGCTTGAAATGGGGAACCAAAATGCGCAAAGCAGCAGCGGAGCGGAGAGAACGAGACGGAAGGTAGAACCAAAATTTGGCACGCAAATACTCAGGTCCAGTCTTATAAAAAGCCAGACACTTCTTGGCATTGCCAACATTCTTCAAAAAACTCTCTCTGGGGCCGCCATTTTCCATGGAAAGTTGTGGTGCCGCAAAAGCTGCTGCACCTTCCGCGGCACATTTCCTCGACCTGCCACCTCATCCAATAAAATTCTCAGCCTCACCACCTCGTCTTCTGCTGCTGTGACTCCATTTCTACAGGGTCAAATTCATTACCCGAGAAATTCACTACCAGTGCTGCTCCCTTTGACTTTCCTGATGCTAGCGGGCTGCCCAGTTCCCCTTCCAGCTCCTGAAAGTTTCTTGATAGACGTGCCCGCCAACCAGATTTTGAAGTACCTGATCTGAGCCGGCCCGCTGAGCACCCCCCGGGCAACAATTTATTGGAATAAAGCTGCTTCTCAAATTGAATACTAAGCAATGGGCAATCATCTGGGTACACTGGCAGCAGCCTGAATGCCAAATTGATGTCACATTTTGGGATCTCCGCACCCTCATCCACGCTTCCCCACCAGCCCAATCGCCTCAGCAACCCTTTAATGGGACACTGCACACTCATTTTGGTCTAAGTTATTGTTAATGGACTACTGCTTCTACCACGACAGTTAATACATCAACTGATACTTTCCTTTCTTGTTTTTTGGGCACCATCTCCTTCGGGGAAATCATCAAATCTTGTAGCGGCAGCATTGAGAAAGGCCCTGCCACCCTCCCTCCCTCCCAACTCTTCCTTCCTCAATGTCCTCTTCACTAAGCCGCTGTCCTATCGTGCTAATAATATGTTCTCTGCCCTCCTGCCCATTATCAGCGCTATGTACGAGGTCCAAAACTCCTCTCTGAGCCCATCCCTCAGTAGTGTGGCAGCCTGCCCTGTCTGGGTAGAGGTCCAGCCCCTCCCTCCGTTTCTTTTCCTTAACTAGAGTACAGGCCCCCCCCCCGTCTCCCACCCTTGTTGTGACCAGTCCCTCTCCCCCTCGGTTCCATCCTTGCCCATAGCACTGCACTAGCGGATGTTTACCTGGGCATTCTGTGCATGCCCCCTACCCTGTTGTGTGACCAACAAGCTCCGCACCCCTGCTGTGCAGAAACATGCCTGCACCCCAACCCCTCTCTGGGTGGGCCGAACTGAAAAATATATGTGGAGTACTGGCAGCTGCCACCAGACACATTGACACCATCTAATTCAACCAATGTTGCAGATAAGAGTTTGAAGTGGAATTTTATTGGTTGCCTGTTATGTGCTTATATAATAAGAATATACTGTTTCACAGCGCCCACAGGGCAGGGAGGGAGGGAGAGTGGGAAATACATTACAACATTACAACACAATATTTAAGAGCAGGAAGGAAGAGGGAAGAGGGGTGAGTGCTGGGGAGTCTGAGCCCGTGGAGAGTCATGGACGAAGTGCTAGGAATGTTGAGTGCTACACGGCCTGGGCCAAGGGAGGTGTAAGTGCGAGTCTACAGCGTGGAGGAAGTGCAGATGCAAGTGTTGTGGAAAGGCAGGAGCTGGGAAGAATTGGTGTGGGAGGTCAAGGCCCAGAAGATGCATAAGTGCCAAGGATCCTTATTCAGCAACTGTGAGATAAACAGAAATGTTTTTGTAATAAATACGTCTTTGCACAGTTATTCGGGTACTTTAAAAGATTAATTGTTTCCTCTTCAGATTAGGCAGTAACACTAGTAGTTTCTTCCGTGGCACTTTGTGTACTACTGGTGTAAACATATCCAGGAGCTGTGAGGGGGAAGGCACAGGGACCTTGAGTGTCTGTTTCCCATTTTTTGTTGGGAGTATATTTAATCCCTATTTTTGGGAGTATTTGCCTATTTCTAGGGAGTGAAAGTGGCCGATACACCCCTTATCTGTAGGGCTGACTTCAAGCACAGCCCGGTGGCCATAGTTGGGTCCATGCCCTCCTAGAATGGGACTCTTCGTCATAGTGAAGCCAAGCAAACCCTAAGACTTCTTCAATACTCCCATGTGTTTCAGGAACCCCATACTCTGCCCCAGGAACTTTCCACATTATGGACCGACACATGCAAGAAAAGCTGATGCCCAGTTCTCGGTGGTCGTACATACCCAAGGCCTTCTCGACAATGCCCTTTCTTTTTCTTCCAACCACTCCTTCCTTCTGATGTCTGCATATAACAACTGAAATATTCCCTCGACCTCTCCTGCACAGGTCTTGTCTTTTGTAGCAGTAATCGGGTGTGTCACTATTGGCTCTGTCACCCTGTTTAAGGCAGCTGGACATAATTGTGAACCCCTTTCGCTGTCCCTGTCACTTTTTCCCCTGTCGTCGCGGTTGCCTACTGCACTGGACACTCCTCATCGCTAAGATCCCCCATCTGTGCCTACATGGTCCCCATTGTCCTACAACGCTCTTTCACTGATGGCCAAAAACTTCCTACCAAGAATGGGTCCCTCTGTGTTCTCTCTGTCATACCCCCTTCAGGCTAGGGTGCACAACCAGCCGCCTGTACCCCAGTTTTTAATGATTGTTATTCACTCCCCCCTCTTGATGTCCACCGTGCCCTTTCCTTCTCCAATTTCTTGGCTAGGTTTTGACCTGCTCCTCTCTCCCACACCTTTTCTCTGTGAAGTCTACTCTTCTCCACTGTCATCATCATCACTCTCAATGCCTCTTCCAGCGATGATGGACTAACCCGCAGAGCTGGGTTTGCAATACTTCAAGGGCCTTGGTACGACTGTCACTCTGCCACATCCGTGCCCTCTACGGTGTGACTCGATACCTAAATCCCTATTCCATTGTGCACCCTGATCCTCAGACTAAGAGCCATTCCCCAGGGCAGGGCTCAAGTCAAGGGTACACGCGGGTGGACGAAGCCCCCCCACTTTTATCAGACGACACCTTGCTTTGCTAATATCTGGTAATGCCACATTCAATCGGTATGCTGATGAGTCCCCCCACTTCATTTAAGGATTTTCTCCTGCTCCATGGTATACCACCATGCCCTCTTCTTCCCTCTGTCCCCCATGAGCTGCAAGTGGGGATATTTGGAACCCGCACCTCCATGCTCCCATTCGTTGGCCTTTCCCCTTCTTCAAAGTCTATCACTGTGGCACCTATCCCCTCTCTACTAATACTGTTCATTTCCTCTCCCTCTCCCAAGGACTTCCTGGCATCCTCCTACACCCCACTGACCTTGCCATCTCCTCTGGGTGAAGTACACCTGTAGCATTCCTTTCACCCATCATTGCAGGTGCCCCCGCCTCCGCCTGTCCCTGTGAACAGAGTCCATCTTCAGGCTACACCCTTCTACCTGTGACTGTTTCTTCGGCCAACCTGGACACTTCTTAGCCCATGCCACGGAAGCCCTGGTTCTTACCTGCTCCAAAGTGGTCGGCCACATAGTGTCTCTCAAGCTAACCAACCCACTTGGTGACCCTGCCCCATGCTCGCCAACTATTAGAAGAGGCTAACGGCAGGTGGCACCCCACCAACACCCCACCATCCCGCCTCTACCTTCTTTTGCTTACTTTCCTTTTCCTTTTCTTTTACCCCTTTTTCCCTGCTCCTATTCTTCCTAATCATCACTCCTTTCGTTGACGACCTGCCAGGGTGAGATCCCACTGATGCCCCTCCCATATCACACTCTTGCATTCGCATAAGCCCCTCACTCCTGCTTCCGTCCCCTGATAAGCGTGCATGAGTGGTGACCCTTGGGATGGACTCATTGCACGCTTGCAGCATTCTCAGCCCTTTCCCTTTGACTGGCACGCGGGCCTCATTAGGAGTTTGCTGGTATCCCAGCAGTAATTCCGATGGGATACTGGCAAACTCCACTTACCGTCTCTGCCGCGGATATTACGGGTGGCGGAGAGCCGGAAAGTACCCACTCCCATGGAGTACCAGAGAACTCCATGGGATGGGATTTAATGAATCACTGTCACCGGCATTACCAGTGCCAGTGATTCTGGCATTTATCTTCTTGTGGGGTCCTGATCTCTGACCTGCTGGGAAATCCGTGACCTCCACCGGCAGACTTGTGCTTTGCCGGTCCGAAAGAAATGCCGGTACTGGAATTACCATCATTTATTCTGCCATTTTGTTCCGGATCAGCAAAGTGGACCTGTCTTTAAAGAAAAGGTTTGTTGGTAGCCCTGTTATTCTGTTTTGTGCCCGGCATAAGCAGCAGACATTATGGGGGTCATTACGAGTTTGGAGGTAGCCATGGTTGCCTCCAAAGACGTGGCCGGATCCGGGTTCCTTGAATGGGGATTTACGGGGTCATTCCAACCTTGGAGGACCCGGTAAATCCCCATTCAAAATACCCATCCCCATTCGAGCCCCCATAGGTCTCAATGGGAATGGGGAGGGAGCTCATAACGAGCCCGTTGATAACGGGCCTGTTATTAGCTCCCTGGTCCCTTAGCGGCTCCCGCTAAGGACGGCTGGTTTTACCAGCCGGCCTTAGTGGGACCCGCTAAGGGACCTCGTAATGCAGCGGTAAGGGGTTAACGGCACCGGCATCCTTACCGGCGCCGTTAACCCCTTACCGCCAGCCTCATAATGAGGCCCTGGGTCATTCCGAGTTTGGATGTGCTATTAGCACCATGGCTGCCTCCAAACCCGGGTCCGGGTCCGGTCTGACTGAATGGGGACTTACTGGGTCATTCCGACCTTAACGGGACCCACAGAGAACGGGTGGTCAGACCAGCCGTTCTTGCTGGGACCTGCTCAGGGACCTCGGAATAGGGCCGTAAGGGTTTACCGGCACCGCCATCCTTACCGGTGCCCGTAAACCCTTACTGCCCAACTCGGAATGATCCCTATGTCTGCTTCATTCAGTTTGTTTCTGTGGGCAGGGAATAGCGGAAGTACTTCTCTTGTTGTAAGATGGCGTAGTCAGAGCCGGAATCTGCACGTGGACTTGCTGTGATGCCATCAATCCCACATCGCAGAAATATAAGAACGCAGAGGAACAGATCATCCAGCTGGTCAACCTGTTCGTCCATGTTTGAGTATTCCGGCACCCTTGCTACAGTGCAGCGCCACAGTGCAGCGCCACCTGAGGTTGTACAGCGCACTATTATGTGGCATTCCATGCACTCTTTGCCTGTGGATGGGCATGTTCTGTCATTTGCAAGGTGATTATGACCAACACAGGAGAAACACGTGTGGAGCTCCGGTTGCCAGTTATATGGTCGAAAACAAAAGGATCGAATACCTTTTGATCGACAGTAAAATGATCGAAACCTAGCTCCACCTGTTTGGGACAATCATTCAACTGCCTTGATTCCTGCTGTAAGAGGCGAAAAAGGTCGCCCAATGTCCGGACTCTTGGTAGCAGCCCGGCAGTCCGTGCATCTACAAATTCAACCGTGGTGCACTTTTGACATCTTTATACAACTAGTTAAGGTAATTGGTTGTGGTGGCAATATGGCCATCTTCAATATATGTCGGAATCCGGTAAAACTCACTATGAACATGTTTCTTAGAGAATCGTCTTACATGTTTGAACTAGTATTACAATCTCCCGATATCACTGCCACGCTTCTAGTTGGTGACATTAACCTTGACTGTCTCAATCCTAGATCTGAGGCTGCTGCACAGGAAGCTTCCATGTGGTCCATCTTTATGTCTAATAACAACTTCACCATGGTTAACAGGGCTGTGCCTGGTGGTCTGCCCGCCACTACCACCTGGCGACGTGACTCAAGTGTCAGCACAATTGATTACATTTATGCGGATCTACTTTTATTCCAAAACATCACCGCCTTTGTAATCACCCCCCCCAGACACACAGTGATCATAAGTTTCTATCTCTACATTTTTTAAGACCATGTATCAATGCACCTTCCTATACTAAAAGGTTGCATTCTCAACTGATTATCAATCAATCCTGTAATCGTATTTCGTGATCTCTTAGCAAGCTTTGGTCACTAGAACAGTCACTTATTGCATCCTCGTTGAACAACTCCAACATTGAATATACAGATATGCTACAACAGTTCTCTAATAACATCATAATCTCTAAACAGAAGCCTCTGACTCACCTACATTCCTTTGACAAAGAATTACACCATAGAAGGATTTGTTACAGGAGAGAGCGAAAGACCTTGCTTGTTTCATCTTCCCCTTCACGGTTTGATGCTGCCAAGCTGGCAAAAACTTGTTATACTAACTGGATACGTGCCCACCGAGCACACCTATTTCAGAAAGATAGCGAATTTATGCTCAACACCTTGGCTACCAAAAATTCAGCGAGCATCTGGAAATTGCTAAAACATAAAAACTTCAATCATCAACTGGATGCACAAGCTAACGGTGCACAAGAAGCGCAATGGGTACTTCACTTCTCTAATCTATATAATGATTCAGCATTTGTCCAGTTTGAATATCAAATGCAATCAGTTTCTAAGTGGTCCCTCAATTGTGACCTAGATTCTATCATTAACTATATCAAATTGGCTAAAAACTCCAGAGCTGCGGGTCCCGATGGTATTAGCAACATAATGCTAAAGAATAATCTACACCATTGGGCCCACATTTTATTTCTTTTGTTTCAAAATATTTTACATACGAAAAAGTTACCATTGTCTTGGCACTCTTCCATCTTGGTCCCCATTTATAAAAAAAGGGGATCGTGCTTTACCCGAGAACTACCGACCCATAGCGCTTCTTGATTCACCGAGTAAAATATTTGAGAAATTTCTACTGCTTGAATTTTCTGCATGGACGCTCACTCACTTCCATCGCAATCCTTTTCAAACTGGGTTTGTAGCCGGTATGGGTACTGTAGTCAATTTGTTTCTGCTAAATGCCATCAAATCACAGTGTCATGTGCAAAAACAGCAGGTTTACTTTGCATTTGTGGACCTTTGACTCAATTTCAAGAGTCAAACTCATAACTAAACTCACAAATGACCATTGCCCACCCACAATCAATGACCGTATTTATCATTTTCACTCTTCAACTTCTGTTCAAGTCAGATTAACTCTGAATGGTTTACTTTCGCAGCCTATTCCAACTACACGTGGCCTCAAACAGGGCTGTTTACTGGCTTCAGCCATCTTTAACTATTACATACACAACATCAAATTTGCTTTTGAATCTACTCAATCTGACTCACCGAAAATCAATGGTTCTCCCATTAAAGCGCTGTTTTACGCTGATGACATTGTTCTAATTTCAAAAACTCCTAGTGGCCTACAGAAATTACTGGCTGCCCTTGATTGTTATGTGGCAGAGAATGAACTAAGAATCAACACTACAAAGACTCAGGTGTTGATGTTTAATCCCCATCAAGGTGTTCATACTCTTAAACATTGGTCTATTGGACATAATGTTAAATTGTCTATGGTATCCTCGTATACTTATCTGGGAGTTATCTTTGAAGCTTCCTTAAAGTCAATGAAACAAATGGCTCTGATTGACGTTAAACTTCTCACTGCCATTTCTCAGTCGCGCATCCTCCTCACTAAATCTGGAAAATTTTCCATAGTCCCGGCCATAACGTTTTGGCAGATGAAAGTCATTCCTACCATCCTATATGGGTT
Source organism: Ambystoma mexicanum (assembly GCF_040938575.1). Taxonomy (NCBI): domain Eukaryota; kingdom Metazoa; phylum Chordata; class Amphibia; order Caudata; family Ambystomatidae; genus Ambystoma; species Ambystoma mexicanum. The sequence continues at coordinate 210,197,877 of NC_090925.1, read as the reverse complement.
GGAAGCAGGTCCTCCTCTGTCATCAATCATTCTTGATAAATTTACCTCAGTGTATCCCCATTTCATGGCTACGCTATGAATTGGGTCTTACATCATTGTCATCGTTCCTTGATTGGAAGCAATGCTCATTTCTTAGAAAATGCCTGATCTCTTCGCGGTCAGATAATCTACTCAAGGTACTCTCGACTTACATATTCACTACAGACCATTCATTCGTCCAAAGATGGCTATTGTCAGTTCACAAGATCTTGGCACAGGCCGAAATTACAATTGAAGTTTTAATACACAATCCTGACAAGGCCAAATTAAAGCTTCTTCAGTCTTCATGGATTTTGAACCATCAGAAATGTTTCACATATAAACATGCTACTAGTCATCGCTTTCCTCCTCATAAAAGAGGTTCCCCACAAAGGTATCTTTCGAAAACGCCTTCATCTAAGTACAGAAACTCAAGTTTTCGCTTGCATATTTGGGAAACCAGAGATCTCCTATGCACGCGTAAACTAATTCTTCCCACTCAAAACATTTGTCGGTTTTGTCAATCAATTGAGTTTCCTGAAACTTTGGCTCACTTAGTCACACAATGTACTAAACTAAATTGGCTAAGACAATTACATTTCCACAAGTATTGTTCGGGTTTTGCTATCCTTGAACCGAATGTTTGCTGGAATCACATTTTTGGCTCGACCACCCTGGGAGTCCAAGTAGCTACCATACATTTTTTAACCTCACTAAAATTGGATGAAGCAGAAACTATTTCAGTCACAGTTCATAAGCACATAGGTTTTTGAAGCATGTTAGTGCACCAAGAACGTACTGGCTTCATGATTAATGTTCGTTGTGAAACTGCTTGTTTTAATTTGACAGCTTTTTCAATATGTTTTCAAGAATGTTAATTTTTGGCTGTACTTAAGTTTTAAGTCTTTTTTTTATGTCATGTTTTAGATGGGTTGGTTGATATGTATATTGAAAAGTTGTAAAAATCAACTAAATCAATTAGAAAAAAAAAAAAAGATCGAAAAAAAGGGTCGATTTAGTTTTTTTTATGGGGGGGTTCCCCACTAACCCCCTGTTTTCTTTATTAAATTTTTTTTTAACCAACCCAAACTAAAAAAATACAGAAATAAATACATAAAAAATTCGACCTTTTTTTTTCTCGGTCATTTGACTGTCGATCAAATGGTCATTCGATCCTTTGTTTTCGACCATTTGACTGGACACCGAGTCTCTCCACCTGGGCTTGAGTGATGGTTTACGTTGGCTTTCCTCTGAGGGTTTGGTTTGCATTCTGGAAGCAGTGCATCATTTGTAAAAAAACGAAGTGGCAGGGCCCAAATATTGTCTAGCACTCCTGTGACACTGCGGGTGGGCGGTTCCCCAGATTTATGTATGCGCATAATGAATAACACATCAATCAATCACCACTGCTTCCACCACCCGTAGCTGCTCCCCACGGTGTCGACATATTTGGGGTTACACTGCAGCTCGCACCTCCTCATTGTGGTGGATGGATGCACTATCACCACTTCATAATAAAAGTGAGTCTGAGACAATAAGTGCCGGGCTCAAAAATAAGTGCCTGACTGAGCCCTTGCAAACACCCCCACAAAGTAAGCACTGTCTGGTAGGATATCCAGGGCAGCTCTGACGCACAACACAGACCTTTCCCTTGACAGGTGTGTGGCTGACTTCCCTGAGCGAGCAAAGGGAAGATTCTACTGTGTTAGCTTGTGTGAGTGCCTGCTCCACCATAGGGTCTTTGCTCACTCACAATGCTTCCTGCGTTTTAGAGTCATGACAGTCTACTATGAGCCGATCCCTGGTAATTTCATCAGCCATTCTCCCAAAAGCACACATATGCTCCCAGGCTCTTTCAAGGCAGTGACAAAGACGTGCATGGGGTCTCAAGAGGCTTGTTCTGGCCTTCCAAAACAATATAAGGTACCTTGCCAAATCTGCTCCCAACATATGTCTTTGCTTCTGGAATATGTCGTCATGAGTGGAAGCCTGTTTCTTGGCCGGTTCGGTCCGCTGCACACATTGTTTGAACTGTGCCCAGTGCATTGCACAGTAGCGTGGATTTCTTCTATCCCATACACGAGCTACAAACACACTTGAAATTGGGCCTCCCACCAATGGAATGGGGGGACATCTGGAGACTGCAGAAAGGTCAGTGGAAGAGGGACACCTTGCATGGTGCTATACAGATGTGGGAACACCCGGTCACACGACAGGAACACAGGCTGTACGAATGACACACAGGTCCATGCAATGATTTGCCTGGTACCGCATGGGAGATGTAACCTCGTTGCCACTGTGGAAGTCAATGAAAGATAGTGGCCACAGGTTTGCAGATACTGCGTAAGTATTGTAACAGGGATCGGTGAGTCACTGCCACCCAGTGTACCTGCATAGAGTGATGGGCGTATACTGTCCTCCCCAGAGCCGGCCTTAGGGGGGGAGGCGAGTCGGGCGACCGCCCGGGGCACCACGCCCCCCAGGGCGCCTTTTGCCCCCGCCACACTAGCTCGGGGGAGTCTTTCAAGGGCACCTCTGAGCTGGCGTTGTGGGAGAAGGTGCGGCAGGCGCCCTTTTACTGTAAAATGTGCCCGCGGCGGTGGGTGCATTGAAATCCGCCCCTCCGCCGCGGGCACTTTTCACAAGAAAAGGCGCCATTAACCCCACACCACGCCAGCTCGGGGGAGTCTTTCAAGGGCTCCCCCGAGCTGGTGTGGTGGCAGAAGGTGTGGCAGGTGCCTCATTGTCATTGAATGAACCCGCAGCGGCGGGCTCATTCAATGACAATGGTGTGCTAACGGGATCTACTTAAAAAAAAAAAAAGTTGCCCATCCTGGCCTCGCCCCCTTGCGCCCCGCCCTCTGTTAACGAGGGCGGCGCGGTGGGCGAGGGGGGGGGCGCCAAATCGCCCAGGGCGCTGCTGCCCTTAAGGCCGGCCCTGGTCCTCCCAGTTGCATGTCCTGACTCTTTTGCCTGGGGTGGCCCAAGTTGGGCACTGACTTATGCAGGGGTGGCATGAAGTACGAACATACACACACATAATGATCATAGTTTAGGATAATGTGGTGGCACCTGCGGTGGCCAATCGGATTCCAGGGGTGGCACGTGCCTCACCAGGCCACTCCCTGATCACACCTCTGTGTCCTCCCACTTGCCACTCCGCTCTCGTCTCGCTCTGACCCTCTCCTGCGTCACGCCTCCAGGAGCGCCAGGCTAGGGTGCAGTGATGTGGCACGGGGAAGAGCACAGCTCTTAAAGGAGCCGCTACTGCAGTGTGGCATGAGGGGCAAGGCCCACCAGTATCGGTCGATGGCCAAACCTGGCATTGTGGCATCAGCTCACCTGCGCTCCGGACAGCTGATGAGGCTGGATATTTGCTACTTTGATGAGCTCTTTAGGCGTAAAAACAGGCTGCATGTCTACGTCAAAAAATGAGTGCAGCCCATCGCTCAGGCGCTTCTGCGCTGTGTCTAAAGCAATAAAATGCAATTGGGTCTCAAGACGTTCCAAGACAGGTTTGAAATAATAAACTAGTCTTGGCGTTCAGCCTTACATCATGTTGCATTCGGGAAGGTGTTGTCCTGTATTTATGAACTGTACAACAACAGAAGTTACGTATGTGTGCATGCACGTATAGGATATATATAGCACACACCCAGCTACCAAGCAACAGTGTGCTGTACACTGTGCTCGATCCATGGGCCTAGCTTCACAGAAATCTTTGTGGAAACTGTTTGCATATGTTCACATTCTGGCATGCTAGGAGGCTCAGACCGTGTAGGGCGCTTAAGCCTTTGCAGATCGGCAATGCTTGTGGTAGGAAGACCTCGGTGTTATTTGGTGTTATTTGCTTCCCTGGAGTTTGGAGCTGGAGTCCCGGCCCCCTGGGGGCTTGGTGCTTAGAGTTCAGCTTGTAGTCACAGTGCAACCTTTGATCCTGAGCATGTCCTCGAGCTTGGAGAATGTATCCATGTCTTCGTGTAGGAAAGGGTTTTGGCACAGAAGGCTCTGTGCGCACCGGCAAATCGTTGAGAATGTTATTCTGCCTTGTCTAGTGGAGCTCGTCTCTTTCTCCTTCCTTCCATTATTGCTTGGGCTCGCCCGGCCCCCGTCCGCCTGGAATTGGCCTGCTCCTTTCGGGCCAATACATGCGCCGTCAACGTAGGTCCTGATACGTGATGCGTCATCCTTCCAGAGCAGTGAGTGCGGAACGTGGTCCTGAGATGGGGGAAGCGGGGCGAATATTGCTGAGGTGGATTGCAATTAGTACCAGGGAAGCAGTGTGGAGGTCACACGCCTACACTATCTGGAGAAGAGCCAAGCTGTCCAAGCACCGGGTGCAATATGACTAATGTGTCTGTGTAGGCTAAAAGCTTCAGGTATGATTGGTTTCTGGCCAGTCAGATAGGAACAGCCAGGGCATGGGAAAGCTGGAGGCAGAAATCAGGGCCTCCGGAGAGGGGGCGCCTCCTCCCTCTGGGCTATTGGGAGTGACATCCGCAAGGATAATGCGTCTGTTCTGCTGGCAGGTGGCACAAGGGGATTTGAGGTGCATGAGTCAGTGTGGGGCTCAGTTGGGACGGAGTGTGACAAAATGGCTGCTGCTCAGCAGTAGTACAGGGATGAGTGGTGGCTAAACCACCTACTCAGTCTCACACTATTACTAAACCAGCACTGACCCCAGTCATGAAGGGGGAGCAGGCACATCCCGAGAGGTACACCTCCTCTTCTTTTGGTAGTGCAGGCCGAGTGCAGCCTATATCTTCAGAGGGGTGTGATCTGATAATAGTAGCTGCTCAACCGGTATTACCCAAATTGACCTTTTACAATTGACCTTTCGACCTAATTGACCTAATAATAGTGGTCCTAATTGACCTTCTGCACAATTGACCTTCACGTTTATTTTACTTTTATATATATGTGTAGGGTGGCTTTGGGGTAATAAATATTATAATGGGATGGGGTAGGCGGTTGTAGGGGGTTTTGGATTGAGTGGGGGGCAGCAAGGGGGTTTCCCCCACATATATGTCTTAAGTGACCTTCATTTCACGATCAATTGTGAAAAGGCCAATTCTCCCACGATCAATTGTGAAAAGGCCAATTCTCCCGCGATCATTTGTGAACAGGTCAATTCGTATACATCCGCTCAACAAGCTTTAGTACAATGGTTCCAAAATAAAAGAATGTCCAATCAAGGATCTATAAAAATGTAAACTATAAAGGCAACATACTAACGAGATACACTAGGACCCCACCCCTGTAATAGAAACGCAGAGCATACAGAGCTTGGTGAGAAAGGGCATCCTGGGATGATCATCACGAATGTTCAGCCAAGAGACTTGTCAACAATGTTGACACTTCAAGGATATCTCTTTGGAGAAATAAAGGTAGAGAATGGGCCTTCAAATAAGTAACTATAGACCCAAAAGGTGCATCAGGGGGTCAGAGCCTCTTCGCAGTACATTTTGGTTTCTAAATTTTGGGGGCTTAATAGCATTGATTCAGGCTTCCTGAAGCAGCAATTCAGCATTGGGCTGAGACCTCGTCTCTTGGATCCAACACATGGTGTGGCCCAAGCAACATAACAGCAAGTGGCACGAACAAGGCTGAGACAGGCAGGCAATGGCTGGATAAGTGCAGCTCACAAGCGGTCCAATGCGGGAATCAGGGCCCAGTGCTGTTCCTTGACTCCTGGGTTGCTGAGAGGCCCAATTCAGGGTCTCCAAAGACACAGTGAGACCTTAGTTCTGCACTTCCACCCCAGGAAGTTGTTTGGCACTTACAGAGGGTCCTACAACTCTAGTGGGCAGTTTCCTGGTTCCAGCGCACAGCCAGAAGAGAGACCTTGTTCATACAGCTGTGTACCTCTCCCCTCACCCCTGTCCCCTGCCCCCTGGATATGGTTAGGGGGCAGGGCTCTCCTCTGCCTTGGAAGCTTCTTCCTTCACCTCTATGTCCGGGGACTTTGGAACAGACTGTATCGCCAAAAGAGATCCAGAGGTATCCTCTTTCTTTTTAATGATAATGAGGTGTTATTTATATAGCGCCTTAATCCAAAGTGCTTTACAGAGCACATATTTACATACAATATCACCCAACCGAAATTGGTACTCATTTATCGACCTCGGAAGGATGAAAGGCTGAGTTAGCCTTGCCGGGATACGAACCTGCGACCTGCAGATCACGCTCAGATGGAATTGGTTCAAAGTAAGGAAGATGTCCATCATTGCTAATGTAGAACCCTTTCACACTCCACCCAAATTAACCTTCCGGACAATTAAAAACAAAATACAAATTTCAATAAGGGAACACTGAGGACAGACAGTTTCAAGAAGGAAAGGGATGCACTCTGGATACTGACAGGGGGTAGTCGGTAAAGCAATCCGTCTTAACTGTTCAAGGTTATTTGGTGGAGCAAGGGGTTGTAAATGTCCCTAGGGGCCTTCGGAGAAGGACCAGGGGGACAGAACCACAATGTACCTGGTGCTTAAGAAGTTATTGATGCTCAACAGCGTTGAGGCGGTTGCAAGGTGCTTGGCAGCTCCTAAGACAGCGTTCGAGACAGGAGACGGCTGCGGGTATCAGGCAGCAGGCAGTTTTGCAAGCGAGGATGGACGGACGGCTGCAAGCTAGCCTATACAGCAGCTTGGGGTCAAGAATCATTGTCTCTATGCTGGATGGCAGACCTGGAACGCTGGTCGAGGCATCTCGGACTTCTTGAGTGACAGCAGCTTGACAACAGTTAATTGGTGCAGCCGATTGTGGTTCAAGGTTTTGACTGCCTCCAAAATGTCCTTAAAAGATGGACGCTGGTTGATGCTTGTGTGGCACGCCTCCTAGCTTCTTCACAGGGTTTGTGGTATCCTTTAAGGCAGACGGGCCAAAGCTTAGTAGAGTGTTTTGCAAGTAATGGCCTTGGCCTTTTTTCAGAGACTCTCTGGCACTTCCCATTCTCACCTAGGAAGCTTGCTGGCAGAACCTAGCAGGGCACGCTGTGTGCTGGCTGGATACCGGTTCTGGAGCTGCTGAACAGGTCCCCTGAGTCCAGTATCTCCCTCTGTTCCCTGGGAGATGTTAAGGGGAGGGATCTTGGAACTCCTGGCCTTCCTTCACTGGCGGAAGGTGTAAAGAGTCTCCAAAGGGTGAAGGATCTGTCTGCAGCTGCGCTGCGTTTCTATCCAGAGGATCTCACATACTTCCTCCCAGAGAAATGACCCATTTCGTATCGGAATCACCCCCTGCTAAGATGGCCGACCATATTACTGAGAAAAAGCGCACCCTTGATGAGGCACATAAATCCAACGTTCAGCCCAATTGGCTGCAACTGCTTCCTGTATCCCCTGCCAGCGTCTGCCGGACGGTGGACCAGCATCCTCCCAAGGCAGTCTCCAAAGGCTGAAGGAGCTGTCGTCTGCAGCTGTCCGTGGCTTGCTACCATTGCCAATGCCTGATTGCCTGCCACCTGCCCACAAGCTGCCTCTTGCTTGCAAGCAAAGTTAAGCCTGCCACACTATATCATACCGGCGGCTTGCCCCGTGTAACCTGCACACTTTCTGATTGTGCCCGTAACCCATATCACTGTGCGCACCCCTGTCCCACCCCGTTCCTTCCCCTTTATGGCCCCCCCACTCAAAGCACCATAGACTCCCTGCTGCAAAATACTTTCGCCACCCACGCAGCAACATATCCAGCGCAAGTCCGGATAGCCGTTACGGTTGCTAAACACTTCTGCAGTGCTCCGCTACAACCAGCTGATCACCCACTCACATCCAAGCAAACCGAAGCACTCACCAAGACTCCCATGGCATGCGCCGCAAAGCACAAGCAGCACAGCGCTCTCCGTCCGAAGCCGCAGTGCCCCGTCAGTCACAACCGACCCCACAGCTCGTAGTGGGGGACCCACCGCACTGTTGTAGTACCTGATCACTCTCTGAGCACCTTACTGGGACCTTACCAGCAAGGAAAAGAGACAGTACTCCAGCTCGCTAACACACTTCCTTCTTGCCCTCGTCCACCATGCACCTAACATACCTCGAACGGAGACTTATCACACAACAAGCTCCCATCTATTACTGCCGAACATCCAATCAACCTGCTCACTTCACTCACGGTAAATTCTGCATACCCAAGTCTCCTTGATTGGAGAAACGCATGCCTAGGCTTGCCGACCATTAGAAGCCCCCCACCCACATCCCAGCACCAACTGAATATAGAAATAGCCACAATGGCCTACGGTCCCGCTCCATTACCTGCAACCACACCTCAAACACCCCATGGCCCTCTTTGATATCCAGTCTTCCGCCTCCGGTGGTCAGCCTCCACCCTCCCACTTTCTCACCCCAATTCACACTACCACCAGTACAGGCTGCTAGACCGCAGCAGGTCTATTTCACACAGCCAGCCCTTCCCCATGCACTAAGAAATACACCCCAAACCATGTGCTGTGGTAGCCCAACCCCCCTGCAGATCCATTGAGCCCTCATAAATGCGAGGTCTCTCCCCAACTACGCATTGGACATAAATTACCTGATAACCAACCAGAAATTAGAGCTTCTTGCCATTACAGAAACATGGCTCACACAGTCATCTAGCCCGCCTTGTCTTTAGCCATATCTGATGGATTCTCCATACTAAGATGTAACCGCCCTGTCTCCCGAGGGGGTGGTGTTGGAATCATCTATGGGGATACCCTCCAAATTAGATCCTCACATTATTCCACATACGAACATTGCAAACACCGTGTCGTCAAATTGACCAATTCCCCCACAGACTCCATCCCCAGGCATATCCTCTACCACCAGCCAGGACCCATCAATGCCTTTGAGGAAAATCTCATCCACACTCTAGGTAACATCAAACCCATCTCAAGAATGATCTTACTAGGTGACTTTAACCTGGGCTATCTAGATGCCTCAGATCCCGCAGGCACTGCTACAGCCGCTGCCCTAACTGACCTCGGCTTCACGCATTGCATCTCCTGCCCCATGCACGACAAGGTTAGACATCCCGACTGGATTGCAGTCCTCAATAGTCAGCTAAACATCATCTCTAACACCACTTGCCCTTGGTCTGACCACCATATCATAAAATGTGCACTTCCCGCACTCAAACCCTCACCAGCACCCCAGCCCTCATCACCTCCCACTTATACACTCAGCATCCAAATGTCCAAAGACTCCATCTCACCCCTCACATCAAACCCCTTAGCACAGAATCCTGCCACATAACTGACTCTGAAGGATTAGCAGATCCATATGCCAGTACGCTCACCTAAGCCATCAATCATGTAGCCCCTCTCCTCCCTAGGAAAACCAAACTAAGTTGTCACCTCAATCCCTGGTTCACCACATACATACAAGCCATGCACGAAAAAAGCATCATGCTGAATTGTCCTGGAAAAAACACCCCAGTGACCTCACAAAAACATCCTTCCTGAATATCGCTAAAGATTACAAACAAGTAACCACAGCAGCTAAAGCCCTAGTCTACAACTCAAGAATCCAACAAGCAAACTCAAACACTTTTTTTCTTATTCTGTAAATTGGTTTAGTTGAGTTATCAACTTTTTCAATCATGACAATAATTAAAATTCAAACACTAAAGAGCTCTTTCAAATCCTCAGGGAGCTGGAAACACCCACTGCACCCCCTGACACCATTGATAAAGATGAAGCATGGTGCAGTAACATTCAGAGCACCATGAGAGACAAAATCTACTTACTCCAGGAAAAGAATCAAACTCAAGCTTGCCAAAACTACAGCTACCAGACTGTCACCCCCTGTCATAACACACACAGCACCCCCTCCTTCCAATTTAAGGACATCTCTGAATCTGAAACTGAGAAAATCATTATCAACCTCAAACCCTCAAACTGCAGGCTGATATATGCCCAGCATCAGTAATCACGGACTGTGCAGAATCTCTTATACCCTTCATCACCACCTTCATTAACGCCTCATTTGCAGTGAACGAAGTCCCAACCAGCCTCAAGGAGCCCACACTTGAATCTGCTGTACCCTACAACTACCGCCCTAACCCCACTGTACCATTCCTGCTCAAGATCCTAGACAGAGCAGCCTACAATCAGATTCAAGCCTACCTCGAAATCAACCACATTTTAGGCATGCACCAACCAGGCTTCCGACCCGGGCATGGAACAGAATCAGCCCTGCGGACAGGGAATCATACACCAGACAGACACCTGTACATCTGGAACTGGAGAAGACTCTGCTCATCTGAGCCCAGAATTGGTTGATGAGTTAGAAAGGGTCTTAACTGGCTCAATAGCTTAACATAATAGTAGGAAAAGGCAACCAAGCTGTTAACATATTCATCTCCTGATCAAAGAGAATGCCTAGCGTTTTAACTTTAGGCAGAGTGGCAATGGTGCAGCCTGATATCACAAACTCCTTAAAGTTAGCATCAAGCTTCCTTGGGCGAGCCACTCTCCCTGCTATCATCAATTCAAGTTTTACCAACATTTAAATGTCAGGTTCACAATACATTTTTCCTCATCTGCATTGGAGTCATCTAAACTTTTTTGACAATATTTCAGTAAAAACCTTCTTTTTGATTCCCTGAAGCAATGTCCTTTTGGTGCACACTGTTTGATGGTGGACGTCCCCTCTGCATTATTAAAGCCTTGCAAAATGTCCAGCCATGTCCATGGAGCTGTACTCTGTAAGCTGTCATGCCACTCTAGTCCAAGGACCCATAACCTGTAATGCCCGCTGCATGGACCCGCACCGTTTAATCTGTTGGTCCCTGCCCATGGCCTGGGGGACCATTTCACCGGTCCGGTAGCACTCCGAGGACTGATAACCTCTATGGTCCCTCTCCATGACACTGGCCCTATGTACCTTATATGTCTTGTATGAATCCCTATCAAGTTATTCATCAAGCAAGCAAACCATGTGGAACATCAGTAAGGTGGGAACCCTTCCACCCTATCTTGAACGCTTTCCCTGTCCAATCACGAGAGACAGATCCCTCAGATTTCGCTTAAACCCTCTTCTGACTGGGGACATTTTAGACATCCAGGCAGGGGTGTCTCGCGATTTTGTGACAAAGCTGGCTATTCTGAATCATGGCAACACTTGTGTACAGAGGGCCCTGGAACCAATTAATTACGTGTGTTCGTAGCAGGGGTGTTGCTAGGTCTGGAAAAGATCCGGGGCTACGCTAATGTCCACACTGTCGGGACTCTAGGCAAGCTAGCCTTTTGTAGCCCCTGAGCTTCCATCTGGGGCTGCAACCAAAATACCCAGGGCTATAGCCCCCAGCTGCCCACTAGCGATGCCTATGGTTCATGATAGCGATTTCATTTTTTGTGAGGAATTTTGGATATGTTTACTTGATGATGCCTCATCAGCATTAACAATAACGACTATTAGATTCATCAATTAAATTCTCATTCTAACTTCATGAATCGATTTGTGATCAAGGCCTGTTACTTTATGAGCTTAACAGTTTATGGGCAACAACATTGGGCTTGTTTTCACTGCTTTTATTGTGTGTATTGCTTTGATAGCAGATTATTTTTAAGATGGAATCATTTTGTATGTATGCAAGGTTTGTTTTTTTCTATTCTCTTTTCTTTTCCACCTTTTTGTGAAAGGTTTGTTTAAACCAAACCCAAATAAACAGAATACAGAAAGATGACGTATCCTTACTGACTCCATGGTCATGGGGCATCTAGCCTCTCATGGACCAGAGTCCCAGGGACAAATAACCTCCTCAGCCATCCTCCCTGGATCTGGCCCTATAACCTCAACCACCCTCCCAGGATATGGCCCTATAACCTCCTCAGCCACCCTCCCTGGAACCTCCTCAGCCACCGTCCCTGGATCTGGCCAAACAACCTCCTCAGCCACCCTCCCTGGATCTGGCCCTATAACCTCCTCAGCCACCCTCCCTGGATCTGGCCCTATAACCTCCTCAGCCACCCTCCCTGGATCTGGCCCTATAACCTCCTCATCCCCCTCTCTGGAACCTCCTCAGCCACCCTCCCTGGATCTGGCCCTATAACCTCCTCATCCCCCTCTCTGGATCTGACCCTAAGACCTCCTCAGCCACCCTCCCAGGATATGGCCCTATAACCTCCTCAGCCACCCTCCCTGGAACCTCCTCAGCCACCCTCCCTGGATCTGGCAAAACAACCTCCTCAGCCACCTCCCTGGATCTGGCCCTATAACCTCCTCAGCCACCCTCCCTGGATCTGGCCCTATAACCTCCTCAGCCACCCTCCCTGGATCTGGCCCTATAACCTCCTCATCCCCCTCTCTGGATCTGACCCTAAAACCTCCTCAGCCACCCTCCGTGAACTGTGGCCCCAGTTTTTTACTAAATATTGTACTACTCCCCTCATTCACAACCACATTTCTCCTCCTTCTCAAAGTGAACTTTTGTAAATGCAAAAAAGTGATAATGAAAACAGATAACCAGTAACAGATAAACACTCACCCTTGTCAAGAAACGTGGTGTGTCCTAGTACTTAGGTTGGATGTGGCCTAGTGGTTAGGCTGGATGTGGCCTAGCAGTAAGGATGGATGTGACCTAGAGGTTAAGTTGAATGTGACCTAGTGGTAAGGTTGGATGTGACCTAGAGGTTAAGTTGGATGTGGCCTAGTGTTTTGCTTTAATGTGGCCTAACGGTTAGGCTTGATGTGGCCTAGATGTTAAGTTGAATGTGTCCTAGTGGTAAGGATGGGTGTGACCTAGAGGTTAAGTTGAATGTGACCTAGTGGTAAGGTTGGATGTGACCTAGAGGTTAAGTTGGATGTGGCCTAGTGTTTTGCTTTGATGTGGCCTAACGGTTAGGCTGGATGTGGCCTAGATGTTAAGTTGAATGTGTCCTAGTGGTAAGGATGGATCTGACCTAGAGGTTAAGTTGGATGTGGCTTAGAGGTTAGGCTGGATGTGGCCTAGATGTTAAGGTGTATGTGGCTTAGAGGCTAGGTTGGCTGTGACCTAGTGGTAATATTGGATGTGACATAGATGTTAAGTTGAATGTGGCCTAGAGGCTAGGTTGGATGTGATCTAGTGCTTAGCTTGGTTATGGCCTAGTGGTAAGGTCTCCCATAATGTAATGTATAGTGTGCCTTCCTCCATATTGGAGGATATTTCTGCAGGCGAGGGGGTGTTGGGCATTAGTCAGACCCAAGGGAAAGGCCAAATGCAAAACCTGACAGGTTATTGCTTGCAGATCTGAAGGGCCCACTATCTCTCTGCCACTGATGATCTAGATGACCTGGGTTAAAGCACACAGGGCTTGTGTGGAAATAGGGGAGTCCCAGGTGTTGTAATCCTCTATTGCAGAGGTATGCAACCTGCTGCTCTGCAGAGGTTTTGGACATTGACTCCCATGATCCGTCACCACTGCCTATCCTGCCTAGAGCGGATTGGAAAATGTAGTCCAAAACATTTGGAAAGACAAAGCTTGCAGAGCCCTGCTCTACTGCATAGTAACTGTGAGGAATTTGACCATCCACATGTTGGGAGTGCACTTCCCTGGGATTTTTTAAAATGTGTTATTAAATGGAAGGATGGCAGACCGACCTAAAGGAAATGTGTGGAGCTAATCCACACACATTTTCCTATGTTCACACCACGACAAAGCATAGGCCTCTGTACTCCAGGCTGGACAACACTTACAGGAACAGTCCGCCTCTGTCATATTTAGTTGGAATATGACAGCTGAGGAGTGCATTATGTTATCCCAAGGAAGGGGGAGGACCGACCTTCCCCTTGCCATGGTCAGCCTGATTAACTGACAAAGGCTCCATGCAACCGCTCTGCTCTTTTGATAGGCCCTGCAGCTGGTGGCAGCGATTAACATACCAAAATAGGGTACTTCAAACAGGCCCCCAGGGAGCCTGGCTGCAGAGGATAACAAAGGAGACAGGAAACAAAACAAACCTTTCATATGTAACTGTGTCAACCTGAAGCCAGCTCCCACTATCAGTATCAATGACAAGTGAACTGACATGTCTGAGGGCTTCATCACGAGTTGGGCGGTAGCTCCGGCGCTATTACCGCCGGGGCTATTAGCGCTACCGCCAAACCCCCTGACGCTATTAGCGCCGGATCATGGGTTTGGCGGAACGGTTGGTTCCCATTCCCCATTGGGCCCATTCGGGAATTCCTCATTCCCCATTGGGCCCAATGGGGAATTTTCGTGCTATTACTACTGGCGGACTTCCCGCTGGCGGTAATAGCACAGAAAATGGGAACATTTGCCATGGATTTTCCCCCAGCTCCTAGCTGGGGGCAAATCCGCCAAGCCCATGATCTGGCGGACCCTTAAATGCAGCGGTAATAGCGCTACCACCGCATTTAAGGGTTACCGTTAGATTTGTGATGAGGCCCGAGTCTTTTGTTGCAGTAGGCCACCTCTGCTAGGGGGACCCCATTTATATGATACCAGAATGTGGTTTGCAGAACCCAGACAGTCTAGTCTCTCGGCATCTTTAAGGGAGACCTGCCGGTTTAATTAGGAACCGCAGGGAGAGCCATTAACCAGAGAGACTCTTTGATTACAACAGACAGGAAGATGGGTGAGAGTTAGTAACACAAAGGAGTGAGCCCAGAGCTCTTTCTGTTGAGAGAAGTGTTCTGCCATATTAGTTCTGGGACATCCCTTGTTCCTGTTTCACACCCTTACCTTTTCCTGTTGCAAAGTACTCTGGTTCTGACCTCACATTTATATTGGGATTGGTTCACAGAGGTAGGCTTAGCCTACACCAATCGCTGTGGCTCACTTGACCTTAAAAGGGGGTTGGATCTCCTCTTTAGATAGATCATCTGAAGACTTCACAAGGTTTAAGAAAGAAGAACTCAACCTTGGACCCTGACTGAAAGTACAGTCTGCCTTACATCTTTACATCTTCCACCAGTGAAGGAAGGCCAGGATATCCAAAGAGGGAAGCAAGATCCCCCCTAAACTTCTCCAAGGGAACAGAGGGAGAAAAGAACTCAGAGGACCCTCCAGCCACTCCAGAACCGGTACCCAGTCATTACACAGCATGCCCTGCTAGACTCTGCAGCAAGCTTCCTGGATAGGAAGTGCCAGAAGGTCTCTGAACCTACAACCAAGGACAAGGTAGCTGCCTGCAACACCCTCCACAGCTGTGGGCCGTCCGCCTGAAAGGACGACACAAGCCCATTAAAGAAGCTGGGAGAAGTGCCTTGACAAGCACCTACCGCCGTCTACCTTAAAGGACATTTTCGAGCCTGTCGAGTTTCTCGATCTGCAACCAACTGCATCGATGACCGTTGTCAAGCCGCAGTCACTTAAAGACATACAAGACATCTCGACAAGTGTTTAAGAACAGTCATACAGCACTGAAACAACAATTCCTAATACTGAGCAGCCGTGTAGGCCAGCCTGCAGCCTTTCGTCCAGCTCTGCTTGACAAACCCCTTGCTGCCTGATACCCGCAGCTGACTCCCATCTCAAACTATGTCACAGAAACCTGCAAATCACCCTGAATCCGGCTCGACCCTGTCGAGCACCAAAAACACCAGCAGCAAAAGGTACATTGTGTTTCTGTCCCTCTGGTCCTTCCCAGTAGGTGTGAGAGACATTTTAAGACCCTTTTCCCTTTTGCTGAAGCCAAGAAACCCTTACCAACTTTTGTATTTGTATTTATTTTATTTCTAGTTATTAACCATACCAACCACCCACTTGTCAGTATCCAGAGTGCATCTCTTTTCCTTCTTAGAACGGTCTGTCTCTGCATTCCTATACAGGGTGGGTTGTATTTCATAGTGTTAGTTTGTCTGTTGTGTAATAATAAAGTAGACATTTTTATACAACCTTGACTGAACACTGCTTTTATCAATGGGCAATAACTGTATTTTCGCTGTGTTGCCACTAATCAATGATACACAACCTTTAGAGGGGATAAGCCTGCCTTTCCAGCCCTTTTACCAAAATTGGACATTGTATGCTTGTTTATTCCAATCTGTCTGTACACGATGACTCCCGGCCGCATACACCCCAGGCCCAGCCGACGGACCCACCGGGCTGAGGCTGCCAACAGTACATCACTGCTCTCTTGCACTTTTCCAGCCTCCACCCACGAACTCACCCGCCCTCCCTCTTTCAGAGCCGCCAGAGCGCCAGGGGACCACTCTGGTGGTGATAGTGCGCGGTACAAATGTCCTTTAACATTAACATTAACATTAACACATCCCTGGCCTGGTCCCCAATTATAACAACCATCAAACTCTTGATTTCTCCTATTGCCTGGACACGACAGCTGTTTGCTTTTCAAACTCATATATCCACTTACTCGTTTCTGCTGTGAACTGTGTGAGAGCCTTAATCAATATGTTTTTATCCATCTGGTGCCAGGGCACATACTCTGTCCTTCCTCCCTCCTTTTGTATGAAGGGAATCTGCATCTTTGCCCCACTTCCCACACCCTTCTTCATAACTCCCCTTCTCTTTACCAACACCATCCGGCTGGCCCTATTCTCAACCTGCCCCCCCATGAACCTTCTACTTGCGGGGTACTCTCAACCACCTCTTCTCCCCTTGATTCTTCTTCACCCTGTCGCTCATCAAATATATCATTGTCATCCTCCCTCATTCAGTATCCATCCTGAGCAGCACCTCCCCTGATCTCCATTCTCCTGATCCTTTTCCCGACAACCCTACATCCCTCGCTACTCTTTAGGATGCCTGTATCCTGTTCAGTTCTGTTAGCAACATTTCTTCAAACTCCCTTGACCTGACACCCCCAGATGCAGATCCTTCGGATGGATGTGAGAATGAGGTGGGGGGGCGGTAGCCTGTGGTGTTACTGGTGCTGAAGGGGTTCCTACCATAGTGGGTACATAGGTTGGATTTGTGTACCCATGTGCGGGACATGCTTCTAAGGAATAGAATCCCTGTGTGCTCCGCTGATGCCCCACCCTCTCCTTCTCCCCTCTTGCATTTTCTATCTTTCTGTAACTGCACCCCTGCTCTGTCCCCTTGGTCCTCTGTGTCCTCAAACATTTGCCTGAAGTCTAGAATTTCTTTTCTCTTCTGTAGCTGTTTCCCTTTATACCTAGCTACTAAAAATGTGGACATGTGTTCCAAGACACTCTTATTGTGGGAGCCCTGCTTTGGCCACGGGCAGGGCATCCCCCCACCTACCGTCTCCATGATCCACTGCTTATAGTATTTCCCCACCCTGTCAGGATATAGTAGCAGGGCCTTATACATATACTCTAGCGGCGTTCCTCCCCCAACTAGTGCTGTCTGCGTCTTAGTAACCCCACAAAGCCACGCTGATGTGCCACGCACATTTCAGCTGCTTGTGACAAATGACAAAAAAAAGAAAGGAAATCAACACCCACCCTTTTCTGTCCCCTTCCCTGTGCACACACACCACTCCACAAAACCATCCAATGCCACACCACGCCACAACACACACAATTACCACCCCTCCTAGGGCCTGTTCTTCATCCAATAAAACACAAATACAATAAACTAAAATAACAAGCTAAAATAAGAACCACTACTTGTTCCAGGCCTACTACTTAGGAGACTACTACTTTTATTTCCAAATTCCTCCTTTAAATAATATATTTTATCATGGTACCACCTTCCCTCCCTTTCCGAGGAGGGGCTCCCTGCCTTACCTTTGCTTTACCTTTGCCTTACCTCTGGCTTGCCATATAATGCCTTACCAAAATATTCTTCTTCACAAAACAAACACCAATAAGAAATAACACAAACCATGCCCATGTCACATCAATGACCTCACTCTCCATGTGTTCACACCTCTCACACTTCCCCATTCATCTGTTCCCTACTTGTTATCTCTTACAAGAGTCTTCTCACATGTGTGTGCTCACCCAAACTCCTCCGTCATGGGGTTCCAACACCGGCCTGCACTCTCATCAGAGCCACTTCAAAGAGCGGAGAGGACTTCTCCTAAAATGGTGCCTGCTATACCACTCGGAACACATGTTTTTTCGGCACTGGTCACTACAGGTGGGCGGGTCTCCTTCTGGAGAGGCAGTCTGGAAGCCTCCACAAATACGGGGGGTGCTGGGATCACGTCGGGGTCACCAATGGAAGGCATGTCCCTGAATGCTCACACCAGAGAGAATACAACTCACTAGGGAAGAAAAGGCCCAAGTCGATCTTGTAAGGATAACAAGTTTTAATCTCACACACAGATGAGAGCAACAGCAAGGAAGTCTGCTACTAAGAACATTCTGCCAAAGGTACAAGCAGACGCTTAAGAAGAGACACATGGTCACAATGTCCCAAAACATAGAGTACAAACCTGCACGGCTGGTTGGTGTGCACCTATACAGTATCTGCCTGCCCCATAAGGGATGCCAGGTCATTGGTTTCACCCCAGTCTGTGCGTCTTGCATCACGTGGGTGACGCAGAGATCATCTTCTTCTCATTGACGAAGGTCAAAGAACAAATTAACCACACTCCTTACACAATGCTACTTTATCATTTTACTGTGAACCTGGCAGGCATTAAGACTGGCATAAAGGAGGCTCTGGAGCACTCTAACCTTCATACACACATTTCACTCACTCACTTCTGCGCGATCCGGCTCCAAGGTCCCCACCATCATTTTGAACTCTAATGTATCCCTCCCAGCACCTCGCAATACAAATCATATAATTGTAGCTCAAAGACGTGCAATGTCCATCCTCTTCGAACATTTCAGGACTTGTTACTTTGGGGTTGGTGGTCAAGGGCATCTGGTGCTATGGAATTCAGGGATCTTCTGGTTAAGTCAGTCACATGGGCTATATGGGCTATAACTCTTGGTCACCTGGGGATGGGTCATGCTTTGGCTGGAGATTTCCCTTGTCTCGCAATTAGGGACTAATACATGAAAAGCCACATTTGCTGTGCAGGACTTTTCCCCGATCTATGGTTACTAACATCTACACAGAATGCACTAACATCTATACAAAATGGCAGTCTTGCTCGCGTCTTGGACTATACTATGTGGGATGATTATTTTTGGGAGGGGTCATACCACTGTCCCCCTCACCCCTGGCCCATCATAGTGTTTTGAATGCCGCTCGCCTTACTCTAAAGCACTTGGGGGGTTGGGACGGGTTCGCCCCCTTCCCAAAATTCTCCATCTCCATCCATTCAATAGTCCTGTTTCCGAACAGATTCATTAAAAATGAGCAAATGGGGACTGAGGCAGAAATGTCTTCTTGTGGCAGCTCAGGCCCGTGGTGGGCACTGTGAGCAGAGCATTTATAGTCCCCCATACCCACCCCCTACAGGGGGAGTCTTGAGAGATCATTAAGGTATCCTACAGAAGCCCACGTTCTAATAATATAATAGGACCATGGCAAAACACAAGAGGTGATGGCTGGAAGGTTTAGAATTAATCTTAACCTCTGGCATTGCTCTAGGCAACCCTCCAGACCATCGTTCTTTGCCTACCAAGCCATTACAGAAGGAGAAAGACCATATGCAAATCAGGCTTGGCCGAAACATGTCTGAGGATGCTTGTGGTCTCGTGCAGAAGGGATGTGATCTAGCAGTTCGGGCTGGACTGCCCTTTTTGGGGTCAGACCAAGTCTGATTTGCATATGGTTATTCCCCTTCTGTAATGTCTTGGCAGGCTGACAAATAGTCTGGTGGGTTGCCCAGAGCTGTTCCAGTGGTTATGATTGATTCAAGTCATTTCAGCCATCACCTTTTGGTTTTGCATATGATAGGACTAGCCGCAACACACAGCACCTGGTGCCAGAACAGCATCACAAACAAGGTAATATCACCAATGGGACGCTCATCACATCTCCTCTCCCATCCATCTAAATCAACAAAAAGCAGCTAGGAATGACATCTCTGGAACCCCCACACAGATCACAGAAGCAAAATATACACAAAAGTCATCAGCCCCCAGAGTCCATAAGCAAGAGAAAACCTCCTCAACATAATTGATCAGGATAACCACAGTGACTTAGGGTGGGCACGCGATCCGCTGGGCTCTACACAGAATCAGGGAGCCGTTCACCAGCAGACACATCCCTGCATAACCAACTTTCAACCCACTAACCTAGCCATCACCATCATCACTCTCCGTTTTCCACCTTAGACTACATCCGTCAGCATATACACACCCATCAGCGGCCCACAGGTTCATAAAGTACTGTAACGCAAGCTCACCGCTCTTCATCTTGACGCTCATCCCGCCATGCTACATTTCAGAACTACCCATATTCGTAGGGCAAATTTAGTTACTGCAACAAATCAAATTCCGGGGTACCCAGTGGTCCAGATGTAAATATCGGTTTCTAAATCATCAATCAGCCCCACACCTGTAATACACCAGAATGGATCCAAACAGATTGGAATAAACAAGCATACAATGTCCAATTTTGGTAAAAGGGCTGGAAAGGCAGGCTTATCCCCTCTAAAGGTTGTGTATCATTGATTAGTGGCAACACAGCGAAAATACAGTTATTGCCCATTGATAAAAGCAGTGTTCAGTCAAGGTTGTATAAAAATGTCTACTTTATTATTACACAACAGACAAACTAACACTATCTCTATGCTGGGTAAATGCTGGGTATCCAGGAATAACCCTGGGGGAAGATAGACATTCTTCAACATAATTAGAGCACTGGTATGGTATACGCTACGGCGGGCTTTCCCAGACACCCCTGATTTACAGTCCCTGATGCAGTGTATGATGGGCGTTGAGGACCCAGGTAAATCCATTCTTAAATTACAAGCGATGTGGAGAGCTGAAACGGCAGCACCGTGGGATTGTTCAATACCATTTTTCTATTTTATTGTAAGGAGGAGCTTGCCAAAAGAGGTGCAGAAGGTGTTAGATAAGATTGTGGGTATTATGAGAAACCTGAAGGTGTCTCCCTAGTCAGTTCCCGAGGATCTGTCATCCAGGTGGCCAGGACATGGCCATCACTATTGGATCCAGTTCCTGGGGGTGGACCATGAGGCAGGATCACCTGGATGGGAGGTCCTTGGGAAGTGAAAGTGGGACACCAATGGGTGAGATGCAGTATCCTCCTTCTTTCAATACCTTTTCCCCCTCCTACCACGTAGGATATTCTGAAACACTGCCCCCCTTTTCTGACACCAACACTTTTGCATACCACAAACAACAGACTAACACCCAAGCCATTTACCAAACATGTCCCAATACAAGGGTCAGGCATGGTCAGGCAATTGACCAGAATCACACACACCTGAAGCCCCTTTCCTTCCCCACAGGGATAAAAGATGGAGCATGAAAGCACGCAACGAGCAAGGCAGGCCACATGACGAAACAGCTATCCACGCACAGCAGTTCAAGAGAAGGAATATCGAGAGGCTGACAAGGAGATACACGACCTTGCCTTTTTTGACCCATACCCGCAAAACATCTGCAGAGGCAATCGTAAGACCGTGGACAATAGCTCAAGTGTGTTGCAGCAGATGTCAATGTTACACGGAGAGTGCTTATGCTGATAAGCAGGACCGAGGGAGGAGCCTGCTACCATGGTACCGGCCTTGACTCCAGATATTCTGAAAAGCCAAGTGGTTCATCACAGACATTGAGTTGAGGGGAGAACCGATAAGGAAGCTGAACTGTGTTGAACGAAAGCCGCAAAGTAGCAACATAAGGTAAGTTCAAAGAACTGTTAAACTAAAGGGGAGATCAGCTGCTGAGAGATCCGGCACCACTTGGGTGCTTACTTGAGAGACTCTGGTCACTCCTGTGTTTGTTGAAACTGTTATTACCAGACAGCCTCGGGAAGGCCGCAAAGGAACCATCAAAGTGGTCATACAGGTGTCTTGTAAAATCCTCTGTGCAGTCAAAAGTATTTGAACAGTGTGTTGACTAGGACTGCTTTATTTTTATTTGATAGTCGAAGCTTGCTCCCATCTTAGATTTAGGTTTAGATTAGGCGTTGATCTCTCCCACTTTTGCAATTTAATAAATACCCTTGAATTGTGATCAGTTGTATCTGTTTTTACTGTTGCCACCATGAGTTCCTTACAGTATCAAAGCAAAGGGGTGGCCAGAGATACATAGTACAATAGTGCACCAATGCAAAGGAATCAAGGAGCAGGACAGGGAAACAGCCCAAAGGTGCCAAATGGAGGAAGCAAAAGTGGTAGAAAAGAAATAGGCAAAAGTTGTTGTCCGGGCACCTGTGTCGACACCAGTGCATGTGGAAGGGATAGAAAGCCCCCAGCAGGTCGTGAGCGCCACTATTGGTGCACTCTGGGCTGAAGGAGGACGAGGGCAGTAGGGTGGGGGGCAACAGTGTCCCGGCCCAAAGTGGAAGCAAGGAGGACTGCAGCGAGGAAGAGGGGGCTTCCGAGGAGCAAGAGGGGGGATTTGGACCCAGTGGGGGTGTGTTTGGACCATCACAATGTTGGAATTGTTTGAGGTGGGGGCATTTTGCAAGGGAATGCAGTAGCAGGACTGCAATAGGGTATCATTATGGTTCACCGCATCAGGGCCAAGGGTCCCAAGGGCCTCAAGGACTAGGGTATCCGCAACAGGGGCAAGAGTATCAGAATCAAGGGAATCTATAGGGGCAACCCCTGACATACAACCAGCAGCCTCAAGTATCTGATATACAGGTACGGTCCCCACTGCAGCATCAGCAAGGCCATGTGGCCCCGGTCAATGGCGCACCAAGCGGAAGCATTTGATGTAATCACTAAAACAATGTCTGACAATCGGGAAGACTTTGCGACCTGCAGGGACACTGGGATTGCCTACATTCCAGGGTCTCAGTAAACATCCCGTATTTATCCCACGTGGGGTATTCCGTGAATTTCTTGCCTCCAGCTCCCTTGAATGCGTTGAAAAGCTATATTCCAAATCCCCAAATGGGTAGCGTGGGGGCTGGCTACATTATTCGAAGTCCTGGTACTGTCAAGAACAAGTGTTGCCCCAAGGAAGGAAATGGCAGCCATGTTATTGATTGACCTTGGAAGGTTGAAAGGAGGAGTCGGTCCTGCTTGCACTAGAGCAATTGACCAGAAGGGTTTGCACTGCACACAGGCAGGGTGTCTACAGAAGGTGTGTTAACAAAGTGAGCTAAGTTAATGCATGATATATATTGCACGCACGCACCTCTGCCTACACTCCATGCTATTTTTCACTGTTATAGTCAGTGCATTTAGATTCAGGGTGCAAATGGGCGTGCAACCCGAATTATGATTTAAAGGTGTTTGCAGGGGACACACTGACCTTAGTGTAGTGGAGTGTGAAGGAGATACAAGGCACACATGAGCATGCATTCTGCACAGTGTCAGTGTCCTAGTGTTGCATGCGCAATACAGCAGAGCACACATGTTAACGCATGTACCAGTTCCTGCTAGGGGCTTTAAAGAGGAGGAGGGAGTGTGGGAAGGAAGCAGTGTCGATCCTATCAAGGCAAGGCAGTATACAATTAGTGTGGAGTCCTCACCTGCATGACGTCAGACTGTTGTCAGCACAGGCTCCAGTACAGGCATGGCCCAGCCCACGGCCGCTCTCACAGCACAGCAGGAGCCACCGCATACAGAATGGGTGGCCTACATGACAGGTACTCACTGGCCTGGCACACTGGTGCCGCACAACAAAAGGCTGCTGCCGGCCTCCAGCCATGGTGCGCAGGCCACCACGTCTGATGGACGGTCCGGAAGGTAGAACTTCAAGTTAACAGTCTCAGGGCAGGGGGCTCAGCCAGGCTGCACAGTGCACTGCAGCATTCCCTGATAGACACACACCATGACCATCACGACGATTGGTCGAGACTGGAGGGGGCACGTATGGTGCTTCGTTCATGGCCTGCCACATGAAGTGCAAATGCGCAGGTGCCGGACCGTGCCAGTGCGGCCATGCCCATGCCACTCATGACCCTGATCCAACCCCAACCTTCGTGGCGTGGCAGAACCGCCTGGTATGCTGCTTCAGCAGCCAGCCTCAGCCTGCAGACAGTCAGGGCCGGTGCTATCACAGGCAAGGCAGTTAGTATTATACTATTAGTGTGGAGGTGTTAAAGCATCATTTTGCCGCTCTAACATTTCCACATATAGGCAAGTGCCTAACCTGGCCTAGTGATAGCACCGGCCCTGCTGATGGCAGTAATAACTCCACCTCTATTGCTTGATGAAGACTTAGAACACGTGCGTTCACAGTTGTTGACTACAAACCCACACGATGTAGGATTACTGAAAGACGGGACCCCTGTGCATATAACACTGAAGTCAGGTGCAATGCTACCCAGGGTAAAGCAAAATCCATTATCAAGGGAGGCGGAGGAGGGCATTAGAAAGACAATAAAGGCCCTACTGGATCAGGGGATCATTGTGCCATCAATGTCTCCGTGTAACACAGTGATTTGGAGAATTATTCAGGACTTGCACCCCCTAAATGACATGGTACAGAAAAATTCCATTTGTTCCGAAATCCTGTGACACTTTTATGCAGTATCCCCAAAGAAGCCACATACTTCACTGTAGTGGACTTGAAAAATGCATTCTTCTCAATTCCACTCCATCCTGAGTCGAGGTACCTCACAGCATTTACGCAGGGCCAGATGCAGTTCAAACATACTAGGTTACCTCAGGGTTACTGTGAGAGCCCGAGCATATTTAACAGAATACTGTACGCTGATTTAAGAAATATTCAGGTGCCCGGCATGATTACACAGTACGTGGACGATCTATTAGTGTGCAGTGACAATAAGCAGCACTACCAAAGGGATTCCATCACACTCCTACAATTGCTAGCCTATAAGGCGTGCAAGGTTGACAAAGCTACGTTTGAATACTGCCAACAAGAGGTGCTGTATCTGGGATAGTTCATATCAGCAAATGGTAAAAGAATACTACCAGATAGGGCAGTGTCAGTATGCGCCACCCCCATACCTGCCTCAGTTAAAGAAATGCAGAGGTTTTTGGGGCTATGCAACTACTGTAGGGCAAGGATCTTAGATTATGCAGCATACACAAGACAACTTCTGCAGCCCCTTAGGGAAGCACAAAAAACAAAGCATCATAAGTTACAATGGATTGCAGATATGTTAAATGTTAAAGGTATTTATTGTCACACTCACCTGTGTCTCTCGGTTGCACCCAGAGGAACACCTTGGTTTTTAGTGGGGCGTGCACTCCATCCTGTATTCACAGGGGCGTGATTCTATGGGAGATTTGCAGCCCTACACTCGTAGGGATGATGCCAATGTCTGTTTGCTGAGTTCTGATGCCACACTCTGTTATATGCCTTCACAGCGAGGCAGAGTATTCCATGTGCTAGTTCCTTCACTAGCAAGAAATTCATTTCCACACGACGAATGTTGCGCGGTGGATTTCGAGAGTCCGGTATTGTCCGAATTGTCTTTATTTTGCCAAAGGTTTCTTGGGTGAGTAGCGCTGCGTGTAGAACGCAGAACTGCCGGTAGATGTGCGCGGTGTTATAGGTTCGAGCGCACCATGTAATGTCTCTCCTTTCCTTTGCAGGAGTGGATTATGGAGTGCTTGTACCACAAGCCTGTGTACAGCGCTACTGGAGAACCTCGGAAATCTGGTAAGTATGCACAGAGGCTTCGGTAAGTATGCACAGCGTTACTGGAGCGAGCTCAGTTAGTAATGTCTCTCCTTTCTTTTGCAGGAATTTGGGCGCTCGGGCTACGAACCTGGATTCCAGAGTAGCGGGAAGATTCGGTGAGTATGCGCAGCGTTACTGGAGCGAGCCCACTATTGAAAGTTCTTCTTTGTGCTTACAGGTGCCGGTGTAGGTTTCACCTCATGTCCGGGGAAAGCTGCAGCGTGGAGAAAGCACGGAGGATGATCCGGAGCAGGTAAGCATAAGCAGGATGATCCAGAGCAGGTAAGCTGAAGCAGGATGATCCAGAGCAGGTAAGCAGGAGCACGGTGAGTGTGTTGTTGATGCAGCTTACAAAAAGCAACACGAAGCACTGGAAGAATCTAGGGTGTGGCTTATCTAGCCAGCCACACCCAGACACTAGAGAGCTCATGGACTTTCATGCAGTTCCTGTTTGGCAACAGGAAGTGGTAACCAGGAAGTTACTACAAACACCAGCAAAGAATTAAAAGAAGGTATCTGCTATGGGTTTTTTGTGTGCCTATGCCAGGCCTGCCAAGCCTCCACCCAGCTTGCCCCGACTACATGCCTGGTACCCATGACATTTATATTGCACACCGTCACCAACGGAGTTGGTCCCCAGGCACTCAGGTGGATCTGAAAAACAAGAAGGCAGGCGTGTTAGGTTAGCCAGGTGAAGAGGGAGTAGGAGAGTGAGAGAGATATGGTGTGCTGTTGGCGGCTTCAGTTCAGTTTCCACTGTGTGCTGAGCTTTGGTGTGAGTATCGGACCAGGGCAAGACCTTGGGTGCTGTCAATACTGTTTATGTGCTGTTTGTTTGTTTTTGTTGAGATGAGGTGAATTGCATGCGGTATGCTGGGCGAGAGATGGTTGTGTGGATTTTCGGGTGAGTTAGGTATGCAGAGATTTGAAGTTGGGTTAGTGGGTTATATGTCCTGTTTCTAGCACATCTTGTTCTGTTTAACTAGCATTTCTATGGGTAGGCTTAGTTGCTGCTTTCCTTTCTTGACCATCTAACTGTTGTGGGTGATGGTGCGGCGCGTTCCCGGCTGTATTGTAATGAACTTAGTATAATGGGGTTGGGTATGTCTATTCCCCCCCTCTGGTTTTGGTGCTGTGGATTGGCTGCCCCCTATTCCCTTGCTATCTATTGTGATGTAGGTCTGTTGGAGCTTGGTGGAATTCAGGGCCAAGGTGTTATTGATGAATTGTCCTTGTCCTTCCGTCTTGGTCTGCCTATGTATTCAGTCTTTAGTATCATCCTATCATAGCTATCTCTCAGTTTGTAGTTTGGTATGTCGTCGAATGTCTTCCTTAGATTGTGTTTGTATCTGTGATTGCTCAGTGGGATCCGGGATCAGTCTCTTCATTCATCATTGTTTTAGCTATGTGTGTGCCCCTGTGGGCGGTCTTCTAGTTACGCAGTGAAGAGCCAGGATTTGAGCAGTTTCCTGAATAGTAGGTGGTTTCTTCTGTTACGTGTGTTCTTTGGTAAGGCGTTCCAAGTTTTAGGTGCCTGGTGAGAGAAAGAAGATCCTCTTGAGTTTTCTTTTGTTGTAGGGTTTCAGTTCCAGGTAGATGTCGTTGCTTGATCTGAGCGTTCTTGTTGGTTGATGTAGGTGTAATTTGTCTTTCAGGAACTCTGAGCCTTGGTTGTGGATTGCTCTGTGCATCATGCACATTGGTTTGAATTTGATTTGTTGTTTTATTGGTAGCCAATGTAGTGTTTTTAGCGCAGGTGTGATGTGTTCTTTACATGGTAGTTTGAGAGGCAATCTGGCTGGCGCATTTTGTATGCTTTGAAGTTTTTTTAGAAGTCATTCAGGCATACCCAGGTATAGGCTATTGGCGTAATCTACTCTGGACATGACGAGAGCTATGATGGTAAGTGTTTTTTTGGCAAATGACTGGAATGGTAGGATCCTTTTTGCTGCTCGCAGGAGAAAGAAGCATTTCTTGAGTAGAGCGTTTACTTGTGGCTCTAAGGTAAGTTTGTTGTCCATCAGGACCCCCAGGTTTTTTACAATCGATGATGGGGCTGGGTTTGTACCGAGTTCCCTTGGCCAAGGGATGTGGTGGTTGTCTTCCCCATTTTTTGTGATGATCATTATTTCTGTTTTGCCTGGTTTGATTTTGAGGTACTTCGAGTTCATCCAGTTGAATACATCACAAAGGTAGTTCTCTAGTGTAGTGTTTTCTTCTTGATTGTCTTGTACTTTGAAGACTATTTGTGTGTCATCGGCTTAGTTGTAGCAAGTGAGGCCGTGTCTTTTGATGATTTTGATTAGTAGAGATAGGTAAATATTGAACAATAATGTGGAGAAGGATGATCCTTGTGCTACTCCGCATGTGGAGTCTCTTGGGTTGGGTTTGAAAGGTTTCATCCATATGGTCTCTGTTCTGTTTGTTAGGAAGGATTTGATCCACATTAGGGTAGGATGTGTTATTCCCAGTCCTTCTAATCTTGTGATGAGGATGTCGTGGTTAACTGTGTCAAATGCCGCAGAGAGGTCTAGGAATATGAAGACAGTATTGTTGTCTGAGTCTGCGTTTGCTTTTAGGTCGTCCCATATTGAGAGGAGAGCTGATTCCGTTCCTCTCATTGGTCTGAAACCAACTTGTGCCTGGTCTAGTAGGCAGTGCTCTTCTATGAATTCTTGGGTTGTTTTGTATATGTATGTTTCAAGCAGTTTTGCTGTGTTTGGGATGTTGGAGATGGGTCTGCATTTGGAGAGGTCCTCTACGTTTCCTGCTGTTTCTTTCAGTAGCAGTGTGATGTACACTGATTTGAAGGATTGTGGCACTTTCCCTGTTGGGATTGAAAGGTTGAGGACATTCCTGTGGTATTCCATGGGAGTTCCTTGTTTGAGGATTGATTTGTATATGTCCGGGGGGCAGATATCCTCAGGAGAACCTGTTTTGTTGCTTTGATTTACCAGTTTGACGAAAGTCTCACTGATATTTCGGGGAAGCTTTGCAGTTTGTTTTGGATGTTCCTCATGAGGGTCGGTGGGTTCTGTGGTATGATTGCATGGTCTGCTCTGTATGGTTTGTTTGATGGTAATGATTTTGTTTTTGAAGTGGTCTGCTAAGTCATTGCATAGTTTCATCAATGGTATTGGCGTGTTGTTGCAGCCAGGTGGATTTGTTATTTCATTTATGATTTTGAAGAGTTCTTTTTGGGTGTTTGGTGCTTTGAACATTCAGTTGTCATAGTATTTCCTCTTTGCTTTTTGTATTTTTTTTTTGTATGATTGGATATGTTGTTGAAGTTTCAGTTTATTTCCAGTGTCATTTTTGATCCTCCATTCTAGTTCTAGTTTTCGTTTTTTTCTTTTCATGGCGCTGAGTAGTGGGGTCAACCATTTTGCCATTGCTCGTTTACATGAAGGAGTGAAGGGTTTTTCTTTTGCAATTTCGTCGATCATTGTTATGATCCATGTGTGCAGTAGAGCTATTTTTTGTCCAGGTCAGCTTCTTCCATAATTGTTGCTTGAGGGTTGCTGAGTTCCAGAAGTTCAGTTAGGTTGGCGTTTTTGATGCTTCTCCAGTTTCTTTTAATTGTGATTGGCGGTTTGTCTTGTTGCTTTTTTATTGGAGTGGCCGTTGTGATTACGAAGGGAATGATGAGGGGGTCGCTCCAGAGTATTTGAATTGGTGGTGCCATGGTAATAAGTTCTTCATTTGTGAAGATTGCGTCAAGTGTACGCCCTGCCGAGTGGGTTGCTCCTTTGACTAGTTGTTGTAGATTCATTGCTGCTAGTTGGCTGGTTTGAGATTTTTGTGTGGTTGTGGTTTCTTCATCGAACCAGATGTTGAAATCTCTGAGGACGATCACATGATTATGCTCGATGGCTAGGATGGTGATTGCTTCCGTGAAGGCGTCTATGAAGGTTGCATCGTAGGTTGGTGGTCTGTATATCAGTATGAATTTCAGGTTTGTTTTGGGTTTACTGATAGGCGTAGGGTTAAGGATTCACATTTATCGATGTTTAGTGGGTCTTCCAATTTGAAGCTAGGTGTTAATTGTGGATGATTGCCAGTCCCCCCATCTTTTGGTTTTTCTGTTTGCTTGAACACATTTGAAGTTTTCAGGCAGGCAGTTGTTGAGGGTGATCTTTTAATTGTCGTCTAGCCATGTCTCAGTTACAAAAAAGATGTCAGTACCTTCGTCACATAGGACAGTATTGGTGTTTCCTCTACTCTTGATATGCTTGGCGTGCTTTTGAGTGTTGTCTATCTTTCCGTTGGTGGGTTATGTGTGTTTCCTACAGATGCACTGTGCAGAGGATGTTGGGGGAGTACTGGACGTTCGATTGTCGGGCGGTCTAGGACTCAATTAAGGTAGGTATTGATGGGGTTCTCAGGGGTATTGGTGACAGGATGGTGGGACGTAGCTTTCACAGATGTTATGATAGAGAGTGGCACGCAGTACTCAATTGGGGGACCTGAACGGCGAGAGAGAGGCCCGTGTTTCAAACAGTCTCAGGTAGTAGTTCAAATAGCTACATTTGAGACTCCTTGATAACTGGAGGAAGGTCTAGGTTTCAGAGAGTGTCAGGCAGTAATGTAATACCCAGATCTGAGGCGACCAGACAGCGGGAGGAGGCCAAGGCTTCAGATAGTGGCAGGCAGGATTTGGGACATCTAGGATTAATGGTAATAAGATATGATGAAACAGTTGGATGATCTAAAAGAGGTCATTAGTTCAGCACTGGTAATGGCCACCCCAGACTACACACAGGAATTTTTCTCGTTCTCACATTCAGATGGCCAGCTCATGACCGCAGTATTGACACAGAAAAGTACTATGAGCCATAAACTGTTGGCCTGTTACAGCAGCATGCTGGATTCAGTGATGCCAGGGCAGTTCACGTGCAAACAAGCTTTAGCGGCTGCTGCATTTGCAATAGAAAAAGGTTCTACTATTGTAATGGGGTGCTCAGTTATGTTGTATGTGAAACATTCTTTATTTGCCATCCTAGAAAGGTCAAAGTCCACCCTGACTACACAGAGATCTTCAGGTTGGTTAGATACAAAACAGTGAATCCGGCCACCTTTCTAACAGTTATGCTCACTGCCAAAGATCTGACTGTGCACGACTGTGCCAAATTCAAGGGGGAGGAGGATGATATCCCCAAAGCGAAAGATTGCACATTGGCGGATGGTGAGGTACTCTTTGTTGATTGGTCATCCACAATTGAACAGGAGTAAGGACAAAGACATACAGGGCAGCGGTGGTCCAATTTGAGGAAGGGAAGTACGAGACGTGGTTATGAAAAGATTGCCAATGCATTATATTCACAGGCGGCGGAATTCATAGTGCTCATTGAAGCATCGAGAGCGTCCTGAGGGTGCCATGTCACACTATATTCAGACTCATGATACGTCACAACAACTGTGCACGCCGGTCTATCCTGCTGGAAGAGGAGGGGGTTTTGGAGGGCAGGTGGATCCCCAGTACAGCATGCTAGAAATACTGATCAAAGCATTATCCCAGCCATCTGTTGTGGCGGTCATCAAATGTGCCACCCACATTATCAGGATATATGAAATATCAATGGGGAACGCAGCCCCCGATGCAGCTGTCAAAATGGCGGTGTATCTGCCAAATAAAAGACCTGCTGGGGACATTGTGACCACCCCACCAGCCAGTGAACATCCATTGCCTATCCCCCAGATAATAGAGTTGCAGGGTTGGGCACCAGAAAGGGAGAAGGAATTGTGGTTATGAAGGGAATGCAAGCAATTCGCAATGGATCTATTATGGAGACAATAGAGCTCCGGAAAGACATTAATGCCCCAAGTGCTGCTAGCATTTGAACAGTTACTCTAACCGTCCCACAGTTCGAAGCAGCACATCGCAGCAGATATACAGGAGGACTGGTTTATACCAAACATCCAGGAGTGCATCACAGAAATGGTCATACACTGCACCACATGTCAAGGTTTCAGTACAGGGATGACATCATGAATGCTACAGGGCACATTGCCCTGCCCTACTGGACTGTTCCATGAATTACACATAGATTATGCTGATATGGGTGAAAGTTGAAAAGGCTTCAGTTACCTCATAATAGTGGTTAACCCTTTCAAAAGGTGGGTGGAAGTAGGGCCTTGTGCACATCCGGATGCCAAATATGCTGCTAGATTCTTGGTACGCAAGGTTTCCCCTTGATGGGGAGTGTGCAAGGTTTTAAGGTCAGACAATGGCACACATGTTTTCAATTTATAATATAAGGGGGTAGTGTTTCCCTCTTTTTTGGTAAGGGGGCCTAAGTCATGAGGGAGTCTAATATAGTAGCAACAGGGACTTAGGCTACCCCACCTGTCTGGCTCTGGCCGGGAATGGATTCAGCACACTTTGTACAGATCCCTATAGGTGGTCTGTGCATAAGAGAACACCCAAATTACTTTTCATACAATAACAAATATATTCATGTGACTAATAAAAATAGCATTACAAAGCTATCATCTAAAACCTTTTGTTTGCCCGTAATTGCCGGGTAGCAATACAGTGTTCAAGGCATCTCACATCAACCTCATACAATGGAAATTTGCATATGGTTTATGCAGTGTGGGTTAGTACATCTGGTGACTTTCAAATGTGGTATGATTGTCTTCAAATCTATCTAGTCTGGAAATGCCACTGCCTGTCTCCACGGTCACGGCGCCCTCCCGCTCAATACACTGTTTCAGCACTTCACAGGACTACTTGGCATTAAGCACCGGATGTGTTCAATTTACCACCCACAGGCCAACAGCGTTGTGCAGAGGATCAAAGGGCTCCTCAAAAGCAAGGTGTCCAAACTGCGTACCACGTCGAAGAAGAACTAGGTGCCCTGTTTGCCCCTGGCTCTCTCCAGTTTATATACACAGCCCAGCAAAGACCACCATTTGTCACCTCACAAGGTGGTCACTGGTGGGCGTATGCACACCCCCATATCCCCTGTAAGAAGAGCTTCAGATGGGCAGCAGCAGTGTTAGGTGATGAGTTCAAAGATTATTTGACCACACTAACGCAGGCAATTAAATGTGTCTCCTAACAGATTGTACATCCCACGTAGTAACCATGACGGCGGCAGATCGTGAGTGCATGACCACACAACCGCTGCTCCCTGGTGACTTTGTGTACATGCGCAATTTCGTGTGTAGGTGGAACAACCCTCGGTTTCACCGGTCCTACGAAGTGGTATTTTGCACTCCCCTCTCTGTAAAGGTAAAGGGCTTGCGATATTGAGTCCACCTCTCTGACGTCCGCAGGGCACCTCCAGACAGCACATCGGTACATCAGTTATCTCAACGAGAGGGGCAGCAGTACCTGCACCCTATCTACCTCACCGGCCATCCAGGCATGATACGTGTGCGGTGTCACACTTCATTGACAGGCCAAAGCCCAGCTGCTAGCTCCATATTCTTCTTTTTTCAGGAGCTCTTTTTCTCTTCTCTCTTTCTCTTTCTCTCTCTCTCCCTCTCTCTCTCTTTCTCTCTGTAAAGGTATGTCTAGTACGTCTCTCCTTTTTCTTTGTTGTGTGTCTTTTTGCTTCCATTTCAGGAGAGAAGATGATGAATTACACTAATGTAAATCATTGTTTGTTAAGCAGGGATCAGAAATGTAGATGCACTAATGACAATATATGGGCCTATTCTTGCTATTGTGGAATGACCATTATTGCAGGTCTATGTATGATATTGATGGCACTATTGGGGATTTATTGGGGAGAGTATGTTATAGGGGGAGGTCCTATAAAGGGAGAGAATGGGACTGTATATTTAAACAGGACAGTACATATACATGTTAATAATATTAGTGGATTAACATTTATTAGTAGCAATATGAATGCTAACAATTACAATGGAAATTAATATAGGAGTAACAATAATGTTGATATAAGTGTTAGTGATTATTACAACAAGTATAATATGACAGCGAGAGTAGGTGCACAATTGGCAATGAGGGTAACAGTAAAAAGTTTGTTTCCAGCAAGTCGAGGATTGTTTAATGATTTGAAACAATATGATGTTATTTTCGATAACATTGTTAAAGTTGGCACCCCTGAGAGCGTGTATAGAATAATGAAAAGGGAAGTACAAAAGAAGTATGATACGTATCAAGGGCTGGGTTTGTATGCGATTGAGGGTATACACCATCCCGAATTTACCAACTCTTGGTATACTGACATGTGTGGCATGGGAAGAAACGTGAATGGAAGTTGTTATGTGTGTTCACTCATTTCACACGCGTCAGGGGCTCCCAAGGTGTTAGTACCGCAAGCAGTCCAATTATAGAGGCACAATGCCTAGTTCATCTTGCGCTATGCAGAATAAAAGGAATGTTCCGGGCACACAGTGTGCAACTGCAATTGGTGGGTCCAGATCTTGTGAAGTGCAATGACAATCCAAACAACATAAAGGCCACCACACTACCTTGCCTGGCAGAAGGACTGGTAACATATAACAAGGACATGATAGCACGAGTGGACAATTTCTGTGCACAGATATGGACAGATCCTATCACAAATCTCATTTGGATTGCAACAATGGAAAAGCTGGTGCGAGTGCAGAGGGAAGAAGTATATGGACTATGTTTCCTCAGCAAGGGTACAGTCTTTGTCGTCTCGAACAAACATTGCAATAAAACTCTTCTGATTGCAGACATGAAGAAGGGAACGGCAGCTGTAATGGATTACTACTGAGTCTGTGGCCAACAAGCTTACTTGCACCTCCCGCCATCATGGAGGGGCTGTTGTTCGCTAGCTACGCTACACTTAGCGCTACTAGTAATCCCAGAACAACACCTGAATGGACAGCACTGCCTGCCAAGGAGCCAACTAGCCTTTCCGTATTCGAAGAAGAGAAAAACCAGTTGTTCACACAAGAGCTCTACATCCTGCCAGGGAAAGGACAGTTCCAACAATTAAAGAGGACAAGAAGATTGATTTACATATGCAAAGACTCCTCTGCATTGCTCGCTGAAATACAAGAAGAATACAGGCTCTTCAGCTCAGCAGAATCCTTTTTTGCATATCGACTGTTGCTGAGAGTTCAGGACGCAGCAAACGCCAAATGGCTGCAGATCTTGCGCTGAGAGCTGGTCCAGCGCGAGAACAATACAGAGAACGGGTTCAATGTGATCAAGGTTGAGTTGCATGCATTGAGACTTATGATGATGCGAAACCGCTATGTTCTGGACATGTTAAAAGCAATGGAAGGCGGGGCTTGCAAAAAGTTGGCGATTCCTGTTGCACGTTCGTGCCTTCAAAGGATGCAGAGAACGCATTGTTATCCCACATCAGTGAAGCCATCCATGGTCTGGGTGTTTGTATGAAGAAGGAGGGAAGAGTACAGGAGAGTGGCTGGTTCATCATGGCATTTGACAGGGCCCCGTCATGGCTGGGAGCGATCATGAAAATGTTGATGCCCATCATCGTGTTCATCCTTGTTATTTCCTGCACCTGTCAACTGGGCCTTTGATGTTGTGCCAATGTGGCACCCAATAGCGCACAAATGATGGTATCAATTGGGGTTTCAAAATCACCCCACCAGACAAAAGATACTGAAGTACAGACTGATCTCCCACAGTGTGGCCCTAAGCATGAAATGCTCCAAATCCTGTATGTACATCAAGTTGATCACTTATACCACAATGTTATTACTCAGCCCCCTGATATAGACAGTTATACAGAGGTTTGGGTGGTGTTGGCTGGGGGTGGGAGATGAATCTATATGACTTGTTCACCTGAGAAATATGCACGTAGGGGGAGAGTTTGTGGTCAGTATGTAGGGCATGGGTACCAATAAAGGAGACACAGCCATACTTGGAAGCAGAAAGGAGGCAGCGGGAGTGCAGGGGTATTATGGAGTTTGTTACTGTAGAAGTAATGTAGGGGGGAATGTTGGGAACTGGGCGACCCCATCCCACACCCTAAGCGCTTTAGAGTAAGGTGAGAGGAATTCAAAACACTATGATGGGCCAGGGTGGAGGGGGGACTGTGACATGACCCCACCCCAATTTAATGAACCCACATAGTATAGCCCAAGGCATGAGCAAGACTGCCTTTTCGTATAGATGTTAGTGCATTCTGTGTAGATGTTAGTAACCATAGTTTGGAGAAAAGGCCTGCGCAGCAATGCAGCATTTCATGCATTAGGCCCTAATTGCGAGACTAAGGAAATCTCCAGCCATGCCCGAGCTCCCGTGAGGACAACCCACACCCCTGACCACCATAAAGCTCACTCATTGGTTCTAACAGTGTTGCAAAGACGTTTTTCTATCCACCAGGAATGCGCCCTACAAGGCCGCGATCATAGACTGGCGCCTGGTGTGCATGTTATCTCACACTTGTCAAAGCATGACCCGACCCACCCCCAAGCGACCACGAGTTATAGCCCATATATCCCATATAACTGACTAAACCTCAAGATCCCTGAATTCCATGGCACCAAGTGCTCTTTGACCTCCAACCCCAATGTAAAAAGTCCTGAAATGTTCAAAGAGGACAGACATTGCACATCTTTGAGCTACAATTATATGATTTGTATTGCGAGGTGCTGGGAGGGATAAATTATAGTTCAAAACAAGGGTGAAGACCTTGGAGCTGGATGGCACGGAAGGGAGGGAGTGGAATGTGTGTATGAAGGTTAGAGTGCCCCAGAACCTCCTTTTTGTCAGTCTTAAGACCTCTCTCTATGCCGGTTAGGGTCAGGATTGGTAATGTTTTTATACTATTACCATATTAGCACATATATCTTTTGATCAGCAATTAAATTAGATCATTATACCACAAAGCTTTGACAACTCTCTTATATCATTATACAACATATCTTATGACCACTCTTATGTTTGACTGAAATACAAATTTTATTGAATGTAAAAATACATATTTGAATAAAAACCTATACAAAATGTTACCAGACACATTTTTAAAA
Organism: Ambystoma mexicanum; assembly: GCF_040938575.1. Classification (NCBI taxonomy): domain Eukaryota; kingdom Metazoa; phylum Chordata; class Amphibia; order Caudata; family Ambystomatidae; genus Ambystoma; species Ambystoma mexicanum. The sequence goes on along the minus strand of NC_090925.1, from coordinate 210,161,361 downwards.
CACACAACATAATTAGTGAAGGGGTGGGTTTTAATGATATGATATGATATAATATGGTATTTGTAACGCGCCTATACACAAGTGTTTGGCCATCTACATCAAAATTATAGATGTTTAGCAAAAGACTCTTGTTGTTCTCTAGTCTTTCAGAATTGTCAACATGTTTCAGCCATTAGGTTATATTAGACACTATCTCTAGTGCCTGTTTGACCATCATTCTCACAGGCCTTCTTCAGGGCAGACAAATTTCTTCAATGTAGTACTAATACTTTTGTGTACACCATTACTGTTTTGCAATATATCCAATACAGACATGAGCAGGTTGCCAGCCCACTTGTGGCCAGCTGAATTTATAATTTACAAGAAGGGTGTAAGTTAGTTAACCCACGCTGTTGTTATCTTCACCAGCATCGCAGCTTTCTTTGGATCTTTTGTCCAAGGGATATGCAATAACGCTTTTGAAAGGGTCCACCTCTGTTTGGGTCCTTCACATTGATTTAAAGGATCAAGAGGGAAAATTCCCTTATGGAGCCGAAAGGAACGCCAGTGGCTGAAAACGTCGGTGCCTTCTTGCTCCGGTCGAGCTGATCGCGTCAGGATTTCTGGATGCTGTATCATAGTTTTTTCTCACCTTTGTACAGACAGTCTATTACCTGCTCTCCCGTTTTGAGAAATTGATTCCCTGTAAGAAAAAATATTGGGACGCTACCTTATTTTGAGGAGTCTTAAGACCTGCCACGTGCGCAGTATGATGATAAAGTAGCTTTGTGTTAGGAGTGTAGTCATTTTTTTTTTTTACGTTCGTCGGTGAGAAGAAGATCTCTGCAGCACCCACGTGATGGAAGACAGATGGACTGGGCTGGAACCAAATGACCATGGATCCATTATGGAGCAGGCGGATCCTGTATAGGTGCACACCAACCTGCTGCTTGGGTTTTTACTGTATGTATTGCGTCACTATGACAATGTGTCTCTTCCTAAGCCTCTGCTTGTACCCTTTTTTGGCAGAACAGTCTTAGCAGCAGAGTTCTTTGCTGTTGCTCTCCTCTGTGTGTGAGATTAAAACTTTATATCCTTACAAGAGCGACTTGGGCCTTTCTTCCCTAGCGGGCTGTGTTCTCTCTGGTGTGAGTGTTCAGGGACTTGCCTTCAAGACTTCCGTTTTTCTAAAAAACAAATGTTCCTGTCTACCCATTTTGTGTATACATGAGTTCTTTTCAAACCGCTGACCCTCCACCCCGCCCCAAAGCCCGTTTCTGCCTGTCCCTTCTCCTCCTTCCTTTCGGATGTCACTCTCCCTCCATCACTCATCTTTCCACACCCTCCTCCTCTCCCACTCCCCTTCCTTGTCTTCGGTCTCCTCTCTCTTCTGTGCCTTCCCCACCTCAGCCCTTCCTGTCTGCATAGCTCTCATGTATCTTCTGCTCGGCCCTTTTCCGAACTTTCGCTCCCTGCTTTCCCCACCTCCACCCTATGCCTCCCTCCCTCAGCCCCGATCCGGCCAGGCCATCCTCACCTCGCCCTCTGCGGTGCAGGGCTGTCTTCGGCCTCTACAAATCCAGACAACCTGCGGAACAAATCGATAGAAATTCATTTCTAACTAAGGTTGTGCTCTGCCCTCTCCTCCTCCCCCTTTCCTCCCCGTCTTTGGCTCCCCATTACTTCAGCCCTCTCCCCGGTGCAGCGCAGGTTGCCTTCCGCCCCCTGCTCGCTGTCTCTCTCATCTCTCTTTCCCCCCACCTTCCTACCCACGGCCGCCCCCCTCCTTCCCCTCTCCTCCCCCCTCCTGCTGATTTAACACTCCTCTGTGGCAGCTGAGAAAATTTCATTCTCTTTTATTGAATTGATCTCGTGTTTTCCATCAGTTTGTCCAATCTCATTAAATAGCAAGAAAAAAAATGTCTAGGGGGATAAAGCGCTATGAACGCCCGCAAAGCATCCCAGCCTATCCAGCCACTCCTGTCACAGTCGCCCATCATCGCCCCCTCCCCCCGCCCCCCATCACCAGGAGACCAGGCCAATGGGTCAGCAAAACTTGCCAGTGATTCCAGGGGAAGACATTCACCCCCGGAGGTGAAAATCACTGCAGGGGAAGACAGTCACCCCAGGAGGTGACAATCACTGCAGGTGACAATCACTGCAGGGGAGACATTCCCCCCCAAGTGATAACAATCACTGCAGGGGAAGATGGTCACCCCAGGAGGTGGCAATCACTGCAGGGGAAGACAGTCAACCCAGGAGATGAAAATCACTGCAGGGGAAGACAGTCACCCCAGGAGGTGACAATCACTGCAGGGGAAGACAGTCACTCCAGGAGGTGGCAATCACTGCAGGTGACAATCACTGCAGGGGCAGACAGTCACCCCAGAAGATACAGTCACTGCAGGGGCAGACAGTCACCCCGAAAGATGACAGTCACTGCAGGGGCAGACAGTCACCCCGGGAGGTGGCAGTCACTGCAGAGGAAGGCCGTCACCCCCAGGAGGTGGCAATCACTGCAGGGGGAGACATTCCCCCGAGGAGGTGACAATCACTGCAGGGGGAGACATTCACCCGAGGAGGTGACAATTACTGCAATGGGGACTTTCACCCCAACAGGTGACAGTCAGTGTAGGGGGAGACAGTCACCCCAGGAGGTGACAATCGCTGAAGGGGGAGACATTCACCCCAGGAGGTGACAATCGCTGCAGGGGAAACAGTCACCCCAGAAGGTGACTGTCAGTGCAGAGGGAGACAGTCACCCCAGGAGGTGGCAATAACTGCACGGGAAGGCCATCACACCCCAGGAGGTGTCAATCACTGCAGGGGGAGACATTCCCCCGAGGAGGTGACAATCACTGCAGGGGGAGACAGTCACCCGAGGAGGTGACAATTACTGAAATGGGGACATTCACCCCAACAGTTGACAGTCAGTGTAGGGGGAGACAGTCACCCAAGAGGGGACAATCACTGAAGGGGGAGACAGTCGCCCAGGAGGTTACAGTCACTGCAGGGGGAGACAGTCACTCCTGAAGGTGACAGTTACTACAATGGGGGACATTCACCCCAAGAGGTGACTGTCAGTGCAGAGGGAGACAGTCACCTCAGGAGCTGACAGTCACTGCAGGGGGGGACAGTCACCCAAGGAGGTGGTAGTCCCTGCAGGGGTGACAGTCACACCAGGTGGTGACAATCACTACATGGGGAGACATTTCCCCAGGAGGAGACAATCACTGCAGGGGGCAGACAGTCACCCGGGGAGGTGACAATCACTGTAGGTGGGGGAGACAAAGCCCATGAGAGTACAATTACTGCAGGGGGAGAGAGTCACCCATGAGAGGACAATCACTGCAGGGGGAGAGAGTCACCCAGGTGGTGAGAATCACTGCAGGGGAAGGGAGTCACCCTAAAGGAGGTGACAATCCGAGGAGGTAACCATCACTGCAAGGGGGAGACAGTCATCCCAGGAAATGACAATCACTGCAAGACGACACAGAAATTGCAGGAGAAAAAATGCATGGCAGGGGGAGATCGATAATATTGCGCTATGTTGTAAAGCGCTCTCTGTCACTGGTATGGGTTCGTAGCACTGTGGGCTGGACGCTTGCTGCAGAGGGAGACACTCACTGCAGGGGGTCCAAACACAGAAGGAAAAACAGTCAGTGAAGCAGGAGACGGTCACTGCAGAATGATACAATCCCAGCAGAGGGAGACAATTACTACAGAAGATACCCACAGGTTATTACTGCAGGGGAAGAAGACGCTACAGGGGGGGACATGTACTAGTGGAGACAGTCCCCACAGGGGCGGTGGGAGGCAAACACTGAAGGGCGGTCACTGGGTCCCTTCACTGAAGGAGGAGACAACCACTGAGAGGGAAATCACTGCAGGTGAAAAACACTGCAGAAGGAGAAAACCACTAACGGGAGCACAATCACAGCATGCGAAGACAATCACTGCACGAGGAGACAACCACTGTAAGGGGAAACCACTGCAGGAGAAAAGCATTGCAGACGGAAGCAACCATCAGATAATCACTGCATGAGAGACAACCACGAGAAGGCGAAAACACTACAGGAGAAAAGCACTTCAGACGGAGGCAACCATCAGATGATCATTGCATGAGAGACAACCTCTAAAGCAGAAATCACTGCAGGAGGAGAGAACCACTGTAAGGGGAAACCACTGCAGGAGAAAAGCACTGCAGACGGAGGCAACCATCAGATGTTCATTGCATGAGAGACAACCTCTAAAGCAGAAATCACTTCAGGAGGAGAGGACCACTGTAAGGGGAAACCACTACAGGAGAAAAGCACTGCAGACGGAGGCAACCATCAGATGTTCATTGCATGAGAGACAACCTCTAAAGCAGAAATCACTTCAGGAGGAGAGGACCACTGTAAGGGGAAACCACTGCAGGAGAAAAGCACTGCAGACGGAGGCAACCATCAGATGTTCATTGCATGAGAGACAACCTCTAAAGCAGAAATCACTTCAGGAGGAGAGGACCACTGTAAGGGGAAACCACTGCAGGAGAAAAGCACTGCAGACGGAGGCAACCATCAGATGTTCATTGCATGAGAGACAACCTCTAAAGCAGAAATCACTTCAGGAGGAGAGGACCACTGTAAGGGGAAACCACTGCAGGAGAAAAGCACTGCAGACGGAGGCAACCATCAGATGTTCATTGCATGAGAGACAACCTCTAAAGCAGAAATCACTTCAGGAGGAGAGGACCACTGTAAGGGGAAACCACTGCAGGAGAAAAGCACTGCAGACGGAAACAACCATCAGATGATCACTGCATCAGAGACAACCACTGAAAGGGGATATCACTTCAGGAGGAGACATCCACTGTAAGGGGAAACCACTGCAGGAGAAAACAATGCAGACAGAGGCAGCCATTAGATGATCACTGCATGAGGAGACAACCACTAAAGAGAAACACAATGACTGCAGCCGTCAGTTGCCCACCTGAGGGTGATTTCTGATGTGGACACATTGCTGCTTGGGAACCAGGGCTCCAATATCGGTTACTATCCTCCTGGACATTATGAGAGTCTTGAGAGGTCCCTGATAACTGCCACAGTGTTACCCTTCCCAGAATTCCCTTCGGGAAAGAGGTGGCAAACTGTACCGTTGACATCTCTTACCCCTGCCCCCAGTTCAGAACCTGAAAGGTTTTCAGAAAGTGTAAACATTTGCAAAACGTCAGTGCCTCTGAGAGTTCAGTGAATGATACATGTTTCAAAGAGCACCGCTATCTGAATGACACAAGACCTAGTAAGATCGTTATTTTGTCCTCCCTTGTCCCCCCTCCTTGACTTCTCCCCCCTAGAAACACTTGTGTACAGGTGCGTCATAAATGCCACATCATATCACATCAATGTGTTTTCATTCTGCTTCCCTGCACTTAGGTGTGCAGCCCAGGGCACTGAATCATAGGTTGGAATGGAATTTGCACAGGATCACAGCCCGTTGGCAAAGTGAGGAAGCTGGGCTTGGAGCTCTTTAAAGACCCGGGAGGTGAGAGTAAGCATGAATGCTTGCTTGTACTGCTGGTTCCATGGAGTACACCCCACAGCCAGTGGCATACCGAGCGGGTACTTGAGCTCTTTTGAGTGCCTGGCTGGGACTTTTGTCACTGGGAAACCTCTCCACTTCAGCCCTTCAATGAGGGTGCCCAACGGGAAAGGTGCATTTCCTGATCAGCATGGCCACTGTCCTGGCAGCAGGACACCTTACCGTGTCTGAACTGGAGAGGTGTCCCGCTGCCAGGACAATGTCCCAAGGAGCTCTGTGAGCTAATGTGAGCCATTAGGCACTGACGGGGGGGGGGGGGGGGGAGGGGGGAGCTACTAGCAGGGACTTTTGTCCCTTTAGAAATGTGCATGGGAGGGAGTGATCAGCAGTGAGAAGGGTGCATAATGTGGCAGGCTTTATGAAATAATGACTATGGCTTTACCCAAAGGAGATTTATTAGTCTAACATTAATCTGCATGATGCTATTGTGACTTTGCATGAAGGATGGGGAGAATACAACTAAAGCCGTCCTCTTATTTCTCAATATATTTCTATACTGATGTATGTAGTGTAAAGTTAATTGTGGAAGGGGAGTTTCTCGTGTAATGTGCTTTGCTTCCAAGGCATTGCTTTAAATAAAGCATTATTTAGGAACATGAAATGCAAAGGGAACCTTAATAAATATCTATATCAACTAAACCTGGGAAGATGTGCTCAGTTGCTTAAATTGTCCACATCCCGGTTTCGCCATTTAACCAAAGGGTGTGATCCTGGGCAGATCATTTAATCACACTGTATTTTATCTGTATCTCTGCGATTCACTTCAGATCGTATGTTAATATATCATGCCGTTTTTTTTTTAAATGACCATAGAGTTGCTCCATAAATAACAATCGTGCCATTGAGGTATGTTGCACCACAAAGTTATTTGCCACTTGGCTTACATATGGCAACTTATTCTAAAGTCACTTCTATGGGGCCTCCAAGTATCAAACACTGATGGTGCTCCTTGCAATGCCCTTCTGTTGGTGCAATCTATATGCAAATTAGGAGGTGTGTATGTATTTTGCCCCAGAGGACCTGGACAGAGCTCTAATAGATGAGTTTCTTGCATCTGTAATGATTCTGCAGTTTTATTTATTTTTTATGTGTTAAAATGCTACCAAAAAAGTAGATTGGGAAGGGGTGGGTTGTTTGTGGGCGCAAATGAGACCACATGGAATTGCGCGCACTGCATTTGGGGGGAAATTAGCAAGACTTTTTTCGTGTGGCTATGGGTGGTGCATAATTCTCAAGGTTTTTGGTTTTCAAATGTATGCAGGTATGCACACCGAGCAGGTTCAGGGCACTGCAGACACACCTTGTGAACGTGAGGCGGCATTGAACCTCGCAGGCCTACGTCACTTCCGTCGCTAACCGAGTTGCCATGCGTACTATTACGTGATAGGCAAACACTCTCCCAGCATACAAAGCAAGGTGTGCAAATACGTTTTTAACACAGCGATTTGTTTTCGGTTGTGTGTTTCAATAGAAAGCTGTTGGTTACTGCTGGATTGGGGCGTAGGAAAGGTCATTATAGTGGTACATGATCTCTTGCAACTTGTCGTGGAGCAAGTGTGAATGTTGGTCGCTAAAACCAGCAATGGGACGTTTGCATCAGATGAGAACTGCCCAAGAAAGCTGTAGTGGGCTGCTCAAATGGGTGCCCTCTTACGAGTCAATTAAAATGACTGGCACAAAAAACACGCCTTTTACACCAGTTTATTTCAGTGGTGCGTCCTGGTTCACACCCAGCGCGTTATTACCACAAACTTTCCAAACATAATAGAAAATAGAAATAGCCCAAATATTCAAACCGACAACTCTATTTACAAAAATGTGTCAAACGAGCATCACCATTTCTTTATATCCGTGTCTTCAATATATGACCAAGACCTTAATACAGCAATCATACGAGAAGCCGTTGTCCATCTAAACAGGTGGCCAAACGCTAGAGTGACTACTGTTTTTTAGTCATATGCACATTTCCCTAGAATTAACCCACGAGGCGGTGTTCAAGCTTCTTACTTTGTTGTAAAACGTCTTTTTTCCTTTTTGACCCTACAGTTAAAGTGCATTCCATGCCGAGGAGCGGGCACTCTTATTAAACGTGGCATGTCATACTGACGTTTCCTTGGTTACGTGGCGCAGACGTATGGGGTAAGCGGAAGTGACATAAGGGAAACGGGAGATTCATATGTAATAATACACATTTGCGACGCCAAAAAGCGACGGAAATTTAAGAAGACATTTCTAAGGACTTAGAAATTCATGTTAAAATAATCTGTTCTTGCACATTTTTCTTTTTCTCAATGCACAATAAACTATTTTCTTAATCCAATTTCCGTATTTTGACACACAATTGTTTTCTAATCGACACAAAATCTAGATCCAAGTCGATTTCCAGGGCCGTATGCTTGAGCGAGATTAGAAAACGGTTGATTAGCGTTGTCAAGACAGCAGGTCGTTTGCACTTAATTGCCTGCACTATCAAGTAATGTATTGGGCGGTCTTGGTCTGTAATGATGTTTACAATAAAATGCACTCTACATTAAAATGCTTTGGCCCTTAAGAGCTAATCCCTAGTTAAAGACACCCACTGCGTACCGAGACACTGTATGCCGAGACCGATTTAGAAAGCTCTAGAATTCCTTGCCCGGTGTCACCCTCAAGTCTTCGGAGCCACTCTGTTTCCTGCGTTAAATGAGCTCCAGTCCCACATAAGAGGCTATAGGATAGGAGCAATCCTCTGACGCTATAAGCACAAGGATCTTTGACAAAGTGCTCTATCATCCCCAGCGACGCAACTTTCCTTCTTAATCACACTCTTCTGACTAGTGATCTACACAACCAAATATATTACGTCTCACACTTGTTCTTCCAACATCAAAGTCTCATATATGTCGGCCTATTCTTACTGTTAATGTTACGTTTATCGATAGTTTGCAGATTGAGGTCAATTGTTTTATTGACTGCTGCATTGTCTTAACAAATGGCAGTTCCGTGAGTGATGCTGTCAGTCTAGAAAAATGGATACCTCTCATGATTGACGGCAAACGTATTTTGGTGGCCGAAGGCCAACCGTCTCATGCACGATACGATAGAAATAGAGGTTTCCGAGTTTACCGATGAACAGCCATTTTGATGTAACAAGGATCGCCATTTTGTTTTCTAACAATTGCTCATTGCTTTCTGTTCAAATTGCTTCGCAGCACATTTTCTGCTTACACTGCTCGACTGTTAATATTGTTGTCCAGAATGTGAAAGGGCAAGGCCGCGAGGCTAATAAAGAGTTCGCTGAAACACAACGTGGGCAGCCCAGAGAGGAATGCCCAGCTCCCTCCGGGTGTAGCCTTGAAGGAGAGCCGCAGGGCGTTTAATCATTTCACAGCTGCCAGCCAGTCTCGTTATATGGTAGAAAATGTTAGAATAAGGCAGCTAGAGGTCTGAATTATGCTCCTCTTACGGCCCCCCTTTTCTAGCCCTGTAGAGCGTGTCAGCTCCCAGGACACGAATAGCAACTCAAAGATAGTAAGGTCTGGAATGTGACTCTTCCCCCGTATATAGCTTGCTTAAAAGAACAGAAGCATGATGTTCTGTTCAACAAAGAAGTCTGTCTCTACACTTGCAAAATTGCATATTGTTGCATATTGTTACTAGAATAGATATTTGAAGGTGTCATATTCGTCGAAATTGTCCATCATCACACTGAGTTCAAAGAAACCCAATAAAGGGCGGTGTTAACATGTCATAGCTGATTATAAGATATGCATTTTGTATATATGTAACTGATGTATGTAATTCGCTCTCTTGCGTCCCTCGAGGTCTAGAGATACACGTCGCAGGGCGTGAGACCGAGCTGGCCAACTGAGACTCTTTTGCTTTGCAATAAACCCTAGCTTTGGGAATACAACCTCGTGTCTGGCATATATATCGTGTGTGGTGACTTGCCTTGTTTCCATAGACGTGAGAGACCCCTAGGGGCCCCTTTCAAGATGGCACCCAAATAGGGACCCTCCCCCACTTGTTCCAACCTGTACGTTGTAATTGAGTAAAGGCAGAGAACGGCGAGGATGGGACGATCGAGCCGGGATCAAGAGGTGTTCGGGGCACCCTGTAGAAGTGATGAGAGATTCCTTTGCAGATCTGCACACATCTGATCCCTGATCGACGTACCCGGCTAGAGAACAATGGGGCGAGGGTCCCGAAACGAGGCAGAAGCCAAGAAACGCAGACACAACGTCATTGATTGCGTCAGTATACAGACAAATTGTGTCCTGGAGGATAAATTGATTTATCAGGTGAGTCATACCCCGAATCAAAATAACCCTGATATTGGTTGAGAGTTGACTTTGCAAAATCAAACACCCTAGGTAAGGTTGATTAACCAAGGGGAGGTTGAAACATGCCTGGGGTATTGTCCACCCTAGTGGGGTTTTTCCGCTGCAGTAGATAATCTTTGGAAGATGGCCAAATTGCACCACCTGGGGGAACGCCGGCGTATGAGATGTATGTGAAGTATGGTGTGGGAGCGATAATATTCTGTGAGACTTGGCATAGGCAAACCAGAAAGCAACAAGACCATCAGTGGCCGATAAATGGTAGTTTTGAGATAGCGAGAATAGATAACCTGGAAAGGGTGTTGATAAGAAAGAAAGTGCGTCCTGCAGCATTTGATATCGTTAAGGACTGGAGAAGGGAAGCAATGCTCCGACTTAGAAGTAGAGCGAAGCATGCGTGCAGGCATAAATCAAAAGGTGAAGTAGCAGAAGAAAAGGAGGAAGAGGAGTGGACTGAGAGTCTAAGGAGGTCAGGTAGACGTGACCAGTTGAATATAGAAAAAATATACCCACAACGAGAATTGCACATAGCAGATGAATTGATAGAAAACATATTGATCCATACAAAACAAGGCCCAAGATCAGAAGCGAGGCCAAACACGCCAGTAACAACTGCCCAAGCCCCTCCCGTAGCTCAAGCCCTCCCACAGCCACAGACCGCGCACGTAACACTTCCTATTAGCCAACCAGGCCCACAGCAGACACTCCTCGCTCCTGTTGTCCCATCCGCACCTCCAACCTTAGATACAGACTCGGTATCGTCCGTCCCTCCCGGGGTTGAAGTTGAAACCGCGGGGGCGAGAGGCAGGACTGAACAAAGTAGATGCACAAGGGTAACTAGCAGCGCGATCAGCAAGGAAAGGAAGGTGGAATTGCAGCAACAGGCAGAGATGTATATAGACGGGAATGATGGGACGGCAGCATTGGCCTCGATGTATAACTTCCGAAGAAGCAACGAAAGACAGGTAGTGTTGGAATGTATGGGTGAATATTTGGTGGAGAGATGGAAACAGTTAATTGGGAAATTACCACCGCAGTGATTGTTAGATTTGAATGCATTAGCACGCTGTAGAAAAAGAGATGAAGGAGTAAGGGAACATGTATATGGACTTTTTGAACTTAAAAATGAATTGGATAATGATTATGCTGAAATGTTTACTGCACCTGGATACAGGGGTAAGGATATCGGGAGAGATAGGAAGGAAGGGGTAGAGCCATATATACAACGATGACATTCAGTGTTGTCCGTACAAAGGGGCGATAAATTGAAAGTATGTATACGAGAGGCATTAAAATGGATGTCGAATCCTAGTATCCCCATAATGGACATACATGAGATATTTGATGAATATTCCATGCCTATGAAAAGGAAAGCATTGCAGTCGATGGCTGAACATTTAATAGATAAAGATATAAAAAGCGACAAGGCCAGCCCCCCGAAATAATTGCGATATATAAGAGAGCACTATCGCTTGACTTAGGAATATTGTTGCACATGAGAGAAGGAGGAGGGACAGTGAGTGCGGCATTTCCTATAAGAGAGGTCCCACCGACCTTTGTGCCCAAAGTAGAGATTCCTGCAGCGGGCACCGTATCGGCGCAGGTAACACCAGCCCATTATACCGCCCAATATGTGCATGTCCCCTTTTCCAGACAGGAGGTGAACAACATAAAGCAGACGATTCCTGATGTAAGAAAGAATCCTGCAGGGTTTTACAAGGAAGTAGAGTCCTGCCGACAATCATCCGTGCTTACCATGGGTGACATAGACATAATATTCCCAGTGATCCTGCCAACAGACATATGGAAGCAAATAAGAAAGGTGGATGATGTAACGACCTTTGGCGCCACATGGGCGGATTTGGTAATAGAAGACAGGAATAAAGCGGTTGGAGGAACACCGGGAGCGAACCTGGTAGCATTACCATCACGCATTGTAAATAAATTAAAAGAAATTGTCCCAGAGAAAAGAATTCAATGGGACAAATTGACTGCATGTGTACAAGGCAAGGATGAGTTAGCTACAGATTATTTTAATAGGTTTGAAGAAGTATTTACAGACATCAGTGGGCAGGATGTGAGCTCGGAAGCAGAGAAGAGGCTATTTGTTGACAAATATGTGAGGGGATTAAAACCTCCAATCCAGAACCTAATAATGACATCAGAGAGTGCATGGCAAGCAAAAACGCTGGGCGAAGTATTACACATGGCCCAATATTATGAGAACAGAGTGAATGCGGAGACAGAGAAAGAGAAGAAGGATTGGGTAAATCTGAAGACACGGGTGCTACTGCAGCAAATAGCAGGACATATTAGAGGGAGAGGGAATGCACAAGGAAGGAGTAATTCGAATATGCATGGGGGGCCATTGGGACCAAATCAGTCTGCGTACTGTAAGGAGGAAGGACACTGGTGAGCGTAATGTCCACATCTGCAGAATAGAAATGGGTCTGGTCAGAGAAGACAGCACACAGGGCACCAAGGAGCGAATGGACCAAATAGGAATAGTGTGCAGCAGCACCACAATAATGGAGGTAATCAAAACCAAGCCCAAAACCAAAGTGCTCCTAACCAGAATCAGGGCCAGCAAAACCAACAGTATGGAAACCAGAGTGGGGGAAATAGAGGGAAGAGTGGGAAAGTTTTCGATACACAGCCAAATACGTATTACAGTAATAGTAGTGATTACACATCGGATGATGTGTTATTTCCCTAATAGGACAGCCCAGGGCAGGGGTCGGAACCAGTGTCTATTCCCGTGAATCAGAAAGGACCCTACGTAGAAATGAGAGTCGGGAATGAGGAGCACCGCTTCCTTGTAGATGCAGGAGCGCAAAAGTGTTCAATAGACCATCACTTTGTTCCGGATATACCACTGTCAGCGCAAAAGATTGTTTCCGTAGGGTTCGCAGGTACACCAGTCATAAACCCCGTGTCCCAACCAGTCCCAGTTAGTATAGGACCATTCAGTGAACATTGTCCTTTCCTTTTAACAGATAATTGTGGGGAGAACTTGTTGGGATTGAATTTATTGAAAAAACTAGGTGCGATTATACTTTGTACGTCAGACAGGGTGTTTCTAACGATTTGGCCACAAAATGCCCCTGTGTTAGAATTCATGTCTGAAACCTTGCCAGGAGAGTTAAGTAAAGTGCCAACCTGTATATGGGCAATGCATGATAATGATGTAGGATGCTTGAAAATAGAGCCAGTAAAGATCATTTTGAAAGAGGGTGTTACACTGCCGCGAATTCCACAATACAGAATTTCGGCTGATGGTGAGAAAGGATTGAAGAGTATTGTTACAGATTTGGTGAAATTAGGGGTGATTGAAGAAATTACAGGCAGTACATGCAACAGCCCGATTCTTCCAGTTTATAAAAAGGGAGGCAATGAAGTACCATACCGTTTCATAATTGATTTGCGCGCGCTGAAAAAAGTAGTAGATCCACAATTTCCTTTGGTCCCAGACGTCACTACAATATTGACAATGATACCTGCCTCAGCAGAATACTTTAGCGTAATTGATTTAAAAAACACGTTCTTTAGCATTCCGGTGGACAAGGACAGTAGATATTTGTTCACGTTCACATTAGGGGGACGATCATTTACATTTACGTGGATTCCGCAAGCATACACGGAAAGTCCGAGTATTTACAGTAGAGCATTGAAAGAGCAGCTAGACATGCTAGAATTACCAGTGGGTTGCGTACTCTTGCAATACATAGATGATCTGTTGTTAGCTGCTGACACAGCGGAGATTTGTAAAGAAAGCACTGTATTACTATTGTCACACCTAGCGGCACATGGCCATAAAGCTAGTCTGAAGAAATTTCAATATAATCGAAAGGAGGTGGCCTATTTGGGCTACCTACTTTTGAAAGAAGGGAGAAGGCTAACGCCAGAACGCATAGGAAGTATTTCTTGTATGCCTATTCCAAAGACACAGAAAGGAGGCAGAGCCATGATAGGCATGGCTTTGTATTGCCGACAATGGATCAGTAATTTTGCATTAATTGTGAAACCGATGGTGAACTTGACTAGAAAGGATGCGGTCATGCCTTTACAGTGGGATGAGGAATGTCAGAGAGCGTTTGATCAATTGAAAACTGCATTGTGTTCTGCTCCTGTTTCGGGCACACCAAATTATGAAAAGGTTTTTAGACTGTTTGTGTGTGAAAGTGAAGGATGTGCATTGGCGGTTTTGACACAGGAACAAGGTGGAAGAAATAGGCAGTGCGGCTATTTCTCTTCCGCGCTGGACCTTGTAGCGCGCGCACTACCACGATGTTTGCGATCTGTCGCGGCAGCTGCTGCGTCAGTGAAACAAACGGAAGGGATGGTATTGGGGCATACTTTAATTCTGATGGTGCCACAAGTTTGTAAAAATGTCTTTCAAGTATCTGTCGCAAATTTCTGTCGTCGCCGGACAGTTTAAAAGTAAGTGGCGTATAGTTTCCTTGTCCATAGTGGACTTGCAGAAACGGCAGGAGCTGGACAAAGATTGTTGTCTAGTCGCCAATATTTCGTTGGTTTCTAGAAGATTTAGTCTGATTTTTAAGAAGTAATTTCGGGCTGCTCTGTTAGGAAATAATTTCAAAAATTGTTGAATGAAGTCAAGTTTCTTAGAGAAGGGAGGGAGGGGACTGATAAGTTTATAGTTGGAGGCAAGGTCAATGGTGTTAATCCAGTCGAGTTCTTTAATTTTCTTGACAACTCTGACTGGATTGGTAATTAGATCTTCTGTGTTGCAGGCAACTGAGTCCAAGATGTTCAAAACTTTAGTTTCCCATCGAGTGAGCATATGACAAGTACCCAGTCGGATTTCTTCGCTTATCAGATGGTAAGCATATGGCGTATCTTTCTGTATGCATTTCCGGTAGAGCATAACACTGTTACAATCCACAATTGCTTTTAACGAGTAGAGAGTTAGTTCACGTCTGATTACTGATATCGAAGTTGTTTTCGGGAGGCCCAAGATTGGACGCCAGAAATTTGCTTCTAGTTTTGGCCATAAATCAAGTGGGAGGTTCGGCACGAATCGTTGTTTCAGTTTCTTGGAAGTCGCCTAAATAGGACCGAAACAAGGCCGGAGCCAGCGGACAACCCTGTTTGACACCCCTATTGGTTGTTATTGCTTCTGTTAATGTGCCTTGTTGGTTCAGGCGGACCCTCATAGAAGTATTTGAATAGAGAGCTTTAATTGGGTTGAGTACGTCTAATGGACATCTCCATAAGGCAAGCTTTCTTCACAGTCTTTCTCGATCTACTTTATCGAATGCCTGTGTGAGATCGACAAAGGTGATGTATAGGCGTGGGCGACCCTCCAAGATTTTGCTTTTAAGGGCGCTCAATATCAAAATGTTGGCGTTTGTCCCCAAGTTCTTTTTAAAGCCAGTTTGTAACTTATCTTGACACGGGGAATCGTTGGCCCAAGTTGTAAAGTGTTTTAGCAGCAAAGACCCAAACATCTTACCTATTGGATCAAGGAGGGCAATAGGGCGATAATTCGCTGGGTCTAGCCTATCTCCTTTTTTATAGATAGGGACCACGTTTGCACATGTCCATGAAGGCGGGATGGTTTTTGTGGCTGAACAACGTTTGAATATTTGGCTCAAGAGAGGAGCCCAGGCCTCCGGATGGGATTTCAAATCGAGGTTCGTGATGCCATCAGGCCCAGGCGCACGTGACGGTTTTAAAGTTAATTGTGGAAGGGGAGTTTCTCATGTAATGTGCTTTGCTTCCAAGGCATTGCTTTAAATAAAGCATTATTTAGGAACATGAAATGCAAAGGGAACCTTAATAAATATCTATATCAACTAAACCTGGGAAGATGTGCTCAGTTGCTTAAATTGTCCACATCCCGGTTTCGCCATTTAACCAAAGGGTGTGATCCTGGGCAGATCATTTAATCACACTGTATTTTATCTGTATCTCTGCGATTCACTTCAGATCGTATGTTAATATATCATGCCGTTTTTTTTTTTTAAATGACCATAGAGTTGCTCCATAAATAACAATCGTGCCATTGAGGTATGTTGCACCACAAAGTTATTTGCCACTTGGCTTACATATGGCAACTTATTCTAAAGTCACTTCCATGGGGCCTCCAAGTATCAAACACTGATGGTGCTCCTTGCAATGCCCTTCTGTTGGTGCAATCTATATGCAAATTAGGAGGTGTGTATGTATTTTGCCCCAGAGGACCTGGACAGAGCTCTAATAGATGAGTTTCTTGCATCTGTAATGATTCTGCAGTTTTATTTATTTTTTATGTGTTAAAATGCTACCAAAAAAGTAGATTGGGAAGGGGTGGGTTGTTTGTGGGCGCAAATGAGACCACATGGAATTGCGCGCACTGCATTTGGGGGGAAATTAGCAAGACTTTTTTCGTGTGGCTATGGGTGGTGCATAATTCTCAAGGTTTTTGGTTTTCAAATGTATGCAGGTATGCACACCGAGCAGGTTCAGGGCACTGCAGACACACCTTGTGAACGTGAGGCGGCATTGAACCTCGCAGGCCTACGTCACTTCCGTCGCTAACCGAGTTGCCATGCGTACTATTACGTGATAGGCAAACACTCTCCCAGCATACAAAGAAAGGTTGTGCAAATACGTTTTTAACACAGCGATTTGTTTTCGGTTGTGTGTTTCAATAGAAAGCTGTTGGTTACTGCTGGTTTGGGGCGTAGGAAAGGTCATTATAGTGGTACAAGATCTCTTGCAACTTGTCGTGGAGCAAGTGTGAATGTTGGTCGCTAAAACCAGCAATGGGACGTTTGCATCAGAAGAGAACTGCCCAACAAAGCTGTAGTGGGCTGCTCAAATGGGTGCCCTCTTACGAGTCAATTAAAATGACTGGCACAAAAAACACGCCTTTTACACCAGTTTATTTCAGTGGTGCGTCCTGGTTCACACCCAGCGCGTTATTACCACAAACTTTCCAAACATAATAGAAAATAGAAATAGCCCAAATATTCAAACCGACAACTCTATTTACAAAAATGTGTCAAACGAGCATCACCATTTCTTTATATGCGTGTCTTCAATATATGACCAAGACCTTAATACAGCAATCATACGAGAAGCCGTTGTCCATCTAAACAGGTGGCCAAACGCAATCATACGAGAAGCCGCTGTCCATCTAAACAGGTGGCCAAACGCAATCATACGAGAAGCCGTTGTCCATCTAAACAGGTGGCCAAACGCTAGAGTGACGACTGTTTTTTAGTCATATGCACATTTCCCTAGAATTAACCCACGAGGCGGTGTTCAAGCTTCTTACTTTGTTGTAAAACGTCTTTTTTTCTTTTTGACCCTACAGTTAAAGTGCATTCCATGCCGAGGAGCGGGCACTCTTATTAAACGTGGCATGTCATACTGACGTTTCCTTGGTTACGTGGCGCAGACGTACGGGGTAAGCGGAAGTGACATAAGGGAAACGGGAGATTCATATGTAATAATACACATTTGCGACGCCAAAAAGCGACGGAAATTTAAGAAGACATTTCTAAGGACTTAGAAATTCATGTTAAAATAATCTGTTCTTGCACATTTTTCTTTTTCTCAATGCACAATAAACTATTTTCTTAATCCAATTTCCGTATTTTGACACACAATTGTTTTCTAAACGACACAAAATCTAGATCCAAGTCGATTTCCAGGGCCGTCTGCTTGAGCGAGATTAGAAAACGGTTGATTAGCGTTGTCAAGACAGCAGGTCGTTTGCACTTAATTGCCTGCACTATCAAGTAATGTATTGGGCGGTCTTGGTCTGTAATGATGTTTACAATAAAATGCACTCTACATTGAAGTGCTTTGGCCCTTATGAGGTAATCCCTAGTTAAAGACACACACTGCGTACCCACTGTATGCCGAGACCGATTTAGAAAGCTCTAGAATTCCTTGCCCGGTGTCTCCCTCAAGTCTTCGGAGCCACGCTGTTTCCTGCGTTAAATGAGCTCCAGTCCCACATAAGAAGCCATAGGATTGGAGCAATCCTCTGACGCTATAAGCACAAGGATCTTTGACAAAGGGATTGATCATCCCCATAGCGACTCACCTTTCCTTCTTAATCACACTCTTCTGACTAGTGATCTACATAACCAGATATACCAACTTCTCACTCTTGTTCTTCCAACATCCATGTCTCTTATATGTCGGCCTATTCTTACTATCATTGTTACGTTTATCGATAGTTTGCAGATTGAGGCCAATTGTTTTATTGATTGCTGTATTGTTTTAACAAGTGGCAGTTCCCTGAGTGATGCTTACTTTTGATGTGTCGGTAGTGTTGATGACCTGGGTAAGCCCCGTGATGGCGTGCGGGCCCCCAGGGTCTAAGCACCAGCGCGCGCGGGCGGGCGCGCAAGAAAGCACGCCGGAGACGTCTGGTTTTTCCGGTGCTCCGGCGCGAACTGCCGGGCACCGCCTTTATTATTCTAACGCGCATGCGCCGGCCCCTGGGCCGCGCATGCGCACCTCGTGTACTACGTACACAACATCCCTCCTTTTCCCCCCAAACAACAAACACATTGAACAGTGGTACCAACGTGGCTCAAGTCAAACTGTACTTAACAGGGCCTGTTACTCATGCCGCTGAGTCCATGATGAAATCCTGGAATCTTTGCGGCGGACGACGTCCTTCCCTGCGCGGGTACCTGGGTGAACCTCTCTCAGGGTTCTCTGGTCCCCCGGGGTCCTCTGGCGGCTCACCGCCTCCTTGCGGCGCCTCTGCTGTTTGTCCTTGGTTTGGATTGGTTTCTTCTTCCACTGGAAGGATACGTTTCTGGTTACTGTACCCCGCGCATTCGCAGCTGTGACCATTGACCCTTTGACATGAGTGACTCCCATTGGTTGGGTTTCGTAAGTCATCGAGAGTTTTCCTTCCGGTTTCCTATTCCGGACTAGGACAGTGTCTCCTACCGCTATCTCTCTTTCTGGCAACCTCCGCCTTGTTGTTTCGTTCTCGTTCCTTGCTGCTCTTTCTGCTGTCACCCGTGCGCTATCGATCACTCCCGGGTGTCTGTCTCCCGCTTCGGGTATTAGCCCTCTGGGTATTCGCCTGAACAGCGCCTCGGCGGGTGCGATTTCGGTGGATCGATGTGGGGTGGACCGGTATTCATGAAGGAAGTCAATTAGATAGTGTCGTAGGTCCTCCCCTCCATTGACAGAAATTCGAAAAACCTTGTTCAGTGTCCGCATGAACCGCTCAACCTCCCCATTGGCCCTTGGCCATAGCGGGGTTACCTTCCGGTGCTTTATTCCTCGTTCTTCGCAATACCTAGAAAACTGCTGTCCTTGGAATGGTGCCCCGTTGTCTGAGCAGATCTCAAAGGGGAATCCATGGGTGGCGAAGATTTTGTCCATTGCCAGGATGGTGTGATCACTGGCGATGGATTCTACGAGCTCCATCTCTGGATACCACGACCACTGGTCTGTGACCACCAGGAAATATAGGCCCCTTCCAGTCGAGCCGAAGTCCGCGTGCACCATTCCCCATGGTACGTCACTCCGCTCCATGGCCTGAATGGGTGGGCCCCTTTCCACAGGACTCGTAGCTTGGCAGGGAATGCAGGTCCTCACAAACTCGGCCACCCTGTGCTCCAGATCGGGAAACCAGACCTTCAGCCTGAGGCGTGCCTTCATCTTGGTCATGCCCTGGTGTCCTGTGTGGGCCAAATGGAGGACCCTCATGACCAGTGACCTGGGGATCACGATCTGGTGCCCTCGCAGTAACAGACCGTCCGTGGACACCGAGAGCTCGTGTCGAGCCTTCCACAGCAACTGCAGGTCCCTTTGCACATCCGGGTTCCTCCTGGCGTTGTTCAAAAGGATGTCCCGCCACTCTCCTGTGGCCACTGCCCTTTTCACCCTCAGGAACGCCTCGTCTGAGTTCGAGTCATCCGCAATGTCCTGTCTCGATAAGGCCACCGGCAGGGCCGATTCAATGACGAGATGTACAGCGTCCCCAGTGTCGGTCATCTCTACGGGGCTCTGGGTGTCCCTCGTGCCTGGATGGCGAGAAAGATAATCGGCGGGGTTATGTGTCCCGGGGCGGTATACTAGCTTGACGCCGTATTCCATGAGTGATAGCATCCATCTCTCGATGCGGGGTGGTGGCTTGGATGATGTTCCCGACAAAATAGGAATCAGGGGTTTATGGTCCGTCACCACGACAACAGGTTTGCCGAGGATGTATATTCTGAAGTGTTTGCACCCCCACAGGATGGCAAGGGCTTCCCTTTCTATCTGGGAATATCTCCTCTCCGTGTCGGTGAGGGCTTTGCTGGCATATGCTATGGGCCTCATGACCCCTAGTTCGTCTGCCTGCATGAGGACTGCCCCCAGTCCCACCGGGCTGGCATCGACCACAATCTCCGATTCCCGGCTGGGATTGAAATAGGCCATTGTTTCCTGCTCTGACAGGGCTTCTTTGATGGTCCTGAAGGATCGTTGTTCATTCTCAGTCCACTGCCAGGCCACGTCGTTCCTGGTGAGTGCCCTCAGTGGTTCCGACAGAGAGGCCAAGTCCTTGATAAAACGGCCGCAGTAGTTGACCATCCCTAAGAAGCTCCGTACTTCAGCCGGTGATGTGGGTGGAGGTGCCTCTCTAATGTCCTTAACTTTTCCAGGATCCGGGGATATGCCCCCAGCATGAAAGGTGAACCCAAAGAATTCCAGTCGGTCTTTTAGGAATTCGCACTTCTCTTTGTGCAGAGTTAAACCCACCGCCTGTAGTCTCTCAAAAGTGTTCTCCAGCCGTTTAAGATGTTCCACTTCTGACCTGGCAAAGACTAAGATGTCGTCGGACATGTTTATGACTCCTTTCAGTCCGGACAGGGCTCCTCTGATGGCGTTTTGGAAAACCTCCACTGCGGACGAGATTCCAAAGTTTAATCTTTTGTACTGATACAACCCCTCATGAGTTGTGAATGTTGTAATGTACCTCGACTCAGGGTGTAACTCTAACTGGTGATACCCAGACCTTAGGTCCAGTTTAGAAAAGACTTTGGCACCTTGGAGTTCTCCGACGATGTCATCTAGAGTGGGTGTGAGATGACGCTCCCTTTTGATGGCGGCATTTGGGAGCCTCATGTCCACGCAAATGCGTACTGCCCCCGGTTTCTTCGGTTTTGGGGCCACCACGACAGGCGAAACCCAAGGGGTGGGACCTTCCACTCTTTCAATAATGTCCCGGTCGACCAGCTGCTGCAATTCCTCCTCCACTTGGGCTCTTAAGTGAAAAGGAATACGGCGATGTTTGAGGGCCGTCGGCCTCACGGACTTGTCAATATATAAGCGTATGGGCTCTGCTTTCAGCTTTCCAAAGCCCTTGAAGAGTGCTTCAAATCTGTGTAGCATGCCTTCCAGATCGGCGTGGTATACTCCAAACGAGAAGTGGACAATGTCGAGTGCTTCTGATGCCGCACAGCTCAATAAGGAATGTGGGCTGACGCTGGTGACAAAGAACCTTGCTTTAATAGTGTTCTGTCCATGAGATACCGTGGCTACAAACACACCTTGGATGGGTAGAGGTGTTTCCCCTCCGAAAGCATATATTTGCGCTGTGGACGCTGACAGCTCCGGTGGGCCTGGCAGGGCCTCGTAATGTTTGGTGGCCAGCACACAGACTGACGCCCCAGTGTCTATGAGAATGGGAGTGGGGACGTCATCGATGTTAACAGTGCATGTGGGTTGACGTCTCGTGCCAGGACCTTTCACAATGCTGGAAATGAAGAAGATCTCTTCCTCCTCCTCCTCCTCTTCTGCGATGTCCAGGTCCTGCAGACCCTGATCAATCGATGAGATGCCTCTCACTCTGCGAGCGCTTCCACGTCCAACTCTCTCCGGTCCTCTTCCTGCCGCTACAGGGGCGGCAGCCCGGCACATCCTTGCATAGTGCCCCGGTGTGCCACACCGGCCGCACGTTCTCGACTTAGCTGGGCATTCTCCTCCGTGGGGAAGATCATATCCACAGCAGGAGCAAGATGAGGCGTTACCTGGTGTGGGCGTGGCATCAGGCCTTCTCGGCGCCCATTTCGACCTTCCCATTGCCGATCGTCCCACAGCAAATGCGTCTTCATCATTCTTAGGTCGCATGGCAGCGTCCATTTTCGCACCTCTGGCTTCTGCCAGCTCATGTGCCCTTCCCAGGTCAAAAATTTGCTGGAGGGTCAGACCAGGTTCCCTCAGTACTTGCCTTCTAAGTTTGCCGGAGCTGCACCCCTGCAATAGCTGGTTACGGACCATTTCCTCCTCATCGACCCATCTGCAGGAGGTCGTCAGGTGCCTCAAACGGGCACAGAATTTGTCTAGAGGCTCGTCGTCTAATTGTCTTTCGGCGCCCATGACAAATCTATCAAAGTCAACATTTGCCATGGGGAGAAAATGGTCTTTGAGTGCCTGCTTGACTGCGTCATACGTGACCGCAGGGATGACGAGAGAATCGTAGATCTTGTGGACCTCTGCGCCTGCCGAGTAGATCATAGTCGCAACTTTGGTGTCATCATCGTTCACCCCAGATGCCCTGAAGAACATATCCAGCCTCTTGACCCACAGCAGCCACTTTGGGCCCAGTTTGGAAGGGGGGCCAGTTGTATCGAATTCAGGCATGGGGGCCAGGGAGCTGCGAGATCTGCGCGGAATTGGGGCTACGGCACCCTCATCATCAGTCTCTTCGCCCATTTCTGCGTCATGTACTCACAATTGTCTTTTCCTAGAATGATGGGCAGCTTGTCCTGGACTTGTAGTAGTGCTAGGGTGCAGAAACCCACTTCTTTCTTCTTCGATGCCACAGCCCTGCGCCTGCAGGACTGTGGGAGTTCCAAAAATTGAGTTATTTCCCCAAAATACAGCTGGCAGGTGGCGCACGAGCACCCTCTCGGGCCGCAACCACTGCAACTGTGTGTGAGGAAAGGAGCAAGTGAAAAACAAAATGGCCACCGGCACTCCGCGGGTCCGTAATACGGAAGAGCTTTCCGTCTCTCCGAGGCTGTCGGAGCAGGGAAAGTAATCCGTACCTCCTTGTCGCCAGTGTGATGACCTGGGTAAGCCCCGTGATGGCGTGCGGGCCCCCAGGGTCTAAGCACCAGCGCGCGCGGGCGGGCGCGCAAGAACGCACCCCGGAGACGTCTGGTTGTTCCGGTGCTCCGGCGCGAACTGCCGGGCACCGCCTTTATTATTCTAACGCGCATGCGCCGGCCCCTGGGCCACGCATGCGCACCTCGTGTACTATGTACACAACAAATAAAATGCACTCTACATTGAAGTGCTTTGGCCCTTATGAGGTAATCCCTAGTTAAAGACACACACTGCGTACCCACTGTATGCCGAGACCGATTTAGAAAGCTCTAGAATTCCTTGCCCGGTGTCTCCCTCAAGTCTTCGGAGCCACGCTGTTTCCTGCGTTAAATGAGCTCCAGTCCCACATAAGAAGCCATAGGATTGGAGCAATCCTCTGACGCTATAAGCACAAGGATCTTTGACAAAGGGATTGATCATCCCCATAGCGACTCACCTTTCCTTCTTAATCACACTCTTCTGACTAGTGATCTACATAACCAGATATACCAACGTCTCACTCTTGTTCTTCCAACATCCATGTCTCTTATATGTCGGCCTATTCTTACTATCATTGTTACGTTTATCGATAGTTTGCAGATTGAGGCCAATTGTTTTATTGATTGCTGTATTGTTTTAACAAGTGGCAGTTCCCTGAGCGATGCTTACTTTTGATGTGTCGGTAGTGTGGACAGCACGGCCGCAGCCCTCTTTATGCTATAATAACTAAATAATTGGGGTCATGCATTGACGGGCAGTTAGCAATTCAATCAGGGTGTTCCCTCCCAGGTGGTGGGCCAAGGTCCAGAGTACAGGCTTGCATGGTCTTGTGCAGTACCGAGACCTCAGTAGCAAGACCTTTTCGTCTGCCGATGTCAAAGCCGGCCGTCTATCCGGCATTGCTGCATCGGGGTAAATTCTCTCCTCTTCTAGCCGTGGAAAGCTGGTAGACGATTTATGGGCAATGTCAGACTCGGCCAATGGCTTGAGGTGATGGTTCTTTAGCCGCTGTCACTGACTAATCATCTCTCTGCACGTCACGAGGAAGGCCATGAGTGACCACCCAACACCCAATGCCTCTCCAAGTGCCTGCATACCCACCAACTTTGCCTTGTGCACTCGGGCCTTCCTTTTGCCCATTAGATCCATCGTTCGCCCCAATGTTCGAGGATATTCTGTTTCGCAGAGAGATGCTAATCATCGGAAGATGTGAGCTGTCTGAAAGTTGAGCCGAGCAGTCAAGCCTTTGGCTTCATCATGGGAAGTACATTGCTATGGGCAGGGCAGGCTCCTGACCTCCTCCACTGTACATGCATTGATGTTTCTTGTTACTTAAAGTTTAAACTTTAACTCTGCACTTTGAGTCGTGAGAGATTTGACATCTGTGCCCCGGGCTAAACGTCACAATAGATTGAGGGCTGCCTTCTGCCTTCAACTTCCTCAGTTTGCGAGGTCTCGAGCCCTCCCAAGCCAGTGGCTGGCTTTGCCACTCTCCCAGATGTTTCTCAGCGTAGGTAGCCCTGGTTCCCCAACAGTGCAGGACTCTCTCCTCTTGCCTCCTCTTCCTGGTGCCCTCCAGCAGCAGTGGCTCTCTTCAAGGTCTCCTTCGCCCAGGCATGGCACTGGCTGGGACTCTCTAGAACATCAGTGGCTTTCCATAGTCTGCTGGCACTTCCCCCGGGACTCCTTTATCCTTTGTTTCCAGAGGCGGAAGTTGGGACTGGATCATTCTGGGATCCCTTGCCTCGGTATGTGGATCAGTGTCCTGGCACAGATCATATCAGGGTCCTCATAGCGGAGGTTCAGCGAGCATCTGAGTATATGCCTGTCCCTTGGGCTCCACAAATAGGACAAAAAGAAATGCAGTTAATCCTCCCATTGCGAAAGGCGCACATAGCCCACCAGCTGCTGATCTATCTCCTATCCTATGCCTCTCACTACGTCTGGAAGGAACAAGTTCAAGAGGGATATCCTGGTCTCCAACCCATGCCTTCCTATCGATGATTCCTACACCAGCACTTACTCCAGACAGACTCTCACCGACATCCTCTTTGGCGTTCCCTCTCCAGACCTACGTACTCCCGCACCCCATATAGTCTCTGTTCTCTCTCCGGAGGTGGCGTAGCTCCGATCTTTCCTGAGTGGGTCCCTGCTTCTGCCATTCCTATGCAGACCTATTCCTCCTTCAAATGCCTGGTCTGCAGGCTCTCCATCTCTCCTGGCCTCTCCCTGACTGGGGCCACCATCTACAGGCCACCTGGCTAGGTCACCCTCTTCCTCTCAGAAGAGGTTGACCTCTCCTCTTCTCTCCTTGCCTCTTCCTCTCAACATCTCCTCGGAGACCTCAACATACACATGGATACTTTGAATCCCTCCTATGGGCTCTTCCACAACCTTTGTGACACTCTCTCCATTTCCATTCTACCCTCTGGTTCGACACACTGTGCCGGACACACCTTGGATGTTCTCATCTCCTCAGACATCCTCCTCTCTAACCCTCTCACCACTCCTCGCTCTTGGACTGACCACTTTCTGCTCTCTTCCCCCCTGAAACTTATTGTCCCCCAGGCAAAGCCCTCTCCAGCACTGCCACCCTCCTTCTCGGTCATACGCCCATGAAGCGAGTGTCAGTGGCCACCTTTGCCTCAACTTTCTCTGCTCCTTCTACTCCTGCTGCTTACTCCCACCCTGACACAGCCCTCTCTAGCCTGCATCTATCTATCTCCAAAACCTTGGACTCTCCAAAAAGAGGGTCCATATTCAAGCCCACGTGTCTGCGGCCTCTAACAATACCGCCAAACTCTTTAAAATCTGCAAGGAGCTGGCCATTCCTACTGCAGTCTTTACCTCTCCTGTTCCCTCCCAGCCCCTCTGTACAGCTTTTGCTTCTCATTTCACCACTAAAACTCAGGACATCATGTCCTTCCTTTCCTCCTCCTCCTCTCTTTCTCCCTCTACCTCTCTCAGGCCCGATTTAGCCGCCTCTCCCTCTTCTCTTCCTTTCTCTCCCTTCTCTCTGACAACACCTGACAATGTTTCTAGACAAGCCAGATCTATGAAAGTGTTGTCCAAACAGGTGCTCCCCTGCTCTTCCAGAACTATTAAGGACCACATTTCCACCCTTGCTGCAGCCTTGGCCAATTTCTGTAATCACTCTTTCACCTCTGATCTTTCCCCTCTCCCCTCAAGCACTCCCTTGCTTGGAGTGCCTGAGGGGATTGGGGAAAAATCTCCCCATTCCTATTAAAAGCCTTCTGCCGATCCGACATGTCCTGTAAACTATTGCCTGATTTCTATCAATCCTTTCCTCGGAAAACTCCTGGAAAAGCTGGCCATCCACCAGGTTACTCTCCAAATGGAATCATTTTGTCATCCCCATGACCATCAGTCTGGCCTGAGAGCAGCCAGAGGCACGTAAACTACTCTCCTGAACACCTGTGAAGATCTGCTCTCTAATCTTGATTGCAGCTCTCTTCTGTCCTCATCCTCCTTGACCTTTCCTCTGGTCAATCAAGCCACCCTAATTAATCGACTCAGCAAATACCTGGGCATCACGGATCAGGCCCTGGCGTGGATGACCACCTTCCTCCTGGACCGACCCTCCCTGGTCCAACTAGGGTCCTTTCTCTCCACCACCTCTCTTTCCACAGGTGGTGTCCTTCAGGGCTCTATCCTCTCACCCTGGCTTTCCAATGTCTTTCTGACCCCTTTGGCCCACCTGATCTCCACCTTCTCTTCTAATCAGTCTTATGCGGATGACACTCAGCTCTCTTTCAGGCTTCACTCAGCCTCCTTTTCTTCCTTGCTCATTTCTGACTGTCTATCCATGATTCAGGATTGGTGTCCCTCCATTGATGAGATCCTTCTCATTGGGACCCCTGTTCCCACTTTACCTCTCTCCCTCTGGCAGCCCTCCTTAAGCCCTCCACTCTCGCCTTCCTGCAAGGCAAAAAACCTTGGTGTCATCTTCAACTCCACCTTTTCAATCTCTCCTCACATCTCAGAACTTGCCAAGAAGGCCCACTTCCACCTGCACCACCTCAAAGATAGTTTACCTTTTCTCACCTTCCCCCAGCAGCTCACTGTTCCCAGGGCCTTGGGTCTCTCCAAGCTGGACTACTGCAACAGCCTCTTTCTCAATCTGCCTAACTCTGCTCTTTGCTCCCCTGAAACTAATCCAGAACAGAACTGCAAGACTTATCCTTGGCCTCTAGCCCAGGGACCGCATCTTTCCAGCCCTGAAATCTCTCCACTGGCTCCCGGTGGCTGCAAGGATCAAGATCAAGACCCTCTGCATTGTCCACAAGGCTTTCTGGGGCTTGGGCCCTCACTATATCCAATTCTCTACCTAAATATCTTCCTTCTAGAGCCCTTCACTCAGCTACCTCTAACTCTCTGAGTGTCAGGCAGTTCTCCAAGCAGAGAGTCGGGGGGTAGATCTCTCTCCGCTGCACGTGCCTTCCTCTGGAATGGCCTCGCTGCTCCTCTCAGACTTGAGCCAGACCACCTGAAGTACGAGAAGCGGCTCAAGACCTTCCTTTTCTCCTATGCGTTCTCTCTCTCGCGTCCTTCCTAACTTACCTGTCTGCTGTGCCGACTGGTTGCTTGGTACCCTCAGAGTCTCATTGGGTACCAGGCTCCTCCATGAACAGTCTTCCTTGCACTGCCTCTACAGTAACCCCTGCAGCCCCCTTGCCTCCTACACTTACCTAGAGCCACGCTTCCCTGACTGCACTTACTCAGAGCCATGCTGCCCTGATCACACTTCCCCCTGCCCTTTTCCCTGGATCACCCCCTGCACTTCTTGTCACACTTGCATGATTCAAATGTCACAAGGCCTTGTAGGATCATTTGTCTTGTCTTCCCTCTGTCTCCCCCACCCCCTTGTCTTGTGGCGCCTAGAAACACCTGTTCAGAAGTGTGTTATAAATATCTTATCATATCATTTATATCCACAGACATAGGAGCTCATTTTTAGGCTCGGCATAGCAGAAACAAAATGATTTTGTTTCAGCTACACACCCCATTTTCATTCATTTGTATGGAAGAGAGGAGGGGAGATCGTAACTTATGATGCTGCGGCCACCTTTCTCTCTGGCATACAAATACTACAGCATTTGTGCCAGCATGGATTTTTCCATAGGAATCCATTGTAAACAGCAGAGTGTAAAAAGGCATCGTACAAGTGCGTACACCACCTTCTTACCCTCCCCTTTTGCACTCTGCCGTGCAAATGAGAAAATATCAGCGGCTGGGACCTGTCCCTGAAGCCGAATTACATGGGACTCGGAAATTAGCCCCTGAATGTTTTTATAAGAGTGCACCCACCATTAGAAATGTTCCCAGGGAACAGCTATACAGACTCTGGTAGGTGGTCCCCATCTCAGGGTGTTTTCCTTTCCTTCCTTCACTACACCCTCTCAGAAATAAGATACGTGTACACTGAAAAAAAAGGTTAATCAGTAGTCACTAACTTAATTTTCAGGAGCTATTGGTCAGGGCTGGAGTGCTGCATGAGTTGTGAGGAGCTGCACTAAGCTGCATTGCATGCCCTATGAATTTCTGCAATGGGATATCTCAACCCCTCATGGGTCAGTAATCCAAACTGAGGTGGCAAATGGAAGGTGGTGAAGGGGTGTCGCAGATTTCAGCAGTGCCTCCGAAAGTGTGACCTATTCGTTGCTTTGAGGTGCTGTCCCAGTGAGTGTAAACATGAGCAGGCAGGTCACAGGAGGTATAACATGCGTGCTTGTATGTTGTCCCAGCACAGCCAGCGTAGCATGCTCGTCTATTTTTATATTGTGCCTCCATTTATCCTTATAGTGCAGGCCAGGTAAGTAGCCCATTCAGAGAGAGATAGTGCATACAATCAAATAACAGAGTCACAGTAATCAATAATTAATAACCCTTTTGCTCACAGATGCCTTATTTACTCATTCATAGACCCATCCTTTTAGGAGGCCACCAAAAAAGTCTCAATGAATGTAGGTATGTTTGGTTATAAAGTAGGAGGGCATACCCAGAATAGCTGGAGGGTCCTACAAAGGGTCTTCCTTTTGCGTCTCAGTAGAACACACCTAATCTTGTCCTGGTTCCTATGCCTCACAGGCCAGGGTCCTGTACTACCGCACCAGGCTATGCAGTGGTGAATTCATTACTTAGAGTCATTGGCAGTTTCATACAGCTGTGGCCCAAATGGACCCTCCTCTAACTCTTCTCTTGGCTTGCACTGGGTTCTTGCCTGGTGTTAGGAAAGATTTCCCTCAGGTGCAATTCTCCTTCCATTTGTGAACCTCCCAAACTTTTTGCTTTTGTTTGGCTTACCTAACCTGTCCTTTTCCAGTGGAGCAGAGCCTTCAGCTGAACTCCTCTGGGTTCTTGCTCATTTGTAATGGGGAAACTGACACGTCCCTCAGGCTGTCAGTACTGGGAAACTACAGTACCGCGCATAGGGGTCCTTTTGTTTTACGGCCCTAGCCACGCTCTAAGGAATTTTTGGTGGTTGTACAAGTGTGCCTAGGATGAACTGGTGGCACCAGTTTACTTTTAAAATATTTTTACTTTGTTTGTATGGACCATACCGCGTTTACCGTGTTTGGCCCAAGATTGTGGCCAGTGCTGAAAATGGCTGGACCACGAATTCATTGTTCTGTCCTTTGGCCATTTTCTCCCTTTGCCTTCTCTCAGGTCAAGAGACCCTGGTATTTCTTATTTGGGCATGCATCCTTCCGCGAATACTGTATCTTTCGCGTCCTCCTGCATGTCACGTGTGCTAGTGACCAGGAAAAGGGTTGGGACAGTCTGGTTTCAATCCACACTACTGGTGCCAGTATGTCTGGTATGCCTGAATGACTGGAACCACCGTGGGCCATCAATGGCCCACGCCGTGCATACAAGAGAGCAGATCTTCCATTGGCTATCTCAGATTTCAGCACAAATCGAATCTGCATCCGTTCCCGGTTGACCCTCGCAAAGAGCCCCATCAGAAGTGTTCTTGGGCCATCCAGTGAACTTTCTAGCTCAAGCACAGCATACCGGACATGAATACTGCTGTCCCAAGTTGAGACCCAAGACTTTAGGAATCGCTTACTTGTGGTCCTGGGCCCTCTTCCGTCAAAACCCATTGTCCTAGCTCCCCTGGGTCACGATTTATGAGAGTGAACCATGCTGCGAGCATTTGCGGTCCCTGTGTCGCTCCACTGTGGTGACTGTTGCTGTAAGTGCCTGCAGACCTGCCCCACCATGTCCTGAGACGTGCTGCAGTGAAACTATCCTTCTCCGTTCTTCGGGAGCTGAGAGAAGGTTACTTTCCCACCACAAATGATCGTCCCATCCCGCAGCTGCTGAGAGCCAGAGCATCTTGAAACTTCAGGAATGAAACCTACTAGCAAAGTAGATTAGGCTGGCAAAGTTTGGACCGGAATGTGTTGAGGGTCGGTGAGTACTTTCATCACTTGCCGGTGGCCCCCTCGTACATCCATCTGGTTTTACACACGAGAATACCTTAAAAGATACTCACATTGGCTGGGCTAGCCTGGGCTCTGGAGCTATTTCCTAACTCTGAAAGTTGCTCTATCTGCAAGGGTAAACCTCCTCAAGGAGCAGGACTTTATTCTTCATTGCCTCAACCCCCTTCCTGTGCAGCTACAGCTCCCTGAAGAGAACCCACTTTTCCCTTTACGCACGACCGCGCATTGTTAATGCACTGATGTACTTTGAGCGCAAGGTTCCTCACTTCTTAAGGATTGACTACAAAGAACTGCCTAATGAAATATCTGTGTTGAACCTACCCCTTTCTGTTACAGGTTGCAGTTATTTTATCCCCTTTCATCAGCATTAGGCTAAACACATTTTTGTATATATGTTACATAGTGAATAAGCTTGTGTGGTAAGTGTTTTTTTAGTTTTTTAATTTTTATTATTATTTCTTTTTTTAGGGCTGGTAACTGTTTTCTTGATACTGCGATTTAATTGTGTTTTGTTATGAAAGCCCATAAAAAATGTATTTTTGATATACATCTGTCCAAGAGTAATCTGTGGAGTGTTACTGTGTGTGCTCATTGAGGGCCTCTGATCACTGTCACCTCTACTGAGACATAGGGCCTCATTCCCACTTTGGAGGTAACCACGCCGCTATTTGCGGCATGGCTGCCTGCAAAATCGTTCCGACTCTGGCCTGGTGAATGGAGTAATTACTGGTCCATTCCGAGGTCAGAGGGACCGGTAATTCCCCATTCACCAGGGCCATTCCCCATTCCCATTTGAGCCCCCATAGGGCTCAATGGGAAGGAGGAAAGTGGCAATAACGTTACCGTAAATTACGGTACCGTAATTGACCCCGGTGTCCCTTTGCGGGTCCCGTCCTTAACGCCTGCTAAGCAGGCATTAAGGAAGGACCCGCAAAGGGAACTCGTAGTAGGGCGCAAAGAGATTACCGGCACCGGTATCATTAACGGTGCCCGGTATCCCTTTGCGCCCTACTTGTAATGAGGCCCATAGTCTTGACCCCCTGCCAAGATACAGTAGATTGGTCTGGTTTGTCCAGAAGGTTCCCCAGTTCCACTAAACTAGGGTGGCCTCCTAAACGTCTGCACACCAGGTAAGAGTATAGAAATCCATCTCAACAAATTGTGTACAATTGGGAGATAAGAACGGAGGTCCCCAGTGTTGCGCACTGGTGAAATACCCAGGTTGTACTTACACTGAAAACAAAGTGACCTTAGTTTAAATTTAACTGTAAACCACCTGCCTCACTTATAACATGGACGCATTTGCGATCATAACTTTAAGTGCTTCCAAGTCAGAAATGCTAAGAAAGATTTGTGCAGGAAGAGGCTTGTCAGACTCTGGCACAAAAGCTAAGATGATCCAAAAGATCATGGAATGGCAGGAAAACCAGATCTCAGCTTGTCCCTCAGACGACAGTGCAGAAGGTGCTGGGGCTGCTCCCAGTGACAGTGCTGACAGGACTGTTGCTGCCGTCATTGAGGCAACAGATGATGATAGAGATGATGTAGAGTCCCATGCTTCTTTTGCTGGCTCTGTGGCTGAGGCCCTGGCCCTGCTGGAATTCAAAAGACAAGAGCTGCCGTTTAAGCAGAAAAAGCCTAAATTCTGCATGGTTCAGCTAGAATTGGAGCGTGCAGAGAAATAGGACAGGGATCACCAATTGGAGCTTGCCAAGTAACAAGCTACCAATGGCTCCTCTAGAGTAGCTGGCAATGAGTCTAGCTCTTACTCTTATCCATGTTTCCCGTAAAATCTGCTTAGTATGTATGATGACAAGAATGAGACCATGGATTGGTTAACTGCATTTGAGTATGCATGTGAAGTGCAAGATGTTGTGGATGCCGACAAGATTGCATGGCTGCTCAGTCAACTACCCCATTCTGGCTGTAGTGCTATTATGGAAATGTCAAAGGCTGACAGAAAAGATTCTGCGAACTTGAAGCAAACTCTGGTCTTAAAGTTTGGGAAGACTCCTGGCCAATACTTGAAACAATTCAGAGATTACAAAAAGAAAGATGGTAATACTCATATGTAACTGATTACTTGAAAACTTGACTGGCTGGGTGGAAGCTTATAAGGTCACCACCTTTGAGTGTGTGATTTGTTTAATCATGCTTGAACGTATTTGTGCTTCTTGTTCCCCTGAGCTTAAGCAGCACTTGGCTGTTTCGAAGGAGATAGATCCTGAGACGTTGGCCATTGCAGCAGATTTATGGGTGTCACACAGAGTGTCTCATAAGGACAAGCCTGCAGCAGGAGGGGGGGAAAAAGCACAAAGATAAGGAGGGTGGGGGATCTGACAAAACTTCCTCCCAGAAGGGCCATAGAAAGCATAACAAGGGTAAGTCACATGAGAACGTCCAGAATAGTGGGAATCATCCTCCCAAGCATAGCTCTGGTTAGAGTAAGTCTCCCTATGTCCCATGATTCAGTGGATCTTTTGTGACAAGTGACCACGTGAAGGGGGACCCCAGATGTAAGTGCAAAACCTTGGGGGTCCACTCTGTGAGTCTGGTCTTCCCCTCTTATGAGGCAGAAGAAATTATCACAGGGCATTCCTCTCTTCAGACTCCTTTCCCAGTGGGATAGAGTCTGAAGTAGACTTAGTATCCCTGGGTTCCTGGGAGTCTAGAGTCTGAGAGTTGTATGCTAGTATTCCTGATAATACCAAGCACTATGTAGAGGAGGAGCTAAGTACCCTCACTTCACCCACTTTGCCCAGAATGCCTATATGTTGCAAACCAGAGTATGTGACCTATGCAGAATAATTGAAACGACAGATACCAAAGGAAATCCTGGTGGCAAGATTCCCGTTGAGAAAACCATACTTAGCATAGCAAGCCACACTGTTTTCTTAGCTTCTTGCGTTACAAGCATGTGTACAGGCGTTAGCTGGTTGAATATTTTCATCCTGCGTTACAGTTTAATTTTCTATCTGTTTCAACATTGTCTCTTCTTCTAAGTTCATTACATCCTTCGTCATAACATTTTGTCTTTGTGTGTAATCTTTTGGTTGTTGTTCGTACATCTGTAAGTCTGTCCGGGCCCTTGCGACGTCACCATTCATCTTCAATTAAGGCCTTTTGAGTTTCTTCTGGGACAGTGTTTAAGCAATCTTCATTTCGTGTCATTTGCTGGTATGGTTGTTTCAATGGATACCTTACTTTCCATGGTTGTCTGGTTATTGGCACTTCAATAGGTATTTCTCTTCTGATTGGCACTGGACAGAGCCCTAGTGCGGCTCTCTGCTGGTTTATTTGCTCATCGTACGTCACATATCTCGGTGTGAACGTTCCTGGAACTTCAAAATGTGCGACTTTAGTGCAGGCCATATTTGGGACCTCCTCTACACTCACCCCTATGGTCGGTTCATCGACCACTTCCGCTTCCTCTTTGGGATTCGTCTTACTTGGTTCTTCTGTATCCATTTCTTCCTCGTCTTCTGGGTTTGTACATGATGGTTTGACGGAATGTCTCTTTGGCATCCATATTTATATAACTCCTTTCAGGTTTCCTGCTGTTTTCACATGTTTGTCTTTATTCCATGTCATTAGCTGACATTGCCCATTTGGGTTGCAATAGATCAATTTTCCTTCATAATTTCGGCGTTTCCTAGGATACAGAAACTTTGTTCCTTCTGGTGCATACTTGCTGGCCTTCACAAAGTTTCTTATTTCTTCGTCAGTTAGGTCTCTGGGCTTCCATCCTGGCTCGACATCAATCATGATCTTCATCCCTATGACTTTCCTTGCAGTTTTCTGGCATTGCGAGATTATTATCTTGATAACACAAAATCCTAATAGTATCATCAATAGCAGGGCTCCTGGAAACTTGAATATGTCTGCCTTCCGTTGTGGGACCCACGAAAATAGTGATGCAAACCAGATGTCATCATCAAATTCGTCAGTTTCATCGATCATCTGGTTCTGTAGGTTTGTCAGCATAACTTTGGCTTCTGTTAAAGTTCCATTTTCCTCATTGTGAGAAGGTATAAATGTGCAACATGATTCTCCAATTTTTGCACAAACAACTCCAACCATCGCTGTGATCATGTCAAGTACATATCTGTTCTGGAGAGTCATCAGTCGGATGGCTCTTAACTCTTCCTTGATTGCATTGTATCCTTTTATTGTCGAGTTGATGGTTTGCAGCAGCTCCCATCTGGTTATCTGTAACCATTTAGCATTTGCTCCAACTTGGAATCTTGGCATGAGGATTGTCGCGAACACTGATGAGGTGAGGCTGAACAGCCTGTGTTCATATGGGATTACATGAAATGCTTCTTCTGATTTGGCAGAGAAGTAATTCTCTCTCTTCATTCGGGATATCATCTCCTCAGATCTCCTTTTCCTCAGGTGAGCACCTGCTTTCTGGAAACTGTCAATATTCAGGTCACCTTTCGGGATCACTAATGCTGGAACGTGGACATTCACTATTGTGCATATGCCTCCCCAGTTCTTTGGTAGCCTGATGTATGCTTTGGACCCGCACGCCCAATAATGATCCATAATTACTGCAGTTTCGTGAGTCATTCCTGGATGTGTCCGCAGTTCTGATTCTCTCCCAACTTCCTTGTGCCATTGTTCCAGAAGCACAATTTCGGGCTTTCCAGTGGCACTATCTGCAGGGGTCCTCCTCTGTCTTCGACCCATGTCAGTAATTTTGTAAGTTTCGGCCATAGAGGTTTGCACAAACTCTCTGAGTTTTCCATTGCTTCCTTGCAGGCTCCAAGGACCAACCATGCTCGGCAGATCACCACTCCTTCTTCCAATCCGTTTGGTGAAAGCACTGCTTCCCCAAATCTGCATTTGGCCTCTGTTCTTCCAAATTTGAGCCACTTCTGGAGTTTTTCCTTGGACGTTCAGACTCGGGTTTATTTCCCATCTTGTTCCTGCTCCTTTAACTTCAGGTTTCTCGTACCTGATCACGTGATTCCTAGTATGAGCTCTATTTCTTGTCTTGATGCCTTGAACATAATCATCTTCATCGTGGTAATCTGTCTCGGTTGCCCATATCAATGAGGCATCCCTCCACATGAACTGGCCTCTGGTGTTGCACATTGCTACATGTGACAGACAATGTGCTGTCGGGACATCAATTTCTACAGCCACGAAGATCTTGGATTTCCCCATGCTGTACGGTAGAAGTGCACAAACAAAGCATTCTCCTTCTGAGGTTCGGCTTCCAACTTCTTTCATGTGCTGGTACCATATGTTGTTCCCTGGATGTGCTGTGCTGTCCAGGTAGTCGTTCAGTTCATTGTTATCTTCATGTAGGTTTCTTTTGATTCTTAGTGTCTTCCTGTAGTTTGCTATAACTACATTCCTAAATGCATCTGTATGGCTTTTTCTTGCTGGAGGACCCTCAGGTATTCTGGTCCACGGTGCAGGTCATTTTATCTGCATCGATGTGGTAGGTGGAGGTTTTGCAGTTCTCTCCTTCTCTTCTTGCATCCTTTCCCTGCCATTTATAAGTGCCTTTATCAACCACCAGCCTGTCGCTGGCCCAGCGTATGGCTGTATCGTAGACCTGGTACTTGTCCCTCGTGTTGGAACTTGTGTGCTTGTCAATACAGTCTCTGTTGTTCTGTTCTTCAGTTCCTCTTGTGGTTTTCTCGCTCTACTCAGGTGTGGAAATAGAAGGTCTACTAACATTTGAGTCCTTGCGGAGAGTCTTTCTGCAGCTGCTTCTGTTTTCTTTAGGGCTTCTGACAGGACTGCTTCTGTTGGCTCTCCTCTTAGTTCGTCTTGTTTTTTCTATTATCTCCTGTGAAGGTATTCCAGTAGGCAGTCTCGTCTTCTCTGCTGCTTTTGTTTGAGGTTCTGTGGTTCTTGCCATCTGGCCTGGTTCGTGTGCATTCAGTGTGTGTGTGCGTGTAGTTATCAGTGCTATGTTTTCATTCATCTCGTGCTGACCCTGTCTCCAGCTTTTCTCTTCATTCATTACCTCAAGTGTGTGTGTACTACTGCTAATTACATTAATTTCCAGTTCATTTACCTTACCATCAGATTTTCTCGGGACTGGAATGACTATATAAGGTCTGGGTGCTTTTGTAGGTTTCATGCGTACATCATCAGGTGGGTGCAGTGAAATTGGAACGCTTCATGCACCAATGAAAAATGAAGTTCTGGTCATCAATGACAGAAAAATAATGATAAACACAATGCATAAGTACATAATATTTCGATATGTAAGGCGACAGCATTTTCTTCCAGAGAAGCGGGGTGCCTCTCTGCTTGTGGGAGGACCAGGTTACTGTTCTGGGCCCCCATCTCGATCATTCGTCAAATGTCAATGTTATTGTTTTCCCCCACTCAATATCGTTCTTTGAACAGTTTTGTGTCATAAAGTGTCAAGTGCTTCACAAGTGTCCCCCCTCTTACGGAAGGTAATTGTCTCGTGATGCGGGATATAGTTCCCTTCTAGACTATGGAAAAATAGATTAGACTAACACTTACTGTGCATATTCAAAGTGTGTAAGCTCTCGGTTCACTCCTTTAATCTGGTTCAGTCCTGCGGATGTGTTGGACACTGGTCAGTATAACAAAATAGAGAGAAATGACAACAAATATAACAATTAGGGCTCTTGACTCTGCTCCCTCGATCTGTCCCTCGGCGGAAAGTTTCTCAGAACCTCCCCAGATAGTCTCTCTAATGGTTGGAAAGTTCCACTTGGAGAATTATCCCATGCAGGAGCATTCCCAATTGTGCAATATTTGCTGGATCTCGGATCAATGTGGGGACGTCAATTTCGATAGGTCTCGCCACTAATTCAGGAAAGTCAGCCACTATGCGGAAAAAGACACTGTGCGCCAATCTGCTGTCTTCTAGCGATAGGGACATTCGTCCTGTCTTGCTGGGTTCAGGATTATAAGTTCATTCCTTGACGTGAACAATGTTTGCACTGTCCGGTCGTGTGGAATGCAACCAATATACTCATTTTGTTTAACAGATGACCCAATGTTCAGTGTTTGCTGGATCTCGAAGAAAGGTTAGTGTATCTGTCTGTGGTTCTTCCGACAATAAATGAGCACTCTTCGATTATGCACAAGAAAAGTGTATTGATGAGTTCATCTAGTATCACCTGTGGTGGAAGCATTTTTGTCTTTATCACTGTACTCCGGGAGTACTCCGGGAGTACGATGAAGGCTTCCGCAATGACAGTCAGCAGGTGTCTGATTACCTTTTCGTTGTCGGGATCTTGAAGAAAGTCTGTGACACTGGTGACCCTTCCTACCAGTGAAGGACAAGATATTAATACTAAGTGGAAATAAGTAACCACGTCCTTTGTGATGTCTCTACTGTGGGACACCATAAGTGCTGCCAAACAAATTCTCGGTACTGGATGAATCGGGATACTGAATCTGTTTCCACTTTGGCTACATTTGATCAAAAGTTTGTTACAGTCTTTTCCTCATCAAGGCTCAAGTGTGACTTGGTTCAACAGTTCATGTCAACTGAATGTGTTGTGGCTTATGTGCGCAATTGTCTTCTTCGCCCTGCAACTAGGATGCACAGAGTGTCCATTTATTATGTTCTTATCCCCTTTTTTGCTCATAGGAAGGGTCCAAGTTAAGCCGCAACTTGCAAAAGGGTTCCTTGTCTTTGTTTTGCTGGTCAAGAGTCCTTCTTCCTCGTCATGGGCCTCGTCTGCACGTGCTTTGGTTCTTCTCCCTTGTCTGTAGACCCTTCACGGTAGGGTGCAGGCAGGGGGCTTTCTCCGATATAGGGCTTAATATCATTTAGAAAAATCCATGCTCTCCTGCCCTTTAGCTTCACAGCTGATGGAGTGCAGTCCTCCACGATGAAAGGACCATTGAATCTTGGCTTGTCCCACCTTTCCCTCGTGTGATTTCTCACCAGCACATTATCTCCAGGGAAGATGAGTGGAACACGTAGACCTTGAACTGAGTCTGTTGCAGCCTCCCCTTCGGTGTTCTGTGCTGCACTGCACCCTTTTCGTTGTTGGAGCTGGTCTGAAATTACAGTAAGGCTGGATGTCATGCAGTCGAGTACTTTTGGAATTTGGATCCTAGGACCTCTCGGGTTGACTGGGCATCACATCTAGCTCTGTCTCGAGGGGTTAGGGGGACCCTCATTCTTCTTCCTGTGACTATCTCGTGTGGCGTAAGATGATGGTCGGAGCCTGGTTGGTTCCGAAGAGCATACAGTGCCAATGGAAGGCAGTGCAACCATCCCCTCTATAGAGTAATCTTCAACTTGGCTATCCTTTCCTTTAACAAGCCGTTGAGCCTCTCACAAATCCCATTACCTTCTGGATGATACGCCGACGAGAACTTGTGCTTTATACTAAGCAACAAGCTAATCTGCTCAAAGACTGCATTTACGAAATGAGCCCCATTATCTGATCTCATTACTTCACATACCCCCCACCTAGGGAACACTTCCCTTACTATGAATTTGGCCCCACAGGTAGAGTTTGGGTGTGTACATGGACCTGCTTCTATCCATCAAGAGAATGGACACACCACGACAATTAACTATCTGTACCCGTTGCATACTTGAATCATGTTGACGTAATCGACATGCAGATGCTGGAAGGACCCATATGGCCTGGGGATGACTCCTCTCATTACTTTCAATGTGTGCCCAGCGGTGAATTGCTGGCAGATTATGCAGTTCACCATAAAAAATGCAACATGCTCAGCTAAATTCGGTATGAACCAGTCTTCCGCGAGCGTTGCTGCTAGATTCTCGTTTGTCAGGTGCATCTGGTAATGCAATTGCTCCAACGCTATTTTTAGTAGGGCTACAGGCATCACTGGTTTACCAGTGCTGTGTTGTCGCCACAAGCTGTCAGAGGGGTTTAAAGAACATCCTTGACGTTTCCACAGGTTTTTCTCTTCCTGCGGTGCCTCCCCTTGGAGTTGTGTTTGCCCAAGATCGCTATAGGCTTCAGGTGTGATTCGTGCTACCATCATCCTTTCATGGGTGCACACCACTTCCACTTCCATAACCGTCTCACTCTTGAATGCCATACGCTTGGCTTCCGTGTCTGCTACGTGATTTCCGCGTGACACAAAATATGTCCCTTTCGTGTGGGCGGCACATTTCACAACCGCTTTGCCCACTGGGAGCTGTAGTGCCTTAATCAGCCTGTCCAATAAGGCTTCGTGCTGCACTGGCGTACCATCTGCTTGGAGGTAGCCCCTCCTTTTCCAGCATGCTAGGTCTGCGTGCACTGTGGATGTCACATAGGCGGAGTCACTGTACACCGTTACTTCCTGGTCTGCGTGATTCTCAATGGCGAATATCAATGCCAACAATTCTGCAGCCTGTGCTGAATAATGAGATGGTATTCGTGCACTGACGAGTGCTCGAAACTCTCTGTTTGCTATGTGTTTCATCACAGCAACGCCTGTATATCTTTGCCCATCACTTTGGTCGATCTTCGAAGACCCATCAATGAAGACGATCTCTCCTCCTGCCAAGGCATTTTCTTTTACCCTGGGGATCTTATCATAGAATTCTTCATAATTCGCACAGTCATGTATAGGATCTCCTTCAGTGACTGGCTCTGCTATGAACGTAGCTGGGTTCACTATTTTACATCAGACTATTTTGATCGATGGATTTGATATGATCACTTCATAAGCAGAAGCTCTCTGAGATGTCAATGTGCCCTTTGGTTTCTCTTAAATGGCAAATAATGAGTGCTCGACGTATAACGTCATGGCCATCCCATTACAATGATTTTCGCCTTCTCTATGGCGAACACTGCGGCAGCTAAACATTGTTCGCATGGGAATTGACATTTCATTACTGGGTCCAGGTTCCCACTGTAATATGCTAAGGGCTTGTACCCCAATGAAGTTTTTTGAATGAGCACTGCCGTCATAACGCTGCCATCTATGTGCGAAAACAGGTAAAATACCCCTACATAGTTAGGAATCCCGATAACTGGAGCTGTACAAATCTCTTTCTTGAGTTCAGAAAACCCTTTCTACATCGTCTCAGACCATTCAATTTTTTCCTTTGTCACTTGGGCTTTCTTTAGGGCCTGAACTAAAGGTTTAGTATACGAGCTGTAATCGAACACTTATCCCCTAACATAGTTGCACAGGCCTAAAAAGCTGTGCATTTGCTTTATCGTGTGTGGCTTAGCCGTGTTCAATATGGCTTCAGCCCTTTCTGGGGTCACCTTCTTGCCTTCATGTGAGATTAGTTGGCCTATGTACAGTACTTCCTGTTGACAGTATTGTAACTTTTCCTTGTCAACCTTTTATCCTTTCTCAGCCAGTATAGTAAAAAGCTGGACTGAATCATGTCTTCACTGCTCCTCTGTAATGCTGCAGGTAAGGATGTCATCTACGTACTGCAAGACGACACTTTCTAATGCGATATTGCTTAAGTCCATCTGTAGGACTCTGTTAAAAATAGATGGGGACTCACAGTACCCCTGTGGTAGCCTAGTGTTTTTCAGACGCATTTGTCTGAACGTGAATGACGTCAGATCTTGTGAGTCACGGTGCAACAGGATTGAGAAAAAAGCATTTTTCAAGTCAATCACTGTGAAATATTTTGCCTCGATGGGTATATTACATAGGATTGTAGATGGATTATGCACTAAAGGGAACTCGGCTTCAACAATATCGTTTAATGCTCGTAAATCCTGGATTAAATGCCAAGACACTCCCTTTGATTTCTTGACAGGATAAACTGCCATATTACATGGCGATTCTGACGTCACTAAGATGCCCTGGTCCATCATGGTGGAAATTGTCTTCGCAATCCCTTCATCCGCCTCACTGGACATGGGATATTGTCGGGCTCTCAGTAAAATGGCTCCTGGTTTTAGTATAATTTTCACTTCTCCCACCCCCTTAAGAGGCCTACGTCATAGGATGCTGTAGTCCATACTGAGACAGGTACTTTAGCTATATCCTCATCAAAATATTCAGGACACTTCAGTGCCAACATCATTCTCTGAGGCACTTCTCTTTTGATCATTTGTACCCAAAAGATGAGACTAAATTCCACCCTTGTCTCTTCTGAGTCTGGTTGTTCTTCAAACAGATTGTCATCAGTGACATCAGTCACTCGATACCCTTCTTCAATGGCGATAATCGCACACCATTGTCTGCCTTCATCATCGTATCCGTCGACCAATGCTACTTTCCCTCGCACTGCTGCAGCATGTATCATCAAGGGAAATACTTGTCCCTCCTCTTCATGCATAGGTATTCTTGGTCTGAATAAAAACTCATCAAAGGTTCTCATGGTTCTGTCTGCAAGGCCTGGCAATCCTGCCATAAACACACGCATGTCATATGCGAAAACATCTGGTTCCAGCGGTATAGCTCCCATGGCTATGTGTCCTGAGTATGCTCTAATTATTTCGCATACATTTGAATAGTGCATTCCTGGAGTGGAGCATAGTATGCCCTCCTCCGTGAAAGAAATTGTCATGTTCAATTTTGTCATTAAGTCTCGACCCAAAATGTTTACTTGGATCTGACGTGAATATAATAGAGGTACATTCATTTCACACTCTCCTATGGAGACTGGGAGTGCGTCTGTAAAGGGAACTGGACTGTGAGCTCCTGTAAAACTCTGAGTATCTATGGCCTCGCCGTACAAGGAAATCTTGCCTTCACGCATGCATGAGTGTGTTGCACCCGTGTCCACTAGGAAGAAATATTCTTTACCCCCTATAACGACATTCACCCTAGGTTCCCAATGAGAGTCTGGTGTCACTGATAGGATAGAGCACATCAGGGTTTTCAGTGAGCTGTCCTAGTTTATATATAAATTTGGCCCACTGTGCACTTGCAGATGTTCCCCATCCCCAGTGTTGTTTCCCCTTCCAGGGTTCTGGACCTGCGCTGTGCTCACCGTGTGTGACACGTGCAGCGGTGTCATTTAGGATTGTCCTTGTGAAAAATTCCCCATGTTCTGTGGTTGCACCCCTTGTTGCGCTCTTTCCGCTTGCTGCTGCACCGGGTGATTCTGTGCAACGCCCTCTTGTGAGACTGCAGGTAGATTTGCTGTGCCTGCTCCCATTCCTTGTCCGTTCTGCCACATGCCTTGACTTCTGCACGTGCGCACCAAGTGCCCTGTCATTCCACACAGCCAACATACTGGCGGTGGTCGGATTATTTGTCCATTTGACATATCCGAGTTACCATTCTGCACGTTTTGAAAGCCTCCTTGATTACTTTGGAAACCTCCCTGATTGCTCTGCCATCCTCTTCCTCTAAATCCTCTTCCCCGTGGGTAAAATTCTATGTTACCCTGGTTATTCTGTTGCGGGTTAACTACCTGATGAATGTTTTGTTCAGCTGTGTTAGTTAGCATGGCTCCTTCAAGAGCATACTTTGATCATTTCTTTTGCACCAGCTTTGCTTCCTCACCCTTTCGAGTTGCCTTCTTTTTTTGATTCTTTTCTTGCAACAGTCTGCAGTAATGTGCGATAGTCAACTGTAATTCAGCCCAAGATTTAGCCTCAACTCCTACCAATTTCTTAAGCTGTTTCTGCACTGGTTCTGGCAACCCTTGGCACAATATGTGTTAAAACACAGGTGTTGATTTCGTCCAAGATTCATGCGTTTCGAGCACCCATGCGTCTTGGAAATTCTGGATATAAATTAACGGATATTCCAACTCCTTCATTTTTTTAGTCATTATAGCTCCCATATCGGAAGTGTCTG
This sequence comes from Ambystoma mexicanum, assembly GCF_040938575.1. Taxonomy (NCBI): domain Eukaryota; kingdom Metazoa; phylum Chordata; class Amphibia; order Caudata; family Ambystomatidae; genus Ambystoma; species Ambystoma mexicanum. Next base: position 210,118,238 of record NC_090925.1, on the reverse strand, counting down.
GGTAAAGCACTGGTAGCGCTTTCCATACTGCTGCTCTGCAATTGTTAAATGGCGCTCTGTCATGCGCAGGGTTAATTGTGGTTACACCAGTGTAGCCTTCCTGTGTCCACACGTCGTCTGCTCTCTCACCAAGTATGGCGATCAGGAGACCTTTAATGTCCCCTATAGCTAGTGTGTTTCCTCCTGTAATTTTTTTGAACTCATGTATCATTTTCCGGCTCCCGACGTCAGCATTGGAAGCTTGTTCTTCAGGTTTTCTCGATCCATGTGTGGCCATGGAATATATTGTGGTCTTGCTCCACCCTTTTCTAGTAGCAGAAATTGGAATACGCAGCCTTCTTTCTCTTCTCTCATAGCTCTCCTGTCTATCACAGGGGTAATATTCCTGCATCGCCATCTACCTGGCAATGTCCTCAATCTGTCCACATAAGGCGGTGACGACACCCCGCTCTGACCATGGGGTGTTCCTTTGTGCCGGTCAGACTGTGCGGCAGACTCTGATGCCCTCGGTTCGGACTCGCTAGTGTCTGACCATCGTACCCCCCCTTCCCCTTGGGAGTCGTCCTTCGCGCCGTCTCTCTTCTTCATTTGCCTCACGCTCGTCTTCAGAATCGGACATTGCTTGTTCCCAATTCACGCAACTCCTTGTGTCATCATCATTTCTGCTGATTTCTAATCTATCCAGGGAGAGTCTCCTACTCTCACTACTTCGGGTGACATCCTCCGTGTCATATAGCTGAGTGCTCCCCAGGCGCTCGTCCTCCTCCTCCCCTTGGGGTAATTGTTCTAGCCCCATGACATCATATATTTTATCGATAGTCTCCCTGATGTTTCTGGTGTCGAAGTCATCTTCAATATTTGCCCTAGACATGCCTGGTACTGAGTCGTACGCAGGAAAGAATTCTTCAATGTCTTCCCAGTCTACCACTGGATCAGGTTTTTTAATCTCCCTCTCCAAATATTCGAGATCGCGTGCCCTCTCTCTATGTTTACGTTCAATATCATCATCAAATTCTTTGTGCTTCCTCGCCTCTTTTCTGACTCTATCTTCTTCCCTTCTCTTTTCATTTCTACGTTCTTCTGCCTTTCGTATCTCCTCATCTCTTCGTCTCCTTATCCTTTTTTCACATACCCTTTGCTCTTCTTCCAACTTTTGCTGTTTCTGTCTGTCGTGGTCATAGGCTGCTCTCTGTTTGCGATCAAGCTGTTTTTCTTGCTCTTCGCGATATATCTGTTCTCACCTCAGCCTATCTTTCCTTCTTATCCTTTCGTCCCTTAACTCCTTCTCTTTTTCGTTTCTCTGTGCCTCATCTAACCTCTCTTTAGGTCTCACATCATCACTTCCTTTCCCATCGAGTTTCAATAAGATTTGTTCTCCCATCCATTCGTCTTTTGCGAATGCTATCTCATCAGTTCTGTCTTCACTTCCTTTCCACTTCTTTCCCTCTCTCTCCTTGTCGAGAGATGCATTGTCTGTGCCTGATCCTTTCTTTCGTCATTGCGTCTCCCCTTGTCCCTCGGGACTGTGGAGGTAATATTTCTGTCCTTTTCTCTCCCTTGATTGTCATCACCACTATGTGAAGGTGATTCATATGCGGGGTTGCTGTACCCCGTGGCTGCTTTAAACTCCCTTAGTGGGTATATTCCCTTGTCCTTACTTTCTTCGGTTTTCATTTCGGGCGGGGCAGGTGGCGCGGTAGGCAGTCCCCTGTGCATACATTTAATATCCAATCTGCGGGTGGCTCTTCCTCCTTTGACTGTTCAAACATTTTCCAGAGTTCTAGAACAGCAAGGCGTTTTTCTAGCTTCTTGTCTGTATATGTGGCATTCAAATATGTACTCATATATTGTGAGACGGCTTTGGATGAAGACCCATTTTGTGGCCACGGCATAAACATCTTGTGGGCGGTACCTTTAACCCACTCGGTTCTATACTTCTTTAGCTTATGTGCGTGTTTCGGCAGCTGTTTGCATAAGTGTGCTAATGGAGTAATGTCCTCCATGCTTAAATCTGTTTCTGTTCTTCTTATACAATACTTTTCAATACTTTCATGCAACTTCAACACTTCCAACAATATGAGCCAGCACCAAACACTTCAAGCTCCAATCCAATTTTTTCCGCCAAAATCTTTTATATCACCAATTTATTCCAAAACATCAGTTCGTGTCCATCTCAACTATTGAATTGCGCAAAATCTAAATCAATTCTCAAAACATTTCTTTCACATGTGACGGCACAACAGAACATGTAAGACAGACACTTAACAGACTAGACAGACACCAGCTGGACACATATATCTCTTCCTCTAATCATTACCCCTACATGGAGTTTAAATAAACCCCATTCACAACGTCTTTAAACATGGTGGTAGCCTAGTCGTTCTGTGCGACTCTGAGTTCATGTTTCTTCTCACCGCTATATTAAAGTGCAGGAATAAGGCAAATCCTCTCTCTTCTCAGGTGTCTGCCCTGGTATTCTATCTCTTCTTAGGTGTCCGCCCTGGTATTCTTCTCTTCTCAGGTGTCTGTCCTGGTATTCTATCTCTTCTTAGGTGTCCGCCCTGGTATTCTTCTCTTCTCAGGTGTCTGCCTTGGTATTCTTCTCTTATTTAATTATTCTCGAGTCATGATCACCTTATATATATATATTATATAGGGCTTATTTTAGATTAATGTTTAAAAAAATATTTTTTTAAAAAATATGTTTTGTGTGTATGAATGAATAAAGTTCTCATGAGTGAGTATGATTGGTATGATTGTCAAGAGTGGGTGAACAGTGAAACAAATACATCTTTTATGTGATCACTTATGTATAGGTCCGTAAGTTTTTAGATCTTTTTTGCATGCACGAGATCCAATTGCGGAAATACGCTTTCTCGGCTATGCATAGTGTGGCTTTTCTACACGACTGGTGTTTTAACAAAAACATTTTTGTATTGAAACTTTTGTATAATGCTCCCTCTCTCCTGATTAAACTTAAGAGGGTTTGTATGAATTGTTTTTGTATCAAACTGATATAATGCACATGCGTTTGAAATAAATCTCGCTTCTTATGAAAAAGATATTGATTCTGGGTCCTAGTTTACTGAGCTATTTCTGCTTGCTGATGTGGTATCGGTGATCAGAGCATGAAAGTTGGTTCTTAATCACCCTGGTATGGTAGCAGTACCTGTTTGGAGTCACAAGGTTGTTTGTTTTTTGACAAGGGTTCTGCCCTTTATGTGAGGGTCCATTTGTGACTTTCCCTTCTCCCCTCAACCTCCTTGTGTTTTTTGCCCCTTATATATACATACAGTCTTCTCTACTTCTGACTATTTTGTTTTTCCACCTCCCTCCATTACCTTTTCCCTTTACTTGTTCTAAAGCCTTTAAAATTTGCCAAAGCACTCCTTTTTTTATTTCACTCACCATTTGCATCGTTCCTCTCTGGACCCTCGGGATCACCACCTCCATTACCACCTCCTACATGTTTTCGCCTGATCCACTGCCCGTAGGAATGGGAAGGGTTATGGTTTTTTAAAATGGGTCCTTTCAGGCCCCACTGCAGTTTTGGATCAATTACACTACCATTGTCCACGGGAAGCTTCACAGTCTACTCAGCCGAATGACCTAGAGTTACTTCGTGTCGACAGTCAATAGGTGTCTTATCTTAATCAATATTCAATAATCAATAATCAATAATTGATGGTTTCAACCATCCTCTGCTGCCAAGTGTACAGGAGGGGGAGTGACCTCTGACCGGCCCATAGAATCAGAGCTTTCCCTCAAGTACTTTAAGACGAGATAGCTGCACCTTGAGGTGGATGGGGTGCAGGATTCTCTTACTCCAACACCAATCAAAAAGGACAACTCAATGGTTTGGCAAAGGGGAGTCAGTTTAATGGCAAGTACAAAAAACAGGGAAACATGGAGATCAACAATGATGCAATGGCCTGTCTCGCTTCAACTCCCCCAATCTTCATTCAAACAGTAATAGTTATACTCACAATTCGTCATCATTGACGTGTAGCACTCAAAAGTTTGTCATGCAATTCTATTGGTTGGAAAAGGTAACTTAAGTATAGGTACTATATCTGTATATGGTAACGGAGTGTGAGGATTGGATAACTCTTATCGGGTGGGCGTCTACGCCCTTCTCTCTAACATTACTCATGTAAACATCACTAAAAGTATGATGTCTCATTGGTTCTACTAGCTATAGGACCCTATATTATTTGGCCCACTGTGATTGGGCTGGCTACAACCCTAAGCATACATCTCCACTTCAATTAGCAGCATGCAGAATGGTCACCCAGATGCAGTATGCCCCAAGATTCACCCTGCCTCTCTTCCATCAATCAGTACTTTAGGGCTATGTGTCAATTAGTTGGTTGAGGTTGGCCTCGAAACTAGCTTCTTGTCAGTAAAAGTTATGGTATCTCCTGCTTTGGGTGACATCAGACGTTGGTACCTCTTCGCGCTTGGCTGGTCACGTGTTAGCACACTGTGAATTTGCTTCGCTTTCCTTCTATTTGTGCATTTAATTCTCATTTTCAGTCGGCACCTGCCTGGGCCTCCTTATCTCGACCTTCACGGGGCAGGCTGCTCTGCTCTTAAGTTTCGATTCCCCGAAGTTACTGTCCGCCTCCCTCTCTTGGTTTGACCTCGACTTCTCAGGTGGAAGCTGCTTCTTGCTGAGTTTCGATTCAGCCCACTCTTCTTGCTATGCGCTGTCATACGAATCCTGGCCTGTTTGACCCTTAGTAACCTGGGTTAGTTCTGCTTTTGTATAAAGTGGATTCACACTTATATAATGTGCTTCGTTGAGGTAGATATATAGTTGGCGCTTTCCGCTCTATTCTTCTACTAAGCATAGCAAGCCACACTGTTTTCTTTGCTTCTTGCGTTGTTACAAGCATATGTACAGGCGTTAGCTGGTTGAATATTTTTATCCTGCGTTACAGTTTAAATTTCTATCTGTTTCAACATCGTCTCTTCTTCTAAGTTCATTACATCCTTATTCATAACATTTCTTCTTTGTGTGTCATCTTTTGGTTGTTGTTCGTTCATCTGTGAGTCTGTCTGGGCCCTTGCGATGTCACCATTCGTCTTCAATTAAGGCCTTTTGAGTTTCTTCTGGGACAGTATTTAAGCAATCTTTATTTCGTGTCATTTGCTGGTATGGTTGTGTCAATGGATACCTTACTGTCCATGGTTGTCTGGTTATTGGCACTTCAATATATATTGCTCTTCTGATTGGCACTGGACAGAGCCCTAGTGCGGCTCTCTGCTGGTTTATTTGCTCATTGTACGTCACATATCTCGGTGTGAACATTCCTGGTACTTCAAAATGGGAGACTGGAGTGCAGGCCATATTTGGGACCTCCTCCACAACAGTATGATGGCTGTTTAAACAAAATCCCAGAGGAAGCAGAACACCTGACTGACAAAGCAGATTGGTGATGTCATGCGAGAGTCGAGCTAACATACGTAGAAGAGATGCAGAAATGAAAGAATGTGGATATTCTATAAAGCATCAAGAAAGTATCAAAGACAAGCAACATTTTGGGCTCAAGCTGAAGAGGCTTATGCTGAAGAGACAATGAAGATATTTAGCAAGTTTACACGTGTACAAACGCAAATAAACACAAGCAAACTTTTCATGAGGCTAGCTTTATAGTAAAATAGATTGCGTCAAGCGCCAATGTATGGATACGTAGGAATGAGTAAAGAATGGACGGTTCCATTATGAACTATAAGCAGAGCTGAGCTAAAGGAGAAAGACCATCTTTTCCCAGTTAGAAAACAAATGGATTACAAGCGAATTTCAGAAAGGCGAGGTTGAACGAGCCAAAAAGCCAAGGTCTATTCGGCTGATAAGAAGAGAAATTAGTTTCAATCTTGTGAAGGAATGAACCTTCTGCTCAGAAGATTGGAGATAACAAAGAAGATGTCAGAGGCTCATTGGAAAATAGTCTTTTTAATAAGTTTGTGGTCTCCAGTCACGTGGGGAGAAGGAGGTGGACAAGCATGATGATCACACCTATGCAGAGCATGCGTCTACTCCCCTGTATCTTCCAGAGCAAAAGAACACTCCCCAGGAAAGTTCAAAGGCTCTTATTGACAACTGACCACTGAGGCGATGATGGATGATGTTCTAATTGGTGGGAAGCAGATGTTTAAGGCTAACTCACTGGCACACGGCAGTCTGTCCTGCATGCGGCTAGCATGAGCTGAAGGATGCTGACGGAGGTTAGAAGCCAACGAATGATAAAGGATTGCATGATTGGGGGTCCTATAATTTTGTAACCAATAGGACGTTGTATATTTAGTGAGGTTCATATTGACCTGTTTTGAGGAAAGGGCTTAGTTGCCCCATTTGATGTTAAGAAACCTATCACCTTTCTCACGCTCATTAGACGAGTATGGATTGTATACTTAGATGTTCCCCTAGACCCTATCACTCTCTTCAGTACGTTTTTGTAGTTTGCCACGTAGGATGACGTTAGTAATATGCAGGTTGCACATCACCTATGATGAGATTTTAGTATGTGCTTTTTATGAAGTTCATTGAGAGAGCTTACTATGATACGTCAGATGACGTTCGTTGTACTCCCTGTTTTAGATCATTGATATTAAAACAGTTATCTTTATGCCAACTTCCTTAGTCATTTTGTTTATTGATGTTTGAGTAACCTCTGCATCCCCATTCCTCTCAAATGTATTGCTGGCCCGTCTTAAAGGGCTGGGAGTTCTCCAGTTCAACGACTTTAAAGACAGTGTGCTAATCAATGGAGTTGACACTCCTGCCCTTAGGGATAGTGGAGCCAGCAGAACTGTGGTGGATTCCACTTTGATAAACCAAGAAGAGCTTGCCAGAGCTCCCTTGATGCCCACCAAGTTAGGTGATGGCCCCTTATCAAGTTCCCAGTTATGCCTGCAAATCTAACATACATGGCACAGTAGTAAGGATACCTGTGAGTGTTCATACGCAAGTCCCTGGAAAGGTTCTGCTGGGAAATAACATCAGAGACTTAGGTCTTGTGGGGGACACAGCAGAAAGACCATGCACAAGATCACAAACAAAGGCTTCCCTGGCCAAGTCCAAGGATGAGCAAACGCCAAAGGGGAAACTCAAGGCTAAGGGAGTCAAGAAACTCAAAAGAGGGAAAGTAAATATCCCCCCTAACTCACCTACCACTGAGGTGGAGATATTTGGCCAAGCACCTGAACCTGATGAGGAAGAGGCGTTCCCTGACATTCTCAACCCCATTACCATATTGAACTCCAAGGTTTATTGGTTGAAGGTGGTCCTGATAGGGAAGAGTTTAGTAAGGGCCATTGTGAGTGCCCATCTCTAGAAGGCCTAAGGAGACATGACAGTTCCCAGCTTGAGGGTGAACCTCCTGGGAAACATAGGATTTATTGGGAAGGTGGGCTCCTATACAGTGAGCCCACAGAGCCTACTGAAGGTGACCATAGGAGGTTGGTAGTGCCCCTTCAAGTAAGACCCTTCCTCTTATAACTGGCACATGAAGTTCCTCTAGCTTGTCACCTTGGGATCGAGAAAACCAAGCAGAGGCTATCCATGCATTTCTACTGGTTCAAAATGGGGGTCCAGATAGAAGGCCATTGTAGGAGTTGTGCCATTTGCCAGATTTCTGGTAAGAGTGGCTCAACAATCCAGGCTCCATTGGTGCAATTCCCTGTGGTGGGGGTACCATTTGAAAGGGTAGGGATTGGCATTGTTGGTCCCCTTGAAACCCCAGACATCCTCTGGCAATAGGTTTATCTTGGTGCTGGTTGACTATGCCACCAGATATCCTGAAGCCATCCCATTGAAGACTGTGACTCCCAGGTCAGTTGCAAAAGCATTACCTGGCATTTTTACTAGGGTTGGCTTACCTAAAGAGGTTTTGTCAGACAGAGGCAGCAACCTTATGTCTAAGTACATGCAAGCCATGTGGAAAGAGTGTGGGGTCACTTATACATTTTCATTGGCTTATCATCCACAAACAAATGGCTTAGTTGAGAGGTTTAATAGAACTGTCAAAAGCATGATTAGGCTGTGGAAGAACCTCGAAGGAGAATGTATGAACTCCTGTTGCCATGCTTACTATTTGCCTACAGATAGGTACCTCAGGAGGGTGTTAGTTTCAGCCTCTGTGAGCTCCTTTTTGGTTACCCTGTTAGGGGACCAATGGCCATAGTCAAGAAAGGGTTGGAGCTCTGTACTCCTTCCATCAGCTTGGAATCGCGCCAGGGAGGACAGGAGTCCATCCCTTCGACCAGAGGCAACTTCAGGAGAAGTACGCCACTGCCGCAAGATCGCCGACCCAAGAGGGTGATTTATGCCCTTCTTCATTATTTATGCCCTCCTTCATGAATCCATGCACCCCACTGCATTGAGATCTACCAAAGAGTATCCGGTAGGAGGATCGCTGATATTACCGAGCACAATCCGCTGTGTTAGTACGCAGATCGGCCGAAAACCACAAGGTCCCTTACCTAAAATGGACGCTGCCTGCATTTGTTGTGTCGTTGCCTAGCAACCTTACGAACGGAGCCGCAAGCTCTGATTGGGCCCCACCTACCTGAAATCCAAGAAGCTGTTGCCGGAAGGCTGCAGCCGGCCCGACCATCCGGAGGCCCGCCTCTTAAGGCCAGCGCCTGTCTCCTGCCCCAGAAGCAGCTCGGAATCGCACCAGGGAGGACAGGAGTCCATCCCTTCGACCAGAGGCAACTTCAGGAGATGTACGCCACTGCCGCAAGATCGCCGACCCAAGAGGGTGATTTATGCCCTTCTTCATTATTTATGCCCTCCTTCACGAATCCATGCACCCCACTGCATTGAGATCTACCAAAGAGTATCCGGTAGGAGGATCGCTGCTATTACCGAGCACAATCCGCTGTGTTAGTACGCAGATCGGCCGAAAACCACAAGGTCCCTTCCCTAAAATGGACGCTGCCTGCATTTGTTGTGTCGTTGCATAGCAACCTCACGAACGGAGCCGCAAGCTCTGATTGGGCCCCACATACCTGAAATCCAAGAAGCTGTTGCCGGAAGGCGGCAGCCGGCCCGACCCTCCGAAGGCCCGCCTCTTAAGGCCAGCGCCTGTCTCCTGCCTGTCTATGCCACATCGGAGCCACAAGGAGACACCCCTCGACTAACATTCGCCTCGCCAGGGGGTAAGAAACATGATCAAAGCACTCTACCCTGAACAGTAGATCTCCAAAGTTAACGCAACTATTGCTATTAACTGTCTTTCAGTTTAACGCCTTGCTCAAAGCTTGTTAAGAAAGCACTTAGCGCCATATCTGTTTGTATAGCATTATATTGGTAGTACACCAAACATGAATTAAACTGTGCCTTTCCCTCCGTGCCGAACTTAATAGCTGTTAAGAAAAAGAGAGTTGCTAGTTGTCTGTATTCTACTCCTCTGGCAGCAATATCGGTTTAGCCTACTATAATAGACAGTGTTGTTTCACCACATCGGACAGTGTTGATTGCCTAATGCCTGCATAATTTGATTAGTCTGGATTACTCATTGCCTGACTAATATCGAAACTAGCCTGTTCTCACCTGCATCTCACCTACTGTTAGCAAAACCTCACCAAACTGCTGTAAATTGGTTCTGCCCACCATAGCTGAAAATGTCTAATTGCGAACCTGCCTGGCTAGATTTGTACTATTCATTCTCTGCCTTGTTAATAACTATATGAGCACCCTTTTATCTTGCTTACCCTCTGCTACTAACGTATCTAACGTACAGTCCATTACTCCCTGGCATTCCGTGCCAAACTGCTGGCAGACCTTATCCTCCAGTACCTTGTCTTGGCCATACAGCAACTGACATCAAGCGCTCTATGTGTGTGACTGGACTATATACAGTCCTATTGCGCTATCTCAAATTTAAGTGATGCCCTGCTCTGTGTTTTTAGCCCACTATACTGCTAATCTAGGTACTGCATTTTAGCCTACTGTGCTGTCTCAAATCTAGGTGATGCTCTGCCGTGTGCCTTAGCCCACGGTACTGCTAATCTAGGTGCCACATAGATATCTGCCACCCAGGCCCTACCTCCAACCTCCGAACTTAGTGAACCCTGTTTTACATGCACCTAAGCCCTACGTTTGAATCCCTGAATTTAGATGAACCTACTTGCACATGCATTTTAGCCTCACTCCTGATTTCTGAACCTGAGTGAACCCTGTGTACCTAGACTCATTCGTGCAGCCGCTGTGTTGCCTTACCAAGCCATTTTGCAGCCCACATCTAGCCAGTGTGCCGCCCATACCTAGCCATTTTGTTACCACTGCCCATACTTAGCCACTGTGTTGACAGCCATTGAACGCTCTATAGGATGATCCCCATCCTCTTCCTCCTGATCACCCTTTGCCCCACAATGACAACAGCAAACCACACACCGCAGCCTATGCCCACTGCAATGTCAAACTCTGATGACGAGCCCCGACTGACCAGCACCCCAGACACTAACCCACAAACTATAGAGATAAAGATACCTATCACCCACCACCCCATAACAAATATCCCATGCGATACCTTAAGTAGAAATGCAAAACTACGATCTAGACTACCCAAAATCTATGAACCACCAGCCAGACTAGCCACCAAACCTAGCAATACAAGAAACCACCAACGCAATGCCCCCAAACTAGACACCTCCCCCACCAAAAGAGATTCCCACGCTGACAGTCCCACTAACAACCACGGCAAATCAAGCAACAGACCCACCAAAAAGAAAAACCATGTCACCCCTGCGACACCCAAACCAAACATACCGCTAAAGGGTGCCCTCATTAATGCTAGATCATTGATAGCACATGCCACCGAAATTGCCGATCTCATCCAAATAGGCGATTATGACCTTCTAGCCATAACGGAAACCTGGCTTCACCAAGCAGCAGGACCCGCTTTGATGCTTGCCCTACCCCCTAACTACAACATTCTCATAGAGGACAGAACCAACTCTCGAGGAGGCGGCCTAGCCATCATCGCTAAAAACAACCTCGCCATAACAATAGAAATGCCTTCAATCACCAAATCTTGTGAATCCTTAACCGCCAAACTCTCAACATCACCCTTCCAATCTATCAATATACACCTCATCTATAGGCCTCCAGGTCCCATTGGAACCTTTGAGGAGGACATCTCTATGATCCTCTCAAATAATCTAAAAATCTCATCGCAAGCCATCCTCCTGGGAGACATGAACTTAGGTTTCAATGACCACAAAGACTTGCAAGCGACTAACATCGCCAATGTCTTCACAGAACTGGGATTTACCCAAAGAATCTCACAACCCACCCACGAAAAAGGTCGAACACTCGACTGGGTAGCCAACCACAACTGTAATGTTGATATCTGCCCACAAATCTGGACAGACCATGCACTAATAACCTTTCTGATAAATGAAAACACCACCCAACCCAAGGAAACTGTACTGGCCCCACCCATACCGACCAGAAATAAAAAAAACATAACTACAGACAAACTGCTACCACTTATCCGCCCAACCCTAAATTCCTTATCTGAATCGCTAAACCCAACAGCACTAGTGAACAAATTCAACTCAACCTGGCCACAGCCTTGGACACTATCGCCCCGTTGAAAATGAGAAGAAGCAAGCCCAGAGCACACTTAAATACCTGGTTCACCCCTCACCTCAAATCCCTAAGAATTGAAAAACACAAATGCGAATCCGTCTGGCGACTAACTCCATCAGAGACTAACAAAATGGCTCTCATCAGTGCCTCTAAGATCTACAAAAATGAAATAAGGAAGGCCAAAAAAGAAAACTTCAACAACAGAATACTACAGGCTAAGTCTGGAACCAAAGAACTATTTCTTATACTAAAGGAACTAGAAAACCCTATCCCTGCTCCAGACAACTGCGATAAAAATAAAACGTGGTGTTCCAACATCCAAAAAGCTCTAAACAACAAAATTGCCACACTCCAAACCAAATTGAGAAAAAGAAACAAGCTATACCCACCTCAACCAATCCAAGTGGTAAACCACCCACCCCCACCAAGCCAGAACACAAATTCAACTTCACCAAAGTAACAATCTTGGAGATTGAAAAAATAATACTCTCGCTCAAACCAACTAACTGTCGAGGCGACATATGCCCAGCCCAACTGATAAAAGACGCGGCCAGAGACCTTTCCCCATTTATCACCAAACTTATTAATGCTTCCTTTGCATCAGGCACTATACCAGACAATCTTAAGCAATCATGGGTCCTCCCCCTCCTTAAAAAGCAAACCCTGGACCCCGCCATCCCGACTAACTACAGGCCAATCACCACAGTACCATTTCTGCTAAAAATCCTAGACAGAGTGGCCTACCTACAGATCCAAAAATATCTGGGAATGCACCAACTATTAGGTACCAGACAGTCAGGCTTCAGGCCTCAACATGGCACCGAAACTGCACTTATCGATCTCAAAACCCAGGTCGATGAGCTGAGAGATCTTGGAAAAACTGCACTACTCCTCCTACTGGACCTCTCAGCGGCATTTGACCTAGTGGATCATGATGTGCTTTGTACCCACCTGGAAACCGTGGCCCACTTCTCCACACATGCCATTGGATGGATCAGGTTGTTCCTAAGCGGCAGAACCATGAGAGTTTTCTCCACCTCCGCAGCGGCTGACCCAGTACCTATCACATGTGGCGTCCCCCAGGGATCCTGTGTCTCTCCGACCATGTATAACATCTTCACGAAGCCCCTGTTCGATGATCTGGACCTTCTGGGTGTCACCTAAACAAACTATGCCGATGACACTCAGATTCTCATCCCACTTTCGGGGGATTATGAGCTGGATTTGGCCTTGGTGAACAGAATATACCTCATCATTCAGGCATGGATGGCCCGTCATGGTCTATGCCTGAATGATGACAAAACGGAACTCATCATACTGGGGAACACACAAAATATCAAAAAACTGAACGATGACTACTCATCATTTGTCATAGATGGCAACACCATTAAAGTAGCGGAAGAAGTAAAAACACTAGGTTTTTACCTCGACTCTTGCCTCTCCCTAACAAAGCAGGTGAATGCGATGGCCTCTAGCACCGCTCACACCTGTAAGCTGATTAGAGCAGCTAAACCATATCTATCCACTGCCAGTTGCCTCACCCTATCAACAGCCCTGGTATTATCCAAATTGGACTACTGCAATGCACTATACATAGGGTCCAATAAACACACATTGCAAAAAATCCAAACCCTGCAGAACAACGCCCTTCGAGCCGCCCTAGGAATCCCAAGAAGAGAGCACATCTCAGACGTCAGAAGACAATCTAACTGGCTATCCACAGCTGACAGAATTAAACTCAAAACAGCATCACTGGCTTTCAAAAGTATTAATGACCTAGCCCCCAAATACTTAACAGAAAGATTCAAAAGAAGAACTTCTAACAGACCTACCAGAGAAGCATACACCAACCATCTAGCCGTGCCCCCATTTAAGCTGAGCACAGCCGGAGGCAACATCTTCCCTGTCAAAGCGGCCCAGCTATGGAACTCCCTCCCATCATCCTTAAGATCTGTCCAATCTTATCCACACTTCAGACTCAATTGCATTAAATGGCTCAAAGAAAATGACCTATAACCTACTAGACTAGGACTATTCACGTCTGACCCACCTGTTAATCTGCAGCCGAACGCATACCGCGTTCATCACCCGCTTAACCCACCTTGCTCCCGACACTCAACGCTTACTGTGTACACATCCCTGTGCACACTCACCTGCGCATGTAACCACGCATACTGTCATCACTTACTGTTGACACACCATGTAACCCACCTGAAATGTATTAACTGTAACACGTACATTGTCATCATTTACTGCTAATGCACCTTGTAACCCTCCTGAAATGTGTAACTGTAACATGTAAGCTTAAAGTATTCTTGAACACGCGCCCGGATACCCTCGGGTCTGGCACGCGCTACAAATAAATAAACAAACAAACAATCACTACCGATGTAGTAGACTATGTGCTGGGGCTAAAGAAGAGAATGGTCCTTCTGATGGCTCAGGCCATTGATAAATTGAAGGTAGGTCACTCTCTGGTGAAACATTGGTATGACCAGAAGGCTTCACTTATTCACGTCATCCCAGGCCAAGAAGTCTTGATTATGAACCCTATAAGGCCAAGAGCCCTACAGGACAAGTGGTCAGGCCATACACAGGGGTGGAGATGCTGGGTGAGCTAAACTATTTAATGGAATTTAGGAGACCTGGTCAGGCTCCCAAAGTGTTCCACATAAATAGGCTGAAGGCTTTCAACCCTAGGGTTGAAATAGCAGCACTACCTTTGGCATCAGACAGAGAAGAAGAGAAATCTGAACCTCTGCCTGATTTTTTCCATGGCAGCCCTTCAGATGGCTCAATTGAGGGTGTCAAAGTAGCCCCTCACCTGACTCCTACCGAGCAAGAGGAAGTAAGAACTTTGCTTGGGCAGTTCTCCCCCTTGTTCTCACTGACTCCTGGTTTGACACCTTGGTGCAAACATGAAATTGACACAGGGACAGTGTACCTACCAAAAGTAGAGGGTACAGGATGTCAGACAAGGTGAGATCCTACATCAAGACAAAGGTCAACAAGATGTTAGATCTGGGGGTGATTGAACCCTCTAGCAGTCCATGGTCTAGTGCTGTGGTTCTGGTGCCAAAGGCAGGTACCTCTGAACTGAGGTTCTATGTGTACTGAATGCTGTCACCAGGACAGACACACACCCCTTGTCTAGAACTGATGAGCGGGTGGATACCTTGGGTGCCTCCAAGTCCCTCAGCACGTTTGACCTCACTGCAGGGTATTGGAAAATAGCCCCAGCAGAACATGCGAAGGAGAAGACAGCATTATCAACCCCAGAGGGTCTTTACCAGTTCAGGCTAATGCCCTTTGGATTTGTGAATGCTGTCTTCTCCATCCCTACTGGCATAGTGATGGGTCGTACCTTCCAAGATGCCCCTTTCCCTTTCTCCGCAAGCATAGCTAAGGTTAAGACGAAGTCTCTATGGCGTTTCAGAAAATGACTTTTCTTAATAACTTTCAAACGCTAGCATTAAAAATTCGGAAAATATTCCAGAGTCATATTTCAAGGCAGCCACCTGTGCATGCAAATTGTGTACATTAACGGCTTTACAGTTTAAAAAATGTTTACTTTGAGAAAAGCCAGTTGCCCTTGGTCGTTTAGCCTAATTGTTTAAATATGGACAGTGGCCGCAGGTGTAGGCTTAGCCACTGGATGGCCATGGGCCAGTAGCATCTGGTTATTTAGTTTGGATGGGAATAAGGGCAATGGGCACAGACATGGACAGGGGACTATTTGCCTGTGACAATGTGGAGAGTGGCCACGGCCACAGTAGAATCTGGTATTTACTAGTGATGTGATACGCATCACAATCTTTTACACTGATTGTTTCAATGTGGACGGGGCCACACCCAAATGCCATGGCGTTCTGATTATTTACTAGTGAGGGGGATATGTGGGCCACAGTCTTTTATCCTAATTGTTGCACAGTGGAGAGTGGCCACTGTGGTGATCTGGTTATTTACTAGTGATATGATATGACATGATAGGTTATTTATAACGCACTTAATACCCAGAGGTTTCGCGCTTAATACCCAGAGGTTTCTAAGCGTGGACCCCGGCAATAGAACCTCTGTTGCTCTGTGTCATCTTGCTTCCAAGGCGAGCACGTTGCCTGAGCTCTCCTCCCAGTGAGGGGGATATGTGGGCCAGAGTCTTTTATCCTAATTCCTGCACAGTGGAGAGTGGGCACTGTTGAAAGCCATTGCCAGTGGCTGCTGGAGAAGAGATAACATAACGAAATCACCTAAAATACAGAAAGAAAACATAAATCAGAATTAGGATGACCCAATTCATTGCAAAAAAAGCCTGAAATTGGGTGAAAGTGGGAAGTGACAACAATTTAGCTCAGAGACCCCTCCATTGTTCAGCCCATACATGAGATGACAGCAGCGTTCAAGGGTGAGATAAAAAATGACATCATAGGGACATCTATGTGGGAGACTTCGCGCGGATATTGTCATGAACAGCAGAATGCAGCTGCAGAAGATCAGGAGGAGGTGATAGAGAACTGCAAGGAGGAGGATGCAGAAGACCAGGAGGAGGGGATGGAGAACAGTAAGGAGGAGGGTACAGAAGATCAGGAGGAGGTGACAGAGAACAGCAAGGAGGAGGATGCAGAAGATCAGGATCGGGTGATAGAGAACAGCAAGGAGGATGATGCAGAAGATCAGGAGGTGGTGACAAAGAACAGCAAGGAGGAGGATGCAGAAGATCCGAGGGAGGTGATAGAGAACAGCAAGGAGGACGATGCAGAAGATCAGGAGGAGGTGACAGAAGACAGCAGGAGGCAGCAGCAGAAGATAAGGAGGAGGTGATAGAGAACAGCATGGATGAGGATGCAGAAGATCAGGAGAAGCTGACAGAGAAAAGCAGGAGACAGCTACAGAAGAACAAGAGAAGGTGATAGAGAACAGCAAGGAGGAGGATGCAGAAGAGCAGCAGGAGGTGACAAAGAACAGCAGGCAGCAGCTGGAGAAGATCAGGAGGATGTGATAAAGAACAGCAAGGAGGAGGATGCAGAAGAGCAGCAGGAGTGAATGACTGGACAGCACAGGAAGGTTCAAGGAGGCAAACCCCAATCTAAAGGGATCAGAGCTGCAATGGGAGGACGAACGAGAACGGGGTAGAACATGGAGGAGGCACAGAGTATCTGTGGAGGCTAATCGACAGTAACTTGCCAGAGCGAGATGATGAGACCCTACTCAAACTATCTGGAGAGGTGGGGCGCAAACGGCTCTGTCTGAGTCTTGCCAAGAAGATGTCTCTCTACTAACAGCTGCTAAGAGAAACTCAGCAACATCTACAGAGCGACCCAAGGAGTAGCATTACCCCAGAGAGGAGATCAAAGAGTCTGAGCGTGAAGGATGTGAGAGCTCCTTTAAACCTGGCACAGTGAGTCTAGAAGGCAGGTAAGAGCAGGCTGCTCAAACCTTCAAGCCGTAGACTGATCCAACATTGCAAGCCAAGCTGGGACTGTCACGTGGTGTTGTTTAAATGAAATGTGTGGCAAATCGTCCTGTTGTACTATCCCTTTGTGCTGCTTATGGGGCTCTATCACAATATGTATTATACTGCAGCGCTAGCAGCAGTATAGCTAAGGTTATGTGGAACTTTATACAGGAAAATGCAAATATGTTTTCCCCTAGAACGCTTATGGATTACTTTTTCCATGAATGGACGAAGCACGCGAAATCCGGTGGAGCCATAAACTTGACTTTCTTATAGTGACCTTTTTCATCTGGAAAACTCATTTCTTGAAATTGTGCACTTTGATTTTGGTGGTTTTTGATACACGTGTACGCGTTACCTTGAAGTTGTGCATGGTTTTTTAAAAGTCACACCATCCAAACTCCAAGTGTGAACAAAATGGATCTATGTTTTTAAAATGCAAAGTGTAGTCGTACTTAGAAAAATAATACTTTATATTCATGCACACGATCTGCCATACCACAAACAATACACTTCAAACATATGCATAACCTGCCCGCAGCAAAGCATAACACGGGGCATACTGACAAAAGGCACGACAGACAAGACCCACAACGTGCGTCATATTATGCTTGGGATGTATCCAAGCTCTTAGTGGAAGTGTGTTGTTTCACTGGAGTGATGTCAAAGGAGAATGTTAGGGGGATACCATTCTAGAAGCAGACGGGGGTTGGAGTGGCTTGTAGTAGTCTGTCTGCTGCCCTTGTGGAAGCGCTTCATGGAAACACGTCTGCTTATGAATAAACTAAACAGTTGAAACAGTTACTTGTGTGTGCTTCTTGAGCTTCACAGCATTACCGACGAGCTGTGCGCGCGCACACGGACCCGCTGCAGAGTTTAATTTGCGTGGTGATGTCTGAGGAGAAGTGGCACCGAACACACTGATAAACCTGCTGTTGCCAGTTTCAGTAAAGCGAGGACATGGCGGTACTCAGACTCCTATCCCTAAAGTGTAATTTTGGAACTTCCTTGGATGAGCACATAGAGGATCGATTCGTGCTGCACTTCATTAAGCATTCATACCCGATCCGGCGGGACTTTCACTCAGGCCCGAGGCCGTTAATTCCCGATCCGGCACACAGGAGAGGGTATGAATGCTAATAGCATCCCTGGTTGCCGATCCGGTAATCCGGGGTGCTGAGAGCATTGCATTTAGTCCGGTCCGGTCCCGTTGCAGCGTCCAGTTCATTCAAACAAAATACTTTAGCAAGATGGCCACCATGAAGCTGGAAGATGGGCTCAATAAGGATCCTACGCACCATGAAGCTGGAAGATGGGCTCCATAAGGATCCCCTCTTCCATTTCTATGGCGTCCAGCACAGACAACTGAAGGAGAATGCAGAGGCGGCAGGTTCCACCGCCGCAGAGATCAGGTAACTGAAGAGGGGGAGGGATTGAAAGAAGAAGGGAAGGGGGGCAGAGGGAAGATGGTGGGGTGAGGAAAGCAGCCATCAGGTTGCCTGGTACACGGACTTAGATCAGTAGTTTTAGCACGCGTTCTGAGCAACCTGATTGGTTGCTGTCCCTGGCCCGGTTGCTAACAGACAATAAAATCAGAAGGGACAAATGAAGGACAAGTGGGGGAGAATCACAGAGGAGCAACTATGACAGGCAAGAAGCAAGCAGGGCCTGGGTTTGGGAATGCCAGTGGGGAAAATATATGCTTTATGTGTGGCAGTAAAACCATTTATCAGGGTCGAATGTATGTGCAGGAAGAAAAGTGGTGTGTAGCAAATGCAAGAGATAGGGATATTTTGACAACTATTATAGCAACTTTGAAGGTGGATCATTACCTCAGAAAGAAGTGAGGATGGCTGATGGTGGCGAGGTATCTCTACTGGTGGCGAGGTATCTCTACGTCATCGGATAAGGAGGGGGTGGGTGTGATGGTAATAAATGTAATAAGAGCAGCCAGTGATAAGGAGCCTGATAACCCAATGGCTGGCATAAATATAAATGGTATAAAGTGGAAATGCTGGCAGACTCGGGGTGAAGATAACATTGATAGCAAAGCAAGTGTTTCTGGGGAAATGGGTGAAGCTCTCGAGAGTCTGAAACCACTTGATAGGCCGGGTCAGTATACCATGGATAGGATAGAATTACTGGGTTATTTTGTAGGAAATTATTAATTCAAGGGGAGGCTTGCCGTTGGGAATGTCTATGTGACCAAGAAGATCGCATCCCTTTTTAGGGTGGAGGGAACAAAAACATTGCCACATTCAGTTGGATCCCAATACCTTGAGCATGTTCTTCATGTGATGAAAGAAGACAATGGGCCTCATTACGAGTCCGGCGGTAGCCGCGCCGGAAAAACCGGTAGGCTGCTGCCGGACCCGTAATACCATTCCGCCTCTGTGATTGCCAGAATCACAGGGGCATTACAACCCAGGTGACCCGGTAATTCCGGAGGCAGAATTCTGTAAATCCCCATTCCCAAGGAGTCCCATAGGACTCCATGGGGATGGGGACCATGGAAACACTGGTTCCGTCTATGACAGAGCCAGTGTTTCCATGTCCGCCTGCAGGCAGGTGGTGTTAATCCCGCCAGGTCAGACCTCTCGCCTGCAGGACTCTGAATCAGCCGGTCTAGAAAGAACAGTGGCAGCGGTTTTACCGCCACCATTCTTTCCGGACCGGCAAGGTCATAATGAGGCCCAATTTTAGAGAAGTGGATGAATACAGCAGTGCGTTTACACCAAATCATATTAAAAGAAGGAATTGTTCCAGTAGTGTTGAAATTAAGGGCAGCTCTGAGAGATGGCATGAGAGAGGAACTGAAAATATGATGTAAAAGTGTAATAATAATGTGTGCTGGAACTGTGGAATGGATATCACCTCAGGTGGTTGTGAAAAAAACAACAGACACATATGAATGTGTGCTGATTTGAGGGTGTTAAATATGTGTGTGGTAGTAGAGTGACATCTTCTGTCCAACAAGAATAGCATGTTGTGTTCTATCGGAAGGTGTAAGGTTTTCATTAAATTCGATTTGACATCAGACTACCATCAAATAGAGCTACACTCAGAGTTGCGCTCTCTGACACCCTTCATATCTCAAGACAGAGTGTGTCAATTCAGGATGATGCCATTTAGATTAGTTTCCATGTAGTTAGTGTTTTAGATGGCAATGGGGAAACTGTTTGGAGGTATAAAGTTCTTAGCAAATTTGCCTGTTTGTTTCCTGATATGTAACTAAGTGATGTTCATTCTCTGTAACTAGCATCATGATGCCTCTGGGCTGATTTGCGCTCTACAAATACAAATAAATAAATAAATAAAGGGTGTACATTGCTTCCAGGATGACATATTGGTATGTGGTGAGGCAATGGAAGCACTTGATATGGCGTTAGTTCAAGTGTTAAAGATTCTATAATTGAGAGGACTCACATTGAAAAGCAAGAAGTATGTATTTCCGGAAGTTGTAGAGTATTTGGGTCATGTAATATCTGTGTGATGGGTGTTGCCAAAAAGAGAGTTGGTGGAGGCTATTCAAGTGGTAGAAAGCCCCAAAACAAAGGCAGAGTTGTGCTAATTTTTGGGAATGATAGAATATTACCAAAAATATATAAGAAACTTTACAGAAATAGTGTATAACGTGAGGTGCCTTCTGAAAAAAGGAGCTGGGTTTGTTTGGTTGGACAGGTGCTGTGAGGAGTTTGAGAAAATAAAAGAGGTTATATTTATCAATGCAGCTAGGACAATTTGATAGGAGAAGGCAATCAACTTTTACACTAGATACGAGTGAAGTGGGGTTGGGTGCCGTGCTTTTGCAAAAGGGAGAAAATGGTAAGGAAGTAATAGCACATGCTTCAAGGCTTTTAAGAGGACCAGAAGAAAGGTACTCAGTGACAGAAAAGGAGGCATTGGCATTTGCGTCTTTGCGAGGGACAGATTTTGTTCTAAGGGTGGATCAGAAACCGCTTAAAGTAAGTTATGGTGGGGTGGTACAGAGGGTCCCCATCATTACGTGGGAAACATGTTTCGCGCACCATATTGATGATGGGGGGAGGGCAGCAAACTGGGTGTAAAGTGGCAAATCCATATATGTATCGAGTGCAGTTATTTATGGATGGGATGGGTTACTTTGAATGTTACAGGTGTTTAGAATGTATACATATTAGATCTTCACGTATGTAGAAAGATACAATATTAAAACTGCAAATGCAACTTGAACACAATACACACACCGGGGTGCTTTGCAAAAAACATGATGGCTGGGACTCTCTTGCTAAATGCATGTTTGACTTTTAAACTGACTCTCTCGGGTTTTCAGAGGGCAGAAAAAATTTGGAAATCAGTAATTTTAATCTCTGTGGTTAGCTGCTGGAAATTAGTTTTAAGTAGCAGGAAAATTCTTGACGGAAAGAGTAATGAGTCACCTTGTAAGAAGGTCAGCATACAACCAGGACAAGGTTTATGATTTAACAGTCCTGCAAGGGAACAGATGTCATCTCTCGCTCATTGTATTAAAGTCACTAGAGGGGGCTGGTAATTTGTTTGGTAGTAATAAAAATCAGACCGAGGCCAGGGTATCCGGCGGTTAATTGTTTTTACAGGTCATCAGAGGCTGTATGTTCTGGAGTTGTGGTCGCATAAATTAATAGGTCTTCGGACGTGCAAGGAGTCTGGGGGATTGAGATCGCAATCAGTAGTTCAAAGAAGATCCTGTTTATTCAGACCTTCCTCTATTTGCTCAAACGTGTAAGCGGACCATGTGCAATCACATTTAAAGTTATGGCCTTAGGCCAGTTATTGCTAGCAATGAATTGTTTTCAATACCAATGCTTAACTATGTACTGAGGTCATCGCCTAATATGTACAAATCCTAAGAAGAGGTGTGTTCTGAATATGATCTGAAGATGACAATCAAGATAAGACTGGCCAATGAAAATGGAACAATTGGAAAAGATGGGATTTCTTTGAAGAGGTTTCTGTCAAATAATATTTGGGGGTTGTATTGTAATAAAGTGTCTGTGAGTGTTTTAATTGTTGCAACATTATATAAAATGCCAACTAATGTTCTTTTGTTGAGACTTGGGTTAGTTTGGTCCTGTAACACCATCTTACCGCTCCCCAGAGCTTTGTACAATACATTTGCTTAAAGTACAACCGTGCCCTCACTTCTTAAGTGGTGGGCCTGTTTGGGTTAAGGTGATTAAACGCCCATCCGCACATTTGTCGAGCCAGGGTAGGAGCCCAGGCATTCCGAGATGTTGGGGGTATTCTGTCCACACCTCTCCGCTGCGGCACCTCAGAACGGGGACCAGTCCTCCATGTACGGTGAAAAAGAGGTCTGTGGACACCATATATGTTAAAGTTCCGTCTGCTCCCCGAAGACACGGTGCCGGGGGGCCTAGCGGTGCGGAACGATATTACGAAGCACCACATTGGAGCACCTTGACTACACGTGAGTACACATTTGGGGGTGTAAAGCAAGGGGGAAATAGGGTGAAAAAGGGGATTGTTTCTTTGATTTAAGTTTTTTTGTTTTTTTTGGTAAGGGTAGACTTGGATTGTGGGTGTGAAATTAGTTGAGGTTGCAGGATTTGGAAAAGTGGATGTTTCTGATAGAGTGGTTGAACTGTTCTGTGTTGTAAGTCCCCTGTATATACTTTTTACCTAGCTTGTTATTTTAGAGGTGTGAGGGGCTACCTTACCCGCATACCCAGTGTTAAGCCTTTCCCAATACCCCTTAGTTTGCTTGTCTAATTGGCTATGTTATGTTATGTTATGTTATGTTATGTTATGTTATGTTATAGAAACTTAATAACGCGCATGTACACCCAGAGGCATCCTGGCGCTGATGAATAAAAGTAGAACAAGTAACATACCACGTCAGAAAACCCAGCTAAAAGAGAGCAATTTTCAAAAGTCTGCGGAAGGTGAGGTGATCTTCAGTAGCACGAAGAGCAATAGGAAGATCATTCCAAGCTCTAGCAGCAACCACATAAAAGGCACAAACTAAACTTCCTTACGTGGTAGATGGTAGCGGGGGACTGTGACAAGAAGCGCAGATTGAGATCTTAGCTGTCGGGCCGGGAAGTAGTGAACAAACTTGGCTTGAAGGTACTCGGTGCCCATGCCATAAAAGGCACGGTGCACCAAACACAAGGATTTAAACAAGATCCGGCTGGCAACAGGAAGCCAGTACAGTTTCTTTAGCAGAGGGGAAAGGTGGGATCCAAAAGGAGGGTGAAGTATGGAGCGAGCAGCCACATTCTGCAGTAGTTGAAGCCTATTCATCAAATAGAGTGGTTGAGCCAAATAAAGGGAATTGCAATAATCAAGGGTGCTTAGAAACAGAGCTGCCACCACCGAAGCCTGGCATTCGGCGGGAATGAAGGGCAGGACTTTCTGCAGAATGCAGAGTTGGAAATGCCCGGCCCTGCATACACTGGCCACCTGGAGATCAAAGGCAAGAGAGGTAGAGATTCTTATGCCCAGATTCTGAACCGATTGGACCAGGAAGGGGAGAGGGCCCAAACTTGATAGCCAGAATTGCAAGGTCCAGAATAGTTGGGGAGATGTAGTGCCCACAACCAGGACCTCGGTCTTACTGCCATTAAGCTTAGCCAGTTGCTCCTCATCCATCGCCCCAGATCCTCCAGGCAGCTCCTGAGCCAAGCCGCAGTGTCAGCTTGAGTGAGGTCAAGGCGAGCGAGGATCTGTGTATCGTCCGCATAGGAATAGTAACGGAACCCGTGCGCTTGGATAAGAAACAGAAGGGGTCTGATATAGACATTAATTAAAATAGGGGAAAGTGCAGAACCCTGGGGGACACCACAAAGAAGTGTAACCAAGCCTGAACGAAAAGAAGGAAGAGAAATAGACTGGGAGCAGTCGGACAGTAAAGAGGTGAACCAGTCGAGAACCCGGCCAGAGAGGCCAGCGTCAGAGAGACGAGATAGCAAGATGGAGTGATCAACCGTGTCGAAAGCAGCCGACAGATCTAAAAGCAGGACTGCTCCGACACCACCCTTGTCTACCAGGCACGCCAAGTCGTCGGGTACCGAGCTCAGGCCGAATTCCGTGCCCCTACCAGGCCGAAAACCAGACTGAAATGAGTCAAAGAAGTGGGAGGATTCGAGAAAGTTAGAAAGAAGGGGTAACACCAGTGCTTCTATCAGCTTCATGAGAAAGGGGAGACGAGACATAGGATGACAGTTGGACAGTACAACAGGGTCAAGAGAAGGCTTCTTAAGAAGAGGAGCTCTCACCTGAAGGTGGGGTGTTATCTGAGGGTAAGTCAAAATGTGAATACCTTTCTGAAGTAGGCCTTGACATTCTTTTGTCTTTGCCGTGCAGGTGAAGCTCCTCACCTCGATTTTCTTGGTTAGTCAAAGTAGTGAAGGGAAACTTCCTGTAGTCAGGAAAAGATGGTTTTGTAGTAGAGAAAATCATACTAGTGATTAAGAGAGTGAGAGCAGTGGTGCTGTAGTGGAAAGCATTGCGCCCCTCCTATGCTCGAGTAATGGGGATATCTCAGAAATGTTGGCTTGCAAGTGTTTTTGATAAGATGTCATCTTCTGTGTATGAATGAGAAGTATAATTGGAGTAAATAGTGAAGTGAGGTAATTGCGGTATAGACGAGTATGGTCACTGAGTGTGAAGTGTGACTAAGGAATTGGGTAAGGGTAAAAAGCAAACTCTTGGTTGAACATTTTTTCATGCCGCAGGTTTGGCTCGGTATTGGATTTTTGTGAAACTATTTTTTGATAACTTGGGATGGAGTATGGAGACTGTTGAATCATTTGTGCCATGTGTTGCCCGACTATAAGGAGAACATTTTAAAATATCATAGGGAATGGTTGCGGGAGAGTAAGGGGAAAATGATACATTCATGGCCTATTGAGTAATACTATGATACAGGGATGTTGGAGAACCTGCATACCTTTTTAACTACAAAGCGCAAGGGCTCAAAGTTAGAGAAGCGGTTAAACATCTTAGCATTATGGAGCATGTATGAAAAAAGCAGGAAGGGCCATAATGTTGAAAAAAATCTGGGGGGAGGGCTGAAAAAGGAGGATGCAGTGATTTCTTCTGCAAAATCCCCATATAGGTGCCATCCTTTATTGCCCACAAAGGGGTACACAGACTGTGAAGAGTGAAAGATGCACAAGAACGGGAAAATCTGAAGTAAGTTCTATGGTTAGCGGAGGAAGAGGTAGAGTATGCTACCGTGGCAGAGAAATGACGAGCGGGCGGAAGTGAAAAGAGAGGTAAGGGATATAGAAGGAGTAGCGTGGAGACATGGGCAGGTTCTTGTTAGATAGAACAATTTGGTTATCAGAACGGTTGAGGTGGACATGGAGAACAGGGCTACTGCCATGGGTACAAGGGCTAAGCAGGGAGGACGGGAGATGTAACCCTGTTGTAGAGATGATTATGCTTCCATGCCTGTTGAAGGGTTAGGCGATGTAGTAGCTGGAGTAGACAATGAAGAAGGAGAGGAATGGGATGTCGAGCAAGGAGGGCAGGATGTAGGCACCCTACCTCCCACTCCAGTTGCAGCAATAGAAAGCACACCATGGAGCCATAGAATGCACCAGGGTATTTGCATAGCTGTCATAAGTGATAGGGGAGAGATGGGGGAAGACCTAGTAAAAACAGGTACCAATGGTGTTGTTCCAGAAGGGTCTGGGAAAGGTGCATTATGCCCCATGGTCACACATGGAGCAGAGTAACTTGATGAAGACACTCCCTTTGCTCACTCCAGGGGCGGGGAAGTGGATTTATGCATTAGAGGAGCACACTGCTGGTGTCATGTTGGCCATAGGGGACATGAAGAGATTATTCATGGCCCTAATGGTGGATCGGTCAGAGGAACTTTTGGTGGCGATCAGTGGTGTCCGGGAGTTCAGTTGGATAGAAATAGCTATGATGAAACATCTTTTAATAATCTTATGACACAGGTATGGGGATTATGTATCCCGAAATGCATGATAGCAATTAAATTTTAGATAAGACAATGAAATGGATAATGATCCTGCCACACACATCCAGTCAATTCGGGAGATGTGGAGGGAAGAAATGGGAGAAGCATGGGACAAGAATGTGGTGATATTTTACCACATGCTAAAAAAGGAACTTCCTAAAAAAGACCAGCACGATTTAGATAAAGTGATAGGGATGGAGGCCATGAGTTGGCCAGAAATTCAGGCAGACATTGTGCATTTTTGCAAGACAAGACAGGAAAAACAGAGGGGGAATGTAGAGCAGGCACAAAAAGCAGAGGCTAAGCTTGTTCAAAGGAAATTGGCAAAGATTTGTTTAGAAGGGGCATTCATTACAAATTCTATGGAGGTACAACAGGGGCAACCGGGAAAACATGGACGAAGGGTTGGGTGGACAGTATGTTCCCAGTCTGAGACCAATGAGAGAGTCTCTGAGGGGCAAAGGAGAATTTCCACAGGGAACTGGATCATTTGGCAAGGTCAGAGAAATGGGTCCTGTGAAGGCATAATGAAGCAAGACACAGACAACAGACTTAAAGTTCAAAATAAAATACTTTATTAAATCAAATGTCAGGTTGTTAGAAGGCCTAACTTGCCCTATGCGAAGTCAGATTTCCCTACCTGAATGAATTTAAGGAAAGCCTGAGTCAAAGAGTTCAACTTAAAAGTCTGTCTGTATCCAAAACCTATACTTGCCCTCACAACTAAAGCTAAACAATGTGTAGGGATGTCAATAATAAATAAAATTATGTTTAACTCAAAGCTCTGAGCTTCTTCCAGGTCGCAACTCTCTTTCAGCTCCCCTTCCCCAAGTGTAAGTAAGTTTTTACAAAGGTCTCAAGATTACCTTTCTTAACTTCAGGGTGATACAGTTCCAACCAATCCTCAGGGTTTTCTTCCCCAAGTTCCAAACAAACAAAGTTGAAACTCAAAAAGGTCTTGAGGCTCCGTTCTCAAGACAACAAGTGTAGTTCCTCAAGTCTCATGGTTCCCTTCCCCAAGACTTTAACTTCACCACCACAATGTCCTTAGTTATCAGCATTCAGGGCTCACTGGTCTAGGCACAGTTGTCAGGCCGAATGGTCCACCCATCACAGGTCATGCAACCAAGATCTCTGAGCTCTCCAGCCCACACAGATTTTTGCTCCTGTGTACCAAATCACCTTCACTCAGTACGTCTTTATCGACCTATTGGCTTTTATGTGCAGATTTATACTCATCTGGCCTTTCCTTGTCAGCATCGTGGTTCTACATGAAATATAAAGGGGTTGAACCAGAGTGAACAGGATGACAAGGAAATTTATTATTTTCTTCTAAAAAAATATTTTATTTGTGTAGTACAAAAGAATCTATACATGTTTAAAACAATTCATCATATTTAGACAATTTCTAATAATCAATGACATTACTTGTTAACTTCTGACCCAAAACAAACTCATCCATACACCTCTCTCTCAGTCGTTCATTCATCCCTAGTGTCTATAATGGCAACAGAAGCTCTTTTCTCAATACTTTGCGGTATTTAAACCCGTATACCGTTATTACAATGATTTTATCACATTTTGAAACCCAAATGTCACTACAGGTGTTTTTGCTGTTCGTGTTACTTTAGAACAGTTCTGTAATCGTCGACATATGTTTCGGTCTTTATGGGGTTTGTACACTCGCCCCCCTCGTTCTCGATCTTCTTCAGGACGTTTATACAAAGAACTCGTTGACTCTTTGCCTCAAACAGACTGATATGGGTTCTTTCACCTAAATAAATCATATAGACACTATTTTAAAACTTCCTCTACTTCTTGTCATCCATCTTTATTGTTCAACACAGTAATTGTGTACCACAACGCTATAACTTGGTAGACTAACAGCGTTCACCAGACATTGCCAATATTTGGGAAATATTTCGCAACTTGAATGCTGGGCAGCCTTACTAGGTTGTAACTAGGTTGTAACAATCTAGCAGTTCAAATTGCAGCCGTAAACTTTTTAACTAGTCTAAACTTGGAGGATGATAATCTAGAACAGTAATCTATTTGTGAGTGTTGAACTAGCAAATCTAAGTGTGTACATAGATAATCCAGAGGTTCCATCAATTGGGTGTACTTGGCACATATTTTTAACCTGCATTTACCTCAAATTATATTTTTCTCCTATGAATCCTATGAATCACATGAAATGGAAGAGAATGAGATCTTCCGGTTCTTTTAATGTTTTTAGAAATGTTTTTGGGCTCTTGTATTAATTTTGTTTCTGTTGTTAGGGTTTGTTGTAAACAATTGTTTGTCATTTATGCACTAACTTTTAGTTTTGTATAATGAATTGTTTACGTATTTTGATGATATTGTCATATGTTTTGTAAGCATTCGCTTTGAAAGGTTGATTAAATTCAACCATATCAACAAAAAAAATAAAATAAATAAAAACGTGGTTGCTTCCACCTTCACTCACCTCCACATATGTTGTAGGAGACGCTTGAAGGGGTAAATTGGGAATGATCCATTGATCCATCACTAGGACCACGTTGGTGATCTCTTCACCGTTGGCCTACAGAATAATACAACACATTATATCAGTATGTGGTGTAACCACTATATATACTTAAAACAAAATACTACTTTCAAGTTTCTACAAACTCTTAGTGGACACTATTCATCAGTACCTGGAGCGCAGTCCGAGCTGTACTAATGGTTCTCTTCTATTTCTTGTTTCTCCCAGCTTCAAACAGGTATGTCTCCCTCTTTGCTCTGTCTTACTTCCTGGGAACATAAATCTATATCAGTCACTTCTGTCCCCTCTTTTTTGCATTCTCACCGGGTCGTTATTTGTCAAAACAACTCACCAAGAAATACTTGGCACCCGAAGAGTACAGTTATTGATAGCTGTTATTCATGCGATGGTGTAGGGCGTAAATGTTTGTCCCCAATTCTCGACACTCGCCTAGTAAAAACGAGAAAAATATATTTGTATTCTCATTGCCATATTTTTCAATCATTATGCTCATGATCACACAGTTCTCATCATGAAACTGGTGTTGTCTATTGCATTTTGCTTCTATTTGGCGCTTGGTCTGTTCAATATATACACAGCACCGTAATGCTGCGTCAGTGCGAAGCCTTTTCACTCGCAAATTGAGTTTTCCGTTACTCTCCCTGATATATAGTTCCCACTTGTTTTACTTACCTAGATGTTTCAATTTCTTCTGCTGGCACCTCTCTATGTCCGATTTCGCAATAGTTTACTTCCTATTCCTTCTCCACTCTCGTTGCAGAAAGAAAGGAAGGACTCCTATTTATGCCCTGCATGGACATAAAAACAGGACTATCCTTCGTAGCCTCACATGAGCTTGACTCTCTAAAGATAGAGACAGGACTATTTCATATTTCCTTTTGCGTGCTTAATAATCACACCAATATCTTAGATCATTATTTAAACAGCAGTTTGTATTGTATGATGCTTATTTAGACCTTGATTCATGTTGTTTCATTATTTCCCGGCAAAATTTTGTGGAATTCGCCAACTCCACTTAACAAATACAGTGAATACAGCAAAAGTCAGATTACTCACTGAAACTCGCATATGTAACAGGACCACCATTGTCCTCTCTGGTCATGTCAAAGTGATTTGATCTTTCAACTTGTTACCAGAGTATTCCACTCTACTGATACATTCAGACCACGGCGTACCGTGTCCAAATTGTGAATCCATTGTTGTTCAATTTGTCTCCTCCTCTTTTATTCACCACTACTTGCTGCAGCACGATCTAAGGTACACATCCCTATGGTTCTTTTTTATAAAATGTTCAACCATTGGTTTATCGGCCACTCTATTTCTTATACATGACATGTGCTGCAATGCATTGGCATACGTCTCTGGTCATTTTGCCCACATATAGCAATGAGCATGGGCACTTAATAATGTAGATCACATTTTTCGATAAACAATTTGTGTGGTGTTTCATTTTCCATATATTGTTCCCCCATCTAAACTCATGCATTTTGTCTGTCAGAGGGCACTACACAGTTCCCACATTTGTGGTGACCAGTGATTGGTGGTAAACCCCACTGGTTCAAAATGGTCGGGTCCTTAGGTGCATCTCTATATGTGTGGATAAGTCTCTGTCTCAAGTTCTGGCTCTTCTTACACGCAAACAGTGGTTTTTTGGATAGGGTCCCTGGTTGTTTAATGAGATTCCAATTTTTGTTGATAATTTTCTTAATGTCACAGCTTACTGGATTGAAGGTCGTGACACAGACAATCCTGTCATTGACTCTTTTCTCTCGTGCTGACAGACATATCTCCCTATCAGTGTTTAAGGCCCTTTTCATCTGGTCTTTCACCAATTTCCTGGGGTAATCTCTATCACATAATCTGCTTTTAAATTGGTCTGCATGTCTCAAGATTTCCCCTCTTTCTGTACAATTGCACCTGATGCGCAAGAATTGTCCATAGGGTAAATTCTGTCGCATTCCTGCTGGGTGAAAACTTTGAAAGTGAAGTAAAGAGTTCTAATCCGTAGGTTTCCTATAAAGGGTGGTAATTAGTCTATCCTCGGTTTTCACTATCGTTAGATCTAAAAAGCTCACTTGTTGCAGGCTGTACTCCATGGTGAATCTGATGTTCATATCACACGTATTCAACCAATCTTGAAACTCTTTGAGCAGAGTCTCACCTCCTCTCCATATCAGGAACACATCATCAATATATCTCTGACATGCCACAAGGAAATGACGGAGGACATGATGCTTGGTGAGAGCTTTGTCGGTGCCAGATATATACAAATCCTCAAAATCCGCCATGTACAGATTGGCAGTATCTGGGGCAAATGTTGCCCCCATGCTCACACCCCTCTCTTGTTTGTATAGTTGGTTTTTATAGAGGAAGACATTTTCCATCATGGCAAGACGCATACATTCTAGCACAAAACCTGTCGGTGGTTGGTGAGGGATAGTCCGTCTGTCTAGGACATCTCCCAAAACCCCAAGACAATTCATCTAGGGTATGGAGGTATACTGAGACTCCACGTCCATCGTCACAAGTATGTCCCCCTGTTGGATATGTAGGTCCTGCACAATCCTGATCATGTCCGTTGAATCTCAGACATATTATGGAGTCAGTAGTACAAAAGGTTTCAAAAATACTTCGGCATATACAGATAAGGGCTCCAGTTGAGAGTCTATCGCAGACACAATTGGTCTGCCCGGTGGTGCTTTTTTATCCTTGTGTATTTTTGGGAGGATATAGAATGCAGCCTTTTTAGGCAATTTTTTGTTCAAAAAGATTGCTTCTTCTTGGCTAATCCATTCCTCTGTTGTCGCATGGTTGGTTAGGCTTTTTATCTCTTCCTGTAATCTGGTGGTCGGATCGTGATCCAATTTCTTATATGCGTTCCTGTCTCCCAACAGGCGCAAACGCTCTTTTTCGTAGGCTGTAGTTTCAAGGATCACGATCCCGCCTCCCGTATCTGCAGGTTTTTTTGTTATTTCTTGTATTTCGCATAGTTCTTTTAAGACTATCTCTCTGTGCCCTATTCAGGTTATCTGGTTTATAATTCCTTTTCTGTATTGCTTCCAATACCTGTTTGGTGACTCTATTCTCAAATACTACGATCTCCGGTGCACAAGTATGCGGGGGAGGCACAAACTTGGATCTAAGTCCGCTCACATTAGGCACACCCTCCTTCTCCACAGGATCACTGTTCTCTCTTTTTTTTAATGGGAGGTATACTTCAAAAAAATATTTCAGGCGTATGTTCCTGAAGAACCTTTGCAGTTCTAACTCTGTAGCAAAAAGAGATGGCTTTATTAGTGGGGACATAGGACAAACCCTTAGAAAGTAGTTCCAAATCTGCTTGTTCCAGATGATACGTGGATAAATTGACAATGGGTATTCGATCTGAATCTACTGGTGTTATTGGTTCTGGTACCACTGTCTGGTACATACTCCTTGTCCTTGACTGTATTGTGGTTGTCTCTGTCGCGGTCGACTTCTTGGTCCCCCCCTGTAAAAACCCAGATTTTGGTTTATGTTTTGTCCTCTCCCTCCTGTGTTAGTACTCGCCCCAGCTTGGACATTAAGTGATTGATCAGATCCGCTCGAGGACCCAGAAGTATTGGAGAAGGAGACATACCTGTTGTTATTCCTACGGTAGTTCCCTCCCCCTACTGGGGGTTATGTACGGAATCCTGTCCTTAGGTATGGATATGTTCTTTCTTCACTATAGTTTTCAGCATCTTTCTGGAGTTTGTTTATTTTACAATCCAGATTGATTCGTTTAAATTTCTATATTTCCTCCTCTAGATTCTCTAGCTGTTTTTTGCGTCTTTGATCGCTTTGTTATCCAAGAACATCTTTTACAGTACCTCTAACTCCTCTCTTTGTTTTTTCGTCTCCTCCTCAGCCGTTTCTATGATGAGGATGATCCAATCCCGAGAACATTTGTTGCCAACCCCACTAAAGTTCTTTTGGAACTTGGGGTTGTCAACAAATATCCTCGGGAAGTCTTTGGTCTTGTCGCAATGCATTCACTTGGGGATATTTTGTTCATACCCCTCCTTCATATGACTCTATGTCACACTTGCGTCCTTTTCCATAATTTGTTTTCACATGGATACCTTGGCTGTTCTCTTCATTTGCTTGGCTCATAAAGTTTTATTTCATTCTGGATTTGATATACTTAACTTCAGGGTTTCAGTTACTTTGGCATTCAATTAGCATTCATGCTGTTTAATTTTTTTGTTTCCATTCAGTTCGCTATTGATTATGCACTTGTTTTGCTTAATTTTAAGATTTCATTCAGTACGCTATTCAATATTCAATTGTTTTGCTTAATCTTAAGGTTCTATTCAGTTCGGTATTCAATATGATATATGATATGATATTTTATTTATAGCACGCCCATACACAAGTGTTTCAAAGTGCGACGAGGTAAGGGAGGGGTACAAGGGAGGACAAGTGACATTGAGATCACGCAAGTGCACGGGAGAGGGAAGGGGGAAGTGCAAGGGACAGGGGAGGAGTGCTGAACACGGGATCAAAACAACAAGTAGTCAGGCCAGGAGGTGGCAAGTGCAAGAGTTAAGCGCAGACAACGGGTGTCTAATAAGTGCAGGTAGGGGGACTGTAGGGTTGCAGATACAGACCCAAGTGCAAGGGTTGGAAGGAGGCAGTGTGGGTATGCAGCTGGATGGTCAGGGACCTGGGCCCAGATTCAGAGGGTAGCCAGGAGCCCAGTGCAGTAAGATCAGCAGGGGAGAGGAAGAGAGAAGGCAGAAGCAAAGAGGAAGGTCTTGAGGTGCTTCTGGAACTCAAGTTTCAGAGAAGCAGGCAGGCTGTTCCAGAGGGAGGCCCCAGCCGAACAAAGAGATCTTCCACCAACTTGTTGCTTGGAGAAGCGACTGACCCTCAGGGAGTTGGAGGTAGAAGAGCGAAGAGTAGGACGGTATTTCCGAAGGGAGAGTTGAAGGTATTGCGGTCCCAGACCGCAGAAGGCCTTGTGGACAATGCAAAGGGTCTTGAACTTAATCCTTGCAGCCACTGGGAGTAAATGAAGAGATTTCAGGGCTGGCGAGATACGATCCCTGGGCTTGAGGCCAAGGACAATTCTTGCAGTCCTGTTCTGGATGAGTTGCGGAGGGCAGAGAGTAGAAGTAGGCAGATTTAGAAAGAGGCTGATGCAATAGTCCAGCCTAGAGAGAACTAGAGCTCTAGAGACAGTGAGCTTCTGGGGTAAGGTGAGGAAAGGAACGATACCTCTGAGGAGGTGCAGTTGGTAGTTTGACTTCTTATAGATGTCAGAGATGTGAGGAGAAAAGGAAAGCGTGGAGTTGAAGATGACCCGAGGTTCTTAGCCTCACATGTGGGAGCTGGAAGAGGGCCAAGGGAGGCCGGCCAGAGAATGACAGGAAAGGAAGGTGCAGGTGTGCCAATGAGGAGTATCTCCATCTTACTAGCATTAAGGCAGAGGTCGCTGGCGGCACAACACTCCTGAATTGCAGACTGACAGTCAGAGAGGAGAGAGGGAGAAGAGGTGGCAGAGGGGAGCCTGAAAACAAACTGAGTGTCATCTGCATAGCACTGAAATTTGGAGCAGAGAGCAGCAATGTGGTGGGCGAGAGGTGCCAGGTATTGGTTGAAAAGCCTGGGAGAGAGGTTATACCCCTGGGGAACACCACATGTAGAGCGTGAGATAGAGGAAAGGAAGGACCCAAGTTGGACCTAAGAGGGTCGGTTGGAAAGGAAAGAGGTCAGCTAGGCCAGGGCATGATCAGTGATACCCAAGTTATCACGTAGGCAGTTAAACAGGATGGCATGGTTCACTGTGTCACAGGCAGAAGAGAGATCTAGTAAAATGAGGACAGAGGGGAGATTAGAATCAAGGTTGGAGAGCAGGTCTTCACGGATGTTCAGGAGAGCAGTTTCCGTGCTTCTGGCTGGTCTGAAGCCAGACTGATGGTCATGGAGATAACCAACAGAATCAGTGTGGAGGTTAAGCTGGGAGATGGCCAGCTTTTCCATGTGTTTTCCCAGGAAAGGAGTGATGGAGATCGGGCGATAGTTAGCCGGGCAGGAGGAGTCGGTTGAGGGTTTCTTGACAAGAGGGTGCACAAGAGAGTGCTTCAGGGAGAGGGGAATATGCATTTGTTTTGCTTAAGTTTAAGTTTCCAACAACCAGAAACTTTCGATGTTCTCTCTGAGACACGCAACCACTCTGATAAAAAGTATGCCACCTCAAACTTCAAAAATGGAAATGTTCCTGCTAATGCACTCGCGTACCAAGTTATACCGGGTTTCTCATCTGTCATAAACTACCGGTCCCTTAGATATCTTTCACAGAACGCGGAGCACACAAACACATGCTTCTGATGTTAAGGGTCTAACTTCTGCCCCTCGGACACTCCTGTGTCTGCTCACCAACACAGGATAACGAGCACTTTAGTTTAAAGGGAAAGGGACGGCCTCTCGACATGGATCCCTTCTCTGCCTTCAGTCTGCCCCAAGGAGCCCCAGCTCCCGTGCCACGCTTCGTGAGACCACATCTCTCTGCAATCCCCAGTGTCTTGGCATTCTGCATATGGCAGACCGAATCAGCAGTTCTCTCTAACGGCTTGCCTCCTCTCAAACAAGGTGCCCTACTGGATTCCCCCACACAGGCCTCCCTGTTGCCCCCTGTGGTGTTCTCTACCTCTCATTTTATACACCTTTAACCGTTTATCAGGTTCCAGGTGTGTTTTCTCAGTTGAGCTTGCCTGCCCATGATTAAAAGGACATTACTTGACCTTCACAACACTTTGCAGGCATCTTCCTCATCCCAGTACTAAAGTGGTGAAATAGTACAGTGTTCATCACTCTTAGTTGCCTCATCCTCGTTGCATTACTGTCAAGTGTCACATGAGGGGGAAATGAGGGGAGCTGGCTTACAATAGCATGTAAAGGTCCGGGGAGGATTAGGTTGGTCATCAATAGGGAAAGGGGGATAACATGTCGTGCCTGTGGGCCCCTTCTTCTTTCTCACTCTACTTCTGCGTCTTCAAAGATTATCATTTTTCCTGACGCTACTCTGGCCAAAGGAAATGGGTAACAACATCCGACAAAGGCTTCTGGGACTATGGGTTCATTATGGAATGGGAAGTACTGTGTCTCCGTCAGGGCCGTCCTCTCCCCAGTCTCTGTGGACCCTCCACCCAGGTGATCCTCCCTCGCTTCTCCACCCCCAGGGTTGGGATCCAAAAGCAATGGTCTTTCCTTGGCCACCTGAGAAGGGAACCCAAGGGGAATAGATGTGGGGACGCCCTCAAGTTTCTCAGAGCCCCGGTGTAATGGGACAACAGGAAATAATTATGGAGGATTTTATGGGATTCAGTGTTGGTCATGTGGAAGGTTGGGACACGTGTCATGGGATTGTCGTGAACGGCTGCAGTACTTTAACATGGGAGCTCAACAGATGCAGGGCTGACCCTGCCATATGCCCCAGGCTCTGAACAGAACCCAGCGCCTGGGGCTAAACAGATCTTCAGGATCCCAATGACCATGCCAGCAGAAGTATCGGTGCAGACATGGGACAAGAATCCTTTACCACAAGGAACAGTTGCTCACTTCACTGGAGCAAGTATTTTTTGGGGCCAATCCATTTTCTCTCCTAGATACTAATATGTACCAGGAGTAGGACAGCCCACAGGGATCTCTGATGTGTCCAATTCTGTCCATTACCACCGATCCGGATGAGGAACCCCACATAGGTGTGAAGGTAGTTGACCAAATGTTTACATTCATTGTTGAAACAGGAAATACGAAGTCTTTTATCAGGGAAGGTGAATCCCCTTGTAAAGCAAAATGAAGGACACACAAGGATTCTCTGGGGCTGTCCTATCAGTTTCTTATATTGAAGATCTTCGTATCAAGGTGGGTAATCAAAATGTATTAGCCCCTTTGTTGTATTGTACGAACACCGCAGTAAATCATTTGAGAAGGGACATACTGAGCAAGTTGTGGATGTCGATTAACTTCATGGGGGAAAGTTATGGGAGAGGGAAGCAGCGTATTTCAGACCTATTGTATTGACAGCAAAATTAGGGGAATCCTGTGTATGCAGCATTGATTCTTTATGGGTTGATGATTTTGTTGAGTTGGGTCCCAGGGATCAGAAATCCGGCCTAGCGAGTATCATTTGAGTTTGTATTCTGGCGTGATGTGCCACAGGAAGGAAGGAAATGCCAGAGAGTGCTACCACAGTTCAAAATACACCTTAGCAAGTCATAGTGAAACAAATTATATTGTTCACAATCATGCCATATATGAGGGAGAATAGGAAGAGAGAGTGAATGTGAAAGAGGATGCCCTGGAGGGGGGTGAGGTGATTTATTTTGATGGTTGCAGCTGTCATGGGTCTTGTGGTTGAGGAATGAGGTGATTTATTTTGATGGTTGCAGCTGTCATGGGTCTTGTGGATGAGGAATACCGGGTCCGAATGAAGAGACGGTTGCCTTCTCATTACTCTGCACAAACTAGGGGCACTTATGGAGGTGCTAGAAATGTGTAAGGGGAAGGCAGTCACTATTTATTCTGTTTCCGCGTATGTCACCTCCACCATGCAATTCTGGATTATTAAGATGGTGGAGAAGAGGATTTAGGAGGTTTGACGTGAGACTCTGTCCAGCATGCTGTGCTGCTATTCTGGCTAATTGAAGTGTTAACCTGGCCAGTAGAGATAAGTTTGATAGCTCTCAGAAATGATGCTGCAGACAAGGCAGCGAGAGAAGTGGTGCAATTTCCTTTCACAGATTCCCAGGAAATGGAAAGCATGTCCCAACAGGTACCGTTACCAGCCCTGTACACCGCAGTCTGGGTGCTCCAGATAATAGAAATACAAAGGAAAGCCCCTAGAGAAGAACATGAGCTCTAGAAAAAGAGAGGATGTGTTCTCTCGCCCACAGATTTGCTTTGGAGACAGGAAATGACAGGGAAGGTAGTAATGCCTGTAGAGCTGCTTTGTTTGGCTATAGAGCAACTACATTAGCCATCACATACTTCTCAATGACAAATCACAGCAGAGCTCCAGAAGGACAGGTCCATCCCTAACCTACAAGAACAGGTAAGTAGACTTGTAGGGAATTGTGTAGTGTACAAGGAGTTCAACCTCAGAAATACCAACAGGTCATTGAGGTGGGTCTTGTCCAGGCCCTTTGGTCCATTCAAGGAGCTCCACATAAATTTTGTGGACATAATAACATGGTGCAGTAACTTCAGACATCTAATAATTGTCATTGCTTGTGAATTCTCCTGGTGGCTAGAGGTCGGGCCCTGTGTACGAAAAGTGTTAAGATTATATCGTCTCATGTTGTGTCTTCTCACCGAGAGACAACAGGAGAAAACAGCGAGACTACCGATGATCAGCACAAAACACAGCTTCTCCTCAGGGACACAGTCTACATTTGTACCTTCGTGCATCACTGGAACGAGGAACATTTCTATGGGCCACATACTGTGATCTACTCGACTCCGACTGCCATGATGGTGGAGGTCAATAAGAGTTGGATTCACCTGAAAGACACCCGAAGGCATACCTACAGCCCTCCACCTGCACAGGAGTAGGAGCTGGCATAGAAGTTAAGTACGCTGCAAGGATTCACTACTAATTTCAGTGCAAAGGGGGGTGTGAATGGAGATCTGGAGTTAAAATAACTTTGTATAGGAAAAGGAATGTTTAAGATTGTAAATTGTGTAACAATTAATGTTGTTGTTTTATGCCCTTGGGTCATCACGTCTGAGGATGACAAACAGTATGAATGGAGACAAGAAAAAATGGTATAATATTCTGAAGTCTGAGGAGAAAATGTTAAGAGGAAGAAGAAATATTGATAACGATTTGTGTTATAATTATAAATTAAATCCCATAGTGAATGCACATGGTTTCGCAGCTGACAATGTATGATATAGCCATATGAAGAAGGTGGAAAGAGAGAGATCCGTAGGATATGGCTACATCTGCTCTCTCATCTCCCATGCTTCTGGCGTTCCTAGGGTTTTTATCCCGAGTGAGGTAGTGGTAGCAAATGCACTGTATCTATTGCACTAAGCCCTGTGCAGGGTTCCAGGGCTGTTCAAAGGGCAGTCAATTACGGTATCAACCATACAAAGTGAAGATGATTATTCAATGGCCCAGCATGCAAAGCACACAAATATTAGTTGTATTCAAAGAGTCCGATTGATCTTGGAAGGAGCTATTTTTTCTAAAAATCGATGGGAGCAAGCGATGAAGAGTTGTAGAGCTGGCGGTATGAGGGGATTCTCAGAAGAAGGGGTGGCACAAATAAACAAAGCGTGTGGGACAGTATACACAAATAATTTGCAATATCTGACGTGGCTCAAAGAGCCAGAAAAGCCTGTTAAAATACAGGCACTTACCCAATTTTCTCTATGTATTAAGGGTGATAGCACAGTTCCCGTTGGCACAAATGAGAACTGCAGTCACATGCTACGCATCACAGATTTGTCTGGAGGTACGGCTGCTCTTCTTTTGGACCGGTGGACAGAATGCATTCAGGCAGTTGCCTCCAGCCTGCGAGGTGTGTGCAGTCTCTCTACCCTTCATGTGCCCGTCCTCATGATCCCTGAAAAGCACCTGATCTTGGCCGGAATTACAGATGTGTCCCCTTTTCCCCTGTGCCCCTTGTGTCCCTTTCATTGCTGTATATCAAACTACCTCTCAGCAGCATCATCACAGGCTTAAGCAGATATTCCTGATCATATCGGCTGTTTAGCCACATCGAGACCTTCTTTGCCTCCCTCCTGGCACCTGGCGCCAAGCAGCAGCCAATGACAAATGGCTCCAGGTGACCAGGTATGAACTATTGTTGCCCTGCATAAACTGAAAGTGATCATGGAACTGAGGCTGAGATCACCAACAACTCATGGATTGATTTTTTATTCTTGTGGGTACCTCCTTGGTTGAGCCTTGGTGTGAAGATTCTGATGCCTTTTTTTTGTCTTTCTACTTTCCCTTTTTTTGTTCCCAACTCATCCTACATTGCTGTTCAGACCAGGTACCAGCAGTTGTTGCCAAATTGACCATAACCCTGTCCAAGGCTAGGGCCAACACTACTTCACCCCATACGGATACTCAAACTGAACCTGTTTTGTTTCCTCCACCAAATTGGCATGCTTGTGTGGAGCAGCGGGTAGATTGCAGAAATGGTGGGAGACCAGTTGGTTGGTTCAGCTGAGGTGCATGCCCATATTGAGAACGGGGTGAGAGATGGTTTTAGGGATGTTCCCCAGGAAGATGATTATGATTTGTAAGTATTAACTAAAGGGGAGAATTTTGGGGTGGTTCGTCAGGGTCCCCATCATTACGAGGGATTCATGTTGCGTGCACTGTATTGATGACAGGTGAAGGGCAGCAAACTGGGCACAATGTGGCAAATCCATAGATGTATTGAGTGCAGTTCATTATGGATGGGATGGGTTACTTTTAATGTTACAGTTGTTTAGAATTTATACATATTAGATCTTCAGGCACGTAGAAAGGTACAATATTAAAACTGCAAATGAAACATGAACACAATCCACACAATGGGGTGCTTTGCAAAAAACATGGTAGCTGGGATTCCCTTGCAAAATGCAAGTTTGACTTTTAAACTGACATTTTCAAGTTGTCAGATGGCAAAAATATGTTTAAATCAATCGTTTTAATCTCTTTGGTTAGCTGCTGCACATGAATCCTTTGGCCAATGTATCCTGCAGTTAATTGTTTTTACATGTCATCAGAGGCTGTATGTTCTGGAGTTGTGGTCGCATAAATGAGTAGGTCTTCAGAAGCATCAGGCAGTCGGGGGGATTCAGATCACAATCAGTAGTTCAAAGAAGATCCTGTTTATTCAGACCTTCCTCTATTTGCTAAAATATGTAAGCAGACCATGTGCAATGATACTTAAAGTTAAAGGCATTAGGCCAGTTATTGCTAGCAATGAATTATGTTTTCAATACCAATGTTTAAACATGTAGTGACATCATTGCCTACTACGGACGAATCCTAAGAAGAGGTCTACACTGAATATGATCTGAAGATGACAATCAAGATAAGACTGGCCAATGAAAATTGAACAATTGGGAAAAGATGGCATTTCTTTCAAAAGGTTTTTGTCCAATCATATTTGTGGGATGTATTGTAAGAGAGTATCTGGGAGTGTTTCCATTGTTGCAAAAAGTATATAAGCTGCCAAATGATGTTGTATTGTTGAGACTTGGGTTGATTTGGTCATGCAACAGCATCTAACAGCTCCCAGAGCTTTGTATAATAAACGTGCTTTATGTACAACCGTGTACTTGCTTCTTAAGTAGTGAGCCTTTTTGGGTTACTGTGATTAAAGGCCCATCCACACAGTTTGGAATAAAAAAGGGGATGGATAGGATGTCAAGAAGGATGGCAGGTTGGGTGACGCAAATTCAATGCCATGATTTTCAAGTTGAAGTACTGCCTGGGAGGGGGAATAGTTTTGATGATCCTTTGTCCAGATTACCGAGAACAGGAGATGATGAACCATTTCTGTGGAGTGAGAAAGAGTTAATGACACATAATAGACTGATAGGACTAACAGAATGGTTAGATGGTATTGAACGTGATGTGGATGGCAAGGCAGTAATGAATTACATGACAGATGGTTGGCCCAAAAAAGCACTACTCAAAGAGGATATTGGGAGGTGAAAGATGAGTTGAGTGTGGAAGGGGGAATAATGTATCATTCAGGGTGTGTGGTAGTTACAAGCAGTTTAAGGAAGAGGCTAATAGATATTGCCAGTGGTGGAAGACACATTGGAATTGCATGCACGAAGGCAATGCTAAGGTAGAAATATTCGTGGACCAATTTTGATGGTGTTGTGGAAAGGAAATCGAAGGAATGCATGGAATGTGAAGTATCAGGAAAGGGCCTGGCAACTTGAAGTCAGCCAGTGGTTACACCAAGCATTCCCCAGAGAGTGTTGGAGGAGTTATATACTGATATCCTCGTACCCATTGACATGGGAGGAGGAAGCGGAGGGAGGTTCCTCCTGGTGTTGGTGGACTTGTTTTCTAGATGGATCAAGGTAAAAGTGGTGATGGAGACCAATGCCCGTGAGGTGGTAATTTTTTTACAGAACTATTTAGTAGAGAAGGTTATCCGCAAAGTATTTTGACAAACAGTGGCAGTCAGTTTGTCGGAAAGCAAATAAGGGTTTATAGGGAGCAATGGGGGAATTCGCCGTAAAAGAACAGCGTTATACAACCCAGAAATGAATAGGACTGTGGAGCGCTTGAATACGAGTTTGGTGGATGCTATAGAGATGGCGGGTGTGTGTAGAAAAGGGAGGTTAGAGGTGGTTGTGGAGAGAGTAAATGCGCTGCGCTGATCACCTTACCTCATACAGCCACTGTAGCCATTCCCTTTGAGTTTATGCATGGACATAAGGGATACACCAAGGTCTGTCCGCTCTGGCTAGGAAGGGCGAAAAGTGTAGCTGTGGATTTTGGGTGTGTGAAGAAACGGTCTGATGAAATAAAGGTACGGACGAAAGAAATACTAGACAAGAAGAGAGGAGTAAAGATATTGAAGGTGAGGAAAGGTGATTGGGTAAAGATGAGAAAAGCAGCAGTGAGGAGAAAAGGAAACTTGTTGCAGAGTAAACCTGTGAAGGTTGAGAAGGTTATGAGGGGAGCTATGAGCACAGAAGGCAGGCAGGTGTGGAACCTTCACAGGGTGTTTAAGGTCAAGGTTCCACCCGAGGCGTGCTGGGATGTATCCAGGCTCAGAGTGCTGTGCTGCTTTTCTGGAAAGATGTCATGGGAGAATGGTGTGGGGGTGGGGGGTCTAGTCTAGAAGGGGGCAGCGGATATTATTCTTATAATTGGCTATTTATAACTCGCTGAATACGCAGGGGTTTCTAAGCACGGACCCAGGGAGCAAACCTGTGTTGCTGCGCTTAGTCTTGCTTCCAAGGCAAAAGCCTTTCCTCTGAGCTATCCTCCCGAGACTGTGGCTGGAGTAGGAGGTGTGCTGATCTTGTGGGGGCGTTTCCTGGAAACACGTATTTATAAATAAACGATTGAAACTGTTATTCATGTGTACTGCTTGAGCAACAATTATGAAGTTAAAAACATGCAATACATACATTATTTTGGTCATAAATATATAGATTCCAGCATCTGCTAAGTTAACCTCATAACGTCAAGAATTATATACAAAACTTGCATGAATGTTATAATGTTTAACAATGGAAATACCATGGTAATGTAGTATGTTGCCAATGTATACAAACATACGAAAAGATTGCCATCACACAATCTCACATCATTTTTACATCAAACCTTAAATATACCTTTGCACCACTAGCCATGCACGCGATTCATGAGGCTGTAGAGGAGGAGCCAAATGTCTCTTAGAAGTATCGTCCCTATTCTGCCTATATGTTGGAAGCCGGAAATTGCGACATGCACCACAACAATAATGATACCTATTCCGCGAAAGATCTTCGAAACAAGGTATCCATTGAGAAAGTGTGTGTGCTTTTGACAGGATTAGAGCGCAAAATGTTTTATATAATAAAAATTGTATTTGTATTTCGTATGTGTGTTGTACCATATATACATACTCACACTATCACTACAACGGCACTTCACACTCCACCACAGACACTGTGCATACTGTTCACATATGTGTGATCCAAAAGAGTTTTTGCGCCAAAATGCTCTAATCCTGTCACAAACACACACACACATATCACTGCACATGCACAGCCTTGACAAAGACTTCAGTCGAAACACGTGTTGGCTTTTTCCTCATGCACCTAGCACACCTTGTGCAAGGACCATGGTTACATTAATCAATGAATACAATTGAATGTGTGCAACATGAACAGGGTGTTCTTGACGTCCTTCAACAAGCTGACACAACCATGTTTATCAACACATTCCAGCGCCACTACTAATGAGGCTTGCCCACCCACCAGTACATAGTTACCGTTGGGAACTTCACAGTTTTTCCCAAGCAAACTTTGTAGCAGGCTGCAGGAAAGTACCAAATCACTGACCAAAACAAAGAGGTAGCACAGGGGTCTGTCCCTCCTCTAAACTCTAGACCACTATACATCCATTGAGAAAGCCCTATACGATGTATCCGCAGAGAGATGACAGTCTCTTAGGGGAGATCCCTGAAGAAGTGTGAAGCAGTGAACGTAAGAGGTTGGTGACATCACAAAAAATGAGTGACGCACTGAGAAGGATAATCAGAGAAGAGAATTCATAGACCTTATGGAGTCCGATGACGAAATAAAGAATGGAGTAACCTTTCATGTGCGGAATGAAGATTACATGTGCAAAGAACACTGAAGAAAATATAAGTCGCTTTATAACTGTACAGATGCTGTAATGCTAGTAGACTAAGTAATCATGAAGGCTGGCTATACGTAGTGAATAGACTGCAGGCAGTGCCGCCAGTATATATATGTATGTATATAGTCTGGATATTTGATGTTGCAACTTTAGTAAGCAAGGACCCATGAAGGAGAAGGGCTGAAAGTGTGGCGCAGTAGAGAAAAGCATCTGAAAATCATGGAAGGATCAAGAAGGCTGTCTGGCCCAGTGTCAAGGGTTGGGGCAGCCAAGAACTGGTTCTCTTTTCAAGGAGATGCAAAGAACGTGAGAAGCAATGCAAGCTCCTGCTAAGGTGCGACTGAAACATTTTCAGTGCCAAGTTTTATTCATTTAATATCATTAAATGCGAAGATAGGAGAACAAACGCAGTCTCCTGTCACATGGGATGGATGGAAATAGAAAATGGGCAAGCTGCATCGAGACTTCAAGATAAGAAGTGCTTGCACTCCCTTCTATTCTCAGGCGCAGTGATACTTTGCAAGGCTGAGTTCAAAGACAATTCGAATGGCAGACAGCATGAGTTATGATGGATGATGGGTTAATTGGGTGGGAAGGCATGGTCAAGTCCACCCACAAGCACCTGGGGTACCAGCTTG
This sequence comes from Ambystoma mexicanum, assembly GCF_040938575.1. Lineage (NCBI taxonomy): Eukaryota > Metazoa > Chordata > Amphibia > Caudata > Ambystomatidae > Ambystoma > Ambystoma mexicanum. Next base: position 210,073,690 of record NC_090925.1, on the reverse strand, counting down.
CGTGCTGCTAGTGAGTCGAATATTCAGAAGGGTACGAGCGTGCCAACCAATTGTAGATGGCCATGTATTGAAGAGCCCTATAGTTTGAGAGCCAAGGGTGTGCCGTGTATCTACCAAATATTGAGGATGACTTGCACAAGGGGTGGGCATAAGTTGTCCTCCTGACTATAGAGACCCAATCCCCTATATAAAGTATACCTAGATGTTCCCTGTAGGCCTATCACAATCCCAAATAAGGTTTCTTAGTTTGCCATGTAGTATGACATCATGAATGATGAATTTATACTATAAAAGGATGTTTTTTCATATGATGCTTTGAGATTCTGCTGTGAGATGTCTGTTGATGTCCGTTGTACTACCTGTTTTAGTCAATTGACAATAAATCAGCTTTTGTTTGCCAAGTTCCTGAGTCAGTTTGATTATTGGTGTAAGAGTTATTCTGCACACCCATCCATGTAATGACATGCTTCCTCATTTAAAGAGGACCTAACGGTTCACATGGTAGCATGTCGGATGGTTGCCGGCCCATCGATTAAGTAGAACTCCAGAGTTTTTTGGATAATAGAGCATCCTTTGCCATCTAGCTGGAAGATCACAGGGTTTCCTGTGGAGAGCGGCAGATATAGAATTCTTGCAAGAAAATTGGTACAGGTGGGACGGGCCCCTCTTTTTGTCAAAATCCTTTCTGGTTTCTACAGGCGCTTCATGGGCGCAAGGCGAAAGTGGTCGATTGGAGAGCAGAGCCGATACTGAAGGCTTCGATCAGAACAAGCGAATGGTGAGTAGACTGAAGGAGATGGCAAACTGTGGGGATGGGATTGTGATAGTTACAAAAAAAGTAACAGGGTTGATTATAGAAGTGTAAATGAAGAGCGTTTTAAAGAAAACGAAGAGCATTTTTAAGAGAAAAGGCTCTGGATTCCTAACTCACAGAGTTTTAGAAGAACTCATCTCGCACCCCATTCGGGGTAAAACTAGGTGGTGCGTTAACAGGTTTATGTTAGGAGATGAGTTAAACTCTAGTCAGAGTATATTTAGGGGCAAGACAGAGAAAAGGACTACCATGGTAAATGTAAAAAGAGTCGACTAGTCTGCCCGTCTGTTTATGTGTGTGTTTTAAAAAGGGTGTCAAAGAGCAACAAGAATAAGTTGTGTAAAGTTGAAGTGGAGATAAAAATTGGTTGCCTATTTTAAGGTCATTGTCGGCGCAGACCAAAAAGTAGGCTCAGGTTATTGAGAAACAGAGGTTTTGAGCGGCGAGTGTTGGACCATGCTCATATTTGTTGTTTTTATAAACGTATCTGTGTAAACATCGGTAAGTATTGACAGTCAATTGAGATTCGTCACAATGGGAGATATTACTTCACTGATGCACCTGTGTAAGACTCTGCCAAAACACACGCCTAAGCTCCAACAGTACAGTGTACAGTGGGTAAAGGGCACAGCAGATAAAATGTTCATGCCATGGCCACAAGGGGGATAGCTGTCAAAAGCGGTACTGCAACACATGACCACATACTTGCACGCTGCGTACATGGGGAAAACATTGGAAAAGAGGTTCGCTATTTTAAAGCTCTGGAAAATGTACCAAGAGGAAAGAGAAGATCCACCGCCTGAGGAGTGGATGCTTACTGAGTGTAGGGAGGAAGGTATTCAGCCTTTTGCTCCCCTTCCCTCACCAGAAGTGAATGGCAAAGGTACAGAAGACGTAAGATTGTATCCAGTTAAGGATATAGTAATCTGATATATGAACCGCCTGCTTATAGCAGTGACGATAGTCAGAAAAAGACCAAAAGAAAGGAGGAGATCTTTAAGATCATGCAAAACAAAGAGGAGAACAGTGAGCGATCAAATATGACGACAGACATAGAGCGAGAGATTAAGAGATGGAAAGGAGAGAAGGATAAGGCTGACCAGGTAATGCTCATACAGAACGAATGGATGGGAGGACAGATATTGCTCAAGCTCAATGGGAAAAGAATCAAGGAGGTTAGGCAAAGGGAAGATCAAGATGTACAGGACAAGAAAGACAGGGAACGAGAAAAAAGATTGACAGAAAACATAAGAGAAAGAACAGACAGAGGAGAGAACAGATGTATCAGAAGAAGCAACAAAAGAAAGAAGAAAGGGCAGAAGAGCAAATGAAGAATGACAACAGGCAGAGAGCGATCGAAGAACGAGATAGGCAAGAAAGCAAAAGAGAAGAGGAAGAAGCGCAGAAATTAAGAGATAAAAGAATACAGACACGAAGGGATGAGGAAGAGCGTAGAGCCAACGAAAGAATAGAAAAGACAAGAAGCGAAAGAGGTGGATGGGAAGCAAGAAAGCCAAAAGAATTAAACAAAGAATTGGAGTGAAAAAGGGGGCAGAAGGAGCGTGATATTGATCACATTCAAAAGGAATTAATGGAACCAAGTCCAGTAATGTCATGGGGTAATATAGAAGAGTTTCTTCCGTTAAAGGAGGCAATGCAAGGGCCATCTAGCGCAGCCCAAGAAGAGAATTTTGACATAGGGAGCATCAGAGATAGGATTTATAAGGCCTATCAAGACTTGAGAGAAAGCAGCAAATCGGGAAGCCGAGGGAATGGAGATTCATCCCTGGTCTTCCAATCTCAAAGCAAAGAAAGTGACCCATTTAGTCTTGAGCATAGAGCTTTGTTCTTAGACAGGCTGACTTTAGATAAGGGTGAAGGGGACGAGAGCCATACCAGCTTGGGGCTAGCTATGTCATACGAAGATCGAGAAACCCTCCGTGGGGAGGACGGAGTTGGCACATGCGGCCCTGAGGGATGCCTGCAGACAGACAAGGAAGTGAGATGCTCGCATTTAGAGCAACCTAAGGATAGGACGCTGTTATGTCCCAAAGTACTCCAGTACACAGGATTGCAGAGTAAAGTTATTTATTACTTCTTTTTAGTAATAAGGTCAACGACCCCCGGGAGGGTTTCAACCACCGTCCACCGTCTCTCTCTCAACTCACTCTCCTCCTGGAACCTCGAACCCCCGGGGTCGAGATCCACATTCCAAGCGCATGCTAACCATGACAGTGACAGCATGTTTGCTTACTTGCTTGTATGATACACTGATATCCTAACACCACCATGACAGTGACAGCATGTTTGCTTACTTGCTTGTATGATACACTAATATCCTAACACCTCCTTCCTTTCTGACATTTTTGAAAACCATAAATATTCTTATGATGACTAACAGATGTTATTGATTAGATTGTGATAAAATCTTAGAACATAGAACATAACTAAATTTGAATATTGATGTACAGATGTGAAGAATCTAAAATAAGTTAACTTCCAATAGTGAAATTGAACTTGTATGTCAATGGTGGGGCGAATGACAGAACCTTATTTTTTCCATCATTCTCTTCCTCTGGAACATTTGATAATTGCTACTCTCTCCTTGTTCCAAATACCTCCACCTCTGACTAATACTGATGAACCTAAATCTTTTACCACTTGTTTGGGCTCAGAATACAACGATGCCCCTTTGCGTACCTTAGTCGGTAGCTTAATTTTTATCCAATCACCTTCATGAATCTTAAATTCTTTGCAACAGTTTTTTAGATCATACCTTACCTTGGATTTAACTCCTGCCTCAAACATTCTACTCCTCACTCTTCCCACATCCACATCAACCATCCTAGATTTTCCCATCCATCCGGGACATAAATGAGAATTGGGTTTCCTACCTCTCAACATCTCAAATGGTGTCAATCCTGTAACACTATGAGGCGTAATTCTGTACTGAAATGTCCTTTCCATTGCAGTTCTGAACCAATCCCCACCAGTTGCTACTGCAATTCTTATAGCTTCCATCAACGTCCTGTTGAAGCGTTCAACACATCCATTACTTTGGGGATGATAGAGAGACGTGTTTACCTGTTCAATACCATTCTTATCTAGAAAATCTTTGAACTCCTTGGATGTCAATTGAGACCCGTTATCCGATAAACATTTCCTGGGAAAACCTTCCCTCCAAAATAATTGTTCTAGAAATTTGGAAATACTGCTGCTAGATATATCTTTAAGTAAACAAATCTCTGGCCATTTGGACAATAAATCTATGACCACCAACAAGTAACTGTCACGAGTCCCTCCTATATTAAATGGTCCTAATAAATCTATTGCAATCTCATCCCATGGTACCCTCGGTGTTTCCCTAATGACCATGGGAGTTTTTTGTATTCTCAAGCCTTTGTTTCCCTCCAGACATTCTGTGCAATCCCTGACTTGCTCTTCAATCTCTTTGTCAATTCCAGGCCACCAGAACTCAGCTCTTATTATGCCTTTGGTCCTGGCTATACCTAAATGTCCTTCATGAGCTATCTCAATTACTTGTCTCCTCATACCCTGAGGAACTATCATCTGATGCCCTCTATATAGATACTTATCATTGATCCATAGATCTTCTTTAACTCTGGCAAATCCACCCATATCACCTCTGTAGTTCATCACTCCATTCTCTCTTACTAATGCTAATACTTTCTGATATTTTGAATCTTCACTACACGCTTTAACCCACTCATCTTCCTTTAAAGACTCATGCACCTGAAAAATTTCACATGTTTCTTCTTGATTTGTTTGCTCTACCCTGATGTGACCTTCTCTATGAACAGATCTTGACAAGGCATCTGCTACGACATTAACTTCACCTCTAATGTGAATCACTGTGAATTGCAAACCTTGAAGAGCTGTTACCCACTTCATTATGCGTCTTGATACACCTTCCAGTCCACCCTTAGTAAAAATGCCAACTAACGGTTTGTGATCAGTACAAATCTCAAATTTCCTTCCCCACAAAAACCTTTTGAATTTCTCAACACCCCAAATACAAGCGAGAGCTTCTTTCTCCACCACTGAATATCTGACTTCAGGATCTTTAAGTGATCTTGAAGCAAACGCTATGGTATGCAGCCCCTCTGAATCTTCTTGCATAAGCACTGCACCTATGCCATAGTCACTGGCATCTACAAAAAGTAGTGTGGGCTTCCCTTCTTCAAATGTCTTTAGAATGGGAGCTTCAACCATGGCCTTTTTTATCCTTTCAAATTCACACTTACACTCTTCACTCCATTTAAATGTCACACCTTTGCGCGTGAGCTTCCTCATGTATCTTGACATGTCTGACAGATTCTTGATGAATTTGCCATAGAATTCAACTAACCCTAAGAATGATAACACTTCTGCTTTGGATTTGGGCTCTTCCATTTTCCTTATAGCTTCGATAGCCTCCTCTTTAGGTTTGACTCCCTCAGCAGTGATTTCGTGGCCTAAATAAACCACTTTACTTGCTTTGAATGTACATTTTTCTGACGCTATCGTTAAACCGGCTTCTCCTAATATGTTTAGCACCCTCTTTAACCGCCTGTCATGTTCCTCCTCATCTCTGCCACAAACTAGAACATCATCTTGGTAGTACATTACTCCTTTCTCTCCACCTAGTAACTTGTACATAATACTCTGAAATACACTCGCCGCCGACACCAAACCAAACGGCATTCGTACACACCTAAATAAACCGTTGGGGGTAATAAATGCGGTTAGATCTCTGGAATCTGGATGCAACTCAATTTGGTGGTAAGCTGATTTGAGATCCAAAATTGAAAATACTTTAGATCCGGAAACACCAACCAGTAGATCATCTATCCTGGGTAGTGGGAATCTATCTGCTACTACCATACTGTTAAGATGTCTTAAGTCAATGCATATTCTCAAAGACCCAGAGGCTTTCCGAACTACTACTATGGGGCTCACCCATTCTGAAGATTCAATTCTTTCAATGACCCCTTCATCTTCCATTCTTTTTAACTCACTTTCTACACCCTCCTTAAGTGCCAGGGGAATGGTGCGTAATTTCGCAATCTTGGGAACTGCCCCTTTTTTTAATCTTATTTTGTGAACAAATCCCTTCATACATCCAAGTTTGTTTCCTTTCTCACTCACACTCTCACTGTTTACTGTTAAGACTTGTTCCGGATGACTTGCTTCAAGTCTGATTTTTAGTTCAGCTTGGTCACTCCACGATAATAACTCTCCTCCTTTGTTGGCAACATAAATATTCGTGGTGGCTTCTCTATCTTTAAACTGCAATTTGGCCTCAAAGTATCCTATTATTTCTATGGGTTTGTCACCATATGCATTCACCTTAATTTTGTTTTCTCTCAATGTACAGCACTTAAATCTCTCCTTCCATACCCGTACTCCTATTAGTGTGTAGTCCGCCCCACTATCCATAAGCATCAATATTTGTATCCCATTAACCAAAACCATGGCGTATGGCTTTTTCTTCTTCACTTGCCCATCAATGGCATTCACCATGAAAACTACCTCTCTGCCATTCTCAACATACTCATCCTCCGCATTATTTACATTGACATCAAAAACTTGACCTGAATTGGAATTAACATTTCTACAACATCTAGCTATGTGTCCACGTATACCACAATTATTGCATATGACGTGTGTTGCAAAACATTCCTTGTCCGATGCTACATGTGAGAAACTCCCACACCGGAAACACCTTCTTGATGAAACATCTCTATTTGTCACTGCTTCTTTTGGAAATCGGGAAAAATTAGTCTCACGTGAGAAATTCTTATTGTCTTTGACCCACACTTGGCGATTCCAACTTTTCCCCGCTGGAAGTCTACTCTCCTGTCGCTCCTCGCCTTTTTTCTCATACTGTATCTGTCTTTTTGAAAAACTTGAGCCCATCCTCGCCTTAACTTTTGATACTTTCTGAACTGTGCCCTCTGTTTCTTCCAGCTTGGATTTATCTGTGTTCATCTGATTGTCTGCTTGTAGTAGCTTTATGCATTTATCAGTGTGTTCCACCATCTTTGCGATCTCTATTGCTCTATCTAATGTAGGATCCTTCTCCTTCCAAAGCTCTTTCCTAATATTGTCATTGTTGCATTTGATCATTAATTGATCCCGTATGTGTTCGTCTTGACAGTGAGTAAATCTACACTTCACTGCTAAGCCCCTCAATGCTGTGATAAAGTCTTCTATGTTCTCTCCGTTCTTTTGTTCTCTGGTGGCAAATTTGTATCTCTCTAAAATAATGTTCTCCTCTATTTTGTAATGTTTGTCCAACTTGGTTAGTGCCTTCTCATATGGACCTGTGTCTGGTGCATCTGTAGGCTCTGGTAATTTCCTTAGCACTTCCTGGCCTGCTGTTCCTAAACAATGAAACAATAAGGCTTCTTTCCTTTCATTTGAATAATTAGGGCCAAATACTGCTAACGCGTATTTATGAAAACCTTCCTTCCAATCTGACCATCGTACTCTGGGTTCTCCAGGTGAAGGCAAGAAAAATACTGGGGCCGGAACATTTGCCATTGTAATCTAATACCAGGACTTATATATGTTATGCTGTGGTACGGTTTAATATTTCCCTCATTACAACCATTTAAATATCTGCGTTGTGAAAGCTATGCTGAAGAACTGTTTTTCAAATTTCCCACTTCAACCGTGTGAAGCCTTGTGAAATATGACTCACCCGCAATTTGTGCAGCGTAGCGCTGTGGATCTGGTGTTGGGTCACGTTCTCATTCAGTGTCCTGCGGTATAATACACTGCTTCCTTCTCGCCGGGTCGGTGAGTTGCTTTTAGATTAATCTGTTTCCGTATTACGTTTGCGATCACTGGCCCGCCTCCGTGTTTCTCTTGTTGCGTGAGGACGTCGGTTGTGGCGTCCGTTACGCCGTAGGGTCCTTTTCTCAAATAATAGTTGCGTCCTTGAAATTGTATTCCGAACGCTATCAGTGCGTATTCCGGAATGGCGTTGGGGCGCGCCTGCAGATATTTGAAAGTAAACTTCTTTGCACAATGTCACTTAGTGTGCTTGATTGAAGTGTCGTCGATGTCTGCGTCAAGTTGATTCCTTTCTTTTTATAGTAGTCCTGGTTAATGTATCATAGCTTCCTTCCTTTCCTGAATCGTGGCTATAAAGTTGTAGTTTGATACTGTGCCGGGGGTCGTCTTTGAAAATCCTTTATCCTCGTCGCCAGTTGTTATGTCCCAAAGTACTCCAGTACACAGGATTGCAGAGTAAAGTTATTTATTACTTCTTTTTAGTAATAAGGTCAACGACCCCCGGGAGGGTTTCAACCACCGTCCACCGTCTCTCTCTCAACTCACTCTCCTCCTGGAACCTCGAACCCCCGGGGTCGAGATCCACATTCCAAGCGCATGCTAACCATGACAGTGACAGCATGTTTGCTTACTTGCTTGTATGATACACTGATATCCTAACACCACCATGACAGTGACAGCATGTTTGCTTACTTGCTTGTATGATACACTAATATCCTAACAGACGCCAAATCCTGTAGCATATCCAGAGCATCCCAGAGCATCCTAGAGGACAATCGTACAGCAAAAAAGGAGAGTCACCACCATATGTGAGCAGGCTGAGGTTATTGCGAGGTAGAAGGTGATCAGGAACCATTGCCCCTAGTATGGACAGGCAGATAACGGGTTGGACAGGCAGATAGCGGGTTGGAATTCACAAAGTTCCCTTTATTGGATAAAGGTGGGGCCAGAACACAGTATATTCCGTGGCCACAAATGGGTAAGGATAATTTAAGGTGCAAATGTCCTAATTTGACAGCGGGTGCAGGAAAATGGATTTATGAATTAGAGAAAATGACAGGGGGATTACATAAGCAATAGGGGACATTAAGGGTCTCCTAGCAGCCATTCTTGGGGAAAGAGCTGATGACATTTGGACGAGAGCAGGGTATTCAATTGTCACGCCACAGAACACAGCACACGATGGAGCGCCATTTAATAATTGTAGATCAGATGTATGGTGTGCTCTCAGAGTGCAGTATCCTGACACATTAGATATGGGTGCAATTATGACACGTAAGATGAAAGAAGATGAGGATCCACTTTCTTACATTCAGGAGATTCAGGAACGGTTGACTCTTGAAACCCGAGAGCCATGGGGAAAATCAGTGGTAGTATTGTACCACATTTTATGTCAGGGGTTGCACGATCAAGTGCAGAGGCAACTCAAGAAACTAGTGGCAATGGAAGAGAAGCCATGGGTAGAGATACAGTTGGCCCATAGTGCATCACTGTTGGCTGTTACAGGAGAAGAATAAGAAGAAGGAAGATGCTAGAAAACATGAGGAAGCCAAGTTAGTTCAGAAAAAATTGTCAGAATATGCCATAGAAGGGGCGGTATTGACAATTGGAGAGGGACTGGGAATACAGCAAGCAGCAGGCACATCACAGGCGAATAATCAGCACCAAATGGATCAAGGAGGGAATTGGTTTGTGCCGCAAGACAGAAGAATGGGCTACAGAGGAACGGGTAGTTTTCAGAATAACCAAGGCGGATTTCAGAATATGCAGAATGATAATCAGAATACGCAAGGAGGATTTAACCAAAGGGGACTAGTCAGAAGATATCCTCCTATATGTTGGACTTGTGGGATGACAGGGCACATTGCACATGCATGCGGAAGCCAAGGGTATGTACAGAATGGGCAATTCTCAAGAGGGGGGACAGCTTAACCTTCAGCATATAGCTCGCAAGCTATGGATGGGTTCGGCCATGATCAGACAGTATATCAGGCACAAGAACCACAAATACAACAAGCTCTTCATACACAGCAAGCACCTTTAAAACCACTGCAAGGGCAGTTGCAGCATGCACCCAGGCAGATACAGCTAAACGCGAACACAGGACCATTACTGACACCTAGAATAGGGGGTGTCACTATGATGGGAGGAAGTCCTTTCACACATACAGGGGTACGCATGTATCCACAATAGGACAGCTCACAGGGCGACTTGATGTGTTCAGTATTATCAAGGACACCAAACCCCCAAGAGGAACCAAGGGTTGATATGACGATAGGAGGCAAATCTTTTTCCTTTCTAGTAGACACTAGGGCTACTCATTCATGTATACAAGAGGTAAAATACCCAATGTCAGGGATTGCCATGAATGCTCAGGGATTCTCTGGAGCTACGAGTCGAGTTCCCTTTTACTGAGACATTACCAGTCTCCATAGGAGAGTGTGATATGTCTGTTCCATTATTGGATTCAAGGCAGACACCAGTTAATATTCTAGGACGAGATTTAATGACAAAACTTAACATGATGATTTCTTTCATTGATGAAGGCATAGTGTGCTCTACTACCGGGATACATTAAATGAATATGGGCACATTTATATTGGCATTTACAGGGCAATTGGCTCTGTGAGGAATGCTACTAGAGCCAGATGTTTTTCTTCATGGGGTACGCATTCTTTTGACATGACTGCCCGGCTTAGTGGGAAAGATTATGAGGATACCTTATGAATTCTTGTTCAGGCCACAGATACCTATGGACAAAGAGGGGGTACAGACCATTCCCCTAGAGTTAAATGCAGCCGCAGTATGAGAAGAAATGGCAATGCTCGAAGGAACAGATGATGAGGGCAGGCCATAGAGAACAGTGATTGCCATTGGGGAAGGGTGTAAACTGACTGACGTCACTAACAATGATATGTTTAGAGATGATACGACAGATGATGAAGTAATATTTGAGATGAGTATTACATATTGGATTAGAATGGAGAAAAGAGAGATCCCACAGTGAATGACGATAGTGCGGCAGCACCCAGCATTTTTTTATGAGGACTTGGAAAAGGTGCTAAGCACTATATTGACTACAGGCCCCTATGATGTAAGCTTATTGAAGGGGATAGGGGCGGTAAAGATAAAATTGAAGCCAGGAGCAATTTTACCTCGAGTAAGACAGTACCCCATGTCTCGGGAGGTGGATGAAGGGATTGTTAAGACTATTTCAGCGCTGATGGAACAAGGTATTCTGGTACTGTCAGAATCATCATCATATCAAGAAATCAAAGAGGGGGTCGTGGAGATTCATACAAATCATGAGACCGATTAACCAGATTGTAGAGGCAGAGTTTCGTTTAGTTCATAATCCAGCGATGATGCTATGTAGTATCCCAGTGGAGATGCAATATTTTACGGTGATTGACTTGAAATAATGTTTTTTTTCAATCCCGTTGCACAAGGAATCACAAGACTTGACTTCCTTTTCGTTCCGATAGACTTGTTTGAAACATACTATTCTGCCCTAAGGGTACTGTGAGTCCCCATGAATATTTAATAGGGTCCTTCAGATGGATTTAGGCAATATTGATTTGAAGAGTGTTATAATACATTACGTAGATGACATTCTGATTTGTAGCACTGCAGAGGACGAGTGCAGGCACGACTCTTTTTAGTTAATGACTATTCTAGCAGGCAAAGGATATAAGGTAGACAAAGAAAGGTTACAGTATTGTCAAGAAGAGGTGTTGTACATAGGTCAGTTGATCAGTTGATCTCACATGAGGGAAAAAGGGTCACACCTTAGAGAGAGTTGAGGTAATGATGAAAACTCATCCAGAACAGGACTGCGAGACTTGTCCTTGGCCTCAAGCCCAGGGACCGTATCTCTCCAGGACTGAAATCTCTACACTGACTCCCAGTGGCTGCGAGGATTAAGTTAAAACCCTCTGCATTGTCCACAAAGCCTTCTGGGGCCTGGGGCCTAAATACCTTCAACTCTCTCTTCCTAAATATCTTCCTTCCCGAGCCCTTCGCTCATCTGTCTCCAACTCCCTCAGGGTCAGCCGCTTCTCGAAGCAACAAGCTGGGGGTCGATCTCTCTCTGCGGCAGGGGCCTCCCTCTGGAACAGCCTTCCTGCCTCCCTGAAACTTGAGGAGAACCATCTCTGGTTCTGGAAGCACCTCAAAACCTTCCTCTTTGCTTCTGCTTTCTTGCTCTCTCTCCCCTGCTAAATTCTTCACTGAAACTGCACTGAACCTGCACCTGGGTCACTCTCACCGACCTCGGTCCTTGGCCCAGCCACTCTCCACTTGCACTGCCTCCCTGGCAACCCCTGCACTGCGGGACTGTCTCTGTATCCCTACAGCCCCCCCTCCCTGCACTTGTCTGCACTTACCTTGCACTTGCCACCAGCTGGCCCTATTTATTTATTTTTTATTCTACTTACCCTGTTCTGCACTTCCCCCCTCCCCTTCCCCTTGCACTTTTCCCTTCCCCCTACCCCTGCACTTGCGCGATCTGAATGACACCTGGCTTAGTAGGATCGTTGTCTGTTTTCCCCTATTTCCCCCCTCCCCGCCTCGTCGCGCCTTGAAACACCTGTGTATAGGCGCATTACAAATGCCATATCATATCATATCATAAAACAGCAGAATTGCACAAAGTAAAGCAAATGCAGCAGTTTTTGGGACTATGCAATTATGTTAGAGCATAGATGTTTGATTATAGTTCATACACAAGACCTCTTTTGCAAGCTCTAAAGTAAGCACAGGTAAACAATGAGAAAATAAAATGGTCTGAAGAAATGGAGGGAGGGTTTGAGGAATTTAAGAAAGCAATTTGTACAGGTGCAGTTTCTAAGAATTTCCAATTATGATGAGGTGTTCTTTTTATTTTCAAACACGAATGGGACAATTATGAGAGCAGTACTTACACAGAGGACTACACTAGTTTATGCACCTTTTGCATACTACAGTGGGATTCTGGTTCCAGTTATGAAGGGGCACTTTCCTTGCGAACAGTCGCTGGCGACAGCGGCGTTTGCAATTTAGAAGTGTAGAGAAGGTCCCAAATAAAGCCTGCACTCCAAATGTCCATTTTGAAGTACCAGGAACGTGCACACCAAACATATGTGACGTATGATGAGCAAATAAACCAGAAGAGAGCCATAGTAGGGCTCTGCCCAGTGCCTATCAGAAGAACAGCACCTATTGAAGTACCAATACCAGGAAAACCATGGACAGTAAGGTATCCATTAAGAAAACCCTACAACAAATGAAACGAAATGAAGATTGCCTAAGTACAGTCCCGCAAGAACCACAAAGGTCTTAATGGAAGATGAATGGTGATGGCACAAGGACACAGACTGACTTGCAGATAGAAGAACTGACAACCCGAGAATGATGCAAAGAGACGAAACGCCATGAATAAGGATATTGTGAACCTAAAGTGAAAGGACAATGTCGAAATGCAAAGAAGTTTAAAGCTGTAAGCAAGATTAAGACATTCGACCAGTTTACACCTGTATATGTGCTTCGAACCGCAGGAAAGCTAAGAAAACAGTGCGTCTTGCTATGCTTAGTAGAAGAATAGGGCGGCAAGCGCCATTATACATAATCTACCTCAAAACAAAGCACAGTATTATAAGTGTATTTCTACTTTGCACAAGAAGCAGAATCAACCCACGTCACCAAAGGCTAAATGAGAAATATTCATATTTAGCAAAACGAGAAGAGACGGCTCAAACGAAACTCGGCAGAGGCAATTTGTGCCGGGAAAGCCAAGGTCATACTAATGAAAGAGGCGAACAATAGCTACATCTAATTGAAACTGAGAACAGAATATCCTGCTTCTGAAAGGTCGAGATAAGAAGACGAAGGCAGGTGGCGGGCTAAATGAGAATCAAATACACAAATTGAAAGAAAAGAGACAAATTCATGGTGTAGGAATCACGTGAACAGCCGAGCAAGAAGAAGCGAGGGTTCACACCTATGCTTTGCACCTGACCAGACGGAGATATCAGAATTTTTCCAGACAGAAGAAGCCATCTCTAGGCCAACCACAGTGAACTAATTGACACATGGCTACTAAAGTGATGATTGATTGTAACCATAATCTGAGGAAGGCCGGGTAACTAAGGGGCACCCCACACCTAGCTGACCATTCTGCGTGCTGCTAAGCAAAGTGGAAAAGTATGCATGGGGTTGGTGTCAACCCAATCACAATGGACCAAATAATCTAGGGTCCTATAGTTAGTAGAACCAATGGGACGCCATACTTTTAGTGACGTCTACAGTAGTAATTTTTGAAGGAAGGGCTTAGACGCCCACCTGACATGACATTGTTTACCGAATCCCCTCACTCCGTTAACATATACAGATATAGTACCTATAGTAAAGTTACCTTTTCCTAACCAATAGAATTGCATGTTAACTTTTGAGTGTTACACATCAATGATGACGAGTATTTAGTATAAATGTTACAATTTTTATGAAGTTCATTGGTGTTGAAGCGAGAAGGACGATTGCATCACTGCTGATATCCATAACTCCCCATTTTCTGTACTTGTCATTAAACAGAGTCCCTTTGCCAAACCATTAAGTTGTCCTTATTGATTGGTGTTGGAGTAATAAATCTGCACCACCATCCATCTCAAGGGTGCAGCTATCTCGTCTTAAAGTACTTCTGAGCAAACCTCGGCTCTATGGGCCGGCCGGGGGTCTCGGAGTGCACTTGGTAGCAGAGAATGATGGTTATCAATTATCGATGAGAATAAGACACCCATTGACCGTCGACATAAAGTAACTCTAGGTCTTCAGCAATATCACAAGTCATTTGCAATTCATCCGAGTAGACTGTGAAGCTCCCCGTAAAAACCTGCAGGACAAGGTCTGAAGGGACCTGTGTTTCCCCACGTAAACCCTTCCCATTCCTATGGGCAGCTGCGTGGGAGAAAAGCCGAAGAAGGCGTTAACAAAGGCGGTGATCCCGAGGGTCCAGAGAGGAAACATGCAAACGGTGAGTGAAAAAGACTGAGTGTTTTGGCAAAAGTGCATGCTTTAGAACAAGTAAAGGGAAAAGGTAATGGAGGGATGCGGGAAAACAAAATATAGTTAGAAGTAGAGAAGAATGCTTCTATCTAAGGGTAATGGAATAATGACTCAAGAGTAACTGAGAAGTAACTAAAGGAAAGATACCGGGTAGGACACCCGAGAAGAGAGAGGTTACCTGGGAGCACACCCGAGAAGTGAGAGGATTCGCCTTATTCCTACGCTAATATAGCGGCTAGAAGCAACATGTATCCAGAGTCCCAAATAAAGGGGAACAAATAGCGAAAGGGATACGTTTAAACTCCATGTCGGGGTAAAATTTAGAGGCAGCGATACATGTGACCAGCTGGTGTTCATCTATTCTGTTAAAAGTCTGTCTTACATGTTGTTTGTTGTGACGTCATAAGTTGAACATTTTCTTTAACAAATTTACTTACATTTTATGTGATTGAATAGCTGAGATAATATAGTATACGGATTGATGTTTTTTGAGTAAAATAGAAGATATCAAATTTTGTGAAAAAATTGGGATTGGAGCTTGCAGTGTTTGGTGCTTGCTCATATTGTTGGAACTGTTTAAGTCACGTGAAGCCTTGACAAGTGTTATATAAGGAGAAATGGAACAGATTTAAGCATGGAAGATATAACTCCATTGGCACACCTATGCAAACAATTGCCGAAACATGCACCTAAGCTGAAAAAATACAGTACAGAGTGGGTTAAGGGGACCGCCCACAAAATGTTTATGCCATGGCCACAGGGAGGGTCCTTATCTAAAGCTGTTTTGCAACACATGACGACATACTTGCACGCCACATACACGGGCAAAAAGTTAGACAAACACTTAGCTGTTTTAGAGCTTTGGAAAATATATGAACAGGCAAAGGAAGAGGAGCCGCTAATGGATTGGATACTTAATGTATGTTCAGAGGGGGGTGAGACACCTACCGCGCCACCCGCCCCAGCTGAAAGGAAGGTTGAAGAAAGTAAAGACGAGGGGTTATACTCGCTGAGAGAATTTAAAACAGCTACAGGGTATAGCAACCCGGCATATGAGTCACCTACGCAAAGTAGTGATGAAAATCAAGGGAAGGAAAAGGATAAGGATATCACCTCCACAGTCCCAAGGGACAGAGAGCGACGTGATAATGAAAGACGGGACCAGACACAGACAAGTGCATCTCTCGATAAGGAGAGAGAAGGCAAAAGATGGAAAGGAAATAAAGATAGAACTGATGAGATAGCATTCGCAAAAAACAAATGGATGAGAGAGCAAATTCTATTGAAACTTGATGGCGAAGGCATTGATGATGCAAAGCAACGAGAGAGGCTAGATGATGTACAGAGAAAAGAGAAAGAGAAAGAAGTAAGAGACGAAAGAATAAGAAAGAAAGATAGACAAATGCGAGAACAGCTTTATCGAGAAGAGAAAGAAAGACAGCTCGATCGCAAACAGAGAGCAGTCAATGATCAAGACAGACAGAAGCAGCAAAGGTCAGAGGAAGAACAAAGAATATGAGAGAAGAGAATAAAGAGACGAAGGGATGAGGAAATCCGAAGGGCAGATAAATGCAGAAATGAAAAGAAAAAGGAGGAAGATAGGGTCAGAGAAGAGGCAAGGAAGCCCAGAGAATTTGATGGCGATGTAGAACGTAAGCAAAGACAGAGAGCACGCCATCTTGAATATCTGGGGAGAGAGGTTAAAAAACCTGAGCCAGTAGTAGATTGGCAAGATATAGAAGAATTCTTCCCTGTCTACGATTCGATAGCAGGCACGACTATGGCGAATATTGAGGATGACTTTGACAACAGAAGCATCGGAGAAACGATCAATAGAATATATGATGAAATGGGGTTAGAACAAATACCCCAAGGGGAGGGAGAAGACGAGCGCCTGGAGAGCACCCAGCTGTACGACACTGAGGATGTTTCCCGAAGTAGTGGGAATAGAGAACTATCCCTGGATAGACTAGAAATAAGTAGGAACAAAGAAGACACAAGAAGTGGCACGAGTTGGGCACAGACAATGGGGGTCATTACAAGAATGGAGGTCGCCAAGCCGCTGGCTACCTCCATTCCGCGTACCAGGTCCGGGTTCCCTGAATGGGGAAGTACCGGACCATTCCAACCTTGGAGGACCCGGTATTTCCCCATTCAGGGAACCCGGACCCGGTACATCCCCATTCCCATTTGAGCCCCCGTAGGACTCAATGTGAATGGGGAGCATGCTAACAACGGGCCCATTAACAAAGGGCCCGTTGTTAGCATGCTGGGCTGCTCGCGGGACCTGTTAAGGACGCCTTGTAAATCCAGGTGTCCTTAGCGGGTACCTCGAGAACACCTCGTAATAGGGCGATAAGGGGTTAACGGCTCCGGCACATTTACCGGCGCCATTAACCCTTTACCGCCTGTTAAACGGGAAATCATATACATATTGGCCTAAGCCCAGTCACTCTGTGAAGAAAACCGCGTTGCAAAGTTCCAATTTCAGATTGACTTCGCCGTCATTTTAGGATCATCCGCCATTTTGATTTCTTTTCATATGTGACTCTGTGTTCTAAAATGGTGGACTGTGTTTCCAACTTGTAACCGAGCCTTCCCGCCCTTTGTGCCTAGTTAATGGTTAGACTGTCCGAGGGCCGAATGTTTAGACTAGGTAATGAGACCTTGTCCCAAACATGACTTGTGGTCGGAGGATTGTCTGTACCAACAAGCCTCATCCACGAACACACATCGAGGACAATGTAATGCAAATGTTGAGCGTGGACACTGGCAGAACTGCATTGTGAAGGGATATGTGCTAAGGCTTACTGTTAAATCCAGGAATACACTTTTCCATTGTAACATATTGG
Organism: Ambystoma mexicanum; assembly: GCF_040938575.1. Lineage (NCBI taxonomy): Eukaryota > Metazoa > Chordata > Amphibia > Caudata > Ambystomatidae > Ambystoma > Ambystoma mexicanum. The sequence continues at coordinate 210,056,185 of NC_090925.1, read as the reverse complement.
AAATGTAAACCGAAGTAACCCATGTGCATATTATTGTAAAAGCCATAAGTGAACTCGGTACGAACTCTAGACCATGGATTATTAACCTGGAGAGGGGCTGGACATTATTGTTGAAATGTATAAATATACGAATGTCTAGATGTCCAGCACTCTCTCTCCTCACTCTGACGTGCTGGTACTCATTGTGACGTATTGAGAGCCAGATAGCTATCGGTATTTCTGTTTCTTTGTAACTGTACAGTAGATTAAAGATCTGTGAATATTTATAGCCCATGTTTGGTGTATTTCCTTTTGTGGTACTCAGCCTCGATATTTCCTTGCTTTTACACGCCCTCCTTGTAATGACCCCCAATGTCCGATTCAGAAAGGGAGGAGCGCGAGGAAAAGGAGGAAGAGAGAAGGAGCGAAAGACAACTCCCAAGGGAGAAAGGGATAAGGTGGTCGGACACTAGTGAGTCCGCACCAAGGGCATTGGAGTCAGCCACACAGTCAGACTGACACAAAGAAGTATCTCACAGTCAGAGGGGGGTGTCACCACCGCCCTATGTGAACAGGCTTAGGTCATTTATTTATTTGCATTTATAAAGCGCACAGAACTGCCCTGGGGCATTGTGGCACTGTTACAGCAGACTTGGGGCCCCATTACATGGTAGGCAGTAAGGGTTTACCGGTACCGGTATTTTACCGGTACCGGTAAATCCTTACCGCCTTACTACGAGGTCCCTTTGCGGGTTAGGTAATTTAACGCCTGCTTTTTGCAGGCGTTACAAATCCAACCCGCAAAGGGACCAGGGAGCTAATTAGCAATTTGCGGTACTGTAATTAGCGCATTCCCATTATGCCCTATGGGGCAAAAATGGGAATGGGGAAGGGCAATGGAGGAAGGAGGAATTACCGCCTTCCCAACCTTGGAATAGGGTGGTAATTCCCCTTTCCTCCAAGGCGGTACCGGTAAATTACAGGCATGAACCATGGCGCTAATAGTGCCATGGTTTACCGCCTACCGTGTAATGAGGCCCTTGATCTTGAACATAGCATAGGAATATAGTAACAGAGTACAACAGTTATTTGCAGTGGGACATTGAAGTTCAAGGGTTATACATTGCTGTGGTTACAGTGCAAGCATAGCTGTGCTTGGGAACATTCACATTGGTCATAAAACATTGAACTTAGAGGTTATGCTATGCTGTGGTTACAGTGCAAGCATAACTGTGCATGTGGAGGACTTTATCGGAATAGGAGGATTTTGAGGTTTTTATGGAAGGTGTGGTATGATTTTTCATTCCTTAGTGAAGTAGGTAAGGTGTTCCAGTTTTTAGGTGCGAGGTGTTGGAAGCTGGATCCTCCCGCCCTGGATCTTTGAAACGTGGGGACATGGATCATGTTGGTGCGGTGAGCTCTGGTGGGTCTGATGGAGGCTTTCGGTGTGATTCTTTCTGAAAGAGAGGGTGGGGCATCCAGAGACAGGCATCTATGTGTGATGGCCATGGCTTTGAAAAGTATGCGTTCCTTCACCATTGCCAGGCAGGCGGCGATGCAGGAATATTACCCCTGCAATAGATAGGAGAACAATAAGAGAAGAGAGAGAGAGCTATTCATCCCAATTTCCGTTACTCGAGAAAGCGGGGCGAGACCACAATATATTCCATGGCCACCCATGGATCGCGAAAATTTGAAAAACAAGCTTCCAATGCTGACATCGGGAGCTGGAAAATGGATACACGAGTTAGAAGAAATGAAAGGAGGGAACACATTATCTATAGGGGATATCAAGGGTCTCCTAATCGCCAACAATTGCAGAGCTGCAGTATGGAAGGCACTACGAGTGCTTTACCCAGACACTTCTGAAATGGGAGCTATAATGACATAATGAAGGAGTGTGTGGATCCATTCATTTACATACAGAATTTTCAAGATGCCTGGGTACTCAAGACTCATGAATCTTGGGGGAAAAATATACCTGTGTTCTACCATATATTGTGCCAAGGGCTGCCAGAACCGGTACAGAAACAGCTCAGGAAATTGGTAGGAATCGAGGCTGCGCCGTGGTCAGAAATACAGCTGACCATCGCACACTATTGCAGACTACTACAAGAAAAGAATCACAAAAAGGAAGCTGCACGAAACGGTGAGGCAGCGAAATTGGTGCAGAAGAAATTGTCAAAATATGCTCTTGAGGGAGCAATGATAACTAGCGCAGCTGAATCGAGCATGCAGAAGGTCAATAATCCACAACAGAATAATCAGGGCAATACAGGGTTTTACCCAAGGGGAAGAGGATTTAGAGGAAGAGGATGGCAGAGCAATCAGGGAGGCTTTCAAAATAATCAAGGAGGTTTTCAAAATATGCAACATGGTAGTCAAGATATGTCAAATGGGCAAATAATCCGACCACCGCCAGTATGTTGATTGTGTGGGATGACAGGGCATTTAGCGCGCACATGCAGAAACCAAGGCACGGTGCAGAATGACTAAGGGACAGAAGCAGGTACGGCAAATCCAACTGCATTTTTACAGCAGGGTGTTGCACAAAATCACACAGTGCAAGAACAAGCGCCAGGAGGGCAACCTCAGAATATAGTGAGTTTTCCACAAGGGCAGTCCCAACAGTCACCTCTGCAATTGTCACAAACGATGAGCTCAGGGCAGACCATGAACCCCGGAATGGGAAATACCACAACCAATGGGGGAAATCCATCAGCACACGGTGGGCCCAAGCTATATATGGATTAGGACGGCTCACTGGGAACCCTGATGTGTTCTATCCTATCAGTGACACCAGACCCTCACCGGGAACCAAGGGTGGATGTCGTTATAGGGGATAAAGAATACTTCTTCTTAGTTGACACGGGTGCAACATGCTCATGTATACGTCGTGAAGGCAAGCTTTCCTTGTCCGGCGAGGCCATAAATACTCAGAGGTTCACAGGAGCTGCAAGTCATGTTCCCTTCACAAACGCACTTCCAGTCTCTACAGGAGAATGTGAAATGAATGTGCCTTTATTATATTCATGACAGACCCCAGTAAACATTTTGGGTTGAGATTTAATTACCAAGTTAAATATGACAATCTCATTCATGGAGGAGGGCATAGTATGTTCAACTCCAGGAATGCACTATTCAAACGTATGCGAAATGATTAGAGCATACGCTGGACACACAGCCATGAGGGCTATAGGATTAGAGCCAGAAATATTTGCGTATGGAATACGTGTGCTAATGGCAGGGCTGCCAGGCCTTGCATACAAAATCATGAGAACCCCAGATGAGTTTCTATTTAGACCAAGAATATCGATGCACGAGGAGAAGGGACAAGTATTTCCCTTGATGATACACACAGCTGCAGTACGAGGGAGAATGGCCTTGATTGATGGTTATGACGATGAAGGTCAAGAATGGTGCGCAGAAACCCATTGAAGAAGGATATCGATTGACTGACATCACTGATGACAATCTGTTTGAAGAGCAAGCAGATATGGGAGAGACAATGGTGGAAGTGAGACTCACCTTTTGGGTGAGACTGATCAAAAGAGAATTGCCTCAGAGAATGATGATGGCACGAAACTGTCCTGAATATTTTGATGACAACATGGCCCAGGTGCCTGTCTCAGTGTGGACCACAGGACCCTATGACTTAGGCCTATTGAAAGGGCTTCGAGAAGTGAAAATCAAACTGAAACCAGGAGCAATTCTGCCAAGAGCCTGACAATATCCCATGTCCAGAGAGGCAGATGAAGGGATTTTTAAGACAATTTCAGCTGTGATGGAGCAAGGCATCTTTGTGACGTCAAAGTCGTCATGCAATACTGTGGTTTATCTGATCAAGAAATCAAAGGGAGGGTCTTGGAGGCTAATTCAGGATTTACGCCCAATAAATGATATTGTTGAGGCCGAGTTCCCCCTAGTCCCGAACCCGGCTACAATTCTATGTAATATACCTGTTGAGGTAAAATATTTCACGGTGATTGATTTGAAAAATGCATTTTTCTCAATCCCGTTGCACCGTGACTCACAAGATCTGATATCATTCACGTTCAGACAGATGCGTCTGAAAAGCACGAGGCTTCCCCAGTGGTACTGTGAGTCTCCTTCCATTTATAACAGAGTCCTACAGATGGACCTGAGCAATATTGCATTGGAAAGTGTTGTCCTGCAATATGTGGATGATATCTTAATCTGCAGCACGACAGAGGAGCAATGCAGGCACAATTCTGTTCAGCTATTGATTATACTGGCTGAGAAAGGATATAAGGCTGACAAGGAAAAGCTACAATATTGTCAAAAAGAAATTCTATATATAGGTCAGCTGATCTCACATGAGGGAAAAAGAGTGGCCCCAGAAAGGGCTGGAGTCATACTGAACATGGATAAGCCACACATGATAAAACAGATACAGAGCTTTTTAGGCCTGTGCAACTATGTCAGGGCATGGGTCTTCGACTATAGCTCTTACACTAAGCCTTTACTTCAGGCCCTAAAGAAAGCCCAAGTGACGAAAGAAAAAATGAATGGTCTGAGACCATGGAGGAAGGATTTGCTGAACTCAAAAAAGCTATTTGTACAGCACCAGTTGTAGGGATTCCCAATTATGCAGAGGAATTTTACCTGTTTTCACACATGAATGGCAACGTTATGACGGCAGTGCTCACACAGAGAACCACATTGGGGTACAAGCCCCTGGCATACTATAATGGAAATTTGGACCCAGTGATGAGAGGCCATTTCCCGTGCGAACAAATTTAGCTGCGCCATAGAGAAAGCTACAACCATTGTGATGGGTTGCTCAATGACGTTGTACGTGGAGCACTCACTATTTGCTATTCTAGAGAAACCAAAGGGCACATTGACATCCCAGAGAGCTTCTGCCTATGAGGTGATCATATCAAATCCATCGATTAAAGTAGTCTGATGTAAGATAGTGAACCCAGCTATGTTTATAGCAGAGCCAGTCACTGAAGGAGAGTCAATACATGACTGTGCAAACTATGAAGAATTCTATGATGAAATTCCCAGGGTGAAAGAAAATGCTTTGGCAGAAGGAGAAAGTGTCTTTATTGACAGTTCTTCAAGAATCAATTAAAATGATGGGCAAAGATATACAGGCATCGCTGTAATGAAACACACCGCAAATGGAGAATTTCGAGTACTCCTTAGTGCACAAATACCATCTCGCTATTCAGCACAGGCTGCAGAATTATTGGCATTGATACTCGCCATTGAGAATCACGCAGACGAGGAAGTAACGGTGTACAGTGACTACGCCTATGTGACATCAACAGTGCATGCAGACTTAGCGTGCTGGAAAAGGAGGGGCTACCTCCGAGCAGATGGCATGCCAGTGCAGCACGCAGCCTTATTGGACAGGCTGATCAAGGCACTACAGCTCCGAGTGGGTATGGCGGTCGTGAAATGCACCGCCCACATGAACGGGACAGATTTTATCTCACAAGGAATCCAAGCAGCAGACACGGAAGCCAAACGTATGGCATCCAAGAATGAGACGATCATGGAAGTGAAAGTCACCCATACCAATGAGAGAATGATGGTTTCACAAACTACACCTGAAAGCTATAACAATCTAGGGAAAACACAGTTGATGGAAATCCAAGGGGAGGCACCACAGGAAGAGAAAAATCTATGGAAACTGCGAGGGTGTTCTTTAAACCTCTGTGACAGTTTGTGGTGACAAGACAGCACTGGTAAACTGGTGATGCCTATAGCCCTGTTAAAATTAGCGCTGGAGCAGCTACATTATCCAGCACACATGACAAAAGAGAATCTTGCTGCAACTCTCACAGAAGACTGGTTCATACCGAATTTAATCGAGCATGTTGCATTTTTTATAGTGAACTGTATAATCTGCCAACAATTCACAGCTGGGCACACATTAAAAGTAATGAGAGGAGTCATCCTCAGGCCAAATGGGCCTTTTCAGCACTTGCACATCGATTACGTCGACATGATTCAAGTATGTAACAGGTACAGATGCTTAATTGTTGTGGTGTGTCCATTCTCTAGATGGATAGAGGCAGGTCCATGTACACACCCAGACTCTACCTGTGCGGCCACATTTTTAGTGAGAGAAGTGTTCCCCAGGTGGGGGGGGTCTGAAGTCATGAGATCAGATAATGGAGTTCAATTTGTAAATGAGACATTCAAACAGATTAGCTTGCTGCTTGGTATAAAGCACAAGTTTTTGTTGGCGTATCATCCACAAGGTAAGGGAATCTGTGAGAAGCTCAACGGCTTATTAAAGGAAAGGATAGCCAAGTTGAAGCTTACTCTAAGAAAGGGATGGATGCGCTTCCTTCCTTTGGCATTGTATGCACTCCGGAACCAACCCGGTTCTGACCATCATCTTACGCCACACAAGATAGCCACAGGAAGAAGAATGCGTACTCCCCCGACACCCAAAGATAGAGCTAGATGTGATGCCCAGTCCACAGGAGAAATCTTAGGGTCTGAAATGCAAAATTACCTGAATTGCATGACATCTTGCCTTACTGTAATTTCAGACCAGCTGCAGCGATGACAAAAAGGGTGCAGGGCAGCACGGAACACAGAGGGAGATAATACTACAGGCACAGCTCAAGGACTTTGTGTACCATCCATTTTCCCTGGAGATACTGTCCTTTTAAAGAATCATACAAAGAAATGGTGGGACGAGCCAAGATTTAACTGTCCCTTTACAGTGGAGGACTGCACTCCTTCCGCAGTGAAACTACAAGGCAGGAGAGCTTGGATTTTTCTGGGCGATATCAAACCTTACATCAGAGAAGGCCACCTACCTGCACCCCAATGCGAGGAGACTACGAGCGACGGGGAAAAACCACAGCACGTGCAGACGAGATCCATGACGAAGAAAAAGGACGCATGACCAGCCAGACAAAGACAAATAACTTTTTGCAAATTGTGGCTTAAAATTGGACACTTCCTCTGAGCAAATAAGGGGATAAGGACATAAATGAAGGACACTCTGTGCATCCTAGTTGCAGGGTGAAGAAGAGAATTGCACGTATAAATCACAACATAGTTTGTTGAACTTGAACTTTGGATCAAGACACATTAAAATTGTGACGACGAAATAACATGCCAAATTTTGATCGAGGACACATAAATTGGAGGAAAATACAGTATCAGACTCTATACAAGTATCGTAATAATTAACATTTTGGCGAATTATCGAGATGGGAATCCAGAGCAGCAACCTCATCCTCCCGCAGGAGGAACGACGTCCCTATTTCTCTGGAAGGGGCATAATGTATTTGTGTATTATATTCATCATTGTTTCACTGTCATTAACGATCAGACTGCATTTTTTCATTGGTGCACAAAGCGTTCCAATTCCAGTGCACCCACCTAATGATGCACGCATGAAGCCTACAAAGGCACCCAGACCTTACATAGTCATTCCCGTCCCTAGAAGATCTGATGGTGGAATCAATGAACTTGAAATGGATGTGATTAGCAATGACACACATACACTTGTGGTAACAAACAAAAAGGAAAGCCGGAGACAAGGGTCGGCAAAGCATGAATGTGACACGATTACAGACAACCACACGCATGCAAACATGGAATGCACACGCAACAGGCCTAGTGTCAATGACTACAGAACCACAATCCAAAACATCAGAGAAGAAAAGACTGCATACTATGAGAAACTCCACAACATTGTGGAAAGACATGAGGAGTTGGAGAAGAAACTAACAAAAATAACAGTAATAAACACCTCTGAGACAACACTGATGGAGAAGAAGACAAACTCAAAGAAAATCTCACGAGCTAAGCTGATAGCAGAATCCATCTGAAACGAAAAAAAGTGTCTAAATCTAAAGACACTTTCGCCCCTGCACACCTTTGGAACTGATACACAGTCAGTCAAATGTAGTTAAAATGTTTACTTCAAAAAGGTAAGTAAATATTTAGGCAAAACAAACAGATTTCACAATATGTTGACCAGAACACTTCTGGTTAGCATTAGAGTTCGTAAACATACAAATGGTCAAATCAGGCCATCATAAGAGAGAATAATCTTGAAAACAACAGAAATAGAACATTGGTTATATTATTATATAATCAATCAGAAAATAACCAACAATGTTATTCTTGTGATGTTCTGAGGAGCTCTACGTGTTTCGGGGAAAAACCCCTTCTTCAGGAGCAGAAAAATCTGTAATTATATACATTAAAGAGATCATCAGTGTCAATATGGTATTTACAGTGTACACAAAATTCGAGAAATCCAGAAAGAGAAAATATATACAAAATAATGTATAGAAAATATATAAAAGAATAAAACAATCCACATATATGTAGTCACAATAATTCAGTTATAATCAGAAAAAATATTTATTGACATAACCATCCACCATCTCATCAGTGTGACTCCAAGAAAGAAATTAATGAGGCCTCAAACGGGCACTAGAATATTTAAACAAATTAAAAGAAAATATTACCTGTCAAAACCAACTGGTGAAAAACAAAAAAATGGATGAATTCACAGCAACAGAAAATCTGAAAATCTGATAGCAATAAGGATCCAATTCCAGCTAGACAACATATTGATTAATTCCAAACAGATAGTGAATACCCTGTGAAATGAGAGTAAAGATGAATAAATAAGTGGTATTGTGTAATAAGCCTAAGGGTCAAGGAATTAAAGGACACCTAAAATAGATTGAATACCATGCTTACCAATGATTCGGACCTCAGTCACTAAAGCTATTAAGGAACAGTTCTAGGGTCCCACAAGGACCAGCCCATAGATGGTAGGCAGATTCCGAAGGAAGTCCACTTTCACTTATGTAGTACCCAAAGAATGACAAAGGCCGAATTGGTCTGGACAGGTGAGGCACTGTGTCTAACCACAAACGGAAAACAAGAAAATCATAAAATGAATCTACTCATATAGTGTAGAGACTTAAATAGAAGACAAAACGATGTATAAGGACACTTTAAATTAATACAATGCCAAATTGAAACAGGCCACTGAATGTGACCAGAGTAATTAATTCATGTAGCATGGAGACTTAAAATACAAGTCAAACCATATATGAAAGTGATCTAACTACTAAACAGCTCCAATTGAAGAGGAGTCACTGCATGTGACCAAAACAGATGGCCACACAAAGGTAAAAAAAGCAAGAAAAATAGAAAAGAGTTTTATAAGCGAGAAATATGGACACTTAAAATAGAAGTCAAACCATATTAATAGCTAGTGTAACAAAAACTACCACCATAAAGAGATACAAGTGAAGTAAACAAAAGTTAATTGCTAAACTAAAAATACACGGAGAAAGCCCTGCCTTCTATTCAACTCACCGGAGTATACGCGAACACCTCTCACGGATGTGACAACTCAAACTAGCTAAGCGTACTGCAACAGCAGGCGCTTCATTTATGCCCAGTTAATGGTCATGTGCTAAAGGCACATGATCTGGAACGTTAAAAAGATAACGTGTTAAAGGACAAGCAATTAACATCGCTGTGATGCCTCTCCCGTTTATAATACTAAAGCCGTCACAAAGTGAAAACGCGTTGTATTGCACGTCAGAAATCCGACGTGTAAAGAGGAGGTGGCCATCCACAAATTCGAATGTTAAAACTGAAACACGATCCCGTGGAATTTGCGGGCAAAGCAAACAAAGCATGCACTGAAAATTAGATGCAGGCGCCATGTACAAAAAACAAAAGTAAAATAAAGTAACCAATGACCAGGCCAGAAAATGCACAAAAATAATAATAGAGTCTAATTCAAATAACCTAAAGGAATACTATGAGACACTTATACAAAAGGTAAAAACGGTAAAAAAGAGGAAAAAATATTCAAGAAAATACTCGTCCATATACAGGGAACGTACTAATGATACCGACCTATACTGAAATCTAACTAGATCTATACGTTGAACCGGTGGCATCAAACACACGTGGTTGGTACAGAATAGTAAGCCAATAGGCGCACTAATGAAAAAAAGAAAAAGTACTGAAATATAACTAGACCTATATATTAATATATAGGGAAAGTGGCATCAGACACTCATGATTGATGTGATGTAGTTAAAATGGAAAATCTGACAGTGGCAAAGTGCCGACCTTAGATGGGATAACTGACACAATGGTAAAAATACACAAAAACAAATGAATAAACTAAAATATAATGAACCACATGAGATTAGCAAAGTGGTACAATACTTCTGCCCATGGCTATTCACAATGTCAAGCAGGTAATCTATAACAAAGAAGAATAAAGTAAAGAACCAAGTCCACTAAGTACAATAGGTACAACAAAGGTCACTAAATCAGGGAGTCAAACTAATGTAGTGAAAATTACTAGTCCACAAAAATAAAAACCAAATAAAATGTATTACCAAGTACCAAAATAAAATCGGATTCAAACAAAGCAATTGAGAGAAAATTCTTCATTCAGACCTTTCGGTGAGATGGTCTCAAGGGTATCTATCCAAAACATCTCCCTTTGAGCAAGGGTTCTCATAAAGTGCCCTCCCCTAATTGGACGTCTGACGACCTCCAAAATAGTAAAGCTGATCTGAGCTATGGTGTGGCGTGCCGCTGCAAAATGCCTCGTGACTGGAGATTTCATATTGTTACAACAGATGTTTGATTTATGCTCAGTCCATCGCTCTCGGGCAGACCTTGCAATCTGTCCGATATACATTAGACCGCACGGGCACTTAATGCTGTAAATGACCCCAATTGATCGACACGTTGCAAAGTTTCTCAGTTTGATTTTTTTCCCTGTGTGGGGGTGTGTAATGTAATCACCCTTGGACACATTGTTGCAGTGACTGCAAGTCAGACATGGAAACGTGCCTTTTTCTTAGTGGCCAACGTTAGTTGCGTTTCTTTAGGTACACGTTCTGCCTTCACTACCTTATCTCGAATGTTGGTGCCTCTTCTGTACACCATCATTGGTGAATCCGGAAACAATTCAAGTAACGTGGGGTCATAGTATAAGATGAGCCAATGTTTTTGAATGATTCATTTAATGTGAAACGATTGTCTGGAGAATTTTGAAATATGGAGAATAGCTGTGTTATCTTTTTTGGATTTGGGAGTCAGTAGTTGTTCTCTCGTAATGGGTAGAGACCTCGCATGTGCTTCTTCAATTGTTTTTGTTGGATACCCTCTTGAAGCAAACCTCTTAGATAAACTATTACACTCATCTTGTAGAACATCATTGTCTGTAATAATCCTCTTCAAACGTAACATTTGGCTATAAGGTAAACTAGCCAACATTGACTTAGGATGGAAACTCGCATGATGTAATAGACTGTTCACATCTGTGGCCTTGTGGTATAAGGATGTTCTAATTTGATTATCAACAATCTCTAACTGGACATCTAGGAAGTGAAGTGTAGGTTCTCCTATTTCCAAGGTAAACTTAATCCGTGTGTGAACAGATTTAAGATAACTAAGGAATTCTTCCAATTATTTCTTGGAGCCACACCAAACACCAAAGATATCATCAATGTACCGTTTCCACATTATAATCTTTGAAGACCATTCCATATTGTCCAACACAAACCGCTTCTCAAACCAATACATATATATGTTGGCATAGGCCGGGCCATTGCCGACCCCATCGCTGTGCCCGATATTTGAGAGTAGTACTCTCGTTGGTATCTAAAGAAACTGTTGTGTAGAATGATAGTAATGAATTGAATGATTAACTGTGGATCACATTTCACGGTATTAGTTTGTAATAGTAACCATTCTACAGCCTCAATACCCTCCTGGTGGGGGATCGAGGTGTACAGGCTACACACATCCATTGAAAACAATATACATTCAGATGACAAATAGGTAAATTCTTTAACATTCAACAGAAAATCCGTAGTATCTCTCAAATATGTTGGAATTGATTGAACCAATGGTTGTAAGATCCTGCCTACATATTTAGATAAAGGGTCTAGGATACTTTCAGTACCGGCAACAATGGGTCTCACTGGGGACTGGTCTTTATTTTTGTGAATTTTTAGAAGGCCGTATAGGACCGGCATTATTGGATATTTCTTCAAAAGAAAAGACCTAGTTTTTATGTTAATCCAATCATTGTCAAAGGCCTCATTAACCCAACTTTCTATAATCCCCCCGATTTGATTTGTTGGATCTCCATTTAACCTTAAATATGTAGAGGTGTCCGCCAACATAGATGTACATTGAGCGTGATAAAAGATGGAGTCCATTACTACCACAGCCCCACCCTCATCTGCTGGTTGTATTGTGAGATCTAAATCTCTAGCCAAAGATTCCAACTCTTTCAATTGACAATCTTTCAAATTTACCGGGGCCCTAGAATGAAAATTGATCTTCTTCAAATCATCATCAACCTTCAATTTGAACATGTTTAGTACAGGACTGTCAATCGGCGGATCAAATGTACTTTTTGGTTTCATCTCTAATTGATCATCAATATCTTCCCATTCTGACTCCTCAGATTGTGATGCAAAAAATATTTTCAATTTAATTTTGCGAAGTAGTAAGTGCAAATTCACTTTTTCATCAAATAGAGTTGAGTTGGAGGTTGGAACGAATGAAAGCCCCTTATTCAGGACATCCAATTGACTTTCAGTTAGAGTTTTACTAGAGATGTTCACAACAATCAACTCCATTATTTGTTTTTCTTTTTTGATCTTGTGCCCACGTCGGGTCTTTTTTCTAAAAAAGGAAGGGCTGTAGAGATACCTGCAGTATTTGGTGCTGACCTACCGATTTCCAGATTTTGAGGAGATACAGGTAGTTGATATGTTGAGACTTGTTTACCTGGTATAGGGTCACCTATACTACCCTCACTAGTATTTTCTGAGTCAGAAGAGGTTGGTCGAGGCTTTGGAAATCTACTCTGATTTCTTTGAGCATAAAATTCTTGCCACGAGTATACAATATCGTTATGATAATCAAAAGTGTCACGTTTAAATTTGCATAATTTACGTTGTTCAATATCTTGTTTATAAGATGAGAGTTTCTGATTAATGTCGTCTACAATTGCTTGAAGATCTTGTGCAGTTTTGAGTTTACTCAATTGTGCCGTTAGATCAACAATTTCTTTATCTATAACATCTAATGACTTGGCTAATTCCTGAATTGTCAAAAGGATAAGATCCAACGAGCACTTATTAAGTATCTGATCCCACTTAGCAATGAAATCTTTATTTTCCCTACACAGAGTGGGTCTTAAGTAGACTCTAAGGCCTCTCGGAATCCGTTGGGACTTGTAATACTCAACTAAAGTAGAAGCGTGTAACTTTTGAGAAATTTCACGTCTAATAATTCTCTCACGTTTAGAAATAATATGGTCTAGATTCTCCTATGTATCGATAAGTTTCTCGGTCTGACCTATCAAAGCTAACATTTGTTTAGCTTCCTCATTAGTAAATGCCAAAGTAGTGGCGTGTTTATCAGTAATTTCATTAACTTTGGAGAATGACATGTTAGAAAAGAATGTGGGTGCTACCTATAATATAGTGTCACACACAAAGGAGAGAATAACACAGAAAATAGGCTGATCAATAGGTGCACACCAATTTTAAGTCTCAATTTCAAATGAAAGAATCAACAACTTAGATATTATGGGTGCTGGGGAGGAGTACAGGCCCTGACACAGGGCTTGTGACAAACATGAAACAAAAAAAAGTGTCAAAATTTAAAGACACTCCCGTCCCCTGCACACCTTTGGAACTGATACACAGTCAGTCAAATGCAGTTAGAATTTTTACTTCAAAAAGGTAAGTAAATATTTAGGCAAAACAAACTGATTTCACAATATGTTGACCAGAACACTTCTGGTTAGCATTAGAGTTCGTAAACATACAAATGTTCAAATCAGGACATCATAAGAGAGAATAATCTTGAAAACAACAGAAATAGAACATTAGTTATATTATTATGTAATCAATCAGAAAATTACCAAAAATGTTATTCTTGTGATGTTCTGAGTAGCTCTACGCATTTCAGGGCACAACCCCTTCTTCAGGAGCAGAATAATCTGTAATTATATACATTAAAGAGATCATCAGTGTCAATATGGTATTTATAGTGTACACAAAATTAGAGAAATCCAGAAAGAGAAAATATATACAAAATAATTTATAGAAAATATATAAAAGAATAAAGCAATCCATCTGGCCATCATTAGCCAGAGCCAGGAAAAGGCAAGAGGAAATAGAAAGAATTGCGAGACTTTCCTCCACTCAAATAGCACAGATGAGGAGGCCTGCACCCTGGACCGGGATACCTGAGAATCCTCCAGCAAGAAAGAGCCATACAGATACATTCATGTATGTAGTAATAGCAAACTACATGAAAACCTTAAGAATTAAGAGGAATATGCATGGAGATGACAACGAACTAAACGATTACCTGGACAGCAGAGAACATTTGGGAAACAACATTTGGTACCAGCACATGAAAGAAGTTGGAAGACGAAATTCAGAAGGGGAATGCTTTGATTGTGCACTCCTACCACACAGCATGGGGAAGTTCAAGATCTTCGTAGCTGTAGAAATTGATGTGCAAACAGCACACTGTCTTTCTCACGTAGCCATGTGCAAAACTAGAGGCCAGTTCATGGGCAGTGATGCTTCCCTGATATGGGCAACTGAAACAGCCTATCCCGATGAAGATGATTATGTTCAAGACATTAAGACAAGAAACAGAGCTCATACTAGGAACCATGTAATCCGGTACGAGAAGCCTGGCGTTAAAGGAGCAGAAATCAGATGGGAAGTGAACCTGAATCTAAATGTCCAAGGAAAAACTCCAGAAGAGGCTCAAAGTTGGAAGAACAGAGCTTTCACCAGACGGATGGGAGAAAGGAGTAGTAGTATGTAGAGTTTGGATGGTCACTGGTCGTTACCAAGGCACCATCGACATTGTACAGAATGGATGGAATCCATTATGGCCACAGCTTGCAAAACTACTGACATGGGACAGAGGAGGACCCTTGCAGATAGTGCCATTGGAAAACCCAAAATTCTGCTTCAGGAATAATGGTGCAAGAAAAATGGGAGAGAAACCACAACTGTGGATGATTTTTTGATGCTCCAGGAATGCTGTACAGAACTGCAGTAATTATGGATCATTATTGGGCATGTGGATCCAAAGCATACATCAGACAGCCGAAAAACTGGGCAGGTATATGCACAAAAGTGAACGTCACATTCCAGCATTGGTGATCCCAAAAAGTGGCCTGAACATTGACAGTTTCCCGAAAGCAGATGCTCACCTGAGGAAAAGGAGATCTGTGGGACTGCTAAGTTGGATGAAGAGAGAGAATTACTTCTCTGCTAAATCAGAAGAAGCCTTTCATGCAATCCCATATGAACATAGGCTGTTCAGCCTCACCTCATTAGTGTTCACAACTATTTTCATGCCAAGATTCCAAGTTGGAGCAAATGCTAAATGGTTGCATATAACCAGATGGGAGTTACTGCAGACGATCAACACAACACTAAAAGGATTCAATGTGATTAAGGAAGAGTTAAGAGCCATTGTATTGTATTGTATTTCATCTTATATAGCGCCGGCAGCCCTCGGGCATCAGGGCGCTTTGACAAGACAAACAAAACTAAGTGACGCATAGGCCTCCTAAGTCTAGTACTAAGAGGGTAAATGAGAGTAGGGCTGGGAGCATCTAAATTATCTAAAAAGATGGGTCTTCAGGAGTTTTCTAAACTTAGAGTGACTGCCTTCCATTCTCAATGTCAATGGCAATGTGTTCCACAACTGGGCTGATAGGACCACGAAGGATCTGCCCATACCTGACTTGACCTTGTACTTAGGTACAGTCAATAGGCTCTTGCCTTCGGAGCGAAGCTGTCTTTGCGGGTTATATAGTGTCAAGCTATTCTTGAGGTAGCTAGGGGCTTTACCATAAAGGCATTTATGAACTTGAGTCAGAGATTTGAACTTTATTCTCTCCTCAACACTGAGCCAGTGGAGAGATCTTCTGGCCAGGGTGATGTGGTCTCTTCTCCTAAGATCTTTAACAAGCCTCAGAGCGTCATTCTGTATGACTTGGCATCTAGCTAGATCTTTGACAGATGCCCCGAATAGAAGGCATTGCCGTAATCAAGCCTCGATAACACAATGGCTCTAGCAATTGTGGACATATTGCATTCGTTCAGGAAAGCCTAATGGCCTTCATAAGCCGTAGGTAATATGCTGTGTTTTTTAGCAGGTAATTCGTCTGTGCTTCAGATTTAACGGCGGAGTTCACCATCATGCCAAGGGTTTTGACCTGAGTCGATACTTGGATTGTGGCCTCCTTAATCTGAAAGGACGCATACTCCACCCCAAGTTTAGCTAGCAGGCGGCTGGACCCAAACAACATGAGTTCGGTTTTAGTGTCGTTAAGACACACCCAGTTTGACTGCATCCATTAATTGATTGCGCTATCAACTTTTTTCCGATCTTGGCACTATTCGACTGATGACTCTCCAGAACAGATATGTGCTTGACATAATCACAGCTATGGATGGAGGAGTTTGTGCAAAGATCGGAGAATCATATTGCCCATTCATACCTTCTCACGATGAGGAAAATGGAACTTTAACAGAAGCCATAGGTATGCTGACAAAACTGCAGAACCAGATGATTGATAAAACTGATGAAGTGGATGATGACAGCTGGTTTGGATCACTATTCTCATGGGTCCTGCTAGGCCCTGAAGACCCTTGCGTATCGACAAGGCACAATCACCATAAACCCAGTGATACGACAGACACGAGGATCGATTTCCAAGTACTAGGGTTTATTGCAAAGCAAATAGTCTCAGTTGGCCGACTGGGTCTGACATCTCGGAACGTGTGTCACCCAGACCTTGTGAGACGCACGAGAGCAAGCATTCTACAACAGTATCATATATACCAAAATACAATCATACAATCTTTTTTGTGACACATCAAAACCGCCCATAATGTATCTTCTTGAGCTAGGGTTCGGTAATTGACAATTATGACAAATATGACACATTATGGCACGTTCCTTTCTTAATCTATATTACTTGGTTTATCAAGCAGACATGGTTCTTTGTTAAGGAGAACACAAAGCACTTGTTTAGCGAGCAAACTGTGTTCGTAGGAGAGACACATTCCAAGGCATGCTATCTTCTAGTTTCTATTTGTGAACTCGGAGTCAGCCTGATCTAAAGAGGACCCCGAAAGGGGGGCCGCTAGGAAAATATAATTCATGCCTTAACGGCCTGTTTCTACAGTTTCAGCAAGACCGGCTGGCACCTGGCTTGGTGATTAAATGCCTTTCTGCTGGCCTTCAAGGACTCGTGAGGGAAGGAAACAATGTATTTCTATACTGCTTGGCATTTCTGTCTGGGCCGATCTCTCAACATGTAACTTGTGGCCTTGCTTCGTGTTAGAACAGAACAAAATAAAAATACATTTTGCAAAGCGTTTGAACAGAAAGGCAAGGAAGGCAAATGGTGGATCTAGGGCACGAAATGGACGCTCTATGGTTATGCTTACGATTCTGTATTGGCGATGAAGGGCATATGAAGCGATTGGTTTTCGGCCAACATAATATACCATTTATGCTTTGGTAGGGTAATTTCTAGACTCACAGCCCCACAATGGATGGCAGATGCATTCAAGTTCCTGGGAGTATTACTAGGCTTTTGTGTTATCAAGATAATAGTCTCTCAATGCCAGAAGACTGCAAAAAAAGCCATAGGGATGAAGATCATGATTGATGTCAACCCAGGATGGAAGCCTAAAGATCTGACTGATGAAGAAATAAGAGGCTTTCACGCACCAGAGGGAACAAAGTTTCTCTACCCCAGGAAACATCTAAGCGTTTGAAAAGAAAGGCAAGGAAGGCAAATGGTGGATCTATGGCACGAAATGGACGCTCTATGGTTATGCTGACGATTCTGTATTGGCGATGTAGGGCATATGATGCGATTGGTTTTCGGCCAACATAATATACCATTTATGCTTTGGAAGGTTCATTTCTAGACTCACAAACCATCCTTTTGGCCATAAGCCAAGAGCATCATCCGTATATCGCATCTTCCTCTGACCATGTATCTAGTTCTGAACTATTCATACTACTGTAAATCGTCATCATCAATATTAATCGACATGAATACTTTCATAGTTTCTGTTTCGTCGTTTGTATTCGTATCTAATTTGGAAGTTCTTTTTTCTGTTACCATGTGTATACATTCATCTGTTATTTCAGAGCAAATGATTGGCAGGCAGTGTATGCAACAACAACATGTCATGAAGATTCCGAGTAAGGTTACTATGATTGCAATTAGTTTCCATCCCCATGAGCGCAGTAACTCCCAAAACCAGGAGTTTATATTCAGCTCCCAACTGCCTGTCGGGACACGAAGGTCAGAGCTTAGAATGTGTAATTTCTTTATTGCCTCAAAAATCGAAGGGGAGGAGTCATTCACAAATATGAAGCACACTGACCCCACAATTTTGCAAACACCTCCACGGTTGGCCAAAATTATATAAAGAGCCATTCTATTTTGAAGCGTCATTAATCTAACAGCCTTTTCTTCTAGGGTCATATTATACAATATGTCGGTCGTTCCATTTATTGTTTTTTCTATAATTCTGGACAATCTCTGCATATTCCAAGAGTTTATTGCTTGGCCCCAAAATGGTATAAATTATTTTTCTATGTCTCTCGCAATTAATCCTGTTTCATCCCGCCGGGGCCTCGATCTAGATAATTTTGATATGTCTGACGTTTAGGAAAGGAATACACCTGGATAAAGGATCCCTAGGTAACACGTCCCTCCCCAATTTCTAAGTAACCAGGGATAAGCTTTTTCTCCACATATAAAATAAACAGTATCGCCTACATATATTGGTTCTTCTTCTCTCTCAAGTACTGCAATATTCATGCATCTAGTGAATGTCCCTACTGAATAGGAAACTTTTTTCCGTAGACAAAACGGGACAGTGCGAGGATTGTAATTTGTTGTATACGAGGGGGGGCACTACATCCTTGTTCCCTACTGGGTTCATGTGAAACGTGATTACAGATGACTTATAAGGCAAATACAGCCTGTCTACTGGCGTTACCACTGGTTTTATCACTCTTGCTCTGTTAAATATGGAACAACCTACAGGTTTCATTACCACTTTCTCAAACTCATCTATGTTTGTTCTATCTAACTGACCTGTATCACTCTTATTCCACTTCCCATAAAAGAGTGCACTTAGTGATGCATAGCATGCTGTATTGAGGGGTAATGGCTGTACATACCAACCCATTCCTTTCCCGCCATGCTGGGGTAAATGCGAGCAGACTCAGCAATTTGTTCTGTTCAGGATAGAGTGAGTCATATTCATTATCAAAAGCAATGTGTTATTACCATAACCTTCCCTGTGTCTCTCTTCTAATGTAGGGAGAATATAAAAGAGTACATGGACTGGACTGCCTGTGACAGGTGCTTTGGTGGCAGGCAAAAGAGAATTCAATGGATGCACGCTTTCCAGTTACCATAACACTGGGATCAGTGTACTCAAAATGCAAAGTAGTATTATAATCATTAGCATGAATTTTCTACAGCAAATTCTTCTAGACATTTTTATAGTCTCTATATCTACTAAGTCATCAGCGTTGGTGCAGCGGGGGACAGAAGCAAGTATGGGCATTGTGTGCAATTCTTCTTCTCCAACAATGTTCGTCGTGAATAGTTCTTACAACCTCGCCCGTTAAAACACTCAAAATGTTCGAAGAGGTCAGCAAAGTGTTTAGGCCAGTTCTCAGCAGCCTCGATTGCTAAACATGTGGCAAGATTATTGTGCCTTTGCACAGTGCTCAAAAAGACTCCAGAGCAGACATCAATTGCCTTTGTACCATATGCGCCCCGCTTGTTCGAATGGGATGATCAACATATGTCATTTACTTTTTTCAAAGATACCACCGGGAAGCCGTGTTCCAGCGCTCCCAAATTGATGCAGATTGGTATAGTCCCCACGCTCCACTTCCCTAGGCCTCTGATTCCCAATTCATCTGTGATGGGAATAGAGGCAAAAACAAAACACATAGATCAGATCACTTCCGATTTTGAGAACGTAGGTTGTACCTTACCGCTCCAGGTACTGTGTGATCAATGAACAGTGCAGAAGCACTTCCAGATGCAGGCTCAGTGTCAGCCTGTGATGCAACAAGTGATGAAGCAGGCGTTATGTCAGCCTGTGATGATGCAGATTCTGCTGGGCAAAGTTGGGGCACATTTAGCCCTTTTCCCTCTGTGGCAATATTTTCAGGCTTTTTCTCAGGCTCAGGCAGTATCTGTGGCAGAGAACTGGCGACTGTGTCTTTCGAGTCAAGGGCAGTTGTTTCTTCCTTGTTGTCCGGATCAGGCAGCTCTTTCAATGGAAATGGAATTCTTTTTATGTGGGTGGCATGAATCCATGCCTTACGACCATCGACTCGGACTGCAGTCTGCGTTGCCAGGAGGATTTGATACGGGCCCCTCCACCTGGGTGTGAGTGAAGACTTTCTTTCAAAGTTCTTGATCAGGACCCACTTGCCCTACTGCAGACAATGGGCCTGTGTATCTGACAGGAAGAGCCTCCTGCACCTGCTGATGAATCAAACAGAGTTTCTGCATTAACATGTCACAATAAGTGCTGAGCAAGGGGTATTCTACTTCACTCAAGCTCCTGGGCTGTGGGGCGTACCAAACATTTGCAGGTCTCCCCATGACAATTTCGTATGGGGAGAGTCCAGTCCTGGTTTGCACAGACATGCGAATGCACAACAAAGCTAAGGGCAGCGCATCAGGCCACCTCAATTGACTCCCTGAACAGATTTGACGTATTTTGTTTTTTAAGATGCCGTTCTGGTGATCAACAAGACCAGCACTCATCGGGTCTCTGGCGGAATGGAATCGTTTATTAATCTGAAGGCCTGCACAAATCTGTAATATCAGGGCGGCAACAAAATGCAGACCGTTGTCTGACCATATGACCCGTGGCAGGCCGAATCTAGAGAAATATTCCTTCAGCATCACTTTTGCTGTGCTCATTGCTGTGCAGTCCTTAAGAGGGTATGCTTCCACCAATTTACTGAATGCACAGACTACCACCAGGATGTATTTAAGGTTCTGACATCTTTCCATTTCTATGAAATCAAAATGGATGACTTCAAAGGGCATAGAGGTGGGGGCAAAACTACCTATTGGAGTAGTTGTTCCTTTTCCAATGTTATGTTGCAAACAAGTCATACAATTCTTGACTAGCCTTTCAGCAGTTTTTCTAATGTATGGGTTCTGCCATACCGTGGCCAAATGCTGAATCCTTTTTTTAGCATAGGTGTGTGTGGGGCTGTGGGCCATGATGACCAACACGGTTACATACGAGTTAGGCAGCATCCACTTTTTACTTTCTTTGACTACCCAGCAACCCTCTACGTCTAATTCTGCTGAACCCTCAGCCCACGCTTTTATTTCATCTGCAGTTGCTTCCGCCTGCATCTCTTTGACTGTGGCAATCCCATTTTCTATCATGCAGGGCATTTCTTCTGCCTGTGCTATAAACATTTTCATATGTGGATCAGTGGCAGTTTGTTTTGCAATTTTGTCTGCAAATGTTTTTCCTTTTCCAACATTACGTGTTACTTTCTTATGCGCCTCGCATTTCATTATTGCTAGTCGCTTTGGACGCGTCAATGCAGACAACAATCTTGCTATTAAAGTACCATGTTGAATCTTGGTTCCATGTGATGCTAGGAAACCCCTTTCAGCCCAGAGTCGATCAAAATTGTGTACCACCCCAAGTGCGTACTGACTGTCAGTATATATGTTTAGATTCAAATTTTCAGAAATCTCACATGCTCTTGTCAATGCTATTATCTCTGCAGCCTGTGCTGAATTATACGGGATCCTTTTGCTCTCTACAATACTCTTCAGGGTTGTGATGGCATATTCAGCAGTTGATGTGCCATTGGGCAGTTTAAAACCGGAACCATCACAAAACAGTTCTCCGTCTGGCTCTTACTGTGGGGTGTCTGTTAGGTCAACTCTTCGTTTCGTTTCTTGTTCAGTAACCAGTATACAATCATGGGGTGGTGATTTCTTCTCACCCATACCTTCATTGGGAGGGGGCATTAACTCTGCAGGATTCAAAGCACAACATCTCGAAATTTGAATATGTGGTGCAAAGAGGACAATTTTGTATCTCGTCAGTCTAGCTGATGTAAGATGTTGCATCTGCTTTCTATTCAAAAGAACATCTACTGTGTGGGGCACCATCAAAGTTAAGGCGCGACCTAAAACCATTCCCTCGGTTTGTTTTACTGACGCAGCAGCCGCAGCAACAGCTCGCAAACAGCGTGGTAAAGCGCATGCAACAGGATCCAGCGCGGAAGAAAAATAACCGCATGGTCTATTTCTTCCTCCTTGTTCCTGAGTCAAAACAGCCAGCGCACAACCATTATTTTCATGCACAAATAACTTAAAATCATTTTCATAATTTGGTGTGCCCAAAACTGGAGCTGAGCACAACGCAACTTTGAGCAGATCAAATGCATTCTGACATCCCTCACTCCATGGTAAAGGCAAAGCAACATCCTTCTTTGTCAATGCCACCATAGGTTTCACAATCATAGCGAAATTGGCAATCCACTGCCTGCAATATGAACCCATGCCT
The DNA here is from genome assembly GCF_040938575.1 of Ambystoma mexicanum. Taxonomy (NCBI): domain Eukaryota; kingdom Metazoa; phylum Chordata; class Amphibia; order Caudata; family Ambystomatidae; genus Ambystoma; species Ambystoma mexicanum. The sequence goes on along the minus strand of NC_090925.1, from coordinate 210,033,530 downwards.
ATTATGGCTCTGACTTCCTTCTGTGTCTTTGGAATAGGCATGCCAGAGATGCTTTCTATCCTTTCTGGTGTCAGTCTCCTTCCCTCTTTTGAAAGGAGGTAGCCTGAATAGGCCACTTCCTTTCGACAATACTGGAATTTTTTTAATGAAGCTTTATGTCCATGCACTGCCAAATGTGCCAAATGTGTCAACAATTTAACAGTACTTTCTTTGCAAATGCCTTCTGTGTCGGCAGCAATCAACAGGTCATCAATGTACTGCAATAGTACACACCCTGTTGGTAATTCTAGCATATCTAGCTGTTCTTTTAGTGCTCTGCTATAAATACTCGGGCTTTCAGTGTAACCTTGTGGAATTTGTGTGAATGTAAAAGAACGTCCTCCTAGTGTGAAAGCAAATAAATATCTGCTATCTGGATGCACTGGGATGCTAAAAAATGCATTCTTCAGGTCTACGACACTAAAATGTGAAGCAGAGTCTGGAATCATTGTCAAAATGGTAGTGATATCTGGGAGCAATGGGAATTGGAGATCAACTATTTTATTCAATCAGCGCGAATCAGTTATAAAACAATATGGTATTTCATTACCTCCTTTCCTTTCTTATAAACTGGAAGAATAGGACTGTTACAAGTGCCACCAGCAATTTCTTCTATCACGCTTCGTTTAATCAAATCAGAAACAATGCATTTCAATGCTTTGTCACCCTCCACAGAAATTGTATACTGTTTGATACGTTGCAATTTAACTACCTCCTTCAAAACTATTTTCGCTGGTTCTATTTGTAAACAACCAATATCATTGTCATTCATCGCCCATATACAAGTCAGTACCTTACTTAATTCAGTTGGTAATGGTTGAGACAAAAATTGTGACACTGGCATCTTTTGTGGTGATATTGTCAAATACAATCCATGAGGAGAACAATGAATAACCACACTTAATTTTTTCAACAAATTTAAACCCAATAAATTCTCGCCGCAATTTTGTGTCAAAAGGAAAGGGCAAAACTCAGTGAATGGACCTAGTGTTATAGGTACCGATTGTGACACTGGACTGATTACTGGGGTGCCTGCAAACCCTACTGAAACATTATTTTGCTCTGACAGTGGTATCTCTGGAACCAAGTGATGGTCAATCGAGCATTTCTGCGCACCTGTGTCCACTAGAAAAGCGTGCTCTCTATTCTGCACTTTCATCTCTACGTAGGGCCTTTCTAGTCAACAGGAATAGATACTGGTTCTGACCCCTGTCTTGGGCTGTCCAGTTGAACAATACATCATCCAAAACAGCTTAAAATCCAACCAACTCTGACGGAGACTTTGGGAATGCGAGCACCGGAGGGACATTTCCCGTGTGGAAGGTGCTCTTGCTGCTCACAAACAAAAAAATCAACAGAAATAGACTTGGGTCTAAGAAGTGAATGGAGACAAAGGACATTAACCAATTGTAATTCTAAATTCGTAGTCTATGTGGTATGGTTCCCCTGTAGAAAAATCTATATCGGGAAGACTGAAAGAAAAAGAAAAACCCGGATAACGGAACACAAGAGCTGCATAAAGAACAGAATTCACTTGGCACCTATGGTGGGACATTTCATCGAGGTGATACATAAGGCAGACAGTCTGTGGTATACCAGGTGAAAATGAGTAACGATATCAACATAGACAGAAAAAAACTCCTACAAAAAGAAAAATGACTGATCTTTACCAAATGCTTAGACTTAGGTCTTAAGGAGAGAGTGGAATAAAGACACCTAATCACATACTGACTGTGGAAACTGGTAATGTAAAAGGTAGTTAAAGATTCTGCCATCATGACTGAAGCAAGGACCAGAAATGGGACACCTTGGACAGACATCTAGAAGCAATATCGATTTCTCCAACTCACTCTGAAACTGAAAGATAAGAGAACCTTAAGATGACCTCATAATTAAAGGCCTGGCCTCAGGCTTTTTATGAGAGAGTAGAATAAAGATAGCTTAGGACATCCACTGGTTGCGGAATCTTGAAATGTAAAAGGTAATAAAAGAGTCTGCAATTGAGGCTAAGGCAAGGACAGGAAATGCGATACCCTGGTAAAAAGCTAATAAGCATTAGCAAGTTCCCGCATTCATTTTTATACTGAGGGAAAAGAGAATGTAACTAACAAGACATCACATATTAAAAGACCTGTTTCTAAATGCCGATTGTTCTCAGGCTGTCAGAGAGAATTAATGATGAATACAATAGTGCAGATCAATCTATAGTAGCACTTAGGAACTTTCCATTACCTTTGTTTTTTTCGAGTGGAATAGGCAAGAACAAACGTGGTGTGCCGAATCAATTAGAAGAAAGCACCTGAATTGCACGGTAATGTAATGACGTATATGGAATGATGCAGATGTATGCAATGCGGGAAATGCTTATAATGTACCAATTGACAGCAAAGATCCTGAAGCCGACCCATCCCCACAGGTGGATCCAGACTTCCGGGAAGAGCGCAAGAAAACTAACGCGTTTAGAAGCAAAGAATCAACAGCGTTACTAAGGTAAGAAGAACTTTGCAAGTCCCATAAGGATGATCTTTGTGATGGTTAGGAGGAATAGCATGTTTTACTCTGCTTAAAGAAAAGGTGAATTCTTCTTGTTCCCCTGCCCTCTGCCCAATTATGTGTGTGACAGAGCGAACTTAGAAACACAGAGAGGCCATTCAGGACAGTGAGGAAGACTGGCAAACTGATTCTTAATCCTTAGTCCTAAAGTAAGTAAAGCATTGAAAGCAGGAACTGCCTAACCCTAGAAGCTAAAGTTAAGAACAAAAAAGACAAGTGCACTCTTTTATTTGTGTCTGTTATTGCAGAGTAAAACAGGAAATTTGGCTAAGAAAATGAACACATACGAATATATTGAAAGCCGGGTTGGCTGATTATCCCATACCCGGAGAAGATATTAGACCGGGAGGCTCGGTTGATCAGAACCACATAACAAAGGTATTGCACCTAAGGTTATGGAAACATTGGATGTTTTGGCCAGATTAAATAATTAAAACCAAAAAAGAGGATGAGTAGGAGATAGGGTTAATGGATAATCTTTCTTGCTTTTTCTATGTGTTTGAAACAGGCAAAATAAAAAAAGAAAAAAACTCAAAGGTGTGACATCTATGACAAAGAGCACAGATCATAGATTACAAAACCAAAACTAGGAGGTACATAGCGTGTCCCTATGGACACTGTATTATGATGAACAATTAAATTGTATATATGATCCCTCTAGAACAACAAGGGTAATATTGTGGAGTGGTACTGGAAAAGATAGTCAAGAAAATAAGATATCCCTATGTGAATAGTGTCAGTGCGAAAACTAGCTTCCCCCCTTAAGTAATGCATGTCAATAACTATGTAAAGGAAGAAGAATGTATAATTAACTCTCTTCCCTGGTAACTCATATACCCTTCATGTAGTAATTGACCTACATGTTAAGTTGGTTGAATAATAAAACCAGTCTTTGTACACTTGCTTCTCACAGATACCCCCTTGGAATTCTGGCCCAGACACAAGATGGATGGGAGTAGAGCATAAGAGTCCCCAACAAGAAATCCATTATGTGCAAGAAGACCATAATGACCAATACATAACAAACTGTGATCATACAAATAAAAGCCCTGAAGAATGTCCTTAATTCATGACAAATAAGAAAAGGAAAGAAACCTGTTGGGTAGTGTGGATTGTTGAATGATAGTATGAATGAGTGACAGAAGTACGGATGAACCGAAAGCCCTGGGAATAATGGATTCCTTTGTGTGGATAGACAATGTTTTTACAATTGACTTTTATGGCAAAACTTGTCTCGTTGGTGAATTGAAAAATAGAGAATCAATGTACTAGATAACAGAGTGTTGTGTATGTTATGTCTTTGGGACAGCATGGTCTAAACTACTCGTAAAGAGCTTGCAAATTGATCCTGGAAATGATGGTAAAAGTATTTTTATTGAAATATTGATTTTTTTTAAAAAATAATAAAATTATATTTTTGATACAAAATTTGAACAAGTGTGTTGGAATCTAATGAATATACAACATATGTGATTGAGCCAGAAGAAAAAGGTTCTGGAGAAGCAATGGACTCTTTAAAACATTATTGTTGTGGTTTTAGTCTCTTGACTCAAAGAGGGTTGTTTTAAGGTGGTCTAGTTAAATATTCCCTCAAGTCTCCCTAAGGTTTGTGTTCTATTTTTAAACAACCAACATCATTGTCATTCATCGCCCATATACAAGTCGGTACCTTACTTAATTCAGTTGGTAATGGTTGAGACAAAAATTGTGACACTGGCATCTTTTGTGGTGATATTGTCAAATACAATCCATCAGGAGAACAATGAATAACCACACTTAATTTTTTCAACAAATTTAAACCCAATAAATTCTCGCCACAATTTTGTGTCAAATGGAACGGGCAAGACTCAGTGAATGGACCTAGTGTTATAGGTGCCGACTGTGACACTGGACTGATTACTAGGGTGCCTGCAAACCCTACTAAAACATTCTTTTGCCCTGACAGTGGTATCTCCGCAACCAAGTGATGGTCAATCGAGCATTTCTGCACCCATGTGTCCACTAGAAAAGTGTGCTCTCTATTCCCCACTTTCATCTCTACGTAGGGCCCTTTCTGGTCAACGGGAATAGATACTGGTTCCGACCCCTGTCTTGGGCTATCCTAGTTGAACAATACATCATCCGATGTAAAGTCACCTGAATAGAATGAATTGGACTAAGTATCAAAAATATTTCCTTCTCCTGCACCATTCTGTTGCTGTTGGTTTTGGTTCTGACTCGAGTCGTTATTTCCTTGGTTATTCTGATTTTGTGGCATTCTAGTATTTCTATTTTGTCCTTGCATTCCTAGGTGACCTCTATTCTGTCTTCTTGGGGCATTTCCATTCCTATTCTGTAAATGTGGGCACTGTGCTCGCCAATAGCCTTCTTCTCTACAATATGCACACTGATTCAGTCCAATTGGACCTCCGTGCATGTTAGAAAAATTCCCTCTCGTTTGTGCATGTCCTCCGCCCCTATTATTATTCGCTACCTGTTGTAGTAACACTCTCGTCTTTAGATTCACCCTATCCCTCACCTCTTTGTCTTTCTCTGCATTTACTCTATTTTCTTAGTATTGTGCCATGTGTAATACTTCACTCTGTGATTTTGCTTGCCACGAACGTTCAGATGTCATTATTCAATTTTGAATTTTCCGTAGCAGCCCTCTCACATATTTGTCAACAAATAATCTCTTTCCTGGTTCAGTGCTTAAATCTTGGCCACTAAAGTCTGCAAATACTTCTTCAAATCTGTTAAAATAGTCAGTACCCAATTCATCTTTGCCTTGCACGCATGCAGTTAATTTGTCCCAGATAATTCTCCTTTCGGGTACCAAAATCTTTAATTTTTGTACTATTTGTGCTGGTAATGCTGACAGAGCTGGTGATGGCTTCTCAACAGCTTTTCTGTCTGTATCCTCTTTTATTAAATATTCCCATGTATCACCCAAAATTTCAGTGTAATCTACATTCCTAATTTGCTTCCATATGTCTACCGAGAGAATTACAGGAAATAATAAATCAATATCACTCGTAAAAATAGACAATTTCAAATAGGACTCAATCTCTTTATAGAATCCTGCCTGATTCTGTCTCAAATCAGGGATTGTTTGTTTTATATTATTTACCTCTTGTCTCGAAAAAAAGGGACATGCACGTGCTGGGCTGTATAATGGGCTTCTGTTACCTGCGCGGGAGCTCCATCAACGCCAGGAATTTCTACTTTTGGCACAAAAGTGGGAGGGACTTCTCTCATGGAAAATATTGAACTGGCCCTGTCTTCCTTCTCTCTCTTATTAAGAACTATAGCTAGATCGAGGAAAAGGGCAGTCTTTCCAGTTTCAGGTGAAAACGCTCTCTTGTATATTGTCATTAATTCAGAGGGACAACAATCATTTTTCTCAACACATTTGTCTTGCAAATACTCAACCATTACCTGCAATACCTTCCTTTGCATTTCTATTGTATACTGCTCGAACGTATCATGCACCTCCATTGTAGGAATACTAGCATCCGTAATCCATCTAATCGCCTCTCATGTACATATTTTCATTTCCTCACTAACAGGTTTTGACGGCGGAGAAAATCACTGCAACACATATGGTACCACCTCGTCTTGTTTCCCTCTTTTCATCTCTGCATGCAATTCATCAAGTTCATCTTTAAACTCAAATAGCCTGTCTACGTGCTCTTTTATTTCTGCCACATTTTACCTCATACGCGAAAAAGCATTTAGTTCCCGCAACTTCTGCGGTGCTACCATACCAGTTAATTTCCTCCATCTATCCATAAGATACTCCCCCATGCATTCTAACAATACCTGTCTTTCACCAAGCTTCTGATAGTCATACATTGCACTCAGCGTGGATCCCTCGTCATTTCCTTCAATGTACATTTCTGCCCATTCTTTGAGCTCCTCTCTCCTTGCTCTGCTAACCGTACTACGCATTACTCTAGTGCTTCCTCTCTGTGCAGGCCCCACCTCCGTGGAACTGTCTCCTAAGGCAGCTGCTAATTCCTGCTTTGTCAGCAGTGGGGGAAATTGTATCACGTGCGCATGGGGAGACGGTGCAGTTGGAACAATAGGGATGGGGTGGCAACTGAGGTGGAGCAATGGGTACTGGTGCAATTATGTCATTCTTACTTTGAGGGCGTACTTGTCTTTTTTCATTCAAAATCTTATTTATTATTTCATCTGATGCATTCAATTCTTGTTGTGGATATATCTTTTGTATGTCTAATTGAATACTCCTATCCCCTCTTCTGATATCCTCATCCCATTTTCAATCTTCTAATTTTATTGCTTTCTCCGCGTTTGATGTATGCCTGTGCACATATTGCTCCCTGCTTTTTAAACGGAGGTTAGCTTCTTTCCTCCAGTCTCTTATGACGTCAAATGTCGCGGGGCGTGCTTTCTTGCGCAACAATACTGATTCCAAGTGCTCTATTTGGGCCATCTCAAAGGTACCAGCTTTCAGCCACTGCAAATCTACTACATGTCTGGTCTGCCTATGCCAAATTTCATTAAACATTATCGCTCCTATTCCATATTTCACATACATCTCAAACGCTGGCGACTCTATGGGCGGCGCTGCCTGGCCAGTTTCCAAAAATTGTCTACCGCAGTGGAAAAATCCCACTAGACAGGAAAACAATTTCCCAGGCATGTTTATCTTTTTCGTACTTTACCCTGGGCTTTTGATCTTGCAAGAGCAACTCTCAACCAATATCAGGGCTGTTAAGAATCGGGGCACAACTCACCTAATCAATCAATTTGTCTCTCGAGACGCAATTCGTCCGTATACAGACGCAACCAAGAATCATCGTGACTGCCTATCTGGCTCAATATGCCTTGTTTCGGGACCATCACTTTCTTTGCTCTCTGGCCGTTGCTCGTCGATCAGGGACCGGTTGTGTACAGATCTGCAAAGGAGTCTCTCATCACTTTCACAGGGGCGCCCCAAACACCTTTCGATCCCAGTTCGACGGCCTCGTCCTTGATTCGTTTTCGCCTTCTTCAAATGCAAATGTACACGATGGAAATGGAGGAGGGTCCCTATTAGGGCGCCATTTTTTGCTAAGCCCTGAAGACCCTCGCGTATGGAAACAAGGCACAATCACCATACACCCAGTGATACGACAGACATGAGGATCGATTTCTAAGTACTAGGGTTTATTGCAAAGCAAATAGTCTCAGTCGGCCGACTGGGTCTGACGTCTCGCAACGTGTGTCACCCAGACCTTGTGAGACGCAAGAGAGAAAACATTCTACAACAGTATCATATATACCAAGACAATCGTACAATCTTTTTTGTGACACATCAAAACCGTCCATAATGTATCTTCTTGAGCTAGGGTTCGGTAATTGACAATTATGACAAATATGACACATTATGACACATTGCTTTCTTAATCTATATTACTTGGTTTAGCAACTGTTGCAATTTGCTGTAAGTAGACATGGCTCTTTGTTATGGAGAACACAAAGCACTTGTTTAGCGAGAAAACTGTGTTCGTAGGAGAGACACATTCCAAAGCATGCTGTCTTCTAGTTTCTATTCGTGAACTAAGGGTCAGCCTGATCTAAAGAGGGCCCCGAAATGGGGGCCGCTAGGAAAGCATAATTCATGCCTTAACGGCCGGTTTCAACAGTTTCAGCAAGACCGGCTGGCACCTGGCTTGGTGATGAAATGCCTTTCTGCTCACTTTCAAGGACTTGTGAGGGAGGAAAACAATGTATTTCTGTACTGCTTGGCATTTCTGTCTGGGCAAATCTCTCAACATGTAACTTGTGGCCTTGCTTCGTGTTAGAGCAGAACAAAATAAAATACATTTTGCAAAGCATTTGAACAGAAAGGCAAGGAAGGCAAATGACAGATCTAGGGCACAAAATGGACGCTCTATGGCTATGCTGACGATTCTGTATTGGCGATGTAGGGCATATGATGCGATTGGTTTTCGGCCAACATAATATACCATTTATGCTTTGGTAGGGTAATTTCTAGACTCACAGTGCCACAATGGATGGCAGATGCATTCAAGTTCCTGGGAGCCCTACTAGTGATGATATTACTAGGCTTTTTAAAAAAAAAAATATTTATTTATTTACAAACTTTCACACATAGATAAACAAGTAATCAATCAGAACAATTTTACTAGGCTTTTGTGTTATCAAGATAATAGTCTCTCAATGCCAGAAGACTGCAAAAAAAGCCATAGGGATGAAGATCATGATTGATGTCAACCCAGGATGGAAGCCTAAAGATCTGACTGATGAAGAAATAAGAGGCTTTCACGCACCAGAGGGAACAAAGTTTCTCTACCCTAGGAAACATCGAAACTATGTGGTAAGATGGGTTTACTGCAGCCCAAATGGACAATGTCAACTAATGACATGGAATAAAGACAAACATGTAAGGACCGCAGGAAACCTGAAAGGAGTGCACTCTGCCAGACGAGAAGTCAGTTCCAGGGTCGAATGGGATCCTTGGTATGGGTGACTGAGAAGACGGCTCCAAGAGAACATGACTATGTGCAAGATTTAAACACAAAAGAGAAGTCAGAGACAAGGAATCAAGTGATAAGATATAAACAGCCTGGAATAGATTTAGCAGGAATCAGAAGAGAAGAAAACTAAATTCTCAATTGTCAAGGCAAGAATCACGCAAAAATACGAAGATGGTAGAAGAGAGGTCAGCTGCAAATCAAGGAAACGGTGCTGACTCCAGAAGAATGGGCAGAAGGCCTGATAGTGTGCAAAGTGCCAGCACTAACAGGATATTATGAACCAGTCATAGATACTGTAGAGAATGAACGCAAGCATCATTGGCTGAATATTGTGAAATTGTTGGCATGGGCCGATAATAAAGGAGGACCGTTGCAGATAGTACCTTTAGCAAATGCATCCTTGTGCTTCATAAATAATGGCACAAGAAAGGTTGGAATGAATCATCAATGTGGCCGAATTTTCGATGTAACAGGAATGAAGGACGGAACAGTAGTGTTATTGGACCACTACTGGGCCTGTGGATCCAGTGCCTATATGACGTAGCCCAGAGATTGGGGAATGCTGTGTTCCATAGTAATTGTTCATGTTCCAGCATTGGTGATTCAAAGAGTGACCTGAACATTGGAGAGTTCCAAAAGCAGATGCTCACATGAGGAAGAGGAGATCATTCAGATTTCTCAATTGGACAAGAATGGAGAGTTACTTTTCAGCTAAATCAATAGAAGCCTTTGATTCAATTCCATATGAACACAGGTCATTCAGCCAGACTGCTGCAGTATTCATGACTATCTTTATGCCAGGGATCAGACAATGGCAAATGAAAAGTGGTTGCAAATCACTCACTGGGAGCTTCTGCAGACGATCAACACTACTATAAAGGGATTCAACGCAATCAAGGAAGAATTGAGAGCCATAAGACTGATGACTCTCCAGAATAGGTATGTCCTGGACATGATTACGGCAATGGTTGGAGGTGTTTGTGCCAAAATCGGGGAATCATGTTGCACATTCATACCTTCTCACGATGACGAGAATGGGACCTTGACAGAGGCCATAACATTGCTAACAAACTTGCACATCAAGATGGAAGATGAGACAGAAGATAATACAGATGACGGCTGGTTTGCATCAATCATCTCATGTGTTCCACAATGGATGGCGAATAATTTCAAGTTTCTTGGAGCACTACTGGTGATAATCATGTTTGGATTCTGTGTGATCAGGATAATAATCACACAGTGTAAGAAGACAACAAAGAAAGCAGTAGTAATGCAGATCATGATCGATGTTGACTCTGGGTTTGGACCCAAGGAGCTGACAGATGAAGAAATCAGAAAATATATAGAAGCAAGCATTCTAGAACCTGAGGGAACGAAGTTCCTGTATCCAAGAAACCACAAGAAGTATGTAGGATGATGGATTTACTGCAGCCCAAATGGACGAAGTAGTCACATGACCTGGAGTGTTAATGACCATGTAAATTCAGCAGGCTCTCTGAAAGGAGTAATGAAGATATGGACTCCAAAGAAGCACTTTTTCAAATGAGGATGTCTAGATGTGAAGACTGATGGTAGAGTGGAGTGGTCAATGAATCAAACAGAGGGGGGAGTGTCGAGGAGGAGTCAAATGCCTATACCAGAAGTCCCGCCCCTATTTTGCCTATATATTGGAAGCCGGAAATTGCGACATGCACAATGGTGATAAAGATACCAATACTGCGAAAGATCTTCGAAACAAGATATCCATTGAGAAAACCTATAAGATGTAACCACAGAGAGATGACAGCCTCTTAGGGGAGAACCCTGAAGAAGTGTGAAGCAGTGAACGTAAGGGGTTGGTGACATCACAAAAAATAAGAGTAACGCATTGAGAAGGATGATCAGAGAAGAGAATTCATAGATGTTATGGAGTCTGATGACGAAATAAAGAATGGAGTAACCTTTCATGTGCGGAATGAAGATTGCACGTGCAAAGAACACTGAAGAAAATATGAATCGCTTTATAACTGTACAGATCCTTCAATACACATAGACTAAGTAATCATGAAGGCTGGCTATAAATAGTAAATAGACTGCAGGCTGTGCCGATATATATATATATATATATATATATATGTATATATATATATATATATATATATATGGAGTCTGGATATTCAATGTCGCAACTTTAGTAAGACAGGACCAGTGAAAGAGAAGGGCTGAATGTGTGGCAGTAGAGAAAAACAGCTGAAAATCATGGAAGGATCGAGAAGGCTGTCTGGCCCAGTGTCAAGGGTTGGGGCAGCCAAGGACTGGTTATCTATTCAAGGAGATACAAAGAACGCGAGAAACAAGGCAAGCTCCTGTTAAGGTTCAATGGAAACACTATGAGTGCCAAGTTTTATTAATTTAATATCATTAAATGCACAGAAAGGAGCACAAACACAGTCTCCTGTCACGTGGGATGGAAGGAAATAGAAAATGGCAAGCTGCATCGAGACTTGACGATAAGAACGTGTTCGCACTCCCTTCTATTTTCAGGCCCAATGATACTTTGCAGGGCCGAGTTCAAAAACAATTCGAATGGCAGACGGCATGAGTGATGATGGATGATTGGTTAATTGGGTGGGAAGGCATGGTTAAGTCAAACCCACAAGCACCTGGGGTACCAGCTTGCATGCTGCTAGCTGGTCGAATATTCCAGAAGGGTACGAGTGTGCCAACCAATTGTAGAGGTCCATGTATTGAAGAGCCTTATAGTTTGAGAGCCAATGGTGTGTCGAGTATCTAACATATATTGAGGATGACTTGCAGATGGGGTGGGGATAAATTGTCCACCTGACTATAGAGATCCAATCACAATCCAATCCCCTACATAAAGTATACCTAGATGTTCCCCGTAGATCTATCACAATCACTAATAGGTTTTCTTAGTTTTCCATGTGGTATGATGTCATGAATGACAGATATTTGCTATATAGGCATGTTTTTTCAAGTGATGCTTCGAGATTATGCTGTGAGACATCCGTTGAGGTCTGTTGTACTTCCTGTTTTAGACATTTGACAATAAAACAGCTTTTGTTTGCCAACTTCATGAGTCGATTTGGTTATTGGTGTAAAAGTAATTCTGCACCCCCATCCATGTAACGCCACGCTTCCTCATTTAAAAGGGACCTAACGGTTCAAGGCGTCAATTCACAGTGCATCAGAGGTTGGGTCCACGGCATGGCCTGGACTCAATAGACGTCATGTGTCATACATGTACACACACACCTTAGCAGCGCTTTTCAAATTTGATTCATAAACCCCAACCAACGCAACCCCACACTTCATACGATCAGACACATGCATTGCTAGCGAGACACCACCTCTTGGCAACCACATCCCTCACATTAGATCACATCACTTGCACATTAAACTTTAAATAATATACCCATACACCACTAAGATTACACACTCTATGTAAAGCCGTAAACGTACAGCCTCAACTAATGGTACACCACAATGTTAGAGTCACCGCCACCCCTTAATGGGCATGTCCTTCCATGTACACACTCACAGAACAATTCTCACCCACCTTATCTTGAAAGCCTAACTATTCAAAACACTTGCTCTATTCACACACCAACAACCACTGCTTTCATCCGTACAACCGCAACCACAAGCAATCTTCCTGCTCACAATCCCACAAATGCAATTGCTGCTTTCACTGTCACTCATGGCACCAAGTACAACTTCCACTCGCACATAGACATCGACTGCACAAACTACCACAACTACACACATGCACGATCGCGACTACATCAACCTATGCATGCATTTCATCCACATGCACGCTCCACCTGCACACTCACCAAGGACATCACAACCACCTCAACCCCAACTACAAATGCTGCCTTACACATGCTCCCACACAGTCTAATTCAATCGAGGCACCCTCTTCACTTACAACAGTCCACTTCTCTAAACGCCAAAATACACCTCACTGACCAAAAACCATGTCATTACAGTGACCAAGAACCCAACACCCACTTAATACCCGATGCCAACAGAAACAACAGCACCCTGAGTGCCAATCTATTTTCTATGGGTTTATGGAAAAACACTTTGGAGTATGCTCTCCATAGGGAAGAGCCCAGGATCTGGCAGACTACAGCTCTTTGGGTCTGGTCAGCTGCTGATGTGGGTGAGTGCAACAGGGGGTTCCATGTCATTTCATCGCGGATGTTTTTTCGCAGGTTTTTTTACTGTGAATTTTGTAATGAAAAAACCCATTGAATTTTTGTTTTATTATTTTGGGGGGGTTCCCCCAAGCCCCCGTTCCCTTACATTTTTTATCTATTCCCAAACACTCACACCACATATATATAATGTTCTAACCCCCCCTAAAAAATCTGTTGTGTTTTTTCGTTAAAAATGTGTGGTGAAAAACCCTGCGAAAAAACATCCCTCGATGAAAGGACGCTGTACCCAACAGGGCTACAGAGCAGAGCTCAATCGTAGCTCGATTAGTGTTGTGCTAATGGCTAGGCCTGTGGTGGCCATCTGGGAAGGGGGGGGTTGTGTGTAGTGTAAGGTGGTAGGAGATCTTGGAGGGGAGTTGGTTAGTTGGGGAAAGCGGGAGTACACCTTAAAAGGCAAAACCAACCTGCAACCCAGCACTATTAGCCAGGGGAGTATCCAGCAGCAAGAGTGTGGGGGGAGGGGGGAGAGCCATGAAAAAAGTCCTGCTACTTTCCCCCAAATGCAGTGAGCGTAATTCCACATGGTCTCATTCACGCCCACAAACCACCCACCCCCGCCCCAATCTACTTTTTTGGTAACATTAGTGGCAGATGGCATTCTAACACATAACAAAAAAAATAAATCTGCAGTATCATTGCAGATGCTGGAAACCCATCTATTCGAGCTCTGTCCAGGCGCTCTGGGGCAAAATACCTGGAAACGTCCAAATGTGCATATGGATTGCACCAACAGAAGTGACTTCACAGAAAGGACATTTCAAGGAGCACCATCAGTCTTTGATACTTGGAGGCCCCCTGGAAGTGACTTTAGAATAAGTTGCCATAAGTAAGCCAATTGGCAAATAACTTTATGGTGCAAAATACCTAAAGGGCACTATTGTTATATATGGAGCAACTCTATAGTCAGGCTTTTTTAAAATAACAGCATGATATATTAACATAAGCGCTGAAGTGATCCACTTAAGGAGCTGCAGAGAAGACAAAGTGCCTCATTACACGGAAGGTGGTAAGGGTGTAGACCAGCCGTTAAAGTTGGGTCCCGCAAAGGGATCTTGGTGCTAATTACGGTACAGCAATTTGCAGTACCGTAATTAGCTCCTTCCCCATTCCCATTATGCCCTATGGGGCAAAAATGTGAATGGGGAAGGGTCATGGAGAAAGGGGGAATTACCGCCCCACCAACCTTGGAATGGGGTGGTAACTCCCCTTTTCTCCATGGTGGTACCGGTATGGTACCGGCGGCAACCATGATACTAATAGCACCATGGTTTACCGTCTTCCGTGTAATGAGGCCCACAGTTTGATTAAATGATTTACCCAGGATCACCCATTTTGGTTAAATGGTGAAACCGCCATGTGGACAATCTAAGCAACTGAGCACATCTTCCCAGGTTTAGCTGATATAGGGCCTCATTACACGGTAGGCGGTAACCATGGTGCTATTAGCGCCATGGTTGCTGCTGGTATTTTACCGTGTCCGCCTTGATGGATGGCGGAATCACCGCCCTACTCCTCATTATCATAATTTATTTGAGGGTAGCACTGGGAATGCAAACACATTATTCAGAACCTGAAGGCAATAGCTTAGGCTGCAAAGATGGGTCTGTCTGTGAAGCCCTGGTGTGAATGAGCAGCTGGTAGGTTAGGCTGTATCAGAGGAGCCAGGATGCACACACAGCTGGTGTACTAGTTTAACATATGATCTGGTTACTTAACAACCGCACTGGCTATGAAGGAATCATACCCGGCCAGACACCGATAAGTCTGATAGCATATCGTTCTAGCCATGCAATGATTGCTCCAATAACACAGAATTAGGTCTAGCTCTACGACAAATAATCTGAAAGTGGATCAGCAATGAGGCGGTGCAAGCGAGGCTGGTGCGGCCACTATTCATTTTATCAAGTAAGAAGTATGACCCCTATGCGAGGGGATCCTAGCTATGCAACCGCTTGTTTGATGAAGCAACAAAGACCCGTTTATGCAAGTGAGTCTGGCTATGCAAGAATTCATTGGGTTGAAAGAGCAATAAACCTAGCAATGCAGCGTTTGATTAATAGTGCAAGTGAGTCTGGTTCTGCAACTATTTTCAATATTAGTAGATGAGTGTTGCTATGCAGCATACTCTGGCTATGTGTCAAATGGTTATGTTAAAGCAGCGGGAGAGTTTGGCTATGCAACAATAGGTGTGGGTCAGCAACACACTATGAACTAGCTGTGCATGATGAATCTGGATATGCAAGCAGTAATTTGGATCAGCAATAAATGATTCTGGATATGCAAAATTAGTCTGTCTATCCTATAAATGAACTGCTGAAGCAAGGTAGGTCTTTTCCAGCAGCATTTATTTAAAAGTAGCTCTGACTATTCAACAATTGATTAGATGGAGCAAAAAATGTACCTGTCTGTGCACCAATTTCTTTTAATATGCAACAAAAAGAATTGGTCAGCAACACATAGAAACTAGCTCTGCAAAATGAGCTCGGGCCTGCGAACAGTAATTAGGATCAGAAATGAATAAACCGGGCTACGCAAAACGAGTCTGCCTGTGCAACAATTGATTTTATGAAGCAAAATATATCTAGCCATTCAATAATTAATAATACATCCGTCGGTGACAAAATTGATTAGATGAGGCGAAAGTATATCCTGCTATGCAACAATGTCTATGAGTCAGCATGTATGAATCCAGCTGCCCCAACATAGTCCGGGTTCAACGAAACGTTGAGTTCAATGCAAGTAAACCGGCTGTACGAGGTGGGAGCGGCTGTGCAACAGAATCTGAATCAGCAAAAAGTCTGCAGCAGGGAAGCCTGGCTATATAACATTAAAGGGGGATTACTAAAAGAGAACACTTGCTGTGCAAGAAGGATCTGGCTACCCAACAACGAAAATGATTATGCGACAAATGGGACAGGGCATAGACAGTGAATATGGCTGTGCAGCAATAGCTCAGGGTCCACAGCTAATAAAGTTGGTTCTGCAGAAAGAGTCTGTTTATAACAGAATCTGATTCAGCAATAAATCAGCCACATGTGTGATGTGTCAGGGTATGCAACAGGCAAATAAGTCTAACAAGAGAACACTAAATTAGGATCCATAACCAATCAAAACAGCTCTACAAAAATGAAACAATTAGTTAGAAACAGCAATAAATAAATTTGGGTATAGAGAAAAGTCTTACTGTGCAACAGTTCATTTGGTTAACCAACAACAATGTCTGAATATGGAAATAAAATCGTGTTATGCGAACAGGATTTGAATCAGCAGCAAATACAATTGACTATGCAAGGCAAAGTGCCTGGCTTTTCAATCATTGGTTTGAGAAAGCAACACATGAGTCTGGTAACAGAATTATACATTAGGATGAGGAATAGATTAAATTGGCTCTACCAAAATGGATTGGGCCTGCAACTGTCAATTAGAGACAACGATGCAAGGCTCTGGTTGTGGAAACAGACTGTCTTTGTTACAATTGATTAGCTGCAGCAGGAATCTACATGGCTGTGCAACAATACATTTGGATCAACAGAAACCTGCAGCAGGAATCTACATGGCTGTGCAACAATACATTTGGATCAACAGAAACCGAAACTGTCAATGCCTGTTGAGTCAAAGTATGCCACATAACTTGAAAAAGAGAAAGATCAACAGCAGAGCAGCCTGGGCATATAACATCGATCTCCCATGGTGCATTGCAACGGCAGAGGCATTTCCGTAATGAAAATCTGCCATTTATTATGAGTGACTATTTAACACATAGTTGTGAGTATTGAAAATTTCAATGTGCATAAAATAATATGGGAGTAGCAAGGAGATGTCTGACCCCAGGGCGAATGTGAGGAGGATAAAAGAGCTTCATTTGTAGAGGTAGGTAGGTTGTAAGCAACCTGAAAATGTGATTTTGTTTTCGATCCTGTCCGGGTATTTAAGAACATTGGCTGCTGCTCAGTGTGCTGTGACGACATGAACTATACACGGGTGATTTGAGGACTACAAAACTTCGTGAGTACTCGAAAATGAATATGACCTTAAAATACATTCAAATGGTATAAATCCAGGAATGTATGCTTCCTCATTTCAATCTCTCATGCTCTTCATTAACCCAGCCAATTCCTAATTCCAGTCCATAATGGCTTACTTTGTCTCATTCCATTTTGTTGTTCTTCACCCCAGTCCTCTATGCGCTCTCGTCCTAGTATCTCATTCGCTTTCTGTTCCCAGTCACTCCTGCTCTTCCTTGCCTCAGACCCCCATGCACTTCATCGTCTCAGGCCCTCATGCTGTTCCCCATCCCAATCCCTTATGGGTTTTCTCATCCCAGTCTCTCGTGCTCTTTCTGTTCCCAGTCACTCCTGCTCTTCCTTGGCTCAGACCCCCATGCACTTCATCGTCTCAGGCCCTCATGCTGTTCCCCATCCCAATCCCTTATGTGTTTTCTCATCCCAGTCTCTCGTGCTCTTTCTGTTCCCAGTCACTCCTGCTCTTCCTTGGCTCAGACCCCCATGCACTTCATCGTCTCAGGCCCTCATGCTGTTCCCCATCCAAATCCCTTATGTGTTTTCTCGTCCTAGTATCTCATTCGCTTTCTGTTCCCAGTCACTCCTGCTCTTCCTTGGCTCAGACCCCCATGCACTTCATCGTCTCAGGCCCTCATGCTGTTCCCCATCCCAATCCCTTATGTGTTTTCTCGTCCCAGTCTCTCATTCGCTTTCTGTTCCCAGTCACTCCTGCTCTTCCTTGCCTCAGACCCCCATGCACTTCATCGTCTCAGGCCCTCATGCTGTTCCCCATCCCAATCCCTTATGGGTTTTCTCATCCCAGTCTCTCGTGCTCTTTCTGTTCCCAGTCACTCCTGCTCTTCCTTGGCTCAGACCCCCATGCACTTCATCGTCTCAGGCCCTCATGCTGTTCCCCATCCCAATCCCTTATGGGTTTTCTCATCCCAGTCTCTCATTCGCTTTCTGTTCCCAGTCACTCCTGCTCTTCCTTGGCTCAGACCCCCATGCACTTCATCTTCTCAGGCCCTCATGCTGTTCCCCATCCCAATCCCTTATGTGTTTTCTCATCCCAGTCTCTCGTGCTCTTTCTGTTCCCAGTCACTCCTGCTCTTCCTTGGCTCAGACCCCCATGCACTTCATCGTCTCAGGCCCTCATGCTGTTCCCCATCCAAATCCCTTATGTGTTTTCTCGTCCTAGTATCTCATTCGCTTTCTGTTCCCAGTCACTCCTGCTCTTCCTTGGCTCAGACCCCCATGCACTTCATCGTCTCAGGCCCTCATGCTGTTCCCCATCCCAATCCCTTATGTGTTTTCTCATCCCAGTCTCTCGTGCTCTTTCTGTTCCCAGTCACTCCTGCTCTTTCTTGGCTCAGACCCCCATGCACTTCATCGTCTCAGGCCCTCATGCTGTTCCCCATCCCAATCCCTTATGGGTTTTCTCGTCCCAGTATCTCATTCGCTTTCTGTTCCCAGTCACTCCTGCTCTTCCTTGGCTCAGACCCCCATGCACTTCATCGTCTCAGGCCCTCATGCTGTTCCCCGTCCCAATCCCTTATGTGTTTTCTCATCCCAGTCTCTCGTGCTCTTTCTGTTCCCAGTCACTCCTGCTCTTCCTTGGCTCAGACCCCCATGCACTTCATCGTCTCAGGCCCTCATGCTGTTCCCCATCCCAATCCCTTATGTGTTTTCTCATCCCAGTCTCTCATGCTCTTTCTGTTCCCAGTCACTCCTGCTCTTCCTTGGCTCAGACCCCCATGCACTTCATCGTCTCAGGCCCTCATGCTGTTCCCCATCCCAATCCCTTATGGGTTTTCTCGTCCTAGTATCTCATTCGCTTTCTGTTCCCAGTCACTCCTGCTCTTCCTTGGCTCAGACCCCCATGCACTTCATCGTCTGAGGCCCTCATGCTGTTCCCCATCCCAATCCCTTATGTGTTTTCTCATCCCAGTCGCTCATTCGCTTTCTGTTCCCAGTCACTCCTGCTCTTCCTTGGCTCAGACCCCCATGCACTTCATCGTCTCAGGCCCTCATGCTGTTCCCCATCCCAATCCCTTATGTGTTTTCTCATCCCAGTCTCTCGTGCTCTTTCTGTTCCCAGTCACTCCTGCTCTTCCTTGGCTCAGACCCCCATGCACTTCATCGTCTCAGGCCCTCATGCTGTTCCCCATCCCAATCCCTTATGGGTTTTCTCGTCCTAGTATCTCATTCGCTTTCTGTTCCCAGTCACTCCTGCTCTTCCTTGGCTCAGACCCCCATGCACTTCATCGTCTCAGGCCCTCATGCTGTTCCCCATCCCAATCCCTTATGTGTTTTCTCATCCCAGTCTCTCGTGCTCTTTCTGTTCCCAGTCACTCCTGCTCTTCCTTGGCTCAGACCCCCATGCACTTCATTGTCTAAGGCCCTCATGCTGTTCCCCATCCAAATCCCTTATGTGTTTTCTCGTCCTAGTATCTCATTCGCTTTCTGTTCCCAGTCACTCCTGCTCTTCCTTGGCTCAGACCCCCATGCACTTCATCGTCTCAGGCCCTCATGCTGTTCCCCATCCCAATCCCTTATGTGTTTTCTCATCCCAGTCTCTCGTGCTCTTTCTGTTCCCAGTCACTCCTGCTCTTCCTTGGCTCAGACCCCCATGCACTTCATCGTCTCAGGCCCTCATGCTGTTCCCCATCCCAATCCCTTATGGGTTTTCTCGTCCTAGTATCTCATTCGCTTTCTGTTCCCAGTCACTCCTGCTCTTCCTTGGCTCAGACCCCCATGCACTTCATCGTCTCAGGCCCTCATGCTGTTCCCCGTCCCAATCCCTTATGTGTTTTCTCGTCCCAGTCTCTCGTGCTCTTTCTGTTCCCAGTCACTCCTGCTCTTCCTTGGCTCAGACCCCCATGCACTTCATCGTCTCAGGCCCTCATGCTGTTCCCCATCCCAATCCCTTATGGGTTTTCTCGTCCTAGTATCTCATTCGCTTTCTGTTCCCAGTCACTCCTGCTCTTCCTTGGCTCAGACCCCCATGCACTTCATCGTCTCAGGCCCTCATGCTGTTCCCCATCCCAATCCCTTATGTGTTTTCTCATCCCAGTCGCTCATTCGCTTTCTGTTCCCAGTCACTCCTGCTCTTCCTTGGCTCAGACCCCCATGCACTTCATCGTCTCAGGCCCTCATGCTGTTCCCCATCCCAATCCCTTATGGGTTTTCTCGTCCTAGTATCTCATTCGCTTTCTGTTCCCAGT
Organism: Ambystoma mexicanum; assembly: GCF_040938575.1. Lineage (NCBI taxonomy): Eukaryota > Metazoa > Chordata > Amphibia > Caudata > Ambystomatidae > Ambystoma > Ambystoma mexicanum. Next base: position 210,012,999 of record NC_090925.1, on the reverse strand, counting down.
CACTCCTGCTCTTCCTTGGCTCAGACCCCCATGCACTTCATCGTCTCAGGCCCTCATGCTGTTCCCCATCCCAATCCCTTATGTGTTTTCTCATCCCAGTCTCTCATGCTCTTTCTGTTCCCAGTCACTCCTGCTCTTCCTTGGCTCAGACCCCCATGCACTTCATCGTCTCAGGCCCTCCTGCTGTTCCCCATCCCAATCCCTTATGGGTTTTCTCGTCCTAGTATCTCATGCGCTTTCTGTTCCCAGTCACTCCTGCTCTTCCTTGGCTCAGACCCCCATGCACTTCATCGTCTCAGGCACTCATGCTGTTCCCCATCCCAATCCCTTATGTGTTTTCTCATCCCAGTCTCTCATTCGCTTTCTGTTCTCAGTCACTCCTGCTCTTCCTTGGCTCAGACCCCCATGCACTTCATCGTCTCAGGCCATCATGCTGTTCCCCATCCCAATCCCTTATGTGTTTTCTCGTCCCAGTCTCTCATGCTCTTTCTGTTCCCAGTCACTCCTGCTCTTCCTTGGCTCAGACCCCCATGCACTTCATCGTCTCAGGCCCTCATGCTGTTCCCCATCCCAATCACTTATGGGTTTTCCCGTCCCAGTATCTCATTCTCTTTCTGTTCCCAGTCACTCCTGCTCTTCCTTGGCTCAGACCCCCATGCACTTCATCGTCTCAGGCCCTCATGCTGTTCCCCATCCCAATCCCTTATGTGTTTTCTCATCCCAGTCTCTCGTGCTCTTTCTGTTCCCAGTCACTCCTGCTCTTCCTTGGCTCAGACCCCCATGCACTTCATCGTCTCAGGCCCTCATGCTGTTCCCCATCCCAATCCCTTATGGGTTTTCTCGTCCTAGTATCTCATTCGCTTTCTGTTCCCAGTCACTCCTGCTCTTCCTTGGCTCAGACCCCCATGCACTTCATCGTCTCAGGCCCTCATGCTGTTCCCCGTCCCAATCCCTTATGTGTTTTCTCATCCCAGTCTCTCATGCTCTTTCTGTTCCCAGTCACTCCTGCTCTTCCTTGGCTCAGACCCCCATGCACTTCATCGTCTCAGGCCCTCATGCTGTTCCCCATCCCAATCCCTTATGTGTTTTCTCATCCCAGTCTCTCATGCTCTTTCTGTTCCCAGTCACTCCTGCTCTTCCTTGGCTCAGACCCCCATGCACTTCATCGTCTCAGGCCCTCATGCTGTTCCCCATCCCAATCCCTTATGGGTTTTCTCGTCCTAGTATCTCATTCGCTATCTGTTCCCAGTCACTCCTGCTCTTCCTTGGCTCAGACCCCCATGCACTTCATCGTCTCAGGCCCTCATGCTGTTCCCCATCCCAATCCCTTATGTGTTTTCTCATCCCAGTCGCTCATTCACTTTCTGTTCCCAGTCACTCCTGCTCTTCCTTGGCTCAGACCCCCATGCACTTCATCGTCTCAGGCCCTCATGCTGTTCCCCATCCCAATCCCTTATGTGTTTTCTCATCCCAGTCTCTCGTGCTCTTTCTGTTCCCAGTCACTCCTGCTCTTCCTTGGCTCAGACCCCCATGCACTTCATCGTCTCAGGCCCTCATGCTGTTCCCCATCCCAATCCCTTATGGGTTTTCTCGTCCTAGTATCTCATTCGCTTTCTGTTCCCAGTCACTCCTGCTCTTCCTTGGCTCAGACCCCCATGCACTTCATCGTCTCAGGCCCTCATGCTGTTCCCCGTCCCAATCCCTTATGTGTTTTCTCATCCCAGTCTCTCATGCTCTTTCTGTTCCCAGTCACTCCTGCTCTTCCTTGGCTCAGACCCCCATGCACTTCATCGTCTCAGGCCCTCATGCTGTTCCCCATCCCAATCCCTTATGTGTTTTCTCATCCCAGTCTGTCATGCTCTTTCTGTTCCCAGTCACTCCTGCTCTTCCTTGGCTCAGACCCCCATGCACTTCATCGTCTCAGGCCCTCATGCTGTTCCCCATCCCAATCCCTTATGGGTTTTCTCGTCCTAGTATCTCATTCGCTATCTGTTCCCAGTCACTCCTGCTCTTCCTTGGCTCAGACCCCCATGCACTTCATCGTCTCAGGCCCTCATGCTGTTCCCCATCCCAATCCCTTATGTGTTTTCTCATCCCAGTCGCTCATTCGCTTTCTGTTCCCAGTCACTCCTGCTCTTCCTTGGCTCAGACCCCCATGCACTTCATCGTCTCAGGCCCTCATGCTGTTCCCCATCCCAATCCCTTATGGGTTTTCTCATCCCAGTCTCTCGTGCTCTTTCTGTTCCCAGTCACTCCTGCTCTTCCTTGGCTCAGACCCCCATGCACTTCATCGTCTCAGGCCCTCATGCTGTTCCCCATCCCAATCCCTTATGGGTTTTCTCATCCCAGTCTCTCATTCGCTTTCTGTTCCCAGTCACTCCTGCTCTTCCTTGGCTCAGACCCCCATGCACTTCATCTTCTCAGGCCCTCATGCTGTTCCCCATCCCAATCCCTTATGTGTTTTCTCATCCCAGTCTCTCGTGCTCTTTCTGTTCCCAGTCACTCCTGCTCTTCCTTGGCTCAGACCCCCATGCACTTCATCGTCTCAGGCCCTCATGCTGTTCCCCATCCAAATCCCTTATGTGTTTTCTCGTCCTAGTATCTCATTCGCTTTCTGTTCCCAGTCACTCCTGCTCTTCCTTGGCTCAGACCCCCATGCACTTCATCGTCTCAGGCCCTCATGCTGTTCCCCATCCCAATCCCTTATGTGTTTTCTCATCCCAGTCTCTCGTGCTCTTTCTGTTCCCAGTCACTCCTGCTCTTTCTTGGCTCAGACCCCCATGCACTTCATCGTCTCAGGCCCTCATGCTGTTCCCCATCCCAATCCCTTATGTGTTTTCTCATCCCAGTCTCTCGTGCTCTTTCTGTTCCCAGTCACTCCTGCTCTTTCTTGGCTCAGACCCCCATGCACTTCATCGTCTCAGGCCCTCATGCTGTTCCCCATCCCAATCCCTTATGGGTTTTCTCGTCCTAGTATCTCATTCGCTTTCTGTTCCCAGTCACTCCTGCTCTTCCTTGCCTCAGACCCCCATGCACTTCATCGTCTCAGGCCCTCATGCTGTTCCCCATCCCAATCCCTTATGGGTTTTCTCATCCCAGTCTCTCGTGCTCTTTCTGTTCCCAGTCACTCCTGCTCTTCCTTGGCTCAGACCCCCATGCACTTCATCGTCTCAGGCCCTCATGCTGTTCCCCATCCCAATCCCTTATGTGTTTTCTCATCCCAGTCTCTCGTGCTCTTTCTGTTCCCAGTCACTCCTGCTCTTCCTTGGCTCAGACCCCCATGCACTTCATCGTCTCAGGCCCTCATGCTGTTCCCCATCCAAATCCCTTATGTGTTTTCTCGTCCTAGTATCTCATTCGCTTTCTGTTCCCAGTCACTCCTGCTCTTCCTTGGCTCAGACCCCCATGCACTTCATCGTCTCAGGCCCTCATGCTGTTCCCCATCCCAACCCTTATGTGTTTTCTCGTCCCAGTCTCTCATTCGCTTTCTGTTCCCAGTCACTCCTGCTCTTCCTTGCCTCAGACCCCCATGCACTTCATCGTCTCAGGCCCTCATGCTGTTCCCCATCCCAATCCCTTATGGGTTTTCTCATCCCAGTCTCTCGTGCTCTTTCTGTTCCCAGTCACTCCTGCTCTTCCTTGGCTCAGACCCCCATGCACTTCATCGTCTCAGGCCCTCATGCTGTTCCCCATCCCAATCCCTTATGGGTTTTCTCATCCCAGTCTCTCATTCGCTTTCTGTTCCCAGTCACTCCTGCTCTTCCTTGGCTCAGACCCCCATGCACTTCATCTTCTCAGGCCCTCATGCTGTTCCCCATCCCAATCCCTTATGTGTTTTCTCATCCCAGTCTCTCGTGCTCTTTCTGTTCCCAGTCACTCCTGCTCTTCCTTGGCTCAGACCCCCATGCACTTCATCGTCTCAGGCCCTCATGCTGTTCCCCATCCAAATCCCTTATGTGTTTTCTCGTCCTAGTATCTCATTCGCTTTCTGTTCCCAGTCACTCCTGCTCTTCCTTGGCTCAGACCCCCATGCACTTCATCGTCTCAGGCCCTCATGCTGTTCCCCATCCCAATCCCTTATGTGTTTTCTCATCCCAGTCTCTCGTGCTCTTTCTGTTCCCAGTCACTCCTGCTCTTTCTTGGCTCAGACCCCCATGCACTTCATCGTCTCAGGCCCTCATGCTGTTCCCCATCCCAATCCCTTATGGGTTTTCTCGTCCCAGTATCTCATTCGCTTTCTGTTCCCAGTCACTCCTGCTCTTCCTTGGCTCAGACCCCCATGCACTTCATCGTCTCAGGCCCTCATGCTGTTCCCCGTCCCAATCCCTTATGTGTTTTCTCATCCCAGTCTCTCGTGCTCTTTCTGTTCCCAGTCACTCCTGCTCTTCCTTGGCTCAGACCCCCATGCACTTCATCGTCTCAGGCCCTCATGCTGTTCCCCATCCCAATCCCTTATGTGTTTTCTCATCCCAGTCTCTCATGCTCTTTCTGTTCCCAGTCACTCCTGCTCTTCCTTGGCTCAGACCCCCATGCACTTCATCGTCTCAGGCCCTCATGCTGTTCCCCATCCCAATCCCTTATGGGTTTTCTCGTCCTAGTATCTCATTCGCTTTCTGTTCCCAGTCACTCCTGCTCTTCCTTGGCTCAGACCCCCATGCACTTCATCGTCTGAGGCCCTCATGCTGTTCCCCATCCCAATCCCTTATGTGTTTTCTCATCCCAGTCGCTCATTCGCTTTCTGTTCCCAGTCACTCCTGCTCTTCCTTGGCTCAGACCCCCATGCACTTCATCGTCTCAGGCCCTCATGCTGTTCCCCATCCCAATCCCTTATGTGTTTTCTCATCCCAGTCTCTCGTGCTCTTTCTGTTCCCAGTCACTCCTGCTCTTCCTTGGCTCAGACCCCCATGCACTTCATCGTCTCAGGCCCTCATGCTGTTCCCCATCCCAATCCCTTATGGGTTTTCTCGTCCTAGTATCTCATTCGCTTTCTGTTCCCAGTCACTCCTGCTCTTCCTTGGCTCAGACCCCCATGCACTTCATCGTCTCAGGCCCTCATGCTGTTCCCCATCCCAATCCCTTATGTGTTTTCTCATCCCAGTCTCTCGTGCTCTTTCTGTTCCCAGTCACTCCTGCTCTTCCTTGGCTCAGACCCCCATGCACTTCATTGTCTAAGGCCCTCATGCTGTTCCCCATCCAAATCCCTTATGTGTTTTCTCGTCCTAGTATCTCATTCGCTTTCTGTTCCCAGTCACTCCTGCTCTTCCTTGGCTCAGACCCCCATGCACTTCATCGTCTCAGGCCCTCATGCTGTTCCCCATCCCAATCCCTTATGTGTTTTCTCATCCCAGTCTCTCGTGCTTTTTCTGTTCCCAGTCACTCCTGCTCTTCCTTGGCTCAGACCCCCATGCACTTCATCGTCTCAGGCCCTCATGCTGTTCCCCATCCCAATCCCTTATGGGTTTTCTCGTCCTAGTATCTCATTCGCTTTCTGTTCCCAGTCACTCCTGCTCTTCCTTGGCTCAGACCCCCATGCACTTCATCGTCTCAGGCCCTCATGCTGTTCCCCGTCCCAATCCCTTATGTGTTTTCTCGTCCCAGTCTCTCGTGCTCTTTCTGTTCCCAGTCACTCCTGCTCTTCCTTGGCTCAGACCCCCATGCACTTCATCGTCTCAGGCCCTCATGCTGTTCCCCATCCCAATCCCTTATGGGTTTTCTCGTCCTAGTATCTCATTCGCTTTCTGTTCCCAGTCACTCCTGCTCTTCCTTGGCTCAGACCCCCATGCACTTCATCGTCTCAGGCCCTCATGCTGTTCCCCATCCCAATCCCTTATGTGTTTTCTCATCCCAGTCGCTCATTCGCTTTCTGTTCCCAGTCACTCCTGCTCTTCCTTGGCTCAGACCCCCATGCACTTCATCGTCTCAGGCCCTCATGCTGTTCCCCATCCCAATCCCTTATGGGTTTTCTCGTCCTAGTATCTCATTCGCTTTCTGTTCCCAGTCACTCCTGCTCTTCCTTGGCTCAGACCCCCATGCACTTCATCGTCTCAGGCCCTCATGCTGTTCCCCATCCCAATCCCTTATGTGTTTTCTCATCCCAGTCTCTCATGCTCTTTCTGTTCCCAGTCACTCCTGCTCTTCCTTGGCTCAGACCCCCATGCACTTCATCGTCTCAGGCCCTCCTGCTGTTCCCCATCCCAATCCCTTATGGGTTTTCTCGTCCTAGTATCTCATGCGCTTTCTGTTCCCAGTCACTCCTGCTCTTCCTTGGCTCAGACCCCCATGCACTTCATCGTCTCAGGCACTCATGCTGTTCCCCATCCCAATCCCTTATGTGTTTTCTCATCCCAGTCTCTCATTCGCTTTCTGTTCTCAGTCACTCCTGCTCTTCCTTGGCTCAGACCCCCATGCACTTCATCGTCTCAGGCCATCATGCTGTTCCCCATCCCAATCCCTTATGTGTTTTCTCGTCCCAGTCTCTCATGCTCTTTCTGTTCCCAGTCACTCCTGCTCTTCCTTGGCTCAGACCCCCATGCACTTCATCGTCTCAGGCCCTCATGCTGTTCCCCATCCCAATCACTTATGGGTTTTCCCGTCCCAGTATCTCATTCTCTTTCTGTTCCCAGTCACTCCTGCTCTTCCTTGGCTCAGACCCCCATGCACTTCATCGTCTCAGGCCCTCATGCTGTTCCCCATCCCAATCCCTTATGTGTTTTCTCATCCCAGTCTCTCGTGCTCTTTCTGTTCCCAGTCACTCCTGCTCTTCCTTGGCTCAGACCCCCATGCACTTCATCGTCTCAGGCCCTCATGCTGTTCCCCATCCCAATCCCTTATGGGTTTTCTCGTCCTAGTATCTCATTCGCTTTCTGTTCCCAGTCACTCCTGCTCTTCCTTGGCTCAGACCCCCATGCACTTCATCGTCTCAGGCCCTCATGCTGTTCCCCGTCCCAATCCCTTATGTGTTTTCTCATCCCAGTCTCTCATGCTCTTTCTGTTCCCAGTCACTCCTGCTCTTCCTTGGCTCAGACCCCCATGCACTTCATCGTCTCAGGCCCTCATGCTGTTCCCCATCCCAATCCCTTATGTGTTTTCTCATCCCAGTCTCTCATGCTCTTTCTGTTCCCAGTCACTCCTGCTCTTCCTTGGCTCAGACCCCCATGCACTTCATCGTCTCAGGCCCTCATGCTGTTCCCCATCCCAATCCCTTATGGGTTTTCTCGTCCTAGTATCTCATTCGCTATCTGTTCCCAGTCACTCCTGCTCTTCCTTGGCTCAGACCCCCATGCACTTCATCGTCTCAGGCCCTCATGCTGTTCCCCATCCCAATCCCTTATGTGTTTTCTCATCCCAGTCGCTCATTCACTTTCTGTTCCCAGTCACTCCTGCTCTTCCTTGGCTCAGACCCCCATGCACTTCATCGTCTCAGGCCCTCATGCTGTTCCCCATCCCAATCCCTTATGTGTTTTCTCATCCCAGTCTCTCGTGCTCTTTCTGTTCCCAGTCACTCCTGCTCTTCCTTGGCTCAGACCCCCATGCACTTCATCGTCTCAGGCCCTCATGCTGTTCCCCATCCCAATCCCTTATGGGTTTTCTCGTCCTAGTATCTCATTCGCTTTCTGTTCCCAGTCACTCCTGCTCTTCCTTGGCTCAGACCCCCATGCACTTCATCGTCTCAGGCCCTCATGCTGTTCCCCGTCCCAATCCCTTATGTGTTTTCTCATCCCAGTCTCTCATGCTCTTTCTGTTCCCAGTCACTCCTGCTCTTCCTTGGCTCAGACCCCCATGCACTTCATCGTCTCAGGCCCTCATGCTGTTCCCCATCCCAATCCCTTATGTGTTTTCTCATCCCAGTCTCTCATGCTCTTTCTGTTCCCAGTCACTCCTGCTCTTCCTTGGCTCAGACCCCCATGCACTTCATCGTCTCAGGCCCTCATGCTGTTCCCCATCCCAATCCCTTATGGGTTTTCTCGTCCTAGTATCTCATTCGCTATCTGTTCCCAGTCACTCCTGCTCTTCCTTGGCTCAGACCCCCATGCACTTCATCGTCTCAGGCCCTCATGCTGTTCCCCATCCCAATCCCTTATGTGTTTTCTCATCCCAGTCGCTCATTCGCTTTCTGTTCCCAGTCACTCCTGCTCTTCCTTGGCTCAGACCCCCATGCACTTCATCGTCTCAGGCCCTCATGCTGTTCCCCATCCCAATCCCTTATGGGTTTTCTCATCCCAGTCTCTCGTGCTCTTTCTGTTCCCAGTCACTCCTGCTCTTCCTTGGCTCAGACCCCCATGCACTTCATCGTCTCAGGCCCTCATGCTGTTCCCCATCCCAATCCCTTATGGGTTTTCTCATCCCAGTCTCTCATTCGCTTTCTGTTCCCAGTCACTCCTGCTCTTCCTTGGCTCAGACCCCCATGCACTTCATCTTCTCAGGCCCTCATGCTGTTCCCCATCCCAATCCCTTATGTGTTTTCTCATCCCAGTCTCTCGTGCTCTTTCTGTTCCCAGTCACTCCTGCTCTTCCTTGGCTCAGACCCCCATGCACTTCATCGTCTCAGGCCCTCATGCTGTTCCCCATCCAAATCCCTTATGTGTTTTCTCGTCCTAGTATCTCATTCGCTTTCTGTTCCCAGTCACTCCTGCTCTTCCTTGGCTCAGACCCCCATGCACTTCATCGTCTCAGGCCCTCATGCTGTTCCCCATCCCAATCCCTTATGTGTTTTCTCATCCCAGTCTCTCGTGCTCTTTCTGTTCCCAGTCACTCCTGCTCTTTCTTGGCTCAGACCCCCATGCACTTCATCGTCTCAGGCCCTCATGCTGTTCCCCATCCCAATCCCTTATGGGTTTTCTCGTCCCAGTATCTCATTCGCTTTCTGTTCCCAGTCACTCCTGCTCTTCCTTGGCTCAGACCCCCATGCACTTCATCGTCTCAGGCCCTCATGCTGTTCCCCGTCCCAATCCCTTATGTGTTTTCTCATCCCAGTCTCTCGTGCTCTTTCTGTTCCCAGTCACTCCTGCTCTTCCTTGGCTCAGACCCCCATGCACTTCATCGTCTCAGGCCCTCATGCTGTTCCCCATCCCAATCCCCTATGTGTTTTCTCATCCCAGTCTCTCATGCTCTTTCTGTTCCCAGTCACTCCTGCTCTTCCTTGGCTCAGACCCCCATGCACTTCATCGTCTCAGGCCCTCATGCTGTTCCCCATCCCAATCCCTTATGGGTTTTCTCGTCCTAGTATCTCATTCGCTTTCTGTTCCCAGTCACTCCTGCTCTTCCTTGGCTCAGACCCCCATGCACTTCATCGTCTGAGGCCCTCATGCTGTTCCCCATCCCAATCCCTTATGTGTTTTCTCATCCCAGTCGCTCATTCGCTTTCTGTTCCCAGTCACTCCTGCTCTTCCTTGGCTCAGACCCCCATGCACTTCATCGTCTCAGGCCCTCATGCTGTTCCCCATCCCAATCCCTTATGTGTTTTCTCATCCCAGTCTCTCGTGCTCTTTCTGTTCCCAGTCACTCCTGCTCTTCCTTGGCTCAGACCCCCATGCACTTCATCGTCTCAGGCCCTCATGCTGTTCCCCATCCCAATCCCTTATGGGTTTTCTCGTCCTAGTATCTCATTCGCTTTCTGTTCCCAGTCACTCCTGCTCTTCCTTGGCTCAGACCCCCATGCACTTCATCGTCTCAGGCCCTCATGCTGTTCCCCATCCCAATCCCTTATGTGTTTTCTCATCCCAGTCTCTCGTGCTCTTTCTGTTCCCAGTCACTCCTGCTCTTCCTTGGCTCAGACCCCCATGCACTTCATTGTCTAAGGCCCTCATGCTGTTCCCCATCCAAATCCCTTATGTGTTTTCTCGTCCTAGTATCTCATTCGCTTTCTGTTCCCAGTCACTCCTGCTCTTCCTTGGCTCAGACCCCCATGCACTTCATCGTCTCAGGCCCTCATGCTGTTCCCCATCCCAATCCCTTATGTGTTTTCTCATCCCAGTCTCTCGTGCTCTTTCTGTTCCCAGTCACTCCTGCTCTTCCTTGGCTCAGACCCCCATGCACTTCATCGTCTCAGGCCCTCATGCTGTTCCCCATCCCAATCCCTTATGGGTTTTCTCGTCCTAGTATCTCATTCGCTTTCTGTTCCCAGTCACTCCTGCTCTTCCTTGGCTCAGACCCCCATGCACTTCATCGTCTCAGGCCCTCATGCTGTTCCCCGTCCCAATCCCTTATGTGTTTTCTCGTCCCAGTCTCTCGTGCTCTTTCTGTTCCCAGTCACTCCTGCTCTTCCTTGGCTCAGACCCCCATGCACTTCATCGTCTCAGGCCCTCATGCTGTTCCCCATCCCAATCCCTTATGGGTTTTCTCGTCCTAGTATCTCATTCGCTTTCTGTTCCCAGTCACTCCTGCTCTTCCTTGGCTCAGACCCCCATGCACTTCATCGTCTCAGGCCCTCATGCTGTTCCCCATCCCAATCCCTTATGTGTTTTCTCATCCCAGTCGCTCATTCGCTTTCTGTTCCCAGTCACTCCTGCTCTTCCTTGGCTCAGACCCCCATGCACTTCATCGTCTCAGGCCCTCATGCTGTTCCCCATCCCAATCCCTTATGGGTTTTCTCGTCCTAGTATCTCATTCGCTTTCTGTTCCCAGTCACTCCTGCTCTTCCTTGGCTCAGACCCCCATGCACTTCATCGTCTCAGGCCCTCATGCTGTTCCCCATCCCAATCCCTTATGTGTTTTCTCATCCCAGTCTCTCATGCTCTTTCTGTTCCCAGTCACTCCTGCTCTTCCTTGGCTCAGACCCCCATGCACTTCATCGTCTCAGGCCCTCCTGCTGTTCCCCATCCCAATCCCTTATGGGTTTTCTCGTCCTAGTATCTCATGCGCTTTCTGTTCCCAGTCACTCCTGCTCTTCCTTGGCTCAGACCCCCATGCACTTCATCGTCTCAGGCACTCATGCTGTTCCCCATCCCAATCCCTTATGTGTTTTCTCATCCCAGTCTCTCATTCGCTTTCTGTTCTCAGTCACTCCTGCTCTTCCTTGGCTCAGACCCCCATGCACTTCATCGTCTCAGGCCATCATGCTGTTCCCCATCCCAATCCCTTATGTGTTTTCTCGTCCCAGTCTCTCATGCTCTTTCTGTTCCCAGTCACTCCTGCTCTTCCTTGGCTCAGACCCCCATGCACTTCATCGTCTCAGGCCCTCATGCTGTTCCCCATCCCAATCACTTATGGGTTTTCTCGTCCCAGTATCTCATTCTCTTTCTGTTCCCAGTCACTCCTGCTCTTCCTTGGCTCAGACCCCCATGCACTTCATCGTCTCAGGCCCTCATGCTGTTCCCCATCCCAATCCCTTATGTGTTTTCTCATCCCAGTCTCTCGTGCTCTTTCTGTTCCCAGTCACTCCTGCTCTTCCTTGGCTCAGACCCCCATGCACTTCATCGTCTCAGGCCCTCATGCTGTTCCCCATCCCAATCCCTTATGGGTTTTCTCGTCCTAGTATCTAATTCGCTTTCTGTTCCCAGTCACTCCTGCTCTTCCTTGGCTCAGACCCCCATGCACTTCATCGTCTCAGGCCCTCATGCTGTTCCCCGTCCCAATCCCTTATGTGTTTTCTCATCCCAGTCTCTCATGCTCTTTCTGTTCCCAGTCACTCCTGCTCTTCCTTGGCTCAGACCCCCATGCACTTCATCGTCTCAGGCCCTCATGCTGTTCCCCATCCCAATCCCTTATGTGTTTTCTCATCCCAGTCTCTCATGCTCTTTCTGTTCCCAGTCACTCCTGCTCTTCCTTGGCTCAGACCCCCATGCACTTCATCGTCTCAGGCCCTCATGCTGTTCCCCATCCCAATCCCTTATGGGTTTTCTCGTCCTAGTATCTCATTCGCTATCTGTTCCCAGTCACTCCTGCTCTTCCTTGGCTCAGACCCCCATGCACTTCATCGTCTCAGGCCCTCATGCTGTTCCCCATCCCAATCCCTTATGTGTTTTCTCATCCCAGTCGCTCATTCGCTTTCTGTTCCCAGTCACTCCTGCTCTTCCTTGGCTCAGACCCCCATGCACTTCATCGTCTCAGGCCCTCATGCTGTTCCCCATCCCAATCCCTTATGTGTTTTCTCATCCCAGTCTCTCGTGCTCTTTCTGTTCCCAGTCACTCCTGCTCTTCCTTGGCTCAGACCCCCATGCACTTCATCGTCTCAGGCCCTCATGCTGTTCCCCATCCCAATCCCTTATGGGTTTTCTCGTCCTAGTATCTCATTCGCTTTCTGTTCCCAGTCACTCCTGCTCTTCCTTGGCTCAGACCCCCATGCACTTCATCGTCTCAGGCCCTCATGCTGTTCCCCGTCCCAATCCCTTATGTGTTTTCTCATCCCAGTCTCTCATGCTCTTTCTGTTCCCAGTCACTCCTGCTCTTCCTTGGCTCAGACCCCCATGCACTTCATCGTCTCAGGCCCTCATGCTGTTCCCAATCCCTTATGTGTTTTCTCATCCCAGTCTCTCATGCTCTTTCTGTTCCCAGTCACTCCTGCTCTTCCTTGGCTCAGACCCCCATGCACTTCATCGTCTCAGGCCCTCATGCTGTTCCCCATCCCAATCCCTTATGGGTTTTCTCGTCCTAGTATCTCATTCGCTATCTGTTCCCAGTCACTCCTGCTCTTCCTTGGCTCAGACCCCCATGCACTTCATCGTCTCAGGCCCTCATGCTGTTCCCCATCCCAATCCCTTATGTGTTTTCTCATCCCAGTTGCTCATTCGCTTTCTGTTCCCAGTCACTCCTGCTCTTCCTTGGCTCAGACCCCCATGCACTTCATCGTCTCAGGCCCTCATGCTGTTCCCCATCCCAATCCCTTATGTGTTTTCTCATCCCAGTCTCTCGTGCTCTTTCTGTTCCCAGTCACTCCTGCTCTTCCTTGGCTCAGACCCCCATGCACTTCATCGTCTCAGGCCCTCATGCTGTTCCCCATCCCAATCCCTTATGGGTTTTCTCGTCCTAGTATCTCATTCGCTTTCTGTTCCCAGTCACTCCTGCTCTTCCTTGGCTCAGACCCCCATGCACTTCATCGTCTCAGGCCCTCATGCTGTTCCCCATCCCAATCCCTTATGTGTTTTCTCATCCCAGTCTCTCGTGCTCTTTCTGTTCCCAGTCACTCCTGCTCTTCCTTGGCTCAGACCCCCATGCACTTCATCGTCTCAGGCCCTCATGCTGTTCCCCATCCAAATCCCTTATGTGTTTTCTCGTCCTAGTATCTCATTCGCTTTCTGTTCCCAGTCACTCCTGCTCTTCCTTGGCTCAGACCCCCATGCACTTCATCGTCTCAGGCCCTCCTGCTGTTCCCCATCCCAATCCCTTATGTGTTTTCTCATCCCAGTCTCTCGTGCTCTTTCTGTTCCCAGTCACTCCTGCTCTTCCTTGGCTCAGACCCCCATGCACTTCATCGTCTCAGGCCCTCATGCTGTTCCCCATCCCAATCCCTTATGGGTTTTCTCGTCCTAGTATCTCATTCGCTTTCTGTTCCCAGTCACTCCTGCTCTTCCTTGGCTCAGACCCCCATGCACTTCATCGTCTCAGGCCCTCATGCTGTTCCCCATCCCAATCCCTTATGTGTTTTCTCATCCCAGTCTCTCGTGCTCTTTCTGTTCCCAGTCACTCCTGCTCTTCCTTGGCTCAGACCCCCATGCACTTCATCGTCTCAGGCCCTCATGCTGTTCCCCATCCAAATCCCTTATGTGTTTTCTCGTCCTAGTATCTCATTCGCTTTCTGTTCCCAGTCACTCCTGCTCTTCCTTGGCTCAGACCCCCATGCACTTCATCGTCTCAGGCCCTCATGCTGTTCCCCATCCCAAACCCTTATGTGTTTTCTCATCCCAGTCTCTCGTGCTCTTTCTGTTCCCAGTCACTCCTGCTCTTCCTTGGCTCAGACCCCCATGCACTTCATCGTCTCAGGCCCTCATGCTGTTCCCCATCCCAATCCCTTATGGGTTTTCTCGTCTTAGTATCTCATTCGCTTTCTGTTCCCAGTCACTCCTGCTCTTCCTTGGCTCAGACCCCCATGCACTTCATCGTCTCAGGCCCTCATGCTGTTCCCCGTCCCAATCCCTTATGTGTTTTCTCGTCCCAGTCTCTCGTGCTCTTTCTGTTCCCAGTCACTCCTGCTCTTCCTTGGCTCAGACCCCCATGCACTTCATCGTCTCAGGCCCTCATGCTGTTCCCCATCCCAATCCCTTATGTGTTTTCTCGTCCCAGTCTCTCATGCTCTTTCTGTTCCCAGTCACTCCTGCTCTTCCTTGGCTCAGACCCCCATGCACTTCATCGTCTCAGGCCCTCATGCTGTTCCCCATCCCAATCCCTTATGGGTTTTCTCGTCCTAGTATCTAATTCGCTTTCTGTTCCCAGTCACTCCTGCTCTTCCTTGGCTCAGACCCCCATGCACTTCATCGTCTCAGGCCCTCATGCTGTTCCCCATCCCAATCCCTTATGTGTTTTCTCATCCCAGTCGCTCATTCGCTTTCTGTTCCCAGTCACTCCTGCTCTTCCTTGGCTCAGACCCCCATGCACTTCATCGTCTCAGGCCCTCATGCTGTTCCCCATCCCAATCCCTTATGGGTTTTCTCGTCCCAGTATCTCATTCGCTTTCTGTGCCCAGTCACTCCTGCTCTTCCTTGGCTCAGACCCCCATGCACTTCATCGTCTCAGGCCCTCATGCTGTTCCCCATCCCAATCCCTTATGTGTTTTCTCATCCCAGTCTCTCATGCTCTTTCTGTTCCCAGTCACTCCTGCTCTTCCTTGGCTCAGACCCCCATGCACTTCATCGTCTCAGGCCCTCATGCTGTTCCCCATCCCAATCCCTTATGGGTTTTCTCGTCCTAGTATCTCATGCGCTTTCTGTTCCCAGTCACTCCTGCTCTTCCTTGGCTCAGACCCCCATGCACTTCATCGTCTCAGGCACTCATGCTGTTCCCCATCCCAATCCCTTATGTGTTTTCTCATCCCAGTCTCTCATTCGCTTTCTGTTCTCAGTCACTCCTGCTCTTCCTTGGCTCAGACCCCCATGCACTTCATCGTCTCAGGCCCTCATGCTGTTCCCCATCCCAATCCCTTATGTGTTTTCTCGTCCCAGTCTCTCATTCGCTTTCTGTTCTCAGTCACTCCTGCTCTTCCTTGGCTCAGACCCCCATGCACTTCATCGTCTCAGGCCCTCATGCTGTTCCCCATCCCAATCCCTTATGTGTTTTCTCGTCCCAGTCTCTCATGCTCTTTCTGTTCCCAGTCACTCCTGCTCTTCCTTGGCTCAGACCCCCATGCACTTCATCGTCTCAGGCCCTCATGCTGTTCCCCATCCCAATCCCTTATGAGTTTTCTCGTCCCAGTATCTCATTCTCTTTCTATTCCCAGTCACTCCTGCTCTTCCTTGGCTCAGACCCCCATGCACTTCATCGTCTCAGGCCCTCATGCTGTTCCCCATCCCAATCCCTTATGTGTTTTCTCATCCCAGTCTCTCATGCTCTTTCTGTTCCCAGTCACTCCTGCTCTTCCTTGGCTCAGACCCCCATGCACTTCATCGTCTCAGGCCCTCATGCTGTTCCCCATCCCAATCCCTTATGTGTTTTCTCGTCCCAGTATCTCATTCGCTTTCTGTTCCCAGTCACTCCTGCTCTTCCTTGGCTCAGACCCCCATGCACTTCATCGTCTCAGGCCCTCATGCTGTTCCCCATCCAAATCCCTTATGTGTTTTTTCGTCCTAGTATCTCATTCGCTTTCTGTTCCCATTCACTCCTGCTCTTCCTTGGCTCAGACCCCCATGCACTTCATCGTCTCAGGCCCTCATGCTGTTCCCCATCCCAATCCCTTATGTGTTTTCTCATCCCAGTCTCTCGTGCTCTTTCTGTTCCCAGTCACTCCTGCTCTTCCTTGGCTCAGACCCCCATGCACTTCATCGTCTCAGGCCCTCATGCTGTTCCCCATCCCAATCCCTTATGGGTTTTCTCATCCCAGTCTCTCATGCTCTTTCTGTTCGCAGTCACTCCTGCTCTTCCTTGGCTCAGACCCCCATGCACTTCATCGTCTCAGGCCCTCATGCTGTTCCCCATCCCAATCCCTTATGTGTTTTCTCATCCCAGTCTCTCATGCTCTTTCTGTTCCCAGTCACTCCTGCTCTTCCTTGGCTCAGACCCCCATGCACTTCATCGTCTCAGGCCCTCATGCTTTTCCCCATCCCAATCCCTTATGTGTTTTCTCATCCCAGTCTCTCATGCTCTTTCTGTTCCCAGTCACTCCTGCTCTTCCTTGGCTCAGACCCCCATGCACTTCATCGTCTCAGGCCCTCATGCTGTTCCCCATCCCAATCCCTTATGTGTTTTCTCGTCCCAGTATCTCATTCGCTTTCTGTTCCCAGTCACTCCTGCTCTTCCTTGGCTCAGACCCCCATGCACTTCATCGTCTCAGGCCCTCATGCTGTTCCCCATCCCAATCCCTTATGTGTTTTCTCATCCCAGTCTCTCGTGCTCTTTCTGTTCCCAGTCACTCCTGCTCTTCCTTGGCTCAGACCCCCATGCACTTCATCGTCTCAGGCCCTCATGCTGTTCCCCATCCCAATCCCTTATGTGTTTTCTCATCCCAGTCTCTCGTGCTCTTTCTGTTCCCAGTCACTCCTGCTCTTCCTTGGCTCAGACCCCCATGCACTTCATCGTCTCAGGCCCTCATGCTGTTCCCCATCCCAATCCCTTATGTGTTTTCTCATCCCAGTCTCTCGTGCTCTTTCTGTTCCCAGTCACTCCTGCTCTTCCTTGGCTCAGACCCCCATGCACTTCATCGTCTCAGGCCCTCATGCTGTTCCCCATCCCAATCCCTTATGTGTTTTCTCATCCCAGTCTCTCATGCTCTTTCTGTTCCCAGTCACTCCTGCTCTTCCTTGGCTCAGACCCCCAAGCACTTCATCGTCTCAGGCCCTCATGCTGTTCCCCATCCCAATCCCTTATGTGTTTTCTCATCCCAGTCTCTCATGCTCTTTCTGTTCCCAGTCACTCCTGCTCTTCCTTGGCTCAGACCCCCATGCACTTCATCGTCTCAGGCCCTCATGCTGTTCCCCATCCCAATCCCTTATGTGTTTTCTCATCCCAGTCTCTCATGCTCTTTCTGTTCCCAGTCACTCCTGCTCTTCCTTGGCTCAGACCCCCATGCACTTCATCGTCTCAGGCCCTCATGCTGTTCCCCATCCCAATCCCTTATGTGTTTTCTCATCCCAGTCTCTCATGCTCTTTCTGTCCCCAGTCACTCCTGCTCTTCCTTGGCTCAGACCCCCATGCACTTCATCGTCTCAGGCCCTCATGCTGTTCCCCATCCCAATCCCTTATGTGTTTTCTCATCCCAGTCTCTCATGCTCTTTCTGTTCCCAGTCACTCCTGCTCTTCCTTGGCTCAGACCCCCATGCACTTCATCGTCTCAGGCCCTCATGCTGTTCCCCATCCCAATCCCTTATGTGTTTTCTCATCCCAGTCTCTCATGCTCTTTCTGTCCCCAGTCACTCCTGCTCTTCCTTGGCTCAGACCCCCATGCACTTCATCGTCTCAGGCCCTCATGCTGTTCCCCATCCCAATCCCTTATGTGTTTTCTCGTCCCAGTCTCTCATGCTCTTTCTGTTCCCAGTCACTCCTGCTCTTCCTTGGCTCAGACCCCCATGCACTTCATCGTCTCAGGCCCTCATGCTGTTCCCCATCCCAATCCCTTATGTGTTTTCTCATCCCAGTCTCTCGTGCTCTTTCTGTTCCCAGTCACTCCTGCTCTTCCTTGGCTCAGACCCCCATGCACTTCATCGTCTCAGGCCCTCATGCTGTTCCCCATCCCAATCCCTTATGGGTTTTCTCGTCCTAGTATCTCATGCGCTTTCTGTTCCCAGTCACTCCTGCTCTTCCTTGGCTCAGACTACCATGCACTTCATCGTCTCAGGCCCTCATGCTGTTCCCCATCCCAATCCCTTATGTGTTTTCTCATCCCAGTCTCTCGTGCTCTTTCTGTTCCCAGTCACTCCTGCTCTTCCTTGGCTCAGACCCCCATGCACTTCATCGTCTCAGGCCCTCATGCTGTTCCCCATCCCAATCCCTTATGTGTTTTCTCATCCCAGTCTCTCATGCTCTTTCTGTTCCCAGTCACTCCTGCTCTTCCTTGGCTCAGACCCCCATGCACTTCATCGTCTCAGGCCCTCATGCTGTTCCCCATCCCAATCCCTTATGTGTTTTCTCGTCCCAGTATCTCATTCGCTTTCTGTTCCCAGTCACTCCTGCTCTTCCTTGGCTCAGACCCCCATGCACTTCATCGTCTCAGGCCCTCATGCTGTTCCCCATCCCAATCCCTTATGTGTTTTCTCATCCCAGTCTCTCATGTTCTTTCTGTTCCCAGTCACTCCTGCTCTTCCTTGGCTCAGACCCCCATGCACTTCATCGTCTCAGGCCCTCATGCTGTTCCCCATCCCAATCCCTTATGTGTTTTCTCGTCCTAGTATCTCATTCGCTTTCTGTTCCCAGTCACTCCTGCTCTTCTTTGGCTCAGACCCCCATGCACTTCATCGTCTCAGGCCCTCATGCTGTTCCCCATCCCAATCCCTTATGTGTTTTCTCATCCCAGTCTCTCATGCTCTTTCTGTTCCCAGTCACTCCTGCTCTTCCTTGGCTCAGACCCCCATGCACTTCATCGTCTCAGGCCCTCATGCTGTTCCCCATCCCAATCCCTTATGTGTTTTCTCGTCCTAGTATCTCATTCGCTTTCTGTTCCCAGTCACTCCTGCTCTTCCTTGGCTCAGACCCCTATGCACTTCATCGTCTCAGGCCCTCATGCTGTTCCCCATCCCAATCCCTTATGTGTTTTCTCATCCCAGTCTCTCGTGCTCTTTCTGTTCCCAGTCACTCCTGCTCTTCCTTGGCTCAGACCCCCATGCACTTCATCGTCTCAGGCCCTCATGCTGTTCCCCATCCCAATCCCTTATGGGTTTTCTCATCCCAGTCTCTCATGCTCTTTCTGTTCCCAGTCACTCCTGCTCTTCCTTGGCTCAGACCCCCATGCACTTCATCGTCTCAGGCCCTCATGCTGTTCCCCATCCCAATCCCTTATGTGTTTTCTCATCCCAGTCTCTCATGCTCTTTCTGTTCCCAGTCACTCCTGCTCTTCCTTGGCTCAGACCCCCATGCACTTCATCGTCTCAGGCCCTCATGCTGTTCCCCATCCCAATCCCTTATGTGTTTTCTCATCCCAGTCTCTCATGCTCTTTCTGTTCCCAGTCACTCCTGCTCTTCCTTGGCTCAGACCCCCATGCACTTCATCGTCTCAGGCCCTCATGCTGTTCCCCATCCCAATCCCTTATGTGTTTTCTCATCCCAGTCTCTCATGCTCTTTCTGTTCCCAGTCACTCCTGCTCTTCCTTGGCTCAGACCCCCATGCACTTCATCGTCTCAGGCCCTCATGCTGTTCCCCATCCCAATCCCTTATGTGTTTTCTCATCCCAGTCTCTCATGCTCTTTCTGTTCCCAGTCACTCCTGCTCTTCCTTGGCTCAGACCCCCATGCACTTCATCGTCTCAGGCCCTCATGCTGTTCCCCATCCCAATCCCTTATGTGTTTTTTCGTCCTAGTATCTCATTCGCTTTCTGTTCCCAGTCACTCCTGCTCTTCCTTGGCTCAGACCCCCATGCACTTCATCGTCTCAGGCCCTCATGCTGTTCCCCATCCCAATCCCTTATGTGTTTTCTCATCCCAGTCTCTCGTGCTCTTTCTGTTCCCAGTCACTCCTGCTCTTCCTTGGCTCAGACCCCCATGCACTTCATCGTCTCAGGCCCTCATGCTGTTCCCCATCCCAATCCCTTATGTGTTTTCTCATCCCAGTCTCTCATGCTCTTTCTGTTCCCAGTCACTCCTGCTCTTCCTTGGCTCAGACCCCCATGCACTTCATCGTCTCAGGCCCTCATGCTGTTCCCCATCCCAATCCCTTATGTGTTTTCTCATCCCAGTCTCTCATGCTCTTTCTGTTCCCAGTCACTCCTGCTCTTCCTTGGCTCAGACCCCCATGCACTTCATCGTCTCAGGCCCTCATGCTGTTCCCCATCCCAATCCCTTATGTGTTTTCTCATCCCAGTCTCTCATGCTCTTTCTGTTCCCAGTCACTCCTGCTCTTCCTTGGCTCAGACCCCCATGCACTTCATCGTCTCAGGCCCTCATGCTGTTCCCCATCCCAATCCCTTATGTGTTTTCTCATCCCAGTCTCTCATGCTCTTTCTGTTCCCAGTCACTCCTGCTCTTCCTTGGCTCAGACCCCCATGCACTTCATCGTCTCAGGCCCTCATGCTGTTCCCCATCCCAATCCCTTATGTGTTTTCTCATCCCAGTCTCTCATGCTCTTTCTGTTTCCAGTCACTCCTGCTCTTCCTTGGCTCAGACCCCCATGCACTTCATCGTCTCAGGCCCTCATGCTGTTCCCCATCCCAATCCCTTATGTGTTTTCTCATCCCAGTCTCTCATGCTCTTTCTGTTCCCAGTCACTCCTGCTCTTCCTTGGCTCAGACCCCCATGCACTTCATCGTCTCAGGCCCTCATGCTGTTCCCCATCCCAATCCCTTATGGGTTTTCTCGTCCTAGTATCTCATTCGCTTTCTGTTCCCAGTCACTCCTGCTCTTCCTTGGCTCAGACCACCATGCACTTCATCGTCTCAGGCCCTCATGCTGTTCCCCATCCCAATCCCTTATGTGTTTTCTCATCCCAGTCTCTCGTGCTCTTTCTGTTCCCAGTCACTCCTGCTCTTCCTTGGCTCAGACCCCCATGCACTTCATCGTCTCAGGCCCTCATGCTGTTCCCCATCCCAATCCCTTATGTGTTTTCTCATCCCAGTCTCTCATGCTCTTTCTGTTCCCAGTCACTCCTGCTCTTCCTTGGCTCAGACCCCCATGCACTTCATCGTCTCAGGCCCTCATGCTGTTCCCCATCCCAATCCCTTATGTGTTTTCTCGTCCTAGTATCTCATTCGCTTTCTGTTCCCAGTCACTCCTGCTCTTCCTTGGCTCAGACCCCCATGCACTTCATCGTCTCAGGCCCTCATGCTGTTCCCCATCCCAATCCCTTATGGGTTTTCTCGTCCTAGTATCTCATTCGCTTTCTGTTCCCAGTCACTCCTGCTCTTCCTTGGCTCAGACCCCCATGCTCTTCATCGTCTCAGGCCCTCATGCTGTTCCCCATCCCAATCCCTTATGTGTTTTCTCATCCCAGTCTCTCATGCTCTTTCTGTTCCCAGTCACTCCTGCTCTTCCTTGGCTCAGACCCCCATGCACTTCATCGTCTCAGGCCCTCATGCTGTTCCCCATCCCAATCCCTTATGTGTTTTCTCATCCCAGTCTCTCGTGCTCTTTCTGTTCCCAGTCACTCCTGCTCTTCCTTGGCTCAGACCCCCATGCACTTCATCGTCTCAGGCCCTCATGCTGTTCCCCATCCCGATCCCTTATGTGTTTTCTCATCCCAGTCTCTCATGCTCTTTCTGTTCCCAGTCACTACTGCTCTTCCTTGGCTCAGACCCAAATGCACTTCATCATCTCAGGCCCTCATGCTGTTCCCCATCCCAATCCCTTATGTGTTTTCTCATCCCAGTCTTTCATGCTCTTTCTGTTCCCAGTCACTCCTGCTCTTCCTTGGCTCAGACCCCCATGCACTTCATCGTCTCAGGCCCTCATGCTGTTCCCCATCCCAATCCCTTATGTGTTTTCTCATCCCAGTCTCTCATGCTCTTTCTGTTCCCAGTCACTCCTGCTCTTCCTTGGCTCAGACCCCCATGCACTTCATCGTCTCAGGCCCTCATGCTGTTCCCCATCCCAATCCCTTATGTGTTTTCTCATCGCAGTCTCTCATGCTCTTTCTGTTCCCAGTCACTCCTGCTCTTCCTTGGCTCAGACCCCCATGCACTTCATCGTCTCAGGCCCTCATGCTGTTCCCCATCCCAATCCCTTATGTGTTTTCTCATCCCAGTCTCTCATGCTCTTTCTGTTCCCAGTCACTCCTGCTCTTCCTTGGCTCAGACCCCCATGCACTTCATCGTCTCAGGCCCTCATGCTGTTCCCCATCCCAATCCCTTATGTGTTTTCTCATCCCAGTCTCTCATGCTCTTTCTGTTCCCAGTCACTCCTGCTCTTCCGTGGCTCAGACCCCCATGCACTTCATCGTCTCAGGCCCTCATGCTGTTCCCCATCCCAATCCCTTATGTGTTTTCTCATCCCAGTCTCTCATGCTCTTTCTGTTCCCAGTCACTCCTGCTCTTCCTTGGCTCAGACCCCCATGCACTTCATCGTCTCAGGCCCTCATGCTGTTCCCCATCCCAATCCCTTATGGGTTTTCTCGTCCTAGTATCTCATTCGCTTTCTGTTCCCAGTCACTCCTGCTCTTCCTTGGCTCAGACCACCATGCACTTCATCGTCTCAGGCCCTCATGCTGTTCCCCATCCCAATCCCTTATGTGTTTTCTCATCCCAGTCTCTCGTGCTCTTTCTGTTCCCAGTCACTCCTGCTCTTCCTTGGCTCAGAACCCCATGCACTTCATCGTCTCAGGCCCTCATGCTGTTCCCCATCCCAATCCCTTATGTGTTTTCTCATCCCAGTCTCTCATGCTCTTTCTGTTCCCAGTCACTCCTGCTCTTCCTTGGCTCAGACCCCCATGCACTTCATCGTCTCAGGCCCTCATGCTGTTCCCCATCCCAATCCCTTATGTGTTTTCTCGTCCTAGTATCTCATTCGCTTTCTGTTCTCAGTCACTCCTGCTCTTTCTTGGCTCAGACCCACATGCACTTCATCGTCTCAGGCCCTCATGCTGTTCCCCATCCCAATCCCTTATGTGTTTTCTCGTCCCAGTCTCTCATGCTCTTTCTGTTCCCAGTCACTCCTGCTCTTCCTTGGCTCAGACCCCCATGCACTTCATCGTCTCAGGCCCTCATGCTGTTCCCCATCCCAATCCCTTATGGGTTTTCTCGTCCTAGTATCTCATTCGCTTTCTGTTCCCAGTCACTCCTGCTCTTCCTTGGCTCAGACCCCCATGCACTTCATCGTCTCAGGCCCTCATGCTGTTCCCCATCCCAATCCCTTATGTGTTTTCTCATCCCAGTCTCTCATGCTCTTTCTGTTCCCAGTCACTCCTGCTCTTCCTTGGCTCAGACCCCCATGCACTTCATCGTCTCAGGCCCTCATGCTTTTCCCCATCCCAATCCCGTATGTGTTTTCTCGTCCTAGTATCTCATTCGCTTTCTGTTCCCAGTCACTCCTGCTCTTCCTTGGCTCAGACCCCCATGCACTTCATCGTCTCAGGCCCTCATGCTGTTCCCCATCCCAATCCCTTATGTGTTTTCTCATCCCAGTCTCTCATGCTCTTTCTGTTCCCAGTCACTCCTGCTCTTCCTTGGCTCAGACCCCCATGCACTTCATCGTCTCAGGCCCTCATGCTGTTCCCCATCCCAATCCCTTATGTGTTTTCTCATCCCAGTCTCTCATGCTCTTTCTGTTCCCAGTCACTCCTGCTCTTCCTTGGCTCAGACACCCATGCAATTTGTCGTCTCAGTCCCTCATACCCTTCGTTACCCCAATCCCTTAAGCGCTTTCTCATCCCAGTCTCTCATGCCCTTTCTGTTCCCAGTCACTCCTGCTCTTCCTTGGCTCAGACCCGCATGCACTTCATCGTCTCAGGCCCTCATGCTGTTCCCCATCCCAATCCCTTATGTGTTTTCTCATCCCAGTCTCTCATGCTCTTTCTGTTCCCAGTCACTCCTGCTCTTCCTTGGCTCAGACACCAATGCAATTTGTCGTCTCAGTCCCTCATACCCTTCGTTACCCCCATCCCTTAAGCGCTTTCTCATCCCAGTCTCTCATGCTCTTTCTGTTTCCAGCTGCTCATGCATTTCCTTGGCTCAGACCCCCCATGTGCTTAATCGTCTCCGGCCCTCATGCTCTTCCTCATCCCAGTCCATCATGATCTTTGTCTCAGTCCATCATCATCTTCCTTGTCACTGTTCCTTATTCTCTTACTTTGTCCAGTCCTTTAAAATCGTCCTCCTGCTAGTCCTTTTTCCTCTTCCTAATCCCAGTCCTATTGCTCTTCCTGTCCCAGTACCTCAACCCCTGTGTCTTTTCTGTCCTTCTCCCTCTTCCTCATCAAGTGGCAAAGGGGGAAAGTCTCCTTTGGCCAAGTGCATTCACCCTCAGGCCGCAATGGGGTATATCCTCACGGTGTCTTACTTAGGAAAATACGGATAACTCTGTGTATGGCATCAGCTATGATAGCAGAAAGAAATGTAGTACTATAGGTGGTGGGAGATAAAGCGTAACAAAAACCTTGAAAGTTGGTGAAACAACTTTAGTTAAGGGATAGTTAAGTTAAATCAGTTCAATGCAACAATAGCCTTGAAATTCAGTGAAAACACTTTAGTTGAAGTGATGTTGAGGTATCAGTTTAAAGAGACAACACAGTTAATCTGTAGCAGGTGTTGAAAGCTATGCTACCTTAACTCTGAGCTACTCATCACAAGCCCATTATAATACTGATGAAATCATTGAGCAACCTCATATATGACATAATTTATGACATCACATTTGATAACACTGGAAACTACCCAAGACGTGAACCCTTCTCTTTTGTATAGTTCAAGACATGACAAACATATCGTAGAGGTGACATGTGGAGCATTCTAATAGAGATGTAATATACCCCGTCAGGACCTTGCTGTCACTCACAGGCGGAGTCAGCAGGTAGGGGGGAAACTGGGATGTGCAGGGCTTGCTAGTGGGCTACATCCCAATGCTCTGACCAGGTGACAGAGTTCTTGTCTTGTCACTGTGTTGTGCAAGGTGTAGCATAGCTTCTGGGGGGTGCGGCCGCAGCAGCCAATGCCATCAGTCTCTCTGCGGCAGATCTTGAGAGACATTCAGAGGTGTGGTGGGTTCACGACCCTGGGTCCTGTGATGACGTTTTGGTGCTGTAGAGTGATCCTCCACTGCTGACCTGTACTCAGGCGGAGGGCTTCACTGCAAGCTTCTGCTTCAGCTCCTTGACATGAATCTGCCGAGTTAATTTCCCGGGGAGTCCATTGCCACGGGCCTTTCAGTGGACAGAGGGCTCGAGGGAAGACAAAAAGGTGTTGGCGCTGCTTCTGACACACCCTTTGCTGCTTGTTGAGTTCTTCGGTCAGGAAGGCACTCTGATCCAGGTTTTGAAGTCAAGGAAGCAGAGTCCCAGCTTGTCACTGTTGGGAGGGAAGTGAGAACTTCAGCCGGGATTACTGTAGTATGACTATCCTGGGTTTCAAGTGGTGCAGTAATGAGGTTTAAAGTATTGGTTCAGAGGGCCAGCTCTTATGTGAAATGTGGAGCTTATAAAGAGTCACACCTCCAAATTCAGTGGTATATACTCTTTCAACTTCTGTGGGCCTCCCCGCCCACACTCAGGGATACTAAAACTATCTTAGAAGAAACACAGGCTACTTTGTGCAAACGGAATTGTGTAATTGACCAAGGATCCCTGAAAGATCCAGAGAACAATAACTTCATACAGAGTCATGTCTGTCTGCAGGCTTGAGAGCTGGATTTCCTTAATTTAGAGCATGCATTCGGGTATCTAGTCTTTTCATCCAGTGCAAGTCCATCGAAGTCATTTCCATTGAATTTTATTCAACGAAAATCATTTCCATCGAAATGCCTTTTCTTTGAATATAATTCGATGGATTTCGATGGATTTTAGGACCAGGGCAAGGGTTAGATTAAGGGTTAGGGCAAGTGTTAGAATTAGGATTGGGGTTAGGGCAAGGGTTAGTATTAGGGTTAGGGTCAGGGCAAAGGTTAGAATTAGGGTTAGGGCAAGGGTTAGAATTAGGGTTGGAGTTAGGGCAAGGGTTAGAATTAGGGTTAAGGTTAGGGCAAGGGTTAGGGTTGGGTTAGGGTTAAGGGGGTGTGCGCATGGAGATTGTGGGGTTTGGAGGGAACCCTCTTCATTATACAAAAAAACGTTACAACGTTACAAGGAGCTGGCCAGTGCCGAAATTTCAGCACTGGGCAGCTCCATGTAACGTTTGAACGTAGAAAACAAACAAAGGCATCGAAATGCTATATTTTACATTTAAAAGTACATATCCATTCGATGTAAAAGTTTCGATGGATATGCACTTTTAATGTTAAACATAGAATTTCGATGCATTTATTTTCGGTGCATATTTTTCGATGGATTAACCATAAACCATGCATCCGTATGGGCAATCATGGCTGGCTGCTGGATAGCAGTGGGTGTCACATAGGCATCACAAAACCGTGTATCCACAATTATTACACCTCAAAAACCAGTAACTGCACTAATCAGGCACAATCCACACAACTGATTCAGCAAGGCTACTGTGGAGGAAAACGTCCCATTTGTATGACTAGAAGATGGGACTGGAGATACCATGGGGCCAGGGCCGACATTTGCTACCGGATGTAGGCTCTAGAGCCGGTACCTGCAGGATCCCATAGGGTCCCCAGTTGATCTGGAGCATCCTTTGCCCATTTCTCTTAATCACTGCAAGAGACCTGCTGCTATTAGATTCGCTACTCACTTACCTTGGTGCCACTTCCCTCACATCAAAAGGGACCCCTCGTGTCACAGGTGATCTGGGAAAACACGGATAGTCTGTAGTGGTGATCAGGATATACATACTTTGCCCGGAGGAAACACTTGTCCACTTTTGCAAGTGTCCATGAAACTCAGCATACTCAAATAACGAGATGGTTTCACCAGAGACGCTTTGGTATTCCAGCGGTATTGCCACGCTTGTGTGAACCTGGAATGTTGGCATCAGACCAGCAGAGGAGTCCCTTCCTTTCGGGGGAAATTGCTGTCCCAGGAAGAATGGATCAGTCACTGAACGCTACCCCTGCAAAGACCCAGCTGACACCACTTTTGAGTACATTTACCAGTTGACTAGGGTTTAGGCAAGGCTGTAAGCACTGAAGAGATGAGTGAGAGTTAAGAGTTGGTGGTGAGTGGTTGTAAGCAGAGTGTTTCACAGCAGCAAGGAAAGATGCAAGGATGAGAAGCAACATCAACGGGGTAAGTACCAGTGATAACTATGGAGAGTAGTAGAAGGTTATCAGAGCGAAAAGAGAACAAATGGTGGGCCGTTCAGGAACCTAGACATTGTGGAAACTCATAAGTTGACTGAGGGGTGGAAAGGTGACTGGTCTCTATCAGCCTGTACCCGGGTTGATCCGAATAACTCTTAGGACCTCTATGATCCTGAGAAGGTTCTCAAAGTGTTGGATGGCCGTCGCGCATCCTGGTGACCCGAGACACTAGGGGTGGTGCAGTTGCCACTTCTTATAACTAAACTGTGATGTCCTGACATCAGCTATGAAAGAAAAATAAGCAATAACAGCCGCCAAGAAAGAAGTGTGGGGAATTTAAAACCACAAAGACAGTGAATCACTTTTTGTTCTGAGCCAAGAATGTAGAGTCTAAGGGAGAGAGGGACAGTCTGAGGACCACAGACTTACATAGTATTATGAGTGGTCAGAAATGTGAGGCGGACAACTTGGTGAGGGTTTTTTCACAAGAAGTCATTTAATTAAATAATAAGGGTTTGATAAATGCCTCACTATCCCTAACCTAAAGAGGATTTCCTCACCTACAAATGAACTAAAGGAAAACACTGTAACAAAAGCAATCTGTCCCTCACACTTATACATACATTAAACTCATAAAGGTAATAAATGGCAATTCAATTATAACAGAAATAACAGTTACATTCAACCTAAATCTAATAACTGCGTATCACTGAAACATTGGTTGGATCCCCTTCCCCGGATACCTTCAAATGTCGAATCAGCCAAATGCCCTCGTACCTGCAAGATCTCATCTACAATAAAGTGAATTGTAGATCTATTAGATCTAGTAATCAGAATTATCTGATACTTCCAAGATGTAGGACTAAGAAGGTCGAAAGTGGAACTTCCTTTATAGCAGCACCTAAAGCCTGGAACAAGCTACCCCTAGACCTTAGATGTCTGGAAACCATAGAGCCTTTCAAGAGAAAATTGAAAACATGGATGTTTGCCTGATTCTTTGGGAAGATTTCGGACTGAGTATTCATCCCTACTGAGGCTTCCTTGTATTGTTTGTTTAATGTCTTGTCTGCGCCATGATGCCCATGGGTCCATGGCTTGCGCTATACAAATGCTCTAAAGTAAAGTATAATTAACCTGCTTCTATATTGCCCTCTCTTGGCTTTCGCAATGATGGTTAAAATTAGCGTGTTCATGTATTACCCCCTCTTGGCTGGGCAATGATGGTTATGATTAGCCTGCTTAAGTATTGCCCCCTCTCTGTATTGGCAAATTCCTTGGCCTTAATATTAATAATGATATCCTTTTCTTTCTCTTATTTTCACAAAGTTCCTGCCCTTCCAATTTGACTTCTTAACATCCGTTTGGTATTCAAAATTACTTTCAGTAGCTGGTGGTCGATTATGGAGCGTACCAGGGTTACCCGTTAATGGTAAACTCATCGGTGTCTGAAAACGCATCAGCTCAAGCCACTGCCACTGCTTGTTCTGCCTCTGCTAATGCCCACGGCTCGTCAGTCTACTTCGGGTTGTTTCCCGCGGCCTACGCCGTTCAGGAAAAGAGCATTCCTCGTTCCCTGTGAACTCTGGTGCTCGCCAGCCACCAAGACACAAAACGCTTAAAGGAAAGCCTCTCTCTCCAGGGGGACATCTTGCCTCACCAATGTTTCCTGCTGTGAATTTTTTAAAAGAAAAAAATGGAATAAAAGAGGATGTTGATTATGATACCTTATCAAAAGAAAATATTTTACATTTCTCTGCTGAAGAAATAGAAAATGCTATTAAAAAATGAAATTGTCCAGAGCCCCTGGTCCAGATGGGTTGGCTGATGTTTTAATCAAGCGGGACCCTCTTTATGGACTAATATAATATTGAATATTTTTAAAATTGTGCTGAATACGGGTAAAGTCCCCGTCAGTTGGACCAAGTTCATTCTAATTCCAATATATAAAAAAGGTCCTCGTATAAAACCAGAGAATTATCGTTCATTAGCAATGATAGACTCCATGGCAAAACATTTCTCGGTTTTTATACTTCAAAGAATTAATCAATGGATCAAGAGAAAAACATATTTTAGGAAACCACCAGAATGATTTCAGGAAAGGGGTAGGAACTACTGTTAATCTTTGAGTTTTGAATTATTTGATGCAGAAAACATTAAATACTAAAGGGATGGTCATGAACATTGTTTTTGTGGATTATGAAAAGGCATTTGACACTGTTGACTGTTTGCTACTGTGGGGAAAATTACGTGCTTGGGGTCTGGATGCAGTTACTTTGTACTGTCAAGTCCTTGTATGCAGACACTGGAGTACAGCTTAACCTGAAAAAAGAAGGGCTATTGAGCCAGGTTATGGCTACGAATATCAGACTCAAACAAGGGTGTACATTATCTTCCACTTTATTCAACCTTTATGTCAAAACAAGAACTTGACATGTGTAAGAATTTCCCCACGCGCATTGCTTGCCACCATGTCTCCTGCCTTATGTACGCAGATGACACTATCCTGATAGACGCACCAAAATAGGGTTACAGAGGAGCCTCTTGACGTTACAAAATCATGCAGTAAAGAAAGATTTGTGTGTAAATTAGAAAATAAGAATGGTGGTAGTTAGGACAGGGTAAAATGTCAAATTAAATTATGGAGGGTGCAAAATATTCATTGCACGTAAAGGGGGTTACTCTACGGTGGGCCTGTTAGAAGTATATGCATCTAGTATGTTAGAAGTATATACATCTAGTATTGTACATAGTGCAATATATGAATTGGAAATATATACTGCTATGGAAACATTATGGCTGTCCAAGTTGGAGGCTAAATGTTAATGTTAATGTTAAAGGATATTTGTACCGTGCACTATCACCACCGGAGTGGTCCCCTGGTGCTCTGGCGGATCTGAAAAGAAAGGGAAGAGGGGGGTGAGTTAGTGGGAATGAGCTGGAATAGTGCCAGAAATCCGTGAAGTGCTGTTGGCAGCCTCAACCCAGTTAACACGTGTTGGCTGGGCTTGGGGTGTTTTCGTTCGGCAGCCGTCGTGTGCTGTTGTGCGAGTCTATGTGTGGTTTATTTCGTTGTCGCAGTGTAGTGAAGTTTGTGCGGATTGTTGCGTTTATAGACTTGTGTTTGGTTAGAGTATGAGAGGTGTAAGCAGAGGGTTGGACATTGTTAGTCGATTGGTTAGTTGGCATAGCTGTTAGGAAGCAAAGTGCTACATTTCCATATTTCTTCTCGGGGTGGAACGCTGTTCGGAGGCGGAGCACTGAACTTCCATATCTCCTTTCGGGTGGGGCACGGAGGCATCTGCACACCTACATCCAGCTCTGGGACCAGCCGACACCACACAGTCCCTTCCACACTTATGCCTCCCCCACCTTCATAATTTTTAAAACAAAGAATAGGCGTCCCCGACCACATGAACCCAGGGGAGAACCAAAATAATATGTACCAAGAGGGAAGAGGGGTTCACATGTATGCAACCGGAGAACAAATCGCCGGGATAAACTGCAACAAGCCCAGGAGTCAAGTCGGGGGATAGATCAGGTCAAGGAAAGTAGAATTTCATCAATCTTTAATAGGCACATATTCAATTATATCATACATAGTGCTGAAATTACAATAAAAGTAGCATAAAAACATACCATCAATACTCCACATTTCCTATTAAAGTGCATATTAGCTTGATAGTATTCCTAACATATTGGAATAAATACACTGGGAAAATTATAATGGTAATGTGAATTAACTAGAAAAAACAAAAAGGAAAAAATATTCAAAAAGAAAAAACCAAAACGAAAAAGAAAAAACAGAAAAGTAGGGGCACTCATCCAGGCAAGACTGAATACTCAGTATCTCCTGCGAGGTAAAAAAGTTGTCCCCTGTTCAATCCAATAAATTGTTATGGGAAACAGACAAGTATAGTCGCGTCGTAGCTTAATAGAACAGAAGCAATACTTGTCTCCAATCTGACCATGATAGTCAACAACCAGTACCTCGTACAGCGACCGACCATTTCATGGGCTGTACTGGTATCATACACGGGTGGTTTCGACGACTAATTATCACAGTCTAGGCAGTCTATCTCCTGCCCTAGCAGGAGAGAGAAGGCCTGACAGTCGTCTTCCTCAGGACAGGACAGATTAGATAATTTAGTAATACAATTTAAACATTTCATTTCTTCACATATCTCAAGGCACAAAGCACTTGGTTACAGGCAATATGGAAATAGTTTTAAAATTCTTCCATGCAGACATTTATCTTCATGTAGATCTTCCGTAATTCACAACGATGAGATACTTCTCCATCTTAGTGATACTCAAAACTAACATTTGTAAAAAAGATATACATCAAGGAAAAAAGAAAAGAAAAAAGAACTAATTAGAACAATAGACAATTTTTTATTTTAACATTAAAATCACTCATTAAAATATTCCCTTGACCTGATCTAGCAACCCCATGCGTGACCCTATCCGTGCAGTAAAAAGTCATATTCCCATCTATGTTAATTCCAGGGATAGCCCCACAATCTGTTCTAAGGAAGAACTAGAAGTGAGCAGCTCCCCACCTTCATAGCTATGTTCGAGTTTGGCCCCGCCTGTCTCTTGTCAAAACCTGTCTGTATGCAGGGTAAACAGGAAAGCAGGTGTTATGACTTCCCCCAAATCTAGCCATGATAGTCTTCCCATTCTCGTCAGTACGCAGCACTGGTTGGCCAAAGGCACTCCATCCAGACTTAGCAGTGGTCAGCATTCATAGTCAACCGACTGCTCACGCAGGCCACCTCTCACAGCCTGTTCGAAGCCTGGCAGCTGACAGCGCTCACACCTACGTTTGGGCGCGGCCTCTGTCATCATCAACAACTTTATCCAGTCCTTGTCTATGCCAATGTCCACAACTTAGTTTAAGTGTGGCAGCTTTTAACTTTCAATTAACTCTATTCAAATAAGGTATCAGGTAGCGTTTAAGGAGTGGGTGAGGTTGTATTGGGTTAGCCAGGGGTGCCGATTCTGTCTTCATGGGGTGTTACATGTGTCCTATTCAATCTGGCGTCGTCTTTCTTTTAATTGTGGGGGTTTCTCCACAATTCTGGGTGTTTGTCAGTGTCATCCTAAAATCTGTCCTCCTGTTCTTTGTCTTTCCTGTTTGATCGTTTTAGGTTATCAGTTTGAGTTTGCATGGTTGATTAGCCAGGTTTATAGAAGTTTTCTGAATTGTAGGTGGTCTTGGTGTTTCTTATTCCTTTTAGGATGTTGTTCCAGGTTTTGGCAGCCAGGTAGGAGAAGGAAGAGCCTGCCTCCTAGTTTTTTCTTGAGGTACAGTTTTTGTTCCAGGCAGATTTCGTTGCTTGATCTGAGAACTCTTGTTGGCTTGTAGATTGTTATTTTCTTTTGTAGCAATTCTGCTCCCTGTCCGCTGATTATCCTGTGTGTTATGCACATTGTTTTGATCATGGCACGCTGTGTTAGGATTACCCATTTCTGTCTCTATAGAAGCCATATGTTATGAGCTTGGATTTATGGCCATGCAGACCATCAAGAAAATAGCCATAGAAATTATTTTAATGAAGATTTTAATTGAAGAAGGAAATGATAAGTGTATGTACTCTTAATTTACTAAAATGGTTAAACAAAGTCCTGTCCCAGATGCTTGAAAACCTTGGTTAAATGATAAAATAGATTATAAAGTGATTTATCCCAGTAATTTGGGAGCTGCCATTAGAGAGATCAAACAAAAGGCATCTGTTTGGGATAGAGATAACAATTTATGGATTCTTAATCAGAAAAGGAGTTATGGCGATTATGCCAAACAACTTTTTCCCTCGAATAATCCTTTTCAGTGTATTGTCAGGGAAAATGACAATAGGATTAAGAGATTTATTTTACTACTGAGGTTAGAATCTCTTCCGACTTTTAGTAGGATAGGCGCATGGAAGAGTATCCCTTATGAAAATTGGCAGTAGTGTTTTTTATGTAAAAATGAAATTGAAACATCTAGACATCTGCTGTTATGTAGCCCTAAACTGATAGATGTGAATAGTAATATGAAGGGATTCTGCGTATGGATTTTTTAGCAAGTGACCAAACATGGTCTAATATATATTCTGGGAAGAAAATATTTGAAATGCTAATCTGTGTTTTATTTGGCAGAAAATGTATTTTAAGTTCAATGAATTTGGATGAATTATTAGAAATATGAAAGGTTTTAGATTGATATTTTGTGATGACCCATACTATTACTGTGATATTTTCTAAATTGTGTTATATTCGTGGTATTATCTATAATGAAATTTAAAATGTGCACTGTTTCTGCATTTGTAATGTTCTATGATGATAAGTGTTTTAACATTTATTGTGTAGTGGTTAAACGTTTTTTTCGTAACCATGAACACTTTAATACGTTTAAAAAAATTATGAAGTTATAGCCCATTTGATGGCTAGGGCTTCAAATCCCAGAGTGGCATAATTCTTCTCTCGGGGAAATAATTTTCTACTAATGTAGATAATGGGATGCTCTATATCATCACATACTTGTGACAATACAGCTCCAAGACCAGTATGTGACCCATCTGTTTGTAAGATAAAGGGTCTATTGAAGTCTGCCACCTTCAAACCAGGTTAACTACATTAGATCGTTTTTAATTTATCAAAACATACTTGGTCTTCAGACTGCCATTTAAGTTTTTGGGGTTCTGCGTTTCTCAGTTTCTCTGTAAGTATAGAAGTGATGCAAGAGAAATTTGGGATGAACCGTCTATAGTAACCAACTAGGCCTAAGAAGGCCTGTAATTCTTTCTTAGTCTTGGGAGCTTCAGTCTCCTTAACTGCTCTCAGCTTTTCAGTCTGAGGCTGAACTAATCCATTCCGCACAAAGAAGCCTAAGTATTTTACTGCACATTTAGCAAGATGACATTTCTTCAGATTAGTAGTAAGTCCAATTTTCCTCAAGGCTCGGGTAACGTGATATAAATGTGACATATTGTGAATAATCATGCAGATTCCTCACTGAAACCCTGCCTAATGTCTCCTCCCAGGTGGCCAGGGGAAGGCAGACGCTTCCTTATCCCAACCCGGGTGATGATGTACTGCGGGAGGAACACCTGGGTGGAGACAGAGCCCCGGGTAGTGAGGAGATTCTGTGGGATGAGACACAGTATTTTTCCTCTGATAAAGAGACTCTTACAACTGTGTCAAAAGAGGTTATTGCTTATTGCCATTTCAATGTCTCTCAACCTCCTACTAAACCTAAGGTGGTGAACCCTAATGTTGTAACAACAAAATGTACTATACTATAAGAAAGACTCTTTTTGGTATCTAACATTAATTGCACTCCTCACTTCGAAGTGTATACTACACATGATTGCAGAAATGTTGTCTTCTGTAAAGCATCTTCCTCTAGACACGTTAAAAACCCCACACTAGCTACTAAAATTACTCAGAGAATTAAATCTACCCTTAAAAATCATTACGAAGTAGAAAATCCTAACTTTGATTAAACAAACTGCATGTCCCAGAATCCTAGCGGGACTGAGACGAGGAAGAGGGCTGGAGAGGCATGTAGATGTTGTTGTTGTTGTTGTTGTGTTTTATTATTTATAATGCGCAATTATACCCAAGGGTATCAGGGCGCAGCATTTACAAGAATATGCGAAGCTTGGTTACAAAGTGTACAAAGTTCAAATAGCATAGGGGAATGTACAGAGCAATAGATGAGAGCACACAATATATACAGTATATACAAATTAAAAAGGTGGCACACAAGGTTACACAGTGTGCGGATCGCATGAAGGATGGCCTTAGCACTTATCTATCTTGGCTGTCCTTCAGTTTAAGCCATGAAATTACCTTAGAGCGGAAATTCAGGTAGGGCATGTCTACTCTGAGGTTGGGAGGTAAAGAGTTCCATAGTTTGGCTGCCTTTACCGGGAAACTGTTACCTCCTATGGTGGCAAGTTTGTAGTTTGGGACAGAGAGGCAATCTTTGTAAGCAGTTCTGAGGGGTCTTGCGGAGGCTTGTCTATGGAATCTGTTAGTCAAGTAGATCGGGGCAGCGTTGTTAAGGGATTTGTAGGTAAGTGAAGCCGTTTTTAGGAGAATTTTATCTCTAGTAGAGAGCCAGTTGTTCTGTTGGCTGAAACCTGATATGTGCTCTCTTCTGGGGATGCCTAAGGCTGCTCTCAGGGCGTTATTCTGGAGAGTTTGTAGCTTGCTGGTGGTAGCCTTGGAGGTTCCCAGGTAGAGGGCGTTACAGTAGTCGAGGCGGGATAGAATGAGGGCTCTAGCGAGTGTAAGGCAGCTAGTGTCTGACAGAAATGGTTTAGCTGAGCGGATTAATTTGCATGTATATGCAGATGAGGATGCCAGTGAGCTCAGTTGTCTTTTGAAGGAGAGGTTAGAATCCAAGTAGAAGCCCAGTGTTTTGACCTCCTGTCCAACTTTGATGTTGTTCCCATCTATCATGAAAGAGTTGTAGGCTGGGCTGAGTTTCCTTAGACTATGCGTTGTTCCCAGGATGATGAGCTCTGTTTTCTCATCATTCAGGCATAGTCCATGAGTGGCCATCCATGCCTGGATGATGATGTACACCCTATTCAGCAAGGCCAAATCCTTTCCATAATCTCCAGAAAGCGGAAGGGGGATCTGAGTATCATCTGCATAATTAGTGTAGGTGATACCGAGATGATCCAAATCATCGAAAAGGGGCTTGGTGAATATGTTGTACAATGTGGGGGAGACGCAGGAGCCCTGTGGTACACCACAGGTGATAGGTATAGGGTCTGCTGCAGCTGTAGGCGAAAATACCCTCATAGTTTTTCCGTTAAGGAATGAGGTGATACATGAGATGGCCTCGGGAGAGAAGTGTGCTGCTGTGTGGAGGTGTGAACATAGGACCAAATCGAAAGCTGCAGAGAGGTCAAGGAGGAGGAGCAAGGCAACTTGTCCTTTGTCCCTAAGTGTATCAATCTGAGCTTTCAGGTCGATGAGAGCAGTCTCAGTCCTGTTTTGAGGGCGGAACCCAGATTGTCTAGATCCTAAGAGGTGGTGTTCTTCCAGGTGCTTCTGTATTTGAACGTAAGCTACCTTATCTAGGATTTTTAGTAGGAAGGGAACAGTCGTTATGGGTCGGTAATTGGTGGGTATGGCTGGGTCAAGGGTAGGTTTTTTTAGTAAGGGAAGTACCCAAGATTGTTTTAGATTGCTGGGGATGGAGCCGGTGGAGAAAGAGGCATTGATCAATTTCGTGATGAAGGGTGAAAGATCGTGAGCAGCGTCTTTGATGAGCTGTGCTGGGCAAAGGTCTCCCTGGCAGTTAGATGGTTTCAGGGACAAGATGATTTTTTCCACATCGAGTGTATTGACTTTAGTAAACTTGAAGCGGGTGGGGTCTGTGGTTGTGCACTTGTCCGGTTTTTTGGAGGGGGGCATGTCTTTTAAGGTCTCTTTTCTGCTGGAGATTTTGGTTTGAAGGGTCTTGATCTTATTGGCCAGGGCATTCTGAATTTCTGAGCACCAGTTTTTATCTTTGGTGCAGGTATCAAGGGGTAGTATGGGAGTTTCAACTTCTTTGAGAATGGAAAAGAGTTCTTTCATGTTGGATTTGGCTGACGATATGCGAGAGTCATAGGACGTTCGTTTGGCCACATATATTTCTTTTTTGTAGAGTGCAGTTATTTTAGATAGATTAAATTTGTTAGCAGCTGAGGGACATTTTTTCCAAGTAGCTTCGCAATTTCTATTTTGTTGCCTCAGGTTTTTGAGGAATGGTGTGTACCATTTGTTAAGGTGTGATTTCTGTTTGCTCGGTTTGAGTTTGAGAGGGGCGATGAGGTCCAGTGCTGAGGCCATGGCTTTATTATATTCCTCAACTAGGATCTCTGGGTCCGCATTGTCCGAGAGTGTGTCAAGTTTGGGGAGTAGGTTCGGGATGAGACTTTCTGCTGTAATGTTTTTCTTGTTTCTGGTGAGAATAGGTGGGGCTGTTGTGATAGGCGGAGGTGTAGGTCTGTCGGTGGTTAACCAGAACGAGACTAGGTGGTGGTCGGTTCAGATTAGAGGTGAGATATTGGTAATGTTTGCTACGCAGTTGTGATCAGCCACCCAATCAAGTATTCTACCTTTTGAGTGAGTAGGGGCCATGCTTCTTTGTGCAAACCCTAGTTCAGCAAGGGTGGTGCCTATAGAGTTAGATATTGGGTCTGCTGGGTCATTGTAGCCTAGGTTAAAGTCCCCCAAGGTAAGGACTTGAGCTGAGGTTTTAAGGTTGCTAGTTAGGATAGCGTTAAGGTCTTCATCAAAGGTACCGATGGGTCCTGGTGGGCGGTAAATCAAGTGGATGGTGAGGGTTTGGGTATTAGTGAGTGGGACTTTGACTGATAAGTTTTCGCAGGATTGGACATTGGAAGGTGTAGCGAATCTCATGGGTAGGCTAAGTTTATGTATAATGGCGACACCCCCTCCTCTGGACTTGGGGCGATCTTGCCTCAGGATGGTGTACTTGTCTGGGACTGCTAGCATAATCATGGGGCCTGCTGCTGGGTGTAACCAGGTCTCGGTGATGGCGAGGAAGTCTAGGTCGTCTTTGAGGATCAGATCTGCTATTTCTGTAGCATGTGCTACTAAGGATCTAGCGTTGATTAGGGCTCCCTTGATTTTAGGGCTGGCTGTCTTTATGGTGGTAGTTGTGTTTTCAGTAGCGCTTGTATGGCGTTTATCTTGAGTTTGTCCAGGTGTACTCTGGCTAGGGTGGATGAGTATGGGGCTAGAGGTGAGGTTGTGATGTGAGTTAGAAGTTTTAATGTTAGGGTTAAGTTGAGGTAGCTGCTTTAAGGATTTTTGTGGGGTATGCAGCGAGCGGGCCAATGGCTCGTAGATTTTGGCTAATCTAGCTCTGAGTCCTAGGTTCCTGTCTATGGTAGTGCGAGGGAGACTAGGTAGTAGCTGAGGGTTGGCTAGGTCTGTATGGGGTGGAATCTGGTCGGTGGGCATTGAAGAAAGGGGCATATTGGGCAGTTGAGGTGCCATTTTACAGTAAGTGTGTAAAGTAATGTTCAGGAAGATGAGGACAGAGGCGTGTAAACTTGTAATAGGTAGACACATTCTGAATAGAATTGAAGGTAATGTCTTGACTAAGTAGACGCTAGTTGTCTGAGGACATCTAGAAGCGAATTTGAACAGTATGGCTAAATAAGACTGGATTTGCGAACAGGCAGCATGTCTAGGTACAACTAAAATCAGTATCAAGCGGCATTTAGATTCGAAATTGAGCAGTATAGATAGGTATGACTAGAGTACAGGCAGCATGTCTAGATACATATGGATTTGAGCGTGTTAGAGGCTGGATGAGCAGTACAACAATAGGTGTAGATCTGGCAGGAGAGCAAAGTGCAATACTGTGACAGATTTAATAGTGGGGAAGAGATGAGATTAACAGACGGGTCAGATCTAATACATGTCAAGCACGTGATATATAAGCTGTAGATATTGTACGTTAATTATAACATGAGTAGTCAAAGTCTTAATAATTATTGA
This sequence comes from Ambystoma mexicanum, assembly GCF_040938575.1. Classification (NCBI taxonomy): domain Eukaryota; kingdom Metazoa; phylum Chordata; class Amphibia; order Caudata; family Ambystomatidae; genus Ambystoma; species Ambystoma mexicanum. Next base: position 209,974,410 of record NC_090925.1, on the reverse strand, counting down.
CAATGAAGTTCGCCAAGAGTTAGAGAGTAACCACCAATCAAGTTACCTTATGAGATGTAGTGCCTTGCACTAGTGTGTCCGCAAGTAGGAAAACAAAGTGGATCGTTGACCCTAATATGTTGCCTGAAGCGCCATGGAGCGAACAGGGGGCAAACAGGGGCCTTTGTGCGGGCCTTGGTCGATGGCCGGCGTTTCCGCCTGCCAGCGGAAGTAGCGGGATGAAAAAAAGCTTCAGTTGCTTAGCAACAAAGCCACGCGACCAGAGCCTCGCTCTGGTGCCGCGATGCGCCCGCCATCTTGGAATCAGGCGGAAGATAGTGACGGGGTCAGGCGGTGCCTGCAAAGCGGTGCGTTTGTTTCGGGTCGCAGACAGAATCCAAGTTAGGTGTGCTCAGGGCACGTGCCGTGAAGATTGCTGGGTCAGTCCAGCCAATAGAAGCCTCAAGCCTACAAGATGTAGTAGTTAGGCGATTAGTTAGGCGATTGGGCCTAACAGCCATTGCAGGAGTCAGGCAATTGAAACTAATGGCTCACACCTGAAACCAATTGCCAAACCTGTGAGGCATAAAAGGCTGCAGCAGGAGAGGAGAGAAGGGAGGAAGAGGATTTGGAATTCTGGCAGTAGTAGCAGTAGTAGAGAAGAAGCACAAGGCTGGCAATTCAGGAGGAAGTGGGAACACAGAAGGGACGCCGGAACGTCGAGACAGCAGATTTTACCTGCCAGTTCTTGAGAGGGTCCTGTGGTCTCAAAACCTGCATTGCTGGGGCTGCACAGAGGAAGACGTGTATAAGGCTTTCCCCGTGTGCGCAGAGTTGCTGTGATTGCAGAGCCATGACCGTGTTGGAGCCCGAGGCCGAAGCAGAAGGCAAGCTGAGGGAGGGACCGAGGAGTGAAGGAGACTCCCAATCAGTGAGGTTGAACCAGAGACTCCCATTCTGATGGAGGGTGTGGGTCCCCAGTGAGCCCTATGCAGTTGTAGAAGTCAAAGAACCCAGGGAAGTGAAGCAACCCACAAGCTGCAGTGTTCCTAGAGCCGTTGAGTGAAGCTTTGCGTTTAAGTTCACTTAGCAAGCTTTGCCGGTAAATGTATCCAGCTCTAAAGCAACTTGCGTATGCTTGAAAGCAAGTAAAAACTGTTTTTAGTTCTGAAATCACTTCTTAACAATAGAAATGTTGCATGCACACTAATAGTGAAAGCCCTAGTGTTTTTGTATGAAGAAAAGAAAATTTCATCCATTGTTGAACACTTTTTCCTATTGTTGGAGTGGTGGCGTGTGTTTAATGAAAAAGGAAACACTGGCTAAAAATAATTTAAAAAATGAAACACTGACTTCTAAAAGAGTTACAAAGGAATACAGCATCAAAGGAAGGTCGCTTGCATCCAATTGTGTTTCCAGAGAGAAGTTCAAAATCACCTCCGTAAGAATATTTGGGAATACGATTATTTGCAACCCTTTAAGGTTATAGATCTTTTTTAAAGAGGGGTCGTATGTGTCTAATTATGTTTTTCCTTTGAAGACTGAACCTTGTACTATCCCGAACAGTCATTATTTATTACCAGAAGTTATTGTACTGATGAGAAGAACAAGTAGAACCCAAACCAAGAGGCTAACCCTTTCTGTAGTGAAACAAATCCTGTTCAAACAGAATCGTATGATAATGTCACCATGATTGTGGCGACGTTACTAAAATTTCGCCGGTGTGTGGTACGGAAATCCTGACCACCAGTTGTGCCCAAGCAGAGCGGGGGTTGATGGTGTGTCTCTTGCTCTCCTTGGATTCAGTAACGGGGGTCGTGAGTTGCAGGGATGACCGCCACTTACCATTATGGTAAGTGGGGGGATAAGATTTATATTTTAAAAAAAGAAACAAAAAAGGTCCCTGCAGTGTCAGCACTGCCCCACATAAGTGGGAGGTGCTGAGGCTTCAGGGGTACAAGGATGTCGGCAGCACACACAGGAGTGTGCCGCAGTAAAGGTAAGTGGGGGTGGGGGTTTGCGGGCTGGGGCAGGTGCAGGTGGGCAGAAGTGATCTATCTGATCACTGTCCCGCACTTTAATTGCAGTCGACATTTTCGTCCGCGGAATTATGGGCGGCATAGTGATCACATAGATTTGTTCAAACCCATCCACCTACTCTGTGAAGCTGTTAACAGTCCAGTGGCTCCTGATACAAGTGTGGCATTGTTGTCTAAAGCTGATACAGTGGCACTACAGCTTCTGAACAGGTATTTGAACATAGAAGGTGTGAGTGAAGCTGTGGAAGGTGTGGGGCTGGGTGCTTGTATAAGGAGATTAAGGAAGTAATCTGTTCTGGACTTCTGTGACCCCCTTTTTCTCTCATCTTAACTCTGCTGGGCTCTGCTGAACTCTCAACACTCAGAAAAATACTCAGACAGCATATCAGGAGACGGAGTCAAGTTTTTCAGGGAGATCAGGTTTATTCAGGCCAGACCGACAAACACTGTATCATGTAAAGTACAGGAACTCAGCTCTCGCACTGAAGTCAGAGCTGGTTTTATACTCATTCTGAGAGTGGAAACCAGCCCCAACCTTTTTTAAATGCATGTTAAAGCAAAGCTCTCCATTGACATTAATCTCACACCTGGCGATTAGTCATTCTATGCTTAACCTTCAATTTGAGATACATTTTGGCACTCGCCACTGGATTTCCTGGCCTAGCGGCCCTTATTTGGTCATGCAGCTGTGTCCTTTTGCTACGAAACGCAGACAACGACATTGTTAGCTGTCTGGTCCCAGACAGTTATCTGATTCCGCAGGAAACATTGGCAAGATTAGGGCTCTGTGGCCTTGACACTTTTCGTACAAGAGGCTGACTTCTTTCAACACTGTCTACAAAGATGAGCTTCATAAAATACCTTCTATTGGTCATTAAAGGCAAGGTTTGAATTAAAGGGGTGGCCATCAAATAATGGATCCTTTTATGTCTGGTTATATTTTAACACTTGGTCATTTTCTACCTGATTTTTAAAGTACACGTTCTATATCCTGCCCTACTTACTACACCATTCATGATTTAAAGCATTTTGAACTTTATAAACATAACACAATTCAAAGCACTCACGTTTTTAAGCACTATGATTTCGGTTTTTGCATATTTGAAGGCCTAGAACACCTTACACAGATTTCTATACCTAGTTGAAGTGGAGGGGGGCTGCCCGCCACTGCATTCAGTTGTCAGTACCTCCTCTTCAAACCTGTAATGCTAAAGACTGCTGAAGCTGAGGAAGTCAGTCTTGGGGCAGAGACAGGTTATCATTTTGGCAGTAAGACAGATAGCAGTGGCAAAGAGGCTGCCCCTTTTCTTGGAACTTATAGAAAGGAAGACTGCCTTACCTCACTGTAGAGGTCGAAGTGTCTTATCTTTCTAAGCCTAAATATTCTGAAATATAAAACTGAAGCAGAAGTACCTGAACTATGGTGGTATAAAACTGTCAGTGGATGTCAAATTGAAGTTGTTTGGAGTAGTGACTTGCTATGAGACAAACGTGACTGTTCTTGTAGTAACATTAGTTAGGAAAGTAGCAACCCAAAGAGAAGCATCCTGACAATTATACCGAATGTACTGGAGAGGTTCTAAGTGTCAATTTGTTGATGAAGAAGTTCTATACCTATTCTCTGAACTGTGGCAAATATTCTTGGAAACAAGAGACCAAGGATTACCATTGGTGCTATTTTCTTGGCTGGCACTGGAACGGGATCTTTTCAAAGGAAACCAAAGAATTGTTACCAGTGGATCTTTGTTTGGTGAACTTTTGTTTGAATTGGAACTAATAAGACTGAAAGATTTTTCTTTTCATTTGAACATTTTGAAATGTACTTTGAAACCCTGCGGAAGGGACTTTCCCAGGGCAGGTGAAGGTCATCCAGATATTGTTCAATTCTTGTTTAATATCTTATGTTGTTCTATTATTTTCTTTGAATGTTTTGTTGTTTAGTGTGAGGACCAGTTTACCTATGTTAGTTGTTCCCTTAGCCTTTAGACGAGGTAGGGACTTCCCCGATAGAGTAGGATAAGCAAGGATTTATTTGCAAACTTTTACTTTAGTAAAATGTCTGATATTTAGAACACTACAAGCAGTTGTCTGCCTCGCATTACTGATTCCTCACAATATGTTCTGGCGAGGATTTGCTATGTATGATAATATCATTAATGTAGGCACCAGAGAAGGATGAATATGGTCTTAGAACCTGATGCATTAGTCTTTGAAAGGTAGCTTGAACCCCATGTAACCCAAAAGGTAAGACCTTAAATTGGAAAAGGCCTATTGGAGTGGAAAATGCTGTTTTAGGTTTGTCTATGGGATTAACTGGCACCTGCAAATAACCTTTTTTTAGGTCAATGGTAGAAGGGTATACTGCATCTCCCAATCTATCAATCAAGTCATCTATCCTAGGCATAGGGTAGAAATCAAATTGTGACACTTCATTGACCTTCCTAAAGTCGATACAAAAACCTCCATGAATTATCAGGTTTTGTCGCTAGTACAATAGGAGAGGACCATGGAACCATGGACTGTGGGAGAGTTCAATAATATCTGCTTTCACCATAGCCTCTATTTTATCTTGAATAATCTGTTTCCTACTTTCAGGGATTCTGCAAGGTTTTTGATGAACCACCTTCCCTGGAGGAGTGCGAATATGATGAAAAATCCCTTTCACTCTCCCAGGTTCAGCACTAAATACATCTGAGAACTGTTGAAGGAGTTCCATCAGATCTTGCTTTTGATTTTGGAGTAGATCGTGAGAAATTAATTTGTTGGTATCATTTTCTTCAGATAATACATTTGTCAATATAACTGAAGTATTTGTAACAGGGTCCTCCTTCCATTCCTTAAGTAAATTAATATGGTAAATATGAGTCTTTATTTACCTGTCTGGTTGAGTGACTTTATAATTGTGAGGTCCCATGGGTTCAATGATTTCAAAAGGGCCATGCCACCTGGAAAGCATTTTATTTGCAGAGGATGTCAATACAACCAGTACCTTTTGACCAACAGAAAAGGATCTGCTCATTGCTTTCTGTGAGGGGTCAAAAATGTGAGGGGGACAACGTGGTAAAGGTTTTTCATAAAATGCCATTTTATTAACTCAAAAAGTTTTGATAAATGCCTCACTCTTCCTACCCTAAAGAGGATTTCCCTGCCTATCAAAATAAACTAAAGAAAACACTCTAACAAAAGGAATCTGTTCCTCACAGTTATGCATACAACAAACATATAAAGGGAATATATAGCAATTCCAATAGAATATAAATACCAGTTATGTTCACCATGAACCTTGTAACTGTTTCTCCTTGTAACCTGGATGAAATCCCCTTCCCCAGATTCAAAACAGGATTTTCAAACAACAGTTCAAAATTAGGAAAGCTCCGTCTTGCAACACAGTTCTAATAATAAAGTTAGGGCTATAACGTTCTTCCCATTGCAAAGATCTCTCACTTGGACTTTCCAACAGTTCAAAAGAAATGACGAATCTTGGTTTCTCCGCTTGTATTAAAGGGTTCAACACAACTTCTTCTTAGGAAACAAAAACACTTTCACAGTTCATCTTTAGTAACAGTAATGATTTGTCAGTGTGACAGTAGTTCAAAAGAAATAACAACTCTTTGTCTCTTCACTTGTACCAAAGAGTTCAACACAACTTCTTCTTAGGAAATAAAAACACTTCCACAGTTCATGAAATACTTTAGTGGTCTTGCCATTTCTTCAAAGCGGTTAACCACACCACAGTACTTTAATGACTTCTACCTAGTTCACTCACCAGCCAGGTCTACCACTAAAAGGTCCCTCCCCTGGTAGTTTCACCTGCCACATTGGTGCTGTTTATTCCACACTCATGATTGCCACATGCAATGCAGGTTGTGCTCCTCTCCTTCTGAATGTTTTCTATTATAAGGGCTGCTCTCCTGCCACTCTAGTGTTCCCACTATTACATCAACCACATACTGAAAATGGCTTTCTCACACTTACTCTTCTTGGGCTTAGGCAATGCTTGTTTTTTTCTTCTATTTCCCCCTTTTCCCTCTGGTCATAAGGTTTACAATCAGCCTGCTTCTTTATTACCCTCTCTTGGCTTTGGCAATGATGATTCTTGTTAGCTTCCTTTAGCATGGCCCTCTTTTGGCAATACTGGTTCTTATTAACTGGCTTTAGTATTGCCCTTTTCTTGGCTTTGGCAATAGTGATTATGGTTATCTTCTTGAAAAATTGCCCTCTTTTGGTTTTGGCAATTACTCAGCCCTTTATAAGTATACTTATAATCTTCTTGTCTGCTCCCACAGTTATTATTCCACCACTTTAGCTTCTTTGTATGAATTCGTTATTTAAAGTCATTAGTGCTCTTCTTATCATCAGTTTGATATTCAAAACCATTGTTTATGGCTAACGGGCGATTACAGCGCGTTCCGGGGTCACACAATAACAGTGTCTGCCCACTCTGCTGCCTCTGTGCTTTCTGCTTCTGCTTCTTCCGCTTCGCTCTGCATGCAAAACTGCTTCTCCTCACACCCCGCGGCCTGCTACGGTCGGGCGATGAGCTTTTCTTGCTCCACAAACACTCCGGAGCACGATTTGCAATGGGGAAAGCTTTTCAATTTTGCACTTCCCCCACGCAACTACTGCATTCAGGGCCTTCAAAAGTGGGCAAGCTTTCCACAGTAATGCTTCCCGCAGTGCAACCTCAGCATGCAAAGTCCTTAAGTTTGGAGACTCACTCAGGACCATCATCTTCTCTGGCAATTGGGGTGGCTCCAGCATCTCTGCTTTTCTGCTCCCTCTGCTGCCACTGCAACGTGGAGTCACTGCAGACACTCCACCATCTACTACTCCTAATGCCCTGCACCTGTGGAGGCCCTTTATACTCAACAGTCCCTCTCAGCTGTGGGTCATTAGAACCACTAGACTGCAACTTGCAGTCTAGTGCTTCTGAATCCCTCTTCCTCATCGCAGTACTTTGCGTATTGTGGGACTTGAAGTCCCCAATGTTAAGATTACCCTTTTGTTTCTGCACATTGGTTTTAACTGTATTTATTTTGCTTTAATTCTTACATTTTCAGGAGAACATTTAAAAGGAGTCAATGATTGTTTTGAAATCAAAGCAGAATTAGCTTTATCAGAACTTAGGTGGTAATGTTCTGATGTTCACATTTAACGTTCTCTTGTTGGCTACAACAATTCCTACTATTATATATGTGAGCAACGTTATGAGGGGGAACTTTATGCCTATAAACTATTGATTAGGACTGTTTTTGGCAACCTCCAGGATGGTAACTTTGGAAGAAGAAATCTCACTCTGACAGCAAGCCATTACATATTCTGGCATCACTGACATCTATTCTGAGAAAACACATAACGTGTCTCACCCAATAGAGCCCTCCTATTCCCTGGGGGCCCTTCTCCTCCCAGTTGATTCACCCGACTAATACCACCCCCCAGAGTTAGGATCAGTTAGCAGCTGGAGTTAGAATGGATTTCTAAACTCTGGCCTAATGGACAGAAGTTTAAAAGGCCACCCTAGTTTAGTGAAACATGGAACCTTCTGGACAATGCCAGACCAATCACGGTAGCTTCGCAGGCGGTCAAGACTAAGTTTCGGGAGGGGTGAGTGATCAGAAGCCCACAATGAGCACACACAGTAAAGATGCCACAGAATACTCTCAGACAGGTGTATTTAAAAAATACATATACATTTATTTTAGGCCCAATAAAACAAAATGAATAACCAAATTTAATATTGCAACAATTACCAGACAAGCACATCACTATGTAGCATATATACAACTACTGTAGCCTAATGCGATAAAGGGAGAACAGAAGGGTGGTTAACACAAATTATGCATTAGGCAGTCTTCAGGATGGAAACCGTCACTTATGCAGTCCAGTCCAACGAAGTGGGGAGTCTTGTGCTCAATATACAGCAGTGTGTAAAAACGCGCAGTCATACGTAAAGCGAAGACAGTACCATTTCAAGATGCTGGGACAGTTAGGTGAGGGTACTGAAGGGGGTAGAAGAAGTTCCAAACACCAGGGAAGGGTCTGCCCTCATGGAGAGAGCAGTTTTCCGACATTCGGAACAGGCCAGGGAGGAGGGCTATCCCAGCCAAAGAGAGGATCCAGGTAAGTAATTACTGGTAAGTTATGCAAGTATTCACCACCCCATGCCCAAATCCAGACCAAACTATGCCAGTTTAGTCGAGGTCGTCTGAGGTTGTAAATTCCGCCTTTACTTCTTGGGTCTGGCTCTCAGGTGCTGCGGGACGGGTCAGTAGTCCATGATGGAAAAGTAGCCACAATTCCACCCACTAAGGGAGGAAGAAGAAAGTTCAGGTGCAGCAGGACTCAGGCAACATCAGAGAAGGCAGGAAAGTCACACACAATGACCGTCACCACAATGCAGTGATCAGCAACCACAAAGGCTTGCAGGGGGACACACTCTCCTAATTCGTGAACCAGAGGAGCTAGCCCTATGAAATTTGTCTGGAGAGTGTCAAGAACCACAAGCTAGGGATTCCCAACTGCAAACACGGCGCTCCTATGTAATGTGTCGGGACAGAGCTGGTCAGTTCACTAGACAGCCCAGGAACACTTCCGAGAAGGCTCTTTTGGCGTGAAAACAGGAAACGCAGAGAGTAATTGTTCCCGCTCCTTAAATGGGTCAAAGCACCCTAGCAGGCCTTCTAAGGTTGAGTACAATGCAGGGGTCCTACAGAGCAGCAGTGGGCAGAGGGTGCCAAACCTTCCAGCTCGTGTCCGGCAGGTCTTTGGGTCCACTTCAGATCACAGGATACTTGGTTCCTTTTGTAGTTCAAGATGAACCACTGTAGGTCGACCTGCAATGGATGCAGGGCCCCTTCTCTTATCCAAAGTTCGATGCGTTATAGAATCTGGACAACCAATACAAGATCTGCTCCCTTGCATTCACACCAGCCGTGGTCCAATCATGGTCCACGGTGGTCCTCATGTATTCATACACACCAGTAGTGTAGATTAGGACCAGACAGTCCCAACCCTCTTGCTGAGCACTAGCACACGTGACATGCCGGAGACTGCAAAAGATAAGGTTTTCACGGGTGGCTGCATGCCCAAATAAGGAGGTCCCTGGGTCAGCTCGACCTGGGGGAAGGCCAAGGGACAAGATGGCCAAAGGACAGAACAAAAGACTTTGTGGCACTGCCATTTTCAGCACTGTCCTCAGTCATGAGCCATCTGCGGTAAAAGCGGTATGGTTCGTGAAAGAGAAATAAAAATACCATTACAGTAAAATGTTGCTACCAATTCATTCTAGGCACACTTGCACATTCACCAAAAATTCCTTATGCCATAAAACAAAAGGACCCCAGTGCACGGTACAGTAATGTACTTTGCGAACTGATAAAAAGTTACCAAGAAATGGTAACATAGTTTCCCAGTACTGACAGTCTGAGGACGTGTCAGTTTCCCCGGAGCAAATGAGCAAAAGCCCAGGGGAGTGCAGCTGAAGGAAATCTTTCCTAACCCTTGCCACCCCCAGACCAAGAACAGGGGGAACTTATCCACCCCTGGATGAGCCTCATGTTCAGGTCGGTTAAACCTGAACCCACATCAGAATTGCTAGGGCGGACCCCTGGCCTATGCTCAATAGTGAAGTCAAAGCCTTGTAGACTTATGGACCACCTGAGCAACTTTGGATTCTCTCCCTTCATGTTCATTAGCCACTTTAAGGGCTTATGGTCAGTTTACACAGTGAAGTAGGTCGCATAGAGGTAGGGCCTCAGCTTCCTTAAGATACACACGACGAGAAACATTTTGTCTCTACCGTGGACCATCCGAGCTCTCTTTCCTTAAGCTGGTGGCTAATAAATCCATTTGGGTACTCCTTGCCTTTCTCATCTAATTGTGATAGAACTGCATCTATCCCAGTGTCAGAGGCATCTGTCTGCACAATAAAAGGTAACTTGTAGTCAGGGGCCTTGAGAAGAGAGGCCTGGCATAGGGGGTCTTTTACGCCTTGGCAGGCCCTCTCACACCCCTCAGACCAAGAAACCTTCTTGGGTTTCTTTAGAGTGGTGAGAGCAGTCAGAGGGGCAGATATGGTCCCACAGTCTGCCATGAAATTCCTGTAATACCCAGTGTGGCTTAAAAAGGGTCTCACTATGGTAGGCCAGTCTTGCACTTCTTGTACCTTATTGGGAAGAAGCTGTATCCTCCCTCCACCAACCTCATGCTCAAGGTAGACCACTGAGCCCTGACCAATTTGACAGTTGCTGGCCTTTATGTTCAGGCGGGCCTTTTGAAGAGCCTGCAACACTATTCCTAGGTGTCTCACTTGCTCTTCCCAGGTCGAACTGAAAACTGCAATATCATCCAGATGGTGTCCAGTCAAAGGATCGAAAATAAAGGATCGAATGACCTTTTGCTCGAATACAAAAGAATCGAAAAAAAGGATCGAATTTTTTAAATGTATTTATTTATATATTTTTTTAGTTTAGGTTGGTAAAAAAAAGTGTTTTTAATAAAGAAAGCGGAGGGTTTGGGGCGAACCCCCATAAAAAAAAAAGTGATCCTTTTTTTCCGTCCTTTGACTGTCGAACAAAAGGCATTCGATCCTTTTGTTTTCGAAACTTTGACCTACAACCATCCAGATATGCCAAGCAGAATTCATCCAATCCATTTAGAACATGATTAACTAGCCTTTGAAAAGTGACAGGTGTATTCTTCAACCCAAATGGCATTACCCTGAACTGGTAAAGCCCTTCTGGAGTTAAAAATGCTGTATTCTCCTTGGCGTGTTCTGCAAGGGCAATTTGCCAATACCCTGCAGTCAGGTCAAAAGTGCTGAGGTACCTGGAAGCACCCAGCTCTTGGCAGAGAGTGAGCATCTGTCCCAGTGACAGCATTCAGAGCCCTGTTATCCATGCAGAACCTCAACTCAGACATACCTGCCTTTGGCACCAGAACCACAGGACGGGACCATGGACTACTGGCGTGTTCAATCACCCCTACCTCAAACATCTTATTGACCTCCAACGTGATGTAGGATCTCACTTTATCTGACATCCTATTACCCCAACGTTTGGTAGGTACATTATCTCCAGTGTCAATATCATGTTTGCACAAAGGTGTCAAATCTGGAGTAAGTGAGAACAAGAGAGAGAACTGCCTCAGTAAGGTTCTTACTTCCTCTTGTTGCTCAGGAGCCAGCGGAGGGGCCAATTTGCCATCCGCAATGGAGCCATCCAAAGGGCTACCTTGGAATAAGTCAGGAAGAGGTTCTGATTCCTCCTCTTCTCTGTCTGATGCCAAAAGTAGTGCAGCTATTTCAACCCTAGGGATGAAATCCTTCAGTCTATTTATGTGGAACACTTTTGGTACTTGACCAGGCCTTCTGAGGTAAATTAAATAGTTTACCTCACCTAGTTGCTTCACCACTCTGTAAGGGCCTGACCATTTATCATGTAGGGCTCTAGGCCTGATAGGATTCATGATGAGGACTTCTTGGCTGGGATAAAGAGAACAAGAGAAGCTTTCTTCTCATACCGATGTCTGACCAATGCCTAACTGGCCTTCAGTTTGTCACTGGCCTGAGCCATCAGGAGGACCATTCGTGTCCTTAAACCCAACACATAGTACACTACATTGGTAGTGATGGGAGGAGTAGGGAGTTCCCACCCTTCCTTGACTATGACCAGTGGCCCCCTAACAGGATGGCCAAATAGAAGCTCAAAGGGGCTGAAACCAACTCTCTCTTGAGGGACCTCTCTGTAAGCAAAGAGTAAGCATGGTGACAGGAGATCCCACTTTCTCTTTTGGGATTCTTCAAGAGCCCCAATCATGCTTTTGAGAGTTCTATTAAACCTCTCAACTAAGTAATTTGTTTGTTGATGATAAGCTGATGAAAACCTATATGTGACCCAACACTACTTCCACATGGCTTGTATATACTTGGACATGAAGTTGCTGCCTCTGTCCGATACAACTTCTTTAGTGAAGCCAACCCTAGTAAAGATGCCAAGCAAAGCTTTAGCAACTGACTTGGTAGTCACTGTCTTCAGTGGGATGGCCTCAGGATATCTGGTGGCATGGTCAACCACCAGCAGGATAAACCTTTTGACAGAGGATGTTTGAGGGACAAGGGGAAAAATGGATCAACATGATTTTACCGAACCGAAAGGTGCGACTCACAAAAGTCTTTTTTTTTTTCAATTTTCCACAAATATATATTTGGGGGGGAGACCCCCCACAGGCCCTCCACCTTACCCCTATACATTTTCTATTCACTTTACCACCCCACATATATATATATGTGGAAAATTGGGGGTTGAACTTTTGGGGGTCGAACTTTTGGAAGTAGGTAATTTTGAACAATACCAGGACATACAATGTCTATCCCTACCCTCTCAAAGGGCACTCCCACCACAGGGAGTGGCACCAGTGGAACCTGGATTGTTGCACCATGTTTCCCAGAAATCTAGCAAGTTGCACAACTCATACAAATACCTTCTATCTGAACCCCCATCTTGAGCCAGTATAAATGCATGGATAATATCTCCTTGATATTCTTGATCCCAAGATGACCTGCAAGGGGGACTACATGTGCCAATTTTAGGAGGAAGGGTCTTACTTTAAGGGGGACCACCAGACTCCTATGGTCTCCTTCAGTAGACTCTGTGGGCTCACTATACAGGATCCCACCCTCCCAATGAATCCTATGTTTCCCAGGAGGTTCACCCTCAGACTGGGGACAGATCTGTCTCCTTAGGCCTTCTAAAGATGTGCACTCACGTTGGCCCTTACTAAACTCATCCCTATCAGGACCACCCTCAACCAACAAACTTTGGAGTTCAGGATGGTCATGGGGGTCCATAATATGGAGGTATAAATGCATTCTGTGAAATCTTTCCTAACAGCTGCCATCCCCTCGCCACCTGGGTGGAGACTCTAGGTAGGGTTTTTGTGAGGATTCCTCATATTTCTTGTTATTATGCTTTGTTTGATATTTTTGGGTTTGTGCCATATTCGTATGGACTATATTTCAAACCACGGTCATGCGTTCTTTCAAACTTTGCGCAGTTTGGGAGGATAATGGAATGATAGCCCTCTCTCTCTCTTTACAGGTCTCACCTAACATATCCGTCATGTCTCTGGTTTCTCTTCCATACAACAATTCAAAAGGGAAATCCCTGTAGAGGACTGAGGAGTTTTTCTAGTGGTAAACAAGGCCCAAGTTATCACAATGTCCCAATTCTTTCCATCTGCTTGCACTAATTTCTTTAAGATGTTTTTTAAAGTTTGGTTAAATCTTTCTACTAATCCATTAGTTTGAGGTGATAAATAGATGTGCATACAGTTTTAGAGAATTTCCCTAACTTCGGCCATAAACCCATTGATAAATGTAGATCCTTGATCCATTCAAGTTTTTTGGGGAAATCCTATTCTAGAAAAGAATGCGAGTAAATATTTTAAAATCTGTTGTGAGGTGTTATTTCTTAATGGAAAGGCTTCTGGGTAACAGGTTGCATAATCCAAGACAACCAATGTATATTTATTTCCTAACTTTGAGGTTTCCAAAGGACCTACTATATCCATTCCTACTCCTGAAAAGGGAACGTATATAATAGACAATGATTGTAAGAGGACCGGAGGTGGAATTTGAGTACTGGTTTTCTGACATAGCTAGGGGACACTTGCTGGCAACATTCTTTATGTCTGCATATATTCCTGGCCAATAGAACCTGTAAAAATGTGGGCCTGAGGTTTAGCGGTTCCTAGATGACCTCCTGTTAAACAGGAATGGGCCATTTTTGAAACAATATTCTTATGGCTTTTGGGTATCACAATTTGTGACTGGAGTGTACCCGTTGGTCGTACATCTCCTCTATATAACAGTCCTGATTTTAGGAATAAAAATAGTCCTGTATTTTCTCTTCCCTCATCCTTAGATACCACTAGAAAAAAGAGTTTGGCTAACTAAAGGATCATTTCTTTGAGCAAAGGCCAAGTCAGGAATAGTTTCTTCCAATTCATTAATTGTAGGTGTCTTAATAGGTTCCACAGAAGGTTCTATATCAGCCTCACCAAAACTCTCAGTTCCCCTCTCAGTTTGATCACTATTTATAACTTCTCTTGGCTTTGGAAAGAGAGTCTTTTCCAATGTTCCTTGAGCTATTCTTTCACCAGGTTTAACTTGATATGCTTTCTTCCCATTATGTTGTAACAAGATTGTGACATCACCCCTATAGTCTGGATCAATTAACCCAGCCAATATATCTAAACCATATTGCCAGGCTAGGCTTGACTTAAAGGTGAGTCTGCTATAGGTACCAGTGAGAGGAATAAGAATTACATATGTGGATATCAATGTTCTGTGTCCGAGTTGAACTAATTCCCCTCTGCTACTTTAGATATCAAATCCTATAGATTGTTCAGTAGCAATAGTAGTACTGGAGGCTCTTTTACTAAGTTTCTCAAATTTAAGGGTTCCGCAACTTGTATAAATTGATTCCGATCCCACTCTGACACCATATTTGAGGGGTCAGAAATGTGAGGCTGACAACTTGGTAAAGGTTTTTCACATGAAGCTATTTTATTAAATAATAAGTGTTTGATAAACGCCTCACTATCCCTAACCTAAAGAAGATTTCCCTACCTACAAATGAACTAAAGGAAAACACTATAACAAAAGAAATATGTCCCTTACACTTGTACATATATAACACTTATAAAGGTAATACATGGCAATTCAATTATAACAGAAATAACAGTAACATTCAACCTAAATCTAATAACAGTGTATCATTGAAACCTGGGTCGGATCCCCTTCCCCATATTCAAAGCAGGAATTTCAATTAAAGGTTAAAAATAAAAAACATCTGGTGAAGTGCGGTGCTAAGTGTGGTGCTGTCTCGCTGTCACTCCCCACCGCTGCTCTACCTTTGTTACTTGGATTGCCTGCCCTTCTCGCAGCAACGGACTTCCTGGTGATTCAATTGGCTGAACGCAAAACGGTACACGTGCACCATTTCAACCAACAAGAACAAGAACTCTGTTACCCTGTTACCCTGATATGAATACAGTGACTGTTATTCATTCCTGTTCTCACTACTCCTATGTTTCATTTGTCCATAGAGGCCTGAGCCCGCCTCCCTTCCCAGCATCCTACTTCACAAGCATGCCCACGCAGTGGCGCACGTGCAGTGGTGAAGTGCGGTGCTAAGTGTGGTGCAGTCTCGCTGTCTAGCGAACTAGTGTACAGCGTGGGCGGCGCCCGCTCTTAGGTAGGCTTTCATTCCTCTTAGTGTGCTAAACAAATAAGTGTCATCTTATTCTCAGTGAATATCATGGTCCTTCGTAAATACACCCTGAAAACAGGTATGCTGGGAGTTATTACGGGACAGCCTGCTGCTGTGGCCCGTTCATCCCTAAAGCAATCTGTATTACCCTTTGCTATCCCAGTTTGCACAAAACTACAACGATCTCAGTCCCTTACTTCTGATGTCCAATTTAATTCTAATGCAAATGCCCCTAAAAGAGGAACAGACCTGCTGATGACCTTGTAGACAATGGCGCCGACTGTAGATAGCACCTTGGTCTCGACAGCTACGGTCTCCGCTGAGGGGCCGCAACTACTGTTGATAACGCAGGACATTAGCTCTAGACTGGCTATTCCTAATACAGCCATCCAGGTCGAGATCCATAATCCCCCACCACAGTCGGAAACAACTGCTCTAGCATTGAAAGCGTAGAGAGTAATGGCTGCATTAGGGAGGTCACCGATACAACAATGGAATTGGCATGTCTTGTAATAGAAACACAAACTATCATGTTTACAAATCCAACCATGCAAACCCCTTGCTCCTCTGACCAAGATACTATATATACACCCTAGTATTACTTCACAACTGAAAGAAAAGTCAGCCTCAATCATGGAACCCGTGCGGTGCTCGGTGGCAGCTCAAGTAAACCGGCGCCAAGCCTACGAGCGATTGCGTATAACAGGCGAAGTGGACGAGGATGATATGGAATTCTTGACTTCATCAAATAACTCCTCCTGTACCACTTCGGATGTGTTATATATTTTCTCGAATACCGGTGACTTGATACAACTACAAGAAGATACTGTACATAACACCACCATTATTCAAAAATACTCCCTCCCCCAACCCACTCACCTTAATCCTGCACTATCCCCAGTGCTGTATAAACCCCAGAATCAAACTGTAAATTAATCGCTATCATTTATAGCGCCTACTCCTCGGCGCACAAGATTCTTAGAAGCTGACCAAACTTCAAAATTTGAATTCATAAATCCCTAGATTAGCGACTTTAATTTCTGGTAGCACCAGCACTGAACAATACATTGAGTGCAATGAATACAGCTCTGCTAACTATAGCAAAATTATATGAGGTATTAGATAGTAAGGTGTCCCACCAAACACAGATTTTAGAACATTATTTTGGTAAGGACCTCACCACTGTAATTGAGAGCCAGGCTCTTCCCAATGGTACCCAGCATGTAATCAATACACCTGGAGATTTTAAGTCTCACATTTAAGAACAGGCCACACCAAACTTCAAATTCTAAACCTATAGAAGTGTATCAATCTATCATAGTGCAAGAAACATCAGATTCTCTAAATCCTGTATCTATGCAGGTCATTACTGATGATGCCATGCAACCATCGGTTGATTCTGGCTTGGCACAAAATCCAGCTAACATTTTTGACATGTTTACTTCATCTTCATCTGTACCGACAAATAAAGTGATAACCATTCAACGCTCGAGAAAAGAGTGGAAAAAAATCATTGTCCCAAATCTCGAGACAAAGTACGAAAATTTATCAAAATGTCCTCTCGATTAGAGAAGCTCGCTGAGCCATCAGTCCCTGGAAAAACTATCAACCTGACTCCATCAGTACCATCATACAAACCGCTTAATGACTAAGTGGCCCTAACAGAACAGACCCCTAGGACAAACACTCCATTCTTATCTATGATTCCACCCAAAACTGCACCGGTGCCAACTATGAGGCTCAATACCAATGTCAGAGAGCACACTGACAATGTACCTTCAATGTCTCTAACGTCTCATTTAAGCTCGAAGAAGGAAGTTGAGACAATAATTACTCAGCTTCGAGAGGAAATAAGAGCCTCTATTAACGCATACACAATGCATTCTCCTCCAACATCACAACTAGTATCTTTACCTCATGCAGAGACTGCCCAGACTGCAATGACCATGACCACGAAATCTCCTAGAAATATAGCGGATAAATCTGGTGTTGAAAAGCTCAACCATCTTGTAAATGCTCAAGTCCTTATTGACAATAACTAAAATCACGAGAAAATTCTTGAGAATGAGCTATCGATACAGCTGCAGAATCAATCGAGCTCTTTATTGAAATCAGCCCCTGATCATAAAATTCGCCTAGAGCCACTATCCCAATTTACAACTAATGCACAAGAACTAAGAGAATACATAAAGGCTTCCATTGACTCCTAACTGCTCGATTTTAATTCAACTAACAGGGATAGTAAATCGGCAACAGTACCCACGCTTCATGAGTGAAGTGTGGTGTCACAAGGTCCCAGCTCGGCAAGTGAGCAACAGAATCAAAGACAGAATATACAAATGACCAACAATCCACATACATGCAAACTATTTGCTACACCTCAGAATCCATGTACTACTAACAAAATGCCGCTTTACTCTCTTAATCTGAAATGTCGCCCCTCACCATTCTCAACATATGTTCTTAATAGAACAAGCATATTGAACATATGTAATGACATTTCATTTTTGAAAGAGTTAACTACTACCGATATCGAGCTGGTGGAGTTTGCAAATCAGGATGAATTATCAGATGTCAAAATACATGTGCGCTCAGCTATAGTGTTCAATCTACTTTGGCAGGCAAGAATGTCCCTTTTTGACCTAGGCTTCATTCTAACTCAAGATACCAACCCGAACACTCACAAAACCGAAAAGGCACAAATTATGATATATCATTCCTAGCAAAATGATATATCTAAAATAGCAATTCCCAGACAGACATCTCTAACTTCAGGGTTAAAAGAGTATAGTCCTAACTCATAACAAGCGTGCAGAAAAGATATACTAACTCTTCTCTGCTGGAATACCAGGGGCTATACTCACTTCATAAACTCAGTCTCAAGTGATCTAGGGCGCTTTGATCTGGTTGTATTACAGGAGACATGGCTTACGGTCACTCCAATTTGGGCCTCGCACACAATTGGTTCATCTTATCATGTTAAAAATTTGATAGGGCGTCCCTCTGGCGGCCTTCTGATAACAGTCAAGCATGATAGTGGTTTTAATGTTGTACAATTTCCATCTCCATCGCCCTACCTGCAAGCAGTGAAATTAACTCGTGGTAGCACAAGCTAGCCATTATTAACATATATTTAAGTAGACAGAACCTATCAAATTAAATGTTTTTTTATGTATTTGTCTTGCCATTTAGATAACATTATTGCAGATCCTAGTATAGTGTGTACCATCATTCTTGGTGACTTAAAACTCCACCTTTTACCAGACGATAATGATAAATATACTACTGATGAACAATTGTGGTGTAAAATCATGCGAGAAAGAGGGTTTGTGATGGTGAATTACACTGTCTGTGGAGATGTGCCTGCTCGCCACACCTGGTCATCTGGCACGCGCAAAGCTATCATAGATTACATATATATAAGCAAGAAGTGATTACCACACATCCAGACCATGACTGTAACACCCTCCACCACGAGTGATCACAATAAACTCATTTTGCATTTTGAATTCCCCTCTGGTCAACAAATATTGAGGGAAAATGCTCATCTTCAATCTCTTCGAGTGAATAACAGTGGCACCCGTTTAAATTGGAACCCTAAGAAATTAGAACATAACAAACAGATTCTAACTGAATCCTACAATTCCTTGGCATCCAATACTCCCAAGTGTTATGTTAGCATGATGCACATTTTTAAACAAATACAAATGCCTGATTCCACCTGCAGGCATAAATCCCAGCATATTTATGATCCCGAACTTCAACGCAAAAAAGCGAAACTTAGACAAGCCATACGCAATGTTAGACATGAACCAGTACTATCTAGAACCGAGTTAAAAAGGAACCTGAAAGCCACTTATAGGCACTGGTTGAAAAGTCAAAGGCACCTCCAATATCAAAAAGATGGTGAAGAAATGTTGAGACAAATAATCACTAAATCAACTAGTGGTATATGGAATTGCTTAAACATAGCCACTTCAAGAACACAAGCGGCTGTACTTATCTCTGCCGTTTCAAATGATAAATGACACAAGTATTTTAAAGATCTTTATGACTCACCATTTCCAAACTTTCATTGGGGTTCCCTGAACTTGGTTTCAACTCATGTCTTTCCGTTTGAACTACGCAGTTATACTAGATTGTATTAAAAATCTTAGCCGATCTAGAGCGAGCGGCCCAGATGGCCTACACAACAGGATGTTAAAAGATCATCCCCATGAATGGAAGTCTATTCTCCTTCGAATCTTCAAGCACATTTTTGACGAAGGCGAAATACCTAACACATGGAGACGCTCCATCATCGTTCCAATCTTTAAGAAGGGTGACAGGGCTGACCCTGCAGCTTATCGTCCAATCGCTCTTCTCGACTGCCCAGGAAAAATATTCGCCCGGCTTGATTTGAAACAGTTCAATTTATGGCTTGACTTGAATGAATTGCGTGATCCATTTCAAACGGGATTTTTGCCCGACCTAGGTACTGCAATAAATGTTATTACCTTGAATTTGATTATTCATCACGCCCGACAGCGAAAACAAGCCAAACATATGGCTTTTATCGATTTCCATATGGCATTTGATGCGGTTCTCCGTGAGTTATTATATAAAAAACTCATGGACAAAGGCTGTCCCTGGTTTATTTTGAAGTGGATCATTCAATTGCATTCAAATACATCTATACAGATTAGGTTAAACCATGAAGGCTTACTATCACAACCAATTAAAACCGCACGTGGCCTAAAACAGGGCTGCTTACTAGCATCAGCAATATTTAATTTTTTCATTTCGGATATAGGCCAAGAATTTGCTTCCACCATCACAGACTCTCCAAAGATTAATGATGTCCAAATAAAACATCTACTCTATGCAGACGACATGGTTTTGTTATCTAAAACTGCAAATGGTCTTCGTGCTTTGCTAAAAAACGTAGACAGCTATTCAGCAGCAAACTGCATAACTGTTAATATATCTAAAACCAAAGTAATTCAATTCGGTACAATAAAAGAGCGTTCCACTGCCCATCGGTGGCCGCTACAAAAGACAATCTTAGATACAGTATCATCATATATATATCTAGGAACTTTTGACACGCATAAACTGAACACCAATACCGATGATCATCGTGTTAAACAAAAATTATTAACAGCAGTGTCTCAAGCCCGTTTGATTAAAATCAAGTACTGCAAGTTTTCCGTGATCCCAATAATAACTTATTACAAACAAATATTTGTTCCAGTCGTAACGTATGGTACTGAGGCAACCTTGAAAAAATCATATAATTACTGGACAGTCATCAAAGGCTATTATTGGAAACGAGTCTTAAATCTGCCATTGTCACAGCCGATATGTATTGTGAGACATGAACTGGGTCTGCTATCTCTATATGCCATTTGTAAATGGAAAATCTGCTCACTATGTAGGAAATGTGTACTATTACAGGGCAAGTTTGGTTTAATCAACATCATTGCGAACTACCTCTTATTCTCAACAGATGTATTTCCTTTGACTTGGAGAACAAAAGCGCAGGAAATCATGAGTGAAACAGGTATATCGATATCATTATTTTTAGAGAATCCAAATAAAGCCAAAACGCGCCTGTGGGAGTATGATTGGATACAAAAGCGTAGTGCTAGCACACGATATCGCACATTTAACGATACTCCCTTTCACATGAAACGATATGGCACAATTGAAAATTATTTGATGATCTTCCCTCGTTCACGATCACGAGATGACTTCCTGCGCTATCGGTTGAACATTTGGCCAACTCATGAAGTCTTGCATAAACGTCAATTAATACCTGCGCGTGAATTACCCTGTCGATTTTGTAAATTAGCTATAGAAACGTTGAAACATCTTTGCACAATATGCCCATTGTTACTTAATCAAAGAATTATATATTTTAAACATCTATTAAAGGATCATGTCATCACTACCAGTGATAGACTATGGGAATTACTATTCCATACCAACAGACAGTCAGTAAAATATGCTATTCTTAATTACTTGTATAGTTTGAAAATCATGGACAAGAGAACAATTCGGAGTAGACTGTAACCAGTTAATTTATTATATTTATTTTGTTTTCTTTTAATCCTTTTTTCCTTTTCATTATAATATGCTCGAAGCGTTGCTCTTTTATCTTGTTTTGAATTTTGGGGCCATAGATGCTGTTGTTTTTAGAATAGTTATGTATACTTTCTTTCCTGAAGCATTTAGATATGTCATATTAACAAATTCTTCCCTTTTATGATTGTATAATTTTCAAATGTTATGAATGATGAAAAGAATTTTAAACCTTTTTTCTCTTCTGTAACTGTATTTGTTTAAAAATCAAGTTTACTTGATTAAAACAACTTATAATTAAAAAAAAGAAACTTCTGTTTTGTAACAAAGTTATAAGGTTCTCCTTGTGTCAAATGGTATTCCACTTGCTCTTTAACCAACAGTTCAACTGGACGACAAGTCTTTAAACCATGTGAAAAGTCTTAATATCCTCAGGTATTAACAACAGTTCAACATGACACTTTCTTTGTAGGAAATAGACAAACACCTTCCTAATTCTTCTGTATCAACAAATTAGGTTTTGTCAAGAGGATCCCAAAAACACTTGTAGTGAACTTGTCACTTCTGCAATTTTTCTGCGCAACATTTAACCACAGGTCTATATCTATATTTCTTCTGGGTCCTATAACCTGCCTGTAATACCACTAGAAAGTTCATGTTCTGGTATACTCGCCTGACAGAATGAAAAACAAACACTACTATAAATGTTCTGTGGTGAGGTTTACTTCAAGTCCTTTTGCAAAAAGACTTCAACTTCCAACAACATCACAGTACACAACTAGTCCTGGAATAACAGGATTTACATTGGTGCTGTTTGTTCCACTTTATTTACCCTGGGCAATGCAGGTTAGAGTTCTCTCCTTCTGGACTTCTTCTGCCAGAAGGGCTTCTCTCCTTCCACTCTTATTTCCCACTTTCAAAACAAATAACTGCAAAGAATGTTCCTTTATCACATTTGCCTCCCTTGGGCTTAGGAAATGCGTGTAAATGTCTCTCTCAACTATTGCCTTCTTCTTACAGTGGAATAAAGGTTATAAGTAGCTTGCTTCTGTATTGCCCTCTTTTGACTTTGGCAATGATTGTTAAAATTAGCATGCTCAAGTATTACCCCCTCTTGGCTTGGGCAATGATGGCTATGATGAGCTTGCTAAAGTATTGCCCCCTCTCTGTATTGGCAAATTCCTTGACCTTGTAAGCAATAGTTATAACCTTTTCTTTCTCTTCTTATCACAAAGTTCTTGTTCCTACAATTTGACTTCTTAACATCAGTTTGTTATTCAAAATTACTTTCAGTAGCTAGCAGTCGTTTACGAAGCATACCTGGGTTACCCGTTAATGGTAAACTCACCAGTGTTTGAAAACGTGTCAGCTCAAGCCACTTCCACTGCTTGTTCTGCCTCTACTAATGCCTCTGGCACATCAGTCTGCTTTGGTTTGTTTTCGTGGCCCACGACATTCGGAAATGAGCGTTCCTCACTCCCAGTGAACACCGGTGCTCGCCAGCCACCGAGACACAAAACGCTCCAGGAGAGCTTCTCTCTCCAGGTGGACAGCTTGCTTCCCCTATGCTTTCTGCTGCGCAACCTCTGCAAATAAGGCCATCAATGTTAGAGACCCTCTCAGGACCCATACCCACAATATAGATAGTGGCGGTTCCGGAATCTAGATTTTATTTCTGCTGCAAATGCGACCCACAGGCTCTGCAACTGCTCCACCTCCTGCTTCTAATGGCCTGCATCAAAGGGGGCCTTATATATTCAAATGTCCCACTCAGGTTTGGGCCATTAGAATCACTAGACTGCAGCTTGCAGTCCAATGCCTCAGAGTCCATCTTCCTTGTCCCAGTACTGAGAGCATTGTGGGACTTAAAGTCCCAAATGTTCTTTTTATCTTGTCCATCAAGGACTTCAATTCTACAGTAAGCCATTACAATTGTAGGGTCTCTTATGGAAGTGTCCGGAATTCCAAACCAGCCCATTCTGTATCTATTTGTTCCCGATATGGTGTTGTCTCTACAACAGCCCGTCGCTGGAAAATTCCTTGTAGATTGCAGGACAGAGCACATATGCAAAATACTACAGTTCCCAGCGGGCCCTGCGCAAACGTCTGTTTGATTACGTCACAGTCCCCCATGATCGAAAGGCAAACGCTGGATGCAGAAACTTCGCTTCTCAACTGTTCTATGCATCGGAGGAAGAGGCTGCTTGTGATTTCATTCTGGTTTTCTACTCTGTTGGCTACCTTCAGGCTTTGCTTAACAGACTCTTATTTTGGATTTATTTGTCATGTTTTGGTGAACACTGGGGTTGCTTTTCTGGATTATTGACCTTTCTATTCTCTGGATAGTCTTGGATTGCCCTTTTGGATTAGCGCTACGTACTTCACATTTTGCTTTTTTCAACGATGCAGAATGTCGTCCTGGATTGTTTACATACTTTACCTTTTGTTTTTAATGTGGCTCAGAACGTCGCCGTGGAGTGCTTTGTTTTTTCTTTTGGGCTTTTTACATACCAGTTTGCACACCGGACAACTGCTGTTTCCTCAAGTCACCATCTCATCAAGTGATCAGCCATTCCCGTTTAGCCCTCAGGTATTTCCATTGCAACAATGGTTAGGTGGGGGTTTTGGTTGTATACAAATTGTTCGTTTTACAATTGCTCGAATTACAATTGATCTTTTCACAATTGACCGAATTGTGAAGGTCAATTGTAACATATATGCGGGGGGAAACCCCCCAAAACCCCCACCCAACGCAAAACCCCCCAAAACCCCATATATATATATACATATATATAAGAACATCCGCATATGGCAAAAACGAATAATTAGTGAATTCAAATGGAGCCAAGTGTAAATAAATATATTAACATTGATGTGTAACTGCCTTTATATTATGAGCACTAGGCACTTTATTAAAGCACTAGGCACCTTAGTAACACTAATGGGATATTAACATTGATGTGTAACTGCCTTTATATTATGAGCACTAGGCACTTTATTAAAGCACTAGGCACCTTAGTAACACTAATGGGATATTAACATTGATGTGTAACTGCCTTTATATTATGAGCACTAGGCACTTTATTAAAGCACTAGGCACCTTAGTAACACTAATGGGATATTAACATTGATGTGTAACTGCCTTTATATTATGAGCACTAGGCACTTTATTAAAGCACTAGGCACCTTAGTAACACTAATGGGATATTAACATTGATGTGTAACTGCCTTTATATTATGAGCACTAGGCACTTTATTAAAGCACTAGGCACCTTAGTAACACTAATGGGATATTAACATTGATGTGTAACTGCCTTTATATTATGAGCACTAGGCACTTTATTAAAGCACTAGGCACCTTAGTAACACTAATGGGATATTAACATTGATGTGTAACTGCCTTTATATTATGAGCACTAGGCACTTTATTAAAGCACTAGGCACCTTAGTAACACTAATGGGATATTAACATTGATGTGTAACTGCCTTTATATTATGAGCACTAGGCACTTTATTAAAGCACTAGGCACCTTAGTAACACTAATGGGATATTAACATTGATGTGTAACTGCCTTTATATTATGAGCACTTGGCACTTTATTAAAGCACTAGGCACCTTAGTAACACTAATGCGATATGACCATAACATTGACGCAATCCAAATGTGACATAAGGCACGCATTGGTAAAAAGACAGAATTAACAAAGATATTTTGCTGTTTGTATTAGGCCTGTTCTAACCTCCAAATGGGTGCGTTATGTATGAATAGAGTAATAATATCTATTATTTAAGATACTTCCAACATGGCACCCATGTAAACAGGGAATGGTTTTAAATACACTGTTCAATGGAAAGTAAAGAAGGACAACATCATTTGTAAAATGATAAAAAAAAGAGAAACCTGTCTTCTATGTTCACAATCTGACAAAGCCCGTAAGGGTGAAACGCGTAATTGTTTGTTCTCTCCTGACCTGCTTGTCCACCGTGATTTGCAAAATAAATGACGTTTGATGGAGATACTTTCTTTGCATCTGGTTGATTTCTATCTGTGAGGAGAGTGCCGCCTAAAAAGCTTTAACCAGCTTTTACCTTTCGTTGTTTTCGAGATATATATATATATATGGTCAATTGTGAAAAGGTCAGTTGTGACCCTTTAAAATCGGTCAATTGTTCATTCGAACAATTGTAAATGAACAATTTGGGTAATACCGGGGTTTTGCCACTTTTCTCATATTGATAACCACCTCTCTCTCTTCATTCACAGCTGTGGGTTAACCGGTGGTGCTTCCTGCTTCCATGCTTCCTTCTGTGCAATTACTCAGCCAGTAGAGTTAGAATAGCATTCTCTAGCTGCCTGATCGCAGTGAAGGACATTAGGGCATGTGGAATCCTGGTTCTGACTGAATCTGACATTAAATCGCTGACAGATTGCGAAAAACCTATACCAGGTGCACTGATGGAGGGCATCCCGGAACCCCTTGCAGAACTAGCTCAGGCTATCACGGCATTGAGGGCCGACATGACGGCCGCCAATGTAACCATACACCAACGCCTTGAACTTTTACAAAGTGCTCAACAACCTCTTCCACCAGATGATGATTTTGTTGTGGAGGCTTCTGTTGCTCTGCCTGTTCCAGCTGTGGAAATTCCAAACGCTCCTATGTATGTTCCAACCAGGTTTCCCTTGGCCTCCCAGGAACGTTTCATGGGGATCCAAGGAAGTACTGTACCTTTTTGAACCAATGCAAATTGCATTTTTTGTGTATGCCCACGGCTTTTTCCGATTCCACCACAAAGGGTGGCTTGGCTAATCTGCTACCTGGGTAATCCACTATTAGAGGGAAATAGTCCTGTGTTATATAATTTTGATAATCTGGTCATGGAAATGTGTAAGGTTTTATACATTGGATTCAAATTCCAAGCCAGTGACCTTGAACCCCTTGAATTAACCCAAGGGAATGACCACGGGGCCTTAATTTAGGTAGCGTGTCATGCAGGTAGATGGGAAACAGAATAACTCTGTACTCAAATAATCAGACCAACTCAGGAAGATGGCAAAGTTTGTTTGACTGTTTTAATATCAATTATCTAAAACAGGGTGTTACAACGGACATCAACGGACGTTGCACAGCGTTCTCTCAAAGCATTTCATAAAAAACAGTACTAATATAGCAAAAACCTGTCATAAGTGACGTCATACTACGTGGCAAATAAGAAAAACCTATGGGGATTGTGGTTAGCTGAAGGGTAACATCTAAGTATACTTTCTATAAGGGGTCAGGTTGTGGTTGGGTCTCTACAGTCAGGTAGACAACTCATGCCCACCCCTAGTGCAAGTCAACTTCATCAGTAACTAGAAACACAGTACTCTATTGGCTCTCAAACTATAAGGCCTTTCATTATATGGCCCTCCACAATAGGTTGGCATGCCCGTGCCTTTCTGGAACATTCGATTCACTTAGCAGCATGTGAGATCAGACCCAGGTGCCAGGGGGTAGACTGAACTATACCTCCCCACCCAATTAGCCCATCATCTCTCATCAACCATGCCTTCTGCCATGCAGACTGTCTTTGAACTTGGCATTGCAAGGTATTCTCCTTACTGGGAATATAAGGGAGTGTGAGCACACGCTTATCAAAGTTCTGGACTGCGTGCCCATCCATAGATCACGTTACAGGAGACCACAATTCGGCCCATTTTATAGCATTTAATTGTCTTGAATTAATAAACTTGGCACTCATGGTGTTCTTTCTTTGCCCCTTAACGAGGGATAATTCCGCTTCTCACATTCACTGTTCTTTGAGGATAGATAACCAGTTCTTGGCTGCCTTCAGTCTTGACAACAGGCCAGACAGTCCTTCTCTCTTCTTCCATGCTCCCAGCTAATTCTTTGCTGCAACGTATTCTTCAGCCCTTCTCTTCATGGTCTGAGCTTACTAAAATTGGGACACTGATGTCCAGCTTCCATATAATGGTGGCCTCACCTGCAGTCTATTCACTACGTATAGCCAGTTTCTATGATCACTTAGTCTACTTGCGTTGCTGCAGCTGTACATTAAACGGCTTGCTTTTTCTATGGTGCTTTTCACACGTGCTATCTTCGTTTTGCACATTTATTTATTTTTGCATTTTTAAAGCTCTCACACAGCCCACGGGCATCGAGGCGCTGTTACAGGAATTGTTTTAGTTCCATATTTATAACATGCTTAAATAACCAGAGGTTTCTAAGCGTGGACCCGGGGATCGAACCTTTGTCGATTCGTGTCATTTTGCTTCCAAGGCGAACACGTTGCTGCTGAGCTATCCTCCCGGGAAAGTTTACTCGATTATTTACTTTGTCATCAGTTTCTATAAGGTCCATACATTCGTTTCATCAGCCAGTCTTCTCAGTGTGTCACGCTCGTTTCTTGTGACATCATTAAATTCTCTTTCTCTCTTTTTCATATTCCTTTGGGGATCTCCTCCATGAGATTATCATCTCTTCTGGGATACATTGGATATGGTTTTCTTAGTGGATACCTTTTCTTGAAGACTCGACGAGGAATAGTCACAACTGCTGGCGACAAACATGGAATTATTTCATGCTTCTAGCATACAGGTAGTAGGGGGGCGGGACTTCCTGCAGAGGCAGTTGGCTGCTCCTCTACAGGAAGTCTGGACTATTAGAGTACATTGCCCACTTCAATCAGCTAGCAGCTGAAACCACTTGACCAGAAAATAAAAAGGTGTCTGCGTTCTAAGGAAGATTGAATTATATGCTTAAAGATGTCTTGTACCCTGATTTAGTGGACCTAGTATTGCAGATTGACTCCCGTTGGATGGAACGCTGGGGTGAGACACCTAGACCTCTGTCCTGCACCACTGTACCCCAGTCGTCAACACCCCCTGTAACCTCAGAATCCTCTCCCATCCTATGCAAATAGGTGGGGTTTGTGGTCCTCTGACGGTTGCTGAAAGAGAACGGCGTTGTGCCACGAATGCATGTTTATACTGTGGACAAATAGGGCATTTCATTAAGGATTGTCCCAAAAGACCGAAGAAATCAACTGCTTTTTGGAGCACTCATCCTTAATTCGAGGGATCAGATTGAGCCTGTTACATGAATTGCCCCTCAAAAGCTTTTCTGCTGGTAAAACACATTTTTTGGCCCCTGCTCGCCTCACCGTACCCAGACAGAGCACACGCTCTGTTACGTTCCTTATAGATTCTGGTGCAACAGGCAATTACATCGATATCACCTTGGCACATTCTCTGAACTTACCACTCCAAGGCAAATCGGAACTTGAACCTGTTCGTGCTGTAGATGGCACTGCATTGACTTCAGGACCCACCCATCAACAGACCAAGGTCGGACCATCAAGACCACATTGTTTTTAACCTTATCGCAGCACGCCAATTCAGCATCATACTAGGCATACCATGGTTGTATCTACACAACCCTTCGATTGATTGCATTCAACATATCATCCATTTCCATTTCTCCTTCTGTCAAGAACATTGTGGAATAAAAGATACCTTGGTTAAAATACCCTATGAGGCTTTGGTATCTATTGGCCATATTATAAGGGTAGACACAAGTAAGCCTAAGGGGGAAGAAAGAGCATGCACCCCAGAGGCCTGCGCCACCAATACTGATAGCATGGCGTACTATCGTGTTAAGGCGCATTGCGCAGCTGCAGACAGGCACGTGAACATTGGTGGCCCATCTGATCCCAACTCCATTTGGTGGCCGGAGTGGACATGGTCCGTGCACGGAGGCCGGTATTCTGGTGGAATACAAAGATTTCCTTGATGTATTTTACAAACAACAGGCAGAACATCTGCCACCGCATCAGGCTTATGATTGTCCTATAGATATAGTACCGGGAGCCAGTACTCCATCTGGGAAGTTCTATTCAACACCGAAAGAGGACCTGTTTTTGAAAGATTATATCACCAAATCCTTACAAAATGCCCATATCAGACATTCTTGCTCCCCTGCTACCAGTCCCATATTTTTTCGGACCGAAACGGCAGGGTGACCTGACACCTTGTGTAGATTATAGAAAGGTAAGCCAGATCACGGTAAAGAATCACTACCCGATCCTTCTCATCTCAGTGCTGTTAGACCAGCTATGTCGGGCAGTTTTTTTTACAAAACCCGGCCTCAGAGGGGCCTATAACCTGGTCCGCCTGCCTTCTGGGGATGAGTGGAAAACAGCTTCCTGTACTAGATATGGCTTCTATGAATACCAGGTGATGCCTTTCGGCCTCTGTAACTCCTGCAACTTTTCAAAGATTTATGAATAAAATATTCCACAATATCCTACATGTGTTTGCCATCATTTATCTTGACGATATATTGATCTACTCCTTGTCCTATTCCAGTAATGTTCAACATGTATCTGAAGTATTACATTGACTGCACCAACATGCCTTGCATGCAAAACCGGAAAAAGTGCCTCTTTCATGTGCAGGAATTACAGTTCCTGGGATTTCGTCTTTCTGCAGATGGTGTCTCCATGAGCCCCACTAAAGTGAATGCAATCTTACATTGGCCCTTTCCTACAACATTGAAATCTCTACAAACCTTTTTTGGGTTTTCAAATTTTTATCAACGCTTCATTCATGGTTTTATGCTATTTCGGCTCCTTTAACATGGCATACTAGTCCCACAATACCTTATGTTCGGTCTTCTGAAGCACAACAGGCTTTTGACTCCTTCAAGTATGCATTCACTTCAGCGCCAGTCCTACAGCATCCCAACCCTGAATACCCATATATCTTAGAGGCAGACGCCTCGTCATTCGTTCTGGGTACCATTCCAAGCGGATTCATTGTCCTGTATTTCGGGAGGTGTTCTCCTGCCTTGGTTTCCGGATACAGAACTGCCTTCTGAACATGTCATTGGTCTCTGTACTTCTCTACCCTCACCCTTTTTGTCTATCAAGCTGTGGTCTTCATCTCATATTAATGAATTAGACAATATGAATGTTAGCTACCAGGACGGTTTCTGTATATCCACGGCCGTCTCTTCATTCCCACATCAGCCACTCGGCGACAAGCAATGGAATGGTCCTATGATGCCAGGATTCATGGCTGCCTGGGAGAACTAAGACCCTGGCTATACTAAACGCTGGTGTTGGTGGCCCAAGATGAAACAAGACACGGTAGATTATGCCTTAACATGTGCCATATGTGCCCAGGCAAAATATATCTGAGGGAAACCTTTTGGGTTGTTACAAGCAATGCCAATACCACACAGGCCTTGGTACATGATCACTCTCGACTTCATAACAGACCTCCCACTGTTAGATCATAAAGACACAATCTTAGGGGTTGTAGTGAGCTTCAAGAAGATGGTTCACTTTATTCCGTGCTTGGGTCTTTCCACTGCTCCGGTGCTGGCTGACTTGAACGTTCGCCACGTGTTTTGTCTCTTTGGTCTTCCTTCAATAATTGTTTCTGATCAAGGTACCCAGTCTACCTCTCAGTTCTGGTGGGCGCCTACTGCCCTTATGGGTATCGATGCACGATTTTCCTCGGCCTACCATCCTGAATGCACGATTTTCCTCAGCCTACCATCCTGAAACCGATGGACAGACCAAACGAGTCAACCAAACCTTGGAACAGTTCTTGAGATGTCTTTGTTTGCAACATCACAAAACTTGGTTATCAGTCCTGTTCATGGCAGAATGTGCATATAACCATGCTGCTCATTCATCCACAGGTTATTCTCCATTTATGCCCTGTGTGGCCAACATCCCTGTAACTTGCCGCTCCTCGAGCCGCCCAGCTCATTAGTTCCTGCAACCAATTCTTGTGTCCTACATCTCAGGGACATTCAAGTTTATAGTCTCTTCCAATTTGAGAGCCGCTCAGCAATGGGTTCATTTTTCTGCTGATTTCCATTACCAACAAGCACCACAGTACCAATCTGGTGACTTGGTTTGGCTTTCTACCCTCCATTTGAAGATTCCTGGGTCTCGCAAGTCGCTGCCTCATTTTGATGGACCATGCAAGATCAAATGTCCCATCAACCCTGTTGCTTATTGGCAGGTTCTCCCTCACGCTTGGTGCATTCATCCTGTGTTTCAAAAATCGCTTCTGAAACCATGTGCTCCTGCTACTCGCTTACCTACACGCCCCCTTCCACTTCGCTTGGACAACTCTGAGGAATACGAGGTTCGTTCGATTCTTGATTCTCGTATTTCCAATGGGTGTTTGTACTACCTTGTTGACTGGAAGGGTTATGGAACCGAAGATAGAATTTGGGAACCCTATGGTAATGTTCACGCACCTCACCTGGTAGCTCGCGTTCACATTTATTTATTGTTTGCTTGTTAGGTGCTTATACAGCAATGTTGCATAATGTTACATCCAGACCGCCCTCAGGGTCCACGGGCATTGGGGTGGAGTTCTGTCAGGAATTCCACACCAGCCCATTCTGTATCTATTTGTTCCAGATGTGGTGTTTTCTCTAGAACAGCCCATCGCTGGAAAATGCCTTGGCGATTACAGGACAACGCACATAAGCAAAAGACTACAATTCCTAGCAGGCCCTGCACAAAAGCCTATTTGATTACATCACAGACCCCCATGATTGAAAGGCAAACGCTGGATGCATAAAGCTTGGCATTAGTCGTAGAACGTTGCTTCTCAACTGATCCCCCTGTCGGAAGAAGGAGCTGCTCGTGATTTGACTCTGGTTGGCTACCTCTGTACTACGAGCCTTGGCTTTGCCTAACGGAGTCTGCTTTTGGATTTCCTTGTCAGTTTTGGTGAACACTCTGAGTGCTTTTCTGGATTACTGAACCTTTCTATTCTCTGAATTTTCTTGGATTGCCCTTTTGGATTATTACTACGTACTTTACATTTTGCTTTTTTCAACACAGTACTTCGCCCTGGATTGTTTACATACTTTACCTTTTGTTTTTACTCTGGCGCTTAACATCGCTGTGGAGAGCTTTTCTTTTCTTTTGGGCTTTTCTTATGGAATGGTTCTACTATTTACATACCCATACCAGCACGCACACCGGACAACTGCTATTTCGTCAAGTCAACATCTCATCGAGTGATCAGCCGTTCCCATTTAGCCCTCAGGGATTTACATAGCGAGAAGGGTTAGGTGAGGGTTTGGCCACTTTTCTCATATTGATAACCACCTCTCTCTCTCCCTTCACAGATGCGTGGTGCCGGTGGTGCTTCCTGCTTCCTGCTTCCTTTATTCTTTCTTCTCAGCAATCACTCAGCCAGTAGGGTTAGAATTGTATTCTCTAGCTGCCTGATTGCAGTGAAGGACATTAGGGAATCTGGAATCCTGGTCCTGACAGAATCGGACATTAAAACTCTGACAGGAAGTTATTGGAGGGGTTCTCCCAATTATCCTGATTCGACCCCTCGATCCCCATATGACCCACCCACAGAACACCACCCCAAGGGTAGGGATCAGGGAGCTTCTTCCTTTCCCTGGCCACATGAGAAGGGTCCCAGGCCAGGGTTTCTGGGATAATCAGCTCTGATTCCTCACTGTGGGCTAACGTGTATTTTGTTAAGATACTGTCCACTAGCCTCAGAGATTCTAATAGACATACAAGTTGGCTTTGAGTCCTCAGTTGTTCCCTCAGCCTGTGGCAGTATTCACAGATTGCAATAAAAGGGTACTTTGGTAATCACAATCCATAGCGGAATATGGATTTTGAGACACATATCTAGAATTGCCGCCCTATTGGCTCTCCCGAGATCAAATCCAAAAGGTAAAAGTTATACACCAGCCCAATCAGCGGGGGGGGGGGGGGGGGGAAATAATAAGTGCGGCAGTAGAGCAACTTCTGACAGCTTAGGATATTCTGTTACACCGTTCACCCATCCCAGATCAAACATTTGACAGGGGCTAATCTCCATCAGGTAAGATTTTAGGTTTACCATACAAGAAAGTTAAGATGCATTCACATGCTATGTCCCTGCATTGTGCCCGATAGTAAAGAAAGACACCTTGGACTAAGACAAGCCAGAATTTTTATTTAATGACCCACTTAAGTGGCTTGCGTTTCACTGTGAAGGTAGACCCAAAGAGTTAGAGTCTGTAGGGCCAACACAATTGTGTGGCATGCGATGTAACAGAAGACCAGTTCTGCTGCATCTGAAACTGAGATCATGAAGCCGAGTAGATAATGGATAATGACATTTCAGTAATCAAGTGAAATTTATTTCCGTCGGTTAAACAGCTCTTCAAATATGTGGATAGGAACTACTAACCCAAACTCCCAGTCCTTCCTTCTCATCTCCGTGTGGTCAACCACGTATCTGCGTGCTTACTTGGGTCCTACACCCCACAACTATCTAACAACAGAGAAGTCCAGGCTGGGTGTCCGGACACACGAAGCTAACACAGAGTCCCTAGCCGTGTGTGTAAGAGAAATTCCACTGCCTTGGGAAAATTGTTCACTGGGCATCATCTATGCACATATATGCACTACATACTAATCAAACTACTATTGAGGAGATTCAGAAGCAAGCCGCTCATGAACCCGCCTGCACAGGACTCAGCAAGCTATGCTTTGTGTGTAAGTGTTCAGGGTCAACCAATATAAAAAGAGTTTGCAAGCACTGGTCAATGCGTTCTCTACTGGCCCGACGTATACATGTTTGTGTGGGGGCTCCCATAGCTCAGGGGAAATTTAGAAGGTATACTATGGCAATAAGTCAGAGGAAGGGCCTGCAAATCTTTTGGGGAGTTATCTTTTTGAGGGTGGACCTTAGATTAATTTCAAAATGTTCACAGGCACGTTTTCAACTTAGTGAGCAGAGCCTCAGGGCAGCCCATTCCGCAATGGGGTTTTGAAGTTTGTACTGGTCCTGCTCAATTGGGGAACATGTTTGCATCTTGTACCTACCTGACATCATACATGCAACTACTCCGTCCAGCCATGCAGGGCTATAAACGAGGCACAGCAGATGAGTGCTGATGGAGTGAGGAGTCAGTGTGCAGAATTTCAGGAACAGAGTGGAGTGTGACAAGGAAGTGGAGAATGGAGCAAGAAAGGATCATAGGCAGTGAAGAGGTGAGAGAGAGGAGAGGAGAGGAGGTGTGAAGACGGGAAAAGGGAAGCAGTGGAGGCAGGAGAGAGCTGGGAAGGTGTAGAATAGAATGTGGCAAAGCTATGAGGAGGCAGAAATAAGAGGTATGCAGTCTTTCCATCGAAATAATTTCCATCTAATCATTGTCCATCGAAATTCATTCACTGAAATACTTTTCCATCGAAAAGAATATTCATTGAATGAATTTCGATGGATCTCCAACTCAAACATAACAATGGGTTGAGGAAAGGGTTAATTTTTGAAAATGGGGTTTGGTGGGTATAGGGGGGAGGACCCCTGGGGTTTGAGGGGGGTTTGTAGAGGGGACCACCAAATAAACAATAACTACCACAAGTTGAAGGGAGCTGTCCAGTGTTGAAATATATTAAAGATTTCAGCACTGGACAAGGGTTACATTTTTGAAAATGTGGTTGGGGAACGACCCCTGGGGGTTGAGGGGGTTTAGGGGGACCAACCCCCCAATAAACAATAAATACCACAAATTACAGGGAGCTGTCTAGTGCTGAAATATATTAAAGATTTCAGCACTGCACAGAGGTACATTTTTGAAAATGGGATTGGGGGTTTGGGGAAGGACCCCTGGGGGCTTAGGGGGTTTGGAGGGGACCCCCACCCAATAAATACCACAAGTT
Source organism: Ambystoma mexicanum (assembly GCF_040938575.1). Taxonomy (NCBI): domain Eukaryota; kingdom Metazoa; phylum Chordata; class Amphibia; order Caudata; family Ambystomatidae; genus Ambystoma; species Ambystoma mexicanum. Next base: position 209,939,345 of record NC_090925.1, on the reverse strand, counting down.
ACAGGGAGGTGTCTAGTGTTAAAATTATAGATTTCAACACTGGACAGCTCCCTGTAACGTTATAACGTTATGCATTTTTCATCGAATTTCCATGCAAAAAAAGTAAAGTGTTTAAATAACGAAACCCTACTCGATGAAGGGGTTTCAATGCACAAAAACTTTGCACTTTATGTATGGCAATTCGATAGAACATTTTTCGTTGGATACGTTTCGATGCATTTTATGTTCGATGGAAACAATTCGATGCAAAGACATGTAACTAAATAAGAGAGGAAGAAATGGAGAATGTGGAGAGGTGAGAGACAGAAGAGGCGAAGGTGCAGTGATGACAAAGGAGAGTAAAGGAGTGAATAGAAGTAGGGGAGAGGAGGAGAACAGAAACTTAAAATATAGTCATTAGAAAGAAGGGGAAAGAATGGAGAGGAGGTGGGGCTGATTATAAGCAGTAGAAGGTCTATGTCCAAGACCCTGAGCCATCCAGAAAGTCCTATGGTAGCACTTCAGAGGCCCAAGTGCCTAGCAGAGGCTTGGTTGGTGGCCCAAACATGAGGGAAAAAGTGAAAGTATCCTGGGGTCCAACCAGAAGCTGCTTTGCCTGGGGCTTCACCCTCGCCAGAACACCTTGGGGTACTAGGTGGGGGTACTAGGTGGGGTACCTAGTAGGGGAGCCCGGGAGGAACAAAGTGTGACATTTATGACATCTGCCCCAACTAAGACAGGCACAGATTCATTAAAGAAGTGTGGGACACCATAGACCCCAGAGACTCTGAGTGAATGTTTTCCTCCAAGAAGAGCGACTTTGAGCAAGGGTGGGAGAAAGGGAAGGACTGAGGTCCAAGGTCATAGTGAGGTTGGGATGACCTCAAATGTTGGCTTAGCCTGACCATATCTTTGCTTGGTGTGAACAAAATAAGCCAAATGTGAACTTGGCCTCATGTCCTCCATCTATCCCTCACCTGTGACAGTAGGCAACACCAAAGGAAATGGTTCAACAGCTGCAGGAACGGATGAGGTGAATTGTTCTACCAGAAGGGAACTGCCCAGAACTAGCAAAGTGACTTTATGTGTAGGGAATGTATATATCTCCATAGCTCTTGTCAGCACGGCCACCGGAAAGAAACGTGGGACAAAGAAAAAGTATTTCAGGAGTTTTATTTAAAACCCAACAGAAAAGATTGCTTCTAATCAAGGGCAAAACAACAGAAACAATAATGCAGGTGGGTTCCAGTTGGGACTCTCTAGGGTGATACACTTGGAGCTGCAGGCTCTCTACCCAATCATTGCCACACAAAAAAGTCAACCTAGATGAGGGTTTTCTTGGGGAGATCCCAAATCCCCTGATGCAGTCCTTTCATATGTTGCACAGATTGGTTGGGTCACCACGTGGTTCCTGGGTGAGGGCCAGATACGAATACCAACTCCAAGTGTCTTTCAATGGGAAGAGTCACTCCGGTTACATGTCGTTATAACTAATAATTTTATAACGGATGCACATATAACAAACATTTTATAATGACAAAACATAACACATTTTCTTTTTCTTTTTTTTGGGACGGTCCCCCCCCCAAGCCCCTGTTTCCCACCCCTAAAAACTCACACCAACCGTTTCCCCACAAGATTAAACCCTTTACCCCACCCCCACATACATTTCCGTTATGGTTTTTGTTATATAATTTTCGTTATGTATTCATTCTACATTAAATCTTCATCATAAAGACTGTATGCCAGTCACTCCCTTCTGATCCCTCGCTGTCAATGGTGGGCTTCATGGGGAGCAAGGTTTCTGGTCCAGTAGGAAGGAGGGAGTGCTGTACAGGTCCCACCCTAACAACTGGGTCAGTCCCTCACTCATCGTGGCCACGCCCACTCTTGTACTTCCTCCTACCTTTGTTTTTTTCCCCTTCAGATCGGGGTCTCAGCCCTCATCACACCCCACCTACTCAAGGCCCCTGCTTCTCTCAGGCACCTCCTCGGTCCTCAACTACAAATGTCCTAATATCTCTTTCGACTCATTGACCCTTCACCCTCATTCGCACCCTCGTTCACTCCCAACGTCTTCCTGACCTCCTCAGACCTCCTCCTTGCTATTATTCTTAATCCCTTGTGCCTCATGATGCCGCTCTTCTCTCTGTCTTAACTTCCTTCCAACGTCTTTCATTCCTGCCTCCAACAGTCTTCCAACCACCTCCTCTCCAAGCTCACGTGCCCGAGCCTCCTCTCCAAATACCTCTTCTGGCTTCTGATTCTCTACCTCGTCTTCATGCCCTTGTGCAACTACCTCCATCGACCTCCTCTCAACCTCCTTCCTCTGGCCAACCACCTCCTTGATTCCCACCTCCACTTTAGATAGCACTTCCACCTTGTTGGCTCTTAATGGCTATCCTACCACCTTTTGCTGTTTCTTCAATTCCTTAACTCCACCTCCTGCCCAGTCTCATCCTGCCTCCCCTTTTAACAACTTCTCAATCTCCTTCTTGATGTCCCCCCTCTTCAAACAACACCTGTAGCTCACCCCTGTACCCTCCCTACCTCCTTCAACAACCTTGCACCTTTCTCCTTTAAACTTCCAGCCTACTCCAACAACTCCTGCATCTCTTGTCTGGATCTTCCCAAATCCTCCAACAAACCCCTTATCGCGTCATTGGATGACTTCCCACCTTGCATCTTCAAGTCAATAACCCACTTCTTCAATGACTCTGCTCCAACCACCTCTAGGTATATGGTTCCCTGCTTGCCTACAAGGGATATAGTGCCCTGCTCATTTTCCAGGGACAGAGTGCTTTATTCACTACACCTTTCCTCCTCCTCTTTCGTGTTACCACCTCCACTCCTTCCACTGCTCCTCCAGTCTCCTCCTCTGGAACCACCCCAGGCTCTCCTGCTGCCCAGCTCTCTTTCAACACTCTCCTCCTTCTGCTCCAAATGCTAAGACACTGCCTGTGGTCATAGCTACTCTTTTGTATACAGCCTTAACCCCTCCCCTGGTCTGGCTTCCTGAGAAATGCTATGACTGCCGGGGAGGGCTCTGTTCTGATTGGCTGCAACATCTTCTTTCCTGCAGGTCCTCTGGGAGTGGGCTAAATGAGACAGAGGCTGTAAGATGTGGGGGAGCCACCTCAGTTCTTACTAGTCTGTCCTATCTCTTGCTAGGTGCCTGCTGCCTAGAGCTCGCACTCTCTGTCTGCTTCTGGAAGGTTCTATCCCCCTGGTTCTCTCCCGCCCAAATCCATGGTCACCCTTTTTGGATCCGGTCCAGGTTTAGAACCAGACCAAGTGGTGAATTTGTGGGAATGTAATGGTCTTTTCCGATCTGTCTCCTGGTGTCCTGGCTTACTGGCTATCTCTCAAGTGGAGCAGTAAATGTCGGTGGTGAACCAGGTGACTGCCCACTGCTATGCGGAAGCGGTGCTGCAGAGGTGACCGAGATCATTCTAGGGTCACCTTGCTAGATACCCCCCAATCCCAGCGGGGGACATGTTCACACTCTCTAAGTTAAGGCAATCTGCCAGTAACCTCTAGGCAATTAAAGGTTACTCAGAATCTGAGCACTCCTACACCGGTTGATAGCCTTGTCAGCACACAGAATTCAGTGGGCATTCATCTTAGCGACCCCTCTGAGACATCGATAGCTCATGCAAAACCTATGTTCTGTCAACCCACCCTTTTGGTACCAATACAATTGGGCTCACCCCGTCAGGTTCCTCCCTACCTCCCCAGGTTTACTTGGTGCTGTGTACCATCTAAAGGAGAGCTCTTTTTCTATCCACCATGGTAATGCTAGCCTCTATGTCTTTGAGACTCGTGACTCTCCTTTTATTAGTCAAAATGGGATTCTGTTACTAGGTCACGTGTCTAGGCATCTAAGCCAGAACTGCAATGGCCTCTGTCAATGCCTTGCATATTAGGTAAGCCTGTATCGAAGGCTTTCCAAACCAAGCCAAGCTATTAGTAATGAAACTACGTACAGATGTGGTATTACAATGGCCACTGTTGAAAGGCATCTGAGCTGTAAAACACACACAGATGTGCATAGCTGTTGAAAAAAGCCCGACAAAATTCAAAATGCATTTTTTTTAACAAAAGCTTTGCTGAGTGCATATAATGATGTAGAAAGTGTCAATGGCATATTTTCTCTGCTGTTACAAAACATAATGTTAAAGCGCGCCGCTCTGTGCCAGTAGATAAATACACTTTTCATCCTTTCTGCACATTGGTATACAGACATAATGTTCCCAGATCCAAAAACAAAACTGGGACCTGGTTGTCACAAACGAGGCACAAGATTTGCCGTGCTTTGGATTGTTTGAATGCATTCAGAAATGTGCTCTGTATGAAAAATGCATTTTACACACAGGCTGAATGTGATGTTTTATTTTCTGAAACCAAAATGGGTTATTTGAAAATAATTGACTGCATACGGTAGATTCAAATGTAATACAATGTGAAATCATTGTTTACGTTTCTTGGGAGTACATCCTTGATCAAAGAACATAACACTTCCTGTTATACAGACACTTGTTTTTTTGACTTTTTGGAATTTCGCCCATGTTTAAAATGTAACCACATGAAGAAAAAAAATGTTAATTCTATGAAGCAGACAGTTGATTGGCGATGATCATTGTGGGAGGATGCTTTAGCTTCTGACATCATCATGACATCAACATGGCTGACAAATGTACTGTCATTGTCGCAAAAGGAATGGAAAGTCTGGGAAGCAAAGCTCGTGAGAGATTTCAGTTTTTGCTGGCGGGCAGTTTAAGGTTTGCTGCGAGCGGACTCCATTTTGGGAGGAGAAAGAGTACAGTTTTGGAGAGGCGACCCAAATTACTACTGCCCATGCTGGACTTCTGCATTGTTAACTATTAAATCAATTTTCCCTGGAGGATAGCTCAGCAGCAACGGGCACGCCCTGGAAACAAAACAACAGAAGCAACAAAGGTTCGATCCCTGGGTCCGTGCTTAGAAACCTCTGGGTATTAAGCGCATTATAAATATGCAACTAAGAGACATATTCTTGTAACATCGCCTCAATGCCCCCGGGCTGTGTGAGCGCTTTAAAAATGCAAAAGAAATGGCAAATCGATGCTAAATGAACCTGCCAGATGCTTTCAAAACTGAAAACTAGTGATTAGGACTCTGACACTCACAAGGAGTAGTGGGCCAAATGGCCCCATTTTGCCCAGTGAAATGTACACAACGAAAGTCCACATAATTTCACTTCATTCTGCCATTCTGCTTCAAACACATTGCTGGAACAGCATGAAGTGAAATGGTGGAGCGAAGCTGCAACAAACATGCCTTGAAAAATGGGCATGCTTTTGCTTTGCAATACTTGTGCATGCGATTTACGGCATGCTTCAATTCGGAAGAAGAAAAGGGCCCCTTTCCTGCACTTTGTGCATTGTGAGGTTGCCGGTAGGCCGTTGGTAGTACCAGCGGCCTACTGGCAACCTCAGTTCACGGTTTCCACCACCCGATATCCCGGTAGTACCGGGATATTATGGGCACGGCAGGGTCCTAAGTGAAAAGATCTTTTTATTAAGATCTTGTTGGGGTAGTTGATAAGGGACCCAGGGGTAAAGAGAAGTTTGAATTGCACGCGCCATATTGGTGGCTGGGGTGACAGCGATGTTGACATAATATGGCAATTTAGCGTGAATCCAGTGTAGCTAATGGGAATGAGATAAACATTATTTTTAGTGTTCTTTGTGCTTTAGTTGATACATTTTCGAATTGCATGTGTGCAGCATGATAAATGTTAAAACTGCTGATACAATATAAACGCAACATAGGTGTGTCAGACCACATAGCGTTTAATAACCAGGCACCGACAAGCTCTATATGTGCATGCAAGGTAGATTTGCAATGGGAAAATCAGTGTGAGAGGATGTGGTAGTCCTGAACATGCATGTATAGTTACACATACATAGGGGTCTCTAGACAAATATGTTTTTGGCAGTATGAATATACAGATCTGTTTTGACGCAGAGTTCTCTGATAAGTTAGGAATTGTGCTGGCTGAAAACCTGGGTTGGGCAATTGAACTCTGTGTGACTGAGAAAGTAGTTTTACAAGGTTGGGGAAAAACAGCAGCAGTTGCGATGAATATCAGATGGTCAGTTTCAGGCAGGCCTCTTTTTATGGCCTAGGTGCATTGTGAAAGGGAGGTGCAATCTCTGCAAGTATATGGGAGTCTGTTATTGAATCTCAGAGGGTGTCCGGCCACCGGGTAGTGCGGATTTTAGGTCCAGGCAATTAAACCTGATGCAGGTTGCTTGCGGGGAAAGGAGCACCGATAGATCATGGATTTTCAATAGAGTTGTCAAGGTGTGTGTCAGGAATATGGGATGGTGGAGGCGAAAGAGGTGTGTTAAGCTGAAAAGAGCTTAGTATTGGTACCTGGGCTGGAAAAACTACATTTCCCAGCAGCCCTTTGTCATATCGTAGTCTTTGCCGTGTGCGTTGACCAGCTGTCTGTAATTAACAACAGCTTATCAAGGGCCAACGGCGCACGGCAGGTGTGGCTTATTGTTTCCACGAGGCAAAGCCATGCCAGAGGTTTGTGCGGTCCAGCGCACGCTTACAACAGGATTCAGGAATCTTGGCAGCACACGGAGAACTATGCGGTCCTAGAAAGTACGCGCGGTAAGCACATGAAGCAAGAAGACTCGTGCTACTCCATTAAAGCTCCGCTCTTCTCCCGGCGTGGACAGTGCGAGCGGGGTCCCTCTCATTTCCATCAAGGCGTCATCGTTTCTAGTCTGGGACGGCTTGCGAGTCTCCCAGACGCACAGATAAGTGCTCAATGCTTTTGTGCTTTTCGTGAATTAACGTAGGGAAATGTTTGCAGGACTTCTTTGAGCATATCATATAGGTCGAACTCTTGATTAGACCAGGTCTGGGAATTACTGAATGTTTGACACTAATGAGGCAATCAGCGGTCACACTGTACCACATACAGTTCATCATTAGGGGCCTGCTACCTCATTATATATATGTGTTGGAGTTCATTCTATGTGGGTGTTGAAAATCACACCTTGGGTCCTACATGTTTTATGAGTGTTTATGTTGCTTTTGCTTGCCCAAAAGGGCCATGTGTCATGTTCTTCATGTTGGGCAGTCATAGCCCCTGAGTTTGTTTCATCCATGCTTGCTTATATGTATTCCATGTCCTAGTAATAACTGCATGTGCCTGTATCAAGAGGCTATTAGAGAGAACGGTTACACTATCTAAGGTCCTTATTCAGCCTGTATTAAGGGGGCATATTGGTGATCTATGTGTGTGTTATGTTTCATGGTTTACCATATTAGACAGTGTAGGGTTTTTCCCTGTTAATTCCCCCATCCTATCCACTGTAGGTTTTTTCCTAACCTTCTATCCGGTTTTCCTTAACCTCCCCATCCCCGTCCACAACCTCTCCCTAACCCTCTTCCCCCCATTGGCTGCCACGTGGTATCTTGTGTTTTGAATATCAGGTATCTGTGCCAACCACGGGTGGAGGGTCGACTTCAATTGGCTTCTGGGGATCGGGGGAGAGTGTTGACACTTTCCTTACCTATGGTGTTTTTGACATAATAAGCCACCCCCAAATTGGGATACTTACAACCTCCCGAGCCAAATGGAGGCGACCGCTCCGGCCTTGGCAGATGTGCTCAAGGCGCTTCAGGATTTCAGGTAGAGTTAGTACAAGCAAAACAGGATTTGGATACGTTAAGGGCCCAGGTACAGGGTCTGGTAGCTCAGCGGACACCGTTGGAAGGAGCTAATGTGGGTAGGGGGTCCCAGAGTCAGAATCCCACGGTTACTGTCCAACCCTCCAGTAGTGTCCCGTTAGCAGCACCAGAGCGTTTTGCTGGTGATCCTAGAAAGTATATGACATTCCTGACCCAATGCCGTCTTCATTTTTTGTGTAAACCTACTGCGTTCGAATCTATTCAGGCTAGGACGGCATTTGTAATTTCATATCTGGCAGGAGATGCGGCTGCATGGGCAATGCCGTTGGTACAGAAGGATGATCCCTTATTATACAATTGGGATGGTTTTCTAGGAGAATTTGTCAGGCTATTTGATCGCAGAGAGGTGTCATTATCTCAAGACAAGGAACTGTTGGGATTAAGAAAGGGAGGTCGGGATTTAGTCACATATGTTACCCAGTTTAACAGGTTGGTCATTGAGACCGAGTGGCCGGTGGCAAAACTGACAGTGTTATTCTATCAGGGATTACGTGAGGAACTGAAGGATGCCATTGCTCAAGTGGAACCACAACCCACCACTTGCACGGCTTTGATTGATTTAGCTCTTAGATTGGATCATCGCATGATTGAAAGGAAAGGTGATAAAAAGAAACCGGAAATGGGCCCTTTTGTGCGATTAGACAGAAGTAGAGGAGGAAGGACAAGTGAAGTGGAACCAATGCAGATTGGTAGTGTAAGGGGACCCTTGTCAGCAGCAGAGAAAGAACAATGAAAGGTGAATAAACCGTGTCTTTATTGTGGGCAAGCAGGACAATTCATACGTACATGTCCCAATACTCCACAGAAAAGTGGGAACAGTGTGAAAATTACCAAGGAAGCGGGAAAAGAGATGGGCCGGCCTTAAGGGGAACACAGGTGACAGGCCCCATGGAGATCAAGTTCCCCAGATGGATTGCAAACACAGTGGGGGGGGTAAGACTTCCCACTTATATATATTGGTGACATTATGTTTTGCTCTGACAAAACAGGAGGTTCTGGCTATGGTGGATTCAGGGGCTACTGGTAATTTCGTGGATATTACTTTGGCGGAACAGTTAGGATTGCCTCTGTGTGACAAAAGCGAGGCGGAAGGAGTACAGTCAGTGGATGGGTCTCCTTTGGTATCAGGCCTTATAAGGAAGCAGACAGCAACATTGGAAATGATTTGTGGACAGGGGCATAGGGAGGAAATTTAGTTTGATTTGATAGCAGCCCCTCAATTTGGATTAATTTTGGGAATACCCTGGTTGGTGCTTCATAACCCCAGAATATATTGGGTAAGACGGACAGTGTGGTTTGAGAAGGAGCAATGTCAAGAGCATATCTTTTCGGACACAGAACCAGTGACATGGTTAGTTGAAAAGAGATCCGAAGATCAAATTGTGGGAGCAGTGTCAGAGGAAATTCCTGCACCATACAGAGAGTTTAGTGAGGTGTTTGACAAGAGACTGGCTGAGCAATTACCTACGCATAGACCATATGATTGTGTAATAGAGTTGGAGGAAGGAGCAAAATTACCTTGCAGCAGAATTTATGCCCTTACAGAAAAGGAAAATCAGTATTTGAGGGAATATTTAGATGTAATGTTGTCCAAGGGATTCATTAGGCATTCCACCTCTCCGGTCTCCTCACCTTTATTTTTTGTTCCCAAAAAAGAAGGAACTTTACGTACTTGTATTGACTACCGAGCTTTAAATAAGGTAACTATCAAGAATAGATTTCCCTTGCCATTGATTTCAGTTTTGTTGGACCAAGTGAGGTCCGCTAAGATTTACACTAAGTTGGATTTGAGAGGCGCTTATCATTTGATACGGGTTAAGCAGGGGGATGAGTGGAAGACGGCTTTTAGAACTAAGTTTGGTTTATTTCAATACCTTGTAATGCCTTTTGGTTTATGTAATGCCCCTGCTGCCTTTCAGTTCTTTATGCAAGAAGTTTTACAGGAATTCATTGATGTTTTTGTTATTGTGTATATAGACGATTCTTGATTTATTTTGAATCCCCAGAGCAGCATGTGCGACATGTAAAAACAGTATTGCAACGCTTACAGGATTGTCAATTACGTGTCAAAGTGGAGAAATGTGCCTTTAATGTAACACAAGTGGAATTTTTGGGATTTATTTTGACAAATACAGGTATTGTGATGGACCCTAAGAAAGTGCAGGAGAGTGAGAGACTGGCCTTCGCCACAATGCATCAAAGATATCTAATCCTTTCTAGGCTTTGCCAACTTTTATAGGCGATTTATCAGCAATTTCTCTAACATAGTCACTCCCATCACGCATTTGTTAAAAAAGGCAGTGAAATTTACTTGGAGTGAGGAAGCGGAAAACGCCTTTCAGAAGTTGAAAGTAGCCTTCACTACTGCTCCGGTGTTACAACATCCGAACACGGAGAGAGTATTTCAAGTTGAGACAGATGCTAGCAATGTGGCAATAGGAGCTATTCTGTCACAGAAAGACGAAAAAGAAACTTGGCACCCGGTTGCATTTTTTTCCAGAAAGCTGTCAGGGTGTGAACAAAATTATTCTATAACTGATAAGGAGTTGTTGGCGATTCGGGCAGCATTCCTTGAGTGGCGACACTACTTGTTGGGTGCTAGACATCAGGTGGTGGTGGTAACCGACAACAAAAATTTGCAATATTTCAAGACAGCACACACACTTAGTCCAAGACAATTGTGATGGTCTCAATTCTTTAATGAATTTGATTTTGTGGCTACTTTTAGACCAGGTAACAAAAATGGGAAGGCAGATGCACTTTCTAGACAACAAAATTTGGAACATCCAGTAGGGGAGGTGAAACTGTTATATCACCAGATAAAATTGTTGGGGCCATTACCACACAAGTCACAGACTTAGTCAAGAAAGCGTTAATATCAAGACAGATGGTACAATGGCGGAACAGTCATCCGGCACGCATTATACGAGAGGGGTTGCCGTATCATCAGAAGAGATTGTATTTACCAACAAAAGAGTTACAAGGCAAGGCGCTATTCTGGTGTCATCAGTCTGCTTTAGCAGGACACGCAGGGTTGAGAAAGATGCAGACCGTGTTGGAAAAATATTTTTGGTGGCCTTCTCTGAAACAAGATATGGAGAAATATGTGGCATTATGTGAGAATTGTGCAAGGAATAAAGCAGAGCATGTTAAAAAGAAAGGATTGCTACAGCCTTTACCTACACCTGAGCAACCATGGACACACATTTCTATGGATTTTATTACGGATCTGCCACCGGATAAGCAATATGACACCATATGGGTAGTGGTAGATTTTCTGTCAAAACAAGCTCACTTCATTCCTTGTGAAGGAATACCTGGGGCAGGCAAATTGGCTGAGTTATTTCTACAACATGTAGTACGGCTGCATGGATTGCCAAAAAATATTGTCTCCAATAGAGGTTCGCAATTTACCTCCAGATTTTGGCAGGCCTTTTGTCGAATCTTGGGAATCAACTGTGCTCTTTCCACCAGTTATCACCCCCAGACTGATTGGCAAAAAGAGAGAGTGAATCAAACACTTGAACAATATTTACGGGGCTATTTGAGTGATGGTTGGAACTCTTGGGTGCATGCTTTATGGTTAGCGGAATTTACTTACAACAATACCTATCATACTAAATGACATGAACTTCTGCCAACACGTCAATGCCCCCACCCATACCAAGGGCAGAACCCTCGATTGGATCCTCACCCTCAACACCAACATCACCTTAGGCCCGATTACCGCACTGAATTGGACAGACCACTTCTGCATAGAATTTACAATCACTAGTGACGAACCTTGCATACCCAAGAACATACCTATGGACATCATCGAAAGTAGAAATTCTAAAAAGCTCACAGCTGAGAACTTCGATCCCACTTTGAATACATTGCTAGATACCCAATCTTTCCTCAGCAATGACCCAACTACTATCGCTGAGTACTACCACACATGCCTTTCCACAGCGATTAACACCATAGCACCGGTAACCTCCAAACTAAGGCGCCTCAATAAAAAATCCAACTTCTGGTTCAACGAGGAACTAATCGCCCTTAGAAGGAAAAAACACTCTCTTGAGCATGCCCATAATAAACATCCCTCCCCAGACTCAGCTAAAGCATTCAAAGACGCAAATACCCTCTCCAAATCAGCTATCATCTCACGTAAAGCTAACACCTACAATGCTCGCATTAGCAATGCAGCATCTGATTCCAAAGAGCTCTTCTCTATCCTTAGAGAACTTGAAAACCCACTTCCGACCGACACTCCCATTAACACAAGCAAAGAATGGTGTACCACTATACAAGATGCTCTTGCTTCCAAAATCACTATGTTACAAAACAAAATCAACTCCAAAAAATTACTCCTAGCTACAAAAACCCCCCCTCCTCTAATCCCTGTACCATTTCCAGTGACAACTCCAACCCCCCCTTCCAATTCACACCAGTCACCCACAATCTCGTACTCGAGACTATCTCCAAACTAAAAGCATCCAACTGCAAAGGTGATACTGTCCCAGCCAAACTAGTCAAAGCCTGTGCACCCACCCTGACCCCCCTCATCACTAAATTTGTCAATGCCTCATTCAACTCCAATACAGTTCCGACTTGCATTAAAGAAGCCTGGGTTACACCACTTCTAAAAAAAACAAATCTAGACCCCACCATTCCAACCAACTATCGCCCCATAACCACGGTCCCATTCTTACTCAAAATCATCGACAAACTAGCCTACCACCAAATTCAAGCCCATTTAGAATCTAACCAGCTCCTCGGTACCAGACAATCAGGCTTCAGGCCCAACCATAGTACTGAAACAGCTCTCTTGGACCTCAAAATCCAGATGGATGCCATTAGAGATTCAGGGAAACTCTGCATTCTCCTGCTGTTGGACCTCTCAGCTGCGTTCGACTTGGTGGACCATGACAAACTCTGTAATTCACTCGCCCGTGAATTTAATTTCTCTGGGGCAGCCACTGCTTGGGTGAAATCATTCTTAACTGACCGCACCTCCAGAGTGTCCATAGGCAAAGAAGCAGCCAACCCCATCCCAGTCCCCATAGGAGTGCCCCAAGGCTCTTGCCTTTCCCCCACGCTGTATAACGCATATACCAAGCTCCTGTTCTCAGCACTCGACGATATGGGTGTCATATACACAAATTTTGCGGATGACACTCAGATCCTTATACCCCTTACAGGCAACTATGACCAGGACACTTCAACCATCAATAAAATTTATGTCATCATACAAAACTGGATGGCATTAAACAGCCTATGTCTTAACGATGAGAAGACGGAAGTCCTCATCGTAGGAGCTCCAGCCAAATTAGCAACCCTCCAGCCAGAATATTCAACCATCAACATCGACGGCACCAATATTCCAGTATCAAAACAAGTAAAAACACTGGGAGTGTACTTCGATGCTAGCCTGACCATGACTAAACAGATCAATGTACTTTCCTCCTCCACGGCCTACACTTCCAAATTAATTGCACTCAGCCGCCAATTTCTGACTCCAGTTAACTGCCTCACCCTGGCCAGAGCACTGGTCTTATCGAAATTGGACTACTGTAATGTATTACTACTGGGCACATCCAACACCAACCTAGCCAAAATGCAACTTCTGCAAAACAAAGTCCTGAGGGCAGCGCTAGGTATAAAAAAATCAGACCATATATCCAAGACCAGGAAAGATGCCCACTGGCTCCCCATCAAAGCCCGCATCATTTTCAAAACATTATGCATCACCCACAAATGCATCACAAAAAAAGGACCCATCTACCTCAACAACACTCTGCATCCTAAAACTAATATTAGACTACTGAGATCCAATGACAAACTCCTCCTGGACCCCCCCGATTCAAAACCGCAAGAGCAGGGGGCAGCAGCTTCACCACTCTAGCCCCCAAACACTGGAACACCCTACCCACCACCATCAAAAAAGCACCCTCCTTCACGACCTTTAAGAAACAGCTAAAAACCTGGTTATTCAACCAATATTAGCACCCAAAGATAGGTCCCCTCCCACCGGATACTGCTGTGAATACCTAGGCCACTGTATATTTTTGTTAATATGTTTGTAACCTATATCATGTAAAGCAACTAATGTAATGTATGAATATGACTAATTCCTAAGGCATCTTATATCCTCGCCGTGACACCTGAGGGTCTGGGCGTGTAACAAATAAATAAAATAAAATAAAATAAATAAATAAAATAAATACTTCCTTGGGCATGTCACCTAACGAATGCCTATATGGTCATGAACAAAATATGATACCAGAAGAATTGCCGGAAATAGGAAATATGCCAGTGTTACAGGAGCGCAAACAGTTGATTCTTGAGGCCAGACGGAAGGCATGAGAAAATCTGGAGAGAGCCAAGAGACAATACAAAAGACAGGCTGATAAGCATCGACAGGAAGGTCCTCAATATAAAGTGAGAGACAGAGCTTGGTTATCTACTCGCAACCTGTCTTTAATAGGGTCACGAAAACGTCTGCCTCGACTCATTGGGCTGTATGAGATTTGCAAATGTATATCTGCAACTGCCATGAAATTGAGTTTGCCTGCATCTTTACATATCCACCCAGTATTCCATGTCTCTTTACTTAAACCTGCAGCTCCAGGCATGACTATGAAACGACCCCCAGCAATCATGAAAGATGGTCAAGAAGAATACAAAGTGCAGAGTATTCTGGATGTAAAAAAAAAGGAATCCAAAATTGGTCAGACAATTTAATCGGCAACATCCTGATAGACCGAGCCCTTGGAAGGGCCCTGAGAGAGGAGGTAATGTCAGGAATATGGGATGGTGGAGGCGAAAGAGGTGTGCTAAGCTGAAAAGAGCTTAGTATTGGTACCTGGGCTGGAAAAACTACATTTCCCAGCAGCCCTTTGTCATATCGTAGTCCTTTTCGTATGCGTTGACCAGCTGTCTGTAATTAACAACAGCTTATCAAGGGCCAATGGCGCACGGCAGGTGTGGCTTATTGTTTCCACAAGGTGGTAATAACTGTATGTGCCTGTATCAAGAGGCTATTAGAGAGAACGGTTACACTATCTAAGGTCCTTATTCAGCCTGTATTAAGGGGGCATATTGGTGATCTATGTGTGTGTTATGTTTCATGGTTTACCATATTAGACAGTGTAGGGTTTTTCCCTGTTAATTCCCCCATCCTATCCACTGTAAGTTTTTTCCTAACCCTCTATTCGGTTTTCCTTAACCTCCCCATCCCCGTCCACAACCTCTCCCTAACCCTCTTCCCCCATTGGCTGCCACATGGTATCCTGTGTTTTGAATATCAGGTATCTGTGCCAACCACAGGTGGAGGGTCGACTTCATTTGGCTTCTGGGGTTCGGGGGAGAGTGTTGACACTTTTCTCCCCTATGGTGTTTTTGACAGTGTGGGTTGGGACCATGTGGGCTGGAATGGTAAGACACATATTTAGAATTAAATGTGGACACTAACACGTTTGGCCGATAAAACCAGCAATAATAGATTGAAAGGAAATGTGTTTGTTCCCCTTCTCTTCACATCAATGGAATTTCCATAGAATAGCTGTGTGCATCACAGTTAGGGGTAAAGGTTTCCTACCAGATGGAACCTGAGATCATTGAAATTGTTTTTTTTTTTTTTTTTTTTTTTTGATGTCTTAGTTTAGTGATAAACTTTTGCATCATAGTAGATCTTATCCAAAATCGAAGAGAATGTAAGAGGGGTTTTTACAATTTTCTTCGTTTGAGATCAAGGATATCAGTCAGAAAAAGAGCAACTGTAAATATGTATTTGTTATTAGTTCCACTGAGAATGGTGTTCCATCTTTCATCCGTGATCATTTCTTGTGAAGCCAAATCGAAATGGGCCCCAAATTGCGTACGTTGGGCTGCCAGAGCCGAACATTCCATGACTAGATGAAATATGGTCTCCGGAGTGGTTTGAATTTCACAAAAACGGCAGTAGTTATTTGCTTTAGGGATCCGGTTTGTTATGGCTAAGTAGCAGTTTGTCGGCAGGATATTCAATCTAATTCTCAAGAATATTGATCTAATCACTGGATCGGGAAATAATTGCAGGTATGGTTGTGGTTGATTTAGTTTTCTATTATCCTTGTTACAGTGAAGCGTCCGCTTGTAGGAGTTCTTCTGTTCAATGGTTTTGATCCAGTCATTTTGTAAGAGTTTAACTTTGGCATGTTGGGGGCGCTTCATTAGAAGTTCTTGAGATATTCCTTCTTGTTCCATTTCCTTGGTGATAGATTTTTTCCATTTTAATAGTGCCGTGGTATTTAATGTCGCCGTTTTAGTTTTGAGAATTTGGATTGCCGGTGTCTTGTCGTCGGACAGAAGTTTGCGATAGATGTCCAAACGTTTCCATCGTACCATGGAGGTAATTGATTGAGTTGCAAGTTCGTACCTTATTCGTGGCATGGGGTACGATTTTGGTAGAGATAGGATCTTACTCCAGAATATGGACTCAAATTTCGTCCAGTTTACTTCTTGTGCATTCAGCATTGTTTCAGAGCCGTAAGTTATTATTGAGGTGTATTTTTGCCTGTAGTACGCAATTATTGGTTTAAATGAAAACTTTCCAAATTTTCTGTGTAGGATACAGCCTTGGCGTGCCAATGCTTGCGCCTTCTGTTCAATTTTGTCCAACCATTCTGCTTCTGTATTTGATTGGTTGATCGTAATACCAAGATACTTGAATGTTGTTACGTTTTCCAACTTGATTCCATTGATATTGAAGGTCGGTTGTTTTTTTGCTTTAGGTTGAGGTTTCGTCAATTGCATAGATTTTGTTTTAGTGATGTTGATTGTTAGGTCATTTTGAATCATATAGTTATTCAGGGCTGTGAGTGAATATTGCAGTCCATATGGAGTTTTGTCCATTAAGACAATGTCGTCTGCGTATGCCATTATGGAAACAGGGGTTGAATTGATTTTTGGGGGGTTTAATTTATTGTTTTCCAGATGTTGTTCAATATCTGATGTATAGAGGTTATAAAGAGTCGCTGCTAAAGGACATCCTTGCTTCAGTCCGTTAGATGTTGGTATTGCTTCAGTGGTCATTCCTTGTTTTGTAAGCCTGACTTTTATTGAGGTGTCTGAGTAGAGTAATTTGATGGGCTCGAGAATGTTCGAAGGGCAGTTCCATGCTTTAAGTTTCGCCCATAATTTTTGCCGGGATATCGCGTCGAAGGCCATTTTTAAATCGATGAACGCGGCGTATATCTTGGTCTTGCTGTTAATCGCTTCATGTTTAATAAGATGGAGTAGAAGGAGATTGATGTTCGTTCCAAGATTAGGGGTGAATCCGGTTTGTCGTGTTGACAATCTGCCCGTCGAGTTGGCCCAGAAATTGTTTTTAAATTGTGTAAACTGTGTAAATAGGAGATGGGGCTATGACCAAATATGGATAGGCCCCAGAGAGTGGTGTAGTGTAATATGAAACATGCAATTATAAGTTAAAGAGGATGGTGCTTAGATGAAAGTCTCCAATAAGAAGTGTGGGAACTGACGGGAATATGGTTACATTGTATAGGTTTAACCAATCACGTGTGGGGTTGACTCTGTAAGAAAACCTCTGGGAGTGTTTTAACTGTTGCAAATTGTATACAACGTGGGTTCTTTGTGTGGTTCAGGGAGACAGGTTAGTTTGACTCTGATGTCATCTAACCCCTCCCTGCCGTTTGTACAATGAACTTGCATTACGGACAAAGCGTGAACGCACTCTTTAAGAGTGGGCCTGCTTTGGGCTACGGTGTTAAATGGCCCACTCCTACACAGGTCAAATTTGTACTCTCTGACTATTTCCACAAAGACGTGAGGAAAATACAACTAGACAGAGGAGTTTTGGTTTAGCACTTGGGTGTTGTATTTGTGGTTCTCTGCACCTTCAGCCTTCTCTGCACTTCTACTTCCTCATGTACCTTAGGCCATCTCTGCTTCACCAACTACTCTACCACCTTCATTTCTCTCTGCACCTTCTCTACAACCGTTTCAGGTGTCTCTACACCATCATCTCCTTTTAACGCTTCAACTTTTGTCACACCTTCACCTTCTCCTCCATCTTTACCTCTCTGCACCTCCACATCTCCACAACTTTCTGCTCCGCTACTCCAAACACCCACAAGAGCATGTTAGAATGCAGCTTTAGAAGAGTTGCTGACAGCTACCCCCAGGCTATGTCTGCATGAAAAGTTTAGAGCTGAATGTGATTATTACCGCTCATGTCTGATTGAGGGAAACTTGACTGCTGTAGTTGGGTGGAGTAAGGAGTCGGACAAAGGGGTGGCATGTTTCAACAACGTTTTGTTTGAGAAATAAAGACAAGAACCTACCTCTCCCTATCTCTAAAGGATTCTCCCTACCTAAACAAATATCAACTTGGGTACTCGTCGTTGTGGTGTTTGTCCAAATTAGAAGTGTCCGTCCTCCATCCAAAGACCTACTCTAACCTTACCACTAATCTACAAAAGGGTCCAGCATCCAAATGAAAATAGTACCAGAAGAATTACTCCCTTCTCCTGGTGAACTGGCTCAGTCTTTATCTCTTTTCCAATGATTCTTTGATAGGTTCCGATTCAACAAAGAGGGTATGGTCAGGAGAATGACCCCCTTCTCTTGTCCCACTATGCACAGCCTTGAGGGCCGTCTTGTGTGATGAATCAAATATTCCACCAGAAAACCTGGCCTGGGACCCTTCTCATGTGGCCAGGGAAAGGCAGACTCTTTCTGATCCTGACCCTTCGGGGTGGTGTTCGACAGGAGGATCATATGAGGGAGGAAGCAGGTCAGGAGCAATGGGAAACACCCTTTTTCAACTTCCCCCGAGATCCCACCCTTCTAATGGCTTATTGTAAAATTGAAAAAGTTAGAAAAGCTGATTTTTACATTATGGACTCCAAGTCCCATAATCCCCAAAGTACTGGGACGAAGAAGAGGGCTGAACATGAATGAAACAGCAAAGTGCAGATTATTAATGGAAATGACTCACACCTGAGGGTGACTCTGAGGCTTAAAAGGTCCCCTCAGGTGCACGCAATTAGCAAGAAGAAGGAGCAGAGCAGTAGTCATACGTGGAGTAGTTTTGAACTCTCCACGTTGCAGCAGTATCAGAATCTTGAGGAGAAAGAAGACACTGGGACCGCTGTCAAGTATCGAACAGTTGCCGGTCCTGAGAGGGTCTTTGAGTCCAGAAGCCTTAATTGCAGAGGTTGCGCAGTGGGAAGCATCGGAAATGGAAGCTTTCCCCCTGGAGACTTGAATTGCAGAGGCAGCGCAGTGGGATGCGAAAGTTTAGAATGTGTGCCACACAGAAAGGCTGTTTCCAGTGGCAGGCGAGCACCGGGGAGCCTTTGGAGCAGAGAAAGTTCCATGTGCAAGTAGCACAGCCCACAGAAGACTGAAAGCAGCCGGTTGCCGGACCGCGATAAGCAGCTAAGGAAGAGGACCTGGTAGCAACGAGGTGAGCGGACGCGCAGATGGGAAGCAGATGCAAGTGGATCTAGGTCACCTGGCCTAAGCCCCGCCCACCTGGTGCCTTCCTGCTGCTCTTTTTCACCACTTAGCAAGCCCCGCCCACCGGGTGCCTTCCTGCTTGCCGCTCTTTTTCCCTACTTAAGGAGCCCTAGAGCCTCTTTTCCTTTGCAGATGGTGAGCAGGTGCAAGTGGATCTAGGTCACCTGGCCTAAGCCACGCCCACCTGGTGCCTTCCTGCCTGCTGCTCTTTTTCACCACTTAGCTATCCCCGCCCACCTGGTGCCTTCCTGCTTGCCGTTCTTTTTCCCTACTCAAGGAGCCCTCCAGCCTCTTTTCCTTTGCAGATGGGGGGCAGGTGCAAGTGGATCTAGGTCACCTGACCTAAGCCGCGCCCACCTGGTGCCTTCCTGCCTGCTGCTCTTTTTCACCACTTAGCAAGCCCCGCCCACCTGGTGCCTTCCTGCTTGCCGCTCTTTTTCACCACTTAGCAAGCCCCGCCCACCTGGTGCCTTCCTGCTTGCCGCTCTTTTTCACCACTTAGCAAGCCCCGCCCACCTGGTGCCTTGCTGCTTGCCGCTCTTTTTCCCGACTTAAGGAGCCCTCCAGCCTCTTTTCCTTTGCAGATGGGGAGCAGGTGCAAGTGGATCTAGGTCACCTGGCCTAAGCCCTCCCACATGGTGCCTTCCTGCCTGCTGCTCTTTTTCACCACTTAGCAAGCCCCGCCCAACTGGTGCCTTCCTGCTTGCTGCTCTTTTTCCCTACTTAAGGAGCCCTCCAACCTCTTTTCCTTTGCAGATTGGGAGCAGGTGCAAGTGAATCTAGGTCACCTGGCCTAAGCCCCGCCCACCTTGTGCCTTCCTGCCTGCCGCTCTTTTTCACCACTTAGCAAGCCCCGCCCACCTGGTACATTGCTGCTTGCTGCTCTTTTTCCCTACTTAAGGAGCCCTCCAACCTCTTTTCCTTTGCAGATTGGGAGCAGGTGCAAGTGAATCTAGGTCACCTGGCCTAAGCCCCGCCTACCTTGTGCCTTCCTGCCTGCTGCTCTTTTTTACCACTTAGCAAGCCCCGCCCACCTGGTGCCTTCCTGCTTGCCGCTCTTTTTCACCACTTAGCAAGCCCCACCCACCTGGTGCCTTCCTGCTTGCCGCTCTTTTTCTGTACTTAGGGAGCCCTCCAGCCTCTTTTCCTTTGCAGGTGGGCAGCAGGTGCAAGTGGATCTAGGTCACCTGGCCCGGCACCCACCATCTTAGCCCTGCCGCTTCCTTCCTGCTCTTAACGATTAGATCAAGGGTACCTCTCGCCCGGGCGTCCTAAGCGAAGGGCAGATGAAGAAAAGGGCAAATCCTGTTTGGACCAGGATGACCCAGGGCACGACCCCTTGCTCAGACAGCAGGTAAGAATGGACCAACATGTGTTACTCCCGCTGTCCCCACAGGCCATCCCCACCCCCACTGGTCCCCTTGTGATGTTCCCATGTGCCCCCACCATTCTCGCACACAGGTGTTGCCTGTTTTGCTTGATTCTTCTACCCTGCTTCCCCCTTTCCCCGCTCAAGCCTACTTCTGCAGGAGTCTATCCTGATAAATTCTGGTTTCACCATCACCGCCTTGTGGCCAATGCTGGATTTGACTTTTACGGACTTCATTGATTTACAGTGCGTCACCCTTTCTCAACTCTCACGCTGGACTTCCTTTGCATCTTGTACTCATGGTGGCCCTGAATCATGCTGTTCCCATCTTCATCTTGTGTCCTAGCATGCAACACTATGTGTTACTACTGACTTCTGCAATTGTATTCACTCTCCCCTCTTGCTTCTCCACTCTTTTGACTGCTAACTCTCTGTTCTCTCCTCCTTTCCCTTCTCCCTTTTCCTATCTCCTCCCCTTACTTTCTTCTATGCACTTACTCTATCAAAATTGTCCCTGGAACTAGTATGATAGCAACCTCGTCTGTCTCCTCGTCCCTCCCCTCACAGTTTCTTTCCTCCCCACCCCCCAGCACTATCTGAAATGTCATCAGGCCTAGTATGATAGTCGCCTGTTTTGTTCCTCCCCTACCTTTCGGAACCCCTCTCCCTCACCTCTTGTTTTTCTCCAGCTCTATCAGAAATGTTGTCATGCCTAGTACGGTAGTCGCCTGTCTGTTTCCATTTCCTTCCCACTCTCCCCCTCCCTTCCTTATCTATGTCTTAGCTCTTGCACTATCTGAAATGTCATCAGGCCGAGTACGATAGTTAATTTCACATCCTTACTGTTCATGGCCTGTAAGAATGTCATTGTATTTTCCCTTGTTCCCGCCCTTGCCTTGAAGCGCTTTGAAACACATTGTGTATAGGCGCTATATAAATAAACTATCATATCATATCATATCACATGCCAGACCCAGTGGGTTCACTAAGATATTGATACACCAGAGTGCTCCATAACTGCCCGCTTGCTCTGACCAGGTACTTTAACATAAGAAAAAACATGTGAAGAGGGATATACAAGAAGAAAAGTACTTTTGAATACCAAACTGACAGAAAGCAGATAAATCAGAATTTTGTAAACCAAACTGACTTTGAAAGAACGAAGTGGAATGATAAGAGCTTGATTATCAGACCAAAAGAGTGCAACTATATGCATGCAGGACCATTTCAAAACCAGCAACAAGATGGGGCAATAATTCAAGAACCCAATATAAACTATCATTGCCAAAGCCAAAAAGAGAGTTATAAGTAACATTAAAATTAACAATCATTGCCAAAGTCAAGAGGGGGCAAATGAAAATCCAAATGTTTGTAAAACGTATTGCCCATGTTTTAAGAAGTTCATAAAAAGAACAGTTTTAAACCCTCATTGCCAATGCCAAAGAAGAGTCAGGGTGAGATAGAATTATTTTCAGCATTTGGTTAATGAAGAAGTGGGGAAACAAGAGTGGCAAGAAGGTTGCCCTTCTGTTAAAGGATATTCAGATGAAAGTGGAGCATAACTTGCATAGTGTGTGGAAATCACAAGTGTATAATACCTTGCACCAAAGTGAATCTTGTTTTCCCTGACAAAATTCTTAAAAGTGGTGTTGTGAAGCAAGAGACATTGATAAGTTGTTGGGAGCTGATCTTTACCACAGAAGTACTTGTAGTTCGTAGTTTATTCTGTGCCATCAGGGGAGTCCACCAAGTCAGAGATTGTTGTAACACTTTGTGCTTTTCTGGTAGGAGAGTACAGAAGAGCAGAGAACCTTGAATTAGTAAGCCTGGCATGTGAGTATACCAGGTGGAGGTTGAAGTACTGTGAAGTGTTGTTGACAAGTAACAACGAAGAAGTGGTAGAACCACTGATATGTTTTGGTGAAATATTGCAGAATCATCCTGACAAACTTTTTATGCAGAAGCAAGTGTTGTGTAAACTGCAACAGAAGTGTTTAACATTTTCGGAACAAATACGTTGTTACAGAATAATCCTGACAAAGGCAATTTATGTTAATTCTGATGAACTAAGGAAAGTGTTCCTAGTTCATGCGAAGAGGGTTGTTTGAGTTCTTAATACACAAGTGGAAAAAAAAGAAACCTTGTTGAACAATTCTGAAGTGTTGGAACTTTTGTTGTCAAGTTGGAATAAAAAAAGACTGCATGGGAACTTTGCTACAAGACAGGATGTCCTTATTCTTTTGGAACTGTTGAACATAATCCTGCTTGAATCTGGAGAAGGGGAATTCACCCAGACTATAAGGAAGGACAGTTATCATACTGTGAACTTAGCTGCTACATTTGTTTCTTTTAAACTGCCAGATATTACATTGTTGAGTTATTGTATGTATAAGTGTGAGGGACTGAAATATTTTGTTAGATTGTTTCCTTTAGCTTATTTTATGGAGGGAAATCATCATCAGGGTAAGGTTAGTGAGGTGTTTATCCAACCTTTTGAGTTCATAAAATGGTATCTTTTAAAAAAAACCTTCACAAAGTTGTCCGCTTCACATTTCTGACACCTCACACTTGGGATTGTCTTTGGCAATAGTCCTCAAATGTCTCTTCACAAGGGCTCCTGAAACTTGCTTTACGGTTCCAGCAATTCTTCCCCATTTTATGATGTTAGGAAGATTACTTCCAGCCAGCTTTTGTTGTCTAGTATCCTCTTTACTCGTACTTGGATTACCATTGTGACGAGGGAGATTTCCCCCAATCACTCTTCACTCTTAGATCTTTGGATATCACTACTGGGATGAGGGAAATTCCTCCCAAGGCTCTCTTGACTATTGGTTCTATGGGTATCACTATTGTGAAGGGGGAGTTTACTCTTGAGGCTCTCTTGGTACTTGGTTCTCTGGGTATCACTAATGAGACGAGGGAGATTACTCCTGAGGGTTGCTTGACTCTGAGGGTTACTTGACTCTTGGTTCTCTGGGTGTCACTACTGTGACTAGGGAGATTACTCCAGAGGCTTTGTTGACTCTTGAGCTGCACCATCCCCCTACCGGTCTCCTGCTACTCCTGTTACCTGTTGCGTGTCTTGAGGGCATCGCCAGTTCTTGCTGGGGTGATGTACTGACTCGCATTGCTTCTGCACTTCCTGCTTCATTCAGCCCGCTCCCTGTTTTGTCCTCGCGGCTCTGCAGGGACTTGAACCACATGGCTCTGGCACAGTTGCACGACCACATGGTCCACCTCCCTGAGGTCACGCCACCGGTGGCTTCTTCGCCACTCTTCCATTGGTCAGGAGCTTGGCTTCCACCGCAGTGCTCTGCTGACCTTTCTTGGATGTCCTCGCCACTAAGGATCAGCGTTCTTGCAGCGTTGTGTTCCCAGATTCGAACCTCCCTGGCTGGGCTAGCTTCACGCTGACTAGTCTCTCTATTTCCCAGTCCTTTCTCGCTCTTTATTTTCTGTGGCTGGATCCTCCCCAGCATAAAGTCAAAGTCTTTCTTTACTGTTGTTGAGATAATCTTTATGTCTCTTTGGGGCCACCTCTTCTCAATACTATGGTAAGGCAACCTGTTATTACTCTGCAGTTTTCTTTGACTCTTCTTCTTCTAGGTCATATTAATTCATGAATCAAAGACAAAAGAGACATTACCATAAAAGACAGTAGTGTTATCAGGGATTTCTGACAGGGACTTAGTCCCAAGGGAAAAGGGGTTAGGGAGTTCCTCCGTGGAACACGATTCCTTACCCCCTTGAGGGTAGTCTCTCCCTGTGAGGTCCCATTTTTCACCACCCCCAGAGGGAATATTGGGTAGCAGCTTCACCTCCCTAGCCTCACAGGGAAGGGCTCCCGTATGGGAAAAGTGACGAGAGCCTATGAATCGTCACACTGAGCACTCACTTCAGGTGGTAAGGATTCAAAAAGGGCTTTGTTGTTGCACAGACTGAGCATAAAGAGGCCCGCCCACCATCCTTTAAGTCTATTTGGAATACATGTGTGCCACACACACAAAAAGGTGGCGAGCGGGGCTGCATCACATATGTGGAACCCAGATTGGCACTCTCTGCTTGTCCTTTCCCACCATGGGGCGCCTCTTGGTTCTGCAGCCTGCGTGTATGTTTTCCCTCACTCTCACAAATGCCAGTGAATTCCAATGAAGCTTGCAATTCCCATGTGGTCCGGTTCCCTAGGTCCCTGGGTTTGCTGCTTCTGCACTCCAACCCAAAAGCGTCAGCAGCCTCAGGCAGCACTTTATGACAAGCCCCTGCCCTTTGACCATAGTTGTGTGAGGGACACAACGGCCTCCTTTCCATAACTAGACCCCACATCATAAAGCGGGTGGTGGGGCCCTCTGGGGTTTCCCCTCAAACACCCACATGGTCAGGCAGAGGACATTACCATGATACATATTTTGAAACAGATACAAATAAGTGTAGACTTTTATGGTGTAACTTGTTGGAGTGCTAGTAGACGACCCTGCAACTGTGCTGTTTGTGCTGATGCGTCACATACATTATAATGGTTTAATTTGACATTTGATGGAAGAACAAGTCACTGAATATTTAGAGCTTGTCCCAATGGCTGGACCTGCTTTACCTTCAGTATGATATAAATGTACAAACATCTAGTATGGAATTTCGGGGTCAACCACACTGTCTAATGCACAACTGTGTGGTTGAGGGCTGTAACAGGGTGATGTCAGAGTGTGTGTGGTGTCATGTTGTAGACTGGATTTGTGGATGCAGAATGACCTGTCCATGGGGCTCCACCAGTGTTAGTTGGAGAGATGTAACCTGGGTGGTGGGCACCGGTGGGTCCTCTTCGCTTTATGGACTTATTAAGATGCATCTGATAAAAGCAGCTTGTTACAAGAACTTACCTGTGGCTCAATTAAGGCTCACTGTTATTACTGAGTTTGAAACATGAATACAGGCAGAAATCAATCTTATTTCCAACTGTATTCTTTTTTATAATAATGGAGAAACAAATCAGAATAACAGGCATCTCCCATTGGATAACCATACGGTCAGTTATACTTTGCAAGCCAATCATTTTGCAAACTGGCAGCTTGGAGAATGTAAACAATGAACTGATAACCAATTGAAGCTGTTTACATTTTTGCTGAGAAGTCTTCCAGGTAAAAAAGCAGTCACAGGAGCAGCCATTTGTTTTCAATGTACAAATGGTTCCAGCTGTCTATCGTATGGCTTTGGGTGTTTTTGGTTTTTTCCAAATGTACATTTTTTTCATTTGAATAAATGTGGAAAAATACAAGTTTGCAAAAAAAACAACACATGTAAATAAATACAAAAAGTGACAAAAATTGACAAATGCAGATGGAAACAGCACAGAATAATTAGCATAAACCTGGAAGCATTATCTGTAATTGTAATGCACACCAGGAGCAGGTTGAGTATAAGACCATTGAATTAATTTAGGGTTTAGTCTTTAGCTCCAAAAAAGCTTTGGCGTGTTCTTTCGTCCAACCAAACTAGCGGAGGATGTTGATGTATTGTTTCATTATCTACTCGGGCACTTTCCTTCCCCACTTTAAGCTATACTGTGGTTAATGTTTCTGCTAGAGTGAACTTCTGTTCTGATATCATGTCGACGACATGTGAATAATACACGGTTGGCTTGATCCCACCAACATAACTCACTATATGTAAATGCATTATGGCCAGGACGCCATGTCATCTCCAAATGGTTGTCAAGGTTCCGGGCTTTGAATCCTTTGATATGAAATGTGTGTAGTCTTCCTAACAGTCTAGTGGGTGGAAATCCATGTCTGCTAATGTATAAAGTGGCGTTACCGATGCTGCAGAGTCTGCTACATATATATATACGACCATATCAACAAACTAATAATTCCTGAAACTGTATTCGCATGATGCCAGAAACTGTCTGAGCATGCAATGATTCTGTAAGTGGGTACATGTCTCTAGACATTGCAAAGAGAGACCCCTTCCCTCATCTAAACATAAGAATGCCAACAAATGTATCTCTCTTCATGCTCATTGATTTTATCAAATGAAATAGATATCCCAATGACTTTAATGATAGCAGTAAAGAGCTAACCCGACAAAAAAACAGCCTGGCCTTTTTTCATTTCAATGACCACAGAAAAGAAAACAAAATGACATTTGAATTTATACCAATTTGCAAAATGCCAATAATTTAGAACTGCGTGCAGTTTTACTTTACCCTGCAGAATATACCTGCAAGGTTTCTGGGCACACCTGCTACCTAGTAAGCAGTGCTTGGAATCTGCTTTCCAGGATAACAGTGTCATCTTTTTTTAATTTTTTTATTTATAGTGTAAATAGCCATACAAAAATAGAACACTATGACTTTTAACACTTGAAACATAGAAAAGCTAACCGTGTCATCTCTGCTTGTCACAGCCAGGTAGGAGGGTTCTTCATAGGATTGAATCAGAACGTATTTCATATCACATTTTATAAGACCCAATCTTGGATGCATTGTCATTGCATATGCATATTCGTCCCCAATGAGCTCCCGACTGGTCGTCCTTTTACTTAAAATGTGCTTCATTCTTTTTTAATTTGTCTGATATAGTTTCCTGGAAACCTTTCCCACATACACGTACAAATAGTTGCCAAAATAACACACACACATAATACTGTACATTAAAAGTTCATGCAAGTATTATACAACTGATAACACATACTTTTTAAATTGAAGAGACGCTATTATCAAAGCAATGTACCGTTCAGCTAGAATCGTAAAACGTATTGTTCCCTTTATTACTAAATGCTCTAAAGATACCAATGGCAAGCCATTTTTCCAAAATCTACCGGTTCTTTTCCGGCGAGGGACTTTGGATCTTGCCCCTATTACTTCATTAGTAGGAAAGAAAGTGCAGGCTCAATCTTAAGGAAGAGTTTCTCAGCATTCTACAAGGGACTTATGACAAGATAACCAGGTACAACCGATGTCTTTTCACTACACCGCCCGACAGAATGAAACAGATTGAAGCGAGTGATTGCATTATTGGTTGACAAGCATCCACCCCTTTCTCAAGAAACCTCGATTGTCCGTCTTCCGTCAAGAGCTTTAACAGAGAAAACCCAGAAGAACCAAGACGTGTCTGTATAAAAATAGATTTTTCTGTCTACCCATTCCCTCAAATGAGAGCAAATCAAATTTGTATCTGATTACCGATACCGGGACCCCCCTGGGTAGAGGCAAGCATGTGTGCAGGATTAAACCCTCCTGGGCAGTCTGTTAGGCAGAAACCTGTGCAGTTCCCTCTGGGACCACTGCAAAAGATTTAAGACTACAGGTGGTTGGCAGTAAACCCAATTGGTAGCAGTCTGTACCACCCAGATTTACCTGGTAGCTGTGGCTGAGCAGTCAGACTTCTCTCAAGAAGAGTTAGGCAGTATACAGAGTATTCACAATAGGTCAAAAGAACACAGTAGAACAAGCAAACACTGACCAGAGCTTGGTGTAAAAGAGATATAATTATTTATTTAAAAAAAACATCTAGTTAAACACACTGGCACAAATATTAAGCAGTTCAAAAACACGGTCACTAAAAGATATACACTCCCTTCAACGATTATTTAGACAAGTCTTAAGTAAAGCAACACTTATTTTCAGACTGCGGTGAGCGCTTAACGAGGATGGCACTCTAATCAATCGGTTAAAAAGGGAGAGAAAGGCAGAGCAAAGATAGAAACAGATCCCAACACTTTCGGAAGAACACAGTAGGAGAAGAAGGCAGATTAAAACCGTAAAGTCAAAGTTAACAAGGCCGGACCCACTTTAAGATGCTCTGGATGAAATGTGTCCAAGGTCACAATGTTGAAAGTGCCCAAAAGTCTCACAAGGGTTCAGAAAGAGTTGGACCAATAGAAAGGGACCAGTTAGATGGTCAAGGCGGCCAGCCCAGTCCAGAAGGTTAAGGGATTATTGTTACCTTGTAGCAATCTTTAGAAAGGGAGGCCTGGCGGACACGGTACCTTAAAAATGGTGAGAATGCTCCAGCGGGGGCAGTGGTTCCTGGCAGCGGGTGCAAGTCGGTGCTTCGTCCGGGGGAAGAGAGGATCTCATCGTGGAGGAAAACAGGAGTCTGTTGCACTGCCAGGGAAGAAACCAGCCGCAGAGTTCTCAATTAAAAGGAGCGGTCCTTTTATTCGCGGTCCAGTGGTAAGTGGCTATCCAGTTGCCGGGGTGCTTGGCACGGGCAATTCGACCACAAGACGTCCTGGGATGCGAGCAAAGAAGGTAAACTGGTTGTGCCCACCAGTCAAGGGAAGAAGACTCTCCCGCCGGGAGATCTCCTCTGTCGTCGGGAAGTGGTGAGTCGGTTCAGCAGGGCTCCACCGGTGGTGTCATCGTAGCAGGTCGGCTCAGCTTCTACCTCGTCGGATTTTCAGGTCCTGTGGCGACTTCTGAAGTTCCAGTCCCAAAAGCCCTGCTTTTATACAAGAAACCCCCATTCATTCAACCTTGCTGTTAATCAAACATGCTAAGTGGTGAGCCGGCTGGCTCACCACTTGGGCCAATCACACAAGAGTGTGACTTGACTTGCCAAGGCAACTCAGTCCAGGATGCCTAAACCCACTCCCACATCCCCTGTGGTACTCAGACAGAGTGGCTCCACTTTGGAGGGCTTCTGTGTAGAAGCCCGCCAAAAGAGGAACAAAGGGCTCGACCTTTGGTTTGGCGTTACAGAGGCGAACATAAATGCCATTTTAAAACCGAGTTCTGACAGAAAATACCAACCGGTGAATTAATATTAAATAAATAAACCGGCGGTATGTTAGAGGCTATGTTAAAAAAATTAGCCTCGAACAATGGGAAAACCCCATAGAGATATATTTGCGGTTGAATATAAAAAGTAGTATCCACTGCCACCAGCCAAAACTCGACGCGGGGGGACGGGACAGTACCCCCTCGAACAACAGACCCAGGGGCAATCGAATTGCCCCTACCAGTACATCCACAATATGATGGTTTGTACTGGTTCTGTTAGTAATTTGGGACTAGTAAAGCCAATGGTGACTTTAAATGCACTAGGAGACAGTAGTCAGCCCCAGGGTATGGAGTCTATGGTGGGGGGTCACTATGACGCCCCGGTGTTACTGCACGGAGGGTGCGGTGTAACACACATAGAAAAAAAACATATGAGACCCTATGGAGTAAAAGACCCCGTAGCCCATGAAACACATTAACATTCAAAGGAACACCACACATCATGTCTACGAGTGGGAGAAAAAGAGTCTCACTCTTGGCAGGAGAAAAAAGTAAACTCCAGAAATCCAGCAAAGCTGCTGGGGGACTCACTAGGTTAGGAAATTCAGCCTAAACAGAGAATTCTCCCTAACACAGTCCATCACTTGAATTCTTTGATGGGTAACAACTCAGCAC
This sequence comes from Ambystoma mexicanum, assembly GCF_040938575.1. Taxonomy (NCBI): domain Eukaryota; kingdom Metazoa; phylum Chordata; class Amphibia; order Caudata; family Ambystomatidae; genus Ambystoma; species Ambystoma mexicanum. Next base: position 209,909,340 of record NC_090925.1, on the reverse strand, counting down.
CATATAACAGGCAGGGAACCTTTCCTTTATAGTGCTTAGTTAAATGGAGAAGTGGAAAATGTTCCACATTTATAATCAATTCTTCTCAATTGAGCAACATTGAACACAGCCTTTATGCAGAGGTTTCTCAATAAAATCACTGTGTTGCTCGAATTAAAAATGCTGGAGCCTAAGTATTTAAAGGGGTCAACAACCTCCTGCTTCAATTCATTTATTTGGCAGAAAACCGCAGTCTTGTCCTTGAGCTGCTATTATTAGCTTTGTTTTTAGAATGTTTCTATTCAAGTTATTCACTGCCATGTAATTGACCAGGGCCGTTAAAGACCTCTGGAGGCCCATTGGTGTTAGGCCAAGGGTGAGAAGATCATCTGCATGGCCAAAGTAGTGCATATACACTGATCCTAATTCAAACAAGCATGCATACTGGTATTAACTGGCCATTGATGGTGGCAGGTGCAAAATGGTGCAGGTACCTCGGCATCCAATAGCAGTGCCTATACACAAGCCAAAACTGTTGGCTTTGGCAATGCTTGTTTTTTTACGTGACTTCGGTGAGGGACATGCATAGTGCTCATAAATCAAGTGGCTGAGGGCCGATCTGTTTTAGACATGTGTATAGCAGCAGCAGCAGCAGGTTTATAGCTCCAACTAAGTCAGTAACACCCTCATTATAAGTTTGCCGGTATGCTGCCGGTTTTGCTGGTTGGATACCGGCAAACTGTAGTACAGTTTTTGCCACTTGGTCTGCCGGAATTACCGGCAGATTCCAACCGGCGGAAAAGCTGGCAAATCCCCACTCCATGGAGTCCCATAGGACCATTCACCTGTATCAGAGGTATAACCGAGCCAGTAATTCCAGCAGTTTTTTGCCGGTAGGATGGCCATTGCTCTATTTGTGCCAGTGTTTGCCGGTGCTGAACACCGGCACTCTTTTTTGGGCCCCGGCACTTCTCAGCTGAGCAGAGCAGGCCATCTGTCGCCAGCAGCCTCAAGGCAGCTGCTGCTGGTGACAAATGGCCTGTTCTGCTCAGTGAAGAAATGCAGTTAGCATTCTTGTGTTTTTTATCAGAGCAAGGCAGGTCAGCTTCTTAATGCACATGCCAGCTTCTACTGTCAAACATAACACTTACGCAAATGAGTACCACTGATTTTAGGTAACAGTGCCACCTGTTAGTGTATTCACAGTAAAATGCTACTAAACAACATTAGCACCCTGGTAGGGGGAGCCATCCAATCAGATGGCTAGGAACATGGGCTTGGATCGGCGATGAAAGCCCACGTTCCATTCTGCCTGACAGCCGGCTCACCAGCTGCCATCTTACCCCAACCCTCCGTCCCCCTTCTTTTTTTTATTTCTCGCCACCCTACTTACATTATTTTGGTGACAGCACGTGCTGCTGCCGCAGAAGCTCCTTCCCCTTGGCTCCCGCAGGCCGACATGGAACGGGAAGAGGGGCTCCATATGCAGCACCACTTCCCTTTCCCTGGTGGCCATCTTAAGACAGTATTTTCAGTCAGTGAACGGGACGTGCGAGGCGTCCCATTCAATTAGGGTGACCAGACGTCCGGGTTTTCCCGGGACAGTCCGGGGAAGTCACCCTCCGTCCCGGGGTCCCAAACCCCGTTCGGGGTTTGCATGTTTGGGGGGCTACGATAATTAAAAACGTAATTACTTTTCACCACACTTTCAGAATTTTGAAGTTTGACTCGAACCCCCAACCTCTCAGGTACAAGTCAGAACACTTACTGACTGTGCCACAGAGACTGGCTTGGAAAATATTGTACGGCAAGCCATGTAATATCAATTAGAGCTCACGCTCGTTTTTAATTAACATGCCACGATTCACAGACAAAACTGCACAAATGAGATTATATACAGTTTATATTAAGGAGAAGTGCTGGAAATATGGTTGGGGGGTGGTTGTTGGGGCGTGTTGGGGAAGGGGCGGTTGTTGGTGGGCTGGGATGGGGTAGTCCCTCTTTTATGTTGTTGGCGTCCCGGTTTTTTGTTTTGAAAATCTGGTCACCCTACATTCAATGACAGAAAATACTTTTTATTTTAGCACCCCAGTTTACCGTTTTGGTAGCCGGGAGTGCCAATGGCCTTAAGCCCCTGTTCCAAATGCTGGAATGGGGGTCACAGCCCCCGTTCCAGCCCTTGGACCCGGGGTTTAACGAACACTGCATAGCAAGCACTAAAAGTAATATAAATGCGTCACTGGGCGTATCCAAGCAAATCATGTTTTTTGTTCAGGAAATGGCTCCCATAATTAACCCATCTTCCCTCTCATCAATCCCCTCCTGAAAAATGTTTTGTGGGAGACTCCCACAAGTTCAGGGAGACTGAGTCTGCCACAGCCTTACACGTGACTTGTAATGCCATCTAGTCAGCGCTTCCTCATCAAAACTCTTTTCACTTTCTGAGAGGCCTGGCAGTGGATGATTCCAGAAGGGAAACCCATCCTCCCTGCTGCCTGCTCCCTACGGGAACACAATCCTCGCCGAGGAGAACAGGATGTTTTATAGGAAGCCGTGCATGAAAGTTCTATGTTCCCTGTCAGCGCCTTGCTGCTTTCAGGGGTTGGTCGAAAAACCAGTGCGGCCTTCATCTAATGCAGTCTTATTTACTCTAGGGCAGAGGCGTAGGCAGGGTAGGGCCTGAGGGGCAAGGCTCACCCAAAATCTGTAAATGCCCACTCAACAGTGCTGTGTGGGCATTTACAGATATTTTTGTCAGTGCAGTGGGCCCAACTACATAGCTTCAGGCCCATGGCTACGCCTCTGCTCTAGGGTAAGTGCCCCCACAGGAGTCTGCAACCTGCGGCTGTCCAGATGTTTGGGACTACAATGACATCTCATCCGCCACTATGCTGGCTAGGGCGGACGGGAGTTGTAGTCTGAAACATCTGGAACGTGCAAGCTTGCAGTCCAGACCCTCTCCTGGGCTGCTGTTTTGACGCGTAGTGGCAAGGAAGGACACGCGAAGGAGGAATCATGCCAAATCACCATTGTGCATAGTTGATCTCACAGAGCGTGGGCCCGCGGGGAGCGTGCACAGAATCTGTACGCAGGGCCTGTGATCTCGGTACACGGTGTAACGGTCGCGTCTAGAGCCGTTCCCCCGCCCCCTCTCCTTGTTTCGCTGATTTTTAAGAGGGTCTTGTCTGCTGGAGTGATCAGGTCGTCCACACCGTGATTGATTTCTCCTTCAATGAGGTTTCTGCCAGGCCCATTAGCTGGCACCCGGTCTCAGCAATCAGGTCATGGGTGCCGAGGGTGCGTTTGCTTTGGCCGACCTTGATGCAAGTGGTTAATTCAGCAGGTTGCCCGGTTGTCTAGGTTACGCCAAGCTAATATAATTGTGTGTGGTTCGCTCTGTTCCCAGGCTGTCTGCTTTTGGGATTTTGGACTCAGTCCAGGTGGAGCACCTTATGTGAATTTCAAGTGTCCAGGGTGTGTTGGTATGGAGGCTTGCATGGGTGTCATCCAGAAACGCGCCATCGATAATGGGCAACGGGGCTGTGCCCCTCCCATTACTAGTCTGCCCGCCACTGATCGCTGCGTGCACCCCATCAGTCCACCCAACGGTGAGGACTCTTCTATCTGCACCTCCTCCTTTCTGCATGGAGGGAGGGAGGGCCTGCAAGCCCTCCTGTATCTTCCACACAGAAGACCCCTGTGAGACTGTCCCATAGGAGGATGCAAGGGCGTCTCCTGAAGACCCCGCCTTCACAGCCTTCTAGAGGCCGCCCGCAGGCAGGACTCAGGGAGAGAGACTGTCAATCACTGCCCTTCCTTCTTCTTTTCCTCCACTGGGGCAGAACTGGGCAGTAAAAGGGATATTGGGTAATAGGACCTGGCATTTGTAGTATTGGTTACTTTGTAGAACAGGCTGTAAACATTAATCTGCCAGAATACCGCCCTACGGATTTACCGTTATAGCCAATTGGCCCGGCGGAATTACCGCCAGTTTACAAGCGACGGTGGAAAAGTAGATCCTAATTTTTTCAGGGTCCATTGGACTTTATGAGGCTTTTTCAGCGGTATTACCGTCCGCCGATGTCGAATTATTGGCGAACAGTGGGGGGATTTACCTCCAGTATGATGCTGGAGGTAAATTACCCACTCTAGGGCCATACTCATAGTATGGTGGTGCAGGAAAAGTGGTAATTCCATAACCGCCAATGTATTCCCGCACCGTCATATTTGTATGGTTTTAAAAAAATATATCTAATTTCAGCCAAAGAGCTAGCTGTGCAATGCATCATTTGATCAATTAACAAATAATCTTTAAAAGGGAAATCCCCACGGATAGCCTGAGCTTCCCTGATCAGGCTCAGACACACTCGCTACACCCTCCATCCAAAATTGGGGACAACATTATTAATGCTCCATCATTTAAAAATTTCAGCGGATCCCACTGCTATCGCAATGACAGTCCAACACTCTATTTGGATTGGTCAACCAAGATCATTGCCTGCAAAGTGCTGTGATTATGGTGCCTGCAGGTTTTCTATGCAGGAGTCATTCGAAGGTTGTCAAGTGGAGTGGGGGTTTGTCTTTCTCCCTCTGACCTTCTCTCCGGGTAGGTCCTCCGTCAAGTGCTTTAAGTGGGATAGGAAATTAAGGGGGTGCCCTAACAAGTTGCAAAACAATATTTGGGAGTGGGCCAAAGCATTGTAAATAAATCAGATCCTATGGGAGTATAATAGAAGTTCAGAGAGAATGACTGGATAATTACTCTCGCCAGTGCCAGCGGTTATCAGTCAATTGCTCACTTACCTTTGGAAACAAGAAAATTAAACTCACCTCCAGGATACCTGGCAACATTTCCCAACAGATTCGATTGTGACCAATTCTTACGAATATGGTTGAACCTTTTAGCCACAAACAAGATCATTGCAATACGAATTAAAGCTGATCTAAACACGTTGATTCGGTAAAGAAAACGACATTGTCGAAACTTTGAAACTTCTCTTGATCTATTGCCCAGCTTTGCCAAGGAGAGAACTAAATCATTAGGACAGCTTCTGTTGCAATTTCCATCATTCGACTCAGAGGACTGGTGGGCAGTTTTAATGAGTGGAGAATAGACCTCACTTGTGATAGCGGTGGTTTCGTTCATGGTCAAAATATCCCAAATAAAGGAGAATAGATGTTTGACTGTAAGATAAGATTCAAAGTGGACCTTTTTGGTTTCCTTTTATCTGCTGTCCTTAGTGATAAATACGAAGATCTCTTAATTTTTTAAACAATTGTATATCAATTAAACCAAATTTAAAAAAAACATATTTACAAACAATTTCCACTGAACCGAAGTTGGTACTCATTTATCGTCCTCAGAAGGGTGAAAGACTGGCTTGGTCTTGCGGGGATTCGAACCTGCGACCTGTTGATCACACATAGTTTGTAGTAGCAAGTGCTCAACCCACTGAGCTACCATACCAGCCAAAGAACTGTTGACTGCAGTCTGAGAATCCCAGGTATCTAAGGAACCTTTAAAAGAGGCGTGGTCTAAGTAACCAAAGTTTTATCCTAACAGATGCGATCACGTTTACGTAGTTTAAATGAAATGGAGCAAAATCTGTTTTGAAGTGTGTGTTAAAATAATTTGCAGTAAAAAAATGCACTAAAATACAGATATTCAAACATAAAATTGAAATCAAATCAAAATAGGTTAATGTGCGATCCAGTCGCTCAGATTGTTTGAAGGACATTCAGGATTCTTATGTATGGATTTTATTAAACTCATTCCAATTGCGAGACTTCAATATAGTGATGTAAAATAGAAACGGTGTGTTCTCTCCATTATACTTTGCCTTCATATGTAAAGGTCTGGAACTTGTAGGGTCAGGACCCCTAATCACCTTAACCTAAGTGGGCCCACCACCTGAGGAACGAGTGCACGTTGTGTACGTAAAGCATGTTTGTTGTGCAATCATCTGGGGAGCGGTTAGATGCTGCTGTAGAACCAAACTAACCCAAGTCTCTACAAACTGCGCAGTAGCACCCGGAGCGTTCCAAGTGCTGGATGGGATTACCACAACAACTGATCTCAGGCCCAAATAACCGGACAGACTAAAACAATATGGCAAAATACTACTTTATTATCAGCTCAATAAAGTAGAGAAACCTGATTGGCAAAACAAATGGCAGCTCACACACTCTCAAATACATTTTGGTTACACAAAGGCTTTATACCTCGATGTACGTCAGCTATGACATCATCCTACATGGCAAACAGTAAAAACCTATCGGGCGGAGGGATTTGATTAAATAACACATTTATCTATGCTTCATTTAGGTGTTAGTAACATCATTGGCTGCCCCTTATCTATTAGACACGCCTGGAACCACCTCTAACTACGTAAAATACAGATAATAGCAGAGTAACAGCAGTGAATTGGCTTCTGCAACAATGTATAGTCCACCATTGCATAGTCCCTCACGATTGATTGCTATTCTCTTCCAACCTTGGACATTTTGGCTCATTAGCGCGTAAGCAAAATGAAACCCAGGTGCAGAGAACAGCGCCAGACAACTGCCTACTTGGTTAATTAGCCTACCATCTCTCGTCGGTTAGGACCTAAGCCAAGGTTTCTTCTTTGTAGTTGACCTTGCTGACTGTTCTCTTCCTTGGAACTTTAAAGGGAGTGATGCTTGCAGCTTTTTCAACCGCGAGAGGCGCACAGGGCAGGGATACTGCCCTTTCATTGCTGGGTCTAAAATCCCATCATAGTAGGCTAATGGTTTATGTCCATGTCCTCAAGTCGTCCTAATGGCGTCTCCTGTGTGAGTGCTGCCCTCATCACATCGCCATTTGAATGTGAGAATAAGTAAAACTCCTCGTTATAATCTGGAATTCCTAACATAGGGATCGTACAAATCGCCCTTTTAGTTCTTCTAATCCTTCAGACATGCCATCTGTCCATGATATCTCACTTTTACCTATCTGTGCTTCCTTGGGTCCTGTTAAAAGGGGTTGAATATATGTGCTGTAATCAAAGACACAATCCCTACAATAATTACAGAGGCCTAAACATTCTTGTATTTCTCTCACTATCTTAGCTTTTGGAGTCTTCATGATTGCTTCTTGTTCGGAAAGATTTCTATTTATGGGTAATTTTCCCTCCAGTTGTGAACCCCCTGTCATGATTCCTGCCCCTCACCCCAGCCCTCCAAGATGTCAGGCTGGAGCCAGGCCACGATCACCTACATGGCCCTCAAGGGCCTCTCCTTCCCTCCAAAAACCCACTTGGAGTCAGACTTGGCGCTTGTGGCACCAGACTCACTCACTCCCAGAGGATAACATTGGACTTGTAGTGCATTGATGGGGACAAGATGGATGCCCCCACATATTTCGGTTCCCAGAACTGCATGTGCAGTCTAGTCTTTTGGGTGTGGTTCAGCCCAGAGACACCTGGGATACCCAGAGACTATTTAAGCCACACCCAGGCTGAGAAACGTGCTTTGCGTTTTCTGCACCTGCAGCTTGACACTCACCGTGTTCGGATCGGTCTCCAGTAGGCCTGCATCTTTGTTCTGCGCTCAGCTCCTGCAAGAACAAGAACACCGTTAGGAACAGCCTTACCTTGCAGCGCTTCTGCCCATCATTCATCGCTCCTTCTGTTCTGCGGGCATCTTCAGCAGTGTCATTCCCATCCCGGCACGCCGCTTCCTAAGGAAAAGGGAAAAGAACAGAAAAAAGGCATTAGTAAGCATTCTGCAAATCTTCGCTTATTTTTAAATATTGTTCGAGCTTCAAACACTTACCTCAATCCCAGCCGCTCTAGGGGAACTCTGTCTCCGGAACTTCTTATCCATCTGCAAGAGGGAAAAGACACTCCAGGTTAGCGTGGAAACATCTAGAAGCGCTGCATACCGCGCTTACTCACGCATTTGTTCTTCATAACCGGCATCCACGCTGAAAACGTTGCGGCACCTAAAAGACACAGAAAAAGAACTCAGTTCAATACAAATATGAAAGGGGTGCATCACGCATCGCGCTCTCACTTACCTTCAGCGCTACTCATCTCAGCAGCACTTCGCCATCCCCGGACGCCGGCCATCATCTAAGGAAGGAAAGGAACGAAGTTAGAGAACTGTTCAAAAGACTCATTATACTTGCCTGTCGGACTCTTGTCAGTGAAGTAACTAGGCAGCAACAAGCCCGCATCAATCAAAGCTGTGGATCAAAGGGAAGGGTTGGACCCCGGGGAAGAAGGGGTTCAAGCACACAGAGACAATAGGGAGTTAAACTCTACCAATCCTGTGTTTCAGGCCCAGTCCCCAGTCGAGTAGCCTCCAGGGAAGGGTTCAAGGTCGTAAGAGGTCAGAACAGGCTGAGTGACGTCCCCATGGATACCAGGTGAGCGTTACACCCCCAACATTTTACTGTTGTCTGACCATCCTAGCCTGCTGCTGTACTCCGCTGCGCTTTTGCCCATTTTGTGATGGGGAAACTGACATTCCCTTAAGACAGTCAGTACTGGGAGCCTTTGGTTCCCTTAGTCTTTCACTTGGTCGCTATTTCTTAGTAACATTTTATCAGTGCACAATGTACCTTACAGCACAGTGCGCTGGGGCCCCTTTTTAATTTTTAAGGCCCTAGACACCCTTGAAGGATTTTTGGTGAATGTACAAGTGTGCCTCCGAGAAAGCTGGTGGCAGTTGTTACATTTTATTTTCAACTCTTTTCTATGATCCATACCGCGTTTACCACATTTTGCCCAGGACAGTGGGCAGTGCCTAAAATGACCATGCCACGAGGTCCTTTGTTCTGTCCTTTGGCCACCTTGTCCCTTTGCCTTCCCCAGATCGAGCAGACTCAGGAAATTCCTCATTTGGTCATGCAGACCCCCACTCAAACCGAAGCTTTTGCGGGCTTCTGTATGACTTGTGTGTGTACGCCCAGGATGTGGGGTGGAGCTGTCTAGTTCCAATACATATCCTGGGTGCCAGGATGTCTGCTGTGCTGGGATGACTGGGACCACCCGGGTACGTGATTGCTCCAAGTCTGGGATGGCTGTATGAGAGCAGATCTATTGGGTTCTCTTCGTCTTGGCACAAAGGAGATTTTGGATAAGAGAAGGCATCTTACACCTATTCCAGGTCGAACCTCTGAGCTTACACTGAACTTAGTAAAGGAGCCAAGTATCCTGAACTGAAGAAGCAGATCCGTGGAACCGCTGGCGACCCGCTGGAAGGTTTGGCACCCTGAGCCCGCTGTTGTTCCATCGGACTCCCTGTTTCTGATCAAACCTAGAAGGCCCGCAAGAGCGCTTCGACCCATTGGAATAGTGTGATCAACTATTCTCTGCACCTCCTGCTTAACCTGTAAGTGAGCCTTTTCGGAAGTGTTTTTGGACCACCCAGTGCACTGACCAGCTCGTATGGGACCTTTGCCTTGGAACCGCTGTCATCTCAAGTTTCGACTTGAGCCTGTGGAGAATTGTAAGCTCTGGGTATAAGGCACTCTTCTGCCAAGTTTCGTACACCTAGCATTCCTAGCTCTGGAATTATGAGAGTATGCCTGTACCCCGTGTGGCCCAGCTGTGTTAACGAACTTCGTGGGTGCCTTGCTGCTGGGCCCCAATGTGCCCTCAGACTTGCTGCAGTGGAACTGGCCTGATCCCTTCATCAGGAGTGGAGAAATCGCCACTGTCCAGCCATGGAATCATTCCCAGAACACATCCCCTGAAAGCTGCAGAGCAGTGCAACTGCAGTACTTGAACCTGCAACCGAAGCGGACTCAACTTCCAAAGTTTGGTCCAGAGTGCGCTAAAGGTCAGTAAGTACTTGCAACCCTTACCGGTGGCCCCTGGTGCATCCATAGAGTTTTACGAATGAGTGTCCCCTGAGGGACACCCTTCTTTATCGAGGGAGCAGGTGCTAGCAAGCTATTCCCAACTCTTGGATGCTGTTTTGCACCATTGAACGACCCTCCTCGACTAGTGGGAACTTATTCTAAACTGCCTCACCCACCTTCCTGAGTCGCTATGGCCCCTTGAAGAGACCCCATTTTCAACTTAACCGCATGACCATGTGCATGAGCACCGAATGTACTTTTGAGCTCAAGGCTCCACTCATCTAAGGGACCGGACTGCCTCTTAGCTAGGGTTTGAATTGTGAAGGACTGCCTATAAGATATTGGCACTGTGTGACCCCTTTTCTTTCAAGGTTGTGGATCTGTGCTGTTTAATATCTGTTAGGCAAAGTTTGTATGCAGTACCCTCTGGGACCACTACACACAACTCTGACTACAGGTATAGGCAACCCAACCTTTGGTATAAGCTTGTACTATACAGTTTTGGTAGCGTGTTGAGCAGGCAGGCTTATCTCAAGAGGGAAAATGTGAGCTGTAGTGGAGTTACACAAAGATTCACAATTACAGGTATTCAAATAAACTCTTACACTCAAGGTTTCTTGAGAAACAATTATTAATGTATTTATCAGTCAGTTATAAAGCCTTCTTCAGAAGGGAGCAATAGAATAGTAACACACACATACACTTAAATACTGTACACTCTGAGTTTCTGAATCAGTAAATACCCTTTTGGGATGGCCCACAGACACAACCTACACCCACAGGTGACTTCAATAACTAGGGTGCTGGGGACATCCATATCTTTCTGTTGGCATTTAGAATACTCTTAAAGGTTGGTAAAAGCAAAGGTTATTAGAACAACAAGAGACCACAAATATTCTTAAGCAGGCAAGTACCTTTAGATTTTCCTAGAAGAGTGATCCAGTTCAATAGGCTAGGCCAAAGTCAATGGGCGAAAGTCTTGTATAGGATGAAGCACTTCTGGTAAGTAAATGGAAAAGTCTTTGCACAAGTTCTTAGGAGTCTTTGATGAAAAGAAGAATCAAATGTAGGGCCACAAGCTGATTAGACTTGTGAGTTGCAGAAGTGGCAAGCACTCTACAATAAGAGGTAAGTTCTCTCAGACTTTTTACAGTACCTTTAAAGATGAAGAAAAGATGCAGCAGAGGACTTCTGTTCCTGTGCAGCTCTGCAGACCTCACTGTTCAGTCCTGCTTCTTGGGAATCCAGAGGATCTTCCAAAAGCTCTAGGCCAGCTTAAAAAAACGCACACAATCTGGTGTTCCTATCCCTGGCTATACGGTTTCCAGCAGCAACTCTGTGGAAATTCAACCAGCTCTGAGATGGGTGTGCAGGTGGCTTACTTTGGAGTTGATTGGTCCCACCAACTCAAGGGGAGAAGTCGTCCTTGCAGGGACTTCTCTGTTGATGCAAACCTGGCATTTCGGCACTGCAGCAGGGCTTCACTGTGCAAACCAACGATCCAGGAGTTGCAGCAGGTATCCTCTTCAAGTTCTTCTTCGGTTCCTTCGTCTAGTGGGCGACTCTGCCTTCCAAGCCAAAGGATTCGCCTTTTATACAGTTCTCTCCCATTTATTCCAGCCTAGCTGTCAGTCACCCAGCAGGGTGGCTGTCCTTGCTGGACAGTCAGCCGGACAATCACCACAGAGTGCATTTGGGTCTCCTAGAAGACTAAGCACAGGGAGTTTCGGGCACCTCCCTCACTTCCCGCCTACCCCAGATATCCTGGAGCCAGAGGCGGCTTTCACTCCTGAACCACACCAAAGGCAGAATGAACAAAGAGACCTAACCTGGTTTCGCACGCAGAGCAAATCTCAAGAAGGACCTTTCCACAAAGAAATGGTGAAAAAAGAAGACTGGGTGCCATTTCACAAAGATGGCTCCTGTGTGCACATTACTATAGCTGCAAACGCAGCCTGCGGTAAAGGCACAATATGGTAATTCAAACAAAACCACTGCCACCAGCCATTCAGTGCAAAACGGGTAACAAAAAAAAGTTACATGAGAAACTAGACAAAGGGGATACTAGGTAACCACTCCAGCACTCTATTGTAAGATAGGGTGTGCTCGGTCTAGAAAGTTATAATGGTAAGTAAAGTCAATTTCACTTTACTGCTCTTGGAAACAGTAGTTTATCCAAGAGAAGGTATTTAAACCTTTGGGTAATCTGAATCTTGGAAACAGTAGTTTATCCAAGAGAAGGTATTTAAACCTTTGGGAAATCTGAAAGACTTCCCTCTGTCACTGCACTGAAGGTGCTGTGTGACACAATGTAAAAGATGATGCCTATGGAGTTTGTCGGACTCCACAACCAAAAGAAACACAGTGTTCAAAATCACAATAAAATACATGAGAGAGTGGGAAAAAGGATCACACTCTCTCCAGGTTAAAAAAATCAAGTCCTCAAAATCCAGCAAAGTTGCTGGGGGTCACTAAGGTGGAGAGAATTAGCACATTTCTGAGAATTCTCCCTAGCACTATCCCATTAGGCCATTGGTAACTGTATATAGGTTTCATAGTTAGTGTTGTGGTGGTTTTGTTAATACCGCTGAGATTTGCTTTGTGTTTGATTTAAAAGGCCTTTAATACATGTATATGTATTTTTGATATATACACCTGACTGAGAGTAATTTGTAGTTTAATTTACTGTGTGGGCTCATTATGGGCTTTCCATCACGCTCACCCCACCTGAGACCTAGTCTTGACCGCTGCCAATGCTACCTTGATTGGTCTGGCTTGTCCAGAAGGTTACCCTGTTCCAAGAAACTAGGCTGGCCTTCTGAACCTCTGCCCACCAGGTCAGAGTTCAGAAATCCATTTTAACACTTCTGATCTCTCAGGTGTCATGTTTCTCCCTTCTTGAGAGATTTACTGGCAATATTGTAATTTCTCTTTGTCTACCTTGTATCATTTTTCTGCTAATATTGTCATTAGTCAAACTGAATCTTCCCTGCACCTTTCTTCTGTCTCACTGCACACTAATGTATAATCTATGTACTGAATTATTGTGCTCTCGAGTTGTTCACATCCCAGGTCCATCTGAAGAACCCTATTAAAGATTGATGGGGACTCACAGTAACCATGAGGTAAACTTGTATTTTTCCAATGCTGATTTCTATACGAAAAGGAGATCATATCTTGTGAATCTTCATGAAGGTGTATTGAAAAGAAGGCATTTTTTTAATTCTTTAACTGTAAAATACTTGGCTTTAGCTGGGATAATAGATAATAGATAATATTGTATCTGGATTTGGAAACAGCGGAAACACTGCTTTGACAATATTGTTATGGGGATGTAGATCCTGAATAAATCTCCACAACCCCCCTGTTGCTTTCTTCACTGGGTGTGCAGCCGTGTTATATGGGGATTCTGATGGCACCAATATTCCCTGCTGTATTAAAGTGGAAATGGTTTCAAATATGCCTTCATCTTCTTCCCTGGAAATGGGCTACTGTTTTTCTCGATAGACCCACATCATATGGACTGCTGGTCCATAAGATACTTGGCACATTTCCAAAATGTTCCTGGAAGAATTATGGTTTCTTTTTTACCAATGCCATTCTCTGTGGTGTCTCCCTATTCTCAACTGTAATCCAATAAGTGAGATTTATGAAGAATACTAATTCATCATCTGAATACTCACTTTAAACAACTCCTTGTATGTCAAGTCTGTTAGTCTGTATCCTTTGTCAAGAGCAGTTACTGTTCTCCATCTTCTTGCCTCATCATCTGTCCCATGAACAACCACCCTTTCCTCTTTTACCACTGCTGCCTCTAGTTCTATGGGGATAACCTGTCCTTCATCGTCATGCATAGGTATTTCTGGCCTAAACAAAAATTAGCCAGGTATTCTCAGTAATTTACCTATCAATCCAGGAAGCCATGTCCACAAAATATTTACCCCATACACACATACTTCTGTGTGTAAAGGAACCCCTCATAATGCCTTTTGGCCTGTAAATGCTAACATACATTTTCTTATAATTATGTAGTGTATCCCTGGATTGGAATACACTATCCCTTTGTCAGTGAAAGATATTGGGCCTCATTAGGGTCTGGCGGTAACCGTGCTGTTGATACTGGCAGGACCCATAAATATTTACCAGCACTTGACTTCCTGGTAACACCGGGGGATTAAAACCCTGGTGGCCGGGAAGTCAGGTGCCGGCAAACTGTTGTTCCCCATTCCCATGGGAGTGGGGACCACAGAAGCACTGCACTGTTAATATCAGTGCCAGTGCTTACGTGAAACTCTGTGGGCGGGTGCCGTCCCACCCGACAGGCCAGATCTGCCGGGCAGGAGGGCACCTACCCGGCAGAGTTGTAGTGTGCCGGTCCGGAAACAACGTTGTTTCTGAACTGGCACACTTATAATGAGGCCCCTTGCCATGTTAAGTTTTGTCATGAAGTCACGTCCTAATATGTTAAATGCTGTCTTTCGAGAATACAATAGTGGCATACACACATCATGTTTCCCTATAGAAAGTGGTAATTCATCAGTGAAAGGAACCAAACTCATAGCCTCACAGAATTCCTGCATATTCTTTGCGATCCCAGACATTGGGTACTTTCCTTCTTGAACACAGGAGCTGGTTGCTCCCATGTCTACAAGTAAAGAAAATATCTTGCCTCCTATCGTTACTCTGACCCTTGGTTCCTCTTGTGGGTCTGGTGTCAATGATAGTACTGAACACATCAAGTCACTCTGTGGGCTCTCCTATTGTGACTATAAATGAATTCCTGTACCTGTAAAAGTATTCCCTGCCACTACTGTCACTCTCCCCATCCTGGATGTGGGCACTTCTGTGGCTCCTGTATTTGACTTCCATTGTGGCACTGTTGCTTGTTGCATCGGAGTGTACTGTGGTTGTTGTGTCTGTATTTGCGCTTGCTGTGGTTGCCCTTGTGGTGATTGTGCTTGCAGAGGGATCTGCTGCATTTGCTGTATTTGTGGCGTGTGTGTCTGATACTCATGTGATCCTGGGCATAATACTCTTGGGGTTCTGTATTAAACTGTGGAGAATAGCCCATCCCCCCTTGGAGTTTGTCAGTTCTGCTGCATGCCTCCTCTACTTGTACACGTTCGGGCCATATGTCCTGTGCTCCTGCAGTTCCAGCACTGCTGCGGCTGTCCTCCATTAAATCTGCCTCCCACTTGAGGTTTTTGAAATCCTTCTACCTCATGGCCAACAATGTTACCCACTTTGATCTATACGATACCCTATGTTGCTTGGCTGCGCTGACTGTAACTCTCGTGTGGCCAAGCCTTCTTCACTCGTCAATATTGCTCCTTCCATGGCAAATTTAAAAGTTCTTCTCTGAACTAACTTTGCTTCCTCCTGCTTTTATTTCTCAGGTTTTTTCTTATTCTTCTCTTGTAATAATTGACAATCATCTACAATAGTAAACTGTGTTTCTGGCCATGGCTTTGTTCCATCCCTACTTGTTTTTTTATCTGCCATTGCACTGGCTCAGGCCGTCCCTGACATAGAATATGATAAAATAATGCTACTGTTTCATCCCATGTTTCCCTCGTCTCAAGACAGCAACGTTCTTGAATCTTCTGAATAAAGGCAAAAGGATGTTCGCTATCCCCCATTTTTGTTGTCATAATCGCACCAATAACCGATGTGTCAGGTTATTGTCCTCTAAGCGCCCATATGTCTGTTCTACAATTATTAAAAGACATTCCATTATGTGTCGTGTTTTGTGCTGTCACACTTGCATATCCTGCTCATCTCCAAATGTCATCAGCTCTCTCCCCTAGAATAGCTGCGAGTAGGCCATTTGCATCACCCACTGCTAACGGCACTAACGTTGCCATTCTTTCGAACTCATGAATCCATTTTCCCACACCTGCAGTCAAGCTAGGTAAATTACATTTCAAATTTTCCTTATCCATTGGTGGCCATGGTATATATTGTGGTTGTCCTCCCTCTGTCTCTAATAATGGAAATTGTGTAAATCCTGGTGTACAATCGTACCCACCTAAGCTGCTAATCATCGAGGTATGGCTAGTTTGGCCCATTCACCACAGTCCTGAGCTGCACAATGGTCAGTACTCTGCACCAACCTTGACAATACCTCTCAGACAGGACTTGCACCTGCGCACTCCGTCCTGCTTCGGCGCACCTAGGCTGACAACTGTAAGCATTCATCAGCACCTGCCCATTGCCCCTCTCGTTACAATGCATGTGCCACCTGAGGTGTCTCCTCTATTTACTGCAATTGCGTCAGTGCCTACTGCACATATACCGCAACTGCCATATGATACTAATTCTGCTACTATACCTGTACTTGTGCATGCCACCCATATACTGCAATTGCCATGTCATGCTACTGATGTTACCATACCTGTACTTGTGTCTGCCACCCATATACCGCAATTGCCATGTGATGCTACTGATGTTACTGTACCTGTACTTGTGTCTGCCATCCATATACCGCAATTGCCATGTGATGCTACTGATGTTACTGTACCTGTACTTGTGCCTGCCGCCCATATACAGCAACTGCCCTGCAATGCCACTGCGGCTATGGCACTTGCTGTCAGCCATGCCCTCCTCCTGCCCAAGCCCACTTTGCATGACCCTCAGGGCTCCGTATCCCTTCCTACTGCCACCACCATGTTTCCGTCACCGGATGTCCCACTGAACTGTGCCCTGATCAACTGCCGCTCCCTACCACCACACGCCCTAGATGTGCTTGAATGAGACATGTGGCCCGACCTCACTCTTGACATCCCAAGCGTCTACACCATTTATAGGCAGGACCGTTCATCTCATAGGGGCTTGTGGGGTAGCTGACTCTCTCTATCAGAAGAATTCAAGGGGAACTTGTTCAGAATTCTAACAACCTTCTGCTCAAACTGAGGCTCTCCCCCAACTGTACCGTTGCCCTCCATGTCATCTACTGCCCTCCTGGCCCTACCACTGATTTTCATGAGGCCCTAATCCACGCGCTTTCGGACAACCTAATGTACTCATCTAAAGTCATGCTCCTGGGTGATCTCAATCTAGGGCTTAATGACCCTAACACTGCCCACGCCACTGCCCTGGATAAAGCCTTATCCACCCTAGGGTTTACCCAAGCCATCTCTAAGCCTACCCACATTAAAGGTTGCACGCTCGACTGGGTGTCCCACCATAATTACTCCCTCCTGGTCACCAATATTACTCCCATTCCATGGTCTGGCCCTCATTGGATCAAATTCGACCTCAATACCTCTAAAAGGCACTCTAAGCCAACCATCCCTCTCCCTGCTGCACTCTTGAGAAGCTCTTGAAAGCTCACTTCAGAGAATATCACCCCTTACTTCACGGTGCCCACCCTCCTGCCCCCTTTCTCCAAGGACCCTGAGTTATTGGCAAATGCATTCAAAAGGGTAATCACCCAAGCTGTCGATAACGTTGCTCCACTTACCTTTAAGAAAGCTAATGCCTGGTTGACCCAGGAGCTCCTGGAGCTACGTTCCAAAAAAAGGCAGTGCTCGCAACTTGGAAAAATAACCCCAATGGCACCTCTAAAGCAGCCTTCAAGGCTATTTCCAAAGATTATAAAACTGCCATCATTAAGGTTAAAGATGCATCCTTCAACACTAGGATAGCTAATGCAAAATCTGGGACAAAAGAAATCTTTGCCATCTTTAGAGAGCTGGAACCTCCTTCCTCCCCCCTCCTACTCTCGTGAAGGATGAGATCTGGTGTAACAAAATTCAATATGCCATGCTTGATAAGTTGGACACCCTGCATACCAAATTCCTAGCCCACCAAAAGGCACTTACTAACCTGGTAGCCAACAGTCACAGCAACCCGTCCCCAGTAACCAACTCCAGTCAATCCCCTATGTTTGAATTTAAGGATATGAGTAAACTTGAAGTCATTGGCCTCATCAAATCCATAAGACCTTCCAACTGTAAAGGGGACGCCTGCCCGGCCCAGGCCAATAAAGACTGCGGCCCCTCCCTTGCCCCATTTTTCACTGCCTTCATTAATGTTTCCTTCCAGTCTGGCCATGTCCCAACTGGACTCAAGGAAGCGTGAATTTGACTACTCCTTAAAAAACCCTCCCTCGACCCATCGGTTCCAGGGAACTATAGGCCCATTACCACTGTCCCCTTTCTGTTAAAAATCCTGGACAAAGCAGCCTACCTGCAAATCCAAAAATTCCTTAAAGATAACCATCTTCTTGGTCTTCGGCAGTCGGGTTCCAGCCACGACACGGCACCGAAACGGCCATGCTAGAACTTAAAAATAAAATGGACGACCTCAGTGACGCAGGTAAACATACGCTCCTTCTTCTCCTAGATTTATCCACTGCCTTTGATCTGGTGGATCACAAGACCCTCTGCCATCACCTCTCCACCGCAGCTAATTTCTCCATGAGGGCCTGTGCCTGGATAACATCGTTCCTACAGGAAAGAGCAAGGAAGGTCTTCTGCGAACCATCATATGCCAACCCTAGTCTCAATAAAAGTGGGGTCCCACAGGGTTCGTGCATTGCTCCCACCCTTCACAACCTTTTCACGAGCCCTCTGTTCAAAATCCTGGGTGCTCTGGGCATCTCATACACAAACTATGCAGATGAGACCCAGGTGCTCATCCCCCTCTCGGGTGATTATTTGTCCGACTTGAACACCCTCAACTCCATTTACTCAACAATCCAATCCTGGATGGAAGAAAACTGGTTATGCCTCAACAGCGACAAGACCGAACTTCTGTTAATTGGATCCCCGGCCACCTTGGTTAAATTAGACAAGCAATACAGCCCCTTCACTGTTGATAACATCACTGTCTCTCAAGCGGTTAAGACCCTGGACGTATATTTGGAACCTAACCTGACGATGAATAGGCTGGTTAATGCCATAGCATCCTTCTCAGCGTACCACTCCAAACTGCTTAATGCAGCTAGACCTTTCTTATCCCAACAGAACTGCCTCAGCATTGCTATGGAAATATTTGGGTCAAGACTGGACTACTGTAATGCACTCTTTGAAGGGACCTCTTGCAAGAATCTTGCTAAATTACAGCTAGTACAAAATAATGCCCTTAGGGCTGCCACAGGTATCTCATGAAGGGACCACATCTCTGAGGTCAGGAGGCAGGTCCACTGGCTTCCCGTTAAGGAAAGGATTGTTTTCAAAACCCTCACCTTTGGCACATAAGTGTGTCCATGACCTGGCACACCCCTACCCGGTCCAAAGGACCTCCAAACCCACCCAGCTAGGCCAACCAGAACAGCATATTCCAATAAGATCACCATACCCAAAGCCCGCAGAGTTCGTGCGGGCGGTACTAGTTTCCCAACTTTGCCCGCCACCTACTGGAACGTACTCCCTTCTCATATCAGGTTAATTGACTCTCATGCAGCTTTCTGGAAAGCCATAAAAACCATGCTCTTTGTATGACACTGCACCTGTACCCCTCTGCTGCCTCATTTGCTCTGATCAAACGTGTTGATTTTAGCCACTTATCTACCTGTATGTATCTCTATATATGTAACTAAGTAACCTGTACTAAGTTTATTTGTTGCTGGGCCGCATTCCTTGTAACCCTGAATGAAGCCCTCTTACGCTCCTGTAATAGCACCTCAATGCCTGTGGGCTGCTGTAGTGCGCTCTACAAATCCAAAAATAAAATAAACTATGCAACCGTGCATGTGGTCATTTGAAACATGACATAGGTTCTGGTGTTTTTTTCCTTTGTGTCTTCCAAGTCTGACAACTACACCCTCTTCCTACATTTGGATCTATTGAAAAATAAAACACGTGCCCGCTCTTCGCCCCCTTTCGTTTTCTTCACTTTCTTCATCTCACATCATTATACCCCAACTGGTAAGGCTTTTATTCCTTTCCACGTCATCCAGATCTAGTCTTCTTAGGGACAGCATTCTATGCTTGTACGTCATTACGTCATCCGATCTACCTCCTGTTTCATTCGGCGGAGATCCTTCGATACTCCCTTTTGTTTTGTAACCATCTTTCTCCCTCATTTGCCTATATAAATCCCCAATCCTTTTTCCTATGCCTTCTGCCTCATGCTCATCAGCCCCCGTCTGTATTCTTGGTATCTCATGCAGCTCCCTGCGGGTCTGTTGTGACCCTCTCTCTTCTCTCCCTCGTTCTTGCACTTCAATTGGTATTATACATATATTAAGGATGTGGTCTATTTCGTCAATACATTTGTCCCCACTCCTTCTCATTTCTTCTTGACTCCTTCTCTTTGCCCTCTTCTCTTCTGCCTCTCGTCTTCTTTGCAACCTATCTTCTTTCAATATTTGTGCTTCTATATCTTCATATCATATCATATCTAACACACCTGCTTTTAGGATTTGTCCGTGGTAGGTCATGACCTCATCATCCAGTTTAACATTTGTATGCAAACATAATTACTATTAATAACTGGCCCAAGCCATTTCAACAATAACTTTTAATTGCACATGGTTCACACAGATATTTCAAGCGATATGAAGAAGGCTGGGTTGTCAAGCTAATTTGCATTCAAGAGATTACATCTGCCATCTGTGATACTTACAGACCATAAACCCCATGGCAGTTGAAGTTACTTATTTACCCATCCTCTGGCCTAAAACCCTGCAGAATCAGTTTCTCAAAAGTAAAAGTTTACTTTGCAAAGCATCGCTGACTGTTGTATTTTAATCCATTGTAAAAAACCACTACATTTAGTTTCACAAATTCCCTAACTGTTATATTTTCATCACAGTGGGTTCTCTATGGCCAGTCCACTTCCTTGCATGGACATTAAAACCCTTCCCCATCTCTCAGTTTCCACGTACTTCAGAGCACCCCATGTGTGAATTGTGTTTATGTTTCATTTGTTGGTTTTAACATTTTATCTTTCTGTGCATGTGTAAGCTAATATGTATCAGTTCTAAACAAAAAGTAACACTACAGTAACATATTCCATCCAAAATTAACAAAACTGGACACATATGATGTTGCTCATAGCGCTGAGTTCGCAGCACCCCCAGTCATCAACATGGCATGTGCAACATAAACCCCCCATGCTCGTGGGGACCTTTCGCGACTGCCCGAAGATTCCCCCGTTTAGTTAATAGGTTAATTTTTACATTCATTTTATTTATTTATTTCTATAGTGCCGACA
This sequence comes from Ambystoma mexicanum, assembly GCF_040938575.1. Lineage (NCBI taxonomy): Eukaryota > Metazoa > Chordata > Amphibia > Caudata > Ambystomatidae > Ambystoma > Ambystoma mexicanum. Next base: position 209,888,369 of record NC_090925.1, on the reverse strand, counting down.
GCCCACAGGCATCAGGGCGCTGATAACACAAACACAAGGACAGGGACAAAAATAAAAAACCACAGGACAATACATGAGCAGCGGGAGAGGCACTAAGGACCTATTAATGCAAATAAACGATTTTTTAGATGTTTCTTGAACTAACTAATAATCATATTCTTGGTGAACAACCCTACAACCATCCCTCACACTGTTCCCAATATGGACATACTCCTCCGCTGAACAACCCCAACTCATCCCCCCTACCATGTCCACAATCTACCCACTGCTCCACACAATCACCCCGACTTGGTGGAGGACACAAAAGAGCTTCAGTCTGAGGTACGCATATGGGATGAAATGGTAGTTCTTCTAGCCTTGGACAGAGTCACAGCCATCATAGCAACTGCTTTCGGTACCTGGACAGAACAATATCATAAGAGCATTTCACAGGAACAAAAAAGAATACGAAAAAAGATGAAGATAGGTAACAAGATCTTCACAGCGAGACAAATCCAAGATGGTACCCAAGAAAACAGAGATTCTAACCATGAATCATTTGTAATTCATGCCTCATTTGCCATGATCAACCTAAGCTTATGCAAGGCAGCGATAGCCTGTGTCAAAGTACCATTGTCGGTGTTGTTGGAAGGCACAAATATGCAGCACATGCTCCCAATTCTTTCACACACTCCACCCACCATTGCCATTAAGAGTTTGAGTATATACAGGTTTTGTAAAGTCATTAACTTCAGTGCCTGCTACTCTTCCCTAATGGCACTAAATGTTGACTCAGATCTGTTGACAAATAGAAAATGTTTGAACCTGGTCACCTGGAGCCATTTTCATTTGCTGCTGCTTGGTCACCAGGTGCCAGAAGAGAGGAAAAGAAGGTCTCATTATGACTAAACAGCCAATATAGATCAGGAATGTCCATTAAAGCTTTTGATGAGGCCGCTGACAAGTAATTGGAGCATCTGGGGCATTGCAATAGTTCTTGATTTTAGTCAATGTCATTTGTCTGTCCATATAAATTGTTGAAAGGGACGCAAGGGGCACAGGGGGTAAAATGGGCACAGTTGCAACTTCAGCCTTGGACAAACCAAAACTAGATGTTCCTCATGGATGACAAGAACTGGCATGTGAAGGTCAGGCTGGAGGCAACTGCCATATGCGTTTGTTCCACAGGTCCAGAAGGTATGTAGAAGGGCATCCGTACCTCCAGCCAGATCAGTGATGTGAAGCGTGCAGCTGCTGTTCCCATTTGTGCCAATGGGCACTGTGCCATTGCCCTTGAAACACATAGAAAAATGGGTAAGGGTCTGTAACAGGTTTTTCTGGATCTTTGAGCCACGTCAGATGTTGCAAGTAGCTTCTAAATACATTCCAGAATTCTTGGTTTATTTGTGCCACCCCTTCTTTGAGATTGCCTTCATTCCTCCAGCTATGCAACTAGTCACCCCTTGCTCCCACCAATCTTTAGAGATAATAGCACCTTGCAGATTCATTTAGGCTCTTTGAACACACTATGTTTTTTCTGCTCTTTAAGATCGGAAACTGAACTGTATCCATCAATCAGTGCGATTGATGGCGTAATTGACTGCCCTTTAAACCGCCCTCGAACCCTGCACAAGGCTATGTGCACTAGACATAGCGCACCTGGTACCACTACCTCACTCAGGATAAACACCCTATGGATACCAGAAGCATGGGAGATGAAAGAGCAGATGTAGCAACATCCTACAGATCTCTCCGTCCCCACTTTACTCATATGGCTGTACCATACCATATGTTATCTGCTGCAAAACCATGTGCATTTGTTGTGGGATCTAGTGTGTCATCCTCATGATCCAAAAAATCACTAATAACGTTTATTTTTTCTCTTGACATTATCTCTTTGAATTCCGCAAAACTAGACAAATTTTAAATTTCTGTATATACACTGATTGCCATCTTCAGACATGATGGCACAAGGACCACAAAAACCATAAAACATTAATTTTCACACAATTTACAAGTTTAGACATTTCTTTCCTAAACAAGAAGATTCAAATTTTTGAATCCGGCCACCCCACCCTCCTTTGCACTGGAATGAATGGTGAGTCCTTAGGGCATACTTAACTTTATATTCCTGCTCCTGTGCCGGTGGAGTGGTGCCGGTATCTCTTTGGGTATCACTGAGATGAATCCAGTTCTTGTTGCCCACCACTTTCACAGCAGTCGCAGTTGAGGCCCAGGGAAACGCTGTTAGTTCCAGCGACGCACAAAGGTGCGGACAAAGATGCGATCTCCTGGGAGCACTGTATCTTGCATTGATCATCGGTAGCCTCGTTGTTTTCTCCTGTTGTCTATCGGTGAGAAGACCCAACATGTGAAGATATAATCTTAACACTTTTCATTAAAGCACTCAGGTACTCCCTAAACTCCTTTCCTAGGATCTCTGTAGTCTTGTGTGCATCTGATGCCGTGTGTGCAGGTGGGGGAGGTGTGTGTAACCTATGCCCATCACAATTTCATGAGGGCTTAATTGAAGGTCTTTCCTTGCTGGTTTCTCAAATAAAAAAAGGCAAGTGGAAGGCAATGGTGCCAGGACTTTTTCCAAGTCATCACAGAATTTGGCTAAATGGGCCTTAAGGACCCTGTTGAGCCTCTCCACGATCTCATTAGCCTGTGTGTGATGAACCAGGCACAACCTGTGCTTGATTCCTAAAAGCGAAGTAATTTCTGCGAATAAGGCACTTAAGAAGTGAGTTCCATTGTCAGATTTTAGGACCTCACAAATTCCCCACCGCGGAAATACCTCTCTCACCAGAAATCTCTGTGCTGATTTAGCATCAGGATGTACACAGGGACCAACCTGGAGCCATCAAGAGAATGCACAAGCAACCATGATCAGGTATCTAAAGTTACTGCATCTCATAATCATGTCCACAAAGTCAATTCAGGGCTCCTTGAATGGCCCGGAGGGCCTAGGCCAATAAAACCTTACCGACCTCATGGTATTTCTGAGATTGAATTCCTTGCATAATACACAATTCCCTATGAATCTACTCACCTGTTCTTGTCGGTTTGGGATAAACCATTCCTCCTGGAGCTCTTCTGGAATCTGTCACTGAGACATATGTGATGCGTAGTGTAGTTCTAGAGCCAAAAGAAGCAGCTCTATGGGCATTACTAAATTCCCTGTCACCTCCTGTCTCCACAGCAGATCTGTGGGTGAGAGAACAAGTCCTCTCTTCTTCCAGAGCTCCTACTCTAGGAGCTTTCCCTTGCATTTCTATGAACTGAAGCATTAGGACTGCAGTGTATGGGGCCAGCAACTGTATCTGCTGGGACATGGTTTCCATTTTATGTGAATCTGTAAATGGTAAATACGCTGCTACCTTTGCTGTCTTGTCTGTGGCATCATTCCTGAGAGCTATTGGTTTAGTACAGTTACTATTTGCAGCGCATTTAAATAACCATATCTCTGCAAAGTTAACACTTCAATTAGTCATGAGCAATGCGACCTCTAAGAGAATTGTAACAATGGTGCCTGCTGTTACTTTCTAGGGCACATCAGGCCAAAATAAAAACTGAATCATTATCCGCCAAATCTGATTTCTGATTCCCGGAACCCACCTCAACAAAACTATCATCCCATAAAGAAACAATGCTGAATGTACAGAAACCCCTCTAATCACGCTGTTGCTACAATAGGCATGCAAACGCGCTACTTCTCTTACTGGATACAAACCTGGATCCAAACATAACATACCTTCATCCGTGAAAGCAATTGACATCTGCAACTTGCTCAGGAGGTCTCTTTGCAAAAGATTTGCTGGGGTGTACAATACAAAAAAGGGGCAGATACATTTTGAGTATCTACCTTAATACAAAGATCTTCAGTATAAGCAACCGACAGGATAGCCCCAGAGAATCCACATGGGTCCAACGTTCTGCCCGACAGGGGAATTTGACTTGCTTAATGCAAGATTTCGTAGCCCCCCTGTTGACCATGAATGAGAATGTTTGGTCACCCACCTGCACACCTATCCTACTGGGGTCGGAGGCAGGGCAACTACACCCTGCTCTCCCTGCTCATCATCCGATTCCCCTCCCTCTTCATCTCCTATTGCTGTTACCACATCCCTTCACCATTAAACAGGCACATAAGCATAATCAGCACTACCATAGGGTGCCATCGCCCATCGTAGTGGAGGTCCCGAATTAAAGAGAGGGAATCAACAACTGAACGAGGTGGAGGGCAGACCCCCCCACTTAAACCTAAGCAGAGAAATTCATATGGACTAATTTGATGTTGTAATTATGTGTAAAAGGTATTCATAATGTTAGTATATACTAGTATTCGAAAAAAGCATCATATTTATAAGGTCGAAAATGTCCTTACCATGATGTAATAACATGGCAAGGCACAGAATGGACAATAATATTTTCTGTACACAGACAGAAAATTGTTCTGGCTAAATGCCTTTAATGAAAATGCATGTAACCAAAAATGTGGCTAAAATGAGAAGAAATTGAGTAGTGCTCAAAGTGTGTAGGATGAGGTCATTTTAAAGTTGAGACATTCAAGGACGCCATGCTTTCAGAAACTTGACGAATGGGCAGAACCTAGACTTGTAAATAGGCCTTGTCTGAAACCTTATCTGAAGTGTCCAGCTGCATCAACTATAAATTGAACGGAACACCGGAGGAAAAGTCAGACATGCATGCTAGAGCGTATTTCATTCTGAAGGTTTAGTTCAATTAAAAATAATTGCCCAATGAGCTAATGTTTAATGATGAAGTTGCTTAAGACTGTGCAGGAAAGGTGGGGGGCGGGATCTATTGGGCTTTAATGCATTGTTGTCAACCTTGCCCACAAGGGCGGACCGTAAACTGTATATGATAATGATGTTGTCGGCTGCCTTGGTCCTGGCTAGGAAGTGGAAGTCAAAGGACCATCCATAGGAACACGAGTGGGTCGCAAAGTTGTGGGCTTTGGTGGCAATGGAATGGCTTACCTACTCCATTCAGGGGTCTCACATGAGGTTCATTTCAGACTTTTTTTTTTATCTTGGCTGGACCTCGTTTGGTCTCTCTGGCTTAGAACTTTACCTGGGCTACTAGACTGTACTGATGAAAAATATGTATTCAACTTGTATTGGAATTTGAGCTGTCGGCGAACCTGGAGGATCTGGGGGAGGGGGGGAATAGAGGGGGGAGGTGGGTGTCAAAGGGGAGTTTACCAATTGCTTTGTGTTACTTTGAAAAATTGTTAATTAAAACTTATTGGAAAAAAAAAGAAAAGAAAAAAAAGACTGTGCAGGAAAGGTGGGGGCAGATTGCTCCCTCACATTGTGCTATAAAAATGAGCTCTGTGTGATGCTTGGGGTGGTTGAGGCTGGGAGCTCGACCACAGCACTGGGGCTGCTCTGTGCCAGCAGTGGCATGAAATAAACCTCTATGAACTTAACAGTCTCTTTGCCAAATCTTTGAGTTGTCCTTATTGAATTGTGTTAGAGTATGTGAATCCTGCACCCCAACCTCCTCGAGGTGCAGCTATCTTGTCTTATAGGTACTAGAGGGTGAGCACTGACCTATGGGCCTGTCAGTGGATATCTCACTCTCCTGTACATTTGGTAGCGAGGAGGATGGTTCTTGACCATCAACTATTGATTAAAATAAGACACCTAATGGCCGTTGACACAAAGTAACTCTAGGTCTTCGGCAGAATCACGAGTCCTTCACCATTTCGGGCTGAGTAGACTGTGAAGCTCCCCGTAGACAATGGTAGTGTAATTGAGACTGCAGTTAGGACCTGAAGGGGCTCGCGCTTATAAACATCTCTATTCCCATTCCTACGGGCAGCTGACCAGACGAAAACCTGAAGAAGGTGGTGATCACGAGGGTCGGGAGAACAAAAGGTGAGTGCCCTAGCCGATAGAGACAGGGACACGGGGAAAAAGTATAATGATAATGTCAAGATTTGGGAACAAACCAAAACCGTAACAGCATTTAAAAATGAATAACACAAGTAAAATATGAATGAGAGGCAGATATGTATACAGGCGGCCAGAGTTGTGTTTGATTTTGTTACATTATGTATTTGTCTAATTTTGCATGCTATAGCTGTTCATGGCATAACTGCCTGTGTGTACTGTAAAAACATTGGAACTAGTATAAAAAATGATATTTTAAGCTAAATTAAAAAAAAATTGTCATCAAGCCAAGGTCTTGAAATTGCAGACAAATTACATTAAGATAGGTGATCAGATATTATGGTTTAAGGCACACAAATTCGTGGTGATTTCACCCCAAAAAAGAGTTAAACAGCCTGTGAAAAGTGCAAAAAGCTGGTGCGCTTTACGTAAACACATTTTTTCAAACCAGCAGCTATGAAGTTAAATTTGTGATGTCCTCGTAGCAGGCAAGATAACTGATAAATCGTGCTAAGAACGATGGATCTTCACATTAAAATGGCAGAGTTATATTGATTTATAGAAGTACTGTTCTCGCGCGCGCTGAGAAGAAAGGAATGCACCATGTGGTAATAGTTTAAATTTGAAGTACAGGGGAGGTCGGTTAGCACTAGGAAGTGTGAGCCTGCGAAGTGTGTCTTAAAGTAGACTGTCTGTATGAGGTTACAAGTAGTGATGAAAGGTCGTTTTTTATGGTTTAACATCAGATCAACTGGCTGGAAAAACGCACAGTTGAAAGGTAACGTGTCAGAGGATCATGAGAGAAATTAACCATGCGAAAGGAATGTGCAAATAGCAGCCCTTGAGATAAGCACTACGAACGTTCCATGGGCACCTTGCAAGCTTGACTTAATCACACACAGAGTATTATAAAAAGACAGGCTGCACTTCATGTGGAAACAAGGTGAAATGCAGATCACAGAATGCAAAGAATCATCCTGAAGCATTGTTGCAAATTATGGAATAAAAGGCCCACATTTAAAGATAGGAGCAATGCACAAATACAGTTACAGCTTAGCCATGTACTAACCAAGCGGTAAGGGGATATTTATTAATGAAAACAGCAGATAAATATTTCCGTGGGATGGCTGGTAAATGCAGGGCTCAGATCTGGCTGGGTCATTACAATTTTTCATTATGACTCGCGGTGGACACGCTAGCAGCCGTTGTAATTGTGAGGTTGTTTCAGTGATCTGGAGAATGATTGAGTGAATGTGTCTTATACATTGCATTTATTTTTGAAAATAGAGTGCATTACATGCAGAATGAATGTGTCTCACGACAGGACAGCCCCAGGAACTGTAGAAAAGGGGCTTGATTGCATATTAATGCGTCCGGCCTGTTGTGGAAAGCACTGCAAGATTCTTTCATTTTAGTAGTGGTGGGCGGACATTCCAGCTTTTAGGAGCCAGATGACTAAAGCCATGCCCTGTTTGTGGAGTTTCAGGAATAGGCGTATATTATTGGGGTGACCTGGAGAGTCTGGAGGACTAACAAGAGTGATTCATTCCGATAAGGATGAATGAGCGCGGACGAAAAGACATCTTTTGCGTGCTGCCAATGAGGTTAACAAGAAATGCATTATTTTACTGATAACCTGTGCGCTTCTCTCATGTCTTATGAGAAGCATCTGTATGGGAATATTCAGTATTGCCTAGAGGCCTTACTCTCTGTGAGACATACTTATGCTGCTGTGCAGCATTCAAGATAAGCATGTTTACACTCTTTTGAGTCCCCTACCCTCTCCATTCCTGCGCTATTCAGAATGAGAAACAAGTAGCAATTGAAGGCCAACATTAGCAATCTGCAAAGAAGTTACTTCTCTTTTAGTATAGAAACAAGATACCTTTTAGCATCCAGGAAAGTATGCAGCTTGCAGTATTAATGCAGGACTGTATGTGAAAAGATACATGCAACCCAGAATAGGCAGATTAGAAGCTACCAGGAAGGTGTCTTTATCCAGGCAGACTGAGAGCAGGAGTGGGACATGGTTTTCAAATTGCGTTGCCATTAGAGATCGAGGGGACAAGTGCCTGTAGTATGCAATATGTCAATGCTCACTATCATAATGGAAACAACCCTATAGCCAGTGAAACTATGAGTGGTGCCTCGATGAAGAAAATACCCTGCGAGGAAAATCACCCTGAAGAGCTGACGGGTTTGAAAGGTTCAAAGACTGGTAATTCAACAAAGATTAAATGAGATGCCCAGGATCACACAGTTTTTAAGGGGTGAAGCTGGGATTTGTGCCAATATTGCAATTCCTGCATGTGAGCACTTTCACTTCCAGCTCTTAATAGGTACTAAAGCAATCTAATTTTATAAAACTGACTTACAAATTACGCAAACCGCATTTCCAAACCTGACAATCTTAAACCAAAATATTACAGAAGGGGGTTGCACAACGTGGGAATGATTTTAGCGTCGGTTTCTCCATTATTAAGGGGAGTACCAGCATGCAAGTAGGTAAAACCTCACAGAAGATAGCACAGTAGTGCAAGGGATCCTATATGATTTGACCAGGATCACTGTGCCGTCTGCTGGCATAGCCAGGATACAAGCATAACACTTTGGCTGCACAGTCTCGAATTTGCATGCTTGTTTGCCGCTTGGACAGATATTCTATGCACATCTTTTTTTTTTACTTTAGTTTTATTCGCATTTTCTTAATGCTACAAACGGGCTCAATGTAGATTCAAGGATTATACATTCAACTGGCCCTTAAACCCATTCCCTTCCTCCCCTATCCCCCCACCTCAACACCGTCCCTCCCCCCAATTAACATGACCAAACAAAAACTCTGATTTTGGGAGTCTCCATAAAACCTCTTTGTATCCGGTGCTTAAGGAGTGATGTGATTGTTGGCTTCATTGATGGCTTAGTTGCTACTGCCGTCCCCTGGGCCGTCGGTGCCCGGAGTGCTTTTGGCACATCGCTGTCCCCGTCCCCCCGCTCCTGCCAGGGCCTCTCCTTAGTGTCAGTGAACATCCCATCCCCAGGACTGCTGCACCCCGTACCAATTTGCTTGGAATGAACCACAGTCATTATTCATCATAGCAGTCCATTTGTCCATCAGAAACATGTTCTTCACTTTTTTCAACCAGTCCTCTTCGGAGGGGGTTTCCGGGCTCTTCCATTTCTGCGCCAGGGCCACCCTGCCCGCCCTCAACATTGTTTCCCACATTCCCAGGTACCTGTTTATTTCTGTTTCCTCCAGGGGGAGTCCCAGCAACATCGTCAGAGGATTTTGTGGGAATAGTTCATCGGATACCTCTGCAATCCAGCCCCTTACCTTCCCCCAAAAATCCTGGACTTTTGGGCAGTGCCACCACATGTGGCCCCTGGTTCCCACTTAACCACATCCCCTTGGAGATCTGGGTGACACCCCTGGGAACATCTTTGACTGTTTCGCTGGGTCCCTATGCTACCCCTGCAGAATCTTAAAATTATGTTCCATACCCAAGGTGAATAAGATCCCGTGGAATGCTATTTTAAATATCCTTGACCAGGCGTCCTCCGCGATGTCCTCTCCTGCCAAGTCGTTCCAGAATGAGCGGAATCCCCTCCATTCCACTAGGTTGTTGGTGTTCATAATTTTGTACATCTTGGACACTGCCCCCTTCCTCGAAGTCACCGTGTCCAGAAGTTTTTCAAAGGGGGTCAACTGTCTCCTCAAATTTTGACCCCATGACTGGTCGCAGAGGATGCCCTTCAGGCGGAGGTATTCAAAGATGGAGAGTGACCCTCGTCCGAGAGCGTCCCTCAATTCCTCATACGCTACAAATTCACCCTCTCTGAACATCTGCCCCACCCATTCCATTCCCATATCTGACCAGGCCTGAGTTTTCCGGAACCCCCTACTACCCAGTTTGAGAGGGTGTCCCCAGAGTGAGGTCATCGGGGACGGCCATGAGGAAAGGTATGCAGTTAGCGGACCCTCTTTCCAAATTGCCCAGAGAACTCCCAACGTTGGGTGAGTTTTCAGTTTGTTCGGGATGGATTTGCACGGGGTCCACAGGAGGTCACGAACCTTAAGAGGGTGGGCGTCCATATCTTCGAAGTAGGACTAATAGGTCACCATCCCCTCTTTCATATGTTCCAGGAGGACGCGCAGCTGGGCGGCGCGGAAATAAAGACGAAAATCTGGCAACCCAAATCCTCCCTCCTCCCTCGGTAGAGTTAGGATGGCCCTCTCGGTCCTCAAGGGTTTCCCCTGCCATATGAAGTCTTCCACTGCATTCTGTAGTTCCCTGAAGGTTTGGTCGGGGACACTGGTTGGGAGCGCCGTTAAGAGGTATAGTAGTCGTGGCAGTACATTCATCTTCACCGCCGTCATACGACCATACCACGACAGTATCATTGTGCCCCATCTACTCAGATCTGATGATATCCCTGCCATTAGGGGGTCATAGTTGGTAGGGGCAAGTTTCAACAGGTCCCTGGTGTGGAGGCCGCCCAGGTATAGGATAAAGTCCTTCCTTATTGTGATCCCGTTGAACCTGTCCAGGGGATCTTGCCTCGGGTCCCGAACTCTCATGGAGAGCAACACTGATTTCGTTGTATTCATGTTTAGGGGTTCCATCATGAGAATGTAAATCAAGGGGGAGGGTGGGCATCCCTGCCTTGTCCCCCGTGAAAGGGGGAATGATTCCGATAACTTCCCATTTACTTGTACCCTTGCTGTTGGGGCTCTGTATAGTGTGGACACTCAGTTCCTAAAGTGAGCCCCAAAGCCCATTTTTTGGAGTAGGAGTTCCATGTATCTCCATTCGAACCTGTCGAAGGCTTTCTCCGAGTCTAAGGAGAGGACACTTGCTTTGAGCTCTGATTCCTGGGCATAATGGAATAGATCTATTGTTTTGCAGATGTTGTCTGAGTCCTGTCTTCCCCTTATGAATCCCACCTGGTCCCAGCTTTGGCATTATCTCTTCCATCCGCCTCCCCACTACCTTTTAGCAACGATATAGGGCGGTAGAAGGAACATTCTGTAGGGTCCTTACCTTCCTTGGGCAGCACTGCTATTATGGCCCCCATCATAGATTCTGGGAGGATGCCCCCCTCCAGCACAGCACTGAACACCCTCACTAAGTGCGGGGCTAGGGTGGAGCGAAATCTTTTGTAGAAGTACACTGTGAAGCCATCCTCCCCAGGGGAAGTTCCCACTTTCATCCCGCTAATCACGTGCTCTCCCTCTTCCTCTGTCACCGGACCCTCCAACCCCCCGCCATCTCCTCTGTCAGGGCCGGTATTTGGACGGAATTCAGGAAATATTCAATCTGGGCATCATCCCTGTCATATTCTGACGAGTATAATTTTTCATAATATTGCTGGAAGGCCTCTCCTATGTGGGGAGTATCATAGCCTATTGACCCTTGGTCGTTCCTCACCGCCTTCACCATTCTGCTTCTCCGGACCTCCCTCAGCTTCCAGGCTAGGATCCTGTCCGCTCTGTCCCCTTTGTCATAATATTTTTGCTTGACCAGCTGGAGACTCCTCTCTGTTTTATGTAGGAGGAGGTCTTTTAGCTGGAGCCTATAGTCTTCTAGGGCGGCCACCCGCTTGCGCTCCAGAGGCTGATCCGGGGGGCCCCCCAGCTGGAGTTGGGCTATTTTTTCTCTTAGAGACCTCTCCTGCGCATCCCTTTCTCTTTTTTTCTGGGCTCCCATTTTAATGAGGACTCCTCGTAGGGTCGCCTAAAAGGCGTCCCACAATGTATGTGTGCCTACCTCCCCATTGTCATTTAGTTCAAAGAATTCTGTTATAGCATCTAGCACCTCCTGTGCATGCACCTTGTCCTTTAACAGGGCATCGTTGCATTTCCAACGTCCTCTGCGGTCCTTTCGCCATCCCTCCGCTATGGTGACACGGACCATGTCATGGTCTGACCAGGAGACCGGGTCGACCCTATGGCCAGTGACATATGGGCACAGGATCTCGTCCACTAGAATGTAGTCTATTCTAGAATAGGATGTATGGATGGCAGAATAGTATGTGAATGAGGGATCGCCCGTCCTGGGGATCGGGATTGTGTCTATCAGGCCCAGTTCCATGTTTAACTTCTGGAAGTTTCGTGCCATGGTTTCGTCTGCAGCCCTAGAGATTTGAGGGCCTACACGCTTCATATGAGTGGTTGGGTCCAGAACCATGTTAAAGTCCCCCCCACTATCACCATGCCCTGCACAAATAGCTTGAACCTGTCCCTCACCTCTTCCCAGAATTAAGATGGCCACCACCCTTTTCTTTGTCTTTTGAGATGCGCAAAGAACCTCTCCAATTCCTCCCCCATGCATTTTGGGTTCCTTCCCCCGTGCCCAGTGTGTCTCTTGCAAGAAGAGTAGGTCAAGTTACGCCCTTCTGAATTCTCTTCAGACCAGAGACCTCTTGGTGGGGGGGTGTTCAGACCCCGCACGTTAAAGGTACCCACTCCCAGGGCTGGCAGACTTTCAGCCATTATCTAGGTTTCCCTCTCTCTCGGTCAACATCATCACATCCTCACTCCCTTCCCGCTCCCTTTGTTTTACATTTTGCTCCCTCTCGCCCCCCTTCGCACGCCCCGGGTGGGACTTAAAATTTTCCCCAACTGACCACGTTCTCAACCCCTAAATGAACAACCCCAACTTTTGTGTGTCCACCCTCCCCCCTCCCCAGCCAGTTAGTTCCGCCATTGCTGGCATTAGGCCGGACCACCAGCCTGCCCTCCTCGGCCAGGCAATCAGTGAAGTGCTTGATTCTTTGAGTGCCCCCTGCCCCCGCTGCCTCATCCCCTCAGTAGCCCCCTTATACTTGCTGTTCAAGGGGACTCTACTTGCGGTGGAACCTCGAGGTCATCCACTCCCGTCCCACCACTGGTCAGGTTGCCCCGATCCTCAACCTTCCGGGTCATTCCGCTCTCCTTCCTTCGTGGGCGGCGGAGTGTTCAATTTTTTGAATTTCCTTGAGCTAGTTTTTCTTCTCCTGTCCCCCGACGGGCCAGGGCTGCTTGCACTGCCCATCGCCAACCCAGTGGGTCTCCTCCAGGGGGTCGGTTCCGTCACATAGTCTTGGATGGCTCCCCTTATGTCCTCCTCTGTGATCAGCGTCGTCCGTTGACCCATATATTCGAAAGCCAGGGAGAAGGGGTACCCCCATCTGTAGCGCACACCCCTCTCCTTTAGTAGCTGCGTTAGGGAGTGGCACATTCTGCGTTTGGCCAGAGTATACGAGGAGAGATGTTGGAAAATTGTGATTTGAGCGTTGTTGTAGGTGATCTCCCGAGCTTTCCTAGCTTCCTCCAGCACCTTCGCCTTTTCCGTGTAATAGTGGAACCGGACCAGAATCGACCGGGGGGCCCCCGCTCATTCTCTCGCTCTGCGCACCCGGTTGAACGTGAGTTCTGTGGTCATCTCTTCTGCAAACAGGAGGGTAGTAATGCCTCTCAACACTCGGGTTAAGTATCTCACTGTTTCTCCTTCCGTTTCAGCGACCCCGAAAATTCTGAGGTTGTTCCTCCTTTCCCTGTTTTCGAAATCATCCATCTGCCTGGCCCTTTCTTCGTCTCTCTTCTTCAGGGCCGCTAGCCTCATGACTATTTGTACCTCCTGGGTCGCTGATGTCGATTGGTTGGTTTCCACCTGTAGCAACCTGTCCTCGACCTTATCTACCCTTTGGTCCATTTTTTCAAATTTCTGGGCAATGTCTGATCGCATTTCCCTAATTTCTTGCAGGATTGAGGCAAAGCCCCTTTCCATCGCTGTTGTGGACTGCATCGAGGTCTCTGCCTGGGCCATACTCCTAGTGTGGGTCGGGCCGCTGTTGTTGCTCCCTGTCTACTTATAGAGGTATTCCTGCAGGGTCTCCTGCCAGTTCATCTGGTCACCCCTTGGGCCCGCCGCGGGGTCCCCCGTGGGTCAGGGGGATCTGGGGATCCTGTCCAGGCCCCGCTTGGTGGTCTCTAGGCCGGGGTATCCAGGGGGAATGAGGGGGGGGGGCTGCTCCTTCTGTGGGAGGGTAGCTTCCAGGTGGGCACATGCCCCACCGACCCCGGGCGGGGGCCACACACCTGGACACCACTCCCTGAGGCCGACGTGATCTTCTTTGCACCCCTGGGAAAGGGTGGTTTGGTCGGTGGAAACCGCGTTAACAGCGCCCGTGGGGTCTCTCTCTCAGGATGGGCAGACCGGCGGCGCTGACCCCCCGCCCTGACCCGATGCCACCCATCCCCTCCTGGCTGATACTAGGTGGGCACACGCCCTGGGAGTGGACCCAGGGGCCACCACTTACTTGTACTCCGGCCAATGGGTCTCTGCCCCTCCACCTGTCCACTCAATGATTGCGGCCCCTGTGTCCTCCTGGGCCCCCCGGGGGAGGGGGGATGTGCTCCTTCCCTCTAAATTACTGTGGCGTGGGCCCGTCTGCGCTGCGGGGGCCCCCCCGTTGGTCCGTGTGTCCTATTTTGGGAGCACCCGGGAGCAGGGTCAAGGCTGCAGGAGCAGGGGATGCAGACCTTCTTGGTCCGCGCCGAGGTGCTTCGGGGGTGGTCTCCGCGCCCAGGCCCGCGCTGTCCCAGTCCCGCAGGTCAAACGGGCTTCGAGGGGCGCTGGGCCCCAGCGCTTCCGCTCCAAATTGCCAGGTGCCGGCTCCATGACTGCGCGTCTTCGGTGGCCACAGGCCCAAGCCTCCGTTACAACTCTCTCCAGTACGGGGGGGTGGGGAGACCGCGCCTCGATCGGAGGTTGTGCTCCAGCTTTGCTGGTGCTGCTGTCCTCTCTCCGAGCCCCCCTCCGGCGGGTGCAAGGAGCGGTTCGGGGAGAGGGTGGTCCTCTCAGGCGTGTTCTCCCGACTCTGGCGAGCCGCGGCTCCTCCCCTGGTGTCGCGGCCATTCAGCTTCCTAACACTTTTCCCCCGGAGGCCGCAGGTCCCGTTCTCAGTCCTTCAGGGGTCCCCGAATGTCACTCTTTGAAGCGGGGGAGGCCCTGGGGGGGTCACCAGCCAATCCGGCTCATTAGATCCACCTAGGGGGCATCGGGGGGGCTCAATCCCCTTTATCAGCCTGGCTTCGGCGGGAGCGCGGTACTCAGGCAGCCATTGCCTGTGCGCCCCCTGGTGGCCTCCACTATGCACATCTTTTAAGGAATTGCTTAGGTTTTAAGAATGCCCCAGCTGAGCATACTAATTTTAACCACTATCTGGTGCAGGAACAGTGCTGTTAATTGCGCTGCTTGTGCTGCAAACCCAAGTGAATGTGCAGGTATGTTTGTGAAACTTCAGATTTAAAGACGGTTCAGCCAGTCTTACTGGGATGTGCCCTTCTGATCTTTCAAATGAACACATATCCCTGCAATAAGTGCTTAACACACTGAGACAACTCCTGAACCTCAGTGGATGAATATGGATTTCAACTTTGGCTATTGCACACGATCAGCAACATTCCCACAGAGGGGAAGTAACGCTACAAAGGTTGTGTTACCCAAACTATGTATTCCACAATGAAAAAGAAAGGCATTGCATGTTTTAATTGATCAAGGCAGAATGTACTTGTCAAAACCGACAGGCAATGGGTTTGGAGTCTCAGCAGCATGCAATAAAATTTTCCTGGCATGTGCTATTTAAGCCTGATGTAAACTGGAATCTTACTTCAGACCAGGCAGCATTGTGGGGGGCTCTGGGCAGCCACCCCATGTGCCCTCCAATAAAAACGTCTCCTGTCATCTATCAAGGAATGAGCGATTCCTAGTAGCATGGAGCACACAGAAGCCCATAGGCATTGTGGTGCTATTACAAGGAAGGGGCTTGCAGATTACAATAAAAAGGCATACACTAGGGGCTGCGTGACGAATCATCGCCTGTAGTTATAAGACAAATAGATATATATTGTAATTACTATGAATGAGCTGCATGTTAAGCTCACAATGGATAGAGTATATTAAGTAAAACACAGCATAGTGGTTAATTTAGCAAAAGGGGGATGAGTACAGACACCGCTGGGGGAACTGATAGAGGTAGGTAACCAAAGTAGGGTTGAAAGTTTTGCGAGTAATGAGGAGGGATGGCTCCGCTCTAAGGTCGCTGGAGAAAGCTTTCCATGGTTCGGGGACAAGACGGGGGAGCTTAGCCCTGTGGCATTAGCTCTTTTGGTTAATGGGGACAGCAGCTGGTGATAAGGAGTCCATGAGCATGAACACTAGGGGGTAGCTCAGGATTTAAGAAGTGCTTGCCTCTCGTATTGCATGCCGAAAAAGCTTCTCATCTAGGTAGGCACTGCATCGACGAGTGTGTATGTGTTTATATATTGTTAAGTGCTGTATGGAAACAAAATGCTAGCAGTAGTGGTGAATTTTAACACTGAGTTTGCAGGGTGAGCACGCTTAATTGACTTGTTAAATTGGGATTTTATTCCTTGCATGAGGAGGGGGAATTCAAGACTGTGTATGACCATCCTGCGCACCCAATAGGGGAACCAGTGATGACAATGAAACAGGTCTTAGCTTCACTTCTATTTCTTTATATTGTGGGGTGGCAAGCAGCCTGGTGCAGTTAGGCAACCTGGCCCTGATTGAGCATCGCAGAAGATATTGGCTGGGTCATTACGCCAGCAGTCCCAGTGGCACATACATGCAGGACTGCCAGCAACTTATACAAATGGAATATGGCAGTCAGAGTGTGAATGCTGCTCCCTATAGCATGTGTGGCTCTGAAGGAGCTAGAGAATGGAGGTCATAGTCTAATTTAGCTGTCTCCTCGCTCTCAACCCCTTTCTGGGCTGGCAGAGATCCTTCAAAGGGCAAAATCTGTGTCTGTGCATAGCTGTGAATGCCACCAGTCTCATACATGTCACTCAATGGTGTGCTGTTTGGACACTTGGCTTTGATACCCTTTGTTTGGTGACCCCTTGGCTCAGATATTTCGTTGTATTTCTGATATGTGGACTTTTAGTTAAGTCTATTGCGTATGTGCGTTATGTGGCAGAGGCACAGTGTTCCCATTTTGTGAACTGCCTTTGATGGTGTTGATGGGTGCCACATTTTAGGAAAATGTATTTGTATACATTATTTGTTAATGCCTTCACATTTAGTCCAGTCCAGATGTCCTTGAGCTGGAAAAAAAAGAAAAACATTGCCGACATTTCAGTGGATCCCAGGCCGTTTTTGACTCATAATAAGGTCAGGATTTCAGATGTCATATTTCTGTGGGCTTGGACAGTAAATTGCACATCTTGGAAGCCATTTTTTCCAAATTGTCTTGCAGAGGGAGAAACCACCGGCACACTGGTTGGTATGAGGTGGCCTAGCTCGCTCCCAAATTCCCACCAAGATATGTACGCCCCACCAACTTTCAAAGTCACCAGCCGCCACTAGGCTGCACTGACCCTAGTAGCAGCATCAGTTAAATAAACTAGCGCTGTGTAAGACTTGCATTCGTGATTTTAAAAAAAATGAGCCTTTCCTCCATGGGTAGCCAGTGCGCAGCTCGTCTGATGCGAAATCATGTGTATTCTTTCAATGAATACTGAGAGTTACGCACAGCAGCACTCTGCACTTTTAGAGCTTGTGAAGATTTTGTAAGATGCCTGCTAGAATGGCAGTGTAATAATACAATTTAACACTGATAATGACACGAGAAATGAATGAGCAGGTGTTGTAAGTATGGCGGGGGAAAGGAAAGGGCCACAGGCATTAGCATATGTGGTAGTGAAAAGGAAGTAATGACACAGGGACGTCATTCCACCAAAATTATAGAGGTAGCGGAAGTGACATCTCATGACCCTTGACCTCTGATGATATCACTGTAGGAAAAGTTTTACATTTTTATTTTATTTTAGGGTAGCAAAGGAGACCGCGGGGCAACAAGGGATACCTCAGGCGGTGCAGCCACGACCCCTGGCGACCCCCAAATGATGTCCCTGCAATGGCACGCTAACGATAAAGTGCAACAATACAGAGTGTAGCATGTAACCTGGCATGACATGAGCAAGGGTTATTTTACAGCTACAGAAATAGCGTTAGAGGTAAAAGAGGTAGTGATAAACTTCATGAGATGGGAAGCAAGTGAGTTTTTAAATCAACGTGCGGGCAGGAGCATGCATTGCCCTGCAGCTGAAAAGTCCGTTGCCATTCATGTGTTCTATCATTTTGACTTAGATTGCCCCCTGAAACTGAAGGAGGTTACTGGGTCATCTGCGACCTGCTTTTGGGGAATTTTGGGGATAGCACACATGTAGTGAAGGAGGGTTTTGGGGTGCTCCTAAAGGCTTATTTATTTTTTTAGGAGCTCCACCGTGAGTGGTAGGACAGTTTGCATGGAGTCATACCAGGGGTGATAGTTTACAATTTTGAGGCCTTGTCGGCCGTAGTGGAGAACATTTTTTATTAAATAGGGAAAAACCTGAGATTCTGGTATCGCAGGATTTAGATGAATGAAGAAAGGCTTGAATGACAAAGCGTGAAAGCATGATGACAGTGTTGATGTTACCAAGGAAAGCATGATTATTTAGGGTATGCCTTAGTTAAACACAAGCAATTTTGAAGACATGAAAGCGGCAGAAGGACAATGAGAATGTTTGGGTGAAAACTAAAAGATTTCATTATCATGACAGCATGGTAAAGAACAGCTAGCTGTATGACCTGCTGAAGAAATAACGAAAAAGGAGAGGATGGATTTTAGAAATTCAGGCGCAGGCCACAAATTATGAACATTTGCAGACACGAGGTAGAAACAGATGACCTCCAGGAAAATAAAGGCAGCCATAAAATAGGGAAATATGACAAATAAATAAAGAGCAAGCAGAATGAAATAAGAATCATGAAGGACAGTAGTGGTTAAGTGAAAGGTTTCCGGGGGGCACCCGAGAGAAAAACGTAAGGTTTCCGGGGGGGGCACCCGAGAGAAAAACATAAGGTTTCCGGGGGGGCACCCAAGAGAAAAACGTGAGGTTTCCGGGGGGGCACATGAGAGAAAAACATAAGGTTTCCGGGGGGCACCCGAGAGAAAAACGTAAGGTTTCCGGGGGGAGTCACCCGAGAGAAAAGAACAAGTTACTTCTTACCTTGTAACGTTCTTTCGACGGGATGTTCCTCCGACGTATTCCTCATCTTAGATATCTCCTTTCAGCTCTGCTGGCCTCGGAAAATTTTTTCTCTAGAGGGCGCTGTGCGTCGACGTCCTCCGAGTCGATGTCCTTCAACAGCCGCCGTATCGACGTCGACGTCATCCTGCCTATAAAGGCCGCGCGCAGCGTCCGTTGCTCAGTTCCGTTTTGTAGCCCACAATAATACTTTCTGGACTAACTAATCACCCTGAAGGAGCGTAAGCTGCAACAACAAGGGAAGTAGAACTGCGGGGATGGATGGGAGGGTCGATGAGGAATACGTCGGAGGAACATCCCGTCGAAAGAACGTTACAAGGTAAGAAGTAACTTGTTCTTCGAAGGGATTGTGTCCTCCGACGTATTCCTCATCTTAGATAGGCTCCCATAGCAGTATTCTATTATCGGAGGAGGGAGTACTGACTTCACGCTGTCTTCTATTGATGAATAGAATTCAGTTAAGCCCTTCCAAACCTAGTCTCTTGACTGGAGGAGGAATCCAGATTGTAAAAACGTGTAAAGGTATGGACAGACGACCATGTAGCGGCCGCACATATGTCTTTAACCGGCACGCCTCTTTTGAGGGCTGATGAAGCTGCAATACCTCTGGTCGAGTGAGCCCTAAGGTTTTGAGGGGGCTCCTTCCCTGCCAGTTTATAACATTCCAGAATGGCTAGAATGATCCATCTGGAAATGGTCTGCTTAGTTATTGGTAACCCCAGCTTGTGACCTGCGTAACCTACAAACAGCTGGTCTGCCTGTCTTATCCTGGCTAGTCTACTAATGTAAAAACTTAAAGCCCTCCTAGGGTCTAGCCTGTGTAACCTCTCTTCCTCTTTCCCCGGGTGAGGAGGAGGATAGAAAGATGGTAGGGTAATCTTCTGAGTGATATGGAATTCAGAAACCACCTTTGGGAGGAAATTAGGCTTCACTTGCAGGACAACTTTGTCTTTGTGAAATATAGTATGAGGGGGTTTACAAGAAAGAGCTTGTAATTCGCTCACCCTTCTAGCAGATGTAAGTGCTATTAATAAAACAGTTTTAAGGGTAAGGAATCTTAACGAACAAGAATGGAGAGGTTCGAAAGGTGTACCCATCAGGAAAGTTAGTACTAAGTTTAAATCCCATAGGGGAACTTGGAATGGTCTTGGGGGGTAAACATTGGTTAACCCCTTTAGAAACTGTATTACCAAGGGTAATTTGAAATAGGATGGTTCTTCCGCAGTACGCTTAAAGATGGATAGCGCTGCGAGATAGCCCTTAATGGTGCCAACTTGAAGGCCTGAATTTGCCAAATATAGTAGGAAGGACAAAACCATTGGTGTACCACATGAAAAAGGGTCGATATTCTGTTCTATACACAAGCTGCAAAATCTGTTCCAATGGCAGCGGTATAAAGACTTTGTTGCTGGCCTCCTTGCCGAAAGCAACACCTCCATAACATCATCAGGGAGGTCCCAATCCTTGTATCTCAACCTTTCAGAAGCCAAGCGTGAAGGTTGAGGGTTTTGATGTCTGGATGGAGAACCTGACCTCCCTTCTGTGAGAGTAGGTTCTCTCTGAGTGGAAGTCGAATTGGAGGGCAGATGGACAAGTCTAGAAGGTCCGGGTACCACGTTCTCCTGGCCCAATGCGGGGCAATTAGGATCATGGTTCGCCGGAATCTTCTCAACCTCCTGATCATTTGAGGAATGACAGGGACCGGTGGGAACGCGTACAGAAGCGGAAACTCCCAGTCCACTATGAACGCGTCTCCCAGAGCTCCTCTCGGGGGAAATTCCCTTGAGCAGAACAGGTCGCATTTCCTGTTTAGGCTGGTGGCGAACAGATCTACCTGAGGGGTTCCCCAAAGGGCGAAGATCTCTTGAAGGACTTCCTGAGCTAGCTCCCACTCGTGGGAGACTGTGTTCTGCCTGCTCAGAGCGTCCGCTGTCAAGTCCTTCTCTCCGGCTAGGTGAACTGCCGATAGAGAGATTCCTTCTTGGATTGCCCAAAACCAGAGCTGCATCGCCTCTCTGCACAGGGGTAGTGATCCTACGCCTCCTCTTTTGTTGAGGTAATGCATGGCCACCGTGTTGTCCGTCATTATCAGGACGTTCTTCCCTTGTACAGCTGGCAGGAACGCCTTCAGCGCAAGTCTGATGGCTCGCAGCTCTAACAGGTTGATGTGTAGTCTGGACTCCGATGGAGACCAACGACCGCTGATGGTCAAGTCGTTGGCGTGGGTTCCCCACCCCGTGAGTGAGGCATCCGTGACTACTGTTATCTCCGGCCAGGGTTGCCAAAACTGTTCTCCTTTCAGAATGTTCTCCTGACAGGCCCACCACTGAAGGTCTCGAGCCACCCTGCCGGGAACCTAAAGAAGATCTGTCATTCTCCCTGAGAATTGTGACCACTGAGTCCTCAGTGCCCACTGGAGGGATCTCATTCTCAGGCGAGCCTCTGGCACTAGGAAAATGCAGGATGCCATGAGGCCTAGCACCCTCAAAAAGTCGAAGGCTGGGAGACGTTGGGCATGCTGGAACTTGGTAACCATCTGTAGAATATCTTGAGCTCTCACCTCTGGTGGCGAGGCTTTTCACAGGGAAGTATCCAGGATCGCTCCTATGAACTGGAGTCTCTGCGATGGTATCATTTGTGACTTCTTTAAATTGAGGGAGAAGCTCAGTCTGTGAAGGAAGTGGCACACGTGATTTAGCTGGATCTGAGCTTGTTCCGGAGAAACAGCCCTGATCAACCAATCGTCCAGGTAAGGGTAGACGTGAATCCCTTCCCTCCTTAGACTTGCAGCCACTACCGACATTAACTTGGTGAAGACCCTCGGGGCGGAGGTCAGCCCAAATGGCAGCACTCGAAATTGATAGTGAGAGTTGCCAATTGCGAACCTCAGGTATTTCCTGTGTTTGAGATGGATAGGCACATGGAAATAAGCGTCCTGAAGGTCCAGAGATACCAACCAGTCCTGGAACTGAAGGGTCTGGAGGATCTGAGAAAGAGTGACCATCTTGAATTTGTCTTTTCTGAGGAATTTGTTCAATTCTCGCAAGTCCAAGATGGGTCTCATTCCTCCGTCTTTCTTTGGAATGAGAAAGTAAGGGGAGTACCAGCCCTTGTTCCTCTCTGCTACAGGCACCGGTTCTATGGCACCTTTCTCTAGCAGGTCCCAAATTTCCTGCAAGAGGAGCGGATCTGGAGCTTTCTGAGAGCTGATCCCCGGTGGATGACTCTGAGGTATACGTAGGAAAGGCAGGCAGTAACCTTGGGCAACTGTTTCCAATGCCCAAGCATCTGACGTGATAGCCTGCCATACCGTCAGATGTTGAGTCAACCTGCCTCCTACAGGTGTCCTGTGAGGGAAGTCCTCAGAGTGGTTTTGGGGCGGCTGATGCAGATGCCGATGGTAAAGAGGCACCTGCTGTTGCTGTGGCTTTTGAATATCTACCCCGTCCACCTCGGGTAGTTCTTCTTTGACCCCTTTGAGCCAGTCGTCCTCTACCTCTTCCGAATGCGGAGTAGAAGCGAAAGGACTTGCCCCTCGCAGAGGTTCCTGTGGGACGAAAAGGAGTCTGACGGATTGCAGCTCCTAGGGATTTTGCTGCTGCTTTTGAAGTTTGCAGTTTCTCTAAACTGTCATCCGCCTTTTTCCCGAACAAAGAAGAGCCATCGAATGGCATGTTCAAGAGCCTGGCTTGCACATCTGGGGCAAAACCCGACTTTCTCAACCAAGCGAATCTCCTGGTTGATGTACTTGCCGCCATTGCTCTGCTGATACTGTCAGCCGAATCAATGCCCGTCTGGAGGGATTCGCACATAGCGTCTTTACCGTCCTGTATAATATTCAGGAACGCATCCCTTTCTTCTCCCTCCGGGATGCAGTCAGCCGCTGTAGAAGCACACTCCCAAAGTGTATGGCTGAACCTAGCAAGGGTGCAAGTAGCATTAACAGATTTTAACGCCATGCTACATGCTGAAAAGACTTTCTTTGCCATAGCATCATATTTTTTATCGTCCCTGTCCTGTGGGACGGTAGGATAAGCCGTCTTGACATCGGTAGAGGATGCTGCCTGTACCACCAGACTTTCTGGGGATGGGTGTTTAGACAAAAACTCTGGGTCTGTAGAAGATACCCTGTACTTTGTAGACAGTTTTTTATTTACTGCTGGTACTACATCTGGGGTTTCCCAGTTTGTCATGATCTTTCTCTGAAGAGCTTTATGAAAAGGCACCACAGGATCCTCCTGTGGGCCTTTGTCAAGAATATCCGTGAGGTCATCTTGTTGGAAAGATTGTGAAGGTGCAGACCACCCCATGAACTCTGTAATCCTGGCCATTAAGGCTCTGTAGGGGGTTTCAGCATGCTCCCCCGGGTCTGGCTTAGCAAACTCCACCTCAGGGGAAGTGTCTAACCCACTTGCCTCATGTAAAGAATCATGAAGATCCTTTAATCTGCGCTCTTCAGAGGAAAATTGCTCTCTAACTGGGGTTACAGGTCCCTGTAACTCAAATGTGTCTTCCTGTTCAGACAAATCACCCTCTTCTAAAATTGAGGATACAGTTCTCAATTGTTCTGAACTCATAAAGGGAGCAAATCCCATTTCCAAGGCAGAGGGTGCCGAACTTCTCATTATTGGCCTCGAAAACGTCGATGTCGTCAACGCCGACGTCGAAGGCTTCGAGCGTGGCGTCGAAAACAGAGGCGGAGGCCTCGAAGACCTCGACAGAATTGGAATTCTACTCGACAATATCGAAGCCATCGACGTCGAGGGCCTGGGGATAGTCACTGGATGTGTGGTAACCGTGACTTTTCTTGGCGTCGATGCCGGTGTCGAAGCCGGCGTCGAGTCAACAGACCCGTGTGTCGAAGGTCCCCTCGACAACGGCGTCGAAGACATCGACCTCGACGTCGACGGAACCTTCGTCGACGGCGTCGACGGAACCTTCGAGGAAGGTTTGGAGGTCATAGTCCTGCTCGAGGGTTCGAGACGCGCTCGAGAGGTTTCTTTCGCCGGGTACTGCGACTTGCGGTGTTTTTGACCTTCCGGTCTTTCGACCAGAGCATCGCTCTCGGCAGTCTTCGAGGGGGTCGAGGCCGCTTTCTCGAAGACGCTCATCATATTCTTTCGGAATTCCTCCCATTGAGCCCGGGAACTATGTTTCGTGGGGCAAGGGATTCTTTTTGGCGAAACAGAGGAAGAGGAAGACGGAGAAGGGGATCTTCGACGTCTCCTCTTCGAGTGCTTCGATCTCGAGGAGTGATGAGACCCACTCCGAGACCTGGAGCGCGAATGGTGACGAGGAGACGAATGTCTCGACTTCGTCGACGAAGAAGAAGCTTTAAAAGTCTTACCTTTCTCCAGCTTCCCCCTACGCTCCTTCAGGGCCTTAGCTGTCATGGACATACAGTCCTCGCACTCCGAACAATGGTGTTCAGCTCCCAAACACCACAGACAAATTCTGTGAGGATCGGTCAACGACATCTTTTTCCCACAATCTCGACATTTCTTGAAGCCGGATCGAGGAGTTGTCGGTTCCGACGAGGAAGCCATCGAGTACGGATCGAATAACTCGAGGTAAATAGGATTAATCTGACTAAGAACTGAGCAACGGTATTCCGAGGCACTGAGTAAGCGCGGAAAAACGGAACTGAGCAACGGACGCTGCGCGCGGCCTTTATAGGCAGGATGACGTCGACGTCGATACGGCGGCTGTCAAAGGACATCGACTCGGTAGACGTTGACGCGCAGCGCCCTCTAGAGAAATTTTTTTCCAAGGCCAGCAGAGCTGGAAGGAAATATCTAAGATGAGGAATACGTCGGAAGACACAATCCCTTCGAAACATAAGGTTCCCGGGGGGGCACCTGAGAGAAAAACGTAAGGTTTCCGGGGGGAGCACCTGAGAGAAAAACTTAAGGTTTCCGTGGGGGTGGGGGAGCACCCGAGAGAAAAACGTAAGGTTACCGGGGGGCACCCGAGAGAAAAACGTAGAGGATTCGGCTTGGTCCTGAGCCCACATAATAGTGGACGACTAGGCTACGTGACGATTAAAGACGGCACAAATGGGGTTCTTTAAACCCCATGTCGGGGTATTGATTAGAAGGCAGGTATATGTGTGTCCAGCTGGTGTTTGTCTAGTCTGTCAAGTGTCTGTTATACAAGTTCTGTTGTATGTCACATGTATGTCACATGTAAGGAATTTTGTCTCCTTGGTGGTTGAAATCAAGTAAGGGTTTAATGCGATTCTACAGTTGAGAGGGAATCGCACACAGATTGATGTTCTTGAGTAAATTGGCGGTATAAATAAATTGGCGGGAAGAGACTGGATTGGAACTTGCAGTATTTGGTGCTCGCTCATAGTAATGGGAGTGTTGGACTCACATAAGGATATCGTTAGAAACAGAGTTAAGCCCGGGAAACATTGCTCCAATTGGAGGAGTGGGTTAAAGGTACCGCCCACAAGATGTTTATGCTGTGGCCACAAATTGAGTCTTAATCTAAAGCCTTCTTACAACACATGGCAACTTACTTGCATGCCGCGTATACAAGCAAACAAGTTAGAAAACGCTATGCTGTTTTCAAATTGTGAAAAATATAAGAACAAGGACAGGAGGAAGAGCCTCCAGCAGCTTGGATGCTAAAATTATGCACTGAGGGGGGGTGGGAGGGTGAGACACTTGCAGCAACGCCTGCCCCGGCTGAAACAGGAACCGAGGGAAGTAAGCCTGAGGGACTCTATCCATTAAAGAGAGCTAAAAGCATCCACAGGGTATAGCAACCCGCTTATGAGTCGCCTACAATAGTAACAATAATCAAGGGAAGGATAAGGACAAGAAACTCACATCCCTAGCCCCAAGGGGTAAGAGGAGATGCAATGATGCGTTAATAAAGGAGGGGATCCGGCACATACAAGTGCATCTCTCGAGAAGGGGAGAGAGGGAAAGAAGAGGAAAGGAAGTGAAGACAGAACTGATGAGATAGCATTTACAAAGGACAAATGGATGGGAGGACAAATCTCATTGAAACTCGATGGGAAAGAAAGTGATGATGGGAGACCTAAAAAGGAGTTAGATGAGGCACAGAGGAAAGAAGAAAGAAAAGGATTTAAGGGACGGAAGGATAAGAAGGAAAGTCAGGCTAAGGCGGAAACAGCTATATCGCGAAGAGCAAGAAAAGCAGCTTGATCGCAAACCAGAGAGTAGCCTATGAACGAGACAGACAGAAACAGTAGAGGTTAGAAGAAAAGCAAAAGGTCAGTGAAAGAAGGGATGAGGAAGTTCAAAGGAAAGATGAACGTAGAAATAAAGGGAGAAGGAAGAAGGTAGGGTCAGAGAAGAGGCGAGGAAGCGCAAAAGGATTGGTCACAGGAATAAATAAGCAAATAAATAAATAAATCAGGAAATACTGAAAATGAATGAATCTTGAATAAAAAATGAATAAAGGGAAAATTGAGAAATAGGAACAATTGGGCAAATGAATAAAAGGATAAGGGATATACTCAAAAGCATGAAGCGGGGAAAAAAAGCAAAAAGGAGAAAACAAATAGCACTTATGAGGTTTCCTGGCCAACAGAAAAAAGGATGTGGGCAATGAAAAACATCAAGAGACCATGAAGACCAAGAAAAGGAGTATGGCTGATAAAATTGGGTCAATTAAACAAAGGAAACTCGCACAAGCCATTTTAAGTAAATATGGTGAAGTAAGCAAAACAACTTGTGAATGCCTGTAACAATTTTGATTTATTTTACAGACAAGCTATGGACCTCTTCCGTGGAAGCACAAGAAATTGTCGGCATGGCCTTAAATTAGGGAGGAAAAAGAAAAAGGTAAGTACTAGTTCACGCCAAAAGGGTGTGAACACACAATTGATCAACACTAAAGGTAGGAGGATCCAGGTGAGTATTAGGAAAAAGGTAGTAAGAGACACAATGTCTTCAAAAGTTAGTTGTTTCTCCCAAGACAGGTACAACAGGTGTGGAAAGAGTAGAAAATAGATAACAACATGGCCATTTCAGACAACCACAGAAAACAAAAGTAAAATTGAAGGTGAGTAATCATTTTCATGTTCATAATGTCAAAAGGATTGTTATGATAGAGATATGCAAGCATTAGAAGAGGCAAACATTGATGGGAACAATAAAAATGGAGGGCCATAGTAAGAAGTGGTGCCATAGTCTTGGAAGACAGGGTTAGGCTAGATCAAGTTAGACAGGGACTGTGTGCAGCGAAACGCCTCTGTTTTATCTCCCTAGGATGAACACAAAGGACAAGCATGGACCATGGTCCAACTAACG
Organism: Ambystoma mexicanum; assembly: GCF_040938575.1. Classification (NCBI taxonomy): domain Eukaryota; kingdom Metazoa; phylum Chordata; class Amphibia; order Caudata; family Ambystomatidae; genus Ambystoma; species Ambystoma mexicanum. The sequence continues at coordinate 209,861,079 of NC_090925.1, read as the reverse complement.
ACAGGAAAAGAATAGGAAGAATGGCTGATAAACTGAGAAAGTATGTGCAGCTAACCAGCAAGTATTTACTGCTAACCTGGAAGAATGCAGCTAAGCTGACCAAGGAACCAAGCCGAAACTAAGTATCCCCGCATGGTGGTTGAAAAATAGCTGTTTATGTGCACCAACGAATAGGGGAGAATGACCCAAGAGTATTTTGTTAGCAGAAAAGGAGGAAAAGGGGTTAAAGTCAGGAAGAAAACCTGACCCCTTGCCAATGCCCGAATGACTTTTGTCTTTTGTCTTTATTTTGACTTTCTACAGACAACAGGGATCCCCAAGGACGTTTCTGTCATCTACTACAGACGTGCCTAGAAGACCAGGAAAGAAGAAGACGTCTTTCTTTAATTTGTTTTGTCTCCTTAGGGTTGCAATTGGCACCCGGAAGAGGAAAATGTGTCCCATGAAGGACGAGGTGTATTTTGTGTTATTGAAAACAAAAATCATTTTCTAAGCCAGCTGACACAGAGCTAGGAATGGGAGGTATTTTAGTTATGGTGTGAAAATGACCCACAAAAGGGAAATGTTTAAAAGAAAATGGGCCTCATTCCGGGTTTGGAGCTAACCATAGAGTAATTAGCTCCATGGTTACCTCCGAAACCGTACCAAATCCGGCATGGTGAATGGAGTAATTACCGGTCCATTCCAGGGTTGGAGGGACTGGTAATTCCCCATTCACCTTTTGCCCTTCCCCATTCCCATTTCTGCCCCATAGGGCTCAATGGGAATGGGGAAGGAGGTAATTACGGCACCGTATATTACGGTACCGTAATTACCTCCGAAGTACCTTTGCGGGTCCCGTACTTTACTCCTGCTAAAAGCAGGAGGTAAGGAAGGACCCGCAAAGGGACCTCGGAATACAGAGGTAAGGGATTACCGGCATCGGCACCCTTACCGGTGCCGGTAATTCCTTACCTCCAACCTCAGAATGACCCCCATTGTTTTGTAGCTTGTCTAGGAGGCAGGGGTGTCAAATAAAAGGGAATGTCTCACAATTTCTAGGGAATAAGGTATAAGAGCCAATGCGAAGAGAGGTTTTAAGGAAATGGGTTGGTAGGAAATGTGTTAAATAGTAGAGACCTGTTTATTTTACAAAAGGAACTCATTCCGTTTTATAGCACAGGTATACGTCGAGGGACCTGTATGCCTTGGGAAATTAATGTTGAACCGCGTGAGGAGAGAGGGAGGTCTTAGAGAAACCCAGTGAAAGCCTGACGCTGAATTGCATCTACAAAAAGACTCCCCCAACCCTGCATCCCCATGCTGAACCGTCCCCTCTTGTGGAATCGTTGAACAATGAACCCTTTTGAAAGAGAGACACTCTGGAAAAAAACTGAACTTCTTGTGAAAAGGAAAAAACAATGGACTTCTGGTCTAAGCATCAAAAGAGCCTGGGAGACAGACTGTGAAAACAGCACAATGGAAAGGAAAAGGCCACAGGACGCAGACGGTCCACTTGCGCCAAACTCATGACAACTAAAACGGAAGATACAGAAAAGGAAAGAGTGTGGAAAAGAGTTAAGGACAAAGTGAAAACGATGTGCATGGGCAGGAGAAGATGATCAAGGAGAGACTGTACTTTGTTGGGGTGGGAGTTGCAGACAAGGTGTGACATACAAAGAGACAATGGGCTGATGGGTTACCTCAAAGCTTGACCAACCCTCTCGAGTCTCACACTGGCTGTGAATTGGCTAAGGCATACAGTTAGTTTAAAAGCAAATGACTACAGGAAGTGGGGCTTACATGGAAGGAGATGACACACACATGTTTGTTTTAAATAACAATACATTAGTATGTGCCAAAATATAAGCTTGTGTTAAGATGTGTTTAGATAAATATTAAGGAGCATGGACATCGAATATGGTTCAAAGTTGTTGTTTTTCAAACAAAGAACTTTTAAGACGGGGGTGTGTAGTGGAGGACCCGAATTAAAGATAGGGAATCAACAACTGAACAAAGTGGAGGGCATCCCCCCCACTTAAAGCTAAGCAGAGAAATTTGTATGGACTAATTTGATGTTCTAATTATGTGTAAATGGTATTCATAATGTTAGTATATACTAGTATTCGAAAAAGCATCGTATTTATAAGGTTCAAAAAGTCATTACCATGATGTAATAAGGTGGCAAGGCACAGAATGTACAATAAGATTTTCTGTACACAGACAGAAAATCGTTCTGGCTAAATGCCTTTAATGAAAATGCATGTAACCAAAAATGTGGCTAAAATGAGAAGAAATTGAGTAATGCTCAAAGTGTGTAGGATGAGGTAATTTTAAAGTTGAGACATTCGAGGACACCATGCTTTCAGAAACTTGACGAATGGGCAGAACCTAGACTTTTATTTAGGCCTTGTCTGAAACCTTATCTGAAGAGTCCAGCTGCATCAACTATAAGTTGAACGGAACACCGGAGGAGAAGTCAGACATGCATGCTAGACCGTATTTCATTCTGAAGATTTATTTCAATTAAAAGTAATTGCCCAATGAGCTAATGTTTAACGATGAAGTTGCTTAAGACTGTGCTGGAAAGGTGGGTACAGATTGCTCCCTCACATTTTGCTATAAAAATGAGCTCTCTGTGATGCTGGGGATGGTTGAGGCTAGGAGCTCGACCACAGCACTGGGGCTGCTCTGTGCCAGCAGTGGCATGAAATAAACCCCTATGAACTTAACAGCCTCGTTGCCAAATCTTTGAGTTGTCCTTATTGAATTGTGTTGGAGTATGTGAATCATGCACCCCAACCGCCTCGAGGTGCAGCTATCTTGTCTTACAAGTTCTAGAGGGTGAGCACTGATCTATGGGCCCGTCAGTGGATATCTCGCTCTCCTGTACACCATCCTCTCTGCTCAAACTCTGTACCTGTGGCTGCATCCCTGTTCTCCATATCCACCTCAACCACTCTGATAACCGATTTGTCCAACCTAAGAAGAACCTGCCCATGTCTCCATGTTCCTTCTTCTACATCCCTTACCTGTCATCTCACTTTCTCCCACTTTTCATCTCTTGCCACTGTAGCAGCACTCCTTCTTCCTCTGCTAGCCTTAGTGCTTCTTTCATTTTATCCAGCTTCTGTGTCTCTACCACTTCCCAAAACCTTTCTTCTATCCTAGCAGGAAAAGGCCTGACCTCCTCCTTCTCCATCGTTATCGATCCTTCACCTGCACTTCTAGCTGCCGGCCTTACTCTCTGTCACTCCACCCTTAATCTGTCTGCTAATCTAGCAGTCAGGGGAGTTGCTCCCTTTCCGCTTTCTGTTCGCAACCTCTCTTCAGCTCTAACCATTGAAGGAGTTGGCCTTCCACCTCCCTCGAGATTCCAATTCATAAGCATCACAGCTGATGGAGGCATCACCTGTGTCGATCTCGCAACCGCTGTGGTGGCCACTGGGGAAAATTGAGGTTTGAACTCAGGGTCTGTGTATCCCTCTGTTGGTGATAAAGGATAGCATCCATATGGGGGCGCTGCAGAAGGAATTCTTGCACCCTCCTTTTTCGGCCCTTCCTCCACGATTTCAACATTATGGCACTTCCCACTGGAGAGAGGGTCCCTGGAATGGTCCTCTTGACCCCTATAAACATGACAGCCGGAAGAGCCAGAGTTGCAAGTTGACAGTCGATATTTGGACAGCCCCCAGGAGGACCAGTGACAAATACATATGCGAACAAATATTATTTCAGACAGCCGTTAAAACCTTATCCTGCTAATGTCATCATGGATACAGGAGCCCCAACACTGATTATGGATCCAGACGCCTCAAGGGACATGATCGACTAATGACAAATATCCTGCGGTGCTGACCTAATTAGAGACACCATGACATAGTAATGGTAGCCATGAAGCACACTCGCATCCATGCACAAAGTTACATGAACACACACTTGCACACACAAAGAACATGCTTACACAGTTCTGTAGATAGTGTCCAGAACATATACATGCTGTTGAAATCTTTCATAATTTTTTCTCATTAGCCAAACTCAAGAATGCGAGGCAACACGAGATGTAGAGCAAGCTTGCAGACGCTTATTGCAACTAACCACATGGAACTACAGGATTGTATAAAGAACCTGGAAGAACCAACATAGTACTGACCTAAAAGAGGAGTAGCACAATAGAAACATATAGCAATTATAGCATAACTATAGTAGAGTTACATGAAGCCACAGGCCTCTGAACTAATGGTGAATCAAAGCAAAATCAGGCTGTGCAAAGCACCAAACCAGGGTTTTCAGCCAAGGTCAGAGACGAGCAGCACATTCCTAAGCTCAGAGACAAGGAGCCATCTGCAGAAAAGCAGACTAAATCTTCACTTATTGCAGACCAAGAAAGCTCAATTTTGCGGTCTTCACCCACGTGGTGCAGCAGAACCAAACAATGGCCATTTACCCATGGTGAGAAGAGGAGCAGTTCCCAGAGAAGCAGACAGAACATTTTACACATTGTTTTACAACGTTGCAACCCTACAGGCACTCTCAAAGGCAAAGTGGTAATACTGACGGCTACAATGGGAACACATAGTCATTCTCATCACCTTGAGAAGGTGCACTGAGAGCACAGCTGGGTCCCAGGTCTGAAGAGATCAGCTCCAGACAATCAGAGACCATAAATCCAGGGGTGGATGTCAGAGGGCGAGGACCAATGGTAATCCAGCAACCATGCAACAATGTAATAGATCGTTTTTGAGGAAGGGTCAGGCAAGCCACTTGACATGCGAGGGCCAGTAGAAAAACATCTATAGGTGCCAGCCATAGGTGATATCACCCCAATCACCCAATCAGGCAGGCTCTTTGGTTTTTAGGGAATAGCCCTGATTTGTGATGTCAGAATGGCACAAAAACATCTGACACAGGCTCACGAGCTGTGATTGCTGGAAACGTCTATCCTGTATGATCCCTGTCTGTTATGGAAAATAAAGGACACTCTAACTTGCCCTTGGCTGAGTCCTCCGTTTGTATGCCAATGGGATGGTTTGTTGGGTCCTGGGTGTGATGAACGGTGATTGCGTGGTGTGAACCCCAGTCCTCTCTGGCATATCTATACATGGCCTTTTTCATACATCCTCCATAGCTGTAAGATATGTAACTGCTTCTCTAGTTTTGAGCGCTTGTGCCTTGTAGTTAAAAAAGTGTGCAAGTTCTCCAATACCCGTATCATAGGTTCCCTCCATAGGCCAAGAATTGAGCATTTTCCAACTTAGTTTCTGCAGTCATTCCCTATGGTATTTTAAAATGTTCGCTTTATGGCAAGGAAACACCTGACACAAATGATTCAATGGAGTCTCCATACTCCACCCCAATTTATCCAAGACAATTTCCCATAAACAATACAAAGCTGAACCCACGGCACAAAATATTTTCACCCAATGAATCCCCCTTTTTACTATTATCCAGTTTCTCAGTCACTCCCTACAACCACTCACCATTCTTGTTTCTACCGCAATTACCTTGCTCAGCTGCTTGCTTTAATTCTACTATTCAATCTTACACAAAAGACAGCATCTTATCAAAAACACTCAGCCGCCAATATTTCTGAGATGTACCCACCACTCGAGCATTGGAGGAGTGCAATGCTTTTCAATACAGGACTGCTACTCTCACTCTCTTCATCACTAGTATGTCCTTCTCTACCACAAAACCGCCTTTCCCTGACTACAGAAAGTTTCCCTTCACTACTGCGACTAACCAAGAAAATCGAGACGAGGGCTCTGCCCGCAAAGCTAATATAAAAGAACGTCAAGGGTATACTAAAGATAGGCATCTACGGTTGGTCTTAATCTAAGTTGCCACCCCACGTGCAAGTGAGGGCTCTAGCCAACCAGAAAAGCAAACTAATGGGTATCAGGACAAACCTCACACTGGCCGTGCGCCGTAGAATACCACCTCACACCTCTAAAATAACAAACTAGGTAAAAAATATATACAAGGGACTTACAATGTAAGACAGTTTACTCACTCCCTCAGAGCACTCACCCTTTCAATCCTCGTAACCTTGACTAACTTCACACACACTCCAAGTCTACCCTTACCAAGAAAACTTAAATCAAAGAAGCAACCCTCTGTTACCCCTATTTCCCCTCTTGCTTTACCCCCAAAATGTGCACTCATGTAAACCTGAAGCGCTCTGGAGAGCAGTTGGACCCTTAACCAATGTGGTGTCTGCAGACCCCTTTTTCACCGTGATCAGAACACTAATCCCCAGAGTGAGGTGCTGCAGCTGAGTGGTGCGGACAGAAGTCCCCCAACATCTCAGAAATCCTGGGCTTCTACTTGGTTCAGCAAATTTGTGGGGGCGGGCCCCTTAATCAACTTAAAGCAAGCGGGCCCACCAGGGACGTCATATCACCAACATGCCTGGGGTAGCGGACGTGACATCACAAGACCCTTGACCTATGATGACATCACAGGAAATGATGTAATTTGACCCCACCCCAAAGTGACATCACGGACGCAATAGAACATGACCTTTCACTCCTTGATAAAACTGAAGTGGCCTCACATAGCATTGTTCCTAAGTACACTATGGTTACAATATTACTGTAATGTGATTATGCATTGCATACAAAAATGGATCACCATGTGTATCATTAATATCAGTGTGTATAGGCCCATATTACCAATTTACTGTGAATGCAATCAGACGTCCAAGACCAAATGATAATGATGAGTTATTATTTAGCACTTATGCTTAAGTGCTTCAGTTTTTGTACAACACATTTATATACAATATCACCCAACCTGTGTTGGTACTCATTTATCAACCTCAGAAGGATGAAAGGCTAAGAGGGACTTGCCTGGATTTAAACCTGTAAATCACACACACATCGCAGCAGTGAGTGCTCAACCCACTGAGCTATCTTACCGGCTATAGCTATAGCTATCTTACCAGCTATAGTAAAATGAGCAATTACATGTCTGAATGTTCTCAAAGTCAGAAAGCAAATTACACTGTGTAGTGGGTATCATTAAACTAATAACAGGTTTAACAGCAGGCCAGTTCTTCTGCAGGTCTGGTGCAAAGTTGGCCATATTTCAACCCTGTGTGGATCTACTTTACAGGCTTCAGAGGTTGGCAAAATACATACATTGGGCCTCATTACGACCCAGGCGGTAAGTTATCGCCTGGGCCGTGACTTTACCACCATGGCGTAAACTACGTTTACGCCATGGTGGTTGGCGGACTTACCGCCCCATTCCGACCTTGGCGGGGCGGTAAGTCCCCAATCCCCATTTACCCTTCCCCATTCCCATTTTTGCCCCATAGGGCATAATGGGAGTGGGGAAGGCGTTAATTACGCCACCGTAAAGCAGGTGTTAAAAGCACCATGGCGCTAAGGGACCTCGTACTCAGGCGGTAAGGGTCGGCGCTGTTAACGCTGCCGTAAACCCCTTACCGCCTGGGTCGTAATGAGGCCCATTGTGAGGGTTTGTAACTGTGTATTAAAGAATTTAGAGTAGCGCAGGGAAAGCAGCTCACTCACACGGCATCCCGTACTCGGGGCATTGGGAAAGCAGCTCACTCACACGGCATCCAGTACTCTGGGCACTTGTTACCTCATACATGCAAACAAACATCCTGAACAGCATGTCAAGAAAGATACATACATTACAACAAAGCATTAATTGTGGCACAATGAAATCAAGGGTCAAGTTATGTGCTATGGTCAAATATGTCTACACTGTGCACAAGCTTTTAAGCACAAGGATTTGTCAAGTGACCAAGGACACCGATATGGAATGTCTTGTGATGATCGTAACAGAGACAATGGCAGAACAAAACATGCTATAATTGCAACTTGTGAAAAGCAAAATACATGGTACATAGTCCGAAATGGATGCTTACTCTACTCTAAATGCTTTTTCAAAGTTTTTGTCTGCATTGTGGATTTCAGGTGTTTAAGAACAGATTAAATCAGTGACTCACCCCCTGAAATGTTCCTGAAATAAACCTAGAGTCTAGCAATTATTGTATAAAATTCCAGAAAGACAAACTATTTGTTATTCCTATTCTTTCTTATTTAGGGTCACTGCTCAGTGTTACCCTTGTGGAGCCCCCTGTTTTTTTAAGAGACCTGAAAAGAAAGCCTGCCACTGACGAAACCAAGAGCCACATGGCACTGGCCACAGGCAAAGTTTTTTTTTGGGGGTAGCAAGGGAGACAACAGGGGTAGCAAGGGAGCACCCAGGTGACCCCCAAATGACGTCCCTGGGGCCCACCACCTGAGGAACGAGTGCACGTTTTGTACGTAAAGCAAGTTTCTTGTACATTCATCCAGGGAGCAGTCAGATGGTGCTGTAGAACCAAACTAACCCAAGTCTAAACAAAGCACACCAGTTGACACCTTATATTTTTTATTTTATTTTTTTACTTATAACACACTGGTAGACCGCAGGCATTGGGGCGCACGTTAACACAGTGGACATGACAGATACGAACAGGACAAGCTCTGACCAGAAAGAAGGGACTCTACTCGAATAAGAATGTCTTTATAGACCGCCGGAAAGCAGTAGGGTTTTGCTCTTGTCTAATGCACAATGGGAAGATGTTCCAAGAATTTGCCGCACAGATAGGAAAGGAACTGCCCCGTCCATTCTTATGTCTAAAACCTCCACATTTCACCATGGCTAGGCCACAGCAGTGAATGGATCTGGCCAGGACACAGCTAGATATAAGAGACTGGATGTATAGGCACCTATGAACTAGCATAGCCATCTTAAAATGGATTTGTGCATGAACCCGGAGCCAATGCAAATTCCTCCTATGTTCAGAAATGTGTTCTTTCCTTGATATTCCTTGAATAAGGCATACTGGGTTGTTCTGGATAACCTGACATTATTGAAGGCATGCCTTATTGGCTCTGATCAGCAGGGCATTACTATAGTCAAGGCAGGATAGAATAGTAGCTCTCACTATTGTGGCACAGTTTTCCTCTGAGAGAAAGGGTCGGATGTTACGTTAAAAAAAGCCTGAGATGGTAGGCACATGTCTTGGCCTTGCTGAGTAGACAACTCAAGGGGAGCCACTTAGTGGAAAGACAAAAGGGCTAAATGAAAATAAGAAACAGAGAAACATGGGGCCTAATTACACGGTAGGCGGTGGACCAAGGTGCTAATAGCACCTTGGTCCATGCTGGTAAAATACCGGCACCGCCTTGGTGGAAAGGGGAATTACCGGCCTATTCCAAGGTTGGCGGGGCGGTAATTCCCCTTTCCACCATTGCCCTTCCCCATTCCCATTTATGCACAATAGGGCATAATGGGAATGGGGAAGGTGCTAATTACGGTACCGCAAATTTGCGGTGCCGTAATTAGCACCAAGGTCCCTTAGCGGGTTGGTTTTTAACGCCTGCTAAAAGCAGGCGTTAAAGTACCAACCCGCTAAGGGACCTCGTAGTAAGGCGGTAAGGGTTAACGGTCAACGGTACCATTACCGGTGACCGTTAACCCTTACCGCCTTCCGTGTAATGAGGCCCATGGTCTTTCCACTAGACAATTTCCCATACTTTCAATCTACTATATGACAAATTAGTTACTTTGCGGCTGTAGTCAGCCTAAAACAGCCCTACTGGTAAAATACCGGTACCGGTAAACCCTTACCGCCTACCGTGTAATGAGGCCTCTAGTGTGGGCTAGGTCAGGAAAAAGAGGGTCCAAACGTACTAGTGTTGCCTTCAAATGAAACACATGTGTAGCATGTCCATGGGCCTCATTACGAGGTAGGTGGTAAGGGATTAGCGCCACCGGTAAGGACACAGATACCGGTTATCCCTTACCACCCTTTTCTGAGGTCCCTTAGCGGGTCCCTTCCATAATGCCTGGTTTTACCAGGTGTTATGGAAGGGACCCGTTAATGGAGTTCAGAGCTAATAACGGTACCACAAATTGCAGTACCGTTATTAGCTCCATCTCCATTCCCATTGAGCCGTATGGTGGCTCGAATAGGAATGGGGAATGGTTCCCGGAATGGGGACTTACCGGGTCCTCCAAGGTTGGAATGACCTGGTAAATCCCTATTTCAGGAACCCGGACCCGGAATGCGGTAAGGGGGTAGCCATGATGCAGTGCCTTCCGATACAGCTATTTATTATTTTTTAACATTTTGTGGAACATTAATTTTTCTTTTTTCACAGTTATGCATACAGGATATCACAACAAACTTTGGTGAACAGTTATGTGTTACAAAACAAGAAAACATACAATAATAAACCACACATACATTTGTTTTACACTTCAGTGCAGTCAAATGCAAAACAGGCTACAAATCAGTCATTTGTTGTAGCATATATGTAGTACATGCATAATGAGAACTAAATTCGTGTATGCATTTTCGATATGGCCAAACTATGGTCATATTGCAGTTTCAAAGGTGACCAATATAGGGTCATGCTGCAGGTTTAGTAGTGGCAAATCCAAGGTCAGATTTTGTAGTGACCAATCCTAGTTCGACGTAGGAAAGTAGTTCCCTTGACTGATTTGTAACCTGTTTTGCATTTGAGATGAGGAGGCCAGGCTTGGATACTTAGCATGTGAGTTTGTGAGTCAATAAGTGCAGTTTCAGTACTATGTACTGGTCTAAATCCTGAGTGACGGGTGTGGAGGAGCATATTTAACTCTGTGAAGAGCTAAAACTGAGAGGTGGCCACTTTATCCAGAACCTTCAGAAGAAAGTTGGAGTTTGTAATAGGTCATACATTAGAAGCCACCTTTGAGTCTCGGCCTGGTTTTCTTATGAAGGGAGTGACTGAAACAGATTTGATAGCCACAGATACATGATTATCTGGAAATGAAGCATTAAATAAGCGGGTCAGGAATGGGGAAAATACCTTTTTGTGTTACAAAATGAGTTTTGGAGAACTAAAGTTTCCCGGGCAAAGGGGCTGGGTGCAAAGACTGAAGAGTCCTTTCTATGTCAGTAGGAGAAATGGAAGAGAAGCTAAATTTGGAAAGGTCCGATTTTATGGAAGGGGGATTAGCCCCATCCGTACTGGCAGGGGCCCTAACTAGGACGCTTTTGATTTTATGGCATGCTTTTGTCACTTAAAAGTGAAGGCTGTTTGTACATTGATACAGTCCTGCAGTGACGGTGAGAAAGAAAGTGCTTGAGAGCTGGACAATGCCATGGTTTTCTAAATCTTGAACAACTTCCTAGAATTATTAGGAGCTTCTTTGATGTGTTTATCTAAGAAGCTCTTTTTTGTTAGCTTCTGAAGGATTCTTTCGCCATTTTGATTCTAGTTTCCTTTCAGTCTTTTTGAAGGTTTCCAGTTCCAGAGGGAACAGGTTTTGGTGGCCTACATTCTCCCTTACTGGCTTAGTTTTGAAGGGGGAATTTCTTGTTTCAAGTAGTCTTGCAAATGAGCTGTTATAGGTGGATACTAAGTTCTCAGCCATATCCACATCAGATGTACTGGACATAATGGGCCTCATTACGACCCAGGCGGTAAGTTACCGCCTGGGCCGTGACTTTACCACCATGGCGTAAACTACGTTTACGCCATGGTGGTTGGCGGACTTACCGCCCCATTCCGACCTAGGCGGGGCGGTAAGTCCCCAATCCCCATTTACCCTTCCCCATTCCCATTTTTGCCCCATAGGGCATAATGGGAGTGGGGAAGGCGTTAATTACGCCACCGTAAATTACGGTGGCGTAATTAACTCCATGGTCCCTTAGCGCCATGGATTTTAACACCTGCTAAAAGCAGGTGTTAAAAGCACCATGGCGCTAGGGGACCTCGTAATCAGGCGGTAAGGGGCGGCGCTGTTAACGCTGCCGTTAACCCCTTACCGCCTGAGTCGTAGTGAGGCCCAATGTCTGTTAGACACTCTTCCAAGTCAGCAGGCTTTAACTTTTTAAAGTTACGGCCGACGATTGTTGTATTCCGTGCAACCACCCAGTCCAGAATATTATTCTTGGCTGTGGTAGGTTAATTATTACAGACTTGGAAATCCAGGGCTTTGAGAGAGCATTGCAGATCTATGGCCTCCTTGTCTATTTTAGCACCTCGCCAGCGATTTAAGTCACCCATAAAAAGCATAGAGCAGTTTGGCCTGAGAGAGTCACTCAGAATGAGAATGGAATGAGTGCAGCAATGGTCCGATAAGGTCATTTTTAAGTGCAGAATTTCACAGTGTTGGCAGGTGCTGGAGGCGGGAAAGAGTTAAAATTTGCTTTTCACAATGATAGCCACTCCACCTCCATGACCTAGTGTGTGCTTTTTACAATATATGGAATGGCTCTCCAGAACTGCCGGTGCAATCAAGGGGCCAACTAGCCTCTGTGATCCAGGTTTCGGAGAGGCATTATCCAGGTCCCTTTCAAGAATTGGATCATGAATGTCAGTTGCATGTCTGTTGAGTGACGTAGTATTTAGCAGAATTATTTTCATGGCATTCGTCGGGTTTGTTAGTATGTAATTTTTCACCCGTTCTTTCGGAAGAGAAGGGGCCCTGGCTTGGGGGTTGTTAGTAGAGCCTTTTGCCCCACAGAGGCTTGTTTGATGGAAAACAGTAAGGGCCTCCATTTTGGTATCCACATCACCCTGGATTTCTTGACCCAGACACTGATTAACACATGGACTGCGACTTCAGCTGTGGCTGTCACAGTCGATTAGCCTGGAGTAATTTCCAGTTAATCTTGAAACAGCCGAGTGATGAGGGCTAGCTCTGAGTCCAAGTAACTCACTATTCTTAGAGAGACACAGCTACACCCTACTGATGAGGTTCAACCAGACTGAAACATGTGTCTGGGGTTGCTGTTGGTACTCTTGTTCAGAGGCGAATTACTTAGCATTTCGGTGCTGGACTGCCCCAGGGCAGGACAAAGACTGATATGTTTGGGATATTTCTTCTCTATGAAAGATTGTGAGCTAAAGATTCTGGGTAAGGCTCTTGTTACCAGGACTCGTCTCTGGCAGAGAGTCTCCCAGGACCCCCCTTGTTATCTGCTGAGTCCAAGTAAGGCTGTGGGATCCCAGTGCTGACACCGGAGCAAGAGATGTAAAATTGCTGCCAGCTATTGGGTTTTGGGCTTTGAAGGTTTTGGTTTGCAAATACTTATCTGCAATGGCTAATCGATTAGCCTTTTGAGCCAAGAGAAGTAAGTGACGGTCGTCAATCTAGCCCATGATACTCACAAGGACAAATTGGGTACACGTATTTGCTCCTGCTGTAAAGACAGGTTGCTCGCACTGAGCAGGTAAAGATTATTGTCAAAACGTTTTATACCAAGTGCAGTGGAGATAAAGCCTGAAATGGCTCCCCGATCTGTTGGGGAAGCAGTCCGACAGAGCAAGCGGGTACAGTTCCTTGGGAGCAGCGTCCACTGTGTCTGATGCCGGATGATGACCAGCAAAGACCAGACTTGCCTTAGGTGCACCGGCGCAGGTGCGCCTGGTCACCCAATTAGTATGGCGCTAGGGCTGCTGGGAGATGTAGTTTTGCCACGCAGAGGTGTTTGTCTAACACTGGCTTTTAAAGCTGCTTCAAAAGCGAATTCCTGGAATATTGCATGCAGCGTGAGAGGGATACCAAACAAAATCAACCACTTGTTTTCAAATAATTATCGCAGCGTGTAAACCATTCAAAGTTACAAGTGAAAATCTAAACACACTTGTCTCTGCAATCACGAATTACAGTCTATGAATATCAAGGTAGGGGAGGCTGTATAAATACCGGCAAAGACAGGGCTATGCATTTTTGCAATTTTTCCCAGATACTTTATTACAATCTATCCCCCACATATGACTGGACAAAAACCTCTTCAAAGAAATCCCATTGTGGGGATTTGCAATTGCTTATAGCCTCGTGCTGTCACGCGAGCCTGTGATGGTTTGAGCGTGGGGCATCGTGTGACAGCAGAGGCGGTTGACTGGCGGCTGGAAGGGAGCTTGTGTACTTCATGCAGGCTCCCAATAATAAACTAAATTAACTCACTAAATCGCCTCGACCATCTTTACAGTGGCGAGGGAGAACAGTGAGCCTGCCATGGAAGAGAGCCGCACACTACACTGACCGCAATCCAAGAGCACAATCAGCTATCGTCAGAGGAGCGGCCGCAGCGCCGCAGGAGTCCCTCCTCCTCACGGCTCTCAACGGCTCTGTAACACGGTGAGGTGCGGGGAGCGGTGGCGCTGCAGGGGGACAGTCTCCCCGGGCCCAGGCTGGGCGCCAGGAGCAGCCGCACTGCCACGGCCTGGGAACGGTGACTTGGTCCCACCCTCCCCTGAACTCCATTGGCTGCTATTCACAAAGGTGAGGAGAAGAGGGGGAAGTGAAGGGGGGCGCATCCAATGGGGGCGGTCCACTCATTTTGATGTTTCTGGTGGCCAAGATACAGCCTGCAACGAAAAGGATCCTGGAAGCTCATTGGATATAAGCTTCAGCTTTGGACTTGGGAAAACAAACCCATTGCCACACTGAATAAATTGTTGGGTGAAGTAAAATAACAAGGACACAGCAACTAGAAGTTCTCTGCAGTAACACAAAGGGAAACAAAGCACAACTACTCACCAGTGGTGCAGTATTAAGTGGTCCAGTGTAAACTTCCTGTCTGTCACAAGGTTGCCACCGGTGGAGCTAACTTTAACTAGGGGCAAAGCTACTTCAGTATAAACATGGCTGCAGCAAGTATGTCCCCACCTCCACCCTTCCTGTCTGAGACAGGTACTCGCCCATAACATGGGACAGATGGAAGAGGTTATTTGACACCTATTTAGTTGGCATAGGTGGGGAGAAGTGTGCTCCTGCAAGAAAAGAGGCAATTCTCTTCTCCACAATTTAGGTACAGAGGGTCGTAGTGTTTACAACGGCTTACCAGAACCTCCCCAAGAGGGTCAAGGAGACTTGGACCAATACACTGTGGCGGAGAAAAAGTTAAGATCCACTTTGAGGCAAAGAAGAACATCACATTTGAGAGACATACATTTTTCCAAAGAGTGCAGGACTCGCAAGAGCCGGTGGAAAATTTCATTGCAGCATTGAGGTCTCTCAGCCACACATGTGAGTTTGGCCCGTTGACGGAGAATCTCTCATACGTGACCAGTTAGTTTGTTGCGCTAACAATCTGAAAATACAGGAAAAGCTGTTATCTAAGGATGTATCGCTGGACGCAGCAGTGGAAATAGCCAGAGGCATGGAGCAGGCCCACAAGTATATGTCTACTATGAAGGGTGACAGACAAGAAGGAAAAGTAGCAGCTGTAAGAGGGTTTAGAAAAACAAACAAGGAATTTAAGTGCTATAAGTGTGGCAGCAACAGACACATTTCCACCAGTGCATTTTGTCCCGCGAGGAACATTTCCTGTCTCAAATGCAAGAAAAGAGGACATTTTGCAAGAGTATGTCGTGAGTCAAGTCAGGTACAGAGTATTGAGTCGAATGGAAGGATGCCGGAACAGGAAGAGAATTTGGCGGTGATGCAAGGTCACTCAAGTCAAGCATGTGCTGGAAGTGTCAGAAGTTTCTATTAGAGGAAATGCACCAACGGATGTGTTCTTGGTCAATGGTAGGGTTGTAACAATGAAAGTGGACAGTTGCTCACCATGGACTTTGACGTCAAGAAGAACATATGAAGATTGCCTGAAGGGTGATATGAGTGACCTGCAGGAACACAAGATAGAACCACATGCCTATGGTAATGTGAGGATTGAGATTTTGGGAAAGTTTCCAGCAGCTATAAAGTACAAAGGCAGAAGTTGTGAGTCTGAAGTGTATGTGACCCAACAAGGTTCGTCTCTGGTAGGATGGAGCGAACAGCGGAAGCTGGGAATTAGAATTCAAGCGAGTGCCGAAGAGCCTGTCACGATTGTGGAGATCAAAGATAAATGGGAAAAGGAATTTCCTAAAGTGTTTCAAGAAGAGTTGGGGATGTTAAAAGGATTTGAACATGAAATACAGTTAAAATCAGGGGCTACTCCAAAGATACACAAGGTGAGGCCAATATCTCAAGACCTCGCGGCAAAATTAAAGAGGGAAATTGATACACTTTTGCAGAGAGGCATAATAGAAGAGAGTGAAAGCTCAGAGTGGTTGTTGCCAGTGGTGGTGGCGGCAAAGTCGAATGGGGACAAGACTTTGCGTTGACGTGAGGGACATCAATAGAAACATTTTGATAGACAGACCTTGTTGCTGCAAGTGCACCGAAACAGACATTAAACCCCATGGCCGTCTCCTTTAGCTGAGCTGACCACGAAGGTTGAAGTTACTTATTTACCCATCCTCTGGCCTCTAAAACCCTGCAGAATCAGTTTCTCAACAGTTAAAGTTAACTTTGCAAAACAGCCCTCACTGCCATGTTTTAATCCCTTTGTAGAAAGCCCACTGCATTTAGATTCACAAATTCATGAATTCCCTATGTGTTTGTATTAGTGTGCATGCATGTTTAATAACTGTCATATTTTCTTCAGAGTGGGTTCTCTATGACCAGTCCTCTTCCTTGCCTGCACATTAAAAACCTTGCCTGTATCTCAGTTTCCACGCACCCCATGTGTGAAATGATTTTATGTTTCATTTGGTGGTTTTAACAATTCATCTTTCTGCGCGTGTGTAAGCTAATATGTATCAGTTCTAAACAAAAAGTAACACCACACTAGCATATCCCATCCACAATTAAGTACACGGTATATGTATGAAGTTACAACTTTGCACTCAGTTCGGTGCACCCCTGGTCATCAATAAGGTGGGCGCAACTTAACCCCTCCTTGCTCGTGGCGACCTTTCCTGACTGCCCCAAAAAACTGATGATGTTATTCCAAACGTAGCTGACTGTGAAACCTACTGGGGAAAGAGCAGTATTGTCAGTCATCATCTTGTTGTTTACATTAGCACTGCCAGTAAATCAGGTCAGCTAAGTCCTTTTGGGGTTCCCTGTCAGAACCCAGATTTGAGGCCATTTATTTTGATGATGCGAAGGCTGTGCCCTGCCCAGCCCTGCCCCACTTAAAGCCCTGCCTGCATCATTATGAGGTCCTCTCCCATGAGTTGCTGTTGTGTAGTCTTCTTGCTTTAAAGGGTAGCCTTGCTATCAGATCGTGGTACATGGTTGCTATACTGTGCTACTCAGCTCCCCTTGGTTGCTTATTGTCCCTATGCATGACCCCTCTTTTTCCCCCGACTATTTCTACCAGTCTATGCTAGATGAAACTTTCCTTTGTCTTCCCTCTAACACCTCTGCTGCTTTGGGGGATTAATGTTACAGTTAGGTCTACACACTAGGAACACTTTTGCAACACACACCTCTGCTGCCTTTGCGTTGTGCAAGATGTACAGATTTCTGCAGTACCGGTACCACCATTGGGTTTTTCTAATGGCCCTCCTGAAATCTTAACTATAACTTTCAGAGAGATTTCCTTGCAGCGTTTCCAGTGAGAGGTCATTAAGTGTTGCTTTCTGACCGTAGGTAACTTGTCTGTTCTCTTTGCATTAACACCCATGTACGTGTTGGCCCGTGTTAATAAAGGAAAAAGTGAAGCTACAAGTACCAGAATACAAGGGAAAAGAAACTGGACTGGATAAACACTCAACTCGAATATAGTTCTTCAAGCCTCAGCGAGCGTCCTCGATTGCCAGGCTAAATTGTTCATTTCATACCTCACTGTGCTTTATAGCCGGCCTTGAAATGGTCCCACGTTTAAAGGGACAGGATTTGCAGGCGACTTCTTCTATCAGGGCTAAAACATTAAGGAGCTGATTGGTCATCGGCTGTGCTGGAAATTGACAAAAAAGACTCTGGGATTCCACTTTGAGGGTTGTGGGCAGAGTGATGGGAGCGAGGCTAAGGTTGAGTCATGGCAGTAATGGGATAGACTTTAAAGAAAAGTGTAAAACTCACAAAGATAAAATGTGATAAAACACTGCTTTTACTGATCACTTGAAACGTGCACAAATCACATATTAAATGTCTGTAATGTAAAGTGCTCTTATATAGCACCCTTCAGCCATTATAACAGAGGGCACGTGCAGACTGGATATCCACCGCTGCAAAAGGGAAAGGATCAGAAAACAAGCCTTCTCTGCCTACGCCCCAAGACTTTGGTACTTCCTCCCAGTCAGCATTAGACTCGCCCCCACGCTCTTACAATTGAGAAAAGAACTCAAGACCCACCTCTTCAAGGAATCTCTCAGCCTCAACGTCTAGGCCATCACATCACCCCGTGCCACCTGACTAGCTAGATGCCGCCTGCCCTTCTCCTCCCCGTCACCCTGTAAAGCTGTACCCCTCCTCTGTGCCCCTCTGTATCCCACCCCCGCTGTAGATCTGTTCTGTTGTTACCTCTGAAAAGCGCTCTGTTATGCATCTGTACTATTGAATACCTCTGAAAAGCGCTGTGTTGCTTCTCGAAGCTAGCTCCGCACTCAATAAATGCCAGAACAACAATAATAATAATAATAATAATAATAATAATAATAATAATAATAATAATATGGACCTCGCTGCACATGGCTCTGTAAGAAAGGAGGGAAGTGTGTGTTAGTCAAATAGCGGGAAGGCAGATTCTGAAACCTTTGGTGTTGATGGATACAGGTCGGAAGTACCGGTTACCTATGTGTCGATAGGAAAATCTATAAGTTGTTTGTGGTTGGTACAGACCAGGAAGGTTAGCCATATGGGCAGACCCCGGTTTCTGGAGTGCAAACATTGACAGCGTGGTTGCTGATAGAAGATGGCTGAGTCTGAATCTGTTAAGTGCACTAGACCTAGAGGTCACCTGAAGGAGCGTGGGAGGTGTAAGGATGCAAGATTCTAGTAGTGAGGAGTTTGTTGAGGGATGAGGTTGGTGAAGAATGGGGGGAGTGAGTGTGTTGTCACTTCTTGGCTCTTGGTGGTATATTTCACTGAGATTAAAGGTGTGGACCAGTGCCACGCAGCAGAGGTTCCATGAATCCGCTTTTTTCCAGCAGATGGTAGTGCCAAGAGTTTTGAAAAATGCTTGTTGTGAATTAGCCCAAGTTTTTGGTGCACAGTTCTTAGTTGGTTGCTATTATTTTCCTTTTCTTTCAAAGTGGTTGGTTGAAAAGCCAAGTCTTGCGCTGTTTACTGAAATTCAGGTGGTTCTCCTCCAGGCAGAGAGGTTTGGGTAGGGTGGTTCCACAGTTTTTTGGTCAGACACTGAAAAAATTGATCCTTTTTGCCGTTTCTTGTTGCAGTTTAGGACTAGTATGAGTGCAGCATTACTGGACCTAAGTATTCTGGAAGGGGTGTAGTGTTGAAACTTGCCTCTGAACAAGGAAGGGCCCCCTCCAAGGTATGAATGATGGGCGATGCACAAGGTTTTGAAACAAACTTTTTTTGGTGGGCAGCCAGTGGAGTGTATGTAATGCCAGCGTGATATGTTCAAATTGCTTCATTCTGAGTAGACTTGCTACTGCATTTTGAACTCTTTGAAGTTTCCTCTTTAGCTAATATCTGAGTCCGAGATAGAGGTTGTTTGCATAGTACAGTTTGCATAGTAATAGAGAAATTATAGCCTTTTGGGTGAACGTTAAGTAAGGTAAGATGCGGCGTTGCATGTGCAGCTGGGAGAAACAGCTTCTGGTGATGGCTTTGACCTGTGGTTCAAGTGTGAGGGTGTTGTTCATTTTTGTTTCAAGATTTCTTGCTGTGGTTGACGGGTTTGGGCAGGGTCCCATCTTGTCAGGCCACAGGATCGTGGTGGAGTTAGAATCAGTAGGATAACAGATCATGAGCTCTGATTTGCTATGGTTGAGTTGTAGTCTTTCTGCTGTCATCCACCTGTGCAAGGTCGTTTTTAATGTCTGGGGTGTTTGGTAATGGGTGGTTCACAAATGTTAGATTATATGTGTGTCATCTGTGTAGTTGTAGCAGGAGATACCAGAGTTATTGATGATGTAAAGTAGGGGTGTCATGTAGATGTTAAAAAGTAGAGGTGAGAGTGCAGATCCCTGGGGTACTCGGCAGGCTCAAGATTGTGGTTTCCATTCTACCCGTGAGGAAGGAGGTGAACCAGTGTACAGTTGACTTTAGATGTCTTGCAGGATGAGGGCATTCTTTGAGGATTCATCCGCATTGTTTAAGTGCATCCCAGATGGAGCACAGAGATGATTCTGTACTCCTAGATGGTCTAAAACCGTGCTCAATATGTACATTTTTCCAGACGTTTCCCAATGGAAGGCGTGTTTGAGACGGGGCCATGGCTGGCTGGGTCATATCGGTCTGCTCTTGGCTTTTTTAGCAAATGTCTAATGTATGCAGATTTCAACTGAGCTGGGACTCTTCTGGTGTTGATGAAGTCATTGAGGAGGGATAGGAAGATGGGCGCTAAGTTTGGAGATTTCATGATTAATTTGTAAAGATTGGGGGTGACATGGATCCTCAGGAGATCCTAATAGGTTGCATGAGTCAATGGTAGCTTTTAGGTCCTCTGCGGGCAGAAGGTGGAATGTGGAAAGACAATAGAGAGGCGGTAGTGGAAGGGGTTGGTGGGATCTCAGTGGCATGCGGGCGAGAGCGTCCCGGATGATCTAAGATCCTATGGTTAGAATATGCAGAAATCTGGTCATAAAGCTCTTGTGTAGGGGTTGCATTGTAGGCTGTTGGGTTCTTGAGTTCTCTGATGATCTTATACATTTCCATTTCACTGTGCTGCACCAAATCAATGCGTCTGAAGTAGTGTGTTTTCTTTGATTTGAGTAATCCAGCCCTGTAAAGGCACGATTGTTGATCGTATGTGAATTTACTAATGTCTAGATTGTTTTCCTCCAGATTTCTCCAGATTCCAATTTTCCTTTTTTAAAAAAATGATTTAGTCTTTGGGTGAATGGCAATGCAGTCCAACGCAGAAATAATCCACTTGTGAATGTGGTGCAGTTTTGCATCCAGTGTGGTTGTTGGTCTAGCTGTGGGTATTGTGGGGTGAAATGTAAGCCCTGAATGCCAGAAATAAAGAGGCCACAGTGATTTGTAAATGCCCATTGAAGTATAAGGCTAGTACAGAAATGGTGATGTCAGACATGCGGCCTATTGAACCAAAAACAGGCCTAAATCTAGAAGGAAAGAAAGTGGGCTTGAATCTCAAAAGTGCAAAGATATGCGCAATGCATTTCAGCAAGGAAAAGAAAGACATGTGGCTGGCGATGCTGTTTTACTCAATCCATGGAGAGCTGCACTTTTACTTGAAGTGACAGCAGTGCATACATTGGGCCTCATTACGACCCAGGCGCTAATGGGTTAACGGCGCTGTAAAAGGCTGCGGCGCCGTTAACCTATTAGCACCTAATTACGAGGTCCCTTTGCGGGACCCGACCTTAGCGGCTGGTGTAGACCAGCCGTTAAAGTAGGGACCCACAAAGGGACCTTGGTGCTAATTACAGTGCCGCAATTTGCGGCACCGTACTTAGCGCCTTCCCCATTCCCATTGAGCCCTATGGGGCAAAAATGGGAATGGGGAAGGGCCATGGAGGAAGGGGGAATTACCGCCCCGCCAACCTTGTAATGGGGTGGTAATTCCCCCTCTCTCCATGGCGGAGTCGGTAACTTACCGGCATGGACCATGGTGCTAATAGCACCATGGTCTTCCGCCAGGGTCGTAATGAGGCCCATTATCTTCAATGTAATACCAAATTGTGCTCCAATCATCAAAAGTGAAAATGAGCTCATTGCAATTAAAAGAAATAAAAGAACTTCCTTTTTCCACATCCAAATAACAGCATGCTAAGAGAAGTGCACACTAGACTGTCAGAGTTTGAACATGGTTTTCTCATATAACTGCCCCATACATATGGGCAATCCAGAAGTAATATTCATGTATTTTGCAATTGTGAGATTAAAGAAGTACATTACCCCTGGAAATAAGGCCCAGGTACCTTATAAATTGTTATGTAAAATGCATTGGGCCTCATTATGAGTATGGCGGTAGGGGGTTAACGGCACCGGTAAGAATGCCGGTGCCTTTTACCCCCTACCGCCGCATTCTGATGTCCCTTAGCGGGTCCCACTAGGGCCTTAGTGGGACCCGTTAAGGAATCAGGGAGCTATTTGCGGGCCCGTTGTTAGCTCCTTCCCCATTCCCATTCAACCCTATGGGGGCTCGAATGGGAATGGGGAATGGTTTTCAGAATGGGGACTTACCAGGTCCTCTAAGGTTGGAATGACCCAGTAAGTCCCCATTCCGAACACCCAGACCCAGACACGGGTTTGGAGGCAGCCATGGTGCTAATAGGTGTAATGAGGCCCATTGTGTGTGAGTTTAAAAGCCATTGCTTGCAGAATTTTTACATAAAACCGGTCATTTCGCCTAAAGATTAAACCTAACTTCCAAGACTTTTCCTCTGCTTCTGCGCCTGTAGGCTGTGTCCACCAGAGTATACAAGTCTATACGTATGTCGTGCAGTGAGCATAGAAAAATGTGTGTAGTTTGAGGAATTCGACCATCCACACGGTGGGTGTGCACTTGCCTGGGCTCATTTGATTATTTTTTTCATTCAATGATGGTAGTTCAACCTCAGAAAATGTGTGGGGCTAATCCCCACATATTTTCCTATGCTCACTGCATGACAAACACATGGACCTGTGTGCTCTGGTGGGTACAGTCTACAGGTGCAGCCCCCCATGTCCCATTTAGTTGGAATGTGACAGTCAGGAGTACATGAAAGCACATCAGGAGGAGTGCCAAACCTTCCTCTGGTCATGGCCTGCCTAATTAAATATCAAAGGCTCCATGGAAACGCCATGTTTATTGTCAGTTCTGTTGGCTCCAGCGCGTACTGGTGAGAGTTAATTGAAGCAGGCCTGCGAGAGGCCTGGTCACAGAACTAACAAGGGACAGGAACACCAACACCCCTTTGAGATGCATCTGTGTCAACCTGCCACCCTAAAGGATCTATGTCAGTTCGTTTTTTATGAAAGTCTAGTATGTTGTGTAATGTGGTTTGCTTCCAACCATATAGTGGTTTGCTATAAAACAAAAGGTATCATTTAAGCACATGAAATGCAAAGCCAAACCTTATTAAATATCAAGTAGACCTGGTAAAATGTGTTCAGTTGCTTAAATTGTCCACATCCCGGGTTTCACCATTTAACCAAGAGGTGTGATCTTGGGCAAATCATTTAATCACACTGTGTCTTATCTGCAGCTCTGCAAGTTATTCACATCATATCTTATATTAATATATCATGCTGTTATTTTAAAAAAAAGCCTGATGGCTATACAATGACTCCATATATAATAATAGTGCAATTTAGGTACTTTTCACCACACAGTTATGTGCCACTTGGCTTACCTATGGCAACTTATCCTAAAGTCACGTCCATTATGCCTCCAAGTATCTGACCTTTGCAGTGACCTTTTCTGTTATGTCATTTCCGTTGGTGCAATCCATATGCAAATGTATGTACATTTGGTGTTTGTATATATGGTGCCCCTCGGAGCCTGGAAAGAGCTTTCCTCCTATATTTATTTTCTCATAAATTAGTTGTAAAAAATCTGATGTTTTCGGATTCGCTGTCGTGAATGAGTTGTTTTCACTTAGATCCATTAAAATGACACCTGCCACTAATGTTACCAAAAACGTTGATTGGGGTGGGGGGTGTGAATCAGACCGCATAGAATCGTGTGCACTGCATTAGGGGGGAAAGTAGCAGGGCCTTTTTCATGGCTCAATGCCCCCCCCCCACACACACACTATTGCAATGCTGGATGGATTTCTGAAATCTGACCTGGTGGGCAGAGGTTCAGAAAGCAGCCTTTTTTCTTGGAACAGGGTAACCTTCTGGACAAGCCAGACCAATCAAGGTAGCATTGGCAGCGGTCAAGACTAGGTCTCAGGAGGGGTGAGGGTGACTGAAAGATCTCAATGAGCACACAGAGTAAAGTACACTTACAAATCACTCCCACTCAGGTGTATATATATTATAAATACAAATACATGTATTCAAGGCCTTTGAGTTTCAACACAATAGTTATTAACAGTAACACTTTAAAAGCAAAACAATCCTACTAAAATACATATATACTAAACCAAGGGGCCTAAAAGTATAATGCACGAAATGGGTCCATAAGCTAGAAAGGGGAAGGAAGCATGTAGTGCAAAGAGTCCTTAGGAAGTTCTGCAGTAATCACAATCCTAACTGAAAGGAAGTCCAGTCCCTAAGAAGAGGGAAGCCTATTGCTCAAATGTACGTGCAATGCTGGCGTACCCGGTAGTGCAGATGGGCGAAAAAAACAGGCTTTCTTGTAGTGTCTATAGAAGCTCAGGGAGGTGGGTGAGGTGAGGTGATTCAGAATAAGTTCCCACTATTCGTAGAGGGTCTCCCCGTGAGGGCAGAAAAGGTTCCAGGAGTTGGGAATAGTTTGATAGCTCAGGATATCTGTGGAATGGAGAGGAGCCCTCAGGGGCCACTCTTGCGGAAAAATAAATGGATGGATGCGCTAGGGGCCACTGGAAAGAGTTGCAATTACTCACCAACCCCTGGCGCACTCCAGTCCAATTTGGTTGCAGGTTCAAATGCGACAATCTCGCGGCTCTGCAGCTTTCAGCAACAAAGTTACAGCGTTGATTCCCAAACAGGACAGTGGCAATTTCTCCACTCCTGGTGGATGGATCAGGCCAGTTTCACTGTAGCAGGCTTCAGGGCACAGAGGGGCACAGCTGCAATGCACTTGCATAGTATGTCACCACGGCTTGGCAACATGGTAACCACATGTACTCCGGTTCGGACGCTCTCTCTTTACTCCAGACCTGGTAATGTCAAGTGTACGAAATTGGGTGTGAGAGTGCTGTGAACACAGAGCCTGCGATGTATCAAGTTTCAAGCGCCTCCTCGAAACGGCACTGGTATCAGAGCAAAGGTCCTGCGCAAGCTGGTCAGCCCACTGATTGCCCCAGGGACACTTCCGAGAAGGCTTACTTGCAGGGTTTGATGAAGGAGCCAAGAATAGTTAGTCCCATTATTCCAATGGGTCTAAGCGCCTTCATGCACCTTCTAGCTCAATCAGATGCAGAGGGGTCCAGCCGGACAACAGTGGGCTCAGGGTGCCAAACCTTCCAGCGTGTTCAGGGTGCCAAAACTTCCAGCGGGTTCAGGGTGCCAAACCTTCCAGCGGGTCACCAGCAGTTCCTCGACTCAGCTTCTTAGTTTCAGGATACTTGGATCCTATCCTTCGTTCAGTGAAAACTCCAGATATCGGCATGGTATGGGTGTTTGGAGTCTTCTCTTATCCAGAATCTCCTTTTTCGCCAAAACGAAGAGGACCCAATGGGAGATCTGCTCACATACAGGCACACCAGACATGGACCAATCATGGACCACAGTGGTCCCAGGCATTCACAGCACACCAGACTCTCTGGCACCCAGGATATGTATTGGAACTAGACAGTGCAGCCCACGTCCTGGGGGCACACACAAGGCATGCAGCACCCAGCGAAAGCTTGGCGTTTCGCGGGAGAATGCATGCCCAAATAAGGACTGACCCGGGTTGGCTCAACCTGGGGAAGGTGAAGGGGCAAGATGGCCAAAGGACAGGACAAAGAACCTCATGGCATGGCCATTTTGGAGCCAGACCACCTATATGTGCCAAATGCGGAAAATGCGGTTTACTTGGCAGGAAAGGGTTAAAATACATGATAAGATAAGCTGCCACCAGCCCTGTCCAATGCACATCTGCACTTCTCCTAAAAAATCCTTCTAGAGTATCTAGGGCCTTTAGAAATGACAGGAAGACCCAAGTGCACTATACTGGATGGTACATTGTGCACTTGCAACATGTTGCAGACAAGTTGCAACAGTGAGAAGGACTAAGGGATACAAAGGCTCCCAGTACTGACTGTCTTTAAGGGCATGTCAGTTTCCCCATAATAAAGTGAGTGAAAAGCCCAGGGGAGTGCAGCTGAAGGCTGTGCTCCTCTGGCAAAGTCAAAAGATACATAATATTGATACCCTGGCTCTCTTCTAGCCTTGCACTCTGCCTATTTCCTGCAATGTGGCAATCTTACACCCTCCAGTTAATACAAAATGTCCCACAAAAATGCTGCAATAAATGAAGGTTTGTGCCGCAAAATTTGCCATTTCATGCCGCAAAATTTGCCATTTCATGCAGCAAAATCCTGGGAGGTCTGACTAAGGTGTATAACAGCAGCAAAAAGTTGTGGGGTACACAACTGGAGGGAAAACTTCACATGAAATGGAAATCTTTCGTAACAGATTCTCCCCTGCTTCCAGCAGATGTTTGTTTCCCTCAGAGTTTGATGATCTCTCCACTGCCCCGCCCAATCCATTCCAGAGGCAGGGCTGCGCTGTCCATTGTTCCTTCCTAGGGTCAACATTCCCCCAGCTCCCATTCTTAGAACAGGCAAGTCTGTAGTAAAACACAGCACAATACATGGAATACATTTGGCCCTCCATGGTTCCTGTGTATTTCATGTATTTGCCCTTAGGGGTCAGTCATTGCAGCCCTTCCAGTCAGCCCCTAATTGGGCCGGGGACTCCTCGCCCCTTTGCCAAAACGACCACGCTAACTCGTGTCTACGCACAGAGAGTGCCAGGATGCAAAGCGGAAATAGCTTCACAAGCGGGCGGAAGCCCGTCAGCATAAACACCCCAAGAATCTGGCGTATGTACACATTACAGCACCCAATCCCAGGCACCAAGGAGAGGTCTGCCTTGCCTGCAATAATCTCTTATCGAGAGAGGGGTCTTCTCCGCTCTTGCGGCCAAACATTCTCCCAATATATAGAATAGGAGAAGCAGGGTGGGCTTCAGCTGTGTTGCTAGAAGGCGGGAGTATAAAAGCCAAAAAGCCATCAAGGGCTACATTTCTTCTTTGGCAGAAGTGCAGAACATGGCACTGTCACATGGTCCAACTACCCAGGGGGATGGGGGGGGGCTTAAAAGCAGCTAGAGGCAATGGGCCTCATTCCGAGTATGGCGGTAAGGGATAGCGGCCACCGGTAACGAGACCGGTGGCGGTATTCCCTTACCGCCATACTCCGAGTTCCCTCTGCGCCCTCGCCCTTAACTCCTGCTTTGAGCAGGTGTTAAAGTCGAGGGCGCAAAGGGGCCTCCAAGCCAATAACAGTGACCGTAATGAACGGTCACCGTTATTTGCATCTTCCCCATTCCCATTGAGCCCTATGGGGGCTCATTTGGGAATGGGGAAGAGCCTTGGTGAATGGGGAATTACCGCCCTGCCAACCTTGGAATGGGACGGTGATTCCGCCATCCACCAAGGCGCTGCCGGTCCGGGTACGGCGTCAACCAAGGCGTTAATAGCGCCATTGGTTAGCGCCGTACTCGGAATGAGGCCCAATGTCCTTACTCTTAACTGCGAATGGAAAAGGCCTCACTCTGATCCAGGGTGGCTTCAACCCTGACATCTTGCTGGATTGTGCAGAAGAGGAAGTCAGACTGTTCCGGGGGTGCTCTGTATTCAATTGCTTCGTTAGTGCCCAATCGTCAGAAGCTTCTTGAGCCTCTTAAAAAAATAAAATCTTAGGCAACTATTTAAACAGGATTGCCCCAAAGCTGAGGAATACCGAGGGTATAAAAGCCAACTTGTTCCTCCCTTTCAACCAGCATAACCAGCTTTCTCCAGGTTGGTGCATAACATCCGCGAAAGCCTGTTTGTAAACAGTCTATGAAGGCACCTGGAAACAGTACAGGCCTTGTCCTGGCGCTTCGATATGCTAGGTTATTTATAACGCGCTTAATCCCCAGAGGTTTCTAAGCGCAGAGCCGGGGATCGAACCCATTTTGCTCTGTGTCGTCTTGCTTCCAAAACGAGCACGTTGCTGCTGAGCTATCCTCCCGAGACTAGCAGAGAAAAGACAGCACCAGGCCACCAGAAAGGGGTAGTTCCCCATGATAAGGGCTGTGGCGCTCTGCGCGTCTGCTGGGACTCAGTAAACATCTTCAGTCATGAACTCCATGCATGTGATATGTACACATCAAGGGAACCTGAAAGGGGCCTACAACCCAAGAAACAAAGCAGAACTTGGAAAGGAGATCAAGATGGCTGCCACAGCAGGACATGAAGATACTTGCAGCAAGATATTAAAGCAAAAACGGAATGTGTGGCGTGTTGCATCCCATCTTCTGAAGACTTGTATGTCAGATTGAGAAAATACTATGTTTGATCTTTTTTTGGGCAAAATGTTTTTTTTTAATCTGGTGGGAGGTACAACCTCTCACTGAGCCCTTCTTCATAAATATGTTCTGTCCTCTTTCCTTTGCTCTCTTTCTTTTATAACTCTCCGCCCATTTCCTTGGTGTACTTCTATTTGCAGAATGACGGTGGACATCAAAAGGCATCATTGTTGGAATTGGGTCGGATTGCCCCGGATTCCGAATCTGGCAAAAGTTGCCATAACAGATCCAAACTCAGAGAAACTAAAAGCCTGTGCACTTGCCGAGCCGCTTTCAGGGCCATCCCTTGGATTTGCAGGGCCAAGTGCGGCAAATTAAGTGCAGGGCCCCTTCATTTGCATTCAATAACATCGCAGGAATTGGCATCACAGGATGTAACATCACAAGATAATAACCACTACGTAGGCAGCAGCGAAAACATGGTAATCCAAGAGAATTTGCAATAACTACACGAGCAAAGTATAAAAGGTGGCCACCTTTTAAGGGCAACAATTTATAATGAAATATTCCAAAGAAAACAAAATCCAAACATGAGACTTGCGCTTTAAAGGCACTTTTATGTGTTCTTGTGGGTAACCTTCTGCATTGGAAACATGACAACCCGGTGTGAAATCCTAGTAGCTGAACACTTGAGCAAGCAAACCTTTTTTAAACGCTGGCCTCAAAAACACAGAACCGGGGTTCGTCTACCGGATGAAAAAAGTGAGCGGATGCTGTCCAACCACATGTATCGACCTGTGCCCTGAAAATCAGTACAGGGCCAGAACCAGAGAAAATATCCCCTCCAGTCTCCAGGATGACAACCTCTCTTGTCACATCCTTGGTAAATATTCATGCCTCACTTACATGCTTCATGTATAATGTGAGGGAAATGTTACATTCTACTTAAAAGCTTTTTGGCTTGGTAAATATAGACATGTGGAAATAAGGCAAATAGCTAAAACGGTTTTGTGCAATATGTTTAATTGCACTGGAGGACGGCACAGATTTTAGGCAGCTAACTGCTGCTTTGCATGTTCTTTCAAATAAAAAAAATGCCCCTTTGCAGTTCTTAACAACAATGGTCTCTTAAATAGGCCATCAATAGTAAATTGCACCCACTTTAAATGCTCTGCTTTAAGACAGAGATCAGCAGTGCTTATGAGGCCCACAGCACCTATTGGGCCGGTGGGGGTATGGGGGGAGTGGAGTTTGTCTCTCCAGAGTCGCAGCAGGAGGTTGACAGGTGACAAGTTACCTGACCAGAAGAAACAAAAGCCTCCGGGACAGCTGCCTTTGAAAAAGATTTTCTGGCAAGTATCCCTGTCATCATGCAGGCTGCAGCGTGTGGCGCCTGTGTGCTCAGAGTGCACTGCAGCAAGCGTAGGGACTCTGAGCACACAGCCACAATGCAGCCTGCAAGAGGAGGGAGTCAACGGCACCCTCGGTGCGGGGCCGCAGCAGGCGTGGGGCCAAGTGCAGCCGCACATGCTGCACACGACTTGCGCCGGCCCTGGCCGCTGTAATACACGGCACCCACAGTGACCATCTGTTGTAGCACCTGGAAGCACTCCAAGCTCAAAAGAACTCTTCTCTGGTTTGAGAAAAAAGCGAGTGAATGACTATAAGAGGCTATTGCATCATAAGAGCATGATTAATAATGGGAACGATGCATAAAGCCACCGCGCGGAGGCCGCCAACAGCACATCACTGCTCTCTTGCACTTTTCCAGCTTCATCTCACTAACTCACCCTCCCTTTTTCCTCTTTCAGAGCCGCCAGAGCGCCAGGGGACCACTGCGGTGGTGATAGTGCACGGTACAAATATCCATTAACATTAACAAAAAGCTGATTCAGGTGGGATATAAAGACTACAATTGCTTGCATTTTCTGACGAGTATATTTACACAGTCAATATTTTTTAAACCTTTTATTAATCAGCATGCTGATTAGTGTAGCCTTCATTTCCGTAAAGGGGAAAATAAAGCTAGAATCATGATTGTTTTGCTCAGCTGTATTGTTTACTATGTCGTTTGTGCATGTTTCGAACCATCGCCAGGGTCGGATTGGGCCCTCAGACTTTCGGCCCGTGGATCGTCCCTGTGGAGTGGGGGCCGATTTCTGGGCACTCCTGGGCCGATTTTGAAAAAAAATTAAATTGCGAACATTTTTATTGTAAAAAAAAAAACAACACCTACAACGTTTAATATGGATCTATACACACAGATATTAATGATACATATGGTGATCCATTCTTGTATGAAATGTATATCACATTAGTGAAATCATAACCATATTTTTCATAGTGTACTTAGGAACAATGGTATTTGATGCCACTTCCTGTTTTGTCAAGGGGTGAAAGGTCATGTTTCATCACTTCCTGGGAAGTCACTGGGGCGGGTGAAATGACATCATTTCCGGTCAAGGGTCGCGAGGGGTGGGCCACTATTTTGAGGCGAGGGGTTGGCCACTTTTTTTTGGGTGTCCGGGCCTATTTCTTGTCCCAGTCCGACCCTGACCATCGCCCTCTAAACCATAGTTTATTTTAGTATTGTGTTTTTAGTTTTGGCTAATAGGTAGCAATTAAATGCCACCTTTAAGCTGAAACTATTCCATTGGAGTACAGATCAGAGGGAAAGCTGTGATGTGGGGGCAACACAAGGTGTGTGGGTGTTATTTGGTTATTTACCACCCATGGGCTATGGCAATGTTAATACATATAGCCATTCCCACACACTCCTGTCCCTCCCCATACAAAAACCTCTTATCTCTTTGAGCTAGCTCTTTCAAGCAGCAACATCAAACTTTGGGCTTTAAATGGCCTTCCACATTTATTTCAAAAAGGTGTTAATGGCTTCATTACAGATGTATATGTGCCACTGATGTAATAAAAAAAGTCTTAACCACGTTTTCCTTCAGCCACTTGAGTGTGTTCTGGCATATTTGATTTGCACTGCCATTTTGTAAAAAACGGACATCGGCAAGGGACTGGTATCATGGGCCCAGGTACTCGCACAATTTCCCGGTCGTTGTCATCTCAAGGTCAGGATGTACCACAGCGGAAGTGCCTGGCAAAAATCTGTCCCGTGCCTACACACAATCCAGAACTGTTAGCTTTGCCAGTGCTTGCTTCAGAAGCCTGCTACTTAGCTGCCATGACTCCTACACCCCTTACCCTGCCTCCATCGCTCCCCTCACCCCTTTCCTTGGACTGTCAGAGATTTTTTTGCATTTCCAGCACTGGGTGCAATGGTTGCTGTTATTTTGCTAGAGAGGAGTGTAAGGACTTCTGAAATGAACAAACTCCGGCTTATGAAGTATACCAAACTGATGTGCTCACGAAGGAGACATGTGGAGAATGGGGGAGAGGGGGAGTACGAAGGAGAAGGACACTGGGTTGACTAGGGGGTTCTATTGCCAAACTAAGTGCATGCGCTATGTTAAGTTTCCCCTTTATACGTGAAAAGTGAATTCATTATTTAAAAAAAACGTTAAAAAAAAGTTCGGAAAGCAAACCCTGACAAAAGGGACTTGCTGCAGAGCAATTCTTACACCCGAATGGTTTTGCCCGTGGGCGTTTGAAAGCAATGGCGCAGCCATGAATATGTAATGACTGCAGACTTCTGTAGTGCACGCATTTGCTGTCCCTACATTTCGGTCCTAATAAAGCTCACCTGTCGTCAGTCCGACCTTAGATACGAGCATGCAATCAGGCTCTCGCGCCAGAAATGCAGCACAGACGCAAATCAATCTGCTTTATTTGGCACAGCATTGCAGCAAAGCAGCGCGCTATTGTGAGAAAGAAAGCCCCGGAGAAGCACACCTCTTGCGAGAGGGTGATCTGGTAGAGCCACGGTACACCTGGGTGATCCAAGGCATGGAGTGGCTTACTCTGCGTGGAGGACCTGGCACTGGCCAACACAAAAGGCGGAAATAGCATTTAGAGGGACGCCAATGTGCAGTAAAAGGCCAACCACAGGCAAATGAAAGGAAACAAGATCACAACGGATGGCCCCTAAAATTCTCTCTCTCGCTCTTTCTCGCTCTATCTCCCCCCTCACCCTCTCTCTCAGTTCTCTCTCCTCTCTCTCTCTCCTAAATCTCTTTCTTCTCGCTCTCTCCCCCTCTGTCTTCTCACTCTATTTCAGTTTCTCTCCCTTGCCCTTTCTATTTCAGTTCTCTCTCAATTTCTGCTCACTCGCTTTCTCGCCACTCTCTTTCTTTATCCTCCCTCTCTCTCTTTCAGTCATCTCTCACCTCTCTGTCTCTCTATTTCCCGCTTTGGTTCCTGCTGTTTGTTTGACCATGAATTTGATCATTGAAGCTTGCCAGCGCAACCCACACCGCTCTCTAAGAATGCACATACTAGATAGACCAGGGGTCTGCAACCTACAGCTCATCCCATTGTTTGGACTATGACTCCCATGATCCCTCCCCATTGACTAAGCTGTTTTAGACCACTGTCATATCAGAACAGTGGGAGAAGAGCTATAGATGGGACCCCCTGTATCGTTCCTATACTGCATCGAGCGTATGAGAGGCATTATGCACTCAGACAGCCATAAAGAACGTACCCTTGCACTGAAAGTGTGGAAGGATGTCGCATGGAAGGATGTCGTATGCCAGGGTGGCAGAATGCATAGGGTGACCAGACATCCCGGTTTTCCCAGGACAGTCCTGGGAAATCACCTTCGGTCCCGGGGTCCTGGGAGTTTTTTTAAATTTTATAAACCCCGTCGCGGTATTGGAATGGTGGGTGGCCACGGTCCCGGTTTTTGCCAGAACACGATTCCTAAATCCCGAAATCGGGCCCGGCGCGACTCTTCCTGCATGTGAATGGGGGCATGAATGCTTTTTACTCACCCATTTACTCCCCTTTCCCCTCCTCGGCCGCTCTCCTCCAATGAGAGGAGTGTGCCTGCGAGCAACCCCCCCCCGCAACCGGCCAGTGATATAGAAGTAGGACTACAGTTTTATTTATGTTTACTTTAGTCCTACTTCTATGTCTATGGCCCGTCCAGACCCCCAGCAATGAGTTAGCAGGAAGCTGCTCCGCTGTGAAGGAAGCATAGTAGCGGCCAGCTAGGGAAAGGAGAAGAAGTGCCGGGCAATCTGTTAGCAAAAGGACGCCACGCTGTGAATGAACCGCAACAGCGGCGGGCGAAGGACAAAGTGAAGAAGTGCCCAGTGATCACATAACGGAAAGCCGCTCCACTCTAAAAGAAGCGTAGCAGCGTCCAACGAAAAAAAACAAAAGCCGCTCCTCCAGCTGAGGCGTATGCAGCAGCCAATGAGGGATAATAGTATAGATACATGGAACAATACAAATAAACGTGAGCCCTTTCACCAGCGTGTCTACTTGACCGTGGAAGTAGCCGTCGTACTCTCAGTCGACAATCCAGCTCTGTTGCGAGCGAAGAAGTCACAGTAAAGTTAGGTGGATATAGAGCGACAAGGAAACCCATTCGTATGCAACACGCATGCATTGTCTGTGGGGTTTCGCTCCGGCCCGCATACCAGAATCGCTGGATCATAACGAATAAACCACTCACGCAGTGCGCATGCGCGCAGAATTGCCTGACGTACTTGTCATATTGACAAGAGACAAGTCATTCATGCGCAAATGCAAAGTCAATACTCGAAGTGCACGAAGTGACTAAACTACATCCTGCTGACCGCGCCACACACAAATAAAAGAGGCAGTCATAGCTTACATTCTGGCAATACAGACTGCACAGTGTGTTAACATGGATTACCTTCATATGCACCAGTGATTATTATAGCATATGAATAAGAAGCAAAGTACAGGTCGTGAGAAAACTGTTTAGGAACATTTATAGTTTAACATTTAAGATGAATAACTGCAACTTACAATATCTTGCCGCCGTCAGAATGGCATTAATAGGATTGCTGGTACCACAGGTTTTTATGGCATTCTCTGGCCCGCCCAAAGTAGAATGGGCCCAATGGAAGAAGGGTTTTATTCATTATATCAGAGGTACATGTGGTAACTCTTGCACTATGGATAGGAAAGTGTCTCTATGAATGCATTTCTTGGGCTACGAGTGACAACGAATATATGACACACTACCCCCCCTTCCAGACGAAGGTGATAGAGATGACATGTCAGAACTGGACAGTGCTCTGAGAAGATTAGACATTCACTTTAATCCAAAGACAAGTACAATATTGTAAAGAAATAATTTTGGTATTCGAGTCCAAGAACAAGGGGAAAGTGTCGAAGAGTCTGTCACAGCCCTGAGGCATATGGATCAATACTGCAAATTCAAAGAAGCATTTGATGAACACATAAGAGACCAGTTCATGATACACTTCAATAGTAACAATATAAGGTAAAAACTGTTGTTGAAGGATGAGCCATCACTGGAAGAGGTCCTGGACATCGCAAAGAGAGTTGAACATTCACTAGCTTGTGTGGCTAATATAGCAGAAAAGGATCATAGTGAAAACAAAGCTGAAGTATTGAACGTAGTCGACTCCAGACATAAAAGAAGAGGGAAAGAAATATCCAATATGAAGGAAAGGACAGATGTCAGGGTCAACAAGTGGAAGGGAGAAAAAAAGGACGAGAGGTTATGTTTCAGGTGTGTAAGTAATACGCACTTTGCTGCGTCTTTGTCATGTCCAGGAAGGAAAACCTTTTGCGCAAAGTGTAAGAGACGTGGTCACTTTGCAAACTGTTGTAAAAATTATCAGAACAGCCTAAGGAGAGTTTTGGTAGTCAACAATGAAGATTGTCAAAGCATCTGAGGATGAGGAGAATTGCAAAATTGAAAAAATTACTGTAAATGTTTTCCAGGAAATGAATAGTGATGAGTGTGAGCATCCGTATTTCCGATGTAAGAGTGAATGGGAAAAACATTTTGATGATGGCAGACTGGGGTTCACAGATATCATTGATATCAAGAGCTTTATTAGAGAGAGACATGCAAGGGCATGTGTCCAATTTATTGATAACTGATATAAACTCGCGAGGATATAATCAATACAAGATCAATTTATTAGGCTATTTTGAAACAGAATTCAAGCTCAAGGGC
Organism: Ambystoma mexicanum; assembly: GCF_040938575.1. Classification (NCBI taxonomy): domain Eukaryota; kingdom Metazoa; phylum Chordata; class Amphibia; order Caudata; family Ambystomatidae; genus Ambystoma; species Ambystoma mexicanum. The sequence goes on along the minus strand of NC_090925.1, from coordinate 209,825,912 downwards.
AGGAATGCACAAGGAAAAGTTTATATTAGCAAGAAGGGAATGACACGACTTGGTTGGTGTGATCAAAAGAAATTAATGGTGAGGTTAGATCCCAATAGAGTGGAGCCTATAATGCAGATTGGTACATCCATGGGGGACACATACAAAGAGGTATTCAGAAAAGGTGTGTGTAAGGTAAAAGGGATACAACACCAAATCATTATCAAAAAGGGATGCACATCTGTTAATGCAAAGTTGCGGCCACTGCCTTTAGCTTTAAGAGAAAATGTAAAGCAGGAGACACACAATCTGTTATGCATGGGTATTATTGAAAGAGCAGGAGGAGTTGAATTGACATCAACGTTAGTAATTGTAAAGAAGTCATCAGGTGATTTACGCTTGTGTGTTGACTTGCGAGAGTTGAACAGATGTGTACTCATAGACTGTCATCCATTGCCTAATATGGGTGAGATGCTTGCTATGATAAATCATGGGCAAGCATTTTCAAAAACTTGATATGGCCTCGGCATACCATCAGGTGGAATTAGAAGAGAGTGGTAGGAAACTAATGTCATTCATAACCCACAAAGGGGTATTTCACTTTCGCAGACTGCCATTTGGACTTGTTTCTGCTTCCTCTGTTTTTCAAAAGATTATGAATAAGATGCTTTATGGTGTTAAAGGAGTATTTTGTTTTCAGGATGACATATTGGTGTGTGGAGAGAATTTATGTGAGCATGATAAAAGATTGGACAGTATTTGAAGAATATTGGGGTCAAGAGGAATAACTCTGAAAGAGGAGAAGCGTGTTTTTCGTGTTGATGAGGTTGAATATATAGGCCATGAAATATCTGCACAAGGAATAAGACCCAAAAGTGCAATGCTTAGGGCAGTAAAAGATGTGGTGGAACCAACATATAAAGGGGAATTACATTCCTTTTTAGGAATGTTAGAATTCTAACAGACATTTGTCAAAAGCTACTAGGAAAGAGTCATTGAGATGAGAAAATTGCTTAGAAAAGGGGAAGATTTTGTCTGGAGTGAGAAGTGTGATCAAGAGTTTAAGCAAATTAAAGTAGAGATCCACCTTAAAGAAATGTGATACAGGTAGGAAGAATGTAATCATTTTCTGTATTAAATCTAACGTGTCATTTGCAAACATGTTTTAAAACTTGTGTGCTCCGAGACCCCCGACCAGTCCATAGAGTCAGAGTTTGCTCAGAAGCACTTTAAGACAAGATAGCTGCACCTGTGAGATGGATGGGGTGCAGATTCATTACTCCAACACCAATCAATAAGGACAACTCAACGGTTTGGCAAAGGGAGTCCGTTTAATGACAAGTACAAAAAATGGGGAGTTATGAATATCAGCAATGGTGTGATCTTCCTTCTCGCTTCAACTCCAACGAACTTCATAAAAATTGTAACATTTATACTCCAAACGCGTCATCATTGACGTGCTAACACTCAAACGTTAACATGCAATTCTATTGGTTCGGAAAAGGTAACTTTACTATAGGTACTATATCTGTATATGGTAACGGAGTGCGGGGATTGGGAAAACACTGTCAGGTGGGCATCTAAGCACTTCCTTAAAAAATGACTACTGCAGACGTAACTAAAAATACAACGTCCTATTGGTTCCATTAACTATAGGACCCTAGATTACTTGGTCCACTGTGATTGGGTTGGCACCAACCCCATGCATTTTTTTCACTTCGCTTAGCAGCATGCAGAATGGTCGACCAGGTGCAGGGTGCCACTCAGCTCACCAGGCCTTCCTCCAATCAATCATTACTTTAGTGGCTATGTGTCAATTATTTAGCAATGGTTGGCCTCGAGACTGCACCTTCTGCCTGGATATCTTCTCCTGGCTCACAGCCATGCGTAGGTGTGGGGGTCTTGCTTCTGTTCATTCGGCTGGTCACGTGATTCAGACACCGTGGATTTGCCTTTTCTTCAACAATTTGTGTATTTGATTTTAGGTTCACCCACCACCCGCCTTCGCCTTCTTATCTTTCTCTTTCAAGGAAGTATATTCTGATTCTTGCTTCAGTTAATTGTAGCTACTGCTCGTTCATTTTGATGGATACGACCTTGGTTCTGTAGGCACAAGTTGCCTCTGCTGAGTTTTGTTTCTGCTGCTCAGCTCCTGATCTTGTTGAATGTGAAACCTTTCTCGACTGGCCCAAGTAATTTTGGTTAATTCTGCTTTTGTGCAAAGTGAACGTATACTTCATATGAAGTGCTTTAATTGAGGTAGATATGTATATGGCGCTTGCCACACTATTCCTCTACTAAGCATAGCAAGCCGCACGATTCTCTTAGCTTTCTTGTGGTTCCAAGCATATGTACACGTGTAAACTGGTCAAATATCTATGCCATGCTTACAGCTTAAGCTTCTTTTATTTGACATCGCCTTCACACGCTAAGTTCATGATATCCTTATTCATGCCGTTTTTGTCTCTTTATGTCATTCTCTGGTCGTCATTTCTTCTATAGGTGAGTCAGGTGTTGGTTCTTGTGACGTCACCATTCGTCTTCCATTAAGACTTTTTGATTCTTCAGGGACTGTACTTAGACGATCTTCATTTTGTCTCATTTGATGATATGGCTTCCTCAATGGGTACCTTACTGTCCAGGGTTTCCTTGGTACTGGTACTTCAATAGACATCGTTCTTCTGATAGGTACTGGACAGAGCCCTACCCGGCTCTCTGCTGGTTTATTTGCTCATCATACGTCACATATCTCAGTGTGAACGTTCCTGGTACTTCAAAATGGACAGTTGGAGTGCGGGCTGTATTTGGGACCTACTAACACTCCCCCCTCTGTGCGATTCATTGACCACTTTCACTTCCTTCTTTGGATCCATCTTCTTTGGCTCCTCTGTATTCATTTTTACTTCATCGTCTGGGTCCATTCTTTCTTCATCTTCTGCATGTATACACGATGATCTGAAGAAATGTCTCTTTGGGGTCCATATCTTTAGTATTCCTTTTAAACTTCCTGCTGTTCTCACGTGTTCATCCTTGTTCCATGTCATCAGCTAACATTGTCCATTTGGGCGGCAGTAAACCTATCTTCCCACATAGTTTTCTTCCTTCCTTCTGGTGCGTGAATGCTGGCTTTAACAAAGTCTCTTATTTCTTCATAAGTCAGGTCTTTGTCACGACCCTTACCCAAGACCCCCACTGGCAAGTCCACTTGGCAGGTAAGGTTAGGGTTCGGGGCTCCATTAAGGCCTTGGAGGCCTTGCATCCACTCCCAAGACTCTCTTGGAGTCAGTATTGGCGCCTCTGGCACCAGGCTCATATTCATTGTGGAGGACATGTTTGAAGGGGGACTACTGTTCATTGGGCCTGCAGTTAACATGGAGGCATTCGCATAGCTTGGTTCCTAAGAACCAAGCTTTGCGGTATAGTGTTTTGGGTGTGGTGGCCTGGGACTACTTTACCTGGACTACTTTGTTGGGAGACTATTTAAACCACACACAAGCAACAGAGCATGCTTCACGTTACTTTGCAGACTGCAACGTAACGCTCACTGTGTCCTGTGATACCCGCGAGCCTCAGAGCAACGAGCCTGCAGAGGAGACAAAGGGAACATCATTAATAGAATCTTACCTGCAATCTCCATCCTGTCACCCGCTCTCCAGTGAACAGCTTCTTCTGGACACCGCATACCTACCGGAACGAAGCGACCTGAAAAGGAAAAAGAGAAAGACAACATTAGAAAAGGCATACTCCGGCACTTCTTAAGCCACGAACATCACAAGACGCATACCTGGCTTGTCACCTCCTGGCCGGCATCGTTCCGGAGTTCCACACCCACTGGAGAAGGACAGCGAGACCTGTAAGGAAGAGAGGAGACGCAGGTTAGCAAAGGCAAGACAAAGCAGCGCAGCGCATAGTGCATTAATTACCGCATTGCAGCGCACATCTCGTGCCATCATTTGCCGGCGGTGCTCAAATCAACCAGCAGGCCACGCCGAATCTCCCGCACGCCTAGGGAGAAAGAAAGGACATTGTTAATAACAAAAGAAAGGCAGGCAAGAACAAACAGCGCTATGCAAAAACTGCTGCAATAAGACCTACCTTAAAGACACTTGAACGGGCACATGCCAGTGAAGTAACTCGGTTGCCCACTCCCACTGAAGACTACGCACCCCTGCTAAGAAAGCAGGACGGAGAGCACGCCTAATACCACAACAAGGTGAGGAGAGGGCCTAAGGGCTGAAGCGAAAGGGGAGGTGGGAGAATACTTTACCTGAGTCGGCCAGTCTTGAACCCAGCCCTCCTGTGTTTTCAGGCTAGACTTCCTCCAAAGACACCATCCGGAAATCAGGGAGAGGGTTCCGGAAACCAACCAGGGCTGAGTGGCGTCCCTGTGGATACCAGGTGAGCGTAACACTCTTTGTGCTTCCATCTTGGCCCGACATCAATCATGATCTTCATTCCTATGGCTTTTTTCGCAGTTTTCTGGTACTGGGATATTATTATATTGATGACACAGAGTCCTAGTAGTATCATCACTGGTAGGGCTCACAGGAACTTGAATACATCTGCCATCCATAGTCGAACCCATGAGAATAGTGATCCAAACCAACTGTCATCATCAACTTAGTCCGTTTCATCAATCATTTGTTTCTGTATTTTGTCAGCATACCTATGGCTTCTGTTAGAGTTCCATTTTCCTCATCATGAGAAGGTATGAATGTGCAACATGATTCTCCAATTTTTGCGCAAACTCCTCCATCCATGGCTGTGATCATGTCAAGCACATATCTATTCTGGAGAGTCATCAGTCGGACTGCTCTTAATTCTTCCTTAAGCTCGTTTAATCCTTTTATGGTCGTGTTGATGGTCTGTAGTAACTCCCATCTGGTTATCTACAACCATTTAGTATTTGCTCCAACTTGAAATCTTGGCATGAAAAGTGTTGTAAATACTGATGAGGTGAGGCTAAACAGCCTGTGTTCATATGTGATTGCATGAAACGCTTCTTCTGATTTGGCAGAAAAGTAATTCTCACTCTTCATTTGGGTTATTAGTTCCACAGATCTCCTTTTCCTCAGGTGTGCATCTGCTTTTGGGAAACTGTCAATATTCAGGTCACTTTTTGGGATCACCATCGCTGGAACATGAACATTCACTATTGTGCATATGCCTCCCCAGTTTCTCGGCAGTCTGATGTATGCTTTGGATCCACATGCCCAATAATGATCCATAATCACTGTAGTTCCAAGCATCATTCCTGGAGCATCAGAGATTTGTCCACAGTTCTGATTCTCTCCCATCTTCCTTGTGCCATTATTCCTGAAGCATAATTTTGAGCTCTCCAGTGGTACTATCTGTAAGGGTCCTGCTCTGTCTTCGACCCATGTCAGCAGTTTTGCAAGTCTTGGCCATAATGGCTTGCATATTCTTTGTGAATTTTCAATTGCTTCCTTGCATGCTCCGAGGACCATCCATGCTCTGCAAATTACTACTCCTTTCTCCCATCTGTCGGGTGAAAGCACTGTTCCCCAAATTTGCATTTGGCCTCTGTTCGTCCAACTTTGAGTCTCTTCTGAGATTTTCCTTGGACATTTAGTCTATGGTTCACTTCCCATCTGATTTCTGCTCCTTTCACTCCATGTTTCTCGTACCTGATCACATGATTCCTCGTATGAGCTCTGTCTCTTGTCTTTATGTCTTGAACATAATCATCTTCATCAGGATCAGTTTTTTCAGTTGCCCATTTCAGTGAGGCATCACTACCCATGAACTGGCCTCTGGTATTGCACATTGCTACATGTGAAAGACAGTGTGCTGTCTGGACATCCATTTCTATAGCTACGAAGATCTTGGACTTCCCCATGCTGTATGGTAGGAGTGCACACACAAAGTATTCCCCTTCTGAACATCGACTTCCAACTTCCTTCAAGTGTTGGTACCAAATGTTGTTTCCCAAATGTGCTGTGCTGTCCAGGTAATCGTTTAGTTTGTTGTTGTCTCCGTGCAGGCTTCTCTTGATTCTTAATGTTTTCATGTAGTTCGCTATAACTACATCCCTGAATGCATCTATATGGCTCTTTCTTACTGGATGATTCTCAGGTATCTTGGTCCATGGTGCAGGCCTCCTCATCTGTGCCATGAGAGTGGACTCAAGTTTGGCAATTCTCTCCTTGTCCTCTTGCATCCTTGTCCTGCTGTTTATAAATGCCCATCTCATCCACCCTGACATTGGTCCGGAATGTGGCTGTATTGTGGAACTTGTATTTGCCCCTTTCACTGGAACATATACGCTCGGCAATGTTGCCTCTGTTGGTTTATTCTCTGATTCCTCTTGTCTCTTTGGGAATTCAGTTTCTTCCATTTGTCTTTTCATTGCACTTGTAGTAGAACTTCTCATAGTAGGCGGTCTCTTCTTCTCCAATGCTTTGGATTGTGGTTCTGTAGTCATTGACATTAGGCATGGCGTGTGTTCATTTAATGTCTGTGTGTGGGTGGTTGTCAGTAACCTTTTTTCATTCACTCTCTGCGGACCCTCTCTCCGGATTTTCGATTTGCTTGTTACCACAAGTGTGTGTGTGTCATCTCAAGTTCACTCACTCCATTATCAGATCTCCTAGGGACTGGAATTACTATGAAGGGTCTGGGTGCTTTTGTGGGTGTTATACGTACATCATTAGGCGGATGTACTGGGATTGGAACGCTTCGTACACCAATAAGAAATGCAGTTCTGATAATTAATGACACTAAAATAATGATAAATATAATACACAAATACATTATGCCCCTGTAGGTTAGGCAGCAGCATTTACATCCAGGGAACTGTGACCGTCTCTCCTCCTGCTGGAGAACAAGAGTACTGTTCTGGACCCCCATCTCGATCATCTGAAAAATGTGTTAACTTTTAATGCAAATTTTAACCAATGTTATTTCTAGGTTCAGCCAGTTCTGCTTACAAGTCGCAGATAATAAACAATTGTCTCTCTTTGCCGGATCAATGGTTTGTCTATCTTCTCTGGATACAGTTTCTTTTTCTATGTGAATGTCAAAATCAAATAATAATTCAGTAAGTCTCTTCACTGTGCATGTTCACAATATACGAGTTCCCAGCCAGTTCCTCTAATCTGCTTCAATCCTGAAGACATGCTATCTCCTTGTGAGTACAAAAAAATAAACGAACAATAGAACAAATGAAATCATTGACACTGCTCTATCGATCTGTCCCTCGGCGGAAATATTTCAAATCTTCTCAAATAGTTCTGCTGATGGTTAGAAAGTTTGATTTGCATCACAATTCCATGCAGGAGCATGCTCATCTGTGCGCAATTTGCTGGGTCTCTGATGTATGTGAGGACATCAATATCGATCGGTCTCCCAACAAGGTCTGGAAAATCCTCAATTAGGTGGAAAAATACATTGCTTGACAACCAGCTGTCTTCTGGTGACAGGGACATTTGTCCTGTCGTTGCTGGAATTTGGGACTGTATGCATTCACTTTACTGTGAACAGTGTCTGCACTTTCCATTTGCGTGGAGAGCAACTTGAATGGCTATACTATTTAGGATAATGCTCAGAGATTCTGCATTTACTGGATTTTGAAGAAAATTTAGTACGCCTGTCGTTCTCCCGACAAGTTCTGGACACTCTTCGATTAGGCGAAAAAAGAATAGGTTGATAAGCTCATTTGCTTCCTTCTCTGCTTGGGACATTTGGCTTTTCCTCGCGGTTTATAGTGAAAAGGTCGAATGAAAAAAAGTCGAATGTCAAAATCTCAACAAAAAAAATCTCAAAAAAAAAGTCGCATTTTTTTTAATGACGTTTTTTATTCAAAATGGGGGGGTTCCCCCCCCCAACCCCCCCTTTTTTAGTTTTTTTTGTTTTACCCATTTGTTTTTATTCCTGGACCCCAAAATAAATATATAATTAAAAAAGAGGGAATTCGACTTTTTTTTTTCGAAATTTATTTTTCGAGATTATTGTCATTCGACTTTTTTTTTGTTGAGATTTTGACTGACCACCTTTCCTCACTATACTCCGGAAGTAGGAGGAACTGTTCGGCAATCAGAGTAAGTAATTGCCTTATAATTTTTTCGTTTTCAGGATCTTAAAGAAAGACAGTGATATTGGTGAGCCTCCCCACCAGTGATGGGTACGATTTTAGCACTAGACCGAAATATGTCACCACATCTTTGGTGATGTTGTTACTGTGGGACACCATAAGTGATTCCGAACAGGGTTATCCTGCAGAAAAAGTCAGGATATGGTTTTTCTTCAAGCTTATGTGTTCTCAATCAAAACTTCTCATTGTTCTCTTTTCCTTATTAAGGCTTCAGTGTGCCTCAGTCCAAAGATAACATTTGACAGGTTATGTTGTGGTTTATAAAAGCAGTTTTCTTCTTCACCCTGCAACTAGGATGCACAGAGTGTCAGTTTTATGTCCTTATCCTCCTTTTGCTCAGAGGAATGTCCAAAGAAAAACCACAACTTTTGCACAAAAGTTCCTTGTCTTTGCTTTGCTGCTGCTCATGCATCCTTCTTCCTCGTCATGGATCTCGTCTGCACGTGCTGTGGTTCCTCCCCATTGTCTGTAGTCTCTTTGTGCTGGGGTGCAGGCAGGGGGCCTTCTCCGATGCAGGGTTTGATATCGCCCAGAAAAATCCAAGCTCTTCTGCCTTCTAGTTTCACTGCAGAAGGCGTGCAGTCTTCCACTGTAAAGGGACCGTTAAACCTTGGCTCGTCCCACCTTTTCCTCGTATGGTTCTTTACTAACACGTTATCACCAGGAAAAACGGATGGAACACAAAGTCCTGTAGCTGTGCCTGAAATAGTGTCTCCTTCTGATTTCCGTGCTGCCCTGCACTCTTTTCGTCGTCGCTGCAGCTGGCCCGAAATTACAGTAAGACAAGATGTCATGCAATTCAACTAATTTTGCATTTCAGACCCTAAGATTTCTCCTGATGACTGGGCATCACATCTAGCTCTGTTTCGGGGGGTCAGTGGAGTGTGCATTCTTCTTCCTGTGGCTGTTTTGTGCGGCGTAAGATGATGGTCGGAACCGGGTTGGTTCCTGAGTGCATACAATGCCAAAGGAAGGCAGTGCAACCATCCCTTTCTTAGAGTAAGTTTCAACTTGGCTATCCTCTCCTTTAATAGGCCATTGAGCTTCTCACATATCCCGTTACGTTGTGGATGATAAGCTGACGAGAACTTGTGCTTTTTACCAAGCAACAAGCTGATCTGCTCGAAAACATCATTTACAAAGTGGGTCTCGTTATCTGATCTCATGACTTCGCATACCCCCCACCTGGGAAATACTTCCCTCACTAAAAATTCAGCCACACAGGTAGAGTCTGGGTGTGTACATGGACCTGCTTTTATCCATCTAGAGAATGGACACAACACAACAATTAGGTATCTGTACCCGTTACATACTTGAATCATGTAGACGTAATCGACATGCAAGTGCTGAAAAGGCCCCTTTATCCTGGGGATGACTCCTCTCATTACTTTTAATGTGTTCCCAGCTGTGAATTGTTGGCAGATTATACAATTTACTATAAAAAATGCAACGTGTTTGGTTAAATTCGGTATGAACCAGTCTTATGCGAGTGTTGCTGCTAAATTCTCTTTTGTCATGTGTGCTGGATAATGTAACTGCTCCAGTGCTATTTTTAAAAATAGGGCTACAGGCATCACTAGTTTACCAGTGCTGTCTTGTTGCCACAAGCCGTCAGAGGGCTTTAAAGAACACCCTCATCATTTCCACAAATTCTTCTCTTCCTGTGGTGCCTCCCCTTGGAGTTCCATCAACTGTATTTGCCCAAGACTATTATACCCTTCAGGGGTCGTTCATTCAACCATCATTCTCTCATTGGTATGGATGACTTTCACTTCCATGATCGTCTCACTTTTGGATGCCATACGCTTGGCTTCCGTGTCTGCTGCTTGATTTCCGTGTGAGATAAAATCTGTCCCTCTCGTGTGGGCGGTGCATTTCATGACCGCTATGCCCACTGGGAGCTGTAGTGCCTTAATCAGCCTGTCCAATAAGGCTGTGTGCTGCACTGGCGTGCCATCTGCTCGGAAGTAGGCCCTCCTTTTCCAGCGCCCTAAGCCTGTGCGCACTGTCGACGTCACATAGACGGAGTCACTGTACACTGTTACTTCCTGGTCTGCGTGATTTTCAATAGCGAGTATCAATGCCAATAATTCTGCAGCCTGTGCTGAATATTGAGATGGTATTTGCGCACTAAAAAGTACTCAGAACACTCCATTTGCTGTGTGCTTCATCACAGCAACATCTGTATATCTTTGCCCATCGTTTTGATTGATTTTCAAAGAACCATCAATAAAGACACTTTCTCCTTCTGCCAAGGCATTTTCTTTCACCCTGGGAATTTCATCATAGAATTATTCATAGTTTGCACAGTCATGTATTGGCTCCCCTTCAGTGACTGGCTGTGCTATAAACGTAGCTGGGTTCACTATCATACATCGGACTACCTTAATCGATAGATTTGATATAATCACTTCATAAGCAGAAGCTCTCTGAGATGTCAATGTGCCCTTTTTTTTCTCTAGAATTGCAGAAAGCGAGTGCTCGACGTACAACATCATTGAGCAACCCATTACAATGGTTGTAGCCTTCTCTATGGCGAACGCTGGGGCAGCTAAACTTTGTTCGCACGGGAAATTACCTCTCATTACTGGGTCTAAATTTCCACCATAGTATGCCAGGGTCTTGTACCCCAATGTGGTTCACTGTGTGAGCACTGCCGTCATAACGCTGCCCTTCGTGTGTGAAAACAGGTAAAATTCCTCTGCATAATTGGGAATCCCTAGAACTGGTGCTGTGCAAATAGCTCTTTTGAGTTCAGCAAATCCTTCCTCCATGGTCTCAGACCATTCAATCTTTTCTTTCGTCACCTGGGCTTTCTTTAGGGCCTGAAGCAGAGGCTTGGTGTGCGGGCTGTAGCTAAAGACCCATGCCCTGAAATAATTGCACAGGCCTAAGAAACTCTGCATTTGCTTTACCGTGTGTGGCTTGGCTGTGTTTAGTATTGCTTCAGCTCTTTCTGAGGTAACTCTTTTCCCCTTGTGTGAGATCAGTTGACTGATGTAGAATACTTCTCGTTGACAACATTGTAGCTTTTCCTTGTCAACCTTATATCCTTTCTCAGCCAATGTAGTCAATAGCTGGACAGAATTGTGTCTGCATTGCTCCTCTGTCGTGCTGCAAATTAAGATGTCATCCACATATTGCAGGACAACACTTTCTAATCCAATATTGCTTAGGTCCATCTGTAGGACTCTGTTAAAGATAGAAGGAGACTCACAGTACCCCTGGGGTAGCCTTTTGCTTTTCAGACGCATCAGTCTGTACGTGAAAGATGTCAGATCTTGTGAATTTCAAGTCAATCACCGTGAAATATATTGCCTCAATAGGTATATTACATAGAATTGTAGCCGGGTTTGGGACTAAAGGGAACTCGGCCTCAACAATATCATTTATTGGCCTTAAATCTTGAATTAGCCTTCAAGGCCCTCCCTTTGATTTTTTGATTGGATAAACCGTGGTGTTACATGACAATTCTGACGTCACTAAGATGCTTTGTTCCATCGTGGCAGAAATTGTCTTAAAAATTCCTTCATCTGCCTCCCTGGACATGGGGTATTGTCATGCTTTCGGTAAAATTGCTCCTGGCTTCAGTTTGATTTTCACCTCTCTGACTCCTTTCAATAGCCTACGTCATAGGGGCCTGTAGTCCATACTGAGACAGGCACCTGGGCCATGTCATCATCAAAATATTCAAGACGGTTTTGTGCCAACATTATTCTCTGAGGCACTTCTCTTTTGATCATTCTCACCCAAAAGGTGAGGTTCACTTCAACTGTTGTTTCTCCCATATCTACTTGCTCACTAAACAGATTGTCATCAGTGACGTCAGTCAATCGGTATCCTTCTTCAATGGCGATTACTGTGCACCATTGTCGGCCTTCATCGTCATAACCATCATAAGCCATTTTCCCTCGTACTGCAGCTGTGTGTATCACCAAGGGAAATACTTGTCCCTTTTCCTCGTGCATAGGTATTCTTGACCGGAATAGAAATTCATCTGGGGTCCTCATGATCTTGTCTTCAAGGCCTGGCAGCCCTGCCATTAGCACGCACATTCCATACGCGAATATTTCAGGCTCTAATGATACAGCCCTCATGGCTGTGTGTCCTGCGCATGCTCCAATCATTTTGCATACATTTGAATAGTGCATTCCTGGAGTTGAACATATTATACCCTCCTCCATGAACGAGATTGTCATATTTAACTTTGTCATTAGATCTCGACCCAAAATGTTTACTGGGGTTTGTTGTGAATATAATAAAGGCACATTCATTTCACATTCTCCTATAGAGACTGGAAGTGTGTTTGTAAAGGGAACACGACTTGTAGCTCCTGTGAAACTGAGTATTTATGGCATCGCCGGACAAGGAAAACTTACCTTCACGTATACATGAACGTGCTGCGCCGGTGTCAACTAAGAAGGAATTTTCTTTGTCCTCTATAACAACATCCACCGTTCTGCATCATGCCTTGATTTCTGCATGTGCACGCTAAATGCCCTGTCATCCCACACAACCAACATACTGGATACTGGCGGTGGTTAGATCATTTGCCCATTTGACATATCTTGATTGCCATTTTGCATATTTTGAAAATCTCCTTGATTATTTTGAAAACCTCCTTGATTACTCTGCCACCCTCTTCCTTTAAATCCTCTTCCCATAGGCTAAAACCCTGTATTGCCCTGATTATTCTGCTGTGGATTATTGACAGGTGGCATGCTTGAGCTGTCTGTGCTAGTTATCATTGCTCCTTCAAGAGCATATTTTGATAATTTCTTCTGTACTCATTTTGCCTCTTCACCCTTTCGTGCAGCTTGTTTTTTGCGATTCTTTTCCTGCAGCAGTGTGCAATAGTCTGCGATGGTCAACTGTATTTATGACCATGGCTTGGCTTCAATTCCCACCAATTTCTTAAGTTGTTTTTGCACTGGTTCCGGCAGCCCTTGGCACAATATATGGAAGAACACTGGTATAGATTTCCCCCAAGATTCCCGAGTCTTGAGAACCCAGGCGTCTTGAAAATTCTGTATGTAAATCAATGGGTCTTCCGACTCCTTCATCTTACGTGTCATAATAGCTCCCATGTTGGAAGTGTCTGGGTATAGCACTCATAGTGCTTTCCATGCTGCGGCTCTGCAATTATTAAATGGAGCTCCGTCATGCGTAGTATTAACTGTGGTCACACCAGGGTAGCCTGCCCGTGTCCACACATTGTATGCTCTATCACCAAGTATGGCGATTAAGAGACCCTTGATATCCCCTATAGCTTACATGTTCCCTGCCGTTATTTTTTATAGCTCGTGTATCCATTTTCCGGCTCCCGATGTCAACATTGCAAGCTTGTTTTTCAGGTTTTCTCGATCCATGTGTGGCCATGGAATATACTGTGGTCTCGCTCCTCCTTTCTCGAGCAACGGAAATTGGGATGCGTAGTCCTCTCCCTCCTCTCTCATTGTTCTTCTGTCTATTGCAGGCGTAATATTTCTGCATCGCCGTCTACCAGGCAATGACCTTAATCGGCTCATGCAGGGTGGTGGCGTCACCCCCCTCTGACCGTGAGATGTTTCTTTGTGCCGATCTGACTGTGTGGCAAATTCTAATGCCCTCGGTGTGGTTGCCCTAGAATCTGAACATCTTATCCCTTTCCTTCCTGAGACTCACTTTTCGCGTCTTCTATCCTTCTCTTTTTCCTCACGATCTTCTCTTTCAGCTTCAGACATCGTCTTTGCCCAACTCCTGCAACTTCTTGCATCATCTTTGTTCCTGCTTATTTCCAATCTATCCAGGGACAGTTCCCGATTCCCACTATTTCGGGAGACGTCTTCAGTGTCGTAGAGTTGAGTGCTTTCTAAACGCTCATCTTCCCCCTCCCCTTGGGGTACTTGCTCTAGCCCCATTTTGTCATATATTCTATTGATCGTTTCTCTGATGCTTCTGGTGTCGAAGTCATCCTCGATATTTGCCCTAGATGTACCTGGTACTGAATCATACTCAGGAAATAATTCTTCTATATCTTCCCAATATACTATTGACTCAGGTTTTTTAACCTCTCTTTCCAGATATTGAAGATCGCATGCTCTCTGTCTTCGCTTTCGTTCTTTATCGTCATCAAATTCTCTACGCTTCCTCACTTCCTCTCTGACAATATCTTCCTCCTTTTCTTTTCATCCCTACGTTCATTTGCCCTTTGGATCTCCTTCTCCCTTCTTCTCTTTATTCTTTTCTCTTGTATCCTTTGCTCTTCCTCTAACTTATGCTGCTCATGTCTGTCTTGCACAATGGCTGCTTTCTGTTTTCAGTCTGGCTGCCTTTCTAGCGCTTCACGATATAACTGTTCTCGTCTCTGTCTATCTCTGTTCTTTATCCTGTCATCTCCCAATCCTTTATCTTTTTCCCTCTCTTTCCCTTGTACATCGTATAACTTCTCATTTTGTTTTGCGTCATTAATGTCCTTGCCGTCGAGTTTCATTAGAATCTGCCCTCCTTTCCATGCATTCTGTGTGAGTGCTACCTCATCAGTTCTATCCTCGCTTCCTTTCCATCTTTTTCCTTCTCACTCCTTGTCGAGAGATGCACTTGTCTGTGTCTGATCTCTTCTCTCATCATCGCATCTCTCCTTGTCCCTCGGGACTTTGGAGGTGATATCTCTATCTTTTTCTTTATCCAGATTTTCGTCACTACTTTGTGTAGGTGACTCGTATGCTGGGTTGCTATACCCTGTGGCTGCTTTCAATTCTCTAAGCGGGTATAACCCTTTGTCCTTACCATTCTCAATCTTTGGTTCAGAGGGGGCAGGTGGCACTGTGAGCATCTCACCCCCCTCTGTGCATACATTAAGTATCCAATCTATTGGCGGCTCCTCTTCCTTCTCCTGTTCATACATTTTCCAAAGCTCTAGAATAGCTAGGCATTTGTCCAACTCTTTGCCCTTGTATGTGGCGTGCAAATATGTCGTCATGTGTTGTAAAACAGTTTTAGATAAGGACCCGACCTGTGGCCACGGCATAAACATTTTGTGGGTGGTTCCTTTAACCCATTCTGTACTGTATTTTTTCATCTTAGGTGCATGTTTCGGCAACTGTTTGCACATGTGTGCTAATGGAGTTATGTCTTCCATGCTTAAATCTGTTCCCTTTCCATATATATATATATATATATATATATATAACCAATCAATGCTTTACGTGACTTAAACAATTACAACAATATGAGCGAGCACCAATCACTGCAAGCTCCAATCCCGATTTTTCCACAAAAGTTTATATCTTCTATTTCACACAATAAACATCAATTCGTACACCATAATATCTTGATTACTTAATCGCATAAGTTTTGTGTCAATACCTTTAAGAAAAGGTTTGACTCACAACACTCAACACATAAGACAGACGTTAACAGGCTAGACGAACTCCAGCTGGTCACACGTATCTCTGCCTCTAAAATTACCCCACGGTGCCTTTAATCACCGTGGTAGCCTATTTGTTCCTCTTTATTTGGGACTTTGGATACAAGTTTCTTCTAGCCGCTATATTAAAGCGTAGGAATTAGGCAGATACTCTCTCTTCTCAGGTGTCCTCCCAGGTAGCCTCTCTCTTCTCGGGTGTCCTCCCCGGTATCTTCCCTCTGTCTACTTAATTATTCTTGAGTCATTATTCCCTTCCCCATATATATATATATATATATATATATATGCATTCTTCTCTATTTCTGACTATATTTCGTTTTTTCTTTCCCACCTGCCTCCGTTACCTTTCCCTTACTTGTTCTAAGGCATGCACTTTTGCCAAAGTATTAGTTTTCTTCACTCACCGTTCGCATGTTTCCTCTCTGGATCCTCGGGACCACCACCTTCGTCACTGCCTTCTCCGGCTTTTCTCCCGCTCAGCTGCCCATAGGAGTGGGAAGGGGTTGTGTGGGGAATATGGGTCCCTTCAGACCTCGCTCTGCAGATTTTGTTTTTACTCTACCAATGTGTATGGGTAGCTACATAGTCTACTCAGCCGAATGGCAAAGGACTCATGATGGGTTTCTTTGTCTAATCGATAATCGATAACCATCAGTCTCTGCTACCAAGTGTGCTCCGAGACCCCCAACCAGCCCATAGAGTCAGAGTTTGCTCAGAAGCACTTTAAGACAAGATAGTTGCACCCGTGAGATGGATAGGGGTGCAAATTCATTACTCCAACACCAATCAATAAGGACTATTCAACGGTTTGGCAAGGGGAATCTGTTTAATGACAAGTAAAAAAAACGGGGAGTTATGAATATCAGCAATGGTGCGATCTTCCTTCTCACTTCAACTCCAACGAACTTCATAAAAATTGTAACATTTATACTACAAACTCGTCATCATTGATGTGCTTACACTCAAAAGTTAACATGCAATTCTAATGGTTCGGAAAAAGTAACTTTACTAAAGGTACTATATCCGTATATGGTAACAGAGTGCAGAGATTGGGAAAACACTGTCAGGTGGGCATCTAAACCCTTCCTTCAAAAATGACTACTGCAGACGTCACTAAAAGTATGACGTCCTATTGGTTCCATTAACTATAGGACCCTAGATTATTTGGTCGTGATTGGGGTGGCACCAACCCCATGCATACTTTTTCACTTCGCTAAGCAGCACGCAGAATGGTCGACCAGGTGCAGGGTGCCGCTCAGCTCACCCGGGGTTCGTCCAATCAATCATTACTTTAGTGGCTATGTGTCAATTATTTAGCAGTGTTTGGCCTCAAGACTGAATCTTCTGCCTTGATATCTTCTCCTGGCTCACAGCTATGATTAGGTGTGATGGTCTTGCTTCTGTTCATTAGGCTGGTCACGTGATTCAGACACTGTGGATTTGCATTTTCTTCAACAATTTGTATATTTGATTTTATGTTCACCCACCACCTGCCTTCGCCTTCTTATCGTTCTCCTTCAAGGCAGTATATTCTGGTTCTTGCTTCAGTTAATTGTAGCTACTGCTCGTTCATTTTGATGGATACGACCTTGGTTCCCTAGGCACGAGTTGCCTCTGCTGAGTTTCGTTTCTGCTGCTCAGCTCCTGATCTTGTTGAATGTGAAACCTTTCTCGACTGGCTTAAGTAATTTTGGTTAATTCTGCTTTTGTGCAAAGTGAGCGTATACTTCATATAAAGTGCTTTAGATATGTATATGGCACTTGCCGCACTATCCCTCTACTAAGCATAGCAAGCCGCACAATTCTCTTAGCTTTCTTGCGGTTCCAAGCATATGTACACATGTAAACTGACCAAATATGCATGACATGCTTACAGCTTAAGCTTCTTTTATTTGACATCGCCTTCACACTCTGAGTTCATGACATCCTTATTCATGGCGTTTTTGTCTCCTTATGTCATTCTCTGGTCGTCACGTCATTTCTTCCATAGGTGAGTCAGGTTTTGGTTCTTGTGACGTCACCATTCGTCTTCCATTAAGACCTATTTGGTTTCTTCAGGGACTGTACTCAGACGATCTTCATTTCATCTCATTTGTTGACATGGCTTCCTGAATGGGTGCCTTACTGTCCAGGGTTTCCTTGGTACTAGTACTTCAATAGGCACCGTTCTTCTGATAGATACTGGACAGAGCCCTACCGCGGCTTTCTGCTGGTTTATTTGTTCATCATACGTCACATATCTCGGTGTGAACGTTCCTGGTACTTCAAAATGGACGGTTGGAGTGCAGGCTGTATTTGGAACCTCCTCTAGACTTGCCACTCATTTCGAACGGTATGCTCTTGCTGATCCATTGCTTGTGATTGTTGGTACCTTTACATTGTTGCTTGAGTGAAAAACTGCATTTATTTCAAGATTTCACACACATTCATTCATTTATTCATCCATTTCCGAGTGCCAGGGTTTGAAATCCATTTTTCTCTCTTGTTTGGGGAAGGATTGTCAGATTTCAATTCGGTTTTTGTCTGTCATTCCTGATTACCTGCTGATTCTGTTTATCCATTTAGAACAGACAGAGGTGTCAATTGAGTAAAAGAGCGGGGAGAACACACACCGCCAATACCAATGCTGCAAATGAATACCAAGATATTAGACAGTGTTGATATTATACAAGTGATTAGAACAGTTGAAATGATTGGACAACTACCTAGATAGATATTGGAGTGGAGTTGAGTTTCCCCGGGATGATCTACAACGAATGACACAAATGAGTGGAATTGAACTAAATCAGTATCGGTTCCCACTATAGCTATAGAATTGATAAACAACTGACCTGAATAAAGATAAATGGAGTAAGAGGAGTCCAGGATTCTGAAGACAACGACAGGAGAAAATAACAAACAGGGAAGTTAGTATAGGTTAGTAACCCCGAACGGCACGAGGGACGCACTAGTGCCGGGTTGGTGCAGTTCAGGAGGGCGTTCATATGCACTTAAGAGCAATCTCACAGAAAAGTTACTCAATGTCCCAGAATCGAACAGAAGACAATATCCATGGAAGACAATAAGTATGTACCTGAGTACACGAGTATAGTTCAATAGCTGTTGAGATGATCCGGATAGTAGACAGCAAAATTGAAATGCAGAGCGGCAACCAGAAAAGAACCGCAAGACACAGAAGAGAGGCGTATCCAGTAGCGTTCCGAGTCCAACAACCAGACGAGCACGACAGGAATGAAGGAGGAGACGAGGCAATCCAAAAGTCAGGAAAAGGGTCAAAACCAAGAGTTCAGATAAGGATTCGTGTAGGAAGACACGAAGAGGAAACGGACGAAACCGCGTGTAGCTGGTAACGCTAATTAGCAGCAACGAGCCCCTTGGAAGACGGTGGTTTTATAGTCGTAAGAGGGGCGTGGCTTGCTGTACGTCTTCCACGTACAAGACGTGTCAGGTGACCTGAAATGCGTCGACGTTTGTACAGACGCCATGGTAGCTTGTACCTGGACCATAGAGGAGCCTGTAAAGAAGTTGTATTCGGCAAGGATGCCTGCGGTGAAGCCTGAAGTGTAACAGCATCCTCCCCCAAAGACTCCGGCAACCCCCTGGCGGAATGGAAGCTCCTCAGAAGAACCGGACAATGCAAATTAGAGAGTGGCTCCCAAGTACGGTCGTCAGGCCCATACCCCTTCCAATCCACGAGGTAGAACAACGTATCCCTAGAGACCCTGCAGTCCAGGATACGCGAGACCTCATATTCCTCCTCAGCATCCACCAAGATCGGCGAAGGACGAGTAGGCAGACGGGTCCCATGGATGAAAGGCTTGATCAAGGAGACATGAAAGACTGGATGTATGCGCCATGATCGCAGCAGAGAAAGCCGAACTGCCACAGGATTGATGACATCAGTAATGACATAGGGTCCCACAAATTTGGGCAGAAGCGAGCGTTTGCCTGCAATTCGCAAATTGCGGGACGATAACCACACCTTCATGCCACTGCGATAGACTGGAGCAGGTGATCGATGCACATCAGCATACTTCTTAGCACGATCTTGAGCTCGGAGTACATGACAGCGTACATCCCGATGAATCTTATCGAGATCTCTGATGCAATCTTTTGCTGCAGGATTAATGGCCGGTAACACTGGATCAAGTGGAAGTTCCCTAGGATAACCACCATACAGGGCAAAAAAGGGAGAAACTCCAGTTGATGTATGCATAGAGTTGTTGTATGCAAATTCTGCATAAGGCAAAGAAGTAAAACAAGACTGTTGGTACTGAAGGCATAAACAGCGTAGATACTGTTCGATGGTAGCATTAGTTCTCTCAGTCTGCCCATCCGTTTGAGGATGGTAAGCCGAGGAATACCTGTCCTCAATACCCAGGGAAGCTGTAAGAGCCTTCCAAAATCATGACGTAAATTGTGTGCCACGATTGGAAACAATAACCAAGGGTAAACCAAAGAAACGAAACACATTTCTCAAGAACAGTTTCGCCAATTCCGGAGCTGCAGGCAAACCAGAACAAGGTATGAGCAATGCATATTTAGTGAAGTAATCAACGATTACCCAAATAGTGTCATAACCCTGAACGTCAGGAAGTTCCACAATGAAATCCATTGACAGCATCTGCCAAGGTTTGTATGGCACAGGAAGAGGTTGTAACAATCCAACTGGTTTGGCTCTAGAAGTTTTACACTGAGTGCATATGGAACAAGTCAAAATGTAATCCTTTACATCACGAACCATGGAAGGCCACCAAGCCCAACGCCGTAAGGCTTCAAGAGTTTTTTGACTTCCTGGATGTGCAGCAATCAAAGAATCTTGAGACCACTGAAGCGCTAAATCTCTAGCTTGACCTGAGGGTATATAGACGCGCCCTTGAATGAATGGCATACCCTGAATGATTTCCAGATTGAGGTCAGTGATCTCTATTGGATGTTTTGAAACCCAATCAAGGATGATTGAACGCAAAGAGGGATGAACAGAACAACCACAAACAACCTTGTTTGGTAGAAGAGGAAGAGTTTCGACCTGTTGAGACTGACCATCCGCATGTAAGCGCGAGAGAGTATCAGCCGGGACTTGAGCTTTAGCAGGACGGTATGTGATAACAAATTGGTATTGTGAAAAGAATAAATGCCACCGCTCCTGTCTAGCCGTAAGACATTTCATAGATTTGAAGGCTAACAGACTGCGGTGATCCGAATATACAGTTACAAGGTGTTTGGCCCCCAAAAGATGATGCCTCCATTCCAAGAATACGTCTCTGATGGCTAAAAGTTCGCGTTCTGTGATGGAATAATTCTTTTCGTAAGCTGTCAATTTACGAGAGAAATAGGCAACAGGATGAATCTCTCCCGAATGCGGACAGGTTTGAGAACAATACCGCTCCAAGGGCATAACCTGAAGCATCAGCTTCAACAAAAAAAGGAAGCTCGGGATCAGGATGTTTGAGGACAGGAGCGGAAGTGAAGGCTGATTTTAATTGATCAAAGGCTCTCTGAGCTTATGGAGACCATACAAATGGTACTTTGGCACTTGTCAGAGAGGTAAGTGGTGCAGATATTTCAGAAAACCCATTGATGAAGCGTCTATAAAAGTTTGCAAATCCCAGGAATGATTGTAAAGATTTGACTGAATTGGGCACAGGCCATTCCAGAATCGCACTCATTTTGGATTGACTCATGCGCACTCCATTGTTAGTAAGGTCATATCCCAAAAATTCCACCTCTGAGGCATGAAATATGCACTTTTCAGCTTTAACAAACAAGTTATGTTCCCTCAGACGTTGGAGTACTATCTTGACATGTTTTTCGTGGTCTTCCTGGTTTTGAGTGTAAATCAAGATGTCGTCCAGATAGACAACAACAAATTGATCAAGAATGTCGTAAAATAGATCATTCATGAAATCTTGAAAGGTGGCCGGGGCATTACATAACCCAAAAGGCATGACAGGATACTCAAACAGACCGTAACGTGTTTTAAATGCGGTCTTCCATTCGTCCCCCTCTCTCATGCGGACGAGATTGTAAGCTCCTCTGAGATCAAGCTTAGTGAATATTTTGACAGCAGTAGTATATCAAAAGCATGACAAAGTCAATAAGGTCATCTCTTATGCAAGCAACACTTAATCCTCGGTGGAGGAAAAATTCAACGATTGTGAGAAGGCACTCCTGGCAACTGTTACTCACCACTCCGAATAGGCAGAAGATGCAGAGAAAATGACCTTGGAGATGTTGGTGGTATAAGATTCCAAATTCAGCCTTCCATCCCAGCTCCCCTGAGTACAAGACTCAGGCTTCCTCAAAGAGGGGCTCTTTTCCACAATCTACCTCTCTGCTGTTTCAGTTAGAACAGACAGAGGTGTCAATTGAGTAAAAGAGCGGGGAGAACACACACCGCCAATACCAATGCTGCAAAAGAATACCAAGATATTAGACAGTGTTGATATTATACAAGTGATTAGAACAGTTGAAATGATTGGACAACTACCTAGATAGACATTGGAGTGGAGTTGAGTTTCCCTGGGATGATCTACAAAGAATGACACAAATGAGTGGAATTAAACTAAATCAGTATCGGTTCCCACTATAGCTATAGAATTGATAAACAATTGACATGAATAAAGATAAATGGAGTAAGAGGAGTCCAGGATTCTGAAGACAACGACAGGAGAAAATAACAAACAGGGAAGTTAGTATATGTAAGTAACCCTGAACGGCAAGAGGGACGCACTAGTGCCGGGTTGGTGCAGTTCAGGAGGGCGTTCATATGCACTTGAGAGCAATCTCACAGAAAAGTCACTCAATGTCCCAGAATCCAACAGGAGACAATATCCATGGAAGACAATAAGTATGTACCTGAGTACACGAGTATAGTTCAATAGCTGTTGAGATGATCCGGATAGTAGACAGCAAAATTGAAGTGCAGAGCGGCAACCAGGAAAGAACCGCAAGACACAGAAGAGAGGCGTATCCAGTAGCGTTCCGAGTCCAACAACCAGACGAGCACGACAGGAATGAAGGAGGAGACGAGGCAATCCAAAAGTCAGGCAAAGGGTCAAAACCAGGAGTTCAGTAAGGATTCGTGTAGGAAGACACGAAGAGGAAACGGACGAAACCGCGTGTAGCTGGTAACGCTAATTAGCAGCAACGAGCCCCTTGGAAGACGGTGGTTTTATAGTCGTAAGAGGGGCGTGGCTTGCTGTACATATTCCACTTACAAGACGTGTCAGGTGACCTGAAATGCGTCGACGTTTGTACAGACGCCATGGTAGCTTGTACCTGGACCATAGAGGAGCCTGTAAAGAAGTTGTATTCGGCAAGGATGCCCGCGGGGAAGCCTGAAGTGTAACAGCAAAAGTGTGGGCATTGAAAAATTACCGCCCGTTCATCCAGGGGGAATACATCATAGTGGAGACTCCACACCAGCCGTTGCAATATCTCCAAAGTGACAGAATCCAGGCCAGTAATGTGAGTAATTCCAGAATTACTTCCTGGATCCTGTCAATGCAAGGCTTTCCTGTGGAGGTCAGATATGACGAAAACAAGGAGAGTCCCCTCACGCAAGTTCTGGCTGACTTGCATGATTGTGCCAGAGAAAACTGTCTTGAGGATGAAAGTCTTAAAATCCAGGACAACATGGAGGCGTACCTGAATTCCCCGCACAAAGCCTATGAAGAAGACAAGTGCAAGGGAATGCCCACAGTTTATGTGGATGGGTGCTCCTTCCATGACAGCAATGGGGAAAAGGAACTGGTGGCTGGCATTGGGAATGCCTGGGTGAATGATGCCCCGCAATGCTGGGTACAAAATCGGTCCCCGTAGTAGTCAGGTGGCAGAGTTGATGGCAGTTCATCAAGCCATCCTCACTGCTCTCCAACACCAACTCCAGAAACTGGTCATAATCACTGATTCAGATTATGTCAGGAACGGGTTCGTGAAGCACCTGGTTAATTAGAAAACCAGAGACATGCTATGTGCTAATAATAAACCGCTTAAACACGGCAAACTCATCCAAAATTTTGATGATCTGGTCACCTCTAGTGGGATGGCCATCTATTGGAAGAAGATCAAGGGTCGTTCCAGAATAGAGGGGTCAGACTAAACTGGAAATGACCTAGCTGATCAGCTGGCCAAAACGGGAGCCATCCAGGAGGAGCTCTTTGAGATTGAGTCCCTATAGGGGGAAATCCAGGTCACTGCTATCACTAGGTCCCAGACAAAGGCTAACAATTAACTGTCAACTGCCCAATGGAGTAAGGAGACCACAGATGCTGATTTAATCACAGCACAAAAAGGGGATCCGATTATTGTTACGTTTTATCAACACATTGAGGACCTTGAGAACATTCCCCTGACGGATACCGATTACATTGGAAAGAGGACCTCAGGGTGTTGACGAAATGTCCAAAAATGTTCCGAATCCAAGACAGTTTATTGGTAAGGAGATCCATATCTGGCTGTTACCAGTGGGTGGTCCCTACCTCCTTCCGAAGCCTGATGCTAAGTCACGCTCATGATGCGGCCACAGCCGGTCATCGGGGGTTTCACACTACTTTAGAAATCTTGCAAGAGATGGCATACTGGCCACACATGGGGAAGGACCTTGACCAATACTTGAAGGGTGGTCTTGTGTGTGCACACTTTCAGCCAACTTCACTCACACACCAAGCTCCCCTCCAGAAGAGGGGGATGATACTGCCCTGGTCAGATTTACAAGTAGATTTCATCAGGCCTGTGATTCGCTCCTCTAGGGGGAACAAGTACATGTTAACCGTAACATGCTTGTTTACCAAATGGGTGGAATGTCTCCCGGACCCAAATTGCAAGGCAGAAACAGCAGCTGCCCTGATGATCAATCACATCTTCTCGCGTTTTGGCCTATCCCAAAGGATTGAGTCAGACCGAGGTAGTCACTTCACCAGCGAAGTGATGACAAAGATGTGGGAGATACTTGGGGTAAAAGTAAACTTCACATTGCATACCACTGGTCCTCTAGTGGTGGAGTTGAGAGGTACAATAAAATCATTGTGAGCATTTAAAAAAACCTTGTGGCAGATTCTAGGCCAAGTTGGGACATCCGATTACCACTTGTCCTGATGGCCATCAGATCTACACCTTCTTCTGCAACTAAGATGTCTCCATTTGAGCTGATGACTGGACAAAGGATGGTGCTACCTCAGCATCTTCTCTATAGAACACAGGAGCAGACACTGATTATCGCCTCCACAACTCTTGAGTATGTTGAGAACCTGAGAAAACACCTTCAACATGCTTTTGCGTACGCTCAGAGGAATCTAGAAAGATAGGCAGAGGGGATGAAGACTCAGTATGATCTAAAAACAACCAAAAAGAAATACCAAGTAGGAAACAGGGTCTACTTGTACAATTTCCAAATTCCAAATTCCAAAGGAACCAGACCAAAGACCAAAGAGCGCAAATTTTTGCACACATTTTTGCCTAGCTGCCGCTGAAATTGTAGACAAAATCTCACCTGTCGCCTATAGAATCCGTATCCCCAAAGGCGAATTGACAGAAGAGAAATGGGTCCATATTAATCAGCTAAAGAGTTGTCACGCTAGGCACACTTTGCAACAAATTGAGGAGCCCATAGAGAATCAAACAGAGGAGACATCGGAAACCGGAGAATAAGGAAAAGAAGAACCAGAAGGGAGCCGATAGGAGTTATAAATATGATCAAATAACAGGGAGTATTTCCTTCATTATCAGTTGTTATTGAGTCGTTCTGGTTGCGTCTATCTAACAACCGCCCTGGCAACCTGGAAGGGAGAAACCAAAGGAGATCCGTAAGTGTCGCTCCACACTCTGAAAGGAATATCCCAGGGAAAGCGAGGATGTTGCATTCCACGTTCTGACCAGAGACAACAAAAAGGACCAGGACGCACCGTATTCTGATGGAAGAGGGGCTTATACCTGCCTGTTCCTGTTGCATCCCATGGAGAAATCCCACTTGCCCAACTCCCCCACGACTTGGAAAGCCCAGGAGAAGTCGGGGATGGGGATGTGTGGGATATATTGACCCTCTCAACGCATTGTCCCACATCACTGAGCTGCATTTGCGCAAGAAACAGCAACATGGCTGTGCTGGCTCCTGTGTGCATTAGGACCGCAAAACTGCATTTTGGCAGCAATAGAAAAATGGCTGCACCATCTTGCCTCACACACTCCAGGCAAAATGGCAGAAGGGGACACACTGAAAAATATGCCATTATGTTCTGAAACATATATGGAATCAAGTGAAAAGGAAAGCCTGCCATTGCTGCAAAACCCAAAAATCCCCTTCAAAATGTAACATTTTCACCCTTTAAAATGCTGCTGTGGTGCCAATTCCATCTGTTCATCCTGAAACCACTGTGATTCAAAAGGCCCTGTCATGCCCAAGATATTTCACTGTGCTTTACCAAAACCAGGCATAATTCCTGAGTGAAAGGCCCAGTCCAACTCTCTGAGAGAAATCAAAAGCAACTTCATTTGTCACTCGCACAGTAACACGCATTTATTTCTTGCCAAAATGTATCCAGGCTCATCAGTTGAAAGAGACTTTAACTCTCTGAGCCAGGTCAAGGGTAAGTGTATCTATGCTTTAGATAAAACTCCTGCATTCAAGGAGATTACTCCAGCTGCAAAGAACAGTGTGGGCAGCTGAGGGAGCTGCAAACCAAATTTAAAGAAAGACATGCTAGGAGTGTTAACACATGTAGAAAAATGGGCTTTGCTGACTATAAGAAAAATGGTCTGTTTAGAATAAACTGTTAATGAAATCCTGCTTAATTAGCCATGTACATAGATTGTGTTAGTGGTGATAATACACACATAGGCTATCTTCCTTCACTGTTTTTTTTTAATTCAGGACCCAAAATTAGAAATAAAAAAGTTTAAAACACATGGGCTGGATTTGCGAGCTCTTAGAAAAACCAGTCATTCCTGTTGCCTGCCCTGAACTTCCCCCAAGAGGAAGGGGACTGTCATAAAAACTCTGAGCAGATACTGCCAACCCCCTGATAATTATGAGGTTGAACAAACATTTGTCTCTGCTGCGTCCCAAACAATGGAGCCCCCCGGGAAGGAAGCCTAGGGTGTGAAGAAGGTCATATAACTTTAGTCAAGGGAGATACCTCCACCCTGCTCTAAAGGAAGTTACAGTTGGCTACAGCTGAAAAAGAAAAAAATGGTGCAGTGACAGACAATGGACTGCCTTTTGGTTACAAAGACTAATTTATCCAGAAACTTTAAAGAATTTTGATCTCTGCAGCAAGAATTAGCAAAAATGTAAAAAGTGTGCAGTTTTAAATCAAATTTTATGTGCTTACTCTTAAAACTTGGTAGAACTCATTGTCGCATGGGGAACAGAAGTTACATAATATGACAGAATCCAAGGAAAGTATTAATGTTGCAAACATAACATTTTGTACATTCATTCCTGGGGATAATTTGCATCTGTGTATGAAATTGATATATTTTAGCCCAAATCTTTCATGTGTAAAATTACCAAAATGTATTAGAAAGGCAAAACAAGGTCGCACAGACTGGAGGATTGGACTAATCTGTGCTGCATATTATATGTAACCTGTGGGTATAATTTGCCAAGAGATTGCAAGTGTATAAATGTATGTTTTTGGCAAAATCAGATTTTTAGTAAAGTAAATGTGGGAGTTTCTGGACATTGTAAACCTCACCTCATAAACCTAACATCATTCCCTTAGAAATCCAACCAGCAAAGAGCTAGGCGGAGACTACTACCCTTGCCCAATCCAGTTGATAGACGCGTGTGTAGTAAAGCCTGCCCAAGTCATATACTGTGATGATGTCACCAGGCATTATAAATAAGGGTCCCTGACACACACACAGGGACACTCTTCCTGATGTTCCTGCACCAGCGTGCTGTTCCTGTTTCTTCTATCCAGACTCCATATCCCAACTACAAGGCCAAGCATTTCTGATCTTACTCCAGGTCCATTGCAACACCCAAGTATTGCTGATCCTGCTCTAGAAGGGCCTACCAAATTCAAAATCCACTAATCTGCCATTAACAAGGAGAAAGCTGTGGTACTTTTGGCATCCGGATCCAACTTGGCTTGCTGCCACTTACTGCATGCTGCTGCCATCCTGCTACCCTGATGCCCTATCTTATCCAGTGACCAGAAGTGGTACCCAGTAACCAGTCCATGCCCAACTGATCCTGCCCTGCTGATTTTGTCTGGCTGTCCTTTGTTAGACCAGATGTGTGTGGTGACCAGAGCGCTGGCTGTCCAAAATCCAAAAATATAAAAGTGGACTGTGAGTATTAATAGGAACCATAGAAAGCATAGTATACCTTGCCTTGCTTTGTTTCATCCCAATCTCTAATCTGTCCTATTCTGACCCCGATATCTTATTAAAACTGTCACAATCATTCTTGCTACCCTGCTTTGATTTCTTATGCTAGCGCCATCTCCGTAGTAATTCTGCCTTGTGTCAATCCTAAAATATCAATCCTATTTCGAGTGATCGGACTGGTTCCGCCAGGGTGGGCACTGGGGAACTAGGGTTGATTTTGTGGATCAACCCTGGAGCTTATTGTGTCCCTCTTTGGTATCCTAGCCTGAATGCTCTAGTATAGAGTAAAACTGTTCTTGTCAAAACTGATTTCCCTTCCTTTTTCACCGCTTTATTTTCCTGAAAACGCACCTCCCTCTATCTAGCATAACTCACTCAATTTTCCAGATAGAGACCTAATTTCACTTCCATCATGTACCTCTGATCTGTAGCTGCACCCGAACACAAAACTGCATCGCATATTTCACACGTTTTTATTAAAAAACGTTTTGGTAATTTCAGGTGGGAATTGCAAAAGTTCGTAAATTTTCTAACATTTCATTTGCAAACATGTTTTAAAACTTGCCACTCATTTTTTAACGGTATGCTCTTGCTGATCCATTGCTTGTGATTGTTGGTACCTTTACATTGTTGCTTTGGTGAAAAACTGCATTTATTTCAAGATTTTTACACACATTCATTCATTTATCATCCATTTCTGAGTGTCATTTTCGAGTGCCAGGGTTTGAAATCCGTTTTTCTCTCTTGTTTGGGGAGGGAAGGTCAGATTTCAATTCGGTTTCTTGTCTGTCATTCCTGAGTATCTGCTGATTCTGTTTATCCATTTAGAATTGATTATTTGTGGGTTGAGGGAACCTTGCAGGGGGAAATTCTAACTCAAGTGCTATCTTACCTAAAATCAAAAAATGCTCCTATTCCCTGGTGTTTTGTAGATGTGTCAATAGAAGGTTAAACTAAGTGCATTGCTTACATTCCTGTTGTTCCTATCACGCCATTGGCGATGCTGCCCCATATTAAAAATGGTATGATTTCTTTTAATTTTCAAATAAATAAATAAATAAATATAATATTTTATCAAGAAGCCTGGTTCATGGTCCATTGTGACTCGGGGTATTTGAAAAGGGGGTGTGATATGCGTGGTGTATCATCTCAATATTAAATCTAATCTATCAAACATAAGCATTTCAATTGCGCGCTACATACTGGGCTGGGACTAAGGTGTGCGTCGCCTGATTGCAATCCTTAACATGTATATGCGAGGAGGCGCGGGGGCTCCCTCTTGCACATACAGGCATGCAGTTCCCCAGCCAGCATTGCAAATGGGCCATGCGAGGCTGGGGAAGCAAAAACCCCCAGCCTTGCATAGCTCATTGAGCTTGTGCGGCGGGGGAAATTTAATTGTGAAAGGGAAACAAAGTTTCTCTTTCACAGTTAAGAGCACCCACTCAACCGAAAAGTATTTTATTGGGCTGGCTCCTCCATAATGGGTGAGAGGGGGGGAAAGACCTGGTGGGTCGCCCATTATGGTGAGCCGCCTCTGCTGTCCTGTGTTTTTCTTTCTGAAAAGTGTCAAAATGTAGATACCTAAATTGTGATATCATCTTGGTGCCTGAGTCATAGCTTGTGGGCATGACCACGAGTGACTGGCTATGGGGTGAGCATGGCTACCAAGAACCAGGTATGTGTTTAAAGTGGGCAGTAGGCCTGTCCCCAGCAAGGACAAGTAAACAAATTAGTGATATAACTGTGGTGCCAGAGGCAAAGCCTGTGGCCATGGTTGTCTGGGGTATGGTAGCCCCGTAAAATCTGGCCACTGGCCATGGCCAATAGGAAGCGGCTAGGGGGTTAAAGTTGGCATGGCTATGTGGTAGAACTATCAAAATCGGTATAGGCTTGAAAGGGAAAATGAATTTTGCCTGCGGCTACAGCCCGAAGTGCTCGACGAGTTTACAGCAAATTTGCACGAGGCGCCTAGGCATGGTGCCAAAAGCATGCTTTTGCAAATCTGTCCAGCATGTTATCTTTTGAAAAGTGTCAAAATGTAGGCAACAAAAATAGTGATTTAAATTTGGTGCCTGATGCATAAAATCTGGCCACTGCCTGTGGCCTTCAGCGACCGACTGTGGGGTTAAAGCGGGCATGGCCACCATGGACTGGCTATGTAGTTAAAGTGGGCAGTGAGCCTGGTCCCTGGCAAGGACAGGTTCACAAATTAGAAATATAACTTTAGTACCTGAGGCATAGCCTGTTGCCATGGCCAGTGGGCAGACTGTACATGGCCACCGCGGACCAGCTGTGGGATTAACATAGGCATGGCCACCAGGGACTGCCTATGTGGTAAAAAAATTGAAATTCGGATATGCTTGAATGGGGGGCAAAATCTGCTTGAGGATACAGCCTGCGGTGCTGGAACAGTTTGCAGAAAGCGTGCACGAGCAGCATCAGCAAGGACCCAAAAGTGTGCTTTTGAAAATCTCTCCTGTGTTTTATTTTTTCAAAAGCATTAAAAGTGAGTACATACAACAAAATAGTGATAGTACGTTGGTGCCTTGCAGTGGGTCTGACCCCAGTAAGGACCATTATTTACTCTGATTTGCTTAGTGATGCCTGCAACATGGTGCTGGACAGGACACAACATCTCCCTTCTATCACAGACTTGCAGAACATGATACAGCATCTCCTTTCTACTACGCAATGGCAGAAAAACATGGCACAACAATCTTATTTCTCAGGCCTGCATAACAGGAGGCAGCAATCCCAGTGGTAGGCCCTCCACCCTTAAAACACAGGGCCCCAACTTACATGAACAATCAAACAAGCATAACTCCAAACCACATCACAGACAAGCGTGTGGCACGGCCATTCAACATCACTCACGCAAGACAAAGACACAACATCTCCCTTCTACCATAGACTTGCAACACCTGACACAACATTTCCCTTCTACCACAGACTTGCAGGACCTGACAAAACATCTCCCTTCTACCACAGACCTGCAAGAACTGACACAACATCTCCCTTCTACCACCGACTTGCAGGACCTGACACAACATCTCCCTTCTACAACAGACTTGCTGGACCTGACACAACATCTCCCTTCTACCACAGACCTGCAAGACCTGACACAACATCTACCTTCTACCACAGACCTGCAGGACCTGACACAACATCTCCCTTCTACCACCGACTTGCAGGCCCAGGACAGGGTAAACCATCTTCTTTCTACCACAGACTAGCAGGACCTAACACAACATCTCCCTTCTACCACCGACTTGCAGGACCTGACATAACATCTCCCTTCTACCACAGACTTGCAGGACCTGACACAACATTTCCCTTCTACCACAGACCTGCAAGACCTGACACAACATCTACCTTCTACCAGATACCTGCAGGACCTGACACAACATCTCCCTTCTACCACCGACTTGCAGGACCAGGACAGGGTACAACATCTCATTTCTACCACAGACTTGCAGGACCTAACACAATATCTCCCTTCTACCACAGACCTGCAGGACCTGATACATCTCCCTTCTACCACCGACTTGCAGGACCTGACACAACATCTACCTTCTACCACAGACCTGCAAGACCTGACACAACATCTCCATTCTACCACAGACTTGCAGGGCCTGACACAACATCTCCCTTCTACCACAGACTTGCAGGACCAGGATAGGGTACAACATCTTCCTTCTACCACAGACTTGCAGGACCTGACACAACATCTTTCTTCTAACACAGACTTGCAGGACCAGACACAACATCTCCATTCTACCACAGACTTGCAGCACCCAACACAACATCTCCCTTCTACCACAGACTTGCAGGACCTGACACAACATCTCCCTTCTACCACAGACCTGCAGGACCCAACACAACTTCTCCCTTCTAACACAGACTTGCAGGACCTGACACAGCATCTCCCTTCTACCACCGACTTGCAGGACCAGTACAGGGTACAACATCTCCTTTCTACCACAGACTAGCAGGACCTAACACAACATGTCCCTTCTACCACAGACTTGCAGGACCTGACACAACATCTCCCTTCTACCACCGACGTGCAGGACCTGACATAACATCTCCCTTCTACCACAGACTTGCAGGACCTGACACATTTCCCTTCTACCACAAACTTGCTGGACCTGACACAACATCTCCCTTCTACCACAGACCTGCAAGACCTGACACAACATCTCCCTTCGACCACAGACCAGCAGGACCTGACACAACATCTCCCTTCTACCACCGACTTGCAGGACCAGGACAGGGTACAACATCTCCTTTCTACCACAGACTTGCAGGACCTAACACAACATATCCCTTTTACCACAGACTTGCAGGACCTGACACAACATCTCCCTTCTACCACCGACTTGCAGGACCTGACACAACATCTCCCTTCTACCACAGACCTGCAAGACCTGACACAACATCTCCATTCTACCAAAGACTTGCAGGACCTGACACAACAGCTCCCTTCTACCAGAGACTTGCAGGACCAGGATAGGGTACAACATCTTCCTTCTACCACAGACTTGCAGGACCTGACACAGCATCTCTCTTCTACCACAGACTTGCAATACCTGACACAACATCTCCACTCTACCACAGACTTGCAGCACCCAACACAACATCTCCCTTCTACCACAGATTTGCAGGACCTGACACAACATCTCCCTTCTA
The DNA here is from genome assembly GCF_040938575.1 of Ambystoma mexicanum. Classification (NCBI taxonomy): domain Eukaryota; kingdom Metazoa; phylum Chordata; class Amphibia; order Caudata; family Ambystomatidae; genus Ambystoma; species Ambystoma mexicanum. Next base: position 209,793,384 of record NC_090925.1, on the reverse strand, counting down.
CCACAGACTTGCAGGACCTGACACAACATCTCCCTTCTACCACAGACTTGCAGGACCAGGATAGGGTACATCTTCCTTCTACCACAGACTTGCAGGACATGACACAGCATCTCTCTTCTACCACAGACTTGCAATACCTGACACAACATCTCCACTGTACCACAGACTTGCAGCACCCAACACAACATCTCCCTTCTACCACAGATTTGCAGGACCTGACACAACTTCTCCCTTCTACCACAGACTTGCAGGACCTGACACAATAAGAGGCGAGGTGACACCAGCATTCTGAGAAGAAATGAATCCAGAGAGAGTATCATAAGCCACTAACATAAGCAAGGGGAAAAGAGGAAAATGACCCTGCATACAGGGCAAAGCAGACAATTAACAGGGAACACAGCAAATAGAATGGTCAGACTAAAATGAGCTTTGATAGGAGCACACGTCTATGGCGTAAAAGAGAGTGTGTGATGCTGGTGAGTTGATTGATTGATTTTGAAATGTCTAAAGCGCAACGGACACCCAGAGGTATATTGGCGCTGAGTTGATCCAATTATAGGGTACGGGTATGTACTATCCGCCTCCTGCCTTGTTTTGGGGGCGTAGTCCCATAACACATCTAATTATGGGAATTGGAAAATAACAAAAACACAAGAGAATTCTAACAAGATATTTGGAGGGAGATCCTCTCTGGGCCACGCCTACTGCAGCAGCAGAGGGCTTTCCAGCAAACGGGGCTTATCTATAGCAGACTCTTCAAAATGGCTGCTCGGGAGAGATGGTCTGCTGGTCTGCTGGGAGAAAGGGTAGGCGCTGAGTGAAGCGCCTGGCAAGTACGCCAGCTCTGCCTGTCCCACTCCAAACGGGGTACCAGAAAATAGGCAGCTTTTGTGCGTCTCCCAGTTCAGGAGTTTCTGTTCCAGCTGTGGGCCAGCCAGGCTGCTCATTTTCTGATGGGTGCAGCCAGCAAACTGGACGGAAGCCGCTTAGAATAAAACCACACAGGGGGGTCTCTCCCCAACATACTCTGTGAGCCCCTGCAACAGATGAGTGCAGAATGGCACTGGGGCGTGTGGGTGGACGAGGAGGCAGCTACGCAGAGCATACCTGTGTGCTCTGTAGTGGCTGCTTTGCAGCGCGTAATATCGACCACAACTGAGCTGATATCAGTTCATAAATTAGAAAGAAAGAACGCATTGTTAGGGGATAGCCTTGGATTTTCAAAAAGCAAATTCTGGATAAGAGAAAACCGCCCTTTTCTAAAAAATAAATGTCGACAGCCCACCCGCCCCTTCATATCACATACATGGGGGTAAAGGGCAAAGGAGGGGATAAGTGGGAGTCCATTAAAATTGGAACTATAACTCAATTGGATGGATCCTCACAATGCTGTTCTTACCATTGGTTGCCCAGCAACAGGGATCCAAATGCACTGGTCCACAAGCGCTTGCAGTGAGATGGGAGGTGTGAGTCGGGGGCGGGGGGGGGTGTCTGTCCCTAGGCTTTCCGTTGGCATGAACAGGCGGCCTTTTATTCATAATAACTTTTCAAGCGATGCTGGACACAGGACACGCCTCCCTCTCAATCAATGACGCCACAAATGATGCGTTGCAGCGTTGACTCTCATGCCAAAGAGCATATAGTCATGCAATGTTCAAGACTGATGCATAAGTATCCTTTTCTTGGTTGTATTTTCGTGCATGGGTGAATTCAAATATAGAAGCATTGGCCAGTACTCCTGCGACATCTGTCCAAGCAATGCACTGGCCCTGCCCGCGTGGAACCTCCCACTTCACCTGTCCCTGCTGAAGTGTGTGTGAGGGACACTTACTCTCCCCTGCCACACATTTTTCCGGTGGAACCTTGTGCTAACCTTGTCCATGCTGTGTTTACTGTGTGTAAATGCAGCTTGCGGTGAGAGAGGGTTTATGTGTGTGCATATTTATATATTCATTGAAAAAAAACGTTGTTAAAGGGGCGTTATGGTTGCATGGTAAAAAAAAATTAAAAAACACATTCAGCAGTTTAGGTGAGCTGCACAACCATAACTTGTGCCACCGCCATACACTGCTCAGGACATCACAAATGCCATCATTGATGACATCGCTGATGACATTGCTGATGGACTCAACTGAGGGAGAGTTAGGGCCTCATTAGGAGTGTGACGGCCGCGGAATGAACGGTGCCGGTAAGGGACCGGCACCGTTCATTCCGGGCCGCCACATTACGAGTTCTGCAGCGGGTCCCGCTCTGTATGCCTGGCCAGACCAAACGTGCAGAGTGGGACCCGCTAGCAGTCCAGCATGCTAATAACAGGCCCGTCATTAACGGGCCAGTTGTTAGCATCCTCCTCATTCCCATTGAACCCTATGGGGGCTCAAATGGGAATGGGGACGTACCTGGTCCGGGTCCCACAAAAAGGGAATTACCGGGCCCTCCAAGGTCGGAATGGCCCGGTAAGTCCCCTTTTGCAGGACCTTGACCCGGACCCGAGTTTGGGGGTAGCCATACCACTAAAAACGGCATGGCTACCTCCAAACTCGTAATGAGGCCCTTAGTCTCTTTTGCACAGGGATATTCCGAAAGCTATAGGCTACTGCAGATGTAGAAGCTATGAATAAATAACTCAAATAACTTTTGTCTGTGTTGCGTGAAAAAGAAAAAATTGCTGATGACAATAACACATCCTGTTTTCTTCAGTGGCAGTAGTCATTTTAAGGAGAGGACTTGATTTGGTCATACTGCATTGAAAACATGATACACTCTAAAGGCATTGTGTATGTAGACCTTAACCTTGTGCTATGTTCTTAATTTACTTTCCTTAGGGTTTAGCCTGAGCTTATTATGGTGCACATACATCAATAGGCCGGCCCCAGATAGACAATACTCTACATGATGATGAACTCTAATCCATGTGTCATTCATTTTCTGGTCATAGTATCGGTCTCCTCTTTACTAGACTGTCCTTGTATGTGCCTCAAATGTGTGTGCATTGATGCTCTGCGTATACTGTTTAGACTAACACGTGTGTAGTAATTCTTGTATTCTTAGCTCTTGATGCCAGATTGACCATTATTCAAGATTTGCATAGGCTAGGACCTATGATTCTACTGGTCAAACATGCCAGATTAAGGATACTCCACTTCTATGGTCCATGTTGCAGGCGTGACCTATGTGTATGTATTATTAGATTGATGTATTAACAACAAAGCTTCAGTAGAACATTTCTGTTTCCATAAGTAAATGCTTTGATGCATGGACTAGTTCATGCAAGGCCTCCCAATCGCCCTTGACATGTTGCTAGCAACAGTCTAAATAGGACCTCTTCTAGGGACTTTCCATCAAGATTGTTACAGAGTAGTGATGTCATCAGTGATGCCATTGATCTTTGATGTCCTGAGCAGTGTCTGGCGGTTGCGCAACATATGTTTACGCAGCTTACTATAACTGGTGAATTTCTTTGGTTTTTCCATTTGACCTTGCAACCGTAACTTCCCTTTAACAAACTTTTTTCAATTAATTTCATTGGTTTTTATTGGTGCAGGTTAACCACAATGTCCATTTAACACCGTTCTTTCACTGAATTTCATAGGTTTTTTTAGTGCAACTTCACCATAACTTCCATTTAACAAAGTTTTTCACTGACCTTCACAGGTTTTTATTGGAGCAAAATAACCATAACGTCCCTTTATCAATGTTTTCTACCTGAAAATGTTTTATTAATAATTCCTCTTTTAACATATTTGAAAGGTCTATAACTCCTTTAACAAACATATTTTTTGCAGCACGTATTGATGTGTTTCATTTTCAGCAGTGCATGCTGGGGATGAAAGTCATTGTTCAATTGCTAGGGCATGAGACTGGACCATGACTCGGGTCCCACCAAACCACCCTCATTATCCAATGCACCTACCCTGCATCCTGGTCCAGCGTCCACTATACACCCATAATGTGACCATTGGCCAGTGTTAATGGCTTGCAGCCATGGCCGGTGTCCTCAATCCATGGGGCATGGACTCCGGTACACAAAGTTTGATGGTAAGGCTTGAAAACGTAAGCTCAAAGAGATCCCAAGAGGATGTGTTTTGGGCAGGGAGGGACAGGAAGTGGGTGGGAATGGCCATAGGGATTAGCATGGCCATGGGCAGCCAATGGGTAGGGAAATTAACAAACAACACCTACAAGCTGTGTGTCCCTCCTCATATGCCATTTCTCCCTAGCTGTACTCTAATGCAATAGTTTCATCTTATAGGTGCCGCTAATAGCTAAAACTAAAAAAGAGTATAGTATAGTTCACATGTTGAAAAATAACACAGAATAAAATAAAAAACAAAGTAAATGAGAACACGTGGGGCATAAAGCAACAGGGCAACCCTAGGTTTCATAAACAGGTTTTGAGCTTCTTTCTATTAGTAAGAAAAGCAGAAATCTAACACATAGGGGAGGGAGAGTTAGGGGCACTGAGAGCCAGCACAGGCTCTGGGTATATAGACCAGTTTACAACCCGGACCCCGACCCCAGGTCAGCCAGCGCTGGGTAGTGATGGATCAGCGGTGGTCCGAGAGTGGTACGTAGAAGCCAGGCATAGCGCCTGTCTGCACAATGTTATTCACAGCAGAGACCTTCCGCACGTGCAGTGCTTATGCAGCAGGGGCTTTGCACCGTGCACAGACAGAGCACACAGCCAGCTCGTTGTGGTGATTGATTAGTGGCAGTCTGAGAGAGGGAAGTAGACGCCAGTATGTGCCTGTCTGCGCAATGTTATTTAGAGCAACAACCTTTGGCATGTACAGGGTTTATGCAGCAGGTGGTTGGTAAAGGAAGTGATGGCCAACTGCACATCTGTGTGTTCCGGCTGTGTCCTACCAAGATACACAAAGGCTCTGTGTGGTGATGGATTTGCAGCAGTCCGAGCGGGGGAAATTGAGAGCAGGCATAACGCTTGTTTGCACAATGTTATAGCAGAGCTATTTTGTGTGTACAGGGCTTACAGAGCAAGGGGTATGGACAGGCAGTGAGATTTGTGTGCAGAGCTCTATGTTCTGGCTGTATGCAGCCCACGTAAGGACATAGCAATTCGTACTGGTTGCAGGGATTGTGTTGGAAGAGCAGTGTCAGATGTGTACCCAGAGCTGCAAGGGCTGTGTTTAGGGCAGCATGCGCTGGCTGTGAGCAGGCAAGTCTGTGTGTGCAGCCTGTGTGTTTGTGGACAGCAGCATGTGCTGGCTGCAAGGACTGTCTATGCAGAGCAGTGAGGGTTGTGTTTAGAGCTGCGTTTGCTGACTGTGTGCAGGCAGGGCTGTGTTCAGTCTGTATGTAGCTGTGTGTGTGTGGACGTTGTGCACAGCAACATGTGCTGGCTGCAAGGACTGTGTGCAGAGCTATGATGGGCATGTTTGGAGCAGCATGTGCTGTCTGTGTGCAGGCAGGCAGTGCCAGATGAAACCCTGTGGAGGACCCTAGGCAGGCGGAATTTCAGGAGCCCCCTCACAAATTATCTCCTGGTACTCTTCTTTTCAGGTGCCGACATTATGGGTCTACAAAAAAGCGATTGTTGCAAAGGTCTCAGCCAAAAATGAGTAGAAGTGCCTGAACAAGATAGATTTGTACTGTTATGGTAGACGGTGAAGTTCATTATAACTCAGAAAAGCTAACTTACTTAGTAACGCAGACTTTGAGTATAAGCTTCTACTCGCAAATGTTTCACAAGAGCCTGGAGTCAGCAGCGACTCGCGACACACTAACTCACAGAAAGCTTTAGACCGGGCTGCGTGTTCAGCCTGTGTGCAGCAGTGCGTGGACTTTATACACAGCAGCATGTGCTGGTTGCGAGCAGGGTTGGATTGGCACATCGGGCCGGGCCGAAATCATGTGTAGTCCCTGGGGGCCGGTTTCTGGCCACGCCTGGGCCGGTTTGAAAAAGAAAGCTTTTAAAAAAAAATTGAAAGCATGTAGCATGTTTTTTTCTGCCATTGTCTCTGTTACGATCATCGCAAGACATTCCATCTGGGTGCCCTCGGTCACTTTAAAAGCTTCTGTACAGTGTAGAAATATTTGACCATAGCACATCAAGTGGCCATTGCCTTCTTTGTGCCACAATGAATGTTTGTTGTAATGTGTCCATCTTTCCCATCTCTCTGGCATGCTGTTCGGGATGTTTGTTTGCATACTCTGAGCACTCGATACCTCATACATTATGAGGTAACGAGTTCTCAGAGTATGGGATGTCCCGGGCGTGCGCTTCTTTCGCTATTTGGCCAACCGCTGAAGCGTGAAAGTAGATGCACGCAGGCTTGACATGCGGGCAACTTTGCACCAGACCTGCAGATGAACTCAACTAGTCTGCTGTTAAATCTCAGTTACCAGTTTAATGGTATCCACTACAGAATAATTGCTCATTTTACTATAGCCGATATGATAGCTCAGTGGGTTGAGCGCTCGCTGCTGCGATGTGTGTGTGATCTGCAGATTGCAGGTTGGAATCCCAGCAAAGCCATCTCAGCCTTTCAGCCTTCTGAGGTCGATAAATGAGTACCAACACAGGTTGGGTGATATTGTATGCATATTTTTTCTATAAGAAAGTGCTTTACAATAGCATATTATCATTTGCCCTTGGACGTCTGCTTGCTTTCACAGTAATTTGACAATATGATCTATACACACAGCTATTAATGATACATATGGTGATCCATTCTTGTGTGAAATGTATATCACATTAGTGAAATCGTAACCATATTTTTCGTAGTGTACTTAGGAACAATGCTATTTGATGCCACTTCCTGTTTTGTCAAGGGGTGAAAGGTTGTGTTTCATGGGGGGGTGGGTGTCACTTTCAAGTGGGGTCAAATGACATAACTTCCGGTGATGTCATCAGAGGTTAAGGGTTGTGAGGCGAGGGGTGAGACACTTTGTTGAGGCGAGGGGTGGGCCACATTTTCTTGGGAGCCCGGGCCTATTTCTTGTCCCAGTCCGACCCTGGCTGTCTGGAGTTTCTGTGCCGAGCAGCAAAGGCTGTGTTCCTAATAGTGGGCACTAGCTGTGAGTATTACGTGTGCAAAACAATGAGGGGTGTGACGAGAGGTGTGTGCGCTAGGTGTGAGGGCTCTGTGCAGAGTAGTAACAGCTGTGTACAGAACAATGGAGTGAGACCTGAATTCAAAACAGTGAGGGCTGTGTGCAAAGCAGTGCTGTGTGCAAAATAGCGAAACCTATTTGCAGGGAAGTAAGCGGATGTACTTCCCACACTCCAGAGTCTGCTCTTCAAAGTCCAGGCTGCGACCAGAAATGCCGTCTAGAAGCAGCAGAATTGAGTTTTGCTTTTGAAGCCAATAAAGAGGCAAAGAATGGCACTGCCGGAGCTTAAGTGAGAGGTGAACGTGGTGGCACAGGTTACAACCCAAGAGATATAGCAACACTGAGAAGGGAGACCGCGGCAGCGCATAAGGAGAGCGGGGGTACAGCATCCCAAAATGCCTGGCTTATCCCCACAACAATTCAAGTGCCCTGCTCCCTCACCAAAAATGGTTTGCTGCGGTTGTAATAACTGGCCACAGCCACGATGCAATGTTAAAACAGAGCAGTACAACCACAGCTCGTGTTTTCCATTTAACGTGAGTGTATGCATTAAACATGAATGAATTGCATTCTATTTAATTCAGCTACACCATAGAAAATGATATATTCATAATATGTCACTGCAATAAAACTCTCCGCGACCGCCATGAGGAGACTTCTAAAGGTGTAGTAACGTTGTCCTTCATAATTCTTAGAAAAGAAGTAATGAGGCGTCCAGAGAAACACACCTACAGCTCAATGCCTTTCGCAGTCAGCATCCCTTGCTTCTGTACTAGTAAAAAGAAACACGTTGCAATTAACAAGGATAATGCATCGGTCATCATGTTTCTTTGCTGTTGAAGGGATACTGGAGTACAATGCGCACATTATCAGTCTGAAAATCAGCACTGCCCTTAATGTAGAGAGGCAGCTGAGAAGTACACAGTGATGCATGAATGTCTGTATTTACGTTTCCCCTCTCCTTAAAATCACTGTAACTCATTATATTCGAAAGTGTCTATGAGACACCTTCTCCACTGTGCACCATGGGATGAAAGCACTGCTTAGCATCTCAAAGGTCTGTATGCAGAACCACTTAGCCTACACTTAAGTGCCTGTGCTTGTAATCACTGTCAATGTGCCTCACTAAGTGCTAGTTCTGGTAATCACTGTCAGTATTCCTCATGTAAGTGCTAATGTCTGTAATCACTGTCAATGTGCCTCATGAAAGTGCTAATGCTTGTAATCACTGTCAATGTGCCTCATGAAAGTGCTAATGCGTTTAATGATATGATGTGTTATCAAAGGTTATTTATAACGCACTTAATACCCAGAGGTTTCTAAGCGCGGACCCAGGGATCGAACCTGTGTTGCTCCATGTCGTCTTGCTTCCAAGGTGAGCACGTTGCCCCTGAGCTATCCTCCCAAGGCACACATCACTGTCAATTACTGTCAATGTGCCTCATGTAAGTGCTAGTGCTGGTAATCACTGTCAATGTGCCTCACTAATTGCTAGTACTTGTAATCACTATCAATGTGCCTCACTAAGTGTTAGTGCTTGTAATCACTATCAATGTGCCTCATGTAAGTGCTAATGCTTGTAATCACTGTCAATGTTCCTCACTAAGTGCTAGTTCTGGTAATCACTGTCAGTATTCCTCATGTAAGTGCTAATGTTTGTAATCACTGTCAATGTGCCTCCACTTAAGTGCTAGTGCTTGTAATCACTGCCAATGTGCCTTGTGTAAGTGCTAATGCTTGTAATCAGTCAATGTGCCTCACTGAGTGATAGTGCTTGTAATCACTGCCAATGTGCCTCGCAAGTGCCTGTGCTTGTAATCACTGTCAATGTGCCTCATGCAAGTGCTAATGCTTGTAATCACTGTTAATGTGCCTTGTGTACGTGCTAATGCTAGTGTAGAGGAGGAGCCAAGTACTAACACCTCAACCATCCCGCCCCTTTTACCTAAAGATTGGAAGCCAGAGTATGTGACATACACTGAGCAGTTGAATCGACAAAGACAGAGTATGGACTATTTCCAGTACCAGTGAAAGTACAGACAGCAAAGAGACTACTGGAGGCAAACCTGCATACAAGAAAATATGATGGCCATTTGAATGAAATCCCTGAAGAAGCCGAGCCAATAAATGACAAATATGAATGCTAGCATTACTAACCATTGCCAGTATACGTCACACAGAGCTGAGATGAGATATATATAAGAGATGCAGAGGCGAGAGAATGCACAGATTCTCTAAGGCATCAAGAAAGGATCAAGGATAAGTGACATCTTGGGACCAAGGTGAAGAAGCTGATGCCACAGAAACTGATGAAGATATTAAGCCTTTTTACACTGTACAGATGCTGAAGAAACGCAAGAAGCAAAGTAATCTTGAAAGCTAGCTTGAAGCTTATAGTGAATAGATTGCGGCAAGCGCCAACATATACATATATATGAATGAGAGAACTATGGATGTTTCCACTACGTATTGTAGCAGGTTAGACAGTAGCAAAAAGGCCTCATTTTCAGTGTGTCACAGTTAAAAAGGAAGTTGAATTACAAGTGAATTTCAGCAGAGAGGCTGGTCGAGCCAAGAAACCAAGGTCTTATCAAAACTGTAGTGAACTGACTTTGGCTACAAAATCGTGTGAAAGAACAAGACTCCTGTTCAGAAGGCATGTACATAACAAGGAAGACATCAGAGGCCTATTAAAAAATAATATTAAATGCCTGAAAAGTCTCGATTTTATGGTCTCCAGTCACTTGGAAGCATAAAGTTGGATGAACGAGATGGTCACACCCATGCACGGAGGAAGACTGTGCTTCTCACTCCCTACATTTTTCAGAATTAAGAACATTCAAGGACAAGCTTCAAAGCCTAATTGACAGCAGACCACTGAGGTGATAATAGATTGATATGCTCTTTGGTGGGAAGTTAAAGTTAAGGCACCCTCACCAGCAACTGGATGGCCAGCCTGTTTGCTGCTAACGTGGGTGGAAAAATACTGAAAGAGGGTAAAGTGGCAACCAATTGTAGAGGACCTGCGTATTTAGGGGTCCTATCGTTGTGTAAACCAATGGGACGTTGTGTATTTAGTGACGTTCATAGTGGTCATTTTAAGGGAAGGCCTTAGTTGCCCACCTGATGTTAAGTAGCCAATCACATAGTTACACTTTTTTAGACTAGTATGGATCATATACCTAGATGTTCAAGCATATCACCCATGCTTATAGGTTTTTGTAGTTTGCCATGTAGGATGATGATAGTACACATGTAGGTTAGATGGCATTGATGATGAACATTGCTTATAAAAGCTCAGTTTATTCTTAACCGCATTGAGAGTTTGAAGATCGAGCGATTGCTTTGATGTTCATTATGCTCGCAGTTTTAGAAAATTGATATTAAAACAGTCTTCCTTTTGTCAACTGAGACGGCTCTATTATTGATGTATGAGTAAGGTCTGCATCCCCATCCATCTCCAAGGTAATTGCTACTCATCAAAGGGGCTGGACTATCCAGTTGACTTGGTAGGAGAGGATGTTTCAGAGCCATCGATCTGAGTAAACATTAGATTTTCGGAAATATCGGACAACCTTTGCCATTCGGCTGAAAGGACGTGAAGCTCCCTGTAGATAGTGGTTAGTGATTTAGAAAGTCTTGCAAGCCAGGGGTGACAGGTCCCCTAGTTTCCATAGAATCCCCACCAACTTCTGCGCAAAGTGGATCGATTGGAATGTTTAAGAGGCGGTAAAAAAGGCAGACGATCCTGAGAGTCAGGAGACGAAAATGAAAGCAGTGAGTAAAAAACTGAGTGAGTTGACAAAAGCGTGGGTGATGAGTGAAGAAACAAAGTGAAGTAACGGAGGGTGACGGGATAATATATAATGTAAAAATAAGAGTGTAATTTATATGGGGAATGAGATATTGGGACTCATGACGACCCTGGCGGTATGGAGTGAACGGCACCGTAAAAGGTGCCGGCGCCGTTCAATCCATACCGCCACATTACGAGTTCCCCTCGCGGGACACGGTAAGCACGCCTGGGAAAACCAGACGTGCTTACCGGGTCCCGCGAGGGGAAGAGGGAGCAAACCACGGGCCATCTCGTAATGGCACGTTGTTTGCTCCCTCTCCCATTCCCATTCAGCCCTATGGGGGCTGAAATGGGAATGGGGAAGGACCGTGTCCGGGTCCTCGGAGGGAGGAATTACCGGGCCTTCCAAACTCATTCCGAGGACCCGGACCCCGACGCGATTTCAGCAGCAGCCATGCCGCCAATAGCGGCATGGTTACCGCCAAACTCGTAATGAGGGTCATTGACTTGAGTGTGGCCGAGCAATATATAATTGTGAGAATACGCCCTTGCCTATGTTTTTCACAAACGTAACAGAAGAAATTTGAACCCAGAGTCCCATAGTGGAACACGTAGACGACGAATCCAAGTAAAGGTGGATTTAAAGGGGTAATTTACACTTCGTATGAAGTATTTTAGAGGGCAATGCGAGTTTTAGAGAAAAGATTGTAAGAGATTTATGTAACAGGTTCAGTTTGTCTGTTTGTTTTATGTGGTTTTTGAAACGATGATGTCATAAGTGGAAAGAATTAATTGATTGGTTAGATTTGAACCTGGTAGTTGTTTTTTAGCAAGATTAAAGTAAAAATTGTGGTTAGCAGGATTGGAGCTTGCAACGATTGGTGCTTGCTCATATTGTATTATTTTTATGAAACATACCTTTTAAATCTGTGATTAAAAATAAATAAGTGTCAAACAGGTTAAGAGTAGATGCGTTGAGAATGGAGGATATTACTTCACTTGTGCATCTCTGCATGCAGGTGCCGAAACATGCACCTAAGCTTAGCCAGTACAGTGCGGAATGGGTTAAAGGAACCGCGGATAAAATGTTTATGCCGTGGACGCAAGGAGGGTCACTATCAAAGGCAGTCCTGCAGCACAAGACGACATATTTGCATGCAGCGTATACTGGAAAGAAACTTGAGAAGCGATAAGCTAGTTTACAGCTTTGCGCGATGTACCAAGAGGAACGAGATGAACTGCCTCCTATAGATTGGATACTTAATGTATGCAAAGAGGGGGGTGAGGAGCCCTCTACTCCGCCCCACGAAGTCTGAAACGAAAGACGAAAACAAGAAAGACGATGGGTTATACCCACCTAGGGAGCTTAAGGCAGCGACAGGGTATAGCAACCCGGCATATGAGTCACCTACGCAGAGTAGTGACAAGGTCCCACAGATAAATACTGAGAAAGATGTCATCTCCAAGGTACCGAGGGACAAGGAGAGACGCGATAAGGAGAGAAGTGATCGAGCAAGTACATCTCTAGATATAGGAAGAGAAATAAAGAGATGGAAAGGAGAGAGAGACAAGACTGATGAGATAGCGCTTTTACAGAACGAATGGATGGGTGGTCAGATTTTACTTAAACTCAATGGTAAACGCATTGAGGATGTAAGACAACAGGAAGATCAAGACGAGCAAGACAGAAAAGATAAAGAAAGAGAGCAATGATTGAAAGACAAAGGAGTGAAAAGGAAGAATAGGCAAAGACAAGAGGAGTTATACCAAGAAGAGGAGTCAAGAAAACAAGAGAGAGCAGAAGAGCAAAGAAACCGTGATAACAGACAGAGAGCGATCGATGAGCAGGAAAGGTTAGAATGAAAAAGAATAGAAGCAGAGGAACAGAAATTAAAGGATAAGAGAAAACGGATACGAAAGGATGAGGAGATATGTAGGGCAAATGAGAGAAGAGATATGAAGAAAAAACTAGAAGACAGAGTGAGAGAGGACGCAAGGAAACAAAGAGAATTTGACAATGATATGGAACGTAAAAGAAGGCAGAGAGCACACAATCTCGATCGCCTGGAAAAAGAGATAAGAGATTCTGAGCCAGAAGTAGCATGGGAGGACATAGAGGAATTCTTTCCAGAATGCAAGTCATTACCAGGCCCATTTAGAGTAAATCTAGAAGAAGAGTCTGACTCTAGTAGCATTGGGGAAGTGATAGACAAAGTATATTATCACATGAAAACTCAGAAAAAGTAAAAGGGGAAAGGAAAAGATTATCGACTCGAGAGCACTCCGTTGTATGACACAGAGGGAGCCTCATGTAGTACGAGGCAAAAGGAGCTGTCTCTAGACAGACTAACTCTAAATAGAGATGATGAGTAGAAAAGTTGCACGAGTTGGGCACAGGAAATGTCGGACGAAGACAGAGACACCATCAATGGGGAAGAAAGAGGGAACGTATGCAGTCCTGAGGCATGTTTTTCAATGGAGAAAGAAGTCAGATGGTCAGGTGTAAGACCACAGTATATACCATGGCCTCAGATGGACAAGGACAATTTAAGGTGTAAACTCCAGAGTTTAACTTCTGCTGCTGGGAAATGGATACATGAGTTCGAAAAAATTACAGGAGGAAGCATGTTGGCTATAGGTAACATTAAGGGTCTCCTGATCACCATACATGGTGAGAGAGCTGATAACGTGTGGACAAGGGCAGGGTACCCAGGTGTGAGTACAGTCAACACTGCTCATGATGGAGCACCATTCAATAATTTTAGGGCGGCAATCTAGAAAGCGAGTATTGTAACCAGATACTCGCGATATGGGAGCTATAATGACAAAAAGATGTTAGACAGAGATGATCCGCTTGTTTATAGTCAGAATTTCCAGGAGGCATGGTGCCTGGAGACACGCAAGGCTTGGGGAAAATCTATACCTGTGTTTTATCATATATTGTGCGATGGGCTGCCAGACCCTGTACAGAAGCAGCTCAAGAAGTTAGTAGGTATAGAAGCAGAACCGCGGTCGGAAATTCAGCTGACCATTGCACATTTTTGCAGACTCTTGCAGGAAAATAATCGCAAAAAAGGCGATGCCCGAAAAAGCGAAGAGGCAAAATGAGTGCAGAAACAATTGTTAAGTATGCCATTGAAGGGGCGATGTTGACCAGTGTAGATGGATCGAATTCACAGCAGATTTCAAATATGCCACAGGTGAATAACCAAAGGCAGTTTGATCAGAATAATAATGGGTTTACTCTGCGCGGAAGGGGTGGATTTCGAGGAAGAGGTATTCAGAATAATCAAGGAAATTGGCAGAACAATCACGGAAACTTTCAGAACAATCAAGGTGGGTTTCAACATATGCAGAATGAGGGTCAAAACATGCAGGATGGGCAGATTAGGAGCCCTCCTATATGTTGGACATGCGGAATGACAGGGCATTTTGCTCGTATGTGTAGAAGTCAAGGGTTCATGCAAAACTATCCATTTTTAAGAGAGGGGACTTTAAACTCGCCTGTATATTCGCAGCAGTGTGGTGATGGGTTTGCTCAGAATCAAATGATGCAGCAGCAGCAGCAAGCTCTGAGGGTGCAGCAAGGCTTGCAGACTCAGCAGGTAGCAGTGGCTCAGCCACAAGGGCAGTCACAGCACGCGCCCACGCACATTCAGCAGAGCACAAGTACAGGATAATTAACGACTCCTAGAATAGGGAGTGTCACTTTTGATGGAGGGAATCCTTTTACAGGTAATGGAATTAGGCTGTACCCGAAATAGGACAGCTCACTGGGAGACTTGATGTGTTCAGTACTATCTGTGACGCCAAATCTTCACGAGGAACCGAGGATAGACATCAATATAGGAGGCACATTTTTTCAGTTTTTAGTAGACACGGGTGCAACGCGCTCATGTATACGAGAGGGAAAGTTTTTTATGTCTGGCACTGCCATGAACACTCAAGGTTTTTTTAGGAGCTACAAGCAGGGTTCCTTTCAATGAAGAATTACCAGTCTCTATAGGAGAATGCGACATGAAGGTGCCTTTGCTATATTCGAGGCAGACACCTGTCAATATATTGGGTCGAGATTTAATGACGAAACTGAATATGACAATCTCGTTCACTGATGAAGGCATAGTGTGTTCAACACCAGGAATGTATTATTTAAACGTGTGTGAAATTATTATGGCATTTGCAGGACAAGTAGCCATGAGAGCAATACCTTCAGAACCAAAGGTTTTTCATTATGGAGTAAGCATTTTATTGGTATATCTGCCAGGCCTAGTGGGCAGAGCAATGGGAATACCTGATGAATTCCTGTTTAGGCCAAAGATACCATGCGAGAAGTGGAAGGATACGTTTTTCCCTTAGAGGTGCAAGCAGCCATAATGCGAGGTGAAATGGCTGACGTCACTGATGATGATCTATTTGGCGATCATCCATCTGATGATGAAGTGATATTTGAGATGAGTATTACTTATTCGGTTGAAGCAACCAAACGAGAAGTGCCTCAGAAAATAATGAGAGCACAACAACGTCCTGAGTATTTTGATGAAGACATGGCGAAAGTGGCAGCTTCATTATGGACTAAAGGTCCCTATGACGTAGGCTTGTTGAAGGGGATCAGAGAAGTGAAGATTAAATTGAAACCAGGAGCAATTTTACCTCGAGCATGACAGTATCCCATGTCTCGAGAGGCAGATCAAGGTATTTTTAAGACGATTTCCGCCATGATGGATCAGGCCATCTTAGTAACATCAGAGTAACCATTTAATACGTCAATTTATCCTGTGAAAAAAGGAAAGGGATGTCTTGGAGACTTATTCAATATCTTAGGCCAATAAACCAAATTGTAGAGGCTGAGTTCCCTGTAGTTCCTAACCTGCCCACTATTCTATCTAATATACCTGTTGCAGCACGATATTTCACTGTGATTGATTTAAAAAAAAGTTTTTCTCAATCCCATTGCACAAAGACTTGCAGGATCTGACCTAATTTACATTCAGACAAACACGTCTGAAAAGGACTCATTTGCCTCTGGGGTATTGTGAGTCTCCATCGATTGTTAATAGAGTCCACCAGATGGACTTGAGCAATGTTGATTTGGAAAGCATCGTCCTGCAATATGTGGATGACATTTTCATTTGCAGCACTTCAGAGGAAGAGTGCAGACGCGATTCTGTTGAGCTGATGATTATACTTGCTGGCAAAGGATATAAAGTTGACAAAGAGAAGTTACAGTATTGTCAACAAGAAGCGTTGTACATTGGCCAATTGATTTCATATGAAGGAAAGAAGGTTACTCCTGAGAGGGCTGAGGCCATACTGAAAACTGCAAAACCACACACGATAAAGCACATGCAGAGATTTTTGGGACTATGTAATTAAGTCAGAGCATGGGTCTTTGACTACAGCTCATACATAAGGCCTTTATTGCAGGCTTAAAGGAGGCACATGCAACGCACGAAAAAATCGTGTGGACTGAGGAAATGGAAGAAGGGTTTGAAGAGCTAAAAAAAGCAATTTGCACAGCAGCAGTTTTAGGGATGCCCAATTATGCTGAGGAATTCTTTTTATTCTCACGTACAGATGACACTGTTATGACAGCAGTCCTTACTCAGAAAACCACATAGGGGTACAAGCCCCTGGCATATCACAGTGGGATTTTGCACCCAGTAATGAAGGGTCACTTTCCGTGCCAACAGTCTTTGTCTGCCGCCACGTTCGCCATAGAGAAAGCTGCAAGTACAGTGATGGGATGCTCCATGATGTTATTTGTTGAGCACAAACTTTTTGTCATTCTAGAAAAACCAAAAGGAACTTTGACTTCTCAAAGGGCTTCTGCTTACAAGGTAGACATATCAAATCCAGTGATTAAAATAGTTTGATGCAGAGAAGTGAATCCAGCCATGTTTGCAGCTGAACCACTGGCAGAGGATGAACATGCGCATGATTGTTCAAACTATGAAGAGTTTTATGATGAAATCTCTCGGATAAAAGAAAATGCCTTAACAGGTGGAGAAATTGTATTGTTGAAGGTTCTTCAATAATCGGTCAAAATGATCAGACATTGGTAAGTGCACGACTCCCATCTCACGATTCAGCACAGACTGCAGAGTTAGTGGTGCTGAATGTCGCGCTCAAGAATCATGCAGACCAGGAAGTAACCGTGTACACGACCCCTCCTAAGTGACGTCAACGGTGCATGCAGGATTAACAGGTTGGAAAAGGAGGGGCTACTTTCGACCCGATGGCATGCCAGTGCAGCATGCCCCCTTATTGGACAGACTTATTAAGGCACTGCAACTCCCAGTGGCCATCGCAGGTGTTAAATGCGCAGCTCACACTAAAAGGGCAGATTTTATCTCACAGGCAAACCAAGCAGCAGACAATGAAGTCAAACTTACCGCATGCTCAGAAAACGTGATGAATTTTCAAACACTTGATGTAAAAGAGTAAATGGTTGTGTTGATTAATGTGGTTGAAAAATATAGTGATCTGTCAAAAATGCAGCTTATGGAGGTTCAGGGGGAAGCACATCAGGATGAAAAAGATTTGTGGACACGAAGAGGGTGTTCTTTAAACCCCTCTGAAGCATTGTGGTGACTAGACTGCACTGGTAAATCGGTGATGCCTGTAGCCTTATTGGGGGTGGCACTAGAACAGTTACACTACCCTGCGCACACAACTAGGGAGAACCTTGCAGCAACTATTGCTGATGATTGGTTTGTACCAAACCTGTTAGAGCATGTTGCATTTTTTGATGACGAATTGTATAGTCTGCCAGAAGTTTACGGCTGGGCATACACTGCACACAGTTAGGGGAGTTATTCCGAGACCCACTGGCCCCTTTCAGCATTTTCATGTCGACTCAGTCGATATTATCCAAGTATGTGATGGCTATAGATACATGATTGTTGTAGTATGTCCCTTTTCAAGGTGGATTGAAGCAGGTCCCTGTACACACCCAGATTCCACTGTGCTGCTAAATTCTTAGTGCAGGAAGTGTTTCCCAGATGGGGAGTATGTGAAGTAATGAGGTCAGATGATGGCCCGCATTTTGTAAACCAGACATTTGAGCAGATCAGCTTGTTGCTTGGTATAAAGCACATGTTTTCCTCGGCTTATCATCCGCAAGGAAATGGGATCTGTGAGGGGCTCAATGGCCTGCTCAAGGAAAGGATAGCCAAGCTGAAGCTTACCTTGAAGAAAGGGTGGTTGCATTGCCTACCACTGGCACTATATGCTTTAAGGAACCAACCGGGTTCTGACCACCATCTCATGCCCCACGCGATAGTCACTGGGAGGTGAATGAGAACACCCGTAATGCCTCCATCCAGAGTTCGGAGTGATGCTCAGCCAACTGCAGATTTGTTAGGGATGGAATTGCGTGATTATTTGAACTGTATGACTTCCAGTATTTCTGTCATTTCAGGATAGTTGCAACGATAAGGGTGCAGGGCAGGACAGAACACAGATGCTTCAACAAGCGAATCTCAAGAATTTTGTGTTCCCCAATTATTCCCCAGAGATGCGGTTTTAATTCGAAACCACACAAGGAAGAAATGGGATGAACCCTGCTTCAACGGTCCGTTCATTGTGGAAGATGTCATGCCGTCTGCTGTCAAAGTGCAGGGCAGACGTGCTTGGACTTTCTTAGGCGATGTTAAGATCTTTGCTGGAAAAACCCCTCTGCCTGCACCCCTACTAGAAGCACGTTCAAGCATCGGGCAGGAACCGCAGCATGTGCCAACGAGATCTATGACGAGGAAGAAGGATGTAGAAGCTGTCAATTAAAGAAAGAGTTCCTTGGACTGTGGCTTGGTTCCGGACACTCTTTTAGCCATCCCTGAAAGGGTTAAGGGAAGCTGATTCGAACACTCTGTGCTGTCATTTCAGGGTGAAGGAAAAATGTTTGTTCTTGAGCCACAGAGGAGCTTGTTAAAAACTTTGGAACGAGGCATGCTTAAGCCTTGATAAGAAGAGAAATATGCCAGATTCTGATCGTAGTTTCGACAATTGGAAAGGAGTGCAGTATCCTGACTCATTCCACAATGAGTTCTTGTTCGGATTAGCCCATGGTGTTATCCAATGACAATGTTTAAAGGATCATATTTGAAGTTTTTCTCTATGTTCTGCACTCTTATCCGGCTATTGTGGGGAGAACGTCTAATATTCGTGTTTTCTTGTAAGATCCTAACAATGGTCCTATTGTAAGGACACTACTTGCAGCAATCATGGAGCAAGTTTTACAGCTACATGAGTACAGTGGGGATAGCACAAATGCCGCAACTGATGCTGCACACAGAAATGTCAGAAGGGTTTTTTTTCGTCTAATTGAAGAGTACCCGCATCTTGTTGGCAGACGGATGTGCTCACATTTCTAAGGGATCCTAGAAACATTGCACATATGAATGTGATCTTAGAAGGCATTATAATCCAAGTGAGCCTATAATCCGAGTGAACCCACAGGTCTGTGGTGTGAAACATTCCTTTGAGGGACAGCTCGAGAGGTTGCTGATAAAGACAGACTCTTGTTTCATGCTGAAACAAGTTCATCATGTCACCTGGCTTAAAGCAGATTGGAGGAGTGGACTGGGAGTTAGTGTATGTCATTGAACAGGTCTAGACAAACTGAGAGCAGTTTTCTTCTTGCTGGAGAGACATCCAAGTTTTTGTTTGGTCAAAAACTGGTTCTAGAGAGAGAGTGAGAGTTTGTTCTTATCATCCAGTAAGCAGACAGTGGATCGAGGACGAAATTGCCAAAGTGAAGACAACAGCTTCCAGAAGTAGTACATAATGCTGATGTATTAAAGATTACTTTTTCCTTCCTTAGGCAATAAAGATGGGTAGCATCAACAGTAATTTTGTAATGTCTGATGCAGAGAGGCATCCAAGTTGTCCACAAAATAGATGCTGTAAATCAACATACCTTTGCCTCATTTATGGTTGCATTTTCTTCACAATCATACTGCTTTCCCTCACAGTTTGCACATCATATTACTGTAATGTACATGGAGCTAAGACTCCAGTGAATCTTCCTGAGCAGGAGGAAGGAGCAATTGTGGCAACTACTAGGCACCCAAGACCCTATGTAGTTATTCCTGTTCCAAAGAAAGATGACAAATTAGCTGAGTCTGAGATAAGTGCCATTAGCAATTATTAATATGCAAGAAAGGTTGTAGAAATGTTGTTTGGACACAAAAAGCAGGCTTGGCAAAACAGGCAAGACAAGAGGTTGTTAGACAGTGTGCCTATACAGGTAATGCATGTAAACACACCTGGTTCTGTGATAAATGATCCAAAGATATTCCCTAGAAGGCAGACACACATGGAGATTTTGCCAAACATTTACATGCCTAAGTGGTCTGCTGAGCAGATAAGACGTTCTGAACTTTCTCCTACTCAAGGAGCACATATAGGTGTACCCCATCCACTGATAGAGGTGCCTATGATTGATCCAGAAAGAAGAAGCTATGTTGGTAGATTTCATGACATAATTACATGAGGAGAACGAGAACTAAAAGGAACACTCAAGAAGAAGATTTCGGACTGAATGATTACCTGGACAGTACAGCTCATTTGGGAAATAACATCTGGTATCAGCATATGAAAGAAATGGAAGAAGGACCTCGAATGAGGAATGCTTTGTGTGCGTACTCCTGCCATAGCCATACAGTATGGGGAAGTAAAAAATCTTCATAGCTATCGAAGTAGATGTCCAGACAGCTCATTGTCTTTCACATATAGCACTTTGCAAAACCAGAGGCCAGTTCATGGGTCGAGCTGCCTACCACAAATGGGCAACTGAATGGACAGATAGATCCAGATGAAGATGATTATGTGCAAGATACAAAGACAAGAAACAGAGCCCACACCAAGAATCATGTGATCAGATATGAGAAGCCTGAAGTAAAAGGAGCTAGAATCAGATGGGTTGTGAATAAGAAACTGGACTTTGCAGGGAAATCTGCAGAGGATACTCAGGGATGGAAGAACAGAGGAAAAATGCAGATCTGGGGATCTATGTTATCACCATATGGATGGGACGAAGGAGTGGTCATCTGCAGAGCCTGGGTGATCATTCGGTGTTATGAACCAGTCGTCGACATCGTGCAGAATGGCTGCAAGCCATTATGGCCAACACTTGCTAAGCTACTGACTTGGGTCGAAGACAGAGGAGGACCCTTGCAGATAGTACCTCTGGAAAGTTCAAAGTTGTGCTTCAGAAATAATGGCACAAGAAAAGTTGGAGAAAATAAGAATTGTGGTCGAATCTTTGATGTTCCGGGAATGATGCATGGTATAGCAGTGATCATGGATCATTATTGGGCATGTGGAGCCAGAGCTTATATCAGAGCTTAATAATATCCCGTCTTTGACAGCACTGGCGCTTTCCAATTTTTGGGATGTTGTGACTGCAGGTAAGCTGCTAACTGGGATTGTGTTCTGAGACTGGTCAGGACTATGAACAAACTTGAAAGAAATTTGAATTCCTAAGTTGCGCTTATATCTGAATAATACGATGATAGACTTTATTGTAAGCACAGCTTGATTATTTATTATATGAAGAAACAACATTTGTCAGCTTAAGTTGAAATGAAGTTGAAGTTGAGAAAGAAAATAACATTCTGTTAAATCCTCTAATAAGGTTATTTTGCCTTAAATTCAATGCTGCCAAGAATGCTGCTCTCCTGGAAATGGTACCTAAATTCAATGTCTATAGCACTTAGGCACAAGTAAGGTTTGAATAATTGGACCTCTTTGAAGTTAAAGTTGAAAAAGAAAAATTGGATTCAGTTAAATTCACTGATATTGTTGTATTGCCTTAGGTTCAGTATTGCCAAAGATGGTACTCTCCTGGAAAATAGTACCTTAAGTTCAATGTCTGTAACACGTATGTGCAAATAAAGTTTGAATGTCTGGACCTCGACACGTGTTACCCCACTTCTATGAGTCAAGCGGTTCCCCGGGAGGTGCAGTTCTAACATTCACATGATTAGTACAGTTCTCATTCAATCCAGTTTTGATATATTTCACATTAGGTTAATGTGTTGGAAACCTAAAAACCAAGACAAAACAATGTTGTAGGGCCAAAGTTACTAATTTCTTAATGGTAAAATGATTTGAGAGCAGTTATACTTACAATTAATAGCTTGGTGGCGATAAGGCTGATGATGTTTGAAAGCATTCATGGGTTTGACCTGCAATAAACCATGTATAATATATTTTACAATGGTTGTCTACCTTGGATAGTGGTAGCTATGTATTAAATCTAAGAATCTCCTGATTATAAACGTATGCCCGCATAGTGTGCGTACCTTATAAGATTTAGAATATAGAACTCGAAGCGTAATTCAGGATGGTGCGATTGCCATTGATGGAAGATAGAAAAGGCTGTTATTTACACTACGCAATGACGTCATCGTGTATAAGTGCGCGATGACATCACACATACTCTTTCAGATGCCATTTTGGAACAGACTAGTGTTCCCTGCGGTGAACAACTCTTGTTAGTAATTAATTGTAGGGTTTGCCAATTCACTATGAAATTATGGTTTACAATTTTGATGCCCCTAAAGCTTGGTTTGTCTTGGTAAGTTTTAAGCTGCATATGGAAAAATGATGGTTATATCAGTTTCTTAACCATAAAACGTGCCTGTGATGATCTAGAATGCTGAACTTCAGTCTCTATAGTAACTCCTATGAATTATGTATGGTGGCAATAGATCAAATACAGTAATGTAAAGAGAAGGTAGAGTGTACCGTCAGATTAAGAATAATCTAATGAAAAGAACATATAATAAATGCAGTATCTTTCATAAAAAATGATATAGTTCTTGGTCAGAGTTAAGGCCAGAATGGCACGTGTCCATAGTACAAATCCATTTAGCTTCCTGTTTTCGCAGGAGTAGTTGCAAATTGCCCCCTCGTGGTGGGAGGCTAATTTTTTTCATTCTAAACTCTCAATGCAGTTAAAAACAGAGCTTTTATAAGCAATATTCATCATCAATGACGTCTAACCCACATGAAAATTGATATTGAAACAGTCTTCCTTTTGTCAACTTCCTGAGTCAGCTCTATTATTGATGTATGAGTAAGGTCTGCACTCCCGTCCATCTCCAGGGTAATTGCTACTCATCAAAGGGGCTTGACTATCCAGTTCACTTGTAATCAATTTCAAAGTGCCTCATGTAAGTGCACATGCTTGTAATCACTGTCAATGTGCCTCACTAAGTGGTAATTTGTGTAATCAGTGTCAATGTTCCTCATGTAAGTGCACGTGCTTGTAATCACTCTCAATGTGCCTCACTGAGTGCTAGTGCTTTTAATCACTGTCAATGCGCCTCGTGCAGTGCTAATGCTTGTAATCACTGTCAATGTGCCTTGCTAAGTGCTAGTGCTTTTAATCACTGTCAATGTGCCTTGTGTAAGTGATAATCCGTGTAGTCCCTGTCAAGGTGCCTCATGCAAGTGCTACTGCTTGTAATCACTGTCAATGTGCCTTATTAAGTGCTAGTGCTTGTAATCACTGTCAATATGCCTCATCTAAGTGCTAATGCTTGTAATCACTGTCAAAGTGCCTCATGTAAGTGTGAATGCTTGTAATCACTTTCAATGTGCCTCACTAAGTGCTAGCACTTGTAATCACTGTCAATGTGCCTCTTGTAAGTGCTAGCGCTTGTAATCACTGTCAATGTGCCTCATGTAAGTGGTAATGTGTATAATGCCTCACTAAGTGCCAATGCTTGTAATCAGTGCCCATGCACCAGTGCTTCAGCAAAAGATCAAGAAATGAGGGTCCAGCAGACAGAAACTGTGCCCAGATGATGCCCGCCTCATCGTTTGTACTCACGTGGAACTTGGGACATTTTGATAATGAATTGATGCTTCTCAAGTCTGTTGACTCATCCGACAGCTGCCAAATGTGCTCTGACTTGCCCAGTCCAGGCCTCCTGAAAAGCAGCAGGGCCCACTGGTATAGCACGCCCCCCCCACCCCTCTCCCCCGCAGCGTGGGGGGGGGGCACTGCTGCAGCATGTCCTGTGGTACCTACATGCTTCAGAAAGATTCCTTTCTTTGTGAAATAAAGATGTCTTTCGCAAGGCAAATCGTTTATTAGAAGTAAGAGTGAAAGCGCTCCAACTTCTAAAAGGAATGATTTCATTTCTACATATCTATGTGATTCAGAGTGCGCGCTCTGACTGACTTCACAAATAAATGATTACATTTCTTCTGCAGCAGGAGCGCTTTCACTCCAACTTCAAAAAGAAATTAAATCATTCAAAAAGAAAGGATCCATTTGCTGCACCTGATGCTGCGGCCCCACTGCGCATGGCAGGAACCAGGATGTTCTCCCTGGTTCCTGTCTGCGCTGGAAGCTGGAGTGTGGGAGACGCTGCCGCAGTTGAGGCCTTCCGCTGGGAAGACGGATTCCAGTTTGGTGCAGTTAAAAAATGGAAGTCGGTGTGTGTGTGCGTACATGCTGTATTCTTGATGTATGCATGTGTGTTTGCAAATGTGTGGTATGCATTATGTAATGTGTGAGTGAGTGTATGATGAATGGGTGGAAGGGTGTGTGTGTCAATGTGCGAGTGAATGGCGTGTGAATGGGTGTGCCCATGTGTTTGTGCCGTGCTGGTGCTGAAGAGCGGAATTTGATGTGTGGTGGGTGAGGGGCAAAGTGTGCTACTACCTTTTTTATTGGGCATCGTTCCATGATAAAGCAAGCATGTTATGTGGCTAGACTGACATTTTGGTGGACCCATTCTAGCCTTTTTGTACTGTAGTATAACCTTTTCAATGGGCATTTAAAATAAAGCAAGCATGATAAGTGTTATTACCTGGCTAGACTGGCATGTGGGTGTAGTTAGTCTAGCCATGTCTTACTGTGACATGGATCTTTTAATGGGCATCTAAGGTAAAGCGAACCTGAATTGTTATTACGTGGCGCGACAGGGATATTTGGTGCAGCCAGTCTAGCTGCCATACCATAAATACAATAATAATAATAATAATAATAATAATAATAATAATAATAATAATAATGATAATAATAATAGATATTTCTTACTGTGGCACGGTATTTTATTCTGGGCATCTATGACAAAGTATACATGATAAGTGTTATTATGTTGCTAGAGTGTCATTTAGATGCAGCCAATTTAGACATGTTTTCCTATTGTGGCATGGCATTTTTAATAGCAAAGCCAGAAGGAGTATGTCCTTATGTGGGGACACTGCCATATATTGGCAGAGACAGTCTGGACATGTTGTCTTATAGTATCATTACTTGCATGATGCGCAAAGCAAACAGTATGTTCTTATATGAGAATACTGGCATATATTGGTGCCACCATCATGGCCATGTATGAGCACAGCAAGCGTGACATGTTTTTATACTGGAAAAAATTGTGGGTAAAGTGTTCATGAAAATGATTTGGGAAATGCTCCTATGTATTGTTGCTAGGTTGCATCTATTGTATTTTTGGATTAGAATTACACCAATTGCAAACTGGGTGGCTTTTTAATCATTATTTTCACAGAAAGTGTGTTTAATACACCATTTTCACCCATTATTAAAAATATTTTCTCAGAGGGAAGGGGGGAGAGGATTGGGGGAGAAACCTTTGGTTGTTTTGGGCTTCCTTGCTGTGCTCGGTTGCTCTGGTTTACTTGTGGGAAATGTTTATGCCCCTCCAATTAAAAAAAAATCCCTACCCACCACTGTATGATTGGCTGGTGGATGAATGGATGCGAATGTATGCATACATGCCTGGGGCCCAAGGAAGGGGCATTGGAGCATGGACGTTTCCTTACTTGTTTTACTGCTATTTTTTGGGAAAAGCCAATGAATGTTATTACTTCGATGAGGGTTTGGGGTGGAGGGTATGTAGCACAATGGGACAAGGACACTGGATAATTTATTTTCTGCACTATGCCTTTTGCCCACTAAGGGGCAGGACCAAAATGATGTGTGTTCTTACATGGGAAGGGAGGGAGGGAGCACTTGTGCAGTCAGCAACTACATGTTTTCTTACATGTTTTCTTACTGTGGCATTGCATGTTTTACTGGTGTTAAGGGCAAAGTCAACGTGATAAGTGTTCTTAAATGGGGGTGGCATTTGTGCAGCCAAACAAGGAAATGGTTCCTTACTGCAGAAGTGCATGTATTTTCTTCCTGTGGCAGGAGATTTTTTACTGACGTTAATGACAAGGCCAGCAAGAGAATGTCCGTGTATGGGAATACTGGAATAAACTGACAGAGCCAGCATGAACATGTTGTCTCATGGTATTAGTACTGTGCATAATATTGTGTGGTGCGGCCCATACTTTTGTTGCAGAGTTTGGGGGCGCCCTCTCATCATTGCTCACAGGGGGCCCCTACATTTTGTGTTCTGCCACTGACACGGCCAAAGGGCTGTGTACACTTCTGCCCCTGCCCCCTCTCGACAGCACTGTGGAAAGTGGCCCAACATGCAAAAGTTGCCCACGGGGTGAAGGGTGTGGGTGTTTGCGCCTGCTTTGGTGCCCCACCAGCCGTTCCTTGCTGTCCTTGCTGCTGCAGCTGTTAGGCCCCACCCCCTCCAGGATACGAATTGTTGCAGATCCCCACAAGGGTGAAGCCCGGGGGTGAGGGGGGGTCTGGGCGTGGGTGTTTGGACCTGCTTGGGTGTTTGCGTTCTGCTACCGCGGCACCCGAAGTACTGGAAGTCTCCCATGGCGGCTTGCCTGCTGATAGGAGCAGCTCTTTCCACAAGGGCTGGTCATCGGTGCTTGATCCTTGCACCCGCATGCCTTATGCCTGATGGACTCTCCAGCGGAATCTCCGGTATGGTGCTGGGGGAATTAGAGCAAGGACACATAGGAAACAGGTGAGAGCTACCGAACGCAAGCCCTGCCACTCTAGTATGCTGTGTTTCCTGCCCCGGCAGACCGCAGTGGGGACGGCCTTGCACTGT
Source organism: Ambystoma mexicanum (assembly GCF_040938575.1). Classification (NCBI taxonomy): domain Eukaryota; kingdom Metazoa; phylum Chordata; class Amphibia; order Caudata; family Ambystomatidae; genus Ambystoma; species Ambystoma mexicanum. The sequence continues at coordinate 209,766,567 of NC_090925.1, read as the reverse complement.
ATTATTTTCAAACTGATCCCAAACAGAACACTTAGTGAGTGCAGTGGTCATGCTAACCCTTGAGGTTCACGATTCTGTTGGCATGCCAGCGAACCATGAACCTATGCTTGTACCCACATCACAAAGGAAAATCCTATCAGTAAAGAGGAAAATTCCAGTGACAGATTCATTGACAACCGCACGTCCTATTGAGTTAATTCTATAAGACCTTGGAAAATGCCCACTCCCTCATTAGTGGAATGAATAAAGTTTTGGGCTCATCTGGTGCTCCCCTCAGCTTTGATCCGTGGGAGTGACCTGCAGATCAAGACATTACTGCTCTCAACATCCTGGAAAATGGCCGATGTGCATGTTTGCCCAATGAAGGCTTGGGAACTGTGGGAACTGCGCTGCTGTCAATGACTACGGTCGCTCCCCCAAGGATGATGGCAGGGGGGGGTCACTGGTTCTGATCCCCGGACATCTATCCCCACCAGCAGTACACATGTCTACGTTCCCTGCAGTCCCAGTTGTCTGGGCACCCAGACACCCCCGGTGGGAGAGTAGCTGTAATCTGCCCCCCTCCTGTAACTTAATAAACCCCAGCGAAGAGAGCACATCTCAGTCCAAGATGCCCGCCCCTGAGGATTTCACCCGTCCCATAAAAGCGACCAAGATAACTACCTGCCTGCAGGTGCTTCCCAGAGGGCTACCTGTAGGCGAAGACACCCCTGCAACTGAGGACAGAAGGGTGGCAGAAATGGAGTCACATGTTGCATTAGTAGGGGCATCTACTGATCACATACCAGACACAGGTCTGGTAGGCTGTTCCCTCCCCCATGAGCAAGTGGTTATCCTTACAACAAATCACTCTGATTGGGGAGGGGAGGGGGGGCAGCGCACAGTGCTTGCCAGTGTAGCAATGTGCTGGCTGAAATGTCGATTCCAAACAAATAAGTTAACCATCTGATTGAATTGATGTGCAGGGGTAGGGGCGTGTGTTAGGAGAGGCAAGTGATTGGCCAGGGACACCAGGGAAGGGACCCAGTCAAAATAAAGGATGCTGGTTCATCTGTGCCTGAAAAAGTCCAAAAATGATTAGGGTCACCCAGGGGGGCAGTGGTCCGATGAATGATCTTGAGTCAAGCATCCTTCCCATAATCATCCCAGCAGGTATCGAGGAACCGGCCAAGACAGAGTCAAATACTATGCATACCTATTGCTCTGTTCCCCTCGCCCGTTGATGCACCTCCTGGGCCCCAAGGTAGTAAGGGTACCCGGGGTAACAACTGTATCAGGAAGGGCCACAATTAGGTTGGGTCGTGACCCCCCGCATGTCATCTGCCAATAGCAGAAGGCCGCAGCATCACTCTACCCCCATAAGGTCCACTAGCTGGCCACGAGCCTCCACGCGCCCCGCGACGCTCGCCTACGTAAGTGCATCACTGGATTCGGGCAGCGAGGGCCAGTCTATTCATCCCAAGGGAGCCAATCACAGGATTCAGCAGGATCCATGGGCAGGAAACTAACGTACTGCGGTCATGGTCTGGAAGAGGCTCTATTGAACTTCAATAAGAGATGCCAACCCCCGTTAAACTCTCTACTAGAATTTAGCCACCAGGCCTGTGGAAATACGTTACAATGGACTGCGCTGCCGGGTGAAAATGTTGTCCCGTTGGGGAACAGGCCTTTAAGTGAAGCTCTCAGCCCATAACTTGATTGATTGATAGGTTATTTTTAATGCGCCTATACATAAGTGTTTCAAGGCGCAACTTCAAGGTTTACTACCTATTAGTTACTATTGTGTCTTATTTCAAGATGTTTTGGGATGAACACTAATTTTTGTTAAAGCTGTTTTATATTGTGATTAAGTATCTGGGGAAATGACCTGTGGTGTTTACTTATATATTTCATGTCTTGTCTGTAAACTTGAATGACTTTGTACTGAAATAAAGTTAACGAAGAAGAAAAGCTGCCCCAGAAACTCTCTTCTCTGCTTCAGAGCGGTGACATTTAGGAACTCGAAGGCTGCCCAAGTACCGGCTCCCGGGGTGCCGCTCTCATCATGAGACGCATGCATTGCACATAGGCCGTCGTGTGATCCGCAGCACCCCGCGTGCAGCTCCTTGCTGCGTGCTGCGGCCAGAGCAGCTCTTCTCGCGGAAGAGGGACTGCCGGACGGGCTCGCCCAGCAATGACCTGCCAAGTTCCAGGGTGAGGAGATGGCCTGAGGAGAAGAAACAGCAACGCCATTACCAGCGCCGACGCAGGAAACAGCAAGTGCTTATTGTAAGAGTCGAAATCAGAAGCGGCAAGACCATGTCTTACAGTCTTATGAGGAAATAAATAATACTGGCGGCACCCGGCAGATTGTGTGCTCGTGTCTCTTTCTCTCTCTCTCTCTCTCTCTCCCCCTCCATCTCTCTCTCTCTCCATCTCTCTCTGTACTTATCTCGTTCTCTCTCTCTTTCTCTATCTCTTTCTCTCTCTTTCTCTCTCCTTATCTCGTTCTCTCTCTCTTTATCTGCCTTCTCTTTCTCTCTTTATCCCTCCCGATCTCGGTGTCTCTATCTCTCTCGCTCTCTCTCTCTCTCTCTCCCTCTCTCTCGCTCTGTACTTATCTCGTTCTCTCTCTCTCTCTCTCTCTCCTTATCTCGTTCTCTCTCTCTTCCTCTATCTCTTTCTCTCTCTCTCTTTCTCTCTCCTTATCTCGTCCTCTCTCTCTTTCTCTGTCTCTGTCTCTCTCTCTTTCTCTCTCTCTCTCTGTACTTATCTCGTTCTCTCTCTCTTTCTCTATCTCTTTCTCTCTCTCTCTCCTTATCTCGTTCTCTCTCTCTTTATCTGCCTTCTCCTTCTCTCTTTATCCCTCCCGATCTTGGTGTCTCTCTCTCGTTCTCGCTCTCTCCACTCTCTTCATCTCGCCCTGTGTGCGTGTCTCTCTCCGGACAAGAGATTACAACTCACATTGTCAAATTGTCACGATTTTAGGTGTGCTCTCTCTGTACTCTCTGTCACTGTGATCCGGCACTCTCCCTCTCCCTCTCCTCCTTAGTGTAGTCTTGCATGGCCTGCTCTTTCTGCCTCTCTGTGCCTGCGCAGTCTAGTTCTTATGCACTCTGTCAGTATAGTCCGGTGTTCCCTCTCCCTATTCCCTTCCCCCTCTCAGTATCTCTATCTCGTCCTTTCCCACTCTCTCACGCTATCTCTCCCTCTCGCTATTTCTCCTGCTATGTGTATCTCACTTGTTTCCTTCTCTCCCCTTCTCTCTCGATGTCCCTCCATCTCAACTTCTCTCTTTTTCCCTACTCTCCCTCTCTCGCATTCTCCCCCTCTGTCTGCCTATGGCTACCTCCCTCGACTCCTTCCTTGCTCTCTCTCTCTGTCTCTTTCTCTCCGTGCATTGAGAGCTTCACTGAGATCCCTCGTACTTGCACTCTCCACTTGTATATCTCTCCCTCTATCACTCCCTAGGTGTCTAACTGCCTCTGTCTCCCCCGTTCCTTCTCACTCTCTCTCTTTACACTCTCACTCACCCTCTCTTTCTCACTCCCTCTCACTGTCTTGCCTTATCTCTTGCTATTCCTTTGGCTGTGCTTTACTGTGAGGGTCTCGCTGATCTCCCCCATCAGCCTGGAGGGGCTATGGCACGGCTTTAAGTTGGCCGGGGCCCGCCGGAGCTGGGCCCCGGCAGGTTCCGAAATTTCGTTTTGAGGCGGGGCCCTGCCGGGACCCACTAATCTCCCCTGGCAGCCCCGGCCACTGCACGAAAAGGCATTTTTTTCTACAGCCTGAAGCTCTCGCTCGTGTGCGAGAGCTTCAGGCTTCAGAAAAAAAATGCCTTTCAGCCATAATGGTGGCGCCGCTCCTGCGAGGCATCACTTTCACCAAGTGATGCACGTGGGCCGGCGCCACCATTATGGAGAAAACGCAGAGGCCTTGCTTTCTAAATACTGAAGCTCCCACGGATTCGCAGGAGTTTCAGTCTTTAGGAAAAAGGACTCTGCTTCCAGTGGCCTCACCCTTTCAGCCTCAATGGTGACGCTGCCCCTCCCCAGATGGCTAGGGGCAGCGCCACCATTAAGGCTGAATAGGCGAGGCGCTGTCCCCTGCCAGGCAAGCCTATACAAAATAAATGTAGAGATCAGCACCCTCTCCGCCATAGGGGAGAGGGTGCTAATCTCTACAAAAGGCTGCGTGGCAGGGGTGCCAGTAGCCCATTGAGCCGGGGCTCGTCAAGGGGCCGTGGCCTAACGGGCCATCAAGACCCCCGTTGTTAGGCCACGCCCCCTCGATGAGCCCCGTCTCGATATGTAGTGCCACTTAAGGCACTGGGCTATGGGGTGCAAGGGAAAGAGGGGCTTACCAGGGGAATGAGGCGCAAGGGAAAGAGGGGCTTACCAGGGGGAATGGGGCTGTAGCTCTCTGGTTTGTAGCGTGGGGCAGAGGTAAGGAGTCTCTGTGACTTTTGTAAAGTAGGAGGTCAGAGGAGGAGCCCGGGCTGTATATGTAGGGCAGTGGTCTTCAAACTTTTTTGACCTGGTGTTACGCTCACCTGATATCCCCAGGGGGGCGTCTGGAAGGTTCTGAGATCTGGAACCCTGGCTGCGTAGTTGCCCAGTGCTGAATAATTAATCTTAGTTATTTGTAGGGTGAGCTATCCGTCCTGCGTTTCTTGTGCAGGGGCGCTTGACGTTTATTGGCGAGCTGCCCGAGTTGCTTCACTGGTGTAGTACGCCTTTCTTGGGCCCAGGCCTGCTGTGACCCCGAATCTGCTGGTAGGCAGGTACGTTTGTTAATTGTAAGTCTTTGTTCTGTTTATGGTGGCAATTCGTTAATGTCTTTATCTCCTTCTTTTCAGGTGCAAAGGTCTTGATGCTGGCGTGCCGGATGGAGAGGCACGTTTCTAGTTAAGAGAAAGCGCGAAGCGCAGCGCCTTAATTACGTTTTTAAAGCTAACCTGTGTTTTCTTCTTCTTCTCCTCACATGCCGCTGTGGTGCTGCTAGTGGATGAAAGCGCGATGAAAAACAGGCCACCGGAATCCGTTAAGGTAAGTACAGCGCTGTGCGGTTGTTTAATATTGAAAGCGAACCTGAATATGTCTCTTTTCCTTTGCAGATGTTGCTGTGGTGCTCCGGATGGAAGCGTGGCATAGCGCGATGGAATTCTGGTAAGACTTATGGACTTCAATGTTTTTGAAGTGCGCGTTCTAATATTGTTTTTCCCTTTCTCGTTATTGCAGGTCGCAATGTTCGAACAGCAGCTGTGGTAGCGGTTCGCCGGAAGTCCTTAAGCTAGTACTCACAGGTGAGTAATGTTTCTTCTTCTCTCGGTTTCCACAGATTGCAGCTTAGTTGAGGTGCTGAGTGATGGATGGTGTTTTCTCAGGTAAGACAGAATAATCTTGTTCTTGTTCTTGCAGGATTACAGGAAGATGCTGAAGACCAGGAGCTGGACATGGCGAGCGTCACGCTGCTGGTTGCATAATAACACGAAGGGTGTGGTTTATATAGCCCAGGTAAAGCAGTACCAGGGAAAGTAGTTCCAGGCCTGCCACACCCAAAACACTAGACAGCATGGTTTGGTTCTTTGAATTAGACTGTGTGGGTGCTTCCATGTTGGATTTAAAGGCCCATGTACATAAACGGGACCTAGTTTGAACAGCCCTTCCTTCCTACATATGAGCCTGGTGCCACAGGCGCCAGGACTGGCTCCTGGAGCCCTTTAGAAGTGGATTTAAGGCCCTCAGGGTTCTGGTGGGAGCCCGCTTGTGACACAACATGTGCCCCAACAACAACAAAAAAGAGACTATGGGCTTATTTTAAAGACACAGAGGTTCTGCCCTTCAGCAAACAAAAAAGTAAAAACCTAAGAACCAATGTGTCACTTCTCCTTCAATCCTTCTCTCTTGAGTTCACCCTCTTTTCTCTTTCAAAAAAGAGAGATCATCCAGACCATGGACCAAATAGGTACTGGGTAACTCATATGTAATTTTTAAAATATTTTTATTTTATATATATTTTGTCAGTAAATAATACATTCAGCATATATATATGTAAATCTCTAAAACACAATTATGTACAACCTGATGTGGTTAAAATCATTTATAGTATCATGTAAACAAACGTACAACACAAACATATATTTTTTTGACTGTACCTTAAGTCAGTATTTTAAAGTGGTTGATGCACCTCCAGTGGTCAACTGACCACTAGGGGTAAAACAACCTTACAGTACAAAAAGTGCAAAAAGTGCAAAGTGCTAAAGGTGCAAAATCACAACAATAGTATCTCAATTTAACCAAAACAATTGTAGTGCAAACCCTATGATGGTTTTGTGAATATAAAGGACCTCTTTTCTTTAAACTAGGGACCCTTTGAACCCTTGCATTGGGATATAATATCTAACTCCTTTCTACTGAAAGGTACCTCATAATAAATAGCTTAGTTCTTATAACACTGGTAATAAATCACAGTGTTCCATGCCCAACATATTTCATCCTATGGGAGCAGCTTTCTGCTCTGATTATGGAACTTCTTCAGGGGAACCAACATGATCCCACTACAAACTTAAAAATACTAGAATTATATCATTTAAGTCCTGATTGGTATTAGTGTTGTCCAGACCAAGTCTATACCAAACATTTGTGACTCCTTTAACCCCTGTTTTCATATAGAATTCTTGGGTCGGTTTCCATGGAATCCTTGAAAGAGAGTATTTCATGCATGCACTGGTTAGTTTATTTATTCTGCGCATGGGAATTTACCAGGTGTCCTTTCACTGGACTACACCCTTGTGTCCTACAAATGTAGACATCCGCTGTGGGTTAAGCCTTCTCCCTCTGTATGTACATTAGTTACATCTAGGTGCCGATCTCGCTCGTTACTTCGCTTTACCCAAGTAGGTGCCTCTGTTTTGCTCGAGTATTAAATCTCTTAGTCAACTCTAAACAAGCCGCACTGCCGGGGTCATCTGTCTGCCTCTCTGCCTCAGGTCTCGGTGGTGGTCATGACACCTGGGCCACTCCCAAGCAAAATTTGGGCAGGCCGGGACCCCCCAAAAATAACAAATGGACAGTAAGTCCAAATGGGTGCCGTTGCTGCACCCTGCTCCCAGTGTAGTCCCTGGGCTCCCCACCTGCTGCCATCACAGTCACTGGGCTCCCTCATCCCACTCCTAGCCCTTTCCCTGGGCTCTCCCACCCTACCAATGCCACCCTACCACAGACCTTGGCTTCTCCCTATCCTACTCCCACCACTATCCCATGGCTCCCCCCACCCTGCTCCCAGCACAGTCCTAGGGCCAGCTGGGCTTGGTGATTTTTTTAAGTTTAGAGGGGCATAAATATTTCTTTCAGATATGCCATTGTGACTGATTATAGTGAGGGAGCCCGAACCAATCAAGTGGGGCTTAGGTGGAGGGGTTTCTCCCCAGGGAAATGTTTATGTTTATAAAAAAAATGGGTTGAAATGCTGCCTTTTAGAGCAGACTTATTTTTAATTAACCCTGTTCACCACTCTTACCCCCATCCATAAACGCTAAAGCTTATTAACAGGTCTTTCTAGTACAAGACTTTCTATTCATTGCATGCTGTGGGCCAGATTTCTTTTTAGTCTAGAATCTAGACTGTCTAGATTCTAGATTGAAAACAATTGCATTGAAAAAAAATATTTAAACAAAAATAATGTAAATTCAAACTGTGGGTGTGGTACCCCCTGGACATGAGGCCGCAGCCCCCGATGGGGAACGCCCCACAGTTTGAATACCACTGTTCTAGAGCAAGACTTTCTATTCATTGCATGCTGAGGACCAGATTTTTTTTTTAGTCTAGAATCTAAACGAGTGTCTAGATTCTAGATTGAAAACAATTGCATTGAAAAAAAATATTTAAACAAAAAAAAAGTTAATTCAAACTGTGGGTGTGGGACCCCCTGGACATGAGGACGCGGCCCCCCAGTGGGTCGCGCCGCCCAGTTTGAATGCCACTGATGTAGGGTGACCTGATTTTCGAAATCAAAAACAAGGAGAAGCAAACAACATAAATGTAGGGCTAAAATTTGATTGTGGCTGGCAACACAAAAGAAGGACTGCACTTCATCAGCGTGGCAGGTGAGGTCAAACGGGATGTTCTCTAGTTGTAATGTCTAACTTTGGCGGCGATCCCTTAGCTTGGAATGCAAATCAAGGTCATTTGAATTTCTAAAACTATTTGCACAGGTAGAAGGCATAAATAATTAATACAGAAAACTACTGAACTTATAGTCCACGGCTGATTCCTACAGCTCCTTAATTATTTTGAAATATCACATACTTTGTAAATAACTGTCAATAATCACTTAAATATATTCACATCATATGTAACTAACTCCATTGGTATATATAGATAGAAACAAGATCATATTTTATTGTTAGAAAAAATAAACATACAAATAAACACTTCATAAATATCATACATTTTGTTAAAAAAATCTAACAAAGAAAATCCTACAAATAGCATATCTTCTATACAAAGAATTTCTTGAAATGGCCTCAGCCAATCTTAATGCAACTAATTGTAAAATGTTTCAATCAGACATGAAGGAATGTAAACATCAGACTACACAGCATCCCTCAGCATTTGGGTATCAATGTACAGGCAACCACATAACCTGGACCCTTGTCCATAGATATACCAACTTATTGCCCTTTCCATTCGCTACCCCGACCTCGCCCTTTTGCGGAAACAGGGCAGATGGAGACATTTGTTCTTTTGTTGGCATAAAAGGCTGCAGGTTTATTATCACAACGTTACTAAACACTACATGTTTGTCATCACTGCAAAAACCAAACTTTGTACAATTGTTCTCCAGGTGCGGCGACCAACCGACTGCTTAATTTCAAAACATTGCTTCCCCCGTTTGCCAACCAAGTCCACTCTAGGCCAAAGCTCCCCCAACCACTATTGTCTGTGCCCTGCCTGCCTTTGCAGGTGATCCTGGGCTGGAGGAGTGCCGTTCTTGCCTGGGGAAGTCAAGCCCTCTTCGAAAACCTCCAGCACCCTTGCCGTTAGGCCTCAGAGGAGTGCTGATCGCAAGAGGAGCGAAAACATCTCCTGCCTTTCCATGGCTCATTTGTAGTACCTATAGTGTCACTGGTTGCTAAAACACTGCCACACCACTGATGTGTCCACGCCCATCCCTGGCTCCCCCCATTTTCGCTCATAATTCCAGCAGCTTTGTGAACAAGTTCCAGAAAAACAAATCCATGCCCGCCATAAACAGATGCACCCCGTCCTTCTCGTAATGCTCCAGCGACTTTAGATTGATCAAACCGTGCCTGACCTGGGTGAAACCTCTGCCCCTGTGGAACTTGGCTATTGCACCATTTAACTTCCTCCTTGATTTTTCCACAGCCGAATGACATTCGGCACCTCTCCACTTCTGCCTTGGTATAACCTCAGACCAGACGATCTCAGTGTCTCCCAACCGATAGGCCAGTTTCTACAGGGTGTCCATCATTTCCCTCATTAGCAAACCTCGGCCCAGGCTTGTAAGATTGTTTCCCCCCAGATTAATTATTAGCACGTCAGGCCTGGGCCGCCTATTCAACAGCCTTTGCACATGCCCTTCTGCAAAAAACAAAATGTGTACAATTGTTCTCCAGGTGCGTCCCTCATTTTCCAACCAAGTCCACTCTAGGCCAAAGCTCCCCCCAACTGCTATTGTCTCTGTCCCACCTGCGTCCCGTCCTGCCTGCCCTTGCCGCTAGGCCTCAGAGGAGCGCTGATTGCGAGAGGAGCAAAAATACCTCCCGCTTTCCCATGGCTCGTTTGTAGTACCTGCAGTGTCACTGGTCGCTAAAACACTGCCCCACCGTTCTGCGACTGCAATGGTGAAGACTCACCGCTTTCTCTTGCTGTAGCATTCCCTATCTAGGGTGGGTGGGAGGAAAAACTGCTCCGGGACTCCTTCCTCCAGCATCGTAGCAGAAAAGATTCTGTTCTGTGCTGGCTGAGCCCTTCTTATGCCCCTTGGCTCGTCCCTTTCCTCGGTTGCTTTTTCGCAGGCTTTCCTCCTCGTTTGGCGGACGTCCCACCCCCATTCCTTTTTCCGGGTCTGCCTCTCTGTTTTCGAGGGCTTTAGCCCACCGCCTCTCCCTTATCCTGGGGGGAGGAAGGAGGACGCTGCTAGGTAATCTGGGCGCTTCGTTGAGATTTCCCCCGTCGCCACCTCCATTAAGCCCGATATGTGCGTGTTTCTGTCCTTCCAGTCACGCCCAACGCCTTGGACTTTCATCAGGGTGTGCATCTAAAATGCATTACTCAATAGAAGCTGCAAACATTCTCTTATTACTGACTTCTTATAATAGTGTAACTTCAAAGTTCTTCTAGAAGCTGGAGGAATAATAGAAAGGGACCCAACATCTTTTCCTATATACTTACAATTAACAATAACGTGTTATATTTGATCAACTAGAAGGTAAATTCCCTTTATACCTGGTTTACTTCCCAATCATTCATTAATTCAGCTAATTCAGAAATACCCTTCTTACCGAGTTCTTTTTTTCCCCAATGCTGTGGAAAAACCAAAAATATGGTCGTTTACCGGGTGCCAAACATTTTTCCTATCAGACAAATAACTCTCTCTTTCACCTGTTACTGAGCGGAGACCTGACATGAATTGTCCATATTACAAGCCCTTTCTGTCTGCCTTACAATGGTGAAGCACAACTCTCCACTATGTTTTCATATTCTTTATCACCTCCACCTTGCGTTAAGAAACACAGACACCCAAGGGTGTCAGAACTGCGTAGCAGCCAGAGCTTATCAGTTAATTTGCACTCTGACTAGACTGGCCAATGTGTGCGCTCTCGCCGTGGAGCACCACGGACCCGCTTCCGCAGTTACTTTGGGGAACTGATTCTTACTAGCGTTCTCCAGGGCACGCCTGACGCGGCCTCTGTAAACACGTGATTTACGCTCAAAAAAAGAACTACAAACTTCTTGGGATTTGTAGTTTGTTCCAACTCTATGCTGCTCCGCTAAAATTCCTTTATTTGTGAACACCCCACTTGCATCACACGCTGTCCGGGCCGTTAGAGAATTATGGTGTTTAGAAGAGATGGGGTTGAGAGGAGAAGCTGTGCACATGGCCCGTCACAAGTCCAACGTAGAGACACCCTTGGAGAATAAGACATAAATGGTATCAGATGGGATTATCACATGGATTCCATCATAGACTACCTCTGGGCCAATCATAATGAGCAGAATGCAGTCTGTAATCCCTGCTACAGACCGTATCCAGAACATCCTGGGGGTCGTTCTCAGTTCGAATGTAATTTGAACAGAGCAGACCACTTTTGTTTCCACGGTGTCCTCTGTGCTACCTCTAACCTTTCCTCCTCCTAGTGGAAATGTTGACAGGAAAACATCGGTCAAATCCCCTCAGCTCTTCACTTTTCCACCACCTTGGGGTGCGCGGGCGGGGGGAGAGTCCATGCCGCCCACCATTAACGATGGCGAGAGCTATTTACAATGGATTCCTGTGGACTCCGAGTGATCATTTCAGGAGGATTCAACAGGAATCCATAGCTTTCCCAACAGCAAGAAAAGCCAGTCACATTTGTCCGGGAGAAGCAGGAAATGGAGACGGACGTGATATGATCTGCCTGACAAAGGCACGAATATCAGGAGGGTCACTAGAGCAGTGGAAACAATGCTTTTCGCCATCTTTTCCGATCTGATTTACCTCGAAAATTAACGCATCAACATCCTTCACTTGTCATTTTAGTTAAACACCTCCATCTGCTAATAGCTTTATAGACATTGGGAGGGGTCGTGACTGCTTGGGATGGAGACACTTTCCCAACGTATAGCCTTTGGCTTTACCTCATACAATAACTTATGGGGTGGTCATTATCCTGCCACCATGACCCCTTCCTCAGTCCATCGCACTTAATTAGAGGCTTTCACAGGTTATTAATGTGAGGCATAGGGGGCAAATCGGGATCCGAAATGAAGTCCTAAAACTAAGCAGATGATGGAAAGGAGAAAGTTGCTCACTGAAGAGAAGGTGTAATTAGAGGGGAATGTGGACAGACGGAGGCCAGGTCGGAACATAATAAAAACTTGTCTTCATGGTATTCACCTTTAAGAAATTAGATGTTTAGGTATCAAAACCTTGATCCCCTGAAGGTAGTCCTTAAGGATGTGGATATCCTTCTGAGACGACGCTGAGACCAACAGCTGAGATAGAGACCAAGGGAGCTAAACTGCAGAGCTGCTTCACGCCTCTGTTGCTTGATCGATTTTGTGTTAATTTGCCCGCCATGCCCGCCCCAGCTTTGGTCGCCGTGTTATTGTACGCGTTCCTGATGTTGTTCATTGGCTCGTTCGTCTTTAATGATCTCATTTTCCTCCATAGGACGTTTCTATTGATCAGATCGAAGACCTGAGAGAAGCCAATTCAGGCTTCGGTGAGCAGTGATTTCTTCCCCAGGCAGCATTTGGAAACGACTGATGGCATGGAAGATGGATGCTGGGTCTGTTGTCAATAGGCCCTGTATGAAGCCACTCGGATGGGGTTCAGAATCTTATTGCTCTTAGTATCAAGGAGTTTGACTGGTTTGTATAGCAATGGATCTCTTTTTGGCTGCTTTTGATCATTCCGATAAGTGTGCTATTTGTTTGCAAAAGAAGAGAATTGGATCCTACCACAAAGTCCGGGATGCTCCCATTGAGCAATAAGAGTGCCCTAGCGTGCCGTTACTCTGAGAACGGGAACATTGCAGACTGCGGTAAATTGCATGCCCAGGCCTTTTCCTTCCTTCGCGATCTTATCGGTCTCCTTATATACTTCACCAGCATCTATCTACAGAACAATCTCTTTTTTAACTGCAAGTCAAGCTAATTATTGTGAACAGATTTGCAGCTGGACTTTCTTTCAATCCCTGTGTGTATGTGCATGGGGGGAGGCCGGTGTATGGAATAGGGAGAAAATTGATTTTCCCCAAATAACTGGACCTTGCACAAACATAAGGGTGCCATCCTGGACGGGGTGCCGGCCACGGCATGCCAACTTCTGCCTGCAGAGGCAGGCTGCAGCAATCTATGCAGTTACAGTGTTTGATTCATCCAAGAAAGTATGTCTCAAAGGAGCCAATTGCATCTTAAGGCAAAGGCCATCATTCCAAGAATGGCAGTTATGGCAAAAACAGATGATCTTTCAAATGTGTGTCATTCTGGTCACCCGTCAGAGTAGGGGTGTGGCTGTGTTTATGCCATGCTGTATTTAGTTGTGTAATGTGATGTATATACTTGCCACACGCCAGAAGAAATTGTTTCGCTTCAGGGAACTCACACGTGAAGACAGAACAAGGGCAAAAGGACGGGGGATGAGGAAAAAGCAGTGGAGTAACTTTGCTGAAAATGTTGGGGGGACATGGCACCTAAATGAAAGGGGCCCCAACCAAATGGGTGAGACAAAATGGTGTGCCACAAAAGTTGGGGGGAAAAACACCTTTGCCCCCCCCTAAAATGATGCCAATGGGAAAACAGGAATATAATTTGCCATTCTCAACGATTTGTCCATCGTGTTCCTGGGGGATCACTTTAGTGCCCACTATGAACTAGTGCACGCTCACATTCTGGTACAAAATAGGTTTCACGGTCAATAGAAATCCTGCGCTCTACCTTCGTAAAGGCATCGGGACCACCAGGGGAGTTGCTAGGTCTGGAAAAGACCCGGGGCTAAGCTGATGTCGGAACTGTTGGGATTGGGGGCTAGCTAGTCTTTTGGCTGTAGCTCCTGAGATTCTATCCGGGGCTACAACCAAAAGATCAGGGGATATAGCCCCCTTAGCCCCCCCCTAGCAACGCCCCTGGGGACCACAGAATGCACAGCCCTATCGACCGCCAAATACGCAGGAAGAGTCACAGCCAACCCCACCAAGAGGTCTAACGAGAGAAGGATACACACAGGCGTGGGTTGGTCCCCGCCCACAGAGACCATGCTACCGGTGTGGCCAAATCGTCCCACACTTGGGCCATGCCCAGCGATAAGTCAACGATGTGCAAGATGCGGCCGAGAAGGGCACTTTCACACAGTCTGTCGAGAAGGAAGATCATTCCCAACTGGGCAAGAACCGCAGCTGGTGCCCACAACCCAAATCAAACACACAGGCAACACAGTGAAAATAGCCTCTGTTTTACAACCAACAGCCGAGAAGGATGATCAGAGCCATGAACTAGGGTTGCAAGCGCAGTGTTGCAGAGCGCATCAACACAATGCGCATAGGGGGTTCATCCGGAGAATTGAGGACTATACGTGCTGGTTTAATGCCTAATATAAACATCATTAAAAAGAAAGAAATAGTTGCCACATGTGTCACAACTTGTCATCAGACTAGACACGAAGTGAAATCTTAACAATGTCAAGCTACCTATCTATATTTATGTGCATTTCTAGGAACATGTGTCTAACTAGAAAGAAATAACGTGTCGCTTCCAGTTTGTTATAGCACATGTAATAACTCTGTCAACACTGGAAGAACTTTTTCTGCCAATAGGGTTCATTGGGGTGTTACTTTGGGGCCTGCACAAAGACGCCTCTCTTTCCTAGAGGTTAGTTTGCAACGCATGGTGGTACTGAGTCAGCCTTTGAACGCAGCTCCTTCGAGGGACTCACATGCAGCTTTTCCCACGCCTTTTCTTTCAATTCTTTTTTCTGCATTGTTTGATTAATATTTGGTATAGGTTTTAGGGTGCCTTTGGAGGGTGTGGAATAAGCCTCTGCTCTCCGGACACCTCTCAATTCGGTATTTGGAGCTTTGGGGAACAGATGACGTTCTCGTCTTGTGTTGTGACTTCCAATAAGAAGTCCTTCCATGAGTCCACCTGCCTTTCTGCGCAACTTTGGTCAATTTGACTGTGTATGCAATTGTGGCTTCGGGGACTTTTCCCCACATTGATGTATATAGAATGAGCCCCGATGCAAGCTCACCATTGGAGCGGGTTGGCAGATGGGTTGTTATTTAAGCAATATTCCCCGAGCGGCTGGGGCATTATCGAGTCAGGTAATGCCCGGGGCCCATAGTTAGTTAACAAAGGCCCCGGGGCATTACCTGACTCGGTAATGTCCCCACCGCAAGCAGCATATTGCTGTTAGTACCCCGGCCCGCAAGATCTGCGAGACCAGGGTGCTAAAAGCTGTTTTTTTCTGTCCCAAAACACTGCAGCATTTGGGAACAGAAAAAGAAAAAAAAATGACTGAGAAAATGGCCGCCGTGGAAGGGAAAACGGACTCCGTTTTCCCTTTGCATGGTAGCCCTCGGGAGCAGACACGCTTGGAACACTTCTGTTCTCAGCGCGTCCGCTCCCAAACAAAATAAAGAGAAGAAAGTAAGTGGTGTTGGGAGAGCGGGGGGGAGGGGGAAGGAAACAAAAAGAAACGTACCTGATTCCCCAGTAGGGGACGATGGAAGCCTCCAGCCGTGTGGAGGATCCACACGGCTGGAGGCTGCCATCATCCCCCGCCGGGAACAAAGCAGGCAGAAGGTAAGTGGGGTTGGGAGGGCGGGGAAGTGGGAGGAACGGGAATTTTAAAAAAAACATTCCTGAGTGCCCACGGGGGACGATGGCAGCTTCTCGGCCATTTGGAGGCTCGGAGCAGGGATAGCCCCGCTTCGAGGCTTATCATTGGCTGAGGGGCTGCCACGCCTGCTACCAGGAACAATGGCCGTGGAATACCAGCCGAGGGATTCCCGGCCGGGTAACGACCGGCGGGAGCCAATCAGAAAGTGTTTTACATTCTGCTTGACTCTCGCCGGGTAATAATTCTGTGTCTTACATTCAATTCGATTAGTCTGAAAATGTTTCTGGGCTTCAGATCTCTGCAACATATGGCAGAGGGTCACCAATCTTGGCATTCAGGGCCTTGCTAAAAGAGAATGCTCCAGGAGGTCCAGCAAGCCTTGCTAACCTGTGTCCTCTCTTTCATGGACTGATTCCATATGTGAGACCCACCAGGTGCTGCTTGATTGGTATTTACTTTTTAAAGTTGTTTACATTCAAGGCAAATTGAGTTTTATAGTCCTGCCTTTTTGTTTTGTAAGTATCAGCTTTTTTGGCCAGAGTTGATTGTCTCTAACACAAAGCTGCTTCAGTCCCTCCATTGTGAACTTCCGTATCTCTGGTGGAGAGAGAGCAGAGCTGCAGTGAGGGTTGGGGGGGAGAGATATTTGCCATACATTGCAGTAATGGTACTAATGGTGCATTACCTGGGCACACGCTAGCAGTGCCTAGCAAATGCCTATCGAATACCCATACATACTTAAACTGAAACTGTTGGCTGTGCTAATGCTTCTTTTTAACCAGACTTCAGTGAAAGACAGGCTTATGTTTTTAAATCAAGGGGCTAAAGGCACACCTGGTTAAAACATTTGTATTACATTAGTAGTGGGTTTACAACATCATTTAAACCATTAGCTCTCACAAGACTGTTTTGAAAAAAGCCTGGCAGGCACTTTGACTGATAGAATTAGCTCAAAGAGATCGCAGGTGGGTGTGTTTTGGGCTGGGAGGGGAAGGAAGTGGGTGGGAATGGCCATCGGGCTTAGCATGGTCATTGGCAGTCAATGAGTGGATAAATAGCCAAACAACACCTACAAGCCTTGTGTCCCTCCTCATATGCCATCTCTCCCTAGCTGTACTCTAATGCAATAGTTTCAGCTTAGAGGTGGCACTAAAACACCACCTTATAGCCAAAACTAAAAAGGAGCATTCTAAGTTCCAGGAAACCCCTCTGATGACCTGCCTCACGGCCTGACACACACACACATTCTTAAGGGTTGCAGATAGATGCCTCCCGCAGAGCTTCCTACTATACAGTGAGGGATGTTCTGAGAAGAATCCGATCCTGGTTTGCCAAAATCCTCCTCACTAAGGAACCCATGGCCCATGTATGATGTCCCAGGCTGTCCACATTGCTCATATTTGCGCACACTTGACATGCCCGTCGCCCCATATCTCCTCTGTGGTAAAAGCTGCAATACACAGAAAATGACTACTTACCAATATATAGCGCCAGCTTAGGAAACTGTTCTCTAGGTGATGATCGAGTACAGATTTCGGGGTCCAGAAGAGATGTTAGTGCGTCCACGGCATGATCAGACATGCCCAGGCACACTTGTCGTGTAGGGCTTACTGATGACATCACTCTCGTCGCCTGCTTATAGTCGAGCATCCATTTTAGGAAGCTGCAGGAGACCTAAAGACAAAATGGATCCTGCTTCATTGAGACTGGAGGTAAAAGATGAAGAGTATGTGTCACGGGTGGACCTCCAGACTTCCACCAGCCCAGGTAGGGGGCTGGTGCTCCCCAGTTGAGACCCAAAAACATTGCTTCTTTCGGGTCATGCTGGCCACCAGAAAATCGCTGCATAGGGGACAACTCATCAAGAGCTCTGCAGATGGCCCTGCAAACCCTAATGGAGGGAGGAGAATGCAAATACGTGCCCCGCTGAGATAGCCGGCCCCTCAGCCTGGTAGCGAAGGAGTCAGTGGTGCCTCCCACAGGCCTGATGCAGCCAGGCTCTGGTGAGTCAGGCCTAAAGGGCATTCGCCGGCTAAGGCAATCGGCAGTGAACCCCTGATTGGGGTGCAGACTTCCCAGCAAGGAACGGGTATGGACACAACTCTTGTTTTGTCCGGACATTCACAAGATGATGACGCATACATTTATGAAGAGACAGCCTGAGGAGACAAGAGACAACACGAAGCACGAGCACCTTTCACCTCCCACTTTTCCTACCACCCACTAAGGGGAACGCAGAATGGGGGTAGTTCCGGGCGAATTGGAATAGACTGAGCCTGAGAGAAAAAAAAACGTTTCTCCAATTAATCTTTCCTTAATCTCCAAGTCCCATCTCTCTTTCTATGGCAGTCTGTCCTGCTTTCTCTCCCTCTCTTGCTTTCCCTGGTCGATTCGAAGTCCCGTGCAACCTCCCTTTTCCTGGCTTACTTATACACCCCAGGCCTTTTGTTCCTTCTTGGGGACCGGGTTCCCCCCCACCTCTGTTATATTTCGCACCTTCCCCAGGTGCTGTTTCCTGCCCTTTCCTGGGCTTTTGTTTCTTGTGGCGCCGTTCGGACTCCCCTCCCTACTGCTTTTGCGCCGTTTCCCCCCACCCCGCGCCTAAACTCCCAGGCCCTCCATCGGCCCGCATTTCATGCAGCCCGGGGCATTTTCACCAATATAACAACATTCCTGCCAGGTTACGAGTGGAGGTATCACCTCCACTTATAGTGGCACTAATGGCATAGGCAGAAATGCCACATGTGGTAATTTTGACTATCCCCGGTTGAGTCCAATGGCACTCAAAAAAACAGGTAACCCTGAATAATGCCGAGAAGTACTGTTACTGCAGGCAGTAACAGTTATTCAGGTGGGCGGAATTACAAGAGGAAATAGTGCTAAAATGCAATGAGGCCCTCTCCCTCTCTCTCTCCCCCCTCCCTCCCTTCTCTTCCTCCTTGATTGCTCGTCCTGTCTTTCTCCCCGCTCTATTTCTGGAGTACAGCAGCCCCCCTCCGCCCCATCTGGCCTCGCTGGCCCTGTCTGGGTGATGCTGCTGGTCTATAATTAACGAATCCAGGCCGTCAGGCAATGAGGCATTCCATGACCCCCTCATCCGGGCTCGGTGCGACCACAAGCCTCCCCCTCTGCAGGTCTGTGGGCGTCCAGGCGTGCCAGAGAAGCCACGGGGCGCCAAAGAGTCACGCACAGCGCGTGGCGTCTTTCAAAGCATTGTTGTGTGGAAGGGGGTCGGAGGGGGAGAGGTGTTAGCGGTTACACCCACCAGTAAGAAACGTATGTGTCTCTATTTGTAGATGTATGTACATTTAGCACACGTGGGTCGCTTCATAGTGTTATAAATCATACATTAAACTGTTCAGCGGGTAGGCGGCAAAGCTCACAAGCAATGCTGCCATGAGTGTGCCAAGAGGCAATCAGTTTGTGTTGTGCACTCTATAAATGGTTATTATTTTCAATATTTGTGGGGCAACACAACAGCCAATTAAACTAGAAGTGGAATCTGCTACAGAATACCACATGGGGAAGCATGTGGCATTGCAAACCAAGAGCTACGAAAAGTGTCTGGTTTTGGGAAGTTGCATGTCGCAATGCACAAGGGGGACAATGTGATTCAGGATTGCTAGTCCAAATTGTGATTCCTGATTTCTAGTCCAATTGTGATTCGTGATTGAGAATCCAAATTATGTTTCGAGATTGCTAGTCCAAATTGTGATTCCTGATTTCTAGTCCAATTGTGATTCGTGATTGCGAATCCAAATTGTGATTCGAGATTGCTAGTCCAAATTGTGATTCCTGATTTCTAGTCCAATTGTGATTTGTGATTGCGAATCCAAATAGTGATTCGAGATCTCTAGTCCAAATTGTCATTCCTGATTTCTAGTCCTAATTGTGATCCGTGATTGCTAGTGAACCCGTGGACTGGGTCCTTCAAGACGAGGTAACAGTATCTGAGATGGATGGGGATGCAGATTTAACTCAAACATCAATAATCAGACAGACTCGAGAAGTTGGCAAAAGGTGAAACTGTTTTAATAACAAGTCCTTTAAAACAGGGAGCACAACGGACATCAACGGACGCCGCACAGACTTATCTCGACATAATCAATACAAAACATTGCCTTTATACTAAGTCTTCGTCATGAGTGATGGCAGGATACGTGGAAAAATAAGAAAACCTACTTGGGATTATCGTTGGTCCACGGGGAACATCTACATATACTTTCTATGGCCTACAGGGACGTGATTGGATCTCTAAGGTCAGGTGGGCGACTAAGTCCATCCCAAGTGCAAGTCATCATCCGTCTCATGTAAATATACAACATAATATTGGCTTCTCAAACTATAGGGCTCCTCAATACGTGGCCCTCTATAATTGGTTGGCACGCTTGTACCCTTCTGGAAGATTCCACTCGCTAGCAGCACGCAACTGGGACTCCAGATCCAGAGGGGTTGGCTTGGTCATGCCTCCCCATCCAATTTGCCCAACATCCATCATCACTCCTGCGGTCTGCCATTCAATTAATACCTTTGAACTCAGTCTTGTAGAGGCTCACTACGCCTGGGAATAAAAGGGAGTGAAGCACGGTCTTATCTTCTGGTCTCGGTGTAGCTCGACCCAAAGTCTATTCTCATCCAATCACGTGACTGGAGACCACGTTTTCGAGCTCTTCATTGTATTTTAATACCATTAAATAAAGAAATCTTGGCACCCTCTATGGTTTTCATTACACCTCAAACAGGAGCTCGGCTCACTTCTCACGTTCATTGTCGGTCCTCGAGTAGATAACCATGCTCTCAGCGGCCCCAACTCTTGACACTGGGCCAGACAAGCCTTTCTCGAATCTTCCTTCGCCGTCAGCTATTATTCTGCGGCGCCACACTTCTAATTCTTCCATTCACGGGATCCGAGTTTGCTAAAGTGTGTTTGTGCAACATCCAGATTCTATATATTCCTATGTATATACAGTGGCGCATCACCGCAATCTATTCACTATGTAGCCAGCCTCAGGATTACTTTGTCCACTTGTGTTACTGCGTCTGTACATTTGTAAAATGGTTTTGCATTTTCTTTGGTACCTCTCCGCACATGCAATCTTCTTTTCAAGTATGAAACGTTACATACTTCATTACTTGACCATCA
This sequence comes from Ambystoma mexicanum, assembly GCF_040938575.1. NCBI lineage: Eukaryota > Metazoa > Chordata > Amphibia > Caudata > Ambystomatidae > Ambystoma > Ambystoma mexicanum. The sequence goes on along the minus strand of NC_090925.1, from coordinate 209,745,878 downwards.
CGTGCTATAGGGTTCTATTTCCTTGATTCATTGATATCTCTTCTGTGTGTGTCACCTCAACTTCATGTGATGTCACCAATTCTTTCCTCATTCATTTTCACACTTCTTCCAGAATTTCCTTCAGAAGGTCGTCATTTCTTTGTAGAGACAAATAGGGCTTTCTCAATGGCTACCTTGTTTCAAGGACTTTATGCGGTATTGGCATTCTCACTGGTAGTGCACATGTCGCAATTTCCGGTTGCCAACATATAGGCAGAATAGGGGCGGAACTTCCTGTACAGGTACTTGGCTCCTCCTCTACACTAGTTTGAATTGTGATTCGTGATTGCTAGTCCAGATTATGATTCGTGATTGCTAGTCCAGATTTTGATTCATGATTGCTAACCCGAATTGTGATTCGTGGTTGCTAGTCCAGTTTGTGATTTGTGATTGCTAGTCTAGATTGTTATTTGTGATTGCTAGTCCGAATTGTGATTCGTAATTGCTAGTCCAGATTGTGATTCGTGATTGCTAGTCCAGATTGTGCTTCGTGATTGCTAGTCAAGATTGTGATTGTGGTTGCAAACCCAGATTGTGATTCATGATTGCTAGTCCAGATTATGATTCGTGGTTGCTGTCCAGCTTGTGATTCGTGGTTGCTAGTCCAGTTTGTGATTTGTGATTGCTAGTATAGATTGTTATTTGTGATTGCTGGTCCGAATTGTGATTTGTGATTGCTAGTCCAGATTGTGATTTGTGTTTGCTAGTCCAGATTGTGATTCCTGATTCCTAATCTAGATTGTGATTCGTGGTTGCTAGTCCAAATGGCAAAGATTGCATTGCGACCTGTTGTGAATGGCAATGAACAAGCTGAAGAAACAGGTGTCTTTTCAGATACTTGCAGATCATGTATCAATGCTTTGCCACCATTGTTTGATCATACCTGTCATCATGGTATCGACTCTGGGTTTAGTGCGCTTAATAAATGCATGAATAAATGGCGGTTGCAATGTCAGTGCAGGTGACTTTGTCAGTTGCTAGTTGGTAGCGCGTGCCCAGCCGCATTGCATTGCAATCCAGTGGCACAGATGAAGGAGGAGTCTGGAAGACGGCCACAGGCTGGTAAGTGATTGCAAATTGTGGGCCCTGCATTTGCACCCTGGCATAGGGTAACCTGTCGTAGCACTGTTAGGCAGAATCATATGCAGTACCCTTTGGGAACACCACACACAATTAAGACTACAAGTTCAAGTACAAATTCACCTTTGGTACAAGCCTGTACTACACAGTAAAGTGGTAGCGGTGGCTGAGCAGCCAGACTTACCTCAAGAGTAAAGTGAGCAGTATCAGAAGTTACACAAAGGACAGCCATGACTATGGTGCAAGCAAACACTGATTCAAGGTTTCTGAGTAAAAGAATATACATTTACTTACACCATCAGTTATAAAACAATTCACTGATATAAAGCAGCAGAAAATCACAATCTTAATACACTACACACCACCCAATCACTTCTGGACAAGTTAAGCCCAAAATGAAGTGTGAGCAAAATGGCACTCTAGCAATTTAAAAAGGGAGGGAAAGACAAGCTTATTCAAAATCAAGCAGCACCAACAAGTAATAGGCAGAGCAATATGGAAAAGGCTTGCTACAACTAGGATTCAAATCAATAGGCTTGGGCCAATGTTAATGCTTCAGAGTCTTTGCAGAGGATCACACAGTTCAGAGTAGTTCGCGGTTAAGTCTTTGCCAAGAGTTCGAAACGAAGTTGGTCGGAAGAAAAGTTATTTGAAAGAGTAGAGAAGGACAAGCCCTCAAATTAGCGAAAGATTTAAAACACTTTGTCCACGGTCGACGGAACGAACGACCAGATTTGAACAGTACCCTATTAGAAGAAGAATGCTGTAGCTGAAGCAGAAGTTCCTGGCAGGTCCTGCAGGCTCACGGTTCCTGAAGGGACTGTTGGACTGACAGGAAGGATGAAGACTGGAGGGTCCTGCACTGCCCAGGGAACAAACCAGCAGCAGAGCAAAGCGACAAATAAAAAGTGCGCTCCTAAAAAACCCAAACAGGGTCCGGTCCTCCTGGCTATCCGGTGTACTGCAGCGATGTACAGCTAATTCGACCAGGAGAGGGAGGCTTTGCTTGGTGTTTGGTGAACTGGTTCGTCCCACCAGCTCAAGGGGAGAAGATTCCTTGCAGATCTTCCCTGTCGTTGAAGTTTTAGGCGATTCGGACCCGTCGCAGGGCTTCACCAGGAGGTTCACTAGTTGCAGTAGTCCTCTTCCTTCAGCTTCTCTTCGGTTCTCTCGATCCAGTGGCGACTCTGCCTCCTAAGTACCAGAGACCTGTTTTTTAAGCAGTTTTCCCCCATTCACACAGCCTGGCTTTCAATCACACTGCAGGGTGGCTGTCCTGGCAGGACAGCCACCTAGCCAATGAAACAAGAGTGCGACCTGGGTCTCCAAGGAAACCCTGTGCAGGGGGCCTCAAACCCCTCACTCACATCCTGTCCACCCAGACACTCAGGCGCCTAAGGAGGGCTTCTGTGCAGAAGCCCGCCAAAGGACGGCAAACAAAGGAACCAAACCTGGTTTGGCTTGCAGAGTAAAACACGAGAAAGACCTTTACAAAAAGAAATGGCGAATAAACCCAGCCGGAACCAAATAAAATTAAAAGGGGTCCAGCGGATTAAAGTTTGTGGCTACCACCATAGCCTCTAACAGTACCAAGGCTATTTTCATAGTCTGCGGTAGGAATAAAATGGTAGATACCACTGCCACCAGCCAAATCTAAGAGAAAGGGGATCGAAATAATGTTCCATGAGAAACAGACAAAAAGGGATAACTATTAACCCTTCCAGTGCTCTATGGAAGATAGTTTGTACTGGGTCTGTACATTTAAAAAGACTAGTAAAGTCAATGGCAACTTTACATGTTCTGGGATACAGTAGTCATTCCCAGAAAATGGAGTTTAAAGTGGGAAGTCTAAAAGACAACCTTGTGTCACTGCACTAAAGGTGCTGTGTGACACACAGTAAAAAGATGATGCCTATGGAGTAGGTGAGACTCCACAGTCTATGAACACAAAAATGTAAAACACAGATCAAAACCCATGTAAGAGTGGGGAAAAAGGCTCACACTCTTACCAGGTGAAAAAAATAAATCCTAAAAATCCAGCAAAGCTGCTGAGTACCTACTCAGCAGGTAAGGGAAATTAGCCATTCTGGAGAATTCTCCCTAACAAGCATGGCCTAGCCTACCATTGCATAATCAAGTATAACACTGCAAGACAGGCCTAGCAATCTCAGGAGGATTGCTCAGGGGCAACGCGCTCGCTTTGGAAGCAAGACGAGAGCAACACAGGTTCGATCCTCGGGTGGGCACTTAGAAATGTCTGCGTATTAACCAATTACAATAGCGAAGAGTTTCACTCCCCCTATGGGGCACAGCTCTGTGCTGCCCAAACACCTCTGTTTGTGGCAACATAGAGGGAAATTAATGTTGCTTGCGCTGCTGTCAATCCAGTACAGCAGACTCCCTGGTGCCCCAAGTGGATGGAGAGAATGTGCATCGTCACTTCAAATGAGTTGGTACATTCTAAGGGGCTAGAAACACTTGTGTATAGGCGCGTTATAAATGCCATATCATATCATATCATATCAAGGGTAGGCCGGCCTGACAGCGCAATTCTAGGTGATTGCCTAGTGATTCATAAATGGAGGAGCCAAAAGGGGCACCAGTATGTCCCTAAAAACCTCAACTTTGCCCCAATGCCTGTCAGTGTTGTGGCAAAATGGCAAGTTGCGTAGGGCACCAGAAATCCTTGCAGCAGCCCCGGCCAACTGGACCAACCAGAGACCTGCCATAGGGAATGTCCAATGGCCCCCTGAGTCACCCATGCACTGTTACGCAGAGGGTTCTAGTGGGCTGGACGGGCAGGGGCCCTTTCCCCCACCAGGTGGACCTGAATTGAGAGTTCTGGAAGAAGGCTCTTCCGTTTCACAGCGGTCATGCGCAGGACTGGAGGGCGGGTCATGGTGTTGCGGTCAGTTCCAGCCCTGTGGCTATGCATCTTGCAAGACAAACAAAGCTGTTTCTGTTTTGCCACTCCCCTAAACTGATGAGTGACAGCCTGCAACTCGCTCTAGGCATTCCTTTTCCTCCACACTGTTTCATTGCAACAGTGTAACAACTTCAGCTACAATTGTGCACTGTCTTCTATTTGAAGTGTAGGTGCTGTCCACTGAGCACCCCTGACTGTCTTTATGTATATATATTTGATGTTACTGATCTTGTAAGTTAACAAGACGTTGCAGCCCTGGGGGCGTGGGCTGTAACGGGTGTTACCGACCCACACTCGAGTTATGGGACCAAGGCGAAGCTGAGGGCTCGTAACAAGGTATGATAACACCTGTTAGAGATCCCGCCCCCACCGCACCCAGGGCTGTATTGCCATTCAATTACGGCAAAGCAATGAACACAGCTAAAAAGGAGGCTGCAAAGGAAAGAACCAGCTGGAGACGGTGCTTGGAGCCGTGTAATGAGCACCCCCCTTTTGGAATGTTGACTAAGGGGGACTCGGAACGCAGAGATGGAACGCTGGGAGGAAAACATCAGGCTTTGTGACTGTGGTTAATCCCCTGTGGTAACCCATTGCTTACAATTGCCTGCCAGCATTGTTCTAGTTATGCTTGGTAGTCGCGGCAGATGTTAAGGGCCTCGAAGACCGACTCAAAGGCCTGAGCACAGCAAGAATGTTTAAGGAGCCTTACCGGCCTGTAACACCGAGTACAGTTCAAGGTTGGGACCAGTGAACCTATCACAACTGCCTCTCTCTCGATGCTCTGAATTATTTAGCTCCTAAAAATGTTAACTGCATGCATCTATTGGGTTAATCTAAGGGAAATGGCTGCAGAGTTCCTCTCTGCTGCCGGTAAACTTGGAATGCAGCATTCGAACCAATCTACACGAGCCAATGGCTATACGAGCCAATCTGCAAGCCGTACTGGTTCAGATAGTCTGCAGATTGTCCAATGAGAATGCTCTTTGACCATTCGAAGTGTTACAATTTAAGTTGAACTACGCAGACCTAGCCCAAAAACTCTACAAGGTTTTCCTAGCCATGAAGTCCGAGTTTACGGTCCTAGCACAGGAAGGGTGTTTAATGAGATATGTAGGCGCATGACTCCCGATATACCCCAAGGGTACGTTTATAAAGCTTTTATAGTCGGTGCCGTGCTCCTAAAACTATGGTGTGTGAATATAAGAATATATAAATTGTAATTACAAAATTCCACCCGGGTGGTCTCAGGGAATTGACTCCGGGTATTCTCCCTGCTGCTGGTACCATGGAATGTAGCATTCAAAACAACCTGCAGGCGTTCCAGGCACTAGAGAAGGCAGATCACACATTGAGTCTGTTCCCTAAAGGACTGCTGACCAGGAAAAGGGGGCTGCCGGAGTACTAGGGGGTGCGCTAATTAATGGCAACATAGTTAACGGTGCAGGGGACCATCATGATATTATAGGTTAATGATATGATATTTGTAACACGCTTAATACCCAAAGGTTTCGAAGCACGGACCAGGGGATCGAACCTGTGGTGCTCTCTGTGTGTCGTGTGTTGCCAAGGCAAGCACGTTGCCCCTGAGCTATCCTCTCTCATGGATGTAATGTGAATCAATCAAGCAAGGAGCAGGCCAAGAAGAGGTGCTCTATCCCATAGTCTTTGTGGGAACAACTGAGTTGCAAGATCTGGAGGACCCATTCCCGCAGGAAAGAGAAAGACTTGTTGCCCACTCTCTCCCTGGACTTGACACAAAGGGACAAAAGCACTGGACGCTGCAATCACTGGCAACTGTCAGAGGTGCAGGCCTGTGGTTGCTTCTCACAACAGAAACAGAGACAGACTAGTAGGCAGCCGGAGAGGGGTACACCTTAAACCCTGTGCCCTTTGGAAATCTAGCACAAGTGCAACAACCTTTCATAGGGAACAACACAATGCCATGCACCATGGGTTTGATACCCTGGTCAGCCGACTCAGCCATTCACCACCCTCTCTTCCAGGTTCATAAATTGAGTACAACAAGTGGATAGTAATGCCATTGATTATTACAGCATCTAGGAGCTTGAGGAATCTGTTGTAGAGGAGGTCCCAAATAAAGCCTGCACTCCAGTCGCGCATTTTGAAGTACCAGGAACGTTCACACGAGATATGTGACGTATGATGAGCAAATAAACCAGCAGAGAGCCGCAGTAGGGCTCTGCCCAGTGCCTATCAGAAGAGCAACACCTATTGAAGTACCAATACCCAGAAAACCATGGGCAGTAAGGTATCCATTTAAAAAACCCTACCAGCAAATGAGATAAAATGAAGATTGCCTAAGTACCGTCCCGAAAGAAACCAAAAAGGCCTTGATGGGGGTCACAAGGACTCGGACAGACTCGCAGATAGAAGAAATGACGACCCAAGGATGACACAAAGAGACGAAACGCCATGAATAAGGATATCGGGAACCTAGAAGAAAAGAACGATGTTGAAATACAAAGAAGCTTAAGCTGTAAGCAGGATGAGGATATTCAACCAGCTAACGCCTGTACATATGCTTGGAACTGCAAGAAAGCTAAGAAAACAGTACGGCTTGCTATGCTAAGTAGAAGAATAGCGCGGCAAGCGCCATTATACATAATTTACCTCAAAATGAAGTACAGTATTATAAGTTTGATTCCACTTTGCACTAAAAGCAGAATCAACTCAGGTTACTAGAGGTCAAACAAGACAAGTTTCATATTCTAGCTGAACGAGAAGAGATGGCTGAATCGAAACTCAGCAGATGCAACTCGTGCCAGGAGAGCCAAGGTCATACCAATAGAAGGAACGAACAGTAGCTACATATAACTGAAACTTAAGAACAGAATATCCTGTCTCTGAAAGGCCAAGATAAGGAGGAATAGGCAGGTGGCAAGCTAAAAAAAATCAAATACACAAATTGAGAGAAACCAGACAAATTCACGGTGTGGGAAGCATGTGACCAGCCGAGCAAGAAGAAGCACAGGTTCACACCTACGCTTGGCAGCCTCCCAAGTAGAGATATCAGAACTTTTCCATACAGAAGATGCAGTTTCGAGGCCAACCACAGTGAAATAATTGACACATAGCTACTAAAGTGATGATTGATTGAAGGAAGGCCGGGTAAATCGAGGGGCACCCTGCACCTGGCTGACCATTCTGCGTGCTGCTAAGCAAAGTGGAAATGTATGCATGGGGTTGATGCCAACCCAATTACAATGGACCAAATAATCTAGGGTCATATAGTTAGTAGACCAATGGGACGTTGTACTTTTAGTGACGTCTACAGTAGTCACGTTTGAAGGAAGGGCTTAGACGCCCACCTGACAGTGTTTACCCAATCCCCTCACTCCGTTACCATATACAGATATAGTACCTATATTAAAGTTACCTTTTCCTAACCAATAGAATTGCATGTTAACTTGTAAGTGTTACACGTCAATTATGACGAGTTTTGAGTATACATGTCACTGTTTGTATGAAGTTTGTTGGAGTTGAAGCGAGACGGACTATCGCATCACTGCTGATTTCCATGCCTCCCCGTTTTTTGCACTTGTCATTAAACGGACTCCCTTTGCAAAACCATTGAGTTGTCCTTATTTATTGGTGTTGGAGTACTAAATCTGCACCCCATCCATCTGAAGGGTGCAGCTATCTTGTTTTAAAGTACCTCGGAGCAAACCTCGGCTCTATGGGCCGGCCGGGGGTCTCCTGAGTACACTGTCAAGAAGTGCTATATACTTAATTATTATTACTATTATTTGCCCAGGTCACTGTACTAACGCCAAAGAACAAGAGCAGAGCACATGCTCTGAGACAACCAGAGGCTGACAAAGGCTGTCACCTACAGTTTGTAAGTGACTAAAATTCGAATTTTTTTAAAAGAAATGATTTCATCTTCATATGTACAACTTTAAATATGTTACACCTGTAGTTGCGAAAGTTGTACAAGTTGTTCAAATACTGTGGTGGCTGCTGAATTTTTTAACTGGACGGAGCTTAAACAGCGAATGTTGTAAGGCAACCAGAACCAACGAAGGGGGGATTCTCTGTGTATTCTCCAGGAGAACATTTTTAAAATAATGTGTTAAAATGATGCATTTTCAAGCACACTTTCTGTAAAATATTGGGCAGTTTGCATCAGTTTTCTATGGATGCACATGAACAAATCTAGTAGATGCAAGTCACCAACAGTGCACACAAGTATTTTCCAACACATTTTCATGATGCCTTTGCCCACAAAACATTACTGTGCACATACATTCCCGTGCAGACTGCACCAATATATGCCATTATTACCATAAAAGAACTTAGTCATGTTGGCTTTTCCAGTAAAAAATGTCATTGCATAGTAAGAAAACATGTCTATTGTGGCTGCACTAATATAGGCCAGTCCAGCCTTGTAATAACACTTATCATGTTTGATTTACCATTAATGGCCATAACCAAATGACATGCCACAGAAAGAATATATAGCTAAACTAGCACCATCAATGGAGGCCAATTGAGGCATTTAATAACACGTGATTGATTTACCCTTGATGCCCAGTAAAAAATATCATCACAGTAGGAACGTATATCAAAACTAGCTGCAAACATGAAGGGCAGTCTGCCAAAGTAATAGCACTCATCATGCTCCCTTTACTTTTGGTAAGTCTAGCTACATAATAACACTTATCATGTTTGCTTTACAGGTGATGCCCAGTAAAAAATAACATGCCACAGTAAGAAAGTAGATCCGGATTTGCTGCACCAATGAAAGCCAGTTTAGCAACACTTATCATAGCGGGTTTACCCTTCATACTAGTAAAAAAAATGCCACGCCACAACATGAAAACTTAACTAGACTGGCTCTGCCAAATCATGGAAAATTACCATATCTCCATATCTATCTACTTTTGAGAATATGTGTTCTGTAGACCTCTTCAGCCTCAGATTTCCCACCCAGCCCCTGTGCTTTTGGATGTCTCTTTCATACCTCACACTCTCCTTCCCCTTTAACTCCCTCATGACTGCCTCGCTGTCCGTTGTTCTTCTGAGCTCCAGCTGTAGTTGCTCCGGATGCCTGACTGTTCATGTTTTCAGTGTTGTCCACCTTGATTATTTCCAAGTGTTGTAGACAGTGTGGGACTGAAGTGAAACAAAGCGGACTGCTCTAAAGAAGGGTTGCAACCCATATGCCCACCCGCCATCAGGCTCTTACTCACTTCAGCTGACCACAATTTAGTTCAGGGATCTGACCCCAAGAGCCATATTGTTTTGACTCAAGGACCCATATAAAGCAGTTTCCCTTGCCACCGTGTTTACTTCACCTCCTTATGCTTTAGAGGGGATTAGCAGCAGGTGGAAGGACTCTACATCACTGTGTTTGCACCGCTTCTTCAGGACCCAAACAGTACACAACTGTAGACCCACCATGTTTCCTCCATTTCGCAATATAGCGTCACTCACTTGGGTAGGTTTTTGCCTGCTAGCTGGAGCCCAGGTATCAGGGTGCCCAACCCAGGGTCATTAATGGCATTAAAGGGCATTCATTCTAGGGCACTAATAGGATTTTTCTTAAAGAAAAAAATGGGAATGCACATTTCATGCATGCCCTATTTCCTGTAAGAAAAGAAAAACTAGAAGCCAAGATGGCAGGAGTTACCCTCTTACTGTTTTGACGTTTATTGTTTTATTTCAACAAAATAGTTATAAAAGCAGTTCACAGAAAAGTTAAAAAACACATTAGTTACATCGTCACAATCGCTTACCTCATAATCACTCCACTAAAATTACACAATCAGTGCTTTACCTTAAAACCAAATAAAAACAGATCAACATTATACAGACAATAGCAGCTTGTACAGAAAGATGTCCTTACCCCAAGCAATTTAGCCTTCCTCATATACATTTTTCTTGCCCTGCTCAGACAACTTGTAGTGGCAAGCACAGCCTCCTAATCCGAGGCGTCTAGGCAAATTAACATAGCACCAGCTAGGGACCTACATCCACGGCTTAAGAACAGAGGCTTCAGGGAGCGCTTCCTCAGAGGCTTGGTCGCCGGACAGAGTAACAAATGGTGTTAATAATAGAAATATCCCCTCCATACTTTTAAACTAGAGATTCATTTGAAATGTCCTGCAGCAACATTGTTTTACTGCATATCAGTGCTGCTGGTACCTGTGAGGTTTTTTGTCTCATGGCAAACGGCATAGGACTGCAGAGGGCGTTAAAATAGAACACCCCGGGAAAGGTTTACACTGGCCTCTCTGTCATCACAAAGTCCTGAAGCTGGTTCATCTCTCTTGGTAGCGCAGGCTGAGTATTAGGCTCTCCTTGGCAAGCGTGAAGAAACCTACCAAGCATACATATTCCACAGTAGTTATTCAATTCCTAGAAAAATAAATGTAAATGAATACAATTATTTGTAAAACACTTGATGGGGTATCCAGGAAAGAGAAGACGCATGGAGAAGGCCTCAGGTGTTGCGACAACCGGTCTTGACACAATGCCAAAATGTGCAACTGTACAGCACTTTAAAGGAAACGTCTTGCTGTCCTGAACACCCTGCTCACCTTGGGACCTGGGAGCGATGAGAATTCATGAAAACTCGGAAATCAGGGCACTGCCAAACGCAATCACTCAATGCTAAACCCCGAAGTAATCTGCAATGAAACGTTTTGAACTTGTCACCGTTATTCTGATTGGCTCGTCCTGCTGCTGAAGGTGTTCAGCCAATAGGAAGCACTGATGTGTTCTTATCACCGCTGAGGTATGGGACAATGCTGTTGGGCTGGTTGCCAGTATGCCAGTATGCCAGTATGCCAGAGGACAAGCTAGACCCTCTAAGTGTCCTGTTCATGTTGCCCATGTTTAATGATGTTGCTTTACCTTTGGGCGCTTGGGTGGGTGGAGACTTGCTACACAGCAATTGGTGGCAGAAACCAAGGTTCCGGAGAGCCTGCCATTTCCTGCTCCTATACCCAGGGACGGCGTCGGGGCCTTACACGGTTTTCGATTAAAGGCCCCGCCCCCATTCAACAGCAGACACTCCCATGTTTGCAGTCTTACTACACAGCAACATATTTCTTTAATTCATGAACCAAAATGTACCCTTTAGCGACTGCCTTTGCTGTCTGCCGTCACTTTAATTCATGCTTTTAAATGTGCGTTTTGCAGTCTTTGCTGACGGCTGGCATCCAGCCGGCGTTGCTATCACATCGATGCCTTTTACTCCAGCTTCGTCTCCATTACCACCGAAATGTCAAAGAGCAATTACTAGCTTTGCAGTGGGCAAGTGTTTCAGCTGCCTGTTGGCTGCCTTCCCTGTGATAATCTGCAGCAATTAGCATCCGAGGTGCAGTGCTTTGTTTCCATGATTGTTTAAGCACCCATGGGTGCCTCAGACTGTTTCCCGAACTGTAGCCAAGGGGGCCCCCCAAACCATCATATTGAAATGGACCCCTGTGTGCCCTGTCAAATTTTCAGCCGGCCCTGCCTATACCACTGCATCAACATGGGCAGTCGGGTACTGCTCGCCCCCACCTGTCATGACACATTATATCCTGTTGTAGTCCCCCACACACCTTGGCGAAATAACTGAGGCCAGACCAGTTCTCCTCATTTGTGGCATACCAAGGCCGCCGTTTATTTATAAACATTTCACACTATCACATTATTACAATCCCAGGCGATCGGCAGCACCTTTCTGTTTACACCTCCCTTGGCACCCCCACCCCTTTCTCTGCTCCTTCCTTTATTTCCAGCGAGCTCTCTTTTACGTACCCATTCCTTTCCTGCATACTTAGACCAGCACTGCCCGAGCCTCCCGAGCCTCCCGCTCTGGGCGAAACACATTGGCCTGTGCCGCTGATGGGCCGCAGGGAGTGCCGTTATGCTTTTATTTTCCACCAGCCCAAGCTGGAAGCTGATTTTATTTTAGAATATTTTTATTGACATTTGACACATATTTTCGAGTACAATCTGTCGCATTTTGCCATTGCATCACAAATTAGTATCGATGGGTACATTAACATAAGAACATTATATAAACAAACCAAACCAACAAAACCGTCTTCACATGGTGTTAAAAAATTCTTTCAGGGTCTTTGCTGTAACTATTGTTTCAGGGTGCATCAAGTTTCTAATTTCACTTGGTTGGGGTTATCTTCGCAGGGGGGGGCATGGTTTCATTACACCCTCCTTATTGCACCTCATCTGAATAAAATATGCGCTCATCGAGGTTTGCCGTCAGATGGATGGAACATGTCCCATATCAAAGTTTTCCACGTATCATATGCAACATTCACACCCTCATCACACCCGGATATCACTACCCCCCATACTCTAGTCTCCATTTCAGCCCAGTGTTCGAATTCCCTATGCCATTTCGCATATTGTGGGCCGCTGGGAGCCTTGCATGCCATGGCAATGGTTCTTTTGGCCAATATACATGCCATGTCCATAAACATGACTACATGTTTAATTTGACTTCTACTTGGGTAGATGCCCAGCAAGCATTCTTTTGGTGCCCATTTATAACGCACTATGCCAGCTTTCCCACAGGCTTGTACTATCCGATCCCAGAATTGTTGTACTTGCCTGCACTCCCGAAACATGTGCATCAATCCCGCCGACTCTGCCCTGCACCAACGGCACAATCGACTAGAAGTAGTGCTGAACTTGGCTAACCTGAGCGGTGTCATGTATGTGCGGTATAGGTCATTGAGTTGAATCAATCAGAATCTAGCATTTCTAGACACTTCCGGAGGGTACGCTTGTGCTTTCTCCCATTCTTTTTCAGTTATGTCCCCTTTCAGGTCCCCCTCCCACTTAGCTTTCAGTGTTGCATTCATAGGGTTGAGCCTATCCACCAGGTGACTGTATATTCTAGACACTGGTCACCAACCGTCCCCCAGGCTGACCATCAGGGTCATTAAGGGGGTCGCTACAGGCTCCTCCGGCCATCTATCCCATTTGCATTTAGCTATCTGTTTAACCTTCTGGTACCATAGGAATTGCCCCCCCCAGGTAGCCCCTCCTTTTCTAGCTGTGATCCAAACTCTCTAAACTCTCCCCCGTCATACATATCCCCCCACGTATAAACTCCCCATCTCTCCCAGTATCTCACCACTTGCATATCCGTTTCACTTTTACAGACGTCAGCAGCTAATGGGGGCTCGGGTGAGTAGGGCTGCCCAAGCTTCATCAGCACCTTGGTTCTATTCCACACCTGTCTACTCAGCAGTACAATCATGGAGACACTGCCCAGGCATTTTAGTGGTACCCACAGTGCTTCCTTCAGTTGTATTGGAGTTACAGTAGGACAGTCTCAGATGTGGCCTCATTTGAAAGCTACCTAGCCACGAAACTGAGTTGCGCTGCTAAGTAATATTTCTCCAAGTCCGGTAGCTAGATCCCTCCCTCTCTTTGTGGGAGAGTTAACATGGTCAGCGTCAGTTTATGTCGTGCTGTGCCCCACAGAAAGTCCCTAAGTAACACTTCCAGCAATCGAAAGAACAAGGCCTTGATGTAGCAGTGTACTTTATGAAAATAATATAGGAACCTCGGTAAAATGATGATTTTGGTTACAGCCGCCCTGCCCAACATAGACAATGACAGTTTGGACCAGAACCTCATTGATTTCCGCAATTTCTTCACCACGATTGCGGTGTTTCTTTCATGCATCAATTCTGGCATGTGCTTAATATTCACTCCCAGATACTTAAACGCTTTGAGTTGCCACTTTAGTCCCACCTTTGGTAAGTCGGTTTTCTTTACTCCCCTTGTAGAGGAGGTCCCAAATAAAGCCTGCACTCCCATCGCCCATTTTGAAGTACTAGGAACATTCGCACCAAAATATGTGACGTATGATGAGCAAATAAACCAGCAGAGAGCCGCAGTAGGGCTCTGCCCAGTGCCTATCAGTAGAACAACACCTATTGAAGTACTGATACCTAGAAAACCATGGACAGCAACGTATCCATTGAGAAAACCCTACCAACAACTAAGACAGAATGAAGATAGCCTAAACACTGTCCCGAAAGAAACCCAAAAGGCCTTAATGGAAGACGAATAGTGACATCACGAAGGCTCGAACGGACTCGCAAGTAGAAGATATGATGATCCAAGAATGACACACAGAGACGAAACGCAGAGGAATAAGGATATCGTGAACCTAGAAGAAGAGACAATGTTGAAATATGAAGAAGCTTAGACTATAAAGCAGGATGAAGTCATTCAACCAGCTAACGCCTGTACATATGCTTGAAACCACAAGAAAGCTAAGAAAACAGTGCAGCTTGCTATGCTTAGTAGAAGATAGACAGCGGCAAGCGCCACTTATACATATTTGCCTCAATGAAGCACATTATTCAAGTGCAAGTCCACTTTACACAAAAGCAGAATCAACTCAGGTTACTAGAGGCCAAACAGGACAGGATTTGAATTCCAGCTAAAAAACGAGAAGAGATGGCTGAATCTAAACTCAGCAGAGGCAACGTGCTCCAGCAAAGAGCCAAGGTCAGACCAATAGAAGGAGCGAACAGTAGCTTCGCGGATTCGAAACTTAAGAACAGAATAGCCTATCTCAGGAAGGCCGACATAAGGAGGCATAGGCAGGTGGCAAGCCGAATAAGAACTAAATGCACAAATTGAGGGAAACTAGGCAGATTCACAGTGTGAGCAGCATGTGACCATCCGAGCAAGAAGAGGCACAGGTCCACACCTACGCCTGGCTGATGCCCAGACAGAGATATCATAACTTTTCCTGACAAGAGGATACAGTTTCGAGGCCAACCACAGCCAACTAAAGTAATGATTGATTGAAGGGAGGCCGGGTGAATCGTGGGGAACCCTGCACCTGGTTGACCATTCTGCGTGCTGCTAAGTAAAGTGGAGATTTATGCATGGGTTGAAGCCAACCCAATCACAATGGACCAAATAATCTAGGGTCCTATAGATAGTAGAACCAATGGGACGTCGTACTCTTAGTGACGTCTACAAGAGTAATGTTAGAAGGAAGGGCTTAGACGCCCACCTGATAGTGTTTATCCAATCCCCTCACTTTGTTACCATATACAGATATGGTAACTATTGTAAAGTTACCTTTTCCTAACCAATAGAATTGCATGTTAACTTTTGAGTGTTGCACGTCAATGATGACGAGTTTTGGGTATAAATATTACTGTTTGTATAAAGTTCACGGGAGTTGAGGGGAGATGGACTATCGCATCACTGTTGATTTCCATGTTTCCCCGTTTTTTGTACTTGTCATTAAACGGACTTCCCTTTGCCAAACCATTGAGTTGTCCTTATTGATTGGTGTTGGAGTAATATACCTGCACCCCCATCCATCTCAAAGGTGCAGCTATCTCGTCTTAAAGTACTGTGGAGCAAACCCTGACTCTATGCGCCAGCGGGGGTCTCCCCAGTACACTTGGTAGCAGAGATTTGATGGTTATCGATTATCGATTATTTGACTAAAGTAAGACACCTATTGACCGTCGACATAAAGTAACTCTAGGTCTTCGGCAATATTGCGAGTCCTTTGCCATTCGGCTGAGTAGACCGTGAAGCTCCCCATAGACAATGGTAGCTTAACCAAGAGTCTGCAGAAAGGGCCTGAAGAGACCCGTTTTCCCACACATCCCTTCCCATTCCTACGGGTAGCTGAGCGAGCGAAAAACTAAAGGAGGCGGTAACAAAGGCGGTGATCCTGAGGGTCCAGAGAGGAACCATGTGAATGGTGAGTGAAGCAAAAAATTGAATGGTTTGGCAAATAGTGCATGCCTTAGAACAAGTAAAGGGAAAAGGTAACAGAGGGAGGAGGAAAAAACAAAATATAGTTAGAAGTAGAGAAGACTGTAAATATATAAGGGGATAATGACTCGAGAGTAATAAAAGGTAAATGAGAGGTTACCGCAGTAGACACCCGAGAAGAGAGAGGTTACCGGGGTAGACACCAGAGAAGTGAGAGGATTCGCCTTATTCCTACGCTTTAATATAGCAGCTAGAAGAAACGTGTACCCAAAGTCCCACATAATGGGGAATGAATAGGCTACCACAACGTTTAAAGGCGTCGTGAAAGGGGTACTTTTAAACTCCATGAAGGGGTAATGATTAAAGGCAGATATATTTGTGTCCAGCTGGTGTCTGTCTAGTCTGTTAAGTGTCTGTCTTGCATGTTTCTCTGTTGTGATGTCACACATGTGTATTGAATTTTTTTTTGAGAGAACTGATTTAAAATTTCTTTCGATTTGATAGCTGAGACAAAATTCCAGATGAATTGATGTTTTTTGAGCAAATCGGAAGATATAAAATTTTGTAGAAAATTTGGATTTGTGCTTGCGCTATTTGGTGCTCGCTCATATTGTTAGAAGCTGTTTAAACCACACAAAAGCATTGACAAGTGTTATATAAGAGGAAAGGGAACAGATTTAAGCATGGAAGACATAACTCCATTGGCACACTTATGCAAGCAATTGCCAAAACACGCACCCAAGCTAAGGAAATATAGTATCGAGTGGGTTAAGGGCACTGCCTACAAGATGTTTATGCTGTGGCCACAAAATGGGTCTTTATCCAAAGCCGTTTTACAACACATGATGACATATTTGCATGCCACATATACAGGCAAGAAGTTAGAAAAACGCCTTGCTGTTCTTAAGTTGTGGAAAATGTTTAAACAGGTAAAGGAGGAAGAGCCGCAAATAGATTGGATACTTAATGTATGCACAGAGGGGGGTGACACGCCTACCGCGCCACCTGCCCCGCCCGAAATGAAAATTGAAGGAAGTAAGGATGAGGGATTATACCCGTTGAGGGAACTTAAAGCAGCCACTGGGTACAGCAACCCCCGCATATGAGTAACCTACACATAGTAGTGACGAGAATCAAGGGAAAGATAAGGACAAGAATATTACCTCCACAGTCCCAAGGGACAAGGGGAGGCGCGATGACGAAAGGAAAGATCAGGCACAGACAAGTAAATCTCTCGACAAAGAGAGAGAAGGGAAGAGATGGAAGGGAAACGAAGATGGAACTGATGAGATAGCATTTGCAAAAGACGAATGGATGGGAGGACACATTTTATTAAAACTCGATGGGAAAGGCATTGATGACGCGAAACAAAAGGAGAGGTCAGATATGACACAGAGGAAGGAGAAGGAAAGGGAGTTAAGAGACGAAAGGATAAGAAGGAAAGACAGACAAAGGCAATAACAGCTATATCGTGAAGAGCAAGAAAGACAGCTGGATCGCAACCCAAGAGCAGCCTATGATCAAGACAGACAGAAACAGCAAAGGATAGAAGAAGAGCAAAGGGTACGTGAAAAAAGGATAAGGAGACAAAGAGATGAGGAAATTCGAAAAGCAGATGAACGAAGAAATTAAAAGAGAAAGGAAGAAGATAGGATCAGAGAAGAGGCGAGGAAACGCAAAGAATTTGATGACGATATAGAACGTAAGCGAAGACAAAGAGCACGCAATCTTGAATATCTGGGGAGAGAGGTTAAAAAACCCACTCCAGTAGTAGATTAGGAAGACATCGAAGAATTCTTTCCTGCATACCATTCAGTACCAGGCACGTCTAGGGCGAATATTGACGATGACTTCGACACCAGAAGCATCGGAGAAACGATCGATAGAATATATGATGAAATGGGGCTATAACAATTACCCCAAGGGGAGGGGGAAGATGAGCCACAAGAAAACACTGAGAGGTTTGAGGGAAAAGTTATGCGTCACAAGCAGACCCTCACATTAAGGGTGGAACACTTGGCATATAACAAGAAGGCTCGTGACTCGCAAAAGTACCGCTCTCTTAAAAAGGAAAAAAGCTATCTCATGTCAGCAGAGGCTACCGTGTTCATCGATATTACACAACCACAAGATTGAACATTATAAAACAATTACATATTTCATTTGAAAATTTCATATACATATTTAATATATCTCCAATACAAAAGATCATTTCAAAAAATATTAGTAAAGAAATTCTAATTAAGAAATGCTCTCCTTGAATTAATCACGAGAGTACAAAAATAGAGAAAAAAGAGCAAGAACATAAACAAAAAAGAATCACTCCATATCACTGATGCAATGTAATTCACTAATGGCTATCCGTAAATGGGAGCCGAGATGACAAAGTGGCTTATACATAGTGATAATATGCGATCATAATTCACTTATTCATTTCCCCACTCCTCACCATTGATACCAAACAATCTCATACAGAATTTATGATTCAATCATACAGATACACACCAAAAAAAACTTTTAAACAATGATAAAAACAGGCCCAACATGTTTCTTTCCTTATACAGGTTATTCTAGGAAATTCATCAGGGGCAGACTAAAAAACAAATCGTTGCATACTGACAGTGATTGGTTTTATATGAACTCGAAAATTCTCCTCAAAGTCCAAATACTTTGATAACTGGCAATCCCAATCTTTGCATTCACGGAATTGCTCGTCGATAGTTCCACGAGATAGTTTTCACCTATAAGAGAGCGGTACATAAAAACAGTATCTCAATTAACTGTTAGCAAAGGTATACCTTATAGTTATACCAGTACTTCAAAAACATAGTCGTTACCCAATTCAGTGTACGAGAGCTCATGACTAGCTCAATAAAGGTTTCAACCATGACACATTGCCAAAGACACCCCCCTCCATCACCATTGAGAAGTACTATATATATAACTCTCACCCTCTATGGCATGAGAGTTTCCAATGAATTAGTGATTTTAAGTTTCTGTCCTATTAAGAGCTCAACCCCATGTGTGACAATACATAATCAAACAGGTACACCAGAGATTGAGAAACTATGAAATTAGGAAACTCAATGAAAAGAGAAAAAAGACACAATTGCTCGAGAACTCAAGAGCGTCTGGAGAGAAAGGCACAAAGTGTCTGGAGATAACAAAACATACAGGAAGTGCTAGCAGTGGGGCTATTTTGGCTCACTACCCTTTAACACGGGCATTAATCACCCATCTCGCATGTTTCCTCATGAAGCCCTGGTTAACTTACCCACGACTGGGGCACGTTATCCTAAGCAAATTAACGCTGCAACCTTCCTTATACGTGTCAAACTCACTGGACGTCAACAAGATTATAGATCTGGAAAGGGTGATATGGACAACAATTAGCAATCATTCTTGTCACATTGTAGTTCCCCCACCAAATATATTCTTGCCTTTGGCGCTTTCGTATTGCTCTTAAAAGGGTAAGGCTTACCCTGTAGAAGGTGAATAATTCATCCTACAATGGAAGCTGAACCACTATTGCTGTTTGGTAGCCGGAATTCGCACAGCCGAATTGACCCGAGGTCTAGAGTGCGACTTGTTTGGAGTCAGACTTATCCCCACTACGTGGGATCATCGGAAAGCGTAAATGATGTTGGCAACAAAAAAAGACAACAGTATCAGCAGGTAACATTTGGTACCGGTAAGGTCTGGCTCCTTATTCCCCACCTGAGTAGCCCTCGATCTGGTATCGCTAGCCGACTTCTTACTTACCTTTGTATGGGTCTAACACTGCATCCTGGATATTCCGCACTCTGTTCCATCTGCCTCCTCGTCTGGCTTGTGACCAATGGACCCGTCACAGCGTACGGTCATTCGCTGCGTTGGTCCGTCTCAACAACCTTCCTAGTGCCTGCCGTTGTTCCCTGTGTTCGTATCTCTCGGTTCAAAGGAACCGTCCACCTTTAAATTTGTTACGCGCGCCTCATGATTAGCCAATGAAAGAGTGCCTATCGCAGCATGTGACCTTAACAGTGTCATGTGACCCAACTGCATAACATGGAAATGTTGTTCAGTACGATCCGATCTCTACTCTATGGTCGCCGATCCACTGCCGCCCACAAGGAAGCGGCACGCCAAATGCGAACCACCCCAGGACGACCAAAACAAGAGGGAAAAGCCCGGAGCAAACCACAAACCTCCACCACCATCCACACCACAGAGGGGGAGGGTGAGGAGCCGCGCCAGCAGGTAAACAGGTCGATGTAATTCAAGAGCTGCCGTGCATGTTCTACTCACAGAGTGGCAGACAAGGTTTATAATATTTATTAAACCCTCTATCAGACCATGTTGGAATTCTACAATACCCAGTCGAATTTTTCATTCAGACCATTGAGCATGCTTTTAGTCAAAAAAATAAATTTGCATTCTTTTTTTGACAATGCTAGTCTATCCCGGTTGATGTCATTACTCGGTTTCTGATTGTAAACAATCGACCAGGAGAGATCTTGTACTTGGTGAGTACATTCTACTCAGTGTTCTACCAACGGGGCATTCTTAGTCCGATTTTTTAAACAGCTACGGTGTTCACCTATCCGCAATTTAACCTTTCTCTCTGTCTTGCCTATATATAGCTTGTTGCATGGACACCAAACTACATAGATTACCCAACTCGTGTTACAATTGGTGAACGTTTTTTGTAGCCACGGGGTTTTCAACCCAATATCAATCGATGTGGTTTTCTTAGTAAATGCACAGCAGGTACATGTTCCACATGGGAAATGACCCGTTACTGCTTGTAAACCCCAAATTAGTGATTTTAAGTTTCTGTCCTATTAAGAGCTCAACCCCATGTGTGACAATACATAATCAAACAGGTACACCAGAGATTGAGAAACTATGAAACTAGGAAACTCAATGAAAAGAGAAAAAAGACACAATTGCTCGAGAACTCAAGAGCGTCTGGAGAGAAAGGCACAAAGTGTCTGGAGATAACAAAACATACAGGAAGTGCTAACAGGGGGAAGATGAGCGCCTGGAAAGCACTCAGCTGTATGACACTGAGGATGTCACCCGAAGTAGTGGGAATAGGGAACTATCCCTGGATAGATTAGAAATCAGTAGAAACAATGAAGACACAAGAAGTTGCGTGAATTGGGGACAATGTCCGACTCCGAAAGGGAAGAGCGCGAAGAAAACTAAGAAGGGAGGTGAAGTGAAAGACGACTCCCAAGGGAAAAGGAAATAAGATGGTCAGACGCTAGTGAGTCTGCACCAAGAGCATCAGAGTCCGCCACACAGCCTGACCGATATGAAGAAGTATCTCACGGTCAGAGGGGGGTGTCTTCACCGCCCTATGTGGACAAACTAAGGGCATTACCAGGTAGACAGCGATGCGGGAATATTACCCCAGCAATAGAGAACAATGAGAGAAGAGAGAGAGGGTAACACATTCCAATTTCCATTGCTCGAGAAGGGGGGAATAAGACTGCAATATATTCCATGGCCACACATGGATCGAGAACATTTGAAAAACAAGCTTCCAATGCTGACATCGGGAGCCGGAAAAAATGGATACATGAGTTAGAAAAAATGACAGGAGGCAACACGCTAGCTATAGGGGACATCAAGGGTCTCCTGATCGCCATACTTGGTGAGAGAGCAGACGATGTATGGGCATGAGCAGACTACCCTGGTGTAACCACAATTAATACCTCGCATGACGAAGCTCCATTTTACAATTGTAGAGCCGCAGTATGGAAAGCACTACGAGTACTTTACCCAGATACTTCTGATATGGGAGCTATAATGACTTGAAAAATGAAGGAGTCGGAAGATCCGTTGATTTACATACAGAATTTCTAAGACACGTGGGTGCTCAAAACGCATGAGTCATGGACGAAATCTATACCTGTTTTTTACCATGTACTGTGCCAAGGGCTGCCAGAGCCGGTGCAAAAACAACTCAAGAAATTGGTGGGAATCGAAGCCAAACCTTGGGCAGAAATACAGTTGACTATTGCACATTATTGTAGACTGTTGCAAGAGAAGAATCGCAAAAAGGAAGCGACTCGTAAGGGTGAAGAAATTATTGCAAAAGAAATTGTCAAAATATGCTCTTGAAGGAGCCATGATAACTAGCAAAGCTGAATCAGGCATGCAGCAGGTGGCTAATCCACAGCAAAATAATCAGGCCAATACGGGATTCTATCCCAGAGGAAGAGGATTTAGGGGAAGAGGATGGCAGAGCAATCAGGGAGATTTCAAAAATAATCAAGGAGGCTTTCAAAATATGCAAAATGATAACCAAGATATGTCAAATGGGCAAATGATCCGACCACCGCCAGTTTGTTGGCTGTGTGGAATGACTGCGCATTTGGCACGCACATGCAGAAACCAAGGAACAGGAGCAGGCATGATAAATCCACCTGCAGTTTTACAGCACGGTGGTGCACAGAATCATAGGGTGTAACAATAGGCACAAGGAGCGCAGCAAGGAGTGCAACCCCAAAGCATGGGGGATTTTCCACAAGGACAATCCCAACAGGCACTGCTGCAACTATTACACACCATGAACCCTGGAATGGGAGGTATCAATGGGAATGGGGGAAATCCACCAGCACACAGTGGGCCGAATTTATATATGAGCTAGGACAGCTCACTTGGAACCCTGATGTGTTGTATCCTATCAGTGACACCAGACCCTCACAGGGAACCCAGGGTGGATGTCGTTGTAGGGGATAAAGAATATTCCTTCCTAGTTGACCTGGGTGCGACACGCTCGTGCATACGTGAAGGCAAATGTTCCTTGTCCGGCGAGGCCATAGATACTCAGAGTTTTACAGGTGCAACCAGTCGAGTTCCCTTTACGAAGGCACTTCCAGTTTCTATAGGTGAGTGTGAAATGAATGTACCTTTACTATATTCTCGCCAGACCCCAGTAAATATTTTTGGTCGAGACTTAATGACAAAGTTGAACATGATAATTTCGTTCACGGAGGAGGGCATACTATGCACTACTTAAATGTATGCGAAATGGTTAGAGCATACTCAGGACACATCTTTGATTATGGCAGGATTGCCAGGCCTTGCATAAAGGATCATGAGAACCCCTGATGAGTTCCTGTTCAGACCCAGAATACCTATGCATGAGGAGAAGGGACAAGTATTTCCCTTGATGATACACACAGCTGCAATACGAGGGAAAGTGGTCTTGCTTGACGGTTACGATGATGAGGGCAGGCAATGGTGTGCGATAATTGCCATTGAAGAAGGGTATCGAGTGACGGACGTCACAGATGACGATCTGTTTGAATAACAAGCAGAAATGGGAGAGACAATGGTGGAAGTGAGTCTCACCTTTTGGGTAAAGATGATTAAAAGAGAAGTACCACAGAGAATGATGTTGGCACTAAAACGTCCTGAATATTTTGATGACGACATAGCTAAGATACTTGTCTCAGTGTGGACTACAGGACCCTAAGACGTAGGTCTCTTGAAGGGGGTTGGAGAAGTAAGGATTAAACTGAAGCCAGGAGCGATTCTACCAAAAGCCTGACAATATCCCATGTCCAGAGAGGCAGATAAAGGGATTTTTAAGACAATCTCTGCCATGATGGACCAGGGCATCTTAGTGATGTCAGAGTCACCATGTAATACGTCAGTGTACCCTGTGAAAAAAAAAGTAAAGGGGGGTCTTGGAGGCTAGTACAGGACCTAAGGCCAATAAACGATATTATTGAGGCCGAGTTCCCTCTAGTCCCTAACCCGTCTACAATCCTATGCAATATACCCATTGAGGGTAATATTACATAGGAAATACTTCACGGTGATTGACTTAAAAAATGCATTTTTCTCAATCCTGCTGCACCGTGACTCACAAGATCTGACGTCATTCACATTTAAACAAATGCACCTGAAAAGCATGAGGCTCCCACAGGGGTACTGTGAGTCCCCTTCTATTTTCAACAGAGTCCTGCAGATGGACTTAAGCAATATTGCATTAAAAAGTGTTGTCCTGCAGTATGTGGATGACATCTTAATCTGCAGCACAAAAGAGCAATGCGAGCACGATTCTGTTCAGCTACTGACTATACTGGCTGAGAAAGGGTATAAGGTTGACAAAGAAAAGTTACAATATTGCCAACAGGAAGTGCTGTACATAGGCCAGCTGATATCACATGAAGGAAAGAAAGTGACCCCAGAAAGGGCTGAAGCCATATTGAACACGGCTAAACCACACAAAATAAAGCAGATGCAGAGCTTTTTAGGCCTATGCAACTATGTCAAGGCATGGGTCTTCGACTACAGCTCTTACACTAAGCCTTTACTTCAGGCCCTAAAGAAGGCCCAAGTGACGAAAGAAAAGGTCGAATGGTCTGAGGCCATGGAGCCAGGGTTTGATGAACTCAAAAGAGCTCTTTGCACAGCTCCAGTTCTAGGGATCCCCAATTATGCAGATGAATTTTACCTGTTTTCACACACAAATGGCATGGCGGCAGTACTCGCTCAAAGAACCTCGTTGGGGTACAAGTCCCTGGCTTATTAAGCGGGAATCTCGACCCAGTAATGAGAGGCCACCTCCCATGTGAACAAAGTTTAGCTGCCGCAGCATTCGCCATAGAGAAGGCGACAACCATTGTAATGGGATGCTCAATGACATTGTACGTCGAGCACTCATTATTTGCTATTTTAGAGAAACCAAAAGGCACATTGACATCTCAGAGAGCTCCTGCTTATGAAGTGATCATATCGAATCCCTCTCTTAGAATTCGATGTAGCTTTGTACACATAGTGTAGATGACGAATTCTACCCAACAATATAACCCTGTGTATGCTGAAGAGCAAATGCCCAGGGATCTATTATTTGGAAGAATGGAACCAACATGACCAGCTGTGCTCCTAGAACCAGAAAGGAAATTCAGGTTAGGAATAAACCTCCTTTCAATAATCAACAAGACACGTGATGTGCAAATAAACTGACCTGAAACACGAGGAAGGAGTGCTTAGGAATAATCAAATTTCTTTAGACAACCACTTCCCCTTAGCTAGAATGGTGGAATCAGCATCTAGAGACACAGTAGACAATGGGATTATTATAGGAAGAAGTGAGTATAGTGTACTAAGTGTTGTGAAATATGATGTTCTTACCGTGTCTGTGTGATGGGTGGATCCTTGAAGGATTGCAGGGGAACCACACGTATGAGCAAGCCCAGGAGTCCAGGAAATGAAGACCTTTGCCTGACGGCACGCGTATGCCTACTAGCCAGGAAGTCCATGAGACAAACACCCGACAGAACGCGGATGCTCCTCGAGCCCCCCTCAACAACACCAGCAGTCTCTAGTTCGATAGAGGACTAGAAGAGAATGACTCCCAGGCTGACTCAGAACGCGTTATTCTCTGCGCCGGATCAGGAAACATGAGGCAAACAATAATCCAGAATAGCTGTCCGAGTTGGCAATGGAGATCAGCAGAACAGATCCAAAGGATGAGGCAAAGAGTAGTCCTTGTAAACAACCCGAGTCGGCAGAAATAACGAGCTGTATATTTCCAAAGGCTGAGGCAATGGGTAATCCGTGAAAACAATCTGAGTCCAAAATATCCAAAAAAACGTCCAAGGCAATGAAGCAGATCAGGATCAAGATGAGGCAATACCAATAAATCAGGCAGTAAGTCAAAAACCAGGGAAATCCGAAATACAAGACAGGAAACAAAAAAACGTACTTCCGCAAAATCAGAAGCACGGATTCAAGGAAGTAGGTGTTTAAATAGCCAGTCACCTGACACCAACGTGCGTGAGACATAGTAGAAACATCAGCGTTAGTGCCAGAGTTTCCATGGTAACTGCCAACGCTTCCCATACAAAGTGTATCTCGGGGAGGCTAACGCTCGTTGCGCATAACTGGCGTTACTATGGGTGAGCAATGCCTGAGTCTGCCATGACAATACAAAAAACGTGGCTGGTTATCTGGTTTATGAAAAAAGGAACCTCTGTGTTTTATTGCACGTGATTGTGGAATGTGTGCTCTGGTGGGTTTCCTAACAGTAACCTCCCTCAAAGAACGCCTCCCTCTCCAGGAGGACCAGAAATCTGCCAACAAACCCAGGGCATGGACATTACCGATGGGTTCCCAGGTCCGATCCTCCGGGCCATACCCCTTCCAATCGATGAGAAAGAACCGAACCCCTTTCTGAACTCTAGTATCAAGAATTTGGTTGACTTCGTATTCATCCGAACCCCTCACAGGCAAAGGCTGGACCCGTGACTGCAATCTGGTTGTATCATGTAAGGGTTTGAGAAGCGAAACATGAAACACAGGATGGACACGCCACGAGACAGGAAGGGTCAATCGAACAGTGACTGGGTTAACTACTTTAGAGATAACAAAATGCCCAGTAAAACGAGGACATAATGACCTAGTAAGCGTAGGTACTTAGTGGACAACCACACCTTCATACCCTTCTTGTACACAGGTGAACGCAACCTATGGAAATCTGCATATCATTTCATGTTACGTTGAGCAGTCAGCAAATGCTGTCTGACGTCCGTCTGGACCTTAGCAATATCCGAGGCACAGGAGCGTGCAGCCGTGTTGCCCATAAGAACATCCAGAGGTGTTGGCACCGAGCGAGGTTGATGACCATCATGGCAAAAAAGGGCAGCACACCCGTGGATGTATGCAAGGAATTATTGTAA
The DNA here is from genome assembly GCF_040938575.1 of Ambystoma mexicanum. Classification (NCBI taxonomy): domain Eukaryota; kingdom Metazoa; phylum Chordata; class Amphibia; order Caudata; family Ambystomatidae; genus Ambystoma; species Ambystoma mexicanum. Next base: position 209,719,400 of record NC_090925.1, on the reverse strand, counting down.
GCAAACTCAGCCACATGCAGGACCGACAGCCAAGACACCTGATATTGTATAAGCAGGCACCTCAAGAACTGTTCGAGGGTGGCGTTGACTCTCTCGGTCTGTCCATCCGTCTGTGGGTGATAGGAACTTGAATACCTATCTTCGATGCCCAATGATTGAGTCAGAGCCCTCCAGAAGCAGGATGTAAATTGAGACCCCCCTATCCAAAACAATGACAGTGGGAAGGCCAAAGAACCTGAATACATGTTTCAGGAAAAGATTCACTAAAATAGGTCCTGTGGGCACCTTCCGAAATGGAATGAACAGGGCTGTCTTAGTCAGGTAGTCCACGACCACCCATATTGTGTCAAAACCTTGTGTAACTGGTAGTTCTACAATTAAATCCACAGATATCATTGTCGATGGTGATCTAGGAACCGGTAACGGGTGTAATAATCCCATGGGTTTTGTATGTGCTGTTTTGCCCTGAGCGCAAACCGCACAAGTGGCACTGTACTGAGCGACGTCATTGGACATACCCTTCCACCAACACCACCTATGCAATGCTTCCAAGGTTTTTCTGATACCTGGATGAGCAGCAAATTTTGAACCGTGACACCATTGTAAAGCCATGATACGAGTGTTCTTGTCAGGCAGACACAGCCTACCTTGTACATACGATAAGGACTGTACTACTTCGATTCCTTGGTCTTTGATGTGTTCCGGGTTCTTTTTAACCCAGGTTTGTAGTTGTGACCTCATGGAAGGCTTTAGTGTACAGCCACAAACAACTTGTTTTGATAACAACAGATCACCCAGACCAGCACATGGAGAACACTCCCCAGGAATCCGTGACAATGCATTGGCTTTCAAGTGCCAAGAACCGGGACGGTAGGTGATGTTGAAGTTATACATAGCAAAAAATGCGTGCCACCTCACACGTCGTGCTGTGGTACACTTAATAGATTGGAGGGCAACAAGATTACGGTGGTCCGTGTAAACTTGTACTGGAACCGTGGTACCCAGCAAATGATGTCTCCACACACTGAAAGCGTCCTGACTGCCAGAAGCTCCATCTCTGTAATGGTATAATTCTGCTCATGCACATTAAGTTTATGAGAATAATACGCCACTGGATGGAGTACGTGGGTATCCTTGCAGTGTTGAGACAGATTTGCACCCAAGGCAAGATCCGAGGCATCTGCTTCTACCACAAAGGGTAGTGAAGGGTCCGGGTGTTGTAGCATGGGAGCACTTGTGAAAGCTAATTTAAGAGTTTCGAATGCCTGATCAGCAGCGGAATTCCAAACATAAGCCTGTTTACTACTAATAAGTGCAGTCAGTGGAGCTGCAATCTCTGAGAAGGACCTGATAAAGCGATGATAAAAATTGGCAAAGCCGAGGAATGACTGCAAGGATTTTAAAGTTGTGGGAACTGGCCAGTCATGGACGGCTTGTACCTTGGAGGAACACATGTGTATCCCATGATCCTTTATCTGCTATCCTAGAAACTATATGGTTCTAACATGGAAAATACACTTCTCCAATTTAGCGTACAGTGAATTTTATCGCAACCGCTGTAACACCTTACTGATGTGTTGTACATGATGCTTATATGATTCGTAATAAATCAGTATGTCATCGAGATAGACTATAACAAACTGATCCATCATGTCCCTAAATACATTGTTAATGAAGTGTTGAAATGTTGCGGGCGCGTTGCAGAGACCAAACACCATCACACAGTACTCAAACAATCCGTACTTCATTTTGAACGCCGTCTTCCACTCATCCCCCTCTCTTATTCTCAGCAGGTTATATGTCCCACAGAGATCCAACTTGGTAAAGATCTTGGAAGAACCTAGTTGGTCCAGGAGGACAGAAATCAATGGAACAGGGTACTGATTCCTGATAGTAATGGCGTTCAGGGTACAATAATCAATACAGGGGCGAAGATCCCCTCCTTCTTTGGGACGAAGAACAACGGAGAAGCCGCAGAGGAGCGTGAATGGCGAATAAAGCCCGTCCATACAGACTTGTCTAAATATTCCTTAAGGACCAGATCTTCCTTCTGCGTTAAGGAATAGATACGTCCTGAGGGTATCCTTGCTTCAGACACCAGATCAATAGGGCAGCCATAAGACCTATGGGACAGAAGGACTTCTGCCCCTTTAGCATCAAAAACATCCCTGACTTCCATATATTCCTTTCGCAAAGGGGTGGACGTGATTGCCCCAACCGAGGATGAAACACTCAGGAGGGGGCGACAAGGCGTACGTGTTTCACTGTCAGAAGAAAGGCAGGTGGACTCACAATGCTCCGAAAGAAACACTACCTCCCCCAACTGCCAATCCACCATGGGGTTATGGAGCCTCAACCATGGTAATCCAAGAATCAATCGATATTGTGGGGCAGCAATCAAGTCAAAGGTTATGTTTTCAGAATGGCCATTGGGAAATACCATCATTAATTCCTTTGTCTTCTCAGTAACTAAACCGGAAATCAAGGTTGTGCCATCAACAGCATTAACCAACTCAGGATGTTATTTAGTCATGATCTGTATCCCTAGTTTCCGAGCGAAGGTATTGTCCATATAATTGCCAGTTGCTCTTGAATCGAGCATGGCAGTCATATGTCACTCGTTATTAGGAGGACAAGAACACCGAACAGAAACTGTGAATGGCATATAACCAACAGAGTCAATGCTTGAAGAGCCAGGCAATTCGACCCCGTGTACTGCCAGGCTTTGGCATTTCCCAACCTCTTTGGTTTCTTGTTGCATGCTTTAAGGAGGTGTTCCGAGGACCCACAATAAAAACACAGATTATTCCTTTTTCTTGACTACCTTTCTTACGCAGTCAGGGGACCCCTCACCACCCCGATCTGCATAGGTTCCACACCACCTGCATGTGGTGTGACTGGAGTCATGGTCATAGGAACTAGCACTCTCTTTTCCCCTTTCCTCTCCGCCTTGTGAGCGTCAATCTGGAGAACCATATCCAACAACTCAGGGAAGGAGGTAGGGACAATAGGAACGGTTGCAAGAGTGTCTTTGAGGGAGTCAGAAAGCCCATTATAAAACATGGAGGCCTTCTTATCCTCGGGCCAAACTGTCTCGGCCACAAGTTGATTACATTTAGCCAGATATACCAATAACGGAGTGTCACCTTGTTGTAGACACAGAAGCTCCAGGTCAGTAGCTTGACTTTTATAGCTGGTGTCAAAGACACGACTCATAGCCTGGATCAAGGCATCACAGTCGAAGAGTAATGGACTGCCCATTTCCAACAGTGGATTGGCCCAAAAGCCAGCCGTTCCTCCTAGATGTGATAGTAGGAACGCCACCTTGGTTGTGGCATCAGGGAACGAGGCTGGTCTACAAAGGAAATGCAGACGACACTGATTTAGAAAGGTACGAAATGTTCTGGGGTCCCCGTTGAACCGTTCCGGTGGAGCTAGAGGAAATTGGGCCGTCATGTATACAGGACCAGTCTCATGTCCAGTCCGCCCTAACCCAGACCCAGAAGCCTGGGCTAGATCGGGGACTGATGGCGCAGCGGGCTGCATCCCAGCTTGCAACTCGTCAATACGCTGTTGCGTGGAGGCATGGGCGGTAGCCATATCGGCACGCAGATCTGAAAACATCTGCATAATCTGTGCCAAGGTCTCATTTGGGGCCATAATAAATAAGTAGGCTTCTGATTATGTTAGAATTTGATGTCGCTTTGTACCCGTAGTGTAGACGACGAATTCTACCCAACAATATAACCCTGTGTATTCTGAAGAGCAAATACCCAGGGATCTATTATTTGGAAGAATGGACCCAACACGACCAGCTGTGCTCCTAGAACCAGAAAGGAAATTCAGGATAGGAATAAACCTCCTTTCAATAATCAACAAGACACGTGATGTCCAAATAAACTCACCTGAAACACAAGGAAGGAGTGCTTAGGAATAACCAAATTTCTTTAGACAACCACTTCCCCTTAGCTAGAATGGTGGCATCAGTATCTAGAGACACAGTAGACAATGGGATTATTGTAGGAAGAAGTGAGTATAGTGTACTAAGTGTTGTGAAATACGATGTTCTTACCGTGTCTGTGTGATGGGTGGATCCTTGAAGGATTGCAGGGGAACAACACGTATTAGCAAACCCAGGAGTCCAGGAAATGAAGAACTGTGCCCGAAGGCACGCGTCTGCCTACTGGCCAGGAAGTCCATAAAACAAACACCTGACGGAACGCGGACGCTTCTCGAGCCCCCCTCAACAACACCAGCAGTCTCTAGTTCGATAGGGGATGGAAGAGGATGATTCCCAGGTTGACTCTGAACGCGTTATCTCCTGCGCCGGATCAGGAAACGTGAGGCAAACAATAATCCAGAATAGCAGTCCGAGTTGGCAACGGAGATCAGCAGAACAGATCCAAAGGATGAGGCAAAGGGCAGTCCTTGTAAACAATCCGAGTCCAAAATATCCAGAAAAACGTCCAAGACAATGAAGCAGATCAGGATCAAGATGAGGCAATACCAATAAAGCAGACAGGAAGTCAAAAATCAGGGAAATACGAAATACAAGACAGGAAACAAAAACCCGTAAATCAGAAGCACGGATTCAAGGAAGTAGGTGTTTAAATAGCCAGTCACCTGACACCAACGTGCGTGAGACGTAGTAGAAACATCAGCATGAGTGCCAGAGTTTCCATGGTAACTGCCAACGCTTCCCTTACGAAGTGTATCTCGGGGAGGCTAACGCTTGTTGTGCATAACTGGCGTTACTATGGGGTGTGCAATGCCTGAGTCTGTCATGACAATACAAAAAACGTGGCTGGTTATGTGGTTTATGAAAAAAGGAAACTCTGTGTTTTATTGCACGTGATTGTGGAATGTGTGCTCCGTTGGGTTTCCTAATACCCTCGATAAAAATAGTCTGATGAAAATAGTGAACCCAGCCATGTCCATAGCAGAGCCAGTCACTGAAGGAGAGCAGATACATGTCTGTGCAAATTACGAAAAATTCTATGATGAAATCCCCAGGGTGAAAGAAAATGCCTTGGCAGGTGGAGAAATCATCTTTATTGACGGGTCTTCAAGGATCGATCAAAATGATGGACAAAGATATACAGGCGTTGCTGTGATGAAACACATAGCAAATGGAGAATCTCGAGTACTTATTAGTGCGCGAAAACCACCCCATTACTCAGCACATGCTGCAGAAGTATTGGCATTGATACTCACCATTGAGAAGACCAGGAAGTAATGGTGTACAGTGACTCCGCCTATGTGAGGTCAACAGTGCACCCAGGCTTAGTGCTCTGGAAGGAGGGGCTACTTCCGAGCAAACGGCACACCAGTGCAGCATGCAGCCCCATTGGACAGGCTGATTAAAGCACTACAGCTCCCAGTGGGCATAGCGTTCGTGAAATGCACCGCCCACACGAAAGGGACAGATTTTATCTCACGAGGAAACCAAGCAGCAGACACGGAAGCCAAGCGTATGGCATCCAAAAGTGAGACGATTATGGAAGTGGAAGTCGCCTGTACCAATGAAAGGATGTTGTTTGCATGAACAACACCTGAAGCCTATAATAGTCTTAGGCAAGCGCAGCTAATGAAACTGCAAGGGGAGGCACCACAGGAAGAGAAAAACCTGTGGAAACGTTGGGGGTGTTCTTTAAACCCATCTGACAGCTTGTGGCGACATGACAGCACTGGTAAACCAGTAATGCATGTAGCCCTACTAAAAATAGTGCTGGAGCAGTTACATTACCCGGCGCATATGACAAAGGAGAATCTAGCAGCAATGGAAGGTGGGGGTTATGCAAAGTCATGAGATCAGATAATGGCCCTGACTTTGTTAATGCAGTATTTGAACAGATTAACTTGTTGCTTGGTATAAAGCACAGGTTCTCGTCGGCTTATCATCCACAAGGTAATGGGATTTGTGAGAAGCTCAACATCTTGCTGAAGGAGAGAATAGCCAAGTTGAAGCTTACTCTAAGGAGGGGATGGTTGCACTGCCTTATATTGCCACTGTATGCACTTCAGAACCAACCAGGCTCCGACCATCATCTTATGCCACACGAGATAGCCACAGGAATAAGAATGAGAACTCTCCTAACACCCCGAGATAGAGCTAGATGTGATGCCCAGTCAACAGGAGAGGGTTTAGGGTCTGAAATGCAAAACTATCTGAACTGCATGACATCTTGCCTTACTGTAATTTCAGACCAGCTGCAGCAACGATGAAAAGGGTGCAGCGCAGCACAAAACACAGAAGGAGATACTGCAACAGACCCAGTTCAAGGTCTACGTTTTCCACACATCTTCGCTGGAGCCGCCGTCCTCGTGACCAATTATACAAGGATAAGGTGGGACGAGCCAAGATTCAATGGCCCTTTTATTGTAGAGGACTGCACTCTGTTCGCAGTGAAGCTGCAAGGCAGGAGAGCATGGATTTTTCTCAGTGATATCAAACCCTACATCGGAGAAGGCCCCCTGCCTGCACCCCAACGAGATGAATCGATGAGCGACGGGGAAGAACAACAGCATATGCAGACGAGATCCATGACGAGGAAGAAGGATGCATGACCAGCAAAGGAAAGACAAAGAACTTTTTGCAAGTTGTGGCTTAAATTGGACACTTCCTCTAAGCATATAAGGGGATAAGGACATAAAAACGGACTCTCTGTGCATCATAGTTGCAGGGTGAAGAAGAAATTGCGTGTATAAGCCACAACATATTCTGTTGATTTGAGCATTGGACTGAGGCACGTTTAAGCCTTGATGAGAAAAAAAGACTATGCCAAATTTTGACCGAGGACACTTACAGTGGAAGCAAACACAGTATCCTGACTTGTTCTGCACCGGAACCCTATTCGGAATCACTTATGGTGTCCCACAGTAGAGACATCACACAGGACTTAGTCAACTATTTCAACTTAATACTGTGGTAATACCCGTCACTGGTAAGGAGGCTCACCAGTGTCACAGACTTTTTACAAGATCCTGAAAATGAAAAGCCAATAAGACAACTCCTCACTGTCATTGCCAAACAACTTATCCTACTCCCTGAGTACAGTGAGAACGAATCAAATGTTCCCAACAGAGGCGGAAATAAATGAGCTTGTCAGCACACTGTTCTTTCACATAATCGAAGACTGTCCAACTCTTATTGGAAGAACGACAGACACACTTGCATTTCTTCAAGACCCAGCAAACACTGAATATTTAAGCCATCTTTTAAATAAGATCGTCATTTTAGTCGCACTCCACGTGACCGGACAGTGCTGACATTGTTTACATCAAGGAAAAAACATATAATCCTGAACCAAGCAAGACAGGACAGATGTCCCTATCACCAGAAGACAGCAGATTGGCGCACAATGTCCTTTTTTGCCTAGTCACTGACTATCCAGAACTGGTGGGGAGACCTATCAAGGTTGAGGTCCTCACCTTCAATAGAGATCCAGCTAATGTTGCACAGATGGGAATGCTCCTGCATGGAATCATACTCCAAGTGGAAGTTTCCAACCATCCGAGAGACTATCTGAGGAGATTCTAAGAAAGCCTTCCACCGAGGGACAGATCGAGGGAGCAAAGTCAAGAACTTCATTTGTTATATTTGTTGTCATTTCTTCCCTATTTCTTCATACTGATCAGTGCCCAATATGTCCTCAGGACTGAAGCAGATTCAAGGAGTGGACTGGGAGCTTACTCACTTAGAATATGCACAGTAAAGGAACTCAGTGAAATGTTATTTTATTTTATTTTATTTTCTCCATAGTCTAGCAAAGGAACTGCATCCTGAAATAGGAGACAATTTGTCACTCCCAAGATGGGGGACACCTGTGAAGCACCTGACACTTTTGACACAGAACTCGAAAGATGATATTGGGTGAGGGAAAAGTAACTTTGACATTTGTTGAATAATTAAGATGGGGGTCCAGAGTAGCAACCTGGTCCTCCCACAAGAAGAGAGGTGCCCTCGCTTCTCTGAAAGGAAATGCTGCACCTAACACATAGAACCATAATGTACTTATGCATCATATTTGTCACTATTATTCTGTCATTAACGATCAGAACTGCATTCTTTATCGGTGCATGAAGCGTTCCAATTTCAGTGCACCCACCTGATGACACACGCATGAAACCCACAAAAGCACCCAGACCTTATATAGTCATTCCAGTCCCTAGAAAATCTGATGGTAGAGTAAATGAACTTGAAATTAATGTGATTAATAGTGATATATACACACTTATGGTAACGAATGAGCAGGAAAGCCGGAGACAGGGTTGGCATGAAATGAATGAAGAAAAAACATTGACAACTACACGCACACATACACTGAATGCACACAAAACAGGCCTAGTATCAATGAACGCAGAACCACAAACGAAAGCAGCAGAGAAGATGAGACTGCTTGCCATAAAAACCTTCACAGAAGATAGTATGAGAAAATAAGTAGAATTAAGAGAAAGACCAACAGAAGCAGTCATATCAGAAACCCTTAAGAAAACAGGAGCCACCTCAGAGAAACTCTCTGCACGGACACAACTGATAGTAGACTCATTATTCCCATACATAGCCAGAGTGAGGAAACTACAAGAGGAAATGAAGAACAAAACAGCAGAGACTGTATTGCTAAGAACACATGTCTACAATACAGCCATATACCTGACCAGTGTCAGACTGGTTGGCATGGGCATTTGCATGCAGCAAAGAAAAGATGCATGAGGACCAGGAAAGAGCTGCCAGACTCCCCTCCACTCGCATGGCGCAGATAAAGAGACCTGTAACGTGGACCAGGATACCTGAGGATCCTCCAGCAAGAAAAAGCCATACAGAGGCATTCAGAGATGTAGTTATAGCGAACTACAGGAAAACCTTAAGAATCAAGAGAAGCATGCATGAAGATGACAATGAACTAAATGACTACCTGGACAGCACAGCACATCTGGGAAACAACATTTGGTACCAGCACATGAAAGAAGTTGGAAGACGAAGTTCAGAAGGAGAATGCTTTGTTTGTGCACTCATACCGTACATCATGGGGAGGTCCAAGATCTTCGTAGCTGTAGAAATTGATGTCCCAACAGCACACTGTCTCTCACACATAGCAATGTGGAAGACCAGAGGCCAGTTCATGGGAAGGGATGCCTCATTAATAAGGGCAACTGAAACGGCCTATCCGTCCATGATTATGTCCAGGACATTAAAACAAGAAACAGAGCTCACACTAGGAATTATGTGATTAGATACGAGAAGCCTGGAGTTAAAGGAGCAGGAATCAGATGGGAAGTGAACCCAAGTTTAAATGTCCAAGGAAAACTCCAGAAGGAGCTCAAATTTGGAAAAACAGAGGCCAAATGCAGATTTGGGGAACGGTGCTTTCACCAAACGGATGGGAAGAAGGAGTAGTGATATGCTGAGCATGGATGGTCCTTGGAGCCTGCAAGGACGCAATCGAGAACTCACAAAGACTGTGCAAGCCAGTATGGCCAGAAATTGCAAAACTACTGACAGGGGTCGAGGACAGAGGAGGACCCTTGCAGATAGTGCCACTAGAAAGCCCAGGATTGTGCTTCAGTAACAATGGCACAAGAAAGATGGGAGAGAATCAGAACTGTGGACACATTTTTTATGCTCCAGGAATGGATCACGAGACCACAGTAATTATGGATTATTATTGGGCATGCGGACCCAAAGCATACATCAGATTGCCCAAAAGCTGGGGAGGGATATGCACAATAGTGAATGTCCATGTTCCAGAACTGGTGATTCCGAAAAGCGACCTGAACATTGACAGTTTCCCGAAAGCAGATGCTCACCTGCGGAAGAGGAGATCTGTGGAACTGATGACTCGAATGAAGAGAGAAAACTACTTCTCTGCTAAATCAGAAGAAACATTTCATGCCATCCCATATGAACACAGGCTGTTCAGCCTCACCTCATCAGTGTTCACAACGATCTTCATGCCAAGAATCCAAGTTGGAGTTAATACTAAATGGTTGCAGATAACCAGATGGGAATTGCTACAGACAATCAACACGACCATAAAAGTATTCAATGCAATTAAGGAGGAGTTAAGAGCAATCCGACTGATGACTCTCCAGAACAGATATGTCCTTGACATGATCACAGCTATGGATTGAGGAGTTTGTGCCAAAATTGGAGAATCATGTTGCACATGTATACCTTCCCACGACAAAGAAAAGGGATCTCTAACAGAAGCTATAGGAATGCTGACGAAGCTACAGAACCAGATGATCGATGAAACTGACGAAGTTGAGGATGACAGCTGGTTTGGATCACTATTCTCGTGGGTCCCACAATGGATGGCAGACATATTCAAGTTTCTGGGAGCCCTGCTATTGATGATATTATTAGTATTTTGTGTCCTCAAGATAATAATCTCGCAATGCCAGAAAACTGCGAAGAAAGCCATAGGCATGAAGATCATGATTGATGTCAAGCCAGGATGGAGACCTAGAGAATGCTGGAATTCTGAAGGAAAATGGATTTACTGCAGCACAAATGGACAATGCCAATTACTGCAGCACAATGGACAATGCCAATTAATGACATGGAATAAAGACGAACCTGTAAGAACAGCAAGAAGCCTGAAAGGAGTGATAAACATATGGATTCCAAAGAGACACTTCTTCAAACCATCATGTACAAACCCAGAAGATGAAGAAGGAATGAACCCAGACAATGAAGTAAAAATGAATACAGACGAACCAAGTAAGATGAATCCAAAAGAGGAAGCGGAAGTGGTCGATGATTCGACCAGAGGGGGGGTGTAGAGGAGGTCCCAAATAAAGCCTGCACTCCCATCGCCCATTTTGAAGTACCAGGAACATTTGCACCAAAATATGTGACTTATGATGAGCAAATAAACCATCAGAGAGCCGCGGTAAGGCTCTGCCCAGTGCCTATTAGAAGAACAACAGCTGTTGAAGTACCGATACCTAGAAACCCATGGACAGTAAGGTATCCATTGAGAAAACCCTACCAACAAATAAGATGAAATGAAGATAGCCTAAACACTGTCCCGGAAAAAACCCAAAAGGCCTTAATAGAAGACGAATAGTGACGTCACAAAGGCCCAAACGGACTCGCAAGTAGAAGATATGACGACCCAAGAATGACACACAGAGACAAAACGTCATGAATAAGGATATCGTGAACCTAGAAGAAGAGATGATGTTCAAATATAAAAAAGCTTAGACTATAAAGCAGGATGAAGTCATTCAACCAGCTAACGCCTGTACATATGCTTGAAACTGCAAGAAAGCTAAGAAAACAGTGCAGCTTGCTATGCTTAGTAGAAGACAGACCACGGCAAGCGCCACCTATACATATCTACCTCAACGAAGTACATTATACAACTGCGAGTCCACTTTACACAAAAGCAGAATCAACTCAGGTTACTAAAGGCCAAACAGGACAGAATTCCAGCAAAAAAACGAGAAGAGATGGCTGAATCAAAACTCAGCAGAGGCAACGTGAGCCAGGAAGAGCCAAGGTCAGACCAATAGAAGGTGCGAACAGTAGCTTTGCAGAATCGTAACTTAAGAACAGAATAGCCTATCTCAGGAAGGTCAAGATAAGGAGGTGTAGGCAGGTGGCAAGCCGAATAAGAACTAAATGCACACATTGAGGGAAACTAAGCAGATTCACGGTGTGAGCAGCACGTGACCATCCAAGCAAGAAGAGGCACTGGTCCACACCTATGCCTTGCTGTCGCCCAGACAGAGATATCCTAACTTTTCCTGACAAGAAGATACAGTTTCGAGGCCAACCACAGCCAACTACTTGACACATAGCCACTAAAGTAATGATTGATTGAAGGGAGGCCGGGTAAATCGTGGGGCACCGTGCACCTGGCTGACTATTCTGCATGCTGCTAAGTAAAGTGGAGATTTATGCATGGGGTTGAAGCCAACCCAATCACAATGGACCAAATAATCTAGGGTCCTATAGATAGTAAAACCAATGGAACGTCGTACTCTTAGTGATGTCTACAAGAGTAATGTTAGAAGGAAGGGCTTAGACGCCCACCTGATAGTGTTTATCCAATCCTCTCACTCCGTTACCATATACAGATATAGTACCTATAGTAAAGTTACCTTTTCCTAACCAATAGAATTGCATGTTAACTTTTGAGTGTTACACGTCAATGATGATGAGTTTTGTGTATAAATGTTACTGTTTGTATGAAGTTCGCGGGAGTTGAAGCAAGACGGACTATCGTATCACTGTTGATTTCAATGTTTCCCCATTTTTTTATACTTGTCATTAAACGGACTCCCCTTTGCCAAACCATTGAGTTGTCCTTATTGATTGGTGTTGGAGTAATATACCTGCACCCCCATCCATCTCAAAGGTGCAGCTATCTCTTCTTAAAGTACTGCGGAGCAAACCCCGACTCTATGGGCCGGCCGGGGCTCTCCCCAGTACACCCTCAGTCCTGCCAAAGGAAACATTCATGGTTTCACTCTGATAAAGAGGATTCCTGACACCTTTGCATAGTTGTCCAACACATCTAATGCTGTGGGTGCATTGAGGTGCGGGTCCTTCAGATACAGTAGTACGTCATCCGCATATAGTGAAATCACATGGTTAGACCCCCCCCAACCCAAATACCTGCCTCCAGGAACTGTTTCCGAAAATAAACCGCTATCGGCTCCAGTCCCAACACATACAACAGCGGCGACAGCGGACACCCCTGTCTCGTCCATCTCTGAATGTTCCAACACTCCGACATCACTCTTCCTGACTTAACCCTCACCACTGGTGCAGTGTATAGTATTTTGATCCATCTAATGAATAATTCTCCAAACCCAAACTCCTTGAGCACTGCTAGTAACCATTCCCAATATATTGAATCAAATGCTTTTATTGAGTCTAATGAGATTATTACGTAACATTCTCGAGAGTTTGCTGTTTGTGCCATGATATGTTACAACCTTCGCAGGTTTTCGGCTGTACTACGGCCCGGTATGAACCCATTCTGGTCTTCATGTACTATTCCCCGAATGACCTTCGATAACCGTTTTGCCAATATAGTCGTTAATGTCTTGATATCATAGTTTAGCATAGCAAGCGGGCGATATGAGTTGCATTCATCTGTGGCCTTTCCTGTCTTGGGGATTGGGATCAGCAGAGTTTCCCTCATGCTCTCAGGGAGCATCCCTCTGTCGTATGCCTCCTTGTATACTTCATGCAGGACTGGGGTCAGGGTTGATGTGTACATTTTGTAGAACTCCGATGGGAGTCCGTCGATCCCAGGGGCCTTGCTAGTGGCCAAGGATTTAATTGCCTCGCTAACATCTTCTGCTGTTATTTCAGCTTCCAATGCTTCGCATTGCGCTCTGCCCAGCTTAGGCAACCCTATTTCCTCTAGTATGCCCAGCATTTCTTCCTGATGAATCTCTGTGTCATGTCTGTATAGATGGGAGTAAAATTCAGCAAAGACCTAATTGATCTCTCGTTGCAAATTATGGATTGTGCCTGCTGCGCCTTTGAGTGCCATCGTTAAATGCCTGGGGTGTTCCCTGCTACACAGCCACGACAACAGCCTGCCCGGCCTATCTCCCTCCGCGTGTGCCGTAGAGGATCTTACTGCATAGTCAAATTTCGACAATCTCCCCCAGGCGTCTTGGCAATTGTGTCGGGTTTCTGCTAGTTTCACTTCCTCCTCTTTAGTACCCCGAATGTTGGTTTCTATCTGTTGTATTTCTCCCTCCCAGCGTTCCAAATCTGTCCTCAGCACCTTCCTGATACCCCCAGTGCTAGCAATCACCTCCCCTCTTACTACTAGTTTTAGTATCTCCCACACCGTGCTCCAGGTGCAGACGCTACCTACATTCATCTCCAAGTATTCTCCCAACTTGTGTCCCAGGTCTTCCGTGAAAACACGGTCCGTGAGTGCATCCGTGGGCATGTGCATTTGCGGGATGGGGGCCGGGGACTTTGTACCTTCCAATCTAAGAGCAATGGGGAGTGGTCCGAAATAAATCTTCCCAGGCATTGGGCCGTTTCTCTGTGTGATAAGTGATGTCTGCCTATGAATACATAGTCAATTCTAGTATACAAGCCGTGGGGTGGGGAGAAATAAGAGTATCCTTGATTTGTGGGGTGCTTTTCCCTCCACACATCGGCCAGGTCTAAGTTCTCTAAGGTCGAGTTCAATGCATCTGAAGCTGCCGCCACCTGGTTCTTTGATGGGGTAGACCTGTCCAGGTTTCTTACACAATTGAAATCCCCCCCCCCCCACATGAAAAAACATTCCTGGTACGAGGCTATTTTGGCATTCAGCATGGTAATATGTGCTGGGATCCCATGGTTGGGGAAATAGGAGTTTACTATACATATTTCAGTTTGTTCGATGTGGCCTCTCAGTAGCAGGCATTCAGCATGGTAATATGCGCTGGGATCCCATGGTTGAGGAAATAGGAATTTACTATACATATTTCAGTTTGTTCGATGTGACCTCTTAGTAGCAGGTATCTAACCTCTGTGTCTGCTTCGTTCCCTAATAATCTGAAGGGTACGTAGCATTTATCCAGGTGAATACACCTGTGGCATATTTGGAATACGAAGCCCCATATCCTTGTCCTCCCCAGTATTCAGACACCTTGGCCATGGTGTCCCTTGTGATGTGTGTCTCTTGCAATAGGGCAATCGACACCTTTTTTGGGGTCAGGAAGGATTTCATTCTATTTCTCCTCAGGTACAAGCCCAGCCCTCTGACATTTCAGGTAAGTATCTTAATGTTGTCAACCATGCTCTCGCAGCGTTCCAGCCTCCTATTGTCTACCCAGGGTCCATTGTCCCTCACTTGGGTACAACTTTATCCCCTTCCCCCACGATTACAATACAAGCTTTTCCCCTTTTAGCATTCTCATACATGACCCCTCCACCATATATTTCAACTCATCTGAATACGTTTAACTTTTTTGGCAACAAACATAACTAAACAACCGCACCCAGTTGCCTCTGCACTCCATCGGTGTTTGGGTGCCCCTGCACCACTGTTTCCCATCCGGGTCATTGTGTGCGGGATATGTCGCACCAGCAACAGGCTGGCACTAATCACTGTGCAGGTCGGACCGGAGAGCCCTGGGCAGATCGTCCAGCGGTCTTCCCGTCCATCTTGACTACTCACTTAGTCTGCAATATACTCCTAGTTCCAGTCGAATCAAAGTCTGCAACATTCAAAGAGAGTCTCCCTGCGTTTCTGCGCACTCCACGGTCATAGGTTTGGAAGCACTCAAGTGGCTCCGTCCTCGCCACTGGCCAAGCTGTTGTGCTCCAGCCACATGGTGGCCGCTGCCGGAGTTTCCAAAAAGACAGCCCTTCCCTTGTGTATCACTTTCAGCCGAGATGGGTACATCAACATGTACTTAAGATTCAACAGTCGGAGCCTGGCTTTGATCGGGATGAGGAGAGATGGAGAGTCAGAGGCGGCGGTAGCTCTAGGTTTCCATGCTGCTTGACTCCAGTGGACTGCTAGATCCTTTCCTCAAATTCCTTTCCCAAGTCGGCTGTGTGCGACGTGTTGCAGCTGTGCCATCGCGGAGTGGCTCCCCATGTTTAAATCCTTCTTGTTGACTGTTTCGTCGTGGGCCGCAGGCAGCAGCTCGCTGCCTTGCTGCAACGAAGCCTGTGACTTCCTGGAGCGGTCCACCCACCTTTATCCTTACATCCCAGGCACTCCGGGAAGCGGCGATTATCGGCAGCTCAGAGGTTCACAGGGACGTGATAGAGCGTCGCCCGGGACTGGCTGGGGGCTGTTTTGGCATGGTGTGTCCTTGATTCTGGGTAAGAGCCCTTCTATTTTGATGTCAGCTGAGTGACAGCTCCTCCTTGAGTGGGTAGCTCGGGTCGCCTGGGCTGCTTATTGTCTAATCCCATTATTCTATGTCTGTTATGGCGTTAACCTAGGGAATAATAGGATGGCAACTCATAAGAAGACTGGGGTAAACCCCACCTCCAAATTGGCCTTGGGGCTACTAGCAGACTCCATGGCCTCATCTCCAGCTATGAACAGGGATCGTGTATTGGAGGTTGCAGCTCTTAGTGAGCGTAGGAGATTAAGAGTGCTTGGCAAGCAGAGCAATCACCACGTCACGAAAATGCAATTATCTGAAGAATCTGATTCTCTGTCTAGAGTATCAAGTTCAGCACTGGATCGAAACAATGACCCTGTTGGGTGTGGTCAAATAGCACAAGTACCTTTGATCAGCTTACAAAATACTGGCCCCTTGCACCACACGATACCACTTTTGAATGTAGGGGTCCCACTCTTGATAAGGACTGAGATGCCCACTACTACACAATCTCCTACCCGGCAAGGGAGGGTTACGCCTATCTTAGCTCAAGTTGAGCCCTCGGGTCCCCCATTGATCCTTCCAAGTGGTCTGAGTCTATTGCTAACATTGCGAAAGAATTACTCGCATGTAAAGATCCTTTTGACATTGGCCTATTGGCGGAGGCCTTGAATAATTGGGCATCGAGTTTTGGATCAACTAAGGTGAATACTGCCTTCCAGATGCATGGATCTATCTGGTCAAGCGCTTTGCCACAGATTCCTAGAATGAAAGTTGTGTGTCAAGCACATATACAAAGGGAAATAACAGACCATGGGACTCAAACTGATTGTGGTAGTAATGTCTCACTGGCACCTATTCAGGCAGTTTTAGATGGTAAGGAAAAGAAAAAGGATAAGAATATTTTCTAAAACACAGTCAGCCCACATGAAACCTCACCATTGGTAGTGCGAGATGATTTGACCTCCGTACACAAAGAGGGCAATCAGCCTACAACTCTGAACACTAAACTGAAGAGAGCACTCTCCTGGAACTTACAACAAAAAAGTCACAAATGCCAAAAATAAAGGATGTGAACACATATGAGTTTGTAATGGATCAAAGAAATTTTATTATAACCAATATCCAAAAAAGTGAAGGAAAAGAGTTTAAAGAAGCCCTGCGCAACAAGGTTCTAGCCTGGCTGCATCAGAGAACAGGTCCAAGGGTAGTTAGAGGCTTGGACCTAACCATCATTCGCAGGATAGAGCTGAGCGACTGGTGTTCGCAACCTAGCAGTGATTGCATTTTAGTGGGCTGTGGGGCTAGCACCCTACCCTCCTTTCTTAAATGTTGTAAATACTTGCCCAAAGGGGCTTCGAACTGCAATTTGATTCTTTAAATGTTATAGTCCTTCGTTAAATATTTTATTTGTGCACTTCCTCAATATAACTACGGTGTTAATGATGAATGTCAGATAGGCTGTGTGATGGAGAGATGGTTGTCACTGTCACATCCTTCTATTCTGCTCTCCTTTTGGTAAATTTATTTCTACCCATAACATGTACCGTTTATGTATTTATGTTTGTTTGTTTTTGTCCGCGCCATCATGCCTATGGGTCTATTGTGCGCATTACAAATGTAATAATGAAAAGTAAAGTAAAGTTCCTTGCTCCCTGCACTGCCGGCGTATAGTCTGGATATATAGCAATCTTGGAGTGATCTTGGCTAATTTCTCCCCCTCTCGTGTGAAACTTTTAGTATAACTTTTCTGTCCCAGAAGTTCCGGATCCTTGCTATTATTGGCCAGGGAGTTGATCCCGGTGGTGGTCTTTTTTGTAGAGATCTGTGGGCCCTCTTGATCACACATCCTTGTGAGAGTTTGCCAGCCCCAACCTCCCGTAGCAGTAAAGTTTCCACAAATTCTGTAGGATTAGAGCCTTCCATTCCCTCAGGAATACCAAGTAAGCGCACGTTGTTACGTCTGGCGCGGCCTTCGGTATCCTCCGATCTCGCTTCCAGCGCTGCCGTTTTTCTTTCTATTTTCAGCACTCGTGTTTTTAGGTCTTCCTTGGTCTCAATTCTTTCCTTCGGGCCAACCTCAGTGCCAGAGACTCTTTCTGCCAAATTGCGGGCATCTTGTCGTATGAGTTGCATATCCGTCTTCACCTCTCCAATTTTCGTGTCAATGAAGGATCGCAGGGCCGCTATGCCTTCTAAGACTTGACCTCCTTCATTGCTATCCTCCAGGGTCTTCTGGGGGTTTTGCTTCCCGGCATTGCCACTTTCTGGTTCACGTGGTTTAGCTGCAGTGAAAGAATCCATTATCGTGGATTTCTTTTTCCCTTTAGATGGGGACATGCCCCTCTCTGTTGGCGCCAGTGTGGGTCGCAGATTGTAATCAGCTGTCTGCTCTTTTCGGGTGTGTGTCCTTGGGCTTCTGGGAGTTGTGTTCCACAGGGATAGCCTGCCGCTGGGTTTATGGCATCCTTGGTTAGGGCGTTTACGATGTGGCGTGGCAGCTGATGTGGGGCGAGATGTTTGTTGTAATTTGGGGTCTTGTTCCTCATATGCCAAAGGCCCGGCTCATTGTCGACTTTAAATGCCCTCCTGACCGGCGCTATGTAGTGCTATTTTGTTTCTTATTGAACTTATTTGCATCTTCAGCAACTTGTGCAGGCCATTTCCTGGGAGCAGTCTGTAGGACACTCTCAATGGGCCTGTTTGGGAGGCATGCAGGTACCGTGTCCTTCTCAGAGCCACTGCACTTGCGTTTGACCAATGCGCTACTTCACGCCCCGCTGCAGGCTGCAGTGTTTATGGCCTGGACGCTCGCACGTAGTATGTTTCACCAGTGTTCTGCTGTGTTGTCCCCTGAGCAGTGGCCCTTAGTGCTTGTTGTGTAACAGCAATAGGGCTATCCCACCCCTAGCAGATATGTGCCACCAGTGTTTATCATTTAACTTCTCTCCCTGTTCTTCGCCCCTTTGCCGTGCCCACTATGCCAGGGCAGACGTGTTTTGTATTTTTCAACTTCTTTCCGCTTGCATGCACAGGTGTCGCACATGTCCCACAGCGATGCCCGGTTGGCGTAGTATGCAGCCTCCCAAATGCGCATTCAGGGCGAGGCAGTGTGTCATGGCTGACAGTGTTTTATTGCGAGCGCCCAAATCAGGCCACAATCTTATGTTAATGACTTTAGTTTTAGTGCTCACCTTTGTACGTTGGTAGTGCCAGCCTTCGGGAACCTCCCTGCGTCGCAAGCTCCTCTGTCAGGGAATACCCTCCTCTGTGCCCGCAATGCGAGTGGCTCCAGTAGAAAGTCTTCGTCTGCCCAGGAGCCCGCAGTGTCCTCGTTGCAGGTGCCCCTCACTCCGCTTCCCTCAGCCGACCTCCTCCAGCTGCCTTCAAGTGCAGGGCCGTCAGTCCACAAAAACCTGAATCCCGCCGCTACCTCTTGTCTGTTTTGTTGCAAGGGCAATGCCACGGGACCTGTTCAGCCCCCAATTCCGTTCCACTGCCTCAGAGGGTCTCCGCAGCATTCAGCTCTTGCTGCGTTGTGTTCAATCAGCTCCACTCAGGTTGCAACCCCGCCTTGTCCCCAATGCTGGGCCGCCGCATCAGCCGCCATCTTGGGCTTCCTGGATCACCTCGATAAAGCTCGATATCTTGGTCGTTACGTTCCGATTTCAGCTGCCGGTTCTCTGTAGAGGCAGGGATTCACTTCCCACAGCAGTAAATGCGGTTTGCTAAAGATTTATGTTTGTATATTGGAGACTTAGAGGATCAAAACCAGGATCTTGATGGGAGCTCTCAACAGACACCTCGCTAATCCATTGGCTCAGGCCAGGCCCCCCCCAAGCTGGAAGCTGATGACCACAGGGGGTGCCCCTCCTCTTTATACCATGCGGCCCCTCGCTGTGCTACGCTACCGGGGAGGAGGTTAGTTTAGGCACTGCTCGATCGCCTGAGTTACTGCAACAGCAAGAAGGGGTTTCCACCCCTTTGCCACCCCCACTCCTGCCGAAAAACTGTCCTACTATTTACGCCCTCGCCCTCTTTGACGTCCTCCAAGTTCAGCAAAACAGGTAACAGGCCATATCCGACAGGTGAAACCCTGTCCTTCTCCAATAATGCCAAATTGTTAAGAAACCAGCCCCCTTGCAAAATGTTGACCTTGCCACGTTCAGCTGTTTTCAGGCCTTTTCAACAGCTGCAACTGACTAGGCCTCACTACATATAAACATCTGAATAATTGCTGACCACTTCAGTTCGCAAGCCCCCCAAGGTCCTGCTCAAAGCCCAGCTATTGAGGCACATCACCTGCACTAGGACACTCTACCCACTTGGGCCAAGTCATTCCCTCCGAGGTGGATAATCAGCATTTTTGCCCCACCTCTTTTGCCTGGGGACCCTTTCATTCAGGTGGCATGTCCCCCCCAACCTTTTCAGCAAAGGTACTCTGCTGAAATTAACCGACTCTGTGAGCTAAGGTTCATGACTCCCACCTGGATGTGTAGGGACATTCCACCAATGCAAGGCATGCTCAGCCACATCTCTGCCCTTACATTTTTATGATCCTTAAGTTTAACAATACGGTGGCCCACAAGCAATGCACAAATGGGAGGCACTCATTCTGTGTCGCCGCTACACAATACACTTCCTTGACCAACACTCGCCACTCACGTTTCGGCTGTTATGCCCCTACTCGTAGCCAACCTGATTTATGTTTAGCACTGAGCTATTTTAATCCATTCAGCAAACCCTACCGCCCGAAATGAACATTTAGACAGTCTGGTATCCTGTTAGACAGCTGCATCCGGGGTTTGCTGCTTAGCCCGGCTTTGCAGACTGTGGTGGACATGCCCCATTACAACCTAACATGATAATTGCAGTAACCCGTTGCCCTGGCTAGGCTCCCTGGTGTGTAGTTCAATCAACTACAACCTAATTAGACCATTTATAACAAATGAATAAGCTGCTAATTCACAGTTATTAATTTTGTACTACCAACGACACCAGGGCTTGAATTTGAGATGGATAAACTGGAGCTAAAAGCAGCTCCTGGGTATCCCGCATTAGCGAGTGACCAGGAGCTATCACTGGGGAACAAGGAGCAAGTACATAGCGTTCCACAAATCCAACTTCCACCGGAGGTGCAATTATTCATGACCCCTTATGCTTTAACTATCATATCGATGTGTCCTAAAGTTTGCTTATAGATTGAGTTGGTGTGGGGAGTCGAGAGTAGCTCCGGGTAGTTGTTGGTTCCCAGCTAAGCAGGCTCTTCTAGCACAGCACCTGGCATTCCCAGGCAGTCTCCCATCCAAGTACTACCCCGGCCCGACCCTGCCTAACTTCCGAGATCGGTCCCATACCGCACCACACTACTTCCTTAACTGCACCTCCACTAGTTGGTGGTGAAGCAACCGTGCATATATCATGAAGCTTCTAAACTCCATGTGGCACTTTTACATGTGTCTTGTTACCTGCACCCATGCCATTACCCTACGGCAGGTCAAGCAATGATACCCTATACTGCTGCACCAAAGGCATATTTCCAAAACCGTTCTCTATCTTCATACTCACACCTTTCACCCTAGGGGGCCACTATACATTGTCTTGCTGTGCCTGCCCCCATTGCCTTTGAGCACAGTATTTACCACTGAAGCTGTTCCCCGCCCCGGCACATGCAGCGCCAAAACTATCTCACCCATACCACCTAAGTGGGCCCTAAACATGTTAAACATGCTGTCCGCCCATTCTTTCTCCAGGACCTGGGGGCCATCTCCATATCCAGCTAAGGAACACTTCTGCAGTTCGATGCAAAGTGTAACTGGTAGAAACTCAGATCTCTGCTGTAACGTGCGAAATAAATCGATACCCACAATACCGGCACCACGTACATCCTCTTCCTCCAAAGAGAGACGCTGGTGCCAACCCCTGCCAAGTGCACGATACATGTAGGCAACCCGGCGAGGTCCCACTGTGCGTTCCATGTCCACAAGAGAACAATGGGGGTGCAGACCCCAGGCCAATCCAAGCCAGCACTCTATACTTTCAGCCAGCGCGCATTGTGCAACCAGAGCACAACACGAAGGCAACAGCTCATGCTTTTACCAAACTTTAACCACTGCAACCTATGAATTAAAACTTTGCAAATGAGCCCTGCATGTTGCCAGTTACTGTAAATAAATGAATCACCCCGGGGAACACCTTCTTTGTGGGAGCGGGTGGCGCCTGGTTAACATAATCCCCACTAGGACCCAGCGCAGCGTTGCACCAGCGGAGGATGCAACATCTTGCCGAACCTTAAGGCAACCTTTAATTATACCTTACATTCCTTATCCAAGCGTCCATCGTCGCCTCCAGTATTGACATTTTTAGTCGTGATCCACACGCAGCCGGCTCCTAAATATTGTAATATCGTTATGCCTTTGCGCCTGAGTTCCCTTCGGGGCCGCGCCATGTACGTCCCTTGAGACCAAAAACGTCCTAACATGTGCCCTAAAGGAAGTAAAGTAACGTGTTTAATTACTGCGTGTCGCCCCATATTTTCATAAGCATTGGCGCTCAGGCACTAGAAGTGCCTGTACTCAATAGCGTGACCCTTTACCCCACAACCCGCACGTGGACGGCACATACCCATGCTCAAAATTTCATGGGCACTAGAACTCTGCGGCCCCCACCACTACAGGACCAAGTACGCCTCAACCATTGGCTCTGCTATCAAATAAGAAATGACTGGCACCCTTAACCTGATAGCCATTCAGTAATATGACGTTGTTCCGGCCCGCTCTCTGAAAATATACTGCGCCAATATGCTTTCGAAACATGCTTGTTTGACCCAGCAGAGATTGCTTACCCTAACGCGGCCAGCTCCTAGCCTTCACTATTTTCAACCCTTCTTGTAACATACCATCTTCCCTCTGTAGCACTCTCCTTCGAGAATCCTGTCATATATCTGACAAATGTGTCAATGCCAGTATTGCTAGCATTTCCCAAGCCATCATATGTGCTGTAGCAGCTTAGTCCTGTTCACAACCTCACTCATCCGGTCTAAAACCAAATGAGGATGAGCATTTACCATCGCATTCGTCCCCTCGTCCACTCTGGGAGCGCCGTGCTAACCTGAGCCACACGCAGGTTCCACTGTTAATTTCACTTCATTGCTTGCATAGCCCCCAACACTATATTGTGCACACACTTATTAGCTAAATACACACCAATAACCAATTGACAAAGTACTTCTATGTAACCCCCTACAGTAAATTCTGTCAGCGGCGCTGTAAAACCAAATCTAACTGGCAGGTGCCTTAATAAATCCTCCTCTGCCATTGGAAGGGCATTCCCAGCTGTTAACGATGACCTAACTTAATGTGAAAACAACAGCACCATCCTGTTAACTCTTGATGGGCTGCAAGTGGACACCTGCCGACGTTCGCCTTCTCCTTGCTGCGTCTTTAGTGGGTTTAGAAATCTGGGCTCCTGGTGAGGACCCTATTCTGCCCAGGAGGGCTACTTATGAAACAAGGATACACTTGAATAGGTCGGGGATTCACTTGTGCACTCTCCTTTCCCCTATCACCATAGAGGTTAAATGAACACTCAATCTGTTGTACCTAATTTTTATAAAGACACATGAATCAGCGTAACAAGAGGTACAATGTAAAACATCACAGAATTTTCAGTATTGTTCATACAGAAACAAACACAAGAGTATGAAGAATGGGTTAATACAATTGCTTTTGCATTGAAAGAGGCATAAATCCTCTACTGTCGTTCTATGGTGGACAGTGTCGTACAGAAACAAGTGAACCCTTTGAACAAAAAAACAACAACAAATAACAGGTTTTTCTTCTAGGAACTGTGTCGCTACACTGCGGTTAAAAGGTGCGTCCCACCCAGCCGATACAAGGGGGAAAGGAAGGAAGGACAAGGTGATGGCCCCCCATCCATGGGAGGGCGTGGGGGCGGAAGCACGTCATGGGGTGCGACGGAGGGAGGGGGAGCAGGACCAGGAGAGGGTGGGCTATAGAAGGCCTCTGCCCTCCCAGATGCGCCCTCTTGGTCCTGCTCCCCCTCCCAGCCTAGAGATAATGAGATGCACTGTGGTTATGTGAGGGGCATTGTGAATTGTGTTATGTGATGTGCATTCTTTGAGCTATGTGAGATGCGCTACCAAAATTGTTGGTTTGTACGGCAAGAGATGCATTGTCAGGGGCATTGTGAAATGCTGTATCAGAGATCTGTGAGTGCGTTGCCAGAGAGGGGAGGGAAGAAAATAAAAAATTGTGATTTTAGAACTGTTCCTCCCACATCCACCCTCCCATGTCATCAAAGTGGTTGAAAGTAGGGAGGCCATGCTCAACCCCCACCTAGCGCTGGGTTGCAGTAAACAGTGGTTCGATCATTGCAAGGGTTGCACAATGTGGGGTGCATTCTTAGAAAACGTGTAGTGTGTGTCTTGTTATGGGTTTGCGTGCCTCGTAGAGAAGGGGCACCTGAGAGGGGCATGAAGTGGGGAGGGACTGCTCTGCCATCCCCGGGGCATCCGGAGGTGTTAAAAGGCCAAAACAGGTTCTGAGCACTAGGCCACAGGCACCAGCGTCCACCGCAATGGGGGCATGAAGTATAACCATAGTTGGCCGTTTTGGGTCGCCGCGCTGATATGATATGAGATGATATGGCATTTATAACGCACCTATACACAAGTGTTTCAAGCCGCGACGAGGCAAGGGAGGGGGAACAGAGGGAAGACAGACAACGATCCTACTAGGGCAGGTGTCATTCAGATCGCAATAAGTGCACGGGAAGGGGAAGGAGGAAAGGGTGGGGGGCAAGGGAGAGGGGACAGTGCAGTACATGGGATAATAAAATAAATAACAGAAGTAAAAGTCCGGCTAGCAGGTGGCAAGTGCAAGGGTAAGTGCAGACATCAGGTGTCAAGTTGCTGGTGGTGGGACTGTAGGGATACAGAAAACAGTCTCCAAGCACGGGGGTTGCCAGGAAGGCATTGCAGGAGTGCGACTGGCGGTTGAGGCGACCCGGGCCCGAGATCAGAGGGTGGCCAGGTTAGGGTGACCAGATTTTCTAAAAAAAAAACCCGGACGGGCTATGGAAATAGAAGTAGGACTAAAGAAAATACACATTCGACTTTAGTCCTACTTCTGTTTCGTTGGCCCGTTGCGGGGGTCATGGAGGGGGTGTGCTAACAGGCACACTCCTCGCATTGGAGGAGAGCGCTGGGGAGGGGAAGGGGGAGGAAATGGGGGCCCATTCTCACAGGAAAAGTTGCGCCGGGACCCGATTTCGGGATTTCGAAATCGGGGCCCGGCAAAAAAAAAACGGCAAAAAAGGTCTGTAATCAAAACCCCGGACGGGGTTTATAAACTAAAAAAACTCCCGGGACCCCGGGACGTCAGGTGATTTCCCCGGACTGTCCCGGGAAAACCCGGACGTCTGGTCACCCTAGGCCAGGTAACCAGTGTAATTTCACTATCAGCGGGGGAGAGTAGGCGCTGACAGAACTATTGAGGGCTTCGGGTGCAATCTTTAAGCAAAGTGTTAAAGTCGTCATTGCCTCGGACGACCACCGGGTGGTGGTGTCTGGTGAGGGTTTTACGGCATCTGGTTGTTGTTTTTACTGGGACGCCTAGGGTATTGCCTCAGGAGGAAATGGACACAGAGGGGGGGGGGGGCTTGCCGTTCTGCCTGCATCACTAGTAGCCGTCACCTTCGGACGCTGTCCCCTTACAGTACAAACTACTAGGGGAGCCTAGGGTTGTGAAGGGCTCAGCCAAATTAAATTTAATGGGTGTACCCAAGTACAAATACTTGCAGAACAAAGTTGAACAGGTGGCAATTTTCAGAGAATCCAATTACATCCTGCAACGCCAGAGAGAAGCAAAAATGACCATATGCAAATTAATTGGCTACATGGGGAGGGACATTATAGAAGGGGAGGTGCTGGTGGGGAGGACACTCTCTGCGGGAAAAGGGAGTCAGTTTCAAACCCTATCAGATCACTCTTAGAAAGAGGCGAAGCATTAAGCCATAATCACACTCGCACCAAACCATCCACAATCTGTCCGTTACCAAACCTTGCATTTGAAAACGTGCATTTTGGCGAATAAAAAGTAGCCAGCCACAGCAGCGCAAAGAATGTGGGACCTCATCGTAAAATCTGCAACACAATGCGAGCAACGCTATTTGAGGGACACTCAGTTTGGCATGGCACTCGAGGTGTTGCACAGATACAAACTGCACGCGAAAACGCACATCTGTTTGTAGCTTAAGGTCATTCGTGCATTACGACTGGTTGTTTTTGACAAGAGTTGCTGAATAAATGTTCTTTAAAAAGCACAATTTGCATCAGACTTAATCAAAACACCCTCCCTTGGGTACTACTCAAACAATGAATAGCCTTTAACAATTGTGGGACACCTTCTCATTGGTGCGTGGGGCAGCGGCATCATAGTACACGTGGAAATGTTTGGTTGTGAGTCTTGCTGGCTCTGTCTTGGTTTTGCGGCGGAGACCGGAAATGAGCACCCCACCGCGAGTACAAGTGTCGGAAGACTTGCAGACGGGCGGGACACATGCGAAGGTTCTTGGTCGGGATGCCGCACTCTCCAGGGTATAGGGGGGCAAGTTGGTGGTTTTTCTAAGGGTGTCATGTTGGCTGGGCATGTTCAATGTCTTGTGCTAGGTTGATGGTTCCATGGCAGGGGCCTGCTAATAATGTTGTGAAGTAAATGAATTGTTCACGACCTATACTAATACATTTTTTCTTTTTTTTTCAAGGTGTCAACGTTCATGGGGCGGCTAAAGGGAATTCACACGGCGCGGCCCTAGCGTACCAGGCAGCCTTTTAATGTAAATAGGATTGTCATACAATGGTAGCGGAGAGGGGTAAAAACGGGTGTGCAAGACCATACAAATTCTTCCCATACTTCGAAGGGAGGAGCCAAACATGCTCAATATACAGCATACATAAATAAAAACGCAACAGATGGTAATTAACTTCCAGGGAGCAATTTACGTGATTTATAAACACTAGGACAGCCGTATGAAAGGCTTTGCACCGATTACTTCCAAAATAAGCAAACACAATACGAACAAATGGCTGGCACAGGGGGGGGTGGGGTCCATTTTCTCAGTGGGTTTGGAATCAGTGGCCACACGGACGGATACCCCGGGTAGGAGCTCTAATTGCCTATTTAATACGTTTAATGGGCTTAAGTGACTTGCTATGTATAGCATACATAAAAGAAATAATAAAAAAGCACATCAAAAGGTAATTGCCAATTTAATACCACTATGATGGATAACATTAGTCGCTATACGGGAGTTAGTGTCTTAGGCAGATTCTCTTGTCAACAGAAGGCTTGTTTAAACAGAATGGGTTGCAGTGGTCTCCTCAAGCAACGATTCCTTCCGGTTCCAATTTGGGAGCACCTGTACATTGGTCCACATTTGGGGTGCTCAGTGGCTAAGATAAGATTTGGGAGTGTTGGGGGAGTTCACCCCAACAATTTAAGGTAGGGAGGCCTGCAGATTTCGGTAGATTATGCAACCTCGTTTCCCAATGGGAGCAATTATAAGCGGGCAAATTCAGACCGGCGGTAAACAAGAGGTTTTTGCAATATTACTTCCTTGAACCTAGCTATCGATACCTTAGTTTAAGGGTGGGGGTAGACTAGGCCATGTATCTGGGACTCTCTGTGCTTTACATATTGGAAAAGAAGGAGTTTTAACACAGTACCTTAGACGAGTCTTGACGTGTAAGTGATGGAGTATGAGCAACCCAAGTGAGGACGGGGTCAGGAATAACTGGGATGTCCATTGGTGTACATAGGACAGAGGGGCCATACTGTGTGAAACTCCCAAAACATGGTAGGCAATTACCAGGGAGATTCAATTAGGAGGAGGGGGCACTCCCACCTTGCCTCCTCCCTAGGAGGGTGGGGTGTCCTCGAGCCCAGACACATCCGGCTGGGCTCCTTGGAATGGATATTAGGTGGGGGGACTGCCGAGCCCAGTCTCTTTCTTCAGCCCCCCACCTAAAGTCCCGCCCACCCTTACCTGACAGTAGGAGAGTGAATAAATGTAGAGGCATTTCTTGGTGCCCAGGGTTAAGGGTTAAGTCAGTGGACATAAGAGGGACACCTTCACACAAGGGTGAAAGCCAGGCTGGAGCTCCTCTACAACGTCACGGGACATGTCCGGACAGCCTCCTTAATGGCATTAATGTCGGGATGAGTGTGAATGTGTGTGGGTTAAGCAGAAGTTGGTGGAAAGACCCTTGCCCCAGGGCGAGCCGTGAACTGGGTTCTGAGGGGAACTCTCTGCCCGCCGGTAACCAGCAGAGAGTCATGGTGGAGTCACCGGTTGATCCGAATAGAAAGCGCTGACAGATCTCAAAGGGGCTGTGCAGCCAATATCTTAAAAGTATCGGCACCCAGGAGTACTAGACTCAGGGGAGGCCCTGGAAAAAGGGGGAGGGTTTAGGGGGCTTGGAAGTCCTTCCAATTCCAAATGCGGGGGGGTATGGGAGAACAAAACTGTGGGAAAGTGAGAGGAAGTTGTGGGGGAACTAGAAGAATGTGATTACAGGAAGGATTGGGTCCAGGAGGAATTTGTGGAATGGATAAGCAGGGGGGTAAGGAAGGAGTTGGATAAGGAAAGAAGTGGGGGAAGGGGAAGTATCTGAGCAAATGTGAAGAGTGGGGGACGGAAAGGCATCTGGAGGGTAAAGGTTGTCAGGGCTTAAAGGAAGTAGGCGGTTGGGAAAAAACTTGCTGGGAGATGATGGTAAAGAACTGGGGGGGTGGTCAGGCAACTTGGGGAATAGAAAGAACTGAGTATGGAAAACAAGGGGCTGCAAAAAGGGAATAAAACAAAGGGGGGCCAAAGCACACGGGGAGGAAGAAGAGACTCAGGAATGAAGGAGGGGTTGGACAGGGGGAAGGGGCCCGGGTGGGGCGAGGGAAGAAAGAAAAGAATTGCAAAATAGAAAAAAAGTAAGATAACAATGAAGAAGGGTAGAATGGGGAAGAAAGAAACTAAGAAATAGAATATTAGAATGTTAGAAAGAACAAATGATAAACAATGGAATGGAAGGAAAGCTCATGAACACTAAGCAATAGAAATAGAATGTTAGAAAGAACAATTGAATAGAAATGGAATGGAAGACAAGTACATGAATTGAACAAATGAAATAAAGAAGTAAAGAAAATAACTAAAGTAAACAAAGAAATGGCCATGGGTAGAGAGGGAATGTTTATGGAGGGACTGGGTCCTCTGGACACTGACGGAGGGGGGAGGTGCTTAAGAACCCACATCCAGTGAAGAATAATCCTGAGGTGTGGTGGAGAAACGGATCACCTGTAAGTTAACTCCTGGCTTGATGCTTCAATAAAGCTTGCTGCAGCATTTGTGACTTCCATCTTTGAAAACTGGACCTGCCTCCTTATTTGGGGAATCCTCAGGAGGTCTTTGCAAGGTGGGGGAAGCTAGTAGGCTGAATATGGTGATGAATGCTACAACCATGGGAGGTGCAGTTGTGGGCTGTCCCCGCTAGGACCCTGCTTACTTTCACGAGCCATACCCTAACGCGTGTTGTTGCTAGCTCTATCCGCTCCTGCATGAGCAATGCTTTACTTTCAAGCTGCCAAGCCCACGGGGCATTACGCGACTAATATCTCAACAGTGGTAAATTAGTTTACACATCAAAGACTTTCCTTCCTGCCGAAGTTGCGGGGGAGCGGACACATCTGTACCGCTGATGCTCTCGCCTTCACCCGGGCCAAAGGACAACCCATGGCCTCTGGGCCCTCTTCACCCCTTGAGCACTCCTATAGAGCAGGTATCATAAACAGCGCAGGAGTCACCCACCCAGCACCCAAGCTAGATTAAGCTTGATCGGGAAACAGCAAATGGGTGAGGCAGGTCAGGTGCAAAAGGCCTACCCGTCGCGGCAGTGTCTGCGCATTGCTTGCGCAGGGGCCATCAGGCACCCTGACCCTCACCCCGCTCACCTTAACTCGGTCCAGGGGGAGCGGATGTGCAAAGAGGCCGCTCCCCCTGCACAGGTACCACATATAGGGGCCATGGTATATAGACCCACCTCCTTTTCCTGCGCGTGCCTCACTAGAGAGGCAGCAGACGGGGGGTTGGCCGGGGGGACCCGGCTTATCCCCCCTGTTATGCCTTGGCACTTCAATCCCCTTTGGGGGGCCCCATGTGCTAACACCGACCCTAGTGTAAACCCAGAGGAATTTGTGGAGGAGGCAAAAAGTAGCTTGCGCCATCCGTTGACTCTGCTGTGTACGGCTTCTTCTGTAGAGCAAGTCCAGAGATGGGAAATAACTTGGGGTGTCATCTGGTTGAAGTCCACCTTGGGTTCTTAATCCTTCGTCGCTGTTTACAGAAAGAGCTGAGGTGCTCTGACTCATTCAAAGTTCTTTAGACCCACCTATTAGCCCCGAAGAGGAAAACTGTGGATTCTTTTACCACACATGTTTTACTGTACAGAAAAAGTAGAGAGAACCCACACGACCACTTCACTACCACCCACACCCTCCTCCCATTCAGCATTGCCTCACGCAAACCCACCATCTACTTTTTAAAAGAAAAATGTGGTAAAAAATGTGTGGAAAAAATGTTGGGTCAATAATGTTCTGTAAAAAAAGGCTGGATGTCCTTAGGACAAGGAGTCCCATCTTGGTGGTAAAAGAATACCTTTTCCACGTTCCCTGCCATTACTACTTCGTCGTACTTCCATGCCCTAGTCCTGTATTGAGGGGAATATGTCACCTGAGCTCCTCAGAATCCTGTCTGTGTCCTGCAATTCAGAAGCTACGTGGGATGCTCGTCAGGCGTGCCAATGATCAAGTTGGGGTGGGGATCTGAGCCGAATGACACTACCTTTGACCCAGGTGATGTCACAGGAAGTGTCATCACAGGAAGTGACATCACAGACACCTGCCTGTGGGTAACACGCCAGCATAGCAACGCCTTGCTTTTTAAATGCCAGTCCACTTTCCACCAAAACTAAAAAGGGATGGATAAAAGGTTTTTAATTGCTCTGGACAATCTTACATACCACATATTATTGGTATGACCAAAGCTGGTTTTTAATAGCTGGTTTGGTTTTGGTTGGCTTTGGTGATAGGGCAGAAAGGTTAACAAATGATGGCATTGAAGGTTGCCAGAGCAATAATAGTAGTAAGGAATAATTCAAAGCCTGGCACCCATCACTTTTGAAGTGCAAAAAAGCATCCCAAAAGGAAGACTTCGTGTTGTACAAAACCCAGTTACAGGACTTTACTCTGCTGCCCGCTCCAGTATTACATTGCTCAACTCTTACTTTCACCTGCTGTGCTGCCATTCGAACCTTCGGCGGGAACGCGGCGCGGTGGTGAATTACCAGTGAGGTGATGAGCAGTGGGCAGGCGTTGTGATCATTGGTCAGCAGAAGCAATAGTGATGCTGGTGTTGTGACTTTAGATGTTGCATTGTCTAGAATATATCCTGATTAGAAAAAAGACAGTGAGACAACATATTTTCCCAAAAGACGACAGACCTTGAAAAATGCAGCCCTTCGAGACTGACAGAGAATGGTAAAAGTCATGAATTCTGATGTGTTTGTTGCCGCCACACATTCCCTAGTGGCATTATATCCGGATGAAGATCCCAGACAATTACTTATAATGGGGTTGAAACATGCATGCTGATGCATACAGATCTAGCATTAAGATGTTAATACAATAATCCATGGTGTTGTTTTACACAAACTCTTTTTTGTGTTTCGTCGTGATTTACGCCTACAACAGGAATTCATTATTTAAGCCCCTCCCGTCTTTTTCCCCCCATCAATGTGTATTGTAATTGTGTTTGAACATTTAACTTGAAATCAAAAAATAAAAATATGTTTTATAATTTGTTTTACTGCACATGAGCATTAATAAATACATTTTTTTTAAAGTGCTTTATGTCTGCACAGTTTGTATGGTTGCAGGTCTTGGCTCGAGAAGTGTAGACTTTATAGAGCTTTCCTAAATGCAGGTATTTACTGCATGTTTTCATGTCACCCTTTCAATCACCAGGCACTACCTAGTGGCCATGGCATTAATCCTCCCCATCCCCCCACTCCCTGCAAATAAAACCTATAAGAAAATCAAACGATAGCATAAACTACCGTAAGAGGCGTGTATTTCTTAAGAGAAGTTAGAAGAGCATCTTTTATGCAACACCAACAAAAAACAGGGCCTAAAGAAATTACCTGGTACATTTGCCACGTTTCAGTTCACTTTGAGTGGCAGCTGGTGGGAACGTTACACTGAGCTGAAGACCTGCTTTTGTCTGCTCTGACTCTATGGGTCAGAGTCAACAAAGAAACACGCATTGGCAATGCCAACAGTTTGGGCTTTTCTGTAGGAATGGGAAAGGCATTTGGCAGGCACTGCCACAGAGGTATTAACTTGCCATCAATGGAAGCAGCTGCAAAATGGTGCCAGTACCTGGGAATATAATAGCAGTGCTTTTCAAATGCCTAATACTTACACACAAGCCAAAACTGTTGACTTTGCTAATGCTTATTTTTAACAGGACTTCAGTGAAGGACTTGGACGGTGCTTATAAATTGAGTGGCTGAAGGCAGACCTGGTTATGGCATTTTCATTACACCCGTAGCGTTTTTAAACCACGAATTAAGTAATTAAAAAACACTGACAAGCATTTCGAGCACAACATTAGATGGTAGTGTGGTGGGGCAATTATTGCAGGCTCTGTCCCCCTGCCTTCCTCAGAAGAAACAAAATATTTTTTATTTTTTATTTATTATGATATATGGTTATACGATTGACAACCTTTTATCAAGTTAGACAGATTGAGATCAATTGACTTAAGTTTTGATTGGGTCTTAAAATCAAGGACAAGAGTCTTCAAGCGTTGATAGCTGCTTCTGCATGGCGATAGAGAATTTGACCACAGCTAGGGATATTGATGTATTTTCCTCTGATTGTAGTATTTTCCTCCATAGCTCCTTTGATTTGCGTCCATACTTTATAATGATGGGATTCATGAAGGAAGTCCTCCGTGGCGATAGAGCTGGGCAGACCATAATCAAGTGGTGCAGATTTTCTGTTGACTCAGGGTTCTGTCATAGTCTGCAATTCAAAGGAGCAGCGTGGTTTCGTGGCCAAGTCGTTTCTCTTGTTTTGATTAAGTTGAGCCGAAATCTAAAACATTGATCTCTGAAGTACCAATGAGGGAACAATTTTAGATAGCTGCGTAGGGATTTTGGTGTTTTACTGTCCTCCCATGGTTTCCCATAAGTTTTGCATGTTAACCATTCTTTTTCAGTCCTGAACCAATCGCAGGAGTATAGCCTTTTTTTTTACTTTGTCCGGGTTGTTGATCAAAGTGTCCACTTGCTCTCCTGTAATGTCAAGTAGACTTCGACATTCTGTTTGCCATAAGGTCAATATTGGACCATGTTCTTCCGTAAGCACTTTTTTGAGGCATTTGAAACCGCCTATGGGGTTTTCCTCTATGCATTTTCTGTAAAATGAGAGTATCTTCCACTCTACAACAGCTAGCATGGAGGTTAGACCCAACTCTCTGCAAATTGCTTGTATTGGCATGCTTTTGGGTAGACGAAGTGTGTTTTTCCAAAAGTGGCATCCTAGAACTGCCCAGTTTTTGGCTTTGAAGTTGAAAGAGGTTTCAGCACCATAGGTAAGAATCGGAATCACCTTGGCTTTGTAAAATTTGATTAGTGGAATTAAACTGAAACCACAGTAACGTCTCAAGATGATTTTTCCTAAACCTGTCAGGTTCATTAGTTTCTTTTTTAGTGTTTGGAGCCGTGCAGCATCAATCTTGCTTGTGTTGACACATACTCCTAGATATGAAAAGGATTGCACTACGGGGATTTCTGTTCCCAGTAGTAACCAATGCATCGTTTTGGTTCGCAGCTGGCTCTTTTGAACACCAAAAGGTAATATGGAAGATTTTTTGGGTTGATTGTGAGTCCATTGGTTCCTACGTACAGTTGTAGAGCATTTAGCTGTCTTTGGAGACCAATTGGGGTCTGCTCTATAAGGACCACGTCATCAGCATAGACTAGGCGGCTGACTTGGATATTTGCTAATGACGGAGGAAAACATCTTATGTTATTAGATGCAGAATCTATGTCGGAGATGAAAATGTTAAATATTTCAGAGGCCATCGGGCAACCTTGCTTGATGCCTTTATTAGTTGGAATTGGCTCAGTTAATAGGCCTGTTTTGTTCAGCAGAACTCTGAGAGCAGTATGATGATGAAATTCTTTAATGGGGTCTATGATGGAAGCGGGACAACCACATTTTTCCAGTTTAGTCCATAGCTCTGGGTGTGAGATGCTGTCAAACGCTTGTGTTAAATCAATAAAGGCTATGTTAATTTTTGAGTCTTTTCTTCTCTCTGTGTGGCTTTTCAGCAGGTTTAGGATAAATATGTTGAGGGCTGTCCCAATGCCTCGAACAAAGCCTGATTGCCATGGATCAAAATGGCCAGATGATGTTGCCCAGTCTCGCAATGCTCGAAGTACAAGTGTGCCAATAACTTTGCCCATAGAATCTAGCAATGCTATTGGGCGATAGTTAGCTGGAATTTGTCGGTTGCCCTTTTTATGAATGGGTATAATTATCGATTCTTTCCATGAAGTTGGTATCTTTTGGGTTGATGTGATGTAATTAAATAGAATTGACAAGAGTTTCGCCGATTCATGTGGGTTTTCTTTAAGGGTGGCGTTGCTTATCCCGTCGGGTCCATATGCATTTGATTTGGACAACTTCATGATGACATTCTCAATGGTATCCACTGAAGTGTCTATTAAGTGCCATTTCCTGTTCTTTTGTGAAAATTGCATGTCATCATGTTCTCGGTTGAAAGTTGCCATAAAATGAGAGATCCAGGCTGCAGGAAAGATTGGTGTTGTTGTCAAAGAATTTTTATCCGTCTGTAGTTGATTTATCTGTCTCCACATATCTGTGATATTAGATGATCTGATGATATATAGCATTTCTCTGCGTCGTTACGGTCTATTGTCTTTTTGTGGCGATGTAACCAATTTCGATAATACTGCCTTATTTGTTTCCTTTTGCTTGTGGCTAATGCAGAGTTATCTCCTTTTAAATTGTTTAGGCTTTTCCTCAAAGATTTTTTTGGAGCATAACTTGGTGGTCAAAGGTATGACGGTGTACGATAGGGTTCAAGTAGGAAGATTTTGGTTTTATCTCATATATTCCGAACAGACTAAGGTAGTTCAGAGGTTCTGTCCCTCCTGTTGAAAATAAATGATTTACAAGGGTGGTTGAGTTTTCAGTCAATGAGGGAAGATTGATATATGGAATTTTGATTCGATTTATTCCCATGTTGACTTCTACCAGCTTCATGTTTGTGAATGTTGTATTATTAAAAATTGGTAGTAATCTAGCTGATAGCAAGTTGTGGTCACTGTTATCCATAAGTATGACCACCATTTTGTTTTCTGCAGAAATCAGTTCCGATGAGATGTAAATGCAGTCTATAATGTGACCACCGTTTCCCTGTTTTCTGGTGATATTAGCTGGGATATCTCCAGTGGTGTTGCTGTTAAGTAAGTTCAGTTTATTCGCATTCATGACAATGTTCCACTGATAGTCTCTGTTTTCTGCTGGTGTTAGTGAAAAGATGTTGAATGTTATGAGGCCTCTGGATTCATCCCAACATTTAGAATTTAAATCACCACAAATGAAGAACCATGGATCCACCCATTTTTGTTTTCAGTGCACTAGCCATTTTTCAATTTGGTCCAGAAAATTCATACTTGCAACGGAAGCTGGATTCCAATAGAGATTTATGACAATTAGCATCTTCCTTGTTTGTTGATTGACAATTTTGATGGATCCTACTATGATTTGAATTAGGGAGGTTGGCATGATTTCTGTGGTTACTACAAAGTCAAGGTGGTTGTTAATGAGGATGAATAGGCCTGACGTCAGTTTACCAGTGTCCCCTTTAATTGCTGGATTAAAATGACTTGAATAGCCTTCGACTATAGGTGGATTGAGCATCCAGGTCTCTTGGAAGCAAAAAATGTCATGAGTTTCGATTTGGTTGGTTCCTGCCTGAAACAAGTGAGTAAAGCCCCTTGTATTCCATGATGCTATTGTGAGGGGCATTAGCGCTGATGGGAGCCCATCCTATGGCATCTTGATTTTGTCAGCCACTAGCCCCATGAGCCATTTCCAGTTTTCTTCTGTGCCAACCACTGGGGTCTTTGTTTCATGTTTGTTAGAAGATCTTTCTTGGCTGTGGCCATTCCTTGGTTGTGGCGATACAGAGTTTCTGCGCCTATAGGAGTTTCGACAATGGTGTGTGTTGGCTCCATCTGACCTGTAACGGTCCAAGTGGTGAGACGGGTTTTCATGCCAGCCGTTTTTGTAGTTGCGCCGATCATGGGTGTCTGTAGTGCTATCCCACCTTCTGTGATTTCTAGCAGCCCATTTGTTGTTGCGGCCGTATGCGGCTTTTAATTCAGATTTTGGGTTCAACTCCAAAGAGTTGCAGCTATTTTTTGATGGACCAACTGCTATTTTTGACTCAGTTAGGTCAAAACCTAATGATCTTAGTTGAGATATTTCCTGTTTTAAGGATTGTGTGATCAGAGGAGTCATCGGGTAAATGAGCACTCGGTCCAGTGTATTTTCTTCTGGAAATTCAACTCTTGCTATGTCATTAGATGTTAATGAGCGAAGAGATGGAACATGATGTAATAGTCTAATGACATTTGCTCGATTCATGATCAGCCCATCTTCTTCGGTGCTCATCCTTTCGAGTAGAAGCCCATCTTCAAAAGGATTGGAATTTAATCCAAGACTGTGATTTATGTGCCGCTTGATTTATTGAGCGAGATGGTAATTTGAGTGGTGAAATCAGATAGGTGTCTTCGCTTGGTTCCGCCCCAGGGTCGTTATGCGTATTATTGTTTTTGATGGGGGTGGAATTTGAAGCACCCTCTGTATCGGCAGGTTGTCTTGACCCCTTGTTCAAGACTTTCTCTTTTTGTGTGTTGGAGGCAAATTTATTTGGTTTTGGAGTCTTTTGAGATGGTATGTTTACATCCTCACATTTTTCACGTGCCTCGATGGATGCAGGGTGTGACATGGGCTGATCTATATGCAAGCGGAGTGGACCTTTTGGAGCTCTTTTCTGGTCGAGCTTGATGTTTGGAATCGGTGGGCCGTCATCCATATTTGTTTGGACTGTGGAGGCGCTCACACTAGGTTCCTCTTCTTCTTCTAAATCTGCACTCGACAAGGTGCAACTATCCACCGAATAAGTTGTAAGGTTCATCAGATCAGATGATGAGGCATCAGTTTCATTAACAGTTTCTTCCAACAAACTAATGTTTTCCATATCTATGGGTTGAAGAGGTTTTTCCTCTGGACTTAGGTGTTTGCCATTTGTGTCCTTAATTGGTTGTGGGTCGTCACTAATTTCCTCTGGTTCACAACTCTTTTCCATGTTTAGTATTTGTGACTGTTTTTCTTGTTGACTTTGTTTTATGCAGTTGTCGTGCTTGTTATGTGTGGATCTGACATGAGTTATCTTTGATGATGTTTTTGTCTTGAGGTTTGTCTGTATCGTTTTCATGAATGACTCAAGAGACACCCTCTTTTGTTTACTTTGATTACGCAAGTCTATTAGGTTGGTCTCTGGCAATGTAGTGATCGATTATTGTGCCTTTGATTGTTGTTTAGCAGGCACTTGCTTTAATTTGGGTACTTTGCTTTTAACATTTGGTTTGCTTTTGGATGTTTTGATTATCGATTTCGGATTAGATGTCTTTGCTCCTTTGACAAAGATGGGACATATTTGTTGTGACGAGTTGTCACATGAAATGTGTGCCAAGCCTATGCCAGCTACTAGGGCTGTTCCCATTATTACTGCCTTGCCGTGCATCCCATCATTGTCGGGCGTGCCATCAGTTTCTGAAGAAGGTACCGAACCACTGGGTACAGGGACAGTGAATTTTTGGGGCGGCATAGTCCCTGCTGAGGTTTGGGCTGCAGTCTCAAATGGATCTGTTGGCTGATGGCTAGTTTTATTAACACTGGATTCAACATCAATTGATTCGAATCGTTTAGATAGACGTCGATTTCTCTTGTCTTTGATGAGGGGATCAAGAATGGAATGGAGAAGAGCTGCCACTTTCTCTTGGCTCATGTCAATGTCCTTTTGTGATAAAGGCTTCAACAAATATAATTTTTGAGGTCATCATAGCTATAACCGTCGTCTGGTCTTTTAGCTGGTCTGCCATTTGTTCGTACAACTTCATAAATGGAGCCATGACAGCAGACATAGTTGTTATTACAGTGAAGTTGTTTACCGAAGTAGCCTTTAAAGGAGAATTGTCCTGTATATCTTTTTCCGGTGCACAGACGGTTTGTGTGGCATTGTCTTGAAGACTCACTGAGTTCTGATGACTCAGTTGAGATCTGACTTGAGGCATCCCTTAGTAAGATGTTTGGTATTTCCAAAGAGCTCTCTTGGGAGATTACAGTTGCATAAGGAGATGACTTTCGTGATTTTGAGTTGAAGCTGAAAATACTTGAGCTCTGTAAGTGCCTTGTGCCAGTGGCACCCACAGGCATATCTTTAAGTCGATGTTCTAAGGCTTCCAATTTTGAAGCAGAGTCTAGGAGTTGCTGGTCAGAAACTTCTGTGTCACCAGATGATGGAGCATGAGAGCAAGTGGTGTAGAAGCATTTACTGCTTCGCTGTAGCCTTTCCGGGTCTTGAGGGCGTCCATGCTCACGGCTTCCTGTGTGCCATATGAAGTTTTTCAGGGTGATAGTAGGGCATGGACAACTGCTTTCTCGGAAAGAGATAGCGTTGTTTGGTCTTTCCACCTCCTAGCATTGAATCATTTGGGCATCTTTGACCATGGACTTCCAATTGCTGTGGCGTCATGTCAAAATCAAATGACCAGTGATTATTGCCAGAAGGAACAGAAGAAGTGGGTGTTGATGTGCTGGGATTAGCCACTTTATCCAGCGTTGAATATGGGCACGGTCGAGGGCTGAGTGAGGGAAAAAAGTTCATTCCAGTTTTTAAGGTATTTTGTTCGTATTTAGTGGGCTCGGCAATGGCTGGCAGAGTGTCATTTTTTGTCACGGCTGGCCTTTGATTAGGTGCTGACATGATTTCAGGTGCCTTGAATAAGTCATTATCCTGGCGATCAATAGCCAGAATGTCAAGAAGCACCGTTGAAAGTGTTTTTTTTGGTGACACGTGTTAACTGGTCTCGCCTTCGCCCTCTGCGTTTTCAGCCGACTTGTTTAAGTGCGTGTGAGATGAGTCGTTTAGATCTCGTGCTAGGGCGGAGGCGACTGGGTTGTTTTGCATGGGGTTCTTATTCCCCATGTTGACTTTGTTGTTGCCGGGGCGCGCGGCCGGTTCGGCTATTGAATGTGTGAATGGATCGTTCATACAGTTAGAAGACAAGGACATGCATGGTTGTAAAGGAACTGTCGGATTGACCGGCCGCGCGGTCATGAGCGGTGAGGTGGTTTGGGCCGCAATGATAATATGTAAGTTATTCAGTGGGTTTATGGACAAATTTGAATCTGCATTACATGCAGCGCACACCTTGCCTGCCTCTCCCCTGTCACTGGCGGTGCAAGAGACCTCCGAAGTTGCTTCTATCGGGGAGGCACCCGACGTATTATCCATGTCACACGCACAGATCTGCGGGAAATTCAGACGAGCTTCACTCTAGCCGAACACTCAGCCAAACACTCCGCCACACTCCGCTTGTGGCAAGTGTTTTGTTGACTTTGGCTTTGGCTCCTCCTCCAAAAAAAACCCGGAGTAAACAGACTCTGAAAACGTTTTCCCAAAAAAGAAAAGCAGCAGTCGTGGCCACACTCGGCCAAACACTCACTCGCCCTGCTCCATAGGGAATGCCAGACTGAAATTGGTTTACTTCTCTGCCGGCTCTCAGGTCCAACGTGGGTCAGCTGGGCTCATCTCTCTCCTTCCACTTTACACAGCTGGAAACTGGGAAGTAGTTGTTTACAAGGCAAATTGCAGATGGTGAACAGATCCTGCTTTCCACCGCCCACACCAAACACTTCCGTCCACTTCGTGGAGTAGGTTTGTTTAAAAGACTTGTTTCCTTCAATAACACTATGAAATCACACCAAGTACACCTCGCCCGGAAACAAAATTATAAGATAAGGACACATTTGAAACTGCACTCTAAATTCTCCTGGAAAAGCAGCTGGCACAAAGAATAGTTAGTTTTGCTACACAAGTAGGGAACAGATGAGGCATTAGCTTGCACAATTAGTGTGTTTTAAAATAGAATAGATTAGGTGACAGGAAAGCGTGTACACAAGATAGGGACTCACTACACAAGTAGGGCAGGACAACTGTAGGCAGGATAAGGAAAAGCAGCAGCAGATACCGGAGCTAAACGAGCAGCGTATTTGACAGACATGTGGAGGTACCAAAGTCCATGCAACCACATGCACAAATGATGGCAGAGACTGAAAGTTACAATGTACTGCCAATAGCACAGTTAATAGAGCTACAAGGACGGGCATTACCAGGAGAGCAGAAGTTGTTGGAAAAAAGAGGATGTTCATTGTGCCCCACGGATCTTCTGTGGTGACAGGGAAACACAGGAAAGCCTGTAATGACACTATAATTACTCACAGTAGCATTAGAACAGTTACACTATGCAGCACATATTTCCAAAGAGTGCATTGCAGTGCAGATTTCCAGTGAGTGGTTTGTGCCCAACCTGCATGAACACGTGACAGACTTCATCATGAATTGTGCAACTTCTCAGAAATATACAGCAGGCCATACACTTAGGACCCTCAGAGGAACAATACCCTGCTCAAGTTGCCCATTCAGACACTTGCATGTGGATTACATTGATATGGCCCAAACGTGCTTAGGACACAAATATGTAATTGTGGTGGTGTGCCCCTTCTCCAGATGGATAGAAGCAGGACCATGCACCCTCCAAGATGCCATGTCAGCAGCAAAATTCCTTGCATGCGAAGTGTTCCCCCGATGGGGAGTGTGTGAGGTGCTGAGATCCGATAATGGACCTAATTTTGCAAATGAGCTCTCTGCAAAAATAACATCCCTATAAGGCACAAACTCTGTTCGGCCTACCACCCACAAGCGAATGGCATTGTGGAGTGCCTCAATGGCCTCCTGAAAGACTGCGTAGCAAGATTGCATGACACTCTGCATAAGGACTGGGTGTATTGCCTTCCGCTGGCACTCTTTGCCCTACGCAATCAGCCAGGATCAGACCATCACCTGACTCCTCATGAGTTGGTGACAGGTTGCAGGATGCATGTGCCCATTACCCCACCCATGAGCGCACAGATAGATGCTCAAAACACTGCGACTGTGTTAGAAAATTACTTACATGACTATTTGATGTCCATGACTAAATATCTCTCTTTCATTTCTCGACAGGTAAAGGAAAGGCAGTGAGGTATCGCAAAAGGCAAAGAAGAAGACAGACTTGGACACTGCCACAGTTATTCCACCTCTCCAACTGTTCCTTGGGGACCTTGTGCTGTGCCGCAACCATGTGCGAAAGAGGCACCACCCAAGGTTCACAGGTCCCCATATTGTGACTTATTGTACCTCTACATCAGTAAAATTGCAGGACAACAAGGCGTGGGTCCACCTTACCGATGTAAAACCATACAAGAGTGCCGCCTCCCTACCCAACTACCAGGATGCCAAGGGAGAAGAGAACAAAAACAGACCCAGGACAAGAGCTCAAGTGCATGCTGAGAAAGAAGATAAAAGGAATAAGTAACTTGAGAATAAAGAAGATATAAATCATGTTACACCACTTGAGGAACACTAATGCTGAATTATCACAGGAACAGTAAGAAAGGAGTTGATGCTGAGGACCTTTTGAATACACCACCAGCACAGTATTAAGGACTATTTTTCATGAGAACATACATCTATAACAGATGATTTTTTTCTACTGTTCTATGTTTAAATTTTTATTGGGACTATTTCTTATACTATTTTCACAAGCGGATACATCTATAACAGACTATTTTTTCTTCGTTTCTATCTTTACATTTTTAGTGGGACTATTTTCTATCTTCACATTTTTATATTTTTATGTTTTTATCAGCATTATTTTTATTATTTTTCAATGAACCACATAATAGTGGAAGTGGTTTGAAAATCATCAATCAAATATTTTATTATTTTCATTATATGTGGTTGTAAAATGTTTTGAAAAAGGTATATACAGCTCGCCTCACTCACCATTGAAAATAATAACCAGCTATTGCCCGGTACTAAGTAAACTGTATGAATGTTTTCATATCCTTATGTTCCTGATATCTTCATAATACCCCAATCAATACACTGCAGGACACATCTACAGACGCCAGACATTATGGCTATTGCGGTCCTTCGGTTTTCCTTT
This sequence comes from Ambystoma mexicanum, assembly GCF_040938575.1. Taxonomy (NCBI): domain Eukaryota; kingdom Metazoa; phylum Chordata; class Amphibia; order Caudata; family Ambystomatidae; genus Ambystoma; species Ambystoma mexicanum. The sequence continues at coordinate 209,677,081 of NC_090925.1, read as the reverse complement.
CTCTTTTGTTGTTTTTATTTCTTATTTTATCTCACACTGCATTTGACTGATTATGATAAGAGAAATGTGTCCCTATGGCAGAATGTTAGTGAAGAAGTTAAAAAAAACAAGTAGATTTCCAGATAGATCAGGAAATGGTAATCCACCTAGTTGTGGAGACAGTAAGGGCAAGGAGAAGTACTGCATATGATGAATATTATATGAGAAGGTATTTTGATAATTCTATAAATATGGAATGAAACCCATGGTACAGGTCAATGGAGAAGGTGGGGAGAGAGATCAAGGGAAAGCTGCTTTGTTTGCTCACTTATCCCCTATGGCATGACTGCCTCTCAAGTATCTATACCACAAGAAGTACCTGAGTCCAGAGCACACTGCTTGGTACATCACACAGTATGCCAGATCAGAGGACAATTTCAGGGACAATCGGCCATGATGAACTATCTTACAGGATGAGAATTCACATACACAGACAACTATGTTAAAGAGGCACACATGATGGAGAGTATAAAAATGAAAAGTAACATGCTCAAGTACATACTATCAGGTCCAAAAAGAGGAGATGTTGAAGTAGTGGATCACCAAATATTAAGGTATACAGCTGTCCAGTTTAATTTGGTACCTCATTGTGCCGACAGACCACAATTGCAAATAAAAGGGAAAGTATATTCATCAGGAGGATGGGTTGATGTAATAATGGGGTGCAAAGCAGAGGCAGTATGGACTGCACCAATAGAAGTGATAAAGAAACACAGACAGTGTGTGCCATGAGGAATGGAAAGACACTGCAAAATGTTTAACCTTGGTGGAGGATGAAGCAGGCCCATACCCATAACCAAACTACAAGCACTGACATTATGATTTAGAAATAATAGCTCAGTAAAGCTTTGTGACAATGAAGGGTGCAAGCACATTATGGATTTACCAGGTATGAAAGTTGTCACCATTGTACTAATGGACCATTACTGGGCCTGCAGGACAAGAGCTCATATACAGCTTCCACACAACTGGGGTGGCAAATGTACAATAGTGCTACTACATGCCCCGACACTGGTAATACCACAAAGTGAGGTTAGCATTAGGACATTTCCTTCTATGGCACACAATAGAAAGAAAAGATCCCTAGCCCTAAAACGCATTAAAAGAACTAACTATTTTTCCAAAGAAGCCAATGCTGCATTCCATGAAATACAAGAGAGTCATAGGTTGTTTGATCAAACAGCAACGTTCTTCACATCCTTTCTAATGCCTGGCCTGCAAGCAGGGCAAATGCACACTGGATCCAGATAACTAGGTGGGAATTGTTATAAACTATTAATGCCACAATAAAAGGCTTCAATGCCATCAATGAGGAGTTAAGCGAGGTCAGATTGATGACCCTACAGAACAAGTATGTTCTGGACCTCCTCACAGCCATGGAGGGAGGATTGTGCGCAAAGATAGGGCCAAGTTGCTGTACATATGTACCCACAAATGATGAGGAGAATGGGACCTTGACTGAGGCCATATACTCGCTGAAAGAGCTGCATGATAAATTAGAGGCGGAAGTGGATGACATTGAGGATGATAGCGGGTTCAGTCATGTATTCTCCTGGATGCCTACCTGGCTGACAGATGCATTCAAATTTCTGTTTGCAATTTTGGTACTGGTCCTAATGGATTTTTGCATCTTGAGAATAGCAATAAGCCAATGTAAAAAGACTGTCAAGAAGGCAGTGGACAGTAATGGTTAATGTGTCTGACACCGTACATCAGTACACTCAAACTGATGATGAAATGTAATGTCCCATGTACCCATTGGATCAGCCAGCTAGACAACCTGTAGCATTGTTTACATGACCAAAAGATACCCATAACTACAATGAGCACTGAATGAAATGTGACAACACTGGTGAGTGCTGTCTTATGACATGCAGTCTAGCAGAATACGTAGCACAATGAGGTAACTTGAGGGGGGTCACCAGAGTGTGGCTGCACAAGGATGGCTATAATGTGATGGGAGAAAATGAAGGAGTGGTCGATTACTTGACCAAATGGGGGAATGTAGTGGGGCAATTATTGCAGGCTCTGCCCCCTGCCTTCCTCAGAAGAAACAAAATTATATGATAAGAAAGGACACATTTGAAACTGCACTTTAAATTCTCCTGGAAATGCAGCTGGCACAAAGAATAGTTAGTTTTGCTACAGAAGTAGGGAACAGATGAGGCATTTGCTTGCACAATTATTGTGTTTAAAAAAGAATAGATTAGGTGAAGGGAAGGTGTGTACACAAGCTAGGGACTCACTACACAAGTAGGGCAGGACAATTGTAGGCGGGATAAGATTGCAGCTACCCGTAGGTAGGGAGATATAATGTGACAGGCATGCATCCGGAACTCGGTAGATAGAAAATAAATGTGTCCTGCAGAGGAAAATAACGTGACAAGCAACTGCCATTTTAAAACTGCACCAAACACAGCATAGCATTAAACACTGCAGCTTTAAGAGAGGACCCAGTTAAGCATGCTATTTGAACAAATACATTTAATTCAGGAAAATGCTGTGGTCAGCTAGATGGTAGCTGCCCCCAAGGAATGTGTAGGCCAAAAAGACTCCGTAGGGGAGGGTTACATGGCGGAACAAAATGCCATTGTGTGCATCCAACTGTCAAGGTAAATCATGTTGCAACAACACAGCAGACTATTTGAAGTGTATGGGACAAACTGAACATTCCAGGAAGTTCGGAAGTAGTTGGCAGATTAATGTGTCAGTGATCGGCTAGGTGTGACAGAGAAACGCAATGCAACTAAAAAATCAACTGATTGCCGCAACAAAATCTTAACAAGGTGGAAGTAGCATGACTCACAAAATACTTATTCATAAATGTGTCAAGGACAGAATGGCACAGTTACTGTTGCAAGAACAGGTTCCTGACACTCAGCGACATTATGGCAGGGATAACATGGGCTGTTTTATTTAATTAAGAACAAAGGCGATACGTTTCTCTTCTCTTCCCATCTACATAAAACATGTCATCATGTCGCCAGTTCACGCGGAGTGTGAGTGCATGTCAACTGATAAACACATGTCCAGTTCCACCGCAAAAGTAATTTAGAGCCTACCAATAATATTCAAGCATAATGTGGTAGCATAATTTTATGGGATGCTTTATGGGTGGGATCTTCGATAAGAATTGTCCAGTCATTATTTTTGTACATATAGGCCCTCATTACAACACCGGCGGTAACCAATGGCGTTATTAGCACCATACTTGCTGCCGGTATTGTAACGAGTCCGCCAATGGTAAATGGGGAAATACCGCCCCATTCCAAGGTTGGTGGGGCGGTAATTCCCCATTTACCATTGGCCCTTCCCCATTCCCATTTTTGCCCCATAGGGCTCAATGGGACTGGGGAAAGCAGTAATTACGGTACCGCAAAATGCGGTACCATAATTACCTCGGAGGTCCCTTTGCGGGTCCCTACTTTAAGGGCTAGTCCAGACCAGCCGTTAAGGTTGAGAGCCGCAAAGGGACCTCGTAATCAGGTGTTAAGGGTTTAACGGCGCCGACACATTTTACGGCGCCGTTAAACCCTTAACCCCAGCTTCATAATGACCCCCATAGAATTATATATGTAGCTTAGTAAAGGGAACCAATGACCAGGAGCGATAGGTTTTCATAAGTGTGACATCAAAACGGCTATAAAACCAGCTGTTTCCTGTTGAGATGTGGAGAAAAATCTTGAGTGAGAGCTTGGCTGTTAATCTTGTTTTCCCCCAGATTATATTGCAATAAAGCTGAGTTACCTTGCATTTGGCATACCACAATCCACTCTGTGTTGTTGCTTTTTTGGCAAATACCAGTTAGAGCACTATTTGGCTTTTTGACCTCTGTTTCAGTAGGGCTTGATAACGCCAGCTTAAATAGTTTGCATGAGGAGGTGTTTTGGGCAGGGAGAAGCAGTAAGTGCCTGCAATTGACCATATGGCTTAGCATAGCTATGGGCTCTCAGTTGACAGGCAAATAACCAAACAATACCTATAAGCTTGTGTCTCTCTTTATATGCCATTTATCCCTAGCTGTATTCTATTGCATTCGTTTTGGCTTATAGGTGGCGCTTTAGCACCACTTAGCAGCCAAAACTAAAAGGTAACCGCTGGGAAAGATCCTCAGATCCTGAAGTCAGTGCTCCATAGGTTGCCATCTCTGGATGGGGCTCAGTCCCCCAATTCTCCTGGTAGCGGCTGAAAACCTATAGCTCCCACATAGTGCCACTGATGCAGGTGGAGCTCAAGCTCAATGTTCTTTCATTCTTTCTCTTTTTCCTGTCTTTCTTTCCTAATGTATTTCTTTTAGAACCTCTGTTTACCTGCAGACTTTCCTGCAGAGTCTGTTTGGTAAACTGTGCGTGCAATCCCCACCCGCCAGATACCTGCTGTAGTAGTCCAAGATATAAAGAGTCATGCATGGAAAGGTGCATTGCTATAGTGGGTAGACCACATTTTCCAACACTGAAGGTTAAGCTACCTACCCATCCCGTGTACCTGCTGCAGCAATTCAGTGGGTGCTGGGAATGGGGGTGGGGGCAGAGGTAAGAGGCCCTGACTCAGCAGGTGCAACCTCAAGCACTGGTCCAGCAAAGAGGGCTCCAAATGCTAACCATCACAGTGATAAGGCACTCTGCTGGAGTGCAGGCTCAACAGAGGTAAAGTGCTTGCTTTAGGTACCTGCTTCAGCAATTCAGTGGGTGCTGGGAATTGGGGGGGGGCAGAGGTAAGAGGTCCTGACTCAGCAGGTGCAACCTCAAGCACTGGTCCAGCAAAGAGGGCTCAAAGTGCTGACCATCAAAGAGATAAGCCACTCTGCTGGAGTGCAGGCTCAACAGAGGTAAAGTGCTTTAGGTTGCTGTGGTTAATGCCACTGTGGCAGAACTTCAGCAACAATGTCCTTGCAGCATGTCGTGCCAGTTTGCAAGTGTACAGAGGAGAGAGGAATGGCGTTGCAGCAAAAGGTGACAGTTAAGTGGTGGTCCATTCATTACTGCCACTTTACCACATTTCTGCACCACTGTACTTCAAGCTATGGCAGTAAGGTGGAGTGTACAGTTTAGTGAGAAGCCACCCTCAACACGGGAGTTCCTTCCCTCCCCACTCAAGTGGTCACGCAGCAAACTGTTTAACAGATTCTTTTCTTTAACCCTATCTCTGACACATATCATGCCCCTTGGGTCCCTCTCACCCGAGCAAACAATGAGCCAAGAACCACACTCGTGTACGGGAAATATAATGGTATTCATTTAAATAAAAGTAATAGAAACTAGCACGAAAATGTCAAACACCACTTTACATGTGGCAGAACACAATCAAATTCTCTCAGCATGAATAAATCACAGAAGTGAATTGAAAAGAACACAAACACAATTCTTCACTTGCTACAAATTTCACTTCACTAAACAACTGTAATGATCAATAAAGAAAGCAACCATCATGTAGTGTTGTGTGATTTTCCTGCAGGCTTAAGAGGCTAGCAGTAGGATTTCAAGATTGGTACAAAAACATATGGCAATTATGATTTCGCCCACACTTTTGGTTTAAAATAAACCCAGGGTGATTTAGTGGTTTGTTTTTCAGACCCCCCCCCTTTCTTTGGTCTATGTTGAGAAGTCAGACAGAAAAATGTGAATGATTTGAATAATGTTGTATTCAGACTCCCCTTACTGAAAGGCCTTTGTTGGAGAAGCTGGATAAAAAGATTGGACTGATTTAAGAACAAAGACACCCCTCTTCCTTAAAGAAGTCAGGGTCAGCTGGACAACAAGGATTACCCAATTAAATCATAGGGTATAGTTTTCAGCACACACTGGAAAGTGAGCTTTGTTAATTTTGAATTTTAACAACATTCACTCTGTAGTGTTCTGTAAAATGGGGAGTTAATAAAATTAATATTTTGGGCTAAATAGGCTAAGGATCTACCAGTTCTCCCCCCACCCCCGCCAACTATAAAGGGAAAGGATTCAAGGCAAGCAGACTCGGGGCTCAGTTCTACTTACATAGCAAGACTCTGTTTAAGGTTCAGGAAAGCCAGCTGCATCTCAGGACACTCTGGAAAGATAGGGCAGGGGTCTGGTCACTCCACCTCAAAGATGGCCTCCTGCTCCCCACCATAGGACCCAATCAGCTTTGAGGCCTTCCTAGAAATAGACAGCTCCACCCAGATGCACTCTCAGCAATGTCCTCTGGTGTCTCCCTACAGCTGTCAGATGGTAAGTTTCAGCAGCCTTCCTGATGGTCTGTCTCTTGTCTGTCTGTCTTTGTGTTTTCTGTCCTAGTGCAGTCCCCCTTATATAGCAGCGACGACACCACCAATTTTACAATCTTGGGGAAATACCCTGCAATAATTCCTGCCACTAGGATTGGACAGTTAACATTCTTTCTCCTACAAAACCGAGGCTCTGAGTCAAGTTCGTTTAGGGGTCTGGAGCAACATATGGCAATTCCCACTTGCAATCGCGATTTGTTCTCCTCTCATCTTTTTGGAAAAAACGAGTTATGTATCGCAACTTCATAATTTTACTAGGAACTGCCATAGTAAATATATTTTCTGATTCAGCTAATCATGGAGAATTAGATAAGCCGGCCACCAAGGCTGTACCCTGTAGCATGGCCATGTGGCACCTTTTTGCCGTTTCCATAAAAAGCACAACAGTGTTGAACATGTAAGTTATTAAGCATATCCCTAATTTCATTTTCCACCCGCTCACTAACTCTCACATTTGGAACATGTGGTCGGTGTCTGTGTCTTACCACCTGCACAGTCTGGGTGTCTCTAGACCGAGTGCAGTAGCTAGTCTTCACATTCACGCTGCTCATGGCCTATGGGAGTATCTGTGCATCCTCCCTCTTTCCCTCACTTGTCATAGAGCGCTTTTGAAGCACATTATGCTTAGGCGCTTTATGGATGCAGCATACCATACCATATCACTATGCTTACTCTCTACACTACACCATCACACAATTAGAGTACAGCTATACCCCTCGATAAATTCGGCCTAGCTGCTAACATATGAACACTACCCCATGAACAACTCATCACTCTAATAAAACACAGCTATATCCCATGACAAACCAGCCTAGCTGCACACATAAGTGTCCTACAAGCCTAACGCAGCCAGAACCCAGTCTGGGTGTCCACCCACCAGACTGCACACATTCAACTGATATCATCACCACCACACCTAACACTAGGATGCAGCTACCATCAGGCAAGTTCATCAGCTACACACATAACTGGTGCACCCACGCACCCTATGACACTTAATCTCTCTACTGACCTGGACTGCGGTCCCCGAGGGTGCTCAACCTACCAGCGCTTTGAGGTCATACCAATGATATATAGAGCGCTATATAAATGCCAAATAACATAACATAACATAAAATGTTCAGATCAGCCAGAAACCTAGTTTAACTGGCAATTACAGTTCCCTGAGTCGCAGCTAGATGCATTTATATCCCCAAAATTGCCTGCAAATGACATACAAAATTGTACATAGATGAAATCCATCTGCCTTATGAAGGCTGAGAAAAAGGCCAAAATGATAATAGTCTTTTCAAATTAATTGTGAATCTTCATGTGCGACAAATGCCCCTCCTCCTGCCTTCCGGGCCATTTTTCTTCACTGGGCCAGCCTGTACCCAGAGTTTTTTTATCAGTCTCCTTTGTGTTGGAAGCTAGGTGAAACATAAAATTAATTTTGTCAATCCGCACATCATCTTTTGTTTTCCTGACATTTTTCTGTGAGCAGGTATACTTTTCACTTTAAAACTGCTTTTATTTGCACACACCTGTTTTCCATGTGACAGTGATCTTTGATTCCTCATTCTTTTGTAAATTAAATGCTGCTTATCCTTTTTTTATTTGTTTATTAGTTGTTGTGTTTAGTTTGTCAACAAACTCTTACAACATTGATGTTACTGTTATTTTTCGTCACAATACATTGTTACCTTATTTTGTATTCATAATACATAGTCAAATATCAAATTACCTAAACTTTCTTGACGTCCTCAAATGCCAGCATATGAGTTGTCTCTCTTTGCGTTTAAAAATGTTGTTATCTATCTACTATAACAAAATAGCCTTAAATGAACATCAAAAATCATAACATGGCATGGATCTTGATTCTTACTGGCCCAACACATGAAGTCAATAATCATCCATAATCTTCTATACAATTTTAGTCACCTAATAGTTGCTGCTTGGTTGCCAGTTCTTCGTTAATCGTTGTAAGCAATCTTGTCAATAAGAGAATGACCTTAATTTGAGTACCCCACATACAAGTATTCCAGAACCATTCCCTGGAAAGTATAATATTACCTAATCTCTCAATTCCAAATATTTCCATACGTAGATCTTCAAATTACTGACAGTAGATAACCAAATGTTTTGTAGTTACATTCTGAGCTGGATTATAACAAAGTATGCAATTGGTCTTTTGATAATTGTTAAATATCACTTCTTAATTCTCTCATAAATTGGAATTTGGTTTAACTTGAATCTTAAATAAGTGTCCCGCAGTTTGTTACATGGAAATTGTGTTAAATATAATTGAAGAGGCAGTCGCTTTGTGGCAAACTTTTAATTTTCCTTGTATGATGACAATAGAGCAATTTGATCAATTGTATAACACCAGTCAAATGCAAAGAGTTTTTTTTACATGGAATGAGTCAGTATTCCAGATCCTCTGGTTTAAGGCCCATTTCTGCCAACAGCATTACCATTCTGTCGAAATATTTAGCTATTGAGGGAGGATTACATTCCTTGATTATCAATCCTAAATTCTCATATGAAGAGTTTAGAGGTGGAAATAACATCTTTGCTAAATTTGCTAAGGAACTCCAACGAAACCTTGCAGATGAAGGATGAAAGACCCAGCTCATGCCTAAGAATTTCATTTGGCATGTATTTTGCTAATTTTAGCGTTAGTTTCCAGAGCCCCCCCTGTATTTGGTCGAGAATATTGTCAATTTGTGTTAAACACGTATCTAGGCCATAGAGAATGGTTGCCTCTACCTTGATGACATAAAACTCAACCAGTGGTACCATGGAGAATTTACAATTTTTTAGATAGCCGATGCGCATCTGTGTGGTTAAAACATTCACCTTTTGATTTAGCGCTGTCTTCCACATGTTTGCAGAATTGGTATCGACCAAATCGTACCCCAGGTATTTGATGGAAACTGTATGTGGGATACAGGTCTCATTTATAGACCAATTCAGTACAGGTTTTTTTTTTCTTGAGGTTTCAAAATATGATGACCATAGACTTTTTAACATTAAACTGTAAATTATGGGCCTGTGTGTAGTAAGCAAATAGATTTAGCTTGTCTTGGAGGCCAAAGGGAATTCGATCAAATATCAAGATGTCATCTGCAAAGGCAAGCCAATGCAGTTTTAGGTGGCCCAACCTTGCCGGAAAGCTAGTCTTCTGCAACCAAATATCATCAATATCCCACAGATATATGTTAAATAGGGTTGCAGCCAGATTGCAACCCTGCTTAACTGCCATCTCTGTTAGTATGGGGTCTGTGGTCACACCAGTCTGATTAACTCTTACCAAATAGGCAGCATTTTGGTGTAATTTTGCAATCAGTATAATCAGATGGGTTGGAATACCCAAACTGGCAATCTTTTCCCATAACAAACTGCGTATTACACAATCAAATGCCACAGTAAGATTGACTGAAGCCACATATAATGGACCAGCATTAGGCACTTTTGTTTTTTCTAGCAGGTGGGCCAAAATGGTCGCATTTAGTGATGTACCCATCTGGGATCGAAAACCGACCTGAAATTGCATCATAATATTGTTATGGTTTATGGGTGTTTGAAGTTCTCTTAAAAGCAAGATGGATAATATTTTATCAGAGGCATCTAACAGTGCAATTGAACGGAAATTGTTGGGCTCAGCTGGATTCCCTTTTTTAAAATATCGGTACCATAATAGAATGTAACCATGATCGTTGCAAATTTGATGTCACAAGAATATTGTCAAATTGCATCTTCAAGATTTTTGCCCAAAACAAAGGGTTAGACTTTGGCACACAAGGTGGTATACAGTCGGGGCCAGCAGATTTGGACTAGATCATAGACATTAATGATGATTGAACTTCATCGAGAGACCATGGAGATATCGCATGGGGTCATTTTAATGAGCAGAATGGAGTCTTATAATCAAATGGACATGGTAATTGAAATTTGGTGGTAACATTGTGTCCATAATTATGCAGAAATAAATGCAGATTGATCATTGCTATGTTTTAATGTATCCATTCTAAGCATAGCCCATACGGATCTCCGGTCATTGCGACATAAGTTGATAATCATCTTTTGGTTATTCAAGTTATGAATGTGGCGCTTAATTTTAGTACAATTGTTGCGATAGAGATTACAAAGGATTTCTTTCTTTGCACCGTACTCCTCATCAGATATATTATTACATTTTAATAGTCTCAACTCACGGTTTTTTGATCATCTTAATAAAGACTAAGTACGGATAAGTACTGTTTGCTGGTTTGTTGGACCCGTTGGACCCGCTGGAGAAAATCACCACGAGACTCCTATTGAGCCGGCTGCCGTGCGGTGTAAACGCAAAGTAAATAGTCCAGGAGGACGTCTTTGCATGCGGCGCCTGGCTTGCCTGACTTCCTAATCCACAAGGGCACTTCCTGGAGGGAGACTCCGCCCTCGCTAATCATGTGACGTGCAAGTTGCTCCCCCCCTCCTTCCCTACAAGTACTGTCTCCCTGGCGCACTCGCGCCGCGTACTAAGTACGGATAAGTACTGTTTGCTGGTTTGTTGGACTCGTTGGACACGCTGGAGAAAATCACCACGAGACTCCTATTGAGCCCGCTGCCGTGCCGTGTAAACGCAAAGTAAATCGTCCAGGAGGACGTCTTTGCATGCGGCGCCTGGCTTGCCTGACTTCCTAATCCACAAGGTGATTAAGTACCCAGCCCCCCGTGTGTGTGTATCTAATTGGACTTGTGTCTTATGAGTATATTTGGACTCCTTTTGGACTCGTGCTTGGATAAGCCTGTTATTGTCTTTACATACTCCAAGCCTTATTAAGAGTGTGTCTTCATTCTTTCAGTTTAGGGCACTTCCTGGAGGGAGTCTCCGCCATCGCTAATCACGTGACGTGCAAGTTGCTCCCCCCTCCTTCCCTACAAGTACTGTCTCCCTGGCGCACTCGCGCCGCGCACTAAGTACGGATAAGTACTGTTTGCTGTTCGTTGTTCGTTGTGCTTGGTGCGGGAATTGGGTTGGCAGCACTTGACTTAGCCATACTGTAAAAGAAGGGGAGAAAGAAAGGTGTAAAAAAAAGGGAAAACTGTGCACAACGTGAAAGGGTAAGAGGCTACTGCCTGTATTATTATTTTCACCCATTTTGCAATCTCTAGGCTACGTACCGTGCACGAAACTACCGTAGAAAAAGATTATAGATTTGGCGATCAATATTAGCAAGACATAATAATAATAACCCAGTTGTGATCGATCAAAGAAAGGGGGTAGTTTAATTGTGTTTAATTGTGATAGCATGGAGAAGGGTCCCTACACATTGAAATCTGGTATGCCGCCTATGAATGGCGCACTATTTAAAGAAGGAATGAATCCAAAGTTAAAAAACATGGTGGGAATGCCGCATACTCCAACAGTCCCACTCTCAAAGAAGAAAGGAGCTTCCTGTGCAGGGGAGATAAAAGTGGGAAACAAAAACAGGAACCGCCTGATGTTAAAGGTACCTGATATCTGCTCATATTATAATTTGAATACAAGTACAGGGACCTAAATTCCCCAAGAACAACAACAACAAATTAAAAATTGTAATCTGAATCAAGAAAATCTCACTGAGCTGAATAGCCGCCTTGACATGGAAGTAGCTGCCATTAAAGTAACCTGTAACATCAAATGTCGGGGTGGGAAATGCAATCTCAGACACTACCATGGAACATGAGAGCAAACAGTGTGAAAATGATAAAGTGTATGCACCTCAAACACTTGAAAAAATTGTTGAAAGTCCGCCCAAGCCCTGTACAGTCGAAGCTCAGCAGAGGCCTATCTTAACTTGCAAATTACAGGTCAAGTAGATGAGGAAGCTATACATTTTATGGATTGTAGCTCTGCCTCGATGAGTGAAGAGGAAGTTGTGTTTGTACACTCCAATACAGGAGACTTAATGCAATTAGACAATCTATCGCCTATCCCAATACAACATCAACATGACATTAGCAGGCGTAGAGTTGAAGAGGATGATATAATGAATGCATCACAAAATCACAAAGCAATGACATCTTTAGAAATGTTAGAATGTTCTGAGGAAGAAGCATTTGTGAAATCACTCTCTTTTGCTCCTCCAACCCCCAGGCAAGCTGTAAGGGGAAACAAAAATCTTACTGGTGGGAAAGCACGGCCGTTGATCCCTGTTGAAAGTCCTGCAGAAGAGGTCCAGGCCATGATTGAGAATAATTCTGTCCTATTAGCAATTAACACAGCTCTGCTATCATTGACCAAACTATACGAAGCAATGGACCAAAAATTGAACTATCAAACTATATTATTGAATAAGCTGACAGATCAAAGCAACAGCCGCCAGGAAATGGGAGAACGGAGAGAGTGCATTCAACAATACGAAATATTTAGACATTGTGAATCAAAAGAGTCGGGAACCCAGACCACACTCCCCCCAAATATCACAGACTGCAGGTTTAAGACTCCTTTGCAGCCAAAACAGTTAAACTTTAGTGGGGCTCCTAGTACCAATAAACTTGAAGAACCCTCAAAGCATCCGTTACAGAATGTTGCAAAAGGTAGCGATGGGGAGCTGTCCACGACTAAGCCAATCGTGGAAGCAACTATTGAGACCAATAATAGTGAAAAAGGACAACAGAAAACAGATGCAAAACAGAACATGCAAAACAAAGTGGGTCGATCTTTAACAAATAAGAGGAAAAGTATCATGTCTGTAGCAAAGGGTGTTAAAGGGAAGGCAAAGAATAGATGAATTTTGAAGATAACAAGTGCGATAAAAGAAACCAGAGAAAAATCAAAAATCACTGATGAAAGCAGTGAGCATATGAGAACTATGCCCTTAAGCAGTATAAATAAAATCACACCAAGCCTATTCTACAAACCATTAAATGATTTAGTTGCAGTGGAAACAGCAATGAGAAGAAATGAAAGTGCCCAACCTCAGGCACTCCCCAACAATGAAAAGATAGATTCAAGGTGGAGGGGGTTAAATGAGGCGCAAATGAGAGAAGAAATAAACAAAACTGTAGAAAATTACATGGCCAGCAGGTTAAAGGAGACTACGGAAACTGGATCTAGCAAGATGGAGACAAAATCCATGCCAGAAGGTCGCCTAGTGAGAGGTCTCGAAAACAGCGTAATGTCCTCAAATAAAGAGACAATGGAGAATGCTAGTATGAAGAAAACCGCACAATGGCAAAAGAATAAGAGCATGAGCAAAGAGGTCTCATTTAAATCGAGGGCAGTGGCCCAGAAGAACAGTCGCTGCTTTATACTGGAATGCAGGGACCAACCATTCCAGCAATTTGACCTGAATCGATCAAGCGTCATGAACATCTGCAGGGAGATATCTCAATTGAGGAACATATCAACGTCGGACATCGACAGAGTTGAGTTTATGGATGATCAGGATCTTACACGATCCAGAGTTTCTGTACACTCAACCATTCTTGCAGATATATTGTGGCAGGCTAGGGATGCTCTCTTTCAAATGGGCTTTAATTTGTATCAAGAAGACTGTCAAACGAAAGAAGAAGCCATAGGCTCCACGAAGTGGATTCCCCGCATTTATGGTGTCAACTTTGCTGCATCAAATGAGGGCAGAGGTAATCACTTAGATCGTTCATAACAACTCACAGCAAAAGAGAAACTCCAACTGATATGTTGGAATACTCGGGGGTTCAAGCATTTTACGAATACGGCGAATACTGAACTTGACAAGTTTGACATAGTGGTCTTGCAGGAGACATGGTTGGCCGAAGCCCCAATCTGGGATGGATATGAAATATACTTGGAACCAGCAATATGCCTACCACGCGGTAGACCGATGGCAGGGCTTCTGGTTGCAGTAAAGAAATCAAAGGGCTTTACAATCTCAATGTATGATTCCATCACCCCTTTTATTCAAACCATCAAATTGAAGAGTAATTCACATCTACTTATAATCATAAACATCTATTGGGGAAGGCCTCATGTAACTACTGATTGTTTTTTTGACCTTTGTCAAGAAGTTTTTGCCAAAATTGCTGAAGAAAGAAATGTCGATCATGTAATGATCATGGCGATTTTAACATGCACCTGCTGAATAAGGGAAAAAGAAGAAGAACGTTAGAAGAAAGAAGATGGCTAGCAATAATGGAAGACATGCAGTTATTTATGCTAAATGGGACCGTGGAGGGGTACACGCAGGCTGCTAGCACATGGCATAATGGTCCATTTGAAGCCACACTAGATTACATATTTGTGAACAGTGCACTGCTGAATTTAATCCAGTCCATGACAGTAGAGTCAAAAAGGGAAAGTGATCATAGCCAACTCTGCCTGGTGTGGGAAACAGAAAAACCCTGCAGTAAAAGCATTTGTGAGACCTATAATGGAGATATAACCGCTAACAACAGGAGGAATAAAATCAAGTGGTCTAATGCTTCCTTGTGGGATTTTGATAAACATTTGTCCATACGTCCAGGTTTGGATTATGTATCAATAATGCAGAAATATGCATATGTGAAAAACAGCTCACAAGGACAAGGGTACAAACATGCTCATGTCTTTGACATTGATGTCAAAACCAAAAAAGCTAACATGAGAAAGCAAATACGACTACTGAAAGATTTAACATTAGAAGAGAGACTCCCGCAAATAAGGCACATACGGACAGCATATAAAAACTGGTAAAGAGGTAGAAAGGCCCAATGTTACCAGAGAGACAGCGAGGATATGCTTAAAAAATAGCCTCCAAATCTTCAGCCGAAATCTGGAAAGTCCTGAATAATGTCACCTACAAACATCAGTCATCTGTTCAAATCAACTCCATATCGGCCAAAACCTGGTGCGATTACTTCCTGAAAATATATCAGACACCAATGATGATCCAGCAAATGCCTCTTAAAGGTACAAATTGGGATCATACGATACAATTCGATCAAAGTGACATTATATTTTACATCTCAAAACTAAGCTCCTCAAGGGCCCCTGGCCCGGATGGGCTTGATGATAAAACTATCAAAGAAGAGATAGAAGTGTGGTCACTAATACTGATGAAAATATTTGCGGAAGTGATGCGCACCGGGCTAATTCCAACATCATGGAAAAAATCTATCTTAATCCCGTTGTTCAAGAAGGGAGAAAGACTTGATCCAGGATCCTATAGACCAATAGCCCTTCTGGACTGTCCAGGGAAAATATTTGCCCTCCTTGTCTTGCATGAATTTAACAACTGGCTAGACAGGGAGAACCTGAGGGACCCTTGGCAGACAGGTTTCCTTAAAGGCCTAGGAACAGGTATTAACCTATTTACTACAAATGCCATCATTGCAAAGCAAGCAAGCAAAAATCTACCACTGTATATTGCATTCATCGATTTCAAAACTGCGTTTGATTCTATTTTGAGGGAGCTACTAGTGGTGAAGCTAATGAGAAACAATTGCCCATGGAACATCTTGAAGTGGATCATTGAGCTTCATCAGGGTACCTCACCCCAGATAAGACTAAACAGCGATGGTTTTCTGACTGACCCCATTGACACATCGTGAGGTCTAAAGCAAGGGTGTATACTTGCTTCAGCAATTTTTAATTTCTTCATTTCATTTCTGACATGGGTAAAGAGGGTAAAGAGTTTCTTAACATCAAAGGTTTGTGTTAAACCAATGAAATTAAATTAAAAAAAAAAAAGAGTTTCTTAACATCACTCCCCAAAATTAGGCAAGCACGAGATGAAATGGCTCTTGTATGCCGATGATGTCCTTCTCCTGATGGGGTTACATAATATGCTTAATGTACTGGAGAATTATGCCAAATTCAATGGCATGGTCATAAATGTTAAAAAAACAAAAGTGATCCAGTTTGGAAACTCACATCAAAGAAACAAAGAACATAGGTGGGTTTTAGATAAGCAGCAGCTCGAATCAGTGGGTGAATATATTTACCTGGGAGTGAATATTAACAACAACCCACAGGACACTCCATATGAGACTACTGAAACAATGAAATGGAATAACTTAATCTCCCAAGCAAAAATCATCAGCGGCAAGTATTGTAAATTTACCATCGCTCCTCTGCTGACATACTATAAGCAAAAGGCTCTGCCAATACAATTGTATGGGTCAGAGACAAGATTATACAAAATATGCAATTATTGGGATAAGAAAGAAGGGGAATATTGGAAAAATCTCTTGAAACTCTCGAGATCTACACCCATAGCCCTCATAAGGCATGAATTAGGGCTTATATCGATGCAAGCCACCTATACATGGAGAGTATGCATGCTATACAGGAAATGTGCCCTGGAAGATCATAAGAATGTGCTGGTAAAGCATTTAGCAAATTATGTAAAAACATCGAATGATAGTTTTGCTAAGCATTGGAAAGCCCAAGCGCAGAGATTTTAGCAAGAAGCAGACGTAGGGGATGAGCTTTTGTTACAAAATCCTGACAAAGATAAGCAAAAGATCTGGGAAACGGATTGGATAAGCACTAGAGAACAATGTCAAGTCTATAAATGCTTCAGACAGAATCCTTTTGCCTTAAAATCCCTTGGCTCCCCTCAAGAGTATCTCTTAAAATCAGCAAATGTCTCGCATCGAGCAGGACTTCTGCGCTTGAGGTTAAACCAATGGAAAACCAGGGAAGTTACATCTAGATGGTTTCCTGATGCTGTAGAATGTAGTCTATGTCGCTTCTGTAACAAGCATGAGGAATCACTAGAACACATGCTCACTGAGTGTACAAAGTTGGATTGCTTAAGAGTTAAGTACTTCAAAAACCCTTTTAAACATTGAGTACACATGGAGGCTAAAGATCTATGGAAGTTTATATTTCATGTGCACTCAAAATCAATAGGCTATGCGACTGTAAATTTTCTAAATGAATTAAAACTAGAAAATGATGATGAACAAAAAACAAAGTAAAAAATAACAAATAATTCAATCAAAACAAATAATAATGATATGCTATGTTGAGAACTGTTTAAAGCACCTTGCTCTGTATGCTAAATAACTGCCATTTGATTGCACCTTGAACACAGCATTTTCTCTTTTTGTTTCTACACTTTTATATTTTCTTGTTGCTTATTTTTTCTCTTTGTTTTATCATGAATTTAAATGAATCATGTTTAGAATAATTTATGAGAATTGTGATCAGCTAAATGAATATAATATTTATGTAGTGTTATGACACATTTTATATGTTTTAATGAAGTAAATGGATTTTGTATTGAAAGGTTGAATTTTTCAGCCAAATCAAATAAAAAAATTTTAAAAAAAGAAAGACTTGGGCTTGGGCATGGGCATGATTTACTTTTGGTAACGCTTGTATTTTTGCTAATTTGCCAAGTTCTGTTCAAATTATAAACATATGCCTGTCTATTAATTGTTGTAATGAGCCAAATTGGAGATCAGTTTATTCATCGACAATCAGTTGTTTCTGAATCAAACTGGTTAATTTATCACAGAGAAAGTTACTCCATCGCAGGGAAGGGCCTGGGCGATCACATTCCCAAATATCTTGATTGCAACCATTCATCAAGGCCGCCACCCTATGTTGAATTGTCAGCCATATGATTAAATGATCACCAACACCAGGTTGGTTGTTATTGTCTGCCTGGATAGTCCCAGTAGATTTGATGAGACTGCAAAGAAGTCTATGCAGGAGCTTTTTGAGCTGCTCCCCCACGTAGTCTGTGGAATCAACCGGTCAAAGCACAAAAAGTAAATATCCCATTGTATGAAATACTCAACCCATGACAGCCCTTAGACCTTAGCTCGAGAAGAATTAGCGAGGGCATGGATGGAAGTAGATGGGATGTGAACGTGTAAGCACCAGGCAATAAAGTTCTCCCCTATAATTATTCTGGAATTGGGGTTCAGACTCAAAGCCTCTTCAAAGTTTGTTGCAAGTAGATTAAACATTGTGTTATCTGTGTTTCATTCGGATTCCAATACATTGAGATCATGAGATAAACTATTTGGGGGTCAGAGCCAAAAGATGCCATGAGAGATAAAAGTAAAGCAGAATTATGTACAATGTAAATTTTACGTCAAGATTATTGTTGACAAAAATTGCCAAGCCCCCATATGGTCTGCCAGCATTGCCCCTTAATGCCTCGGCATGATATGCTGCAAAACCTTGAATTTGAAACTTGTAAGTGCACACGGTTTCTTGGCAAAATAGAAAATCGATGGATTTATGAGGAACAACATTTTTTGCCCATGCGAACAAGTTAGCAAATCCACACGAGTTCCATGAGGCAATCTTTATAAGCGATTTGCTACTATGTAGTAGACGGTTTCTGAGTTGTGTTCAGACTAATAGCAAGAGATGTTAACCATGACCAATCCTTGCCAATGTTTGAAAGACCCGCAAGTTGGGCAATCACTGTCTGATCAGGCAGTCCAGTGACTGCTGGCCTTGCTTCACAAACCTTTGGTACTAATTGGAGTTCTTCATAAGTTTCATGAAAGGTAATTGCTTCATCAGTAGAGTCAAACAGGTATGGTGTTAACCCAATCAATTTAAGATTAGCCCTGTAATTCAGCACCAATTTAGTTATAATTATGGATTCAAATTGACATACCATCCAATGATTATTGATGGCCGGCAATGTGATCCATTCAATATCACCTGAATTAAGAGTTCTGAGTGCTGGAATTTTATGAAATGCATGTAGCATACATGATCTATTGAGCCTCTTATCGTCGTTGATATGGGCGTTACACAGCCAGTCTTGGATGTACTTTGGCGCTCAGTGTCATTCTCCACACAACTAGATAACAGTTTTAGCTCTGTTTTTACTGAGCTAATCTGCTGGACTTTATCCGGTCTAGCATTTGTTTGTGACACTTCATTTGATTGGTTGTGGGTTGTGTCCTTTTTTACTGTCTTTGGAAAATTTCCCGAAGGAATGTCATTATCCTCTTTTACTGGCGTTAGATGGACTGGGCCTAAGTCCCTCGTCAGAGATTGCACGTTAGCTTCGCTCAGTTGGCCTCCTACATTTGTTTTTTATTTGAAATCTGCTTTAAGAACATTGGCATTTGTGATTGTTGTGGAATTGTCAAACTATTAGTAGAATCAGTTGGTTTAACGCACAAGGATCCCCGCCTCCCCCCCCTCCCCAGTGATCAAGATTATATTAGAAGTTGTATTAGCCCCTGTTTTGGTAGTAAGGGTAACCTCCTTAACAGGAGTACCTTTGCTGGCAGAATCAATGGGATTCTTGTTATTCAATTGCAAGGCTGCCTTACTTTCTTCCGTGAGTTCAGATAGGTCGATGACTGCTTCTATGTTATTAGATGAGCCGGTCTCCTTTGTGGTAACCTCTGACCCTTTTGATTTTATGGGTGGTATTTTTTGGGGTTTTATGCCCAAAGCTTGCTGAGCCCGTTGGCGGTCAGCTTTGCGTTTTAGTGCTCGTAGATACAAATGTTTCTCTTTTCCCGCCTCCCTACCCCCAGCAGCCTCTACTTAAGTCAGGTGCCTGCGCACCTGTGCGCGCACACGTGAAATGCGGAGGAAGTGTGACTGTTTGGCTGTTCGGGTATAAAGGGAGTAGGGGCGACCCGATCTACAAACAAATATATTTTTCTATATTTTCTTCGAGAAGTATTACAAATGCACCCCACTGATACTTCATAATAGAAGTGGGAATTAATGATGATTACAACTGCTGTTTAATACGTTCTTATTCTGTGGCTTAATCCCAGAGAACGACGTTCAGCGGTTGCGGATTAAAGGTGGAGTGGCTCTGTTTCATCCTTGAGTTACTTGATGTGGTCAGTTTAGTGCTGCGCACCTACGAATGGTTTAAAAATCTCAGGCAAAAGCACTAACGTTTCAATGTTAACACTGCACAACGAATGACCTGAATTTTTGATTGCGAACATTCTGAAATTGTCACTATTTAAGGATGGCTTCTAAATTGAGAAGCGTTTGTATCGTCAAAACCACGGTGCAAAAACAGGCGGTTTATCCTAGGCTTAGGCCCTCATTACGACCCTGGCGGAAATCAACCGACCGGACCGCCATAGCGTAAATAGCGTTTCCGCCATTGCACGATGGAGCAAAGTGCGGCTCATTCCGACCCATCGGGCACGAGCACCACGCCATGGCGGAAGTGCAAAGTCCGCGATGGCGGAAATGACCCCAAAACGGCCCACACCGCCGCCGTACGGCGCCCTAGGTGCAATACCGCCACCCATCTCAGCGGACACCGCAGTGAGCGCCAACCGGAAAGTACGGTGACCGTAAATATACGGAAACGGAAGTAAAAGCATGGTCCCGGAACGGGAAACATCACGCCGTACACCTATAAAACCACAAATTCCACACAACCATTAAAAATACTACCCTGAGACACATCCCAACCCGTCATCCACCCTAGTGAAACCAAGAAAAATGGGAAAAGTAGCGAAGAAAGCGTGCGACCGCAAGCGGCAGGTCCACTTCTCCCGTGAGGAACTCACCGTGCTCACAGAGACCCTCCAGGAGAATGCTGCCGCCGTCTTCTCCACGCAAATGACCAGGACGGCACTTGCGAACAAGAAGGCCATATGGGCCCTGGTGGCACAGCGGGTAAGTGCGGTGGGGACCGCACCCCGCAACCCACAGCAATGCAGAAAGCGATGGGACGACCTGCGGATACGCGTCCGTAGCATACTTTCTGCCAACCGCAACATTGCCACAGCCACCGGGGGAGGATCGGAATCACCCATCAAGTTGACCCCCTGGGAAGAAATCTGTGCCTCCACCATTGGAATGGAGAGCATAGAGGGAGTCGGAGGGATGGAGAAAGGAGTGCAGACATCCGAAGAATCAGGTAGGTGTCCCAAATAAAACAATGCCAAAACCACAATGTCCAATCATGTGAAGTACCACTTGCCCACATAGTGCAACAGTAACACATGTCCAGGAGAACGTCCACATACATAGGCCTGATAGCACACTTTAAAACTCACATCAAATACATAAATAATTAAAAATCCTAAAAACACCCTCTACACGTGCAGCAGGCACACCCTAACTGCAGGCTGCCAAACAACTGCACCCTCACTCCACACACAAATGAAACCACCTCCAAGGCCCCGACCCAAATCACCCTCAGGTACCACCCCAATGCATGTGATACATTGCCATTCCAATTCCCACAGACCCATTAATAACGCTCGCCCTCCTTTACTCCACCACAGGGTCCGATCCAAACGACGAGCTCCAGGACACCCCTACCAGCACACCTGCAAAGAGGGCCAAGACCAACGGCCAAAGACCCTCCACCTCAGCTGCACGCATCAAGACACGGAAGCAGCACAAATCAAGTGGCAGCACAGAGGAGGGAACTCCAACAGGCACCCCAGCAGCCAGCATGCCCACAACACCACCACCACAGGTCCCCCCAATGGATGCCACAGTAGGCACTGCTTCTGGTGGCAGCAGCACCATAGGTGACACTGCATTAATGGCAGCATGCTCCGACACAGAAAACGGGGATGTCGAAGTCAGATCCATCCATGACCTGTCCCAATCCCCCTGTCTGTTCCATCCCGTACACCATGAGGATACCACGCAGGGGCACCCACAAGACGACGACTGGCCATCCCCCACAAGCCCTGTGGCAAGGCAACATGAGGTGAACAGCCACTCTGTGACACCCCCGCAAATGGCCATGGCCCAGCAGAGGCAACAATCCCTCGACCAGTTAATCGTGCAACAGCAGCAACTGGCCACGCTCCTCAAGGACCATGCCGATGAATGTGGGGGCACTAAGGCAGACATAGAAACATCAACTGAGACACTTAGGGCAGAAATGGAGAGACGTACAGAGACACTAAGGGCACAAATGGAGAGTAGCACCGAGAGCCTGAGAGTACAAATGGAGAGAAGCACCAAGAGCCTGATGGGGGAACTGCATGCGACGTCCAAAGACGTATGTGCCGAACTTGCCGCAGTGCGCCGTGTGCTCACTGAGCTCTCACAAACCCTTAGGGACATGCATGGACGTGAGCAGGCAGAGACATCATCCGTTGCAAGTTCCGTCCAGGGCAGCCCCCAACGTAGATCTGGGAGGAACCTGCGCTCCACAGGCAGGGGTGCCCCTGATACCCGCAGAGGGGGCTTGCAATAGCGACTGCCCACTGACAATGAGCATCTTTGGACACTGGTGTTCGGGGGGGAGGTAGGAGGGTGGAGGGGGTGTGTTGGGCTCACTTGGGTGGCGGGTCGATAGGGTGTTTAACATGATATCACATATGCCATAAACAATGGACGATCATCCAATGAGATGTGTGGACATTGATCTTTGTGTACGAGGCCATTATAGGCGTACAGTCCATATTGTGCATGTTCCAGACACACACAGTGCCACGAGTCCCGTGTCCATGTATCAGCCACCAGGCGTGAGTGCTAGAAGCATGCATCTATGAGATGCTGACGAATGTCACGGCCCTCCTGTGCCTCGCAGACTCCTTGAGGTGCTGCCACATCCCCACCCTCATCATGACCATCTTCAGGTGCTTGCAGTTCTGCGTCAGGGGGCATGGGCACATTTCTACGTACGCACATGTTGTGTAGCATGACACATGCCATCACCATCTTTGCAACCTTCACATGGCGGTACAGGAGTGCCCCGCCAGACCTGCTGAGGCATCGGAAACGAGTCTTCAGTAGGCCGAATGCCTGTTCTATGACTACACGGGTACGTGAGTGGGCATGGTTGTAGTCCTCCTCATGCTGGTCCCGTGGGTTCCGGACTGGTGTGAGGAGCCATCTCTTCAGTGGATACCCGGCATCACCTGTATGTGGACAATAAACGAATTATGTGGAATGCCATTGCTACGTACGCACCCCCCCCCCCTTCCTGCCAGGTCATTGCCGCATCACATACCCCACATCATCATGCATGAAATGAGACTCACTGAGTAGCCAGGATCTGTTCCCTGCGTGTCGCTCCATGTAGCGTGGTATTGTAGAGTTCCTCAAGACCATAGAATCATGGGTTGATCCAGGGAATCGGGCACAACAATGTGTAATGATCCTGTGGGAGTCACACACCATTTGTACATTCAGAGAATGAAATTGTTTTCGGTTGCGGTACTGGGCCTCCATGGCATGTGGGACGACCAATTCCACATGGGTGCAGTCGATGGCACCAATGCAACCCGGTATGCCGGCAAGTGCATGGAATCCCACTTTTGTGTTGGTAATTTCCTGCTCCGAGCGTGGTAGAGAGATGTAGTCGTCTGCGTGCTGCAGGAGGGCATCGAGCACTTGCAATAGTGTCCGTGAGAACAGTGGCTGTGATATGCCATGCAACTGTCCGACTGTGTGCTGGTAGGTGCCTGTGGCCAGGAAGTGGAGTACAGACACCACCTTCAGTAGGGGTGGGATGGCGGTTGGGCTATCTATCATGCTGACAAGGTCAGCCTGTGTCATGTCCACAATGGCGGTTATGGTGTCCCGGTCCAAATGGTAGAGGGTGTGGATCTGCTCATCAGTGAGGTTGAACGGATGTGCTTGGAGGCGTGGGATTGCGGGCTGCCTGCGTGGTGGTAGTGGCTGTGCTGGCGGCCCTTGCTGGCCCTGCCTTGCCCTCCTCCTCCTCCTGTGTCTCCTCCGTGCGGCCGGTTGTAGTTGGTGTTCGTCTTCTTCTTGAAGTTGGAGTACTTGCAGTGCTATCAGGTCCCCCAGGGCCAACATAGCTAGTCCTGCCGGTAGCATTTCGGAGTGGGTGTGGTTGTGGGAGGAGACTGGGTGTGCAATTTATGTGTTTTCAGGCTGTATGGCCTCCACCTGTGGTGATTCATTCCACCTGTGCAAGCTGCTCTCCCCTTTGGGCAAGCACGTCCCGCACACAACGCTGCAATTCGACGAATGGCATCTTGCTATTACAATCATGTATTTGTACCCGATGGCAGTGTAACATTGGTTGATATGTTCATTCGGCTATGGTCCCATTGTTTCACATACTATCTTTGCAGTCGCGAACAGACTTGTGAAGGGTCAGTGGAACGTAGTACTCGAGTAACGGTGGACCCTCATGCAACACTGTACCGAGGTTCACCGACGGGCGGGGCGTCCCATTTGTGAGTGAAGGCAGTTGCCATTTTCACACACAGCCGCACTAGATGGATTAATTTGTGATTTCAAGCGGCCACAGATGCCTTTTCGACGTGATGTTGCAAATGAGGAATTCGAAGGGCGGCGCTTTCGGTTTTCAGCTAGCGGCGAGGAGATGCCCACAGGTCTGACTGCAAATATAACGTTCTATTGTTCAATGTCCTTGGGACAGGGGCCATGGCGAGGATGCAATGATTGATATGAATAGTTTGGGATGCGCAATAGCGAAGTGGGCGATGAGGCCGGACGTTCCCAAATACATGTTACTTCACAACACTGGAATTACGGGCTGGGCCACAGTGGATTTTGCAGGCTGCATAACGCACAGACTCAATGGAAATTTCACATGTTATGTGAGTATGGAAACAGGCGTTTTCATTACGGGATGAGGGAATGATGTATGGATGCATGGACAGATGATTTGATACAGAGTTTGCCATGTACAGGGCTTCTTGGAATCTATCCGCCTCCCCTGCGCTATGTGATGCAGGGCTGCCATAGTGGGACCATCGTCTATCTGGCCTTGTTGAGCCCTCCCTGTCTCGACGCGCCTTCAGACACTTGTGTCTATGCACGTTACCAATCCCATCTGATGGATTCTGTTTTAACAGACGCATGCACAGGTACACTCGTTTGTGATGGTGTTTTCACCTCGATATAGATAGTTATGATTCGCAAGTGGTTTTTGGGTGGTGATGATCCTTTGGAGTGGGCTAGCATGCATATGGCTGTGGATTTGGTGTGATCATTGAAGTGAGTAATTCAAATGTAGTTCTGATGGCCATACTATTCTTTTTCATTTCATTTGGTTGACAGGTATCTCCTCCCCTTTTGCCACTGCCATCTGTATGCCACTCCTGCAGATGGATTTTACTCCCGACACCTGCTGCTTCGTGTTAATCAGTGGAGCAGCATTACGATCTTATGGGACGATCGCCAATGGGCCACATGCCCTTACGCAGTACTAGTGGCTAGGAGCAACATTTTGGCCTTTCAGCTGGACTAGTGCCTCCCTATTGGGACGGCCCTGCGGTTCTAGGCGCTTCCATGTTGCCTTTTCGTACGAGAATGTAGCCCCTGTGTACCATGAAGGAACAGGGCGTCACACAAGAAGTAGCTGGTCATTTATTGCGGATGCAGCCCACAATGGTGAAATGTGTTTTGGAGTTCATGGCCTAATGGCTGTATGGGCTTGGTGAATTTGTTGTGCATTAAATTTCTATTCTGATATGAACCGTGTAGCGTTCTTCTTTGCAAGTGATGTGGCATATTCCTATTTGGGGAGCGATGTATTGTGAGGAGATCTGCATTGGGTTCCAGCTTCGGAGTATAGTTGCGTGGTACTGTGCTGGGCGCGTTTGCCTACGAAGCCCAGTGAGGTCAGGGATAAGGGCTGCCAATATGACTGTTTTGATGATGTCATGCTCAGGGGCGGGGGATTAGCTTTTGTGTAACATATGCCGGTCAGCCAGTTGGATTGGTGGAATGATGTGATTATCGGAATATTGCTGGTCACAGGTGCCTGTGTTTGCGTGCGTTTCTTGGTGGGAGACTGAGGTCATGTCCATTTGTATGGCTTCTGTATTCGTGCCATCTGTGCCCTGCAGCTCCCATTGGCCCCTCTTGAGATTCATTTGTTCGTTGGCAGGCATGGATGACTAGTACATTTCACTGGTTGCATTGTGTGACTTCATTGCACCTACGGGGAGTTGTACAATGTGGCCAGGGAGCGGTGTACAGGCACTCAGTGGGGCCGTTTACGGTTGGTTCGCGATGCCGTACTTCTCACCATGGCGGAATGGTACTTTCCGCCGTGCTTGATGGCGTTAGGTGCATGTCCGCTAGGGTCAGAATTCGCGTACCGTTGCGCCATGGTGGTAATTACGGTTTGGCATGGCGCGCGCGCGCGTACTTGGTGCAGTTAGCGTTGGCGTTCACTACGGTGTCGCTAATGGCATCGTACTTTGCGGTGACGGGTCATAATCGCACCGAGCGCTATTCGATGGCGGTATTGCATTTCCGCCATCGTTTTTCGATTTCCGCCAGGGTCGTAATGAGGCCCTTAGTGTGTTAAGCACAGTGGATCAAGTGGAAAACATTATAATTAATGTAGCTGATGCACTAGGCGTCAGTGGATCGCAAAACAAACTAATTACATCTAATTTGCCCATGCCTAATAGTGAAAACACCATCGGTCACGAGGTAGCCTTTTCTCATATGCGTGCGCAAATGGAACTGCCAGAATTACCGACGGCGGTCGCATTGACTCTCGCACCTCATGAGTCTTGTGACTCTGATACTATGCCTATGAAAAGTTTCTTGAGTGTGCACGACCATCTGGTTAGTGAATCTATGATTGAAGACCCAGAAGGAGTTAAAGGTCCACCCTCTGACATTTCGATCCTTGCCGCTGCCGTGATGGCAGAATTAGAGAAACGTGAGACTCTCTACGGGTCCATCAACGCCCGTCCCGGCTCCGGCAGGTAAGGTTGAAAAAGTTCATCTCCACTATAGAGATGTAGACAGCATACTTGGTACGAATCACCTACAGGACAAGGTAGCCCAGGGTGACCCAATAACAACAGTGCCCACAGCGAGCTCCCCTAATGGTATTGGTTCGTGTGGCTGCTCGTCCTTTGGTAATGACAAGTAGGCCCCTTTATCACATGGCTCTTTTTAAAGCCCAAGCCGTTTTTGTTTCAATGTTTAAAATCCTGCTGTTCATGTGGAAGGAACTTCTGTTTGGGGCCTTTAAATGCACCCCCCAGGAGGATGTACCATAAGCAAATAGCTGGAGGTAGATCATCCCCCTTTCTGGTAAAAATCAGCGGCTTCACCGCACAGAATAACCGCTCATGGTAAATCCACCAAAAAACCCCATGGAGTCTTGTGGGCACCAAAAACTGGAATTTACACATCAATACCACCACTCTTAGTCTCATGGTACTGCCACGGGGCCGAGTGGTGGTAACGGTAAACAATGTTGGCAGTAAATCAGCAGACTTACAAACGATTTACTGCCAAACTTATAATGAGGCCCAAACCCTTGAGTGACAGCCTTCCTCAGCGCCCTAAACACAGGCGAGTATCTCTTCCTTATCTTAGGGTATCAATTGGACGGCAGTTTGGGGCTTGGTTTCCCGTGGAAAGCCTAGCCTAGTATTGTAACCTCGGTCCCATTTCTTCAGAGTTCTGTTCAGCCCCCTTGTTTGAGCAGAATAAGACAAATGTTTAAAAACCTTTTTGGTCATTTATGCCGTTCAAAGTAAACATTTATGTCGAAAACTGGCACCGTTCCAACTCCTCTTGTGCTCCCCAATAATAACACATACGAGCATCCTACTTCCCTCCGGTTTCTATGTCGATCAGTTGCCTAGAAACACTTGTGTACAGGCGCGCTATAAATGCCATATCATATCATATCAATTAGAGCAGGGGTACTTTGGGGATCTGTGTGATAAGTTCAGAGAAAACAAAATGCGATTCCCAAAATACTGAGGGGCTGATTCATGGAATTATTTGCGTCAAAAAATGGGGATTTGTGCGCCATTTTGCCCGCAAATCCCCATCTGTTAAACAGGGATTTGCGGACAGAATGGCGCACAAATCCCCGTTTTTCAGCGCAAATAATTCCACGAATCAGCCCCTGAATGTTTCTTTTCTTTCACCCCATTTCACTGCATATATATGCAGGAAGAGACCCCTAAACCCCCACATACCGCACCACATTTTCTATGCATTTTACCCACACCCAACATATATATATATGCAGTGAAATAGGTCATCCAAAATTCGGCATTTTTAGATTCACAATGATTGTCTGTGATATTTTGGGGTGATACCAACTTTGGCTCTCCCGATATGTTGCCCTAAAACGCCCATGATCCCTCACTGTTTACTATGCTGGCTGCAGCTATCAGGAGCTGTCATCTAAACATCTGGAGAAACAAACGTTGCAGGCATCTGTTGAGCCACCGCAGGGTTGTGTTTGGGGCGAGGCCTTCTTTCCCATTCCCCCTCTTTAGTGAGGCGGCCTGCAGAGTTGGTGCAGACTGCCTGTCGCAGTTTAGGGTGAGGATGTTGGCACTGGTGATGCAGGCTCAGCTGGGCTGACTGTTCTGCGCTGCCCTGACCATCAGGATGCCTGGGCCAGTTTCTTAGAGGCGACTGGCCAACAGGGAACTCTGGAGATTTCCCGGTGGGCCTCTGCACCGTGGACCTCTTTTGAGTGGAATGAAGTAAAGAGAGTGTTACAAAGCTTCCAATGGTGTTACTATGGAGCCACTTTGAAAACATTTCCAGGGCCACTTTTGGTTCCCAGTCCAGCCCTGCCTAGACTGAGCGCGGCCTCTTTCTTTTGCATTGTTGACAAGGTGGTATTAATTTCGCAGCCTGCGCATTAATGCACGGAGCCATTGCAGGGAAAATCGTTAAGCGCAGCTTTGGCTGTGCGGGTGTAGTGAGATGCGCACCGCTGCTCGTTATCATAAAGGTTGCTAGTTAGTGATCAGAGCACGGCTGGCACGCAACAGCGCCGTGTGATCGAGGCATGGAAGATGCCTCGCGCACAGAGTAATTTCACGGTGTGTGGGCTCAGGCCTCGGCCATGTCAGGCTGAAACCGGCGCCGTAAAGCTCATTATCACACAGTTGATCCCCAGATTGTGCAGAAACAGTAGACAAGGCAAACGTGCCTCATAGCGAAAGATCTACCTTCAGAGAGCGCAAGAGAGGGGAAAGTGTGTGTGTCTGTGTGCGTGCGCGTGCGTGCGTGTGTGCGCATGTGTTTGTGTGGTGATTTTCCTATGGCTAAAAAGTGTTGCTTCTGTGTTGAGGGGGGAGGGTCTGCGTGAGTTCTTCTTCCTGCTGCCTGGGTGTGCAACCTGGGGCTGTCCATAGATTTGAGACTATGGGCCTCATTACACGGTAGGCGGTAACCATGGCGCTATTAGCGCCATGGTTGCCGCCGGTACCGTACCGAGTCCGCCATGGTGAATGGCGGAATTACCGCCACATTCCAAGGTGTGTGGGGGCGGTAATTCCCCATTCACCATGTCACTTCCCCATTCCCATTTGAACCCCCATAAGGCTCAATGGGAATGGGGAAGGCGGCAATTACGGTACCGCAAATTGCGGTACCGTAATTGCCTCCAAGGTCCCTTTGCGGGCCCGTTCCGTAACGGCTGGTAAAACCAGCCGTTGAGGTCGGGTCCCACAAAGGGACCTCGTAGTAAGGTGGTAAGGGGTTTACCGGTACCGGCACCCTTACCGGTAACAGTAAACCCTTACCGCATTCCGTGTAATGAGGCCCTATGACTCTCATGATCCCTCACTATTGACTATGCAAGGAAGGCCTGATGGGAGATGCAGTAAAAAAAATCTAGAAGGCCAAAGGTCGCAGACCCCTGCCCCACTGCACGGTCCAGCTCAGAGGGTAGACTCTGGATTCTGAACACTGCAGTCGGTGGGTCCACCCACACCCTCAGCTAGGCAAAAACCGGAACTAGAAATCTTAGTGTTGAGGATTTGATCCTCACGCTGGGGCATAGCGGAGCAATGTGTCCTACGTGTTCAAGGGGATGCGTTGTGTCACTATCTGCATAGGGGTGACTCTGTTCTTGTTTTCTTGGTTCCTCATATTTCATTATCTTTAGAGGATTTTAAGAGCACAGAAACCATGGCG
Source organism: Ambystoma mexicanum (assembly GCF_040938575.1). Taxonomy (NCBI): domain Eukaryota; kingdom Metazoa; phylum Chordata; class Amphibia; order Caudata; family Ambystomatidae; genus Ambystoma; species Ambystoma mexicanum. Next base: position 209,647,010 of record NC_090925.1, on the reverse strand, counting down.
GCCATTTTCATTGCGCCTGTAAAATGGCCGGATTGTAATTTACTGGCAGCGACAAGCTCTCGCCAGTAATTTACAATCTCAATTATTTTCTGCTTTTTGCAGCAAGAGGCAGGGGGAGCAGAATGTAAAGTCCACTCCCACCCCTTCCCCAGCAGCTCTGTGCTACACATCTGCATGCACCTGCGCCCGCACTGCATCGTTATGTGGTCAGACATACCACAAACACTTCAGTGCAGGATTGTAAGTAATAGAGTAGGAAGCAATCACTATCCAGTCATTGTGGATCTGTTTGTCTGGGGCAATTTGAATGAATGTATTATTTCAAACTATACAGAGCAGGTATCCCCCAACCATAAGCAGGGTCGCCACCAAGGGATGGCCAAGGGGGGGCCACGGCCACCCTTATAAAAACACTGGTCCCCCACCGGCCCATTAAGTTATGTGTGTTTGTTTTGGGTTGCCACCCCATGATTTCCAGTGTGAGATCCCTCTGAAAAATGTCTGGGGACGCCACTGACTGCAAGAGGATTAAATTAATACAATATACTTGGAGACAACTTTACCACGAATCTACCAGCAAGTTATTATTTTTATTGTTTTAGACAGCAAATGTGCAAGCGCCCATTTTTTTTGTTAACAACGCTGCAAAAAATTACTGTACAAAAGAAAATGTCCCTGGGTCTGTTTTTTGTGGATTTCAAAATCACCTTTGACAGCATGAATTGGGACATCTCTTGGCAAATTGTAAAGGATAAATCTGTTCTTCCTAGCCTTCTAGCCGTGAATCAACTTTTATAGAGGCACATCACAGCGGAAGTGAGGTGTGGTCCTAAAGGTGAATGTCTGCAGATGTTTGGTATGGGGACAGTAGTCAGAAAAGGGTTTGGATTGACACCATTGCTGTTTTTTAAAAAAAATATTGGTTTAGTGTTTTATTGGCTAGTTATAATCTTTAACACATTAAACAAACCCACATCTATACAATTTCATAAGATACAAGTTAAAAGGCACCTAAGGTCACACACTGATATTACAAGTTACTGCTGTTTTTATTGTACGTCAATGATTTAGCATTGTTCATTCAGGATCTTGATTGTGATGCCCCAAAAATGCAGGCACTAGGATGGATGTTTTACTTCATGATGACGATATAGTTTCAATTTCTCAAACGGCACATGCATTATGTAAGCAATTGGAAATTGTGTCTAATTTTAGCAGAGTTTGATGATTGACAGCGAATACGGCTAAGACAGTGGTGATGGTTTGCCACCTGACCAAATTAATAGAAATACTTGTAAAGTATAGAGATGAAATAATCAAACAAGTCGACAGGATCTTCTCCGAATTTGTGAAACCCACCTGCACCACTACCCAAACCTCGCCGACGCAAAAGCTCTGCGTTTCCATCTCACTGCATTTCTACAACACATCACTAGACAGGACGGCAACCCTTGATACCAAACTTTCCACCCTCACCACTTCCCCCACACCTGCCCCTCCCGATTCCATTGCTTTGAATTCCGCAATGCCATTTTTTGACTCTTTCAACCCCATCTCGAGAGATGAGTTCTTTGATCTACTATCCAGCAGCAGACCCTCCGGAGTCCCCCTTAACCCCTGTCCCGCCTCTCTTCTGAAAGAAATATTCTCATCAACTTGTGCAGAAGAACAAGCAAGGTCCATACTAAATGACTCGCTCACGGCCGGGATCTTTCCTGAGGTGTTTAAAGTAGTGCATATCAAACCGCTTCTAAAAAAAGGCATCTCTCGACCCCCTTGAGCATAGAAATCACAGGCCGATCTCCAACACCCGATTCCTGGCGAAATTCATTGACCGAGCTGCGTTATCGCAACTCATCTGCTTCATAGAATTTATCCAACTACTCGACACCGCTCAATCAGGCTTCAGGCCGCGCAATGGAACAGAAACCACCCTGATCTCGATCTGGGTTGATCTCAAGGTTGCAGCAGACTCTGAGGGTTGTTCAGCACTGGTTCTCCTTGATCTTTCAGCAGCCTTTGACACTTTTAACTATTCTATCCTCCTTGACCGACTACACTCCCTAGGAATCTGTGGCTTGGCACTCAAATGGATTGCCTCCTTCCTCAGCAACAGGAAACAAATCACTATCATCTCCCCTTTTGTCTCAACCGCTCACGCCACGAACAATGGAGAACCCCAAAGGCACCTTCCTTTCTGTTCTCCTTGTCAACCTCTATCTGACCACTTTACCAGCGACCATCCGCGTGCACAACCTTACCTGCTACAACTACCCTGACAATACCCAAATTATCCTGAGAATTCCTAAAAAAAAAGCTCTAACTCACACCCGACCTTGAAGACTGTCTCAGAGATATTGACCAATGGATGACAAGAAACTCCCTCCTTCTGAACCCAAATAAAACTGAAATCATGGTGTGCAGCAACACTGCCCTTCTCCCGCAACCACTCCCATGGCTGCCCTCCCTTGCACCCCCCTCATACCTCCAATATAGTCAAAACCCTTGGCTGCACTATGGACTTGGGCCTAACCCTCTCCCATCAGATCAACAATGTATCAAAATCCTGTCACTCGAATTCCTGAAACGCATCTTCCCTTACCTCGCCTACCCCAACAGACTCGCCGCTACCATGCCCATTGTGATGTCAAGACTGGACTATGCCAGCTCCTTATACCTGGGTGCACTGGCATACCAACGTAACAAACTCAAAAGAGCTCCAAATGCTGCCACAAGACTCCTCCTTGCTCTAGGACACAGGGACCACATCTCCCCCACTCTCTGCACCCTTCACTGGCTCCCTGTTGGACGAAGGGCTACTTTCAAAATCCTATGCATAACTCACCAAGCAGTGCACATGACCGGCTCAGCATACCTAAAAGAGAAGATTACACCCTACCACCCATCACACACCCTGAGGTCAAGCAGTGCCCCCTTACTAGTGATTCCAGCCCCCAATTCAGCCAAGATTGGAGGGTCTGCCTTCTCAGCCTTGGCACCAGTGCTTAAAGTGGGCCGGGGCCTGCCGGGGCCAGGCCCCGGCAGTCTCTAAAAAGTGGGACTGAGCCAGGGCCCTGCCGGGGCCCCCCATCCCACACAACATTGGCGGGATGCATTATCCCGCCGCGGCCGCAGCCGCGACGGGAGATGCGCCCGCCAGTTTAATTTCAGGCGAGCTGACAGAAGTGCCAGCCAGGCACAGCGTCGCTGAGGCTGGCTGGCACTTCTGTCAGTCACTGTAACTTCCCTGATGACCCCTCATTTGAGGGGTCATCAGGGAAGTTACAGTTCCTTTGTTTGCCCTCGCCAGGTCACTGACCCTCAGCGAACCTGCGGGCTCCATGATCTAATATGCAGATTAGATCACAGAGCCCGCGGGTTCGCAGAGGGTGAAAGGCGCCTCGGGCTCAGTGATCTATCAGCTCAGAGCAGAGGTCACAGAGCCCGAGGCGCCTTTCTCCATCGGCAAAGCTTTATAAAAGATGCCTTGAATTGTATACGTTTCAAGCCATCTTTTATAAACGTAGAAATATTTCTATGTTTATAAAAGACCGCTTGAAACGTGCACAATTCAAGGCATCTTTTATAAAGCTTTGTCGATGGACAAAGCCACCTCGGGTTTTGTCCATCCTCAACGCTTTATAAAAGATGCCTTGAATTGTTTGCGTTTCAAGCCGTCTTTTATAAACATAGAAATATGTTATAAATGTCTATGCTTATAAAAGGTGCCTTGAAAAGTGCACAAACCATAGTAAGGTAAGCACACAAGTGTGCATAAATTACTATGGTTTGTGCACTTTTCAAGCCACCTTTTTATAAACCTAGAAATACGTAACATTGGTATGTTCATAGGGCATGAAAGGTACAGAAACCATAGTAGTGCCCATACAAATATATAAATGCTCACATACATTTATATATTTGTTTGCGCACCTTACAATGATTTGTGCACGTTTTAGGCCACGCCCACAATGGAAGCCACGCCCCCAAAGGAGGGCCCCCCCTCAATTTCTTACCCCACTTAAAGCACTGCTTGGCACCAACTCTGTGGAATTCCCTCCCTCCACACATTCGACACACCCAAGACTAAATGGCCTTTTGCGCAAAGCTGTAAAAACCTGGCTCTTTCGGTAAACCATGATTAGGACCCCCTCGGGCCACTGAAACCCACCAACACTATGGATTGATGACTTCAACGACATTACTCTGGAAAGTAATTACAGCCAGCCGACTAATGTCAGAGCCTGCTGACAAATGTCCAGTCTGTCGCTTAGCGTCACTACCTCATTGTGACCACGTCAGTGTGAGATATCTCCTGTCCTATAACCAAGTATCCTGCCTAGACCCACCTTTCAACCCACCATAATCCACAACAGGAGACCCGGAAAATGGGTTTCTAAGACACATAGTGCTGACCCTAATGAATAATGACCCTCTGCCCGAGCAAAACATAACTTATCACAACTGTACCTGTGAATCTAACTCGGAGTGACGCTAACGCGAAACTTGAGGATGACCACTGCCAGTTCGTCCAGATCCAGAATGTAATACAGGAACAGTGGGTTCCTAAGAGTAAATCATCCACTCCAGACACTCACCTCTCCATCACCATGCTCACTCTCAGCTTTACACCAACACACAATAGAGCACAGCTATACCCCTCGATCAATTGCGGTCTAGCTGCTCACATACGAACATTAGTACATGAACATCTCAACATCCTGCTAGAACACAGCTGTACCCCGCCCAAAAAATCGGCCTAGCTGCACACACAAATGTCCTACACAGGCCTATTGCCACCAAAACGCAGTCTCGGAGACCAACCACCTGACTGCACACATTCGACTGATCTCTTACTATCACTACATCTAATGTTAGGATGCAGCTACCACCAGGCACTCACAATATCTACACACATATTGAGTGCACCCATACTACTCTACTCTCTCGACTGACCTGGACTACGGTCCCCAAGGGCGTTCAACCCACAAGCACCTTGAGATCATAGCAATGATATATAGGGCGCTATATAAATGCTTAATAACAAAAACAATTTCGACTACTTGGGTCAGGGATTTTTGTCAAAAGGAAGCTGGACGAGGCAAGTGTCCCGTAGTAGGGGTACATTAAGCTTTGCAGCCAGGTTTGGTGGGCTGGGGGCTATGCCCACTGTGGAAGTCTATAAAGTGCAGGTTTGCACTGCTATCTTTTCTGGGGCTGAATTATGGGGCCACGCGTCATTGACCTCTTTGGTTAGTGGGGAAAAGGTGTATTTGAACAACATGCTCAATAGTAGTGCACCCACTGTTCCAGTCTACTGTGACCTTGGACTCCACCCAGGAACCTATGAGGCATCCGCAAGACCCACATCTCAACCCTTCACACGATTTGACATCCCAAAGGGATGTGCTGTGGGAATTGATAGAGTCAACTGAAGCACCAAAATGGAAATATGTTCAATTTATTTATAAAAGAATAAGCTGACTGAGATGGATGTGCGCTTTGGGGCAGTCATATAGATAAACAACAGAACCCTGTTCACTTTTAAAAGAAAGGATTAACGCCTGGGCACTAGATCATGTCTTAAATGATCTAATCTCTACTACTTGATGAGGCTGCCCAGTGCCATGTGTGAAGTCAGATTCACCATTTACCAGTAGCCTCATTCACTGAGAAATGCAATTCACATTATTAATGAGCAGCATCTTCTTTTCTCCTGCTGTTACTATCTTAAGACAAGCAGACCATTGCCTTTACCTATTTTATTTAAACATATGTGTTTAAATACGTTAGATCCGCTGCTATTTTTTGAATGTGCCACCATGATTGTTTGATTGATTGATATTTTATTTTTATCGCGCTCGTACACAAGTGTTTCAGAGCACGACAAGGCAAGGGAGGGGAACATGGGAGAACAAAACAGCGATCTTACTAGGCCCAGTGACATTGAGAACGCGCAAGTGCATGGGAGAGGGGGAAGGGCAAAAGTGCATGGAAGGGGGAGAGGTGGAAAGTGCGAAGCAGAGGAGAAACAGATAAATAACAATAAATAAATAATAAATGCAACAAACAGTGCTAATGCAGCCAGCAATTTGCAAGTGCTAGGTCTAAGGCAGCAGACAGGGTAGGTCCGATAAGTGCAGGAAGAAAAAGGTGGGGCTGTATGGGTACAGATACAGACCCCAGTGCAAGGGGTGGCCCGGAGGCAGTGCGGGAGGGTGACAGGATGAGCAGGTACCTGGGCCCAAAAGACAGAGGGTGGCCAGGTGCACGGTGCCAAGAGAGAACAGATCAGCAGGGGAGAGGGGGAGCGAAGGCAGAAGAAAAGAGGAAGGTCTTGAGGTGCTTCCGGAACCGGAGATGGTTCTCCTCAAGTTTTAGAGTGGCAGGGAGGCTGTTCCAGAGGGAGGCCGCAGCCGAAGACAGAGATCTACCCCCAGCTTGTTTCTTAGAAAAATGACTGACCCTTAGTGAGTTGGAGGTAGAGGAGCAAAGAGCTCGAGAGGGGAGGTATTTGCGGAGGGATAGCTGAAGGTATTTTGGACCCAGGCCCAAGAAAGCCTTGTGGACAATGCAGAGGGTTTTGAATTTAATCCTTGCATCCACTGGGAGCCAGTGAAGAGATTTCAGAGCTGGAGAGATATGATCCCAGGGCTTGAGGCCAGGGACAAGTCTCGCAGTCCTGTTCTGGATTAGTTGCAGAGGGCAGAGAGTAGAGGCAGGTAGATTTAGAAAGAGGCTGTTACAATAGTCCAAGCTAGAGAGAACCAGAGCTTGAGATACCATGAGCTTCTGGGGGAAGGAGAGGAAAGGCAGAGTACCTCTGAGGAGGTGCAGTCGGAAATTTGACTTTTTAGAGACCTCAGAGATGTGGGCAGAGAAGGAAAGGGTGGAGTCAAAGATGGCCCCGAGGTTCTTAGCCTCGCAGGTGGGGGTAGGAGGAGGGCCAAGGGAGGCCGGCCAGAGAGTGAGGGGAAAGGATGGTGAAGGTGTGCCGATGAGGAGGATCTCCGTCTTGCTGGCATTCAGACAAAGATCATTGGTGGCACACCAATCTTGAATGGCAGTTAGGCAATCAGAGATGAGAGAGGGAGAGGAGGTGGCAGAGGGCAGCCTGAAAATGAGTTGAGTGTCGTCAGCGTAGCACTGAAAATTTGATCAGAAAATGGCAATGCAGTGGGCGAGAGTTGCCAGGTATTGGTTGAAAAGCCAGGGCGAGAGGTTAGACCCCTGGGGAACACCACAGGTAGAGAGGAAGATAGATGAAAGGAAGGACCCAAGTTGGACCTGGGAGGGTCGATCTGAGAGGAAAGAGGTCAGCCAGGCAAGAGCCTGATCAGTGATACCCAGGTTTTCACGGAGACGGTGGAGCAGGATGGTATGGTTGACCGTGTCGAAGGCAGAAGAGAGATCGAGGAGGATGAGGACAGAGGGAATGTTAGAGTCAAGGTTGGTGAGCAGATCTTCACGGATGTTTAGGAGAGCAGTTTCCGTGCTTCTGGCAGCTCTGAAGCCAGACTGGTGGTCATGGAGACAGCCAACAGAATTGGAATGAAGGTTAAGCTGAGAGATGGCCAACTTTTCCAGGAGTTTGCCAAGAAAGGGAGTAATGGAAATTGGGCGATAGTTAGCTGGACAAGAAGGATCAGCTGTGGGTTTCTTGAGAAGAGGATGCACAAAGGAGTGCTTCAGAGGGGAGGGGAAGGATCTAGAGGCAAAGGAGTGGTTGCAAAAATCAGCAAGGGCCGGAGCGAGGGTGTCAATGTGGTCCTTGATGGTTTTGGAGGAACAGGGATGAACCTGTTTTGAAGATGTTTCCATAGATCGGACTTGTCTAGCAACCGTGTCGGGGTGAAAAGAGGAAAGGACGAGAAGGATGGTGGGAGGGTGGCTGAAGGAGGGTCAGCAAGCACAGATGGAGAGGGAAGAGGAGGAGTGTGGGTGGAGAGGGTGGACAGGATGTCCTGGGTTTTTGAAATGAAGTGAGAGGCAAGGGCATTGCAAAGAGCCTGGGAGGCAACAGGAGGGGTAGAGACTGCAGCAGGGTTGGCCAGATCCTTGCAGATTTTAAAGAGTTCGGCCGAGTTGTTAGATGCCGCAGAGACACAAGCTTGAATGTGGACTCTCTTCTTGGTGAGGACAGAGAGTCGGTATTGCCTTTGTAGCAGGCGACAGGCCACTTTGTCAGAGGATGAACAGGAAGTCCTCCATTTCCTCTCAGCTGCCCTACACTTACGTTTAAGTGTAGCTAGGTCAGAGTCATACCAGGAATTGGACTTGGCTTTGGACTTCAAACGGATCCTCATGACAGGGGCAAGAACATCAAGCGTATCAGAAATTGAAGAGTAGAGCAGAGACAGGGCTGTATCAGGATGAGAGACAGCCAAAGGTGGAGGGGGGAGAGAAAGTGGCGGCAAAAGCCTCAACTGACACATGCTTCATGGGCCGGATGTCCGAGAAGGTAGGTGACAGTGTTGGGGTAGGCTTGGCTTGGGGGAAGAGAGGGAGAGATGAGATGAGAGGAGGGAGTGATCGCTCCTGGAGAGACGAGTGGTCAGTGGGATGGAGAGGGGGAGGTCAGAGGAGATCAAGACATCGAGTTTGTGCCTTGCAGAGTGAGTCGGGCCAGAGGGGAGGATGGACAGGGAGAGGGAGTCGCAGAGGTCACGGAAGAGTACAGAGGAGGAGCAAGGAGAGTCTAAATGTATATTTAGGTCACTGAGGAGGAGGAGTTGAGTGGTAGAGGCCAGGAGGGAGGGGGAGTGGTCTGCCACTCAGAGAGAAATGAGGTGATTTGACCAGGAGGCCAGTAGATGGTAACCACAGTAAGAGAATGGGTAGGCGAGAGAGAAAGCCTACAGACAAGGATTTCAAAAGAGAAGTAGGTGTGAGTGGGAAAGATAGAGGCAGGAATCCACTCAGGAAAGATCAGGGCTACCCCCCCCACCGGACCGGGAGGATCTGGGTGCTGAGAGGCTCTTGTAGCCATCAGGGAGGAGAGTGGCAAAGCTCGTAACAGAGCTGGCCGTGAACCATGTCTCAGTAAGACCAAGGACATCAAGGTCTAGTTCTTCAAGAAGGTTGCAGATGTCAGAGGAGTGTTTGACGGCAGAGCGAGAGTTGAGAGTGACAATATGAAGAAGGTTGCCAGCCTTAAAGACCCACCGGGGAGGGGTACAGATCAGAGGTACGCCCTGCGGAGGAGAAAGAGCCCTAGCAGGGGCAGAGGAGGAGGAGGAGAGAAAGGGCAAGGTAGCCAAGGGCGGAGAGGAGGGGACAGCAAGAGATGAGAGGAAATTGATGAGGCGAGGGAAGCGCCTATCAAAGAGGAGGAGATTGGCCTGAGGGCCTTGGACCATGACAGTGCCATTTAGGTAGACATTAATGATGACTTTAGAGGAGTCGAAGGAAGCCATGAGAACTTCCCAGCGAGTGCCACCATTAATGGGAGAGGAGGAGATAGGGCAGAGCACAGAGACCATATGAGGAGTCCATAGATCTGGCGAAGGAACGACAAAGAGGATGTCGGTAAGGGTCTGTCTGGCGGAAGCATTGGAGTAGGTGTCAGCGATAGGAAGACCAGGATTAAAGGCCAAGATGTCCTTTTTGAACTTCTTCCTACCAGACTTAGGGCCTCATCACGACCTCGGCTGTAACGCCGGTGGTATTAGCACGGGGGCTATTAGCACGACCGCCATAGCCCCCGGCGCAAATAGCGCGGGATCACGAGTTGGGTGGACTTGGAAGTCCCCATTGAGCCCATTCGGGAATGCCCCATTCCCCATTGGGCTCAATGGGGAAATTTCGCGCTCATACCTCCGGCGGATTTCCCGCCGGCGGTATGAGCGCGAATTCTCGGCGGATTTCACACCAGCTCAGAGCTGGGTTGAAATCCGCCGAGGCCCTGATTCGGTGGACCCTTAAATCCGGCGGTAATAGCGCTACCGCCGGATTTAAGGGTTACCGCCGAGGTCGTGATGAGGCCCTTAGTGAGAAGGGAAGGATAGTCAATGGAGAAGCAGTTGGAGAAGATAGGAGAAACAGAAAGCGCCATTGGGGTGGAAGTAAGGAGAGGATGGAGATACTGGGGGGGCTAAGGCAGGTAGGTGTGAGACAAAAGAGAGTGGTGAGGTCACTGGGCTGGCAAGTTACAGAGAAGAAACAGTATACAAGCAAAATACAGAGAATTTCGCACTGGGCAGCAAGATATGACTTTTTAGCACAAAGCAAAAACAGCAAGATTTGACTTTTTAGCACAAAGCAAAAACAGCAAGATTTGACTTTTAAGAGCAAAGCAAAAACAGCAAGATTTTACTTTTAAGAGCAAAGCATACAACAACCATCCCTGTTGTTGTATGAGCAATAGCCAGTTTCATGGAAAGATCATGGTTTCTCAGATTTTCCTGCATGCTTGCGCAATAACCTCAGCCGTGCCAGTCATGTTTTGCCTATGAATTTGTTTTTATCCTTTTATCACAATGCATTTATCTTGTTTTATTGTATCTAGCTGTTGTTTATTTATCTAAAGGGACTATGATTTCTGAATAAAGAATTGAAAAAGGATCCTGATTATTGCCATCTGTTTTTTGCACCTGCAAAAACTAGGCAGAATCCATAGATATTCATGTTAATGGCATCCACCATGTGCATGCACATCAACCACCATGTGCATGCATCACCCAAGAGCATGCACATCAACCACCATGTGCATGCATCACCCACCGTGTGCATGTGCATCACCCACCATATCCATGCATAACCTGATCACAGTTTAACTTCTTTCAAACCATGCTAACTTGTCAGGGAAGTGTAATTCTGTCCCTCAAAAGTACGCCCTCACCTAACAATTGTATCAACTTCATTTTAATTTTTCCTCCTCCCCATGAAACGTCCTACGTCTTTGAAGACATGGTGGACATCTCATCCTCGTCTCACAAACCCAACATAGCCACTATTGTAGTGGGAGACTTTAATAATTGGCTGAATAATCCGCATGATGTTCAAGCCACTAAACTTGCACAATTGTTTACTAACAACAAATTTGTGATTGGTAATGACAGGGAACCCACGCATAACTTAGTCAATATGCTAGATTGGGTTGGTAGTAAAAATATACTACTAAACCAATTTGATGGGCAACCCTGCGTCTGGTCTAATCACTCTCTTGTTACCTTTGAGTTTAAGCTTCCTTGCTTGTTCACTCAAAAAACTAATACATTACATAAAGTAGCAAGTAGGAACTTTAATAAAGTTCGTAAAGAAGACTTAGAGTCTACTGCCTCGGATTCCCACAGTCATCTGGTGTCGGAATTTGAGAAATGTTTTCTGGGCATGTTGGGCAGTGTTGCACCTATTACCACCAAATTTATCAGAAAAAAAGATAACGACTAGAACTGATATGGTGAGACTTTACATACTGTAAAAAAGGACAAAAGAAAGGCTGAAGGAGCCTGGAAGAAGGATCAATCCCAGGTTTATAAGGACAAATGGAAGGCTATTGAAAGAGTATACCGGGCAGAAATATTTCTTGCCAAAAAATCCTTCCTGGATAATCAGATTGCTCAGGCGGATAACAACTCGGGGAAACCTTTTCAGATCCTTAGGAACCTGGAAAAACCTGCCTCCATGTCACAACAGATCTCTCCTATTAATGCCAACTGTAAAAACACGCAAACAGCTTTTACAGATAAAATATTAGCAGGACAGACTAAAATTAACACCAGTCTTGGTAGGATGGATGACATTAACTGTCCAATATCCACTGAAATTACTAGCCAATCGAATCCCTCCGGATTTGTGTTGAGGAGTATTACGCAGGAAGCGTTAATCAACATTTTACATATTATGAAGCACGCTACATGCGCAAGAGAAATCCTCCCAGCTAAAGTCATCTTGGAAAATAAAAGTCTATTCCTTCCCTTCATTATCTGCCTCATCGATTTCAGCTTTAGGGATGGTTGTGTAACAAGTGCAGTAAAAAAGGTACCTGTGACCCCGTTATAAAAAATGAAAACGGCCTTGACAAAAGGATTATTCAAATTTTAGACCCATTACAAGTGCCCTCTTCTTTCTGAAGGTCTTGGACAAAGTGGCTACAATGCAACTCCAACACTTCATGGAAACCTTGGGAGCTCTTCATTGTGGCCAATCAGGCTTCTGGGCCAACTTTGGTACTGAGAACAGTTATTAAACATGAAGTCAGACATGCTCCAGATCATGGATCAGGTCAGGACAGGGCTGCTGATGTTGTGGGACTTATCTGCAGCCTTTGACCTTGTCGATCATGATAGGTTTATAGATAGGTTAAGGAACATAAGGGACGTGTCAGACAATGCCTTGGCCTGGGTAAGATCAATTCTTTCAGACTGTATGTCAAAGATTGCATGGATCAATGCATGGTCACCAGAGGAATGTCTCAAATGGGGTGTCCCTTAGGGTGCCTCTATGGCTCCCTCTCTTTTTAACATATACTTCCACTCGCTTTGTGATCTCTTGGACGAGCTGTGTGTTCACTTTACAAATTACGCTGATGACACCCAGCTTGTCCTTGAATTAAGCGGTCAATACACAGATGATTCAAATCGAATAAACAAAGTGTATCTTGCCATTCAACATTGGATGGCAACAAATGGAATGTGTCACAATGCAAATAAGACAGAGATGATGCTCTCTGGGTCATCACAGGCGAGATCCAAGCCTGACCAGTCATATGCTGCTTTCTGCGTCGAAGGTCATGTCACCAAAACAGTGCACAAAGTCAAAACCTTGGGAGTGATCGTCAAGTCATCACTAAATATAGATGCTAATAGAGAAAGCATAGCAAACAAAGCGCAGTAAATTCTACGACTTTTAAGACTAGTCAAACCATATGTGTCAGAGGCTAACTGTGCCACGTTGGTACTTGCGCTTGTGATGCCTCGGCTAGATTACTGTAATGCCCTCATGTTTAGGGGCAAGTAAAAACATAAACGACACAGGTCATACAAATTGATCCGGTACGTATCATTAAGAGTATACCCAGATACGACCCCATCTCTGCCCACAGGTGGGACCTTCATTGGCTTCCAGCGGAAGCGCATATCCATGACAATAGTGCACAAGTGTCTCCTTGGGAAAGCTCCTAGCTATCTCAAATCATCTATTAAATCATATTAAATCATATATTAAAATCCACAACCCGACTAGTCCTACTCGGTCTAGTGATGGAATCTGTCTCTGGGCTCATAGGAGCTCACAGGAGCAAGCAGGCATGAGCAATGGGCAGGTCTTTCTCGACTCAAGCAACCTCTCTATGGAACAAACTTCCAAAACATTTGAGTGCTGAAACAGACCTTCTGAAGTTTAGGGGAGGAGTTCAAACTATCCTCTTCAGATAACTATTCGTCTCTTGTGATCTTTTCTGTATCTCAACGCTTCTTACCGTCACTTTCTTCTGTGCCCTGATGCCTGTGGGCTCCTGCGCATTATAAATGCAAATCAAAGTATGTGCATATGCATCAACCATCATGTGCATGCATCACCCACCACATGTATGCACCACACACCATATGCATGCATCACCCACCATGTGCATGTGCATCAACCACCATATGCATGTATTACCCACCATGTGCATGCATCACCCACCATATGTATGCATCAGCCACCGTGTGCATGCGCATCACCGCAGGTGATGTGAGGTAAGCAGCTCCATTAGAGGACAGCTGCTGGATTGTTGAATTGCTCACTATTTTTAACTACTACTATTGTTATTTTAGAATCGAATTTACGTGATATTATTCTCGTGTGTGGATGAAGTGAATTGAATGTCTGTTGCAGTTCGCTGTTTTAAAGCTGAACCGTGGTCATTTGACACCATCACTCCGGCAACTTATGGGTGGGCTTATCAGGCTAGGACTTCTCTGCAGTCCTCTTTCTGTGCCCTTTGGCCCAGCCCCCGGCCTCGCTCTCAGCCCGATCCCGGCACATATGTGCAGGATCGTCCGCCCGCGCAGCCAGAGGTAAGCTGCTCCGTTAGAGGACAGCTGCTGGATTGTTCAATTGCTCACTATTTTTACCTGCTACTATTGTCATATTAGAATCGAATTTTCGTGATATTATTCTCGTGTGTGGATGAAGTGAATTGAATGTATGTCACAGTTCGCTGTTTTTAGGTTAAACCATGGTCATTTGACACTATCACTCTGGCAGTTTAGGGGTAGGCTTATCGGGCTAGGACTTCTCTGCAGTCCGCTTTCTATGCCCTTTGGCCTAGCCTCCTGCCTCGCTCTCAGCCCGATCCCGGCACATATGTGCAGGATCGTCCACCCGCGCAGCTGAAGGCAAGCCTGTCTGTGCCCGTCCGTTTCCTGGGAAGGGACGAGGGGGACAGCTGGACAGAAGTTTCCTGCTTTTTCTGGCCCTTTCAGACACCATCTGGCCAGTTGGCTGGAGCTATCACATGCCTATTATAGCTCCCCCTCCTGCCACAAGTATCAACAGTATGGAGCCCACTATGGATACCCCTACTCTATTTCTATTAAATGCGAGGTCTCTACCGGCCAACACTGGCAAAATCTGGGTCCTGCTATCCAGTAGGCAACCGGATTTCCCGTGCTTGACAGAAACCTGGCTAACACCCAGCTCGGCACCCGCTGTAGTCCAAGCTATTCCCCCTACTTACATCATTATCCACCATGACCGCAAACTCCCCAAACGTGGGGCAGGGGTTGCGGTTATTTTTAGGGACAAGTATACTGTTACCCAGCTATTATGCTCCCAAGCACTTAATATGGAAGTCCTTTTCTTTCGGTGTGCTATCACGCCTACCTGTACTATCCACTTCCTGCTCTTATACCGCCCCCGGGTCCTATAGGATCCTTTGGGAAAGGTCTATCTGATCTCATAGCTCACCTGAACCTGCAATATACCAACCTAGTGATATTAGGTGATTTTAACCTGCACTTTAATCTGCCAAGATCTGTTGAAATGAACTCCTTCTTTGATATTCTCTCTGATTTACATCTGCATCAACTGATCCAAGCTCCGACTCACTCACATGGAAATACGCTTGATCTAGTATTTGCTAAGGACTCCCTGCTATGCCCTGGCCCTATTGAACCAGTGGTATGGTCTGACCACCATCTGGTATCGTACACACTTATACCAGTTACTCCTCCTTGCAAACATCTTGCCCCCAAAACACTACTACGTTCTTGGCGCTCGGTTGATCCCAAGGCACTTAGTGCCCTTATGGATTCTAACTTTGAGGCCTTTATCTTTAACTTCACTCTCCCAATCTTTAGTGACTGCCGCTGATCTCTGAGCCCCACTTAAATTGACTCAAGGTCGCAGATTACCTTCCCAACCTTGGTTTACGGACCAGCTTAAATCCGCCCGACTGCAACTCAGACAAACTGAGCGCAAATGGCGGATAAGCAACAATCCTATACTCAGAGAACTATACAAACCTAGTCTCTCTACCTATTTGGCCAGCGTTAAACTGGCTAAATCCACTTTTTTCTCTCAGAAAATTGAAAACGCCTTGTGCAAACCCAAAACTCTGTTTTCTATTGTACATTCATTAGCCTCCTCTGAGGCTCTCACCTCCATGGTGGTCAAGCCCTCACAAAAGCTGTGCAATGACCATGCCTCTTTCTTTATCACTAAACTTGAAGTGATTCACTCCAACATCGCCAGTCCCCTGCGATAATGTCCCCAGGTGCCACTTGGTCTTTGCCTGCTCCCTCTATTGACCCCTCTATCAATTGGTACACCTTTCCTCTGTTCACCGAGGCTGAGGTTCTACTGGCTATTTTAAAGATTAAATCATCCTCTTCTGAAGATGCCATTCTGGCCACTATTATGAAGAAGATCGCCCCTGACATTCTAGCTGATATTACGGCGGCCATAAATAACTCTTGCCAGTCTGGACTGATTCCTCCGGAGCTGAAATCTGCGAGGGTCATCCCCCTTCTTAAGAAGCCCTCACTTGATCCCACCAATCCTACCAATTTCCATCCTATCTCTCTGCTTCCTTTTCTGTCTAAACTTTTGGAATCCCTCATCACACCCCTTTTGTCTTCTTTTCTGGAATCTTCAAAAATGTTCAACCCTGCCCAGGCTGGTTTTAGGGCAGGGAGACGTACGTGAAGTGTGCTAGTCTCTGTACAAGACGACATGTCCAGACTAGTTGATGCGGGTGGAGTTGGGGTTTTGATTTTGTTTGATCTGTCAGCCGCGTTTGACGCAGTTGACCATCCTATTCTCCTCTCACGCCTGGCACAGATCGGGATATCTGGCTCTGTCCTTGCATGGTTTACCTCCTTTCCCTCAGACCGTACACAGACTCTTGCCATGCCCCCTTTTCTCTCTTCTTACTGCCCCCTCACTTGTGGTGTCCCACAGGGATCCTCACTCTCCCCGATTTTGTTCAATATCCACATCTGGGCTTTGGTCTGCCTCATTCGCTCCCACGGACTCAACTGCTATTCTTATGCTGATGACACTCAAATCCTGATCCATCTGGATCAGGGTCAGGTTGAGGTCTCAGCATGTCTTCATGACTGCCTAAAGGCAGTCTGTGTTTGGATGGACCAGAATTGGCTTAAGCTTAATGGCGATAAGACTGAGGTAATGTTGGTGGACTGTCCCCCCAATCCCTCACTGTGGACCTCTGCCTTCTGGCCTACCTCTCTAGGTCCTCTTCCTAGCCCAGTTAGCAAAGTGAAGAATCTGGGTGTTATTCTCTCTGCTTCCCTGTCTATGTCTAACCAGGTTACGGCTGTCTGCCAGTCTGCCCACCACCAGATCAGGGTCCTCAAGAGGGTTCTACCCATGATACCGGAAGTCATCCACCCTCCCCTGGTGGCTGCGTTAGTCCTTTCGCAGTTGGATTATTGCAACTCTCCATATCTGTCGCAACCAATCGGCCTCATACAACGGCTTCAGCGCATGCAGAACCTGGCAGCCAGGTTAGCCACTGGCTCTCCCTACGGCGCCCACATCTCGCCGGTGCTCCGTCGACTCCATTGGCTCCCAGTGGCCCAGCGTGTCCATTTTAAGTCGCTGTGTATTGTTCACCGGGCAATCCATGGCCAAGGAGCCGAGTTTCTGCAGTCCAAATTCTCCCGGAACGTGACTTACGCTCTTCCACTACTAACCTACTTACTGTTCCAAGGTTTAACCGGGAAAGGATCGGCGGCAGAGCCCTCTCCATTGCTGCTGATAAATTTTGGAACAACCTTCCACTGTCACTCAAAATCACTTCTAACCATCTTGGTTGTAGAAGAGCTCTGAAAACTATCCTATTCTAGTCCCTTGCTTTTTCAATTGGTTTTCTCCTTTAGCAAGCAGCTTCCTCTCCAGCGCCATGATGCCCCTGGGCGACCGTGCGCTTTATAGGTTTAGCTAACATAACATAACCCACTGTGTGCATGCATCACCCACCATTTGCATGCATCATCCACCATATTCATGCATCACCCACCATGTACATGTGTCAACCACATGTGCATGCGTCACCCACCATGTGCATGCATCACCCACCACATGCCTATGCATCACCCACCGTGTGCATGCATCAACCACCATGTGCATGCACATCATCTCTTTCTCTTTCTCTATGATAATGATCTTGTGGTTCTGTATTGTACTATGGAAAGTAACTCACCCCCCCTCTTGGAGCTTGCCAGTTTCTGTCGAATGCCCCCTCTCCTTCTACACGTTCAAGCTATATGTCCTATCTTCCCAAAATTCCAGCATTGCTGCGGCTGTCCTGTATTAAACCCTCGTCCTCCCTGAGGGTTTTGAACTCCATCTCGTTCTCCTCTAGGTTCATTACCTCTGCATCCTGGCCATACATTATACCCACTTTGGTCTACAGGATAACCTATATTACTTGGTTGTGCTGTTTGGACCTCCCGTGTTTCCCGGGGCAAGGAATACATCCTGGCTGCCAATTCCTGAAAAATGTTCACAAATGTATATTCTCAATTCATTGTCCACCTTTTTCCAGTGATATGATGAGTCCTTTGCATACAGAGCTTAGAATAAGCTTGGGCAATATATAATATAGTGTGTATATTCAGTGTACAATCAAAGACATATGTATATATGGGCTTCACCACTTTAAACAACACCCCTAACCAACGACGGGTACATTTAATCATCATGAAGTTGATCATCATGAAGTTGATCATCATGAAGTTGATCAGGAGGCAAATTGAGACAATATAAATCCATCTCTCGCAAGACATTTTTGAGATATCCAATAGCAACGACACAATCAGATAGGCACATTATGGGCATCAGTGAGACGCAAGCAGCAGTCCCATTAGGTTAATTCAGCAACATGTAATCCATACAATTTATGTAGGATGTGCCACAGTCTAGCAACACGTACATACAATAACTGGTAGTAATTTGATAGGTGTCAGTAAGTAATACCAGATTGCAGTCTGCCTTTCACTAACACCAGAGGCAGTGAGTGGGTGAGTTTGGGCGGCATTACATGTAATTTACCTATACAATCGCAATGTCAGCCCAAAACATGGCGCTCAGGCAAAGAGAGTTGTGCAGGGTCATGAACCCTTTCATAGGACTACAACCATTACTATAGTTATGGCCCACACATCACGAACCAAGTGACTTTGGAAAGCCGACATTTTGCAGTAAGCACTTAGCGAGTGAGTTTTGATAAAACATAGGTAATTGGGATGACAACCCCATTAGGAGCCGATCGCAATGCCGTAATGTACCGATTGCACTGGCCATTTTAATGACAAACGACATGGTTACGCCAAATCACATCTAAATTATTTCGTACGAACGGGAAAACCACAACAGATGTAATGTACCCGAACATGCAACAACCGGTACATTGTGTGCAGCAGTGTTTTTTTCTTTCAAACCAGTAAGGACAGAGCTAATCTGTAACGAAATATAAGTTACAAATTGGGGATCTGCTATCTCTAAGCACTAATGACAAGTTTTTCATGTGGCCGTAATCCATATTCTAATATAGCATTAATAATCATGAAATTTGGGGGGACATGATCATGACTGATACATTCTGAATTTAAACAAGGACCTAAATGAAACCATTTCTTCACAGAATGGATTTACCCCATATGATGATGACTTGTATTGAACCGACCACGCGTGCTATTTCACAGGGGTAAGGAACACTAATATACTATTCAGAGGTTCTCCACCCTGCAACATGCTAACTTGTCACATAACAATGACAAGCAGTTGAAAACCAGCAATTAACCTGAGGGGACATAACATATACTAATTACCAGGACAATTAAGACCTAAGGGTATATTGTCAAAAATTGGCTAATGAGATATGACTAATTTACAATAAATATTTGAGTGGTTTAAGGGATCGCTGTCATGTTAATTGCTTTGCAAATGATATGTGTAAACTTACAATTTTGTTTTTCTATTTCTTTCCATATTTCTACAACCTCCCTTGCCATCACCTTCCCCCTCCTGTTTTTATCTGGCATTTATTTTGATGCAACGCTAACCAATTGCACTAATTGTCATGTTCTGAATGGACTAATCTTGATATGTCTGCATCTTTGAAATGGGTCTATGATTGAACACTGACTTGTGCATTACACCTGTGGGTGTTTTTAATGTTTGTTCAGTACCAAATTGGTCCTGATTTGAAAAAAGACACATGCAGTGTCGAAACATGTGTTATCTTAGAGGGCAAAGACAGTGAATACGTAATCAATAAATTGAAATTTCATGTCAAATACATTGTGTAGTGCAGGAATCTTTCTGTGAGGACAATCCATGTTCATTGTTTCAATGTAAGAGGTTGGGGCTTCACCTCTTTTGAGTCCTTACATATCTGCGAAACCGGAAAAATCCCAATTATCCTGGGCGCAGGGTCTAGTTAAGTTGGCACACCCAACAACCCCACTTTCAATTTAGGATCTATTAAGCAAGTGATCTATTTCATCATCCCATTGTCCGCTACTCCTTCTCATTTCTTCTTCTCGTCTTCTCATCTCCCTTTTCTCTTCTTCCTCTTGCCTTCTTTGCAACCTACGTTCTTTCAATTTTTGTGTTCCTATTTCATCCCATTTCTTCTCCTCTAATCTCTCTTTCTCTTTCTTTTGTTCCTCATACCCTCTTCATTCTTCCTTTTACTTCCGCTCTCTCTCCTTCTACTCTTTGTATACTCTCTCATTCATTTTCCTCCTTATCCTGTTCCTCTCTTTCTTCTCTTTCTCTGATGCCATTGATGCCCTTTACATCTAATTTGAGTAATATTTGTCCTCCCATCCACTCGTTCTGCACTACTGTTACTTCCTTAGCTTTGTCCTTCACTTCTTTTTGTCTGATAGCTTCCTCATCTCTATCTGTATGTTCCGTCTTTCTTCACGCACTTTATATTCATTGCGTGTTGACATGTATTTACGTTCTTTAGTCTTGCTTTCTTCCATTTTGTCTTCACTGTTATAAGCGGGGTGCTCATTTGTTGGATTAACATACCCAGCCGCTGTCTTTAACTCTTTTAAAGGACAGAATCCCTGTTTCTCGGTATCTGTACTGCTGTTTTCAGAGGGAGAAAGGGGGAGAAGGGCGGTTTGGGCTCCCCTTTATGCTGATTGAGCATCCATTCCTTTTTGACGGGGCTTCTCGCTCTGATACATTTTCCAGAGCTCTAAAATGGCTAACCTTTTCTGTAACTTCTTGCCTGTACATGCAGCATGTAAATATGATGTTGTGTGTTGTAATACAGTTCTTGATAATGAACCTTCTTGAGGCCAAGGCATATACATTTTGTCAGCCGTGCCTCTCACCCATTAAGAATGGTACTTCCTAATCTTGGGCGTGTACCTCGGGAATGTCTTACACAGGTGTAGCAGAGGAGTGTGCCCCATGATGATAAGCCATTTTTGACTGTCAATACTTACCAGACTTTTCATTCCTTTATTACTTTTAATCAAATGCACCACAATAATCAATTTTGGGCAAGCACCATCAATTGTCGCCCATTTCCAAACCCACATTTTTTAACCAATTTCAAAATCAGCGATATTCTCTTTCTTCCTTCATTTATAGTCCTATTGATTCTTGCTGTCCTGCTGTTTTATTATTAACACTCAAAGAATCTTCTTTTATTTATTATGTTTTCCTCAGCTTTTATCTTTCTCTGATTAACGTCAATCACTTGATTTATAGAGTCGGATACCAGCTAGATTATTACTGTCGTTTTATGCCTCCTCGTTTAAACACACTAAAAGTTTAACGCAGACATATTTTTAACCCCAAACAAATGTGGACTTTTTATTTTCTGTGATCGCCTTGCTTTACTGTCTCTAGTAAATGTATCTCATCTCAAATTTGCCCCATTTTGGAGTTTCACACGCATTCTTCATCTCGTCCTTGCCTCAGGAATCCCTAAAAACACTGCACTTGGAGTTGAATGAATGTCCTCCTTCCCCCTTAGAACCAGAAATCGAGGTATCTCTCTTTCTTTAACCCAAATCCTGTTGCTTTATATTTTTATGTTTATAATACAGTTCCTCCCCTTTATTTCCCACTTTCGATATGATATGATATGATATGATATGGTATTTGTAACGCGCCTATACACAAGTGTTTCGTTAATGAGCTCTAGTACTCGGTCTCGACTCTTCCCCAATCGACCACTTTGCCTTCAGTCCGCAGGGCGCCTGCGGGGGCCGGATAAGAATTTCTTCAAATGGGCACCTGCCGACCAACTCTTTTAAACACGTGTTTCTATTTCTCCTCTCTACACAGGAAAATCTGCGATTGTCTGGCTAATGGTGGAAGTTGTCCAGAATCCGAGAGTCTGGATCTGGGCCCAGGAGACTGGATCAGAACCATCTGCACCTCTACCAAAATGTGCAGTAGCACCTGGAGCATTCCAAGTGCCAGATGGAATTACCAATAAATGATCTCAGACCTAAATACACGAATAGTCTCAAAGAATGTGGCAAAGTACTACTTTATTATCAGCTCAAATAATGTAGGGAAGCCTGGTGAACAAACAGATTGCAGCTCACACACTCTCATCTACATTTTGATTATACAAAGGCTTTATACTTCGATGTACGTTCGCTATGACATCATCCCATGTGGAAAACTGTAAAACCTATCGAAAGGAGGGATTGGTTAAGGGAACATATATACCTATATTTAATTTACGTGTTAGTAAAATAATTGGCCGTTCACTTTCAGGTTGGCATGCCTTCAACTACCTCTTACTACGCATAATACAGATTAATAACAGCAACGGACTGGCCCCTGCAACAATGTTTGGCACACTGCGCCATAGGCCTTCATGATTGGTTGGCATTTTCTCCCAAACTTGGACATTACCAGCACATGAGCAAAACGAAACCCATGGAACAATGTCAGACCTCTGCCCACTTTGGTCAGTTAGCTTACCATCTCTCATCAATTAGGCCTTAAATCAAGGCTTCTTCTCTGTAGTTGACCTTGCTGACTGTTCTCTTCCTTGGAACGTAAGTACATTGTTATCTTCAATTGGAGCTTAATGAATAGGCCTTGTTTTTGAGTCTTGTACCATGTGTGAGGCAACCATGAAGTTGTCAATTTCAACCTCTTCTTTAGTTTTATTTAATTCAATTAAGCTGGGTGCTATTACTCATCTTGGCCTCTGGGGAGACTTCATTGCTCTGTCTTGCATATACTTTCTGCATTTTTAATTGTTCAATACTTGGCTCTTGCAAATGTCTTCTCCTTCACTTAGTCTAAGAGAAATATCTCTTGCATATGTAGCTTATCATCATGGACTCCCCTTGTGCCTTGCAGTTGCCTCTTGATGTGGCATCTTGATCCCAAGCTAAACAGATATTCTTTGTTCTGCGCATGAAGCTGTTTTCCGGAGCCTGTCAGCTCTGCAGTTCAGGTCTCCCCCTTTCAAAGCTTCTTAGCTCACTTTCATATACGAAACCGATTTTCATCTTTCCATAATATCCGCTTTACCCGCATTATATTTTCCCCTGCAGCAAGCTTCTATATATCTCATCTACCTTGCGTTTCTGCATCCTTTTGCTACTTCTCTTCTCATTTATCTTCATAGTGTATATGATTTCTTCGTCTCAGCATACATGTTTCTCTTGTTATCTCAGTTACATTATCATTCTTTAAATATTTGCATATCGTTTCAGTGCGTCCTAGTGTCTTCGCTTCATGATGTCACTTTGTTCTGGTCTTATTTCACGTACAACTCTTCTATATTCAGTGGTGTGTGCAGACATCCTTCCACCACATCAGTGTGTGGGTACATTCGATACGGTTACCTGAGTGCATAACTTCTCTCATATCTTCGATGCAGTATTGGGACGATACCTGGTGTCACATATAGTGCTCTCTTGCTGTTCTTCAAGTGTGACAGGGTGAGGGGGCGGGCTGTGGAGGTGACATGTACATCTGCCTCTCTACAGTATAGAACCCTATCATCGCCTAATGGGATTGGGTGAGAACATCCGGTGAAGTGAAATAGGAGAGATCCCCAGCCCAGAGAAATATCAATTGTGTTTTAGAAGAGTCGAGCATCAGGCAATACAGTGCCACCCAGGGACAGATGGCATAGAGACAACTTGTGATGCAGGGAAATACCTCCAAAATTAAGAAAGCGATGGAGGAGAGGATCTGAGTTGCATTGGCAAGAAGACGGTATGGCAAGCCAAAGGATGGAATACATTTACAGAGAGTGAGAGGGTACAGTGTGCAATGCACAGGGCTAAGGGCAGAGCTTTGGGTACCCCTTCTGTAATTGGATGGCATTGGATGTATCCCAAGAGCTGGAGGAGGAGCAATCATCCAGCAATGAGGTAACCTACGTGGGGATGGCGTCCTTGTTGCCAAAGTGAAAGAGAGTTTGAAGGAGAGTGGGATGGTCTACAGTATCGAAGGCAATGGAGAGGTCTTGCAGAATGAGAATGTATGAGAGCTGACAGCGAGGAGCAGTGCCAACAATGTTGGGGATGCGGTTGAGAGCTGTGTTTGTGGAGTGTTTGCAGCAGAAGCCATTTTAGATGGGGTTGCTAAATTCATTAGCCTCGAGGTTGGTGGCCATGAGGTTGAACATCACAAATGCCCAAATTTTAGAATAGAAAGGGAGAATGGAGCCAGGGCAGTAGCTAGCTGAGTTATTTGTGTTAGCAGTGGGCTTCTTTAGGTTGGGCATAATGGTAGCCACCTTTTACCATGCCGGAAACCCTGCTAGATAGTGATAGGTTACATTGAGGTGAAATGTAGGAGCAGGTAAGGCGTTAAAATTCTCTGACTGTCTACTGTGCAAAGGGGTTGGTGGGAGCACATGGTGGTTGGACGATCTGGGAGTGGGTGCTAGTTCAGCTGGGTAGTGGGGGCATAAAAGGAAGACATTATAGGGGTGGATTGAGTGGAGGGAGGGGGAATGAGAGAAAGAAGAGTTATGAGGGTGTCCTGCATTTTAGAGATAAAAGGCAGCAGGCGAAGTCAACCCCAGGAGAGTAGAGAGAAAGCACTGTCAAGGCGGAGCAAGCATAGACTGGAGGGTCATTGACTGCAAGGATAACAGTGAAGGGTACATATGCAGCTGCTCAGGTAAGTGGTCTTGGCCAAGTCCAGGGCATAGTTAGAGTAAGGGGGGATAACTTGTAAGAGGCAAGGAAGGAGGAGGAGTGGGTTTTGCACCCGTGGGGTAGGTGTGGGTGCATGGAGGTCCTTCTTTGGATGTGGCCAGGGTTGAGGATGAGAATAAGAGGGATTGAGTGAGTGGGCAGGGTATTAGTCTTCTAAGGGAGAATGAAAGCTTGGGAAAGCTTGATCTAAGTGGTCAGCTGCTGGTGGGACTAGTGCTTTTATTCGAAGACCTGGCCTGGTTGAGATAGAGAGCCATGAAGCCAGATCTGAATTTGGGTTAGTGATAGAGGAAGAAGGAGGGAGGAAGAGTGGAGGAGAGAAACAGTGAAGTGAAGGAATGGGTGTTCCAACGAGGAGGGTTGAATGAGCGTTAAAGAATAGGGAGGAAGATGGCTGGGCGTCATTTGATCGTGAAGGTGGCCAGAGTCCAACAGAACTCGGTAGGCCTTACTCATTTTCGGGAGAGTGACGTCACCCAAGAGAGTGAGTGGGCAGCCAATGGAAATGCATTTGAGTAGGAGGTCATGGTTATGAAGATATTGGGAGTGGCCAGGGCCCTGCATATGAAGATGGTATTATGAAGGTTTGGCACGAGAAGTTGGCTAGCAATGTGTGTGAAGGACGAGCGGGCGATGTTGGAGCAGGAAGGGGAGAAAACATGGTGGTCAATAAGCCAACATCATCATTATAGAGGCCTGCTATTGAGGTAAGTCAAGCTTTATTCTGTGGTTCAGTCTGGGCGTAAAGTGTCAGTGAGCGCTCCTTGCTTTCACCGGTTGTTCCTTAATATGGGAGAAGTATTTCCGCTGCATTATGGGGGAGAATTATTTTCTTTGCATCTTCAGAGTTTCACCACATTGTCCACTCTGTGTGTTGGTTGCCAGGATCTAGTGTCATTTCCTGGGTCCATGTCCTTTTCACCTCTCCAGTGTGGTGTGGTGCCAGCCTCTGATGTCTTCATGTGGCTAAGGTTTGTTTTGTGCCTTGCCTTGGTTTGGAGATATCCCAGGGATCTGGTTTTCGGGTCATTCTGGCCATTGTCTCTTCTGCGGTTCCTCAGCTTCCTATGGGCATAGAGTGTTCACCTGGGCATAGACTGCTCCCCTACATGTGTGCTGTGTGGTAGGTTTGTTGCAGTTATGCAGCAATGATAGTGATGCGGTCAGTCTCTTATTTCCCGGTTCCTGTTTGCGCTGGTGTTCGACATGGGTGGGCACAGTTCTCATGGGCAGCTACTGACTTTATGCACCTTGGCATACTCTCTAGATCAGACCCTGATCCCGCCACATTGCCTGTTAGGTATTCAGGATGCCTAAAAGGAGAGGGTGAAATATATTTCTGGGCGTAGTGACTGTCTCTGGCATGGAACAACTGTGTGTAGAGGACTTTGACAAGGAAGAGGAAGACTTAGGGTCGTGAAGATTGCCAACGTTTAACACTAACAAGAGGAATTGCACTAGCAGCTGGCAGGAAGTGGCGCAGAAAAGCCTATGCTTTGTGTGGCAGGTGGCAGTGGAGCGTGCGGTGTCTCTCTATAACTGCACACGGCTTTCTCATGCCACGAACCCTGTCAAGGATAACTATACAGGCTGGGTTACATCATGAACCAGACCCACGCATGAAGAGAGCGCATCCTGCCCGAAGGAAAGCACCATTCCCATGGTCAAGGGTGCAGCATCAAATTCCTCTCATACCTTGTCTGTCTGCAGGGGTTTAATACTAGGGGTGGGTGGGCTTCTGTCCCAGGGTCCCTGTCTGCAGGGGTTTAATGCTAGGGGTGGGTGGGCTTCTGTCCCAGGGTCCCTCTCTGCTGGTGTCTAATGCTAGGGGTGGGTGGGCTTCTGTCCCAGGGTCCCTCTCTGCAGGGATTTAATGCTAGGGGTGGGTGGGCTTCTGTCCCAGGGGCTGTCTCTGCTGGTGTTTAATACTAGGGGTGGGTGGGCTTCTGTCCCAGGGTCCCTCTCTGCAGGGATTTAATGCTAGGGGTGGGTGGGCTTCTGTCCCAGGGGCTGTCTCTGCTGGTGTTTAATACTAGGGGTGGGTGGGCTTCTGTCCCAGGGTCCCTCTCTGCAGGGATTTAATGCTAGGGGTGGGTGGGCTTCTGTCCCAGGGGCTGTCTCTGCTGGTGTTTAATACTAGGGGTGGGTGGGCTTCTGTCCCAGGGTCCCTCTCTGCAGGGATTTAATGCTAGGGGTGGGTGGGCTTCTGTCCCAGGGGCTGTCTCTGCTGGTGTTTAATACTAGGGGTGGGTGGGCTTCTGTCCCAGGGTCCCTCTCTGCAGGGATTTAATGCTAGGGGTGGGTGGGCTTCTGTCCCAGGGGCTGTCTCTGCTGGTGTTTAATACTAGGGGTGGGTGGGCTTCTGTCCCAGGGTCCCTCTCTGCAGGGATTTAATGCTAGGGGTGGGTGGGCTTCTGTCCCAGGGGCTGTCTCTGCTGGTGTTTAATACTAGGGGTGGGTGGGCTTCTGTCCCAGGGGCTGTCTCTGCTGGTGTTTAATACTAGGGGTGGGTGGGCTTCTGTCCCAGGGTCCCTCTCTGCAGGGATTTAATGCTAGGGGTGGGTGGGCTTCTGTCCCAGGGGCTGTCTCTGCTGGTGTTTAATACTAGGGGTGGGTGGGCTTCTGTCCCAGGGTCCCTCTCTGCAGGGATTTAATGCTAGGGGTGGGTGGGCTTCTGTCCCAGGGGCTGTATCTGCTGGTGTTTAATACTAGGGGTGGGTGGGCTTCTGTCCCAGGGGGTGTCTCTGCTGGTGTTTAATACTAGGGGTGGGTGGGCTTCTGTCCCAGGGTCCCTCTCTGCAGGGGTTTAATACTAGGGGTGGGCTTCTGTCCCAGGGGCTGTCTCTGCTGGTGTTTAATACTAGGGGTGGGTGGGCTTCTGTCCCAGGGTCCCTCTCTGCAGGGGTTTAATACTAGGGGTGGGTGGGCTTCTGTCCCAGGGGCTGTCTCTGCTGGTGTTTAATACTAGGGGTGGGTGGGCTTCTGTCCCAGGGTCCCTCTCTGCAGGGATTTAATGCTAGGGGTGGGTGGGCTTCTGTCCCAGGGGCTGTCTCTGCAGGTGTTTAATACTAGGTGTGGGTGGGCTTCTGTCCCAAGAGCTGTCTCTGCAGGAGTTTTATACTAGGAGTGGGTGGGCTTCTGCCCCAGGGGCTGTCTCTGGGGGCTGTCTCCGCAGGAGTTTAATAACAGGGATGGGTGGGCTACTGTCACTGCGGCTGTCTCTGCAGGTGTTTAATACTAGGGGTGGGTGGGCTTCTGTCCCAGGGTCCCTCTCTGCAGGGGTTTAATACTAGGGGTGGGTGGGCTTCTGTCCCAGGGGCTGTCTCTGCAGGTGTTTAATACTCGGGGTGGGTGGGCTTCTGTCCCAAGGGCTGTCTCTGCAGGAGTTTTATACTAGGAGTGGGTGGGCTTCTGCCTCAGGGGCTGTCTCTGGGGGCTGTCTCCGCAGGAGTTTAACAACAGGGATGGGTGGGCTACTGTCTCTGCGGCTGTCTCTGCAGGTGTTTAATACTAGGGGTGGGTGGGCTCTGTCCCAGGGTCCCTCTCTGCAGGGGTTTTATACTAGGGGTGGGTGGGCTTATGTCCCAGGGGCTGTCTCTGCCGCTGTTTAATACTAGGGGTGGGTGGGCTTCTGTCCCAGGGTCCCTCTCTGCAGGGGTTTAATATTAGGGGTGGGTGGGCTTCTGTCCCAGGGGCTGTCTCTGCAGGTGTTTAATACTAGGGGTGGGTGGGCTTCTGTCCGAGGGTCCCTCTCTGCAGGGGTTTAATACTAGGGGTGGGCGGGCTTCTGCACCAGGGCTGTCTCTGCAGGTGTTTAATACTAGGGGTGAGTGGGCTTCTGTCCCAGGGTCCCTCTCTGCAGGGATTTAATGCTAGGGGTGGGTGGGCTTCTGTCCCAGGGGCTGTCTCTGCAGGTGTTTAATACTATGGGTGGGTGGGCCTCTGTCCCAAGGGCTGTCTCTGCAGGAGTTTTATACTAGGAGTGGGTGGGCTTCTGCCCTAGGGGCTGTCTCTGGGGGCTGTCTCCGCAGGAGTTTAATAACAGGGATGGGTGGGCTACTGTCTCTGCGGCTGTCTCTGCAGGTGTTTAATACTAGGGGTGGGTGGGCTTCTGTCCCAGGGTCCCTCTCTGCAGGGGTTTAATACTAGGGGTGGGTGGGCTTCTGTCCCAGGGGCTGTCTCTGCAGGTGTTTAATACTCGGGGTGGGTGGGCTTCTGTCCCAAGGGCTGTCTCTGCAGGAGTTTTATACTAGGAGTGGGTGGGCTTCGGCCCCAGGGGCTGTCTCTGGGGGCTGTTTCCGGAGGAGTTTAACAACAGGGATGGGTGGGCTACTGTCTCTGCGGCTGTCTCTGCAGGTGTTTAATACTAGGGGTGGGTGGGCTTCTGTCCCAGGGTCCCTCTCTGCAGGGGTTTAATACTAGGGGTGGGTGGGCTTCTGTCCCAGGGGCTGTCTCTGCAGGTGTTTAATACTAGGGGTGGGTGGGCTTCTGTCCCAGGGTCCCTCTCTGCAGGGGTTTAATACTAGGGGTGGGTGGGCTTCTGTCCCAGGGGCTGTCTCTGCAGGTGTTTAATACTAGGGGTGGGTGGGCTTCTGTCCCAGGGTCCCTCTCTGCAGGGGTTTAATACTAGGGGTGGGTGGGCTTCTGCACCAGGGCTGTCTCTGCAGGTGTTTAATACTAGAGGTGGGTGGGCTTCTGTCCCAGGGGCTGTCTCTGCAGGTGTTTAATACTAGGGGTGGGTGGGCTTCTGTCCCAGGGTCCCTCTCTGCAGGGGTTTAATACTAGGGGTTGGTGGGCTTCTTTCCCAGGGGCTGTCTCTGCAGGTGTTTAATACTAGGGGTGGGTGGACTTCTGTCCCAGGGTCCCTCTCTGCAGGTGTTTAATACTAGGGGTGGGTGGGCTTCTGTCCCAGGGTCCCTCTCTGCAGGTGTTTAATACTAGGGGTGGGTGGGCTTCTGTCCCAGGGGCTGTCTGTGCAGGTGTTTAATACTAGGGGTGGGTGGGCTTATGTCCCAGGTTCCCTCTCTGCAGGTGTTTAATACTAGGGGTGGGTGGGCTTCTGTCCCAGGGGCTGTCTCTGCAGGTGTTTAATACTAGGGGTGGGTGGGCTTCTGTCCCAGGGTCCCTCTCTGCAGGGGTTTAATACTAGGGGTGGGTGGGCTTCTGTCCCAGGGGCTGTCTCTGCAGGTGTTTAATACTCGGGGTGGGTGGGCTTCTGTCCCAAGGGCTGTCTCTGCAGGAGTTTTATACTAGGAGTGGGTGGGCTTCTGCCCCAGGGGCTGTCTCTGGGGGCTGTCTCCGCAGGAGTTTAAAAACAGGGATGGGTGGGCTACTGTCTCTGCGGCTGTCTCTGCAGGTGTTTAATACTAGGGGTGGGTGGGATTCTGCCCCAGGGGCTGTCTCTGTAGGTGTTTAATACTCGGGGTGGGTGGGCTTCTGTCCCAAGGGCTGTCTCTGCAGGAGTTTTATACTAGGAGTGGGTGGGCTTCTGCTCCAGGGGCTGTCTCTGGGGGCTGTCTCCGCAGGAGTTTCATAACAGGGATGGGTGGGCTACTGTCTCTGCGGCTGTCTCTGCAGGTGTTTAATACTAGGGGTGGGTGGGCTTCTGTCCCAGGGTCCCTCTCTGCAGGGGTTTAATACTAGGGGTGGGTGGGCTTCTGTCCCAGGGTGTGTCTCTGCGGGTGTTTAATACTAGGGGTGGGTGGGCTTCTGCCCCAGGGGCTGTCTCTGCAGGTGTTTAATTATAGGGGTGGGTGGGGTTCTGTCCCAGGGGCTGTCTCTGCAGGTGTTTAATACTAGGGATGGGTGGGCTACTGTCCCAGGGGCTGTCTCTGCAGGAGTTTAATACTAGGGGTGGGTGGGCTTCTGTCCCAGGGTCCCTCTCTGCAGGGGTTTAATACTAGGGGTGGGTGGGCTTCTGTCCCAGGGTTTGTCTCTGCGGGTATTTAATACTAGGGTGGGCTTCTGTCCCAGGGTCCCTCTCTGCAGGGGTTTAATACTAGGGATGGGCGGGCTTCTGTCCCAGGGTCCCTCTCTGCAGGGGTTTAAAACTAGGGATGGGCGTGCTACTGTCCCAGGGGCTGTCTCTGCAGGTGTTTAATACTAGGGGTGGGTGGGCTTCTGCCCCAGGGGCTGTCTCTGCAGGTGTTTAATACTAGGGGTGGGTGGAGTTCTGTCCCAGGGGCTGTCTCTGCAGGTGTTTAATACTAGGGATGGGTGGGCTACTGTCCCAGGGGCTGTCTCTGCAGGAGTTTAATGCTAGGAATGGGTGGGCTACTGTCTCTGCGGCTGTCTCTGCAGGTGTTTAATACTAGGGATGGGTGGGCGTCTGTCCCAGGGGCTGTCTCTGCAGGAGTTTAATCCTAGGGGTTGGTGGGCTTCTGTCCCAGGGTCCCTCTCTGCAGGAGTTTAATACTAGGGATGGGTGGGCTACTGTCTCTGCGGCTGTCTCTGCAGGTGTTTAATACTGGGGGTGGGTGGGCTTCTGTCCCAGGGTCCATCTCTGCATGAGTTTAATACTAGGGATGGGTGGGCTACTGTCCCAGGGGCTATCTCTGTGGGCTGTCTCCGCAGGAGTTTAATAACAGGGATGGGTGGGCTACTGTCCCAGGGGCTGTCTCTGGGGACTGTCTCTGCAGGAGTTTAATACTAGGGATGGGTGGGCTACTGTCCCAGGGGCTGTCTCTGGGGGCTGTCTCTGCAGGAGTTTAATACTAGGGATGGGTGGGCTACTGTCCCAGGGGCTGTCTCTGGGGGGTGTCTCTGCAGGAGTTTAATACTAGGGATGGGTGGGCTACTGTCCCAGGGGCTGTCTCTGGGGGCTGTCTCTGCGGGAGTTTAATGCCAGGGATGGGTGGGCTACTGTCCCAGGGGCTGTCCCTGCAGGAGTTTAATACTAGGGATGGGTGGGCTTCTGTCCCAGGGGTTGTCTCTGCAGGAGTTTAATCCTAGGGGTGGGTGGGCTTCTGTCCCAGGGTCCCTCTCTGCAGGAGTTTAATACTATGGATGGGTGGGCTACTGTCTCTGCGGCTGTCTCTGCAGGTGTTTAATACTGGGGGTGGGTGGGCTTCTGTCCCAGGGTCCATCTCTGCAGGAGTTTAATACTAGGGATGGGTGGGCTACTGTCCCAGGGGCTATCTCTGTGGGCTGTCTCCGCAGGAGTTTATAAACAGGGATGGGTGGGCTACTGTCCCAGGGGCTGTCTCTGGGGGCTGTCTCTGCGGGAGTTTAATGCCAGGGATGGGTGGGCTACTGTCCCAGGGGCTATCTCTGTGGGCTGTCTCCGCAGGAGTTTAATAACGGGGATGGGTGGGCTACTGTCCCAGGGGCTGTCTCTGGGGGCTGTCTCTGCAGGAGTTTAATACTGGGGATGGGTGGGCTACTGTCCCCGGGGGCTGTCTCTGGGGGCTGTCTCTGCAGGAGTTTAATACTAGGGATGGGTGGGCTACTGTCCGAGAGGCTGTCTCTGGGGGCTGTCTCTGTGGGAGTTTAATACTAGGGATGGGTGGGCTACTGTCCGAGGGGCTGTCTCTGGGGACTGTCTCTGCGGGAGTTTAATGCCAGGGATGGGTGGGCTACTGTCATGGTGGCTATCTCGGCAGATAATGAATGCCAGGTGCAGTGGACAGTCTCGAGGGCTGTTTCCGCAGGCGTTTAATACCAGCGGTGGACGGGCTACTACAGCAGGGACTGTCTCTGCAGAGGATTAATTCCAGGGGTGGGTGGCTGTCCCAATGGTTGTCTGTCTCTGTAGGGGAGGGATAATGTTCCAGGCACTCTCTCTACTCGGCAGTTAACCACTGTGGTTCTACAGTAGCCTCCTCGCCTGACACAGGCAGGCTCGGAACGTGTTTGGGGGAGCCAAGAGGAAGCAGCCGGAGGGGGTCCTCCCAGGGGTGGAGGGCTGGATGGAGGAGGAAGAGAGCTATTTTCCACTCCATTAAGCAGAATGAAGAGCAACTGTGGTGATTTAACCCTGAACAACAACTCATTTCATGCTTCAGCGGTGGGGAGGCGGGAGAGAGCGAGGGGGCGGGGGGGGGGGGGTAGTTCTGCGGG
The DNA here is from genome assembly GCF_040938575.1 of Ambystoma mexicanum. Classification (NCBI taxonomy): domain Eukaryota; kingdom Metazoa; phylum Chordata; class Amphibia; order Caudata; family Ambystomatidae; genus Ambystoma; species Ambystoma mexicanum. Next base: position 209,614,326 of record NC_090925.1, on the reverse strand, counting down.
AGAGGGGGTTGCAGGAAGCAGGGGGGGGACATGTAGAGAGAACGGGGGAGGTGTGTAAGAGGTAGAGATATACACTGACGATAAACATGTCACGCCGTGTGTGTGGCAGGGCATTCATCGTCTGAGATATCTTACCAGAGTGGAACCTGTCATGTAAGAAATATGTTATCGGGCGTCAAATAACCACCATAGCGGTTTCAAAGCACTGTCTGGAAGATAGTGTATTGTGGCCCTGCCTGGGTGTACAGATCATAGTCTGGCGGGAAAGGGAAAACAGTTGGGGTGAAGCTGATGGGGGAGGGACTGCACAGATGAAACAAACAGATCCAGTAGCCAGCTGTTCCAGCTGTTCCTTGGTTGTAGATCGTCTTGTCGAGCAGGAGGACGGGGGCTCACCTGTTACCAGCCTTCTCTCGTCTGTCACTTTCATCTCTTCATTTAAGACCATGCGGGCACTCAGGAAGGCACTTCTGGGAGCAGAGGGGTCTTAGAAGCTTGTCACCCAAATGGCCTCAGTGGGTTGAGTGAAGGAGGCACCACCAATGGTTCCCCATCTGGTCTTGAAGAAGACTAGAATCCCCAGATCCTAGGCGTGCAATCTGGTTGCTGCAGCTGAGCTTCCAAATGGTTCTCTTTGGGTTTCAGGTGTCTCCTCTGAGCTTCAGGACTTTTCCCAGCCATTGACAACATTTAGGTGCAATGCCACTATCTTATAGGAATAGCAGAAGCTGAGATAGGATTAATTGGATATACAGGTGTTCCACACTACCTTTTCGGTTACGGGAACCTCTTCCTTCCGTCCAAACTAAAGGCGACAGGGTGTGTGAGCGGATCAGTTATGCGAAGCGGACAGCTGCTTGTAGATTTGCCCAAATATGCCATTTTATTCAAGTCAATTATTGGAAATAAAGCCTTGCCTGCCCTACTTTACCGAGGAAGTCCTGCCTAGTGTAGAAGCTAAGGGAACAATTTCTAGCATGGGTAAACTGACCCTCACACTAAACATCAAACATACAAAGAAAATGATATAGCAACACCATAAATAACCAACATTAACTCAATATCTAAATGACCATTTCTTATCCTGGGTAAGATCCCTTCCCAAGGATTCCAAGTTGACTCAAAGTGTTCTTCAAAAGAATAGGAAAGTCTTGAACCAGTTCTTGATAGCTCTAAGGTAAAGAAAAAGTACATCAAACAAAAATCTACTGGTAGCATTTTTTTTTGTCCTTGAGTGAAAAGATCCCTTTCCAACTTCCAGCAAAGCAATAGCACCAATGGTAATCCTGGTTATGATAAATTGTCTCTTCTTCCAACCAACTTACAAAGTTCAAAAGAAGGGGTAACATTTCCCCAAAGTCAATAGTACACAATTTATTAGGACTTCTTCAGCTCTGTACGTTGATATATTTGTCAGAATGCTTTCTCTGGGCTGCTGCTTCCCTTTCAACAACCACTCTTCTAAAGTTGGTACCATGCAAACAGTCACCTTTGTCCCACAGTACAGTTCCACTTCATACCACTTCAATGTGACATCTACTGACAGGTTTTTATACCACCACAACTTAAGTGTTACTACTACAGCTCAGTACTTTGTATTAATGAACAGACTTCCACAGGAAATACTTCAATCTCTTCCGGTGGGCAAGACACTCTTCCTTTTGATGCCTTTCTCAAAAGGGGTGCGTATTTTGCTCTCCCGTCTCCTGGCTCCCACAATTCTGTACATTCAACTGCTAGGCAGACTCCAACAAGATATCTTCAACATCTGCAGGTAGCAAAGGCACTCTTCCTTTTGATGCCTTTTTCAAAAGGGGCCGCCTATTTGCCTCTCCTGTCTTCTGCCACTTTACTTCAGAATATTCATCACAAGCAATTAGTTCCCCTTCCCCTTTAAACCTTTTTGCTAGTCATCAGCCCAAACAATTACCCAGAAGCCTTAGTGCCACTCTTCCAGCTTAAGGTGATAATGCCACACTTGTATATTAAGCTCTTGATGCTTGACAACTTTGCAGTGGTGTTAGAGGGCTCTGTAACTCTGGGCAATGCGACTTTCACTATACAAAAAGAGTGCCTCTTGGCTTGGGTAATGCTTGTTCTTCTCTTAATTGGTTTAGCCTCTTTACCTTTTTAGAAAAGATAAATGTGTCACTTCTGGTTATAATATAAGATTCAGTCTTGCTATTGAAAACACAATTGGGCTCACGCGACCCTTCTTTATAATAGATTTTCAAGTTGAAAGTTGAAGAAAGGATTGTATTTCCATGTAACGGTAAAGGATGAATTCTGACTTCCTTTAGGAAACACAATTGGGTGCACGCGACCTTCACCTGATTTATTTCTCACTCTTTGTTACTTGTAACTTGCATATTGTCTGTGTTAAGTAATCAGGAATGGTTTACCAGCCGTTCCTCCTTCTTAATTGAGGACATGCGACTACTCTGTTATTCAGCAACAGTTTAAAAAGTTCAACAATGGAGTTTCAATGACATTAGCTCTCACGCAAGTATCAAGGAGTCTATGATATATGTGAGTGCTACATTTCCATTGTGAAATAAAACTTCAGATAAACGAACAGCTTTCCCTTGTGTTAGACAATGCGACAGTCACTTAGGAGCTGTATCCAGTTACTGGCAATGTTTGCGCACTGGGTTTAAACGCTGTGCTTTACTCACTGGCTTCAGGTACACTGCTTTTGTGGATTGCTCTGTTTTGCTGACTTCCTCGACCTCTGCTATTACTTCTGGCTCGGTGGGGACCCACACCCTTCACCAGCACGGGTGTCTCTCGTCCGGCCACTTCAATTGGGAGTTCCTTTTTCTCCGGAGACCCTTGGCTTGCTTTCTGCTTCTGGCCCTGGTCTCCTGCACGCTGACAGCTCTGCAATCACAGCAGCATGAGTCACAAGGGGAAAACTCTGCCTCCAGCATGTATTCCTCAGCACTTCAGGTTTGGGGAGAACAGGACTTGCTCAGAACTTGCAGGTGAGATCTGCTGTAGGCACGTTCTGGCGTCCCTTCTGTGCTCTCAATTCCTCCTGATTTGCCAGCCTCATGCTCCTCTTCTGCCACTACTACTGCCAGCCTTCCAGTTCCCGTTCCAGCTCCTTCTGCTCCTGCTTTCCTGTGGGGGCCTTACATTCCTCCTAAACTATGTAATAGGGTTTAGGTGTGAGTTATTAGCCTCAATTGCCTGACTACTGCAATGGCTACTAGGTTTAATTGCCTGACTGCTACATATGCATGCCTCTCTTCAGCCCTCTTCCTCATTTCAGTCCCTCTAGGATTCGGGGACATGTAGTTTGTTCTAACAAAGTTAGGTTTTCCTACTTCTAAATTATTTATGAGGGTAGATTTAATTCCCTTAATGATTTTGGTAGAGAAGCTGTGAGATTTAGCTTTCACATAGGAAGATGGTTTGGAAAAAATAACATTTCCACAATCCTTTGCATTGTACTCTTGGGATTGAGGAGGGCATTTTGTTTTAGATACCAAAAAGGGTCTTTCTTTTGGTGTAGTTTACTTAGATTTGACAACCTTAGGGTTCACAACCTTAGATCTAATATGAGGTTGAGAGACATTAAAATGACAAGAGGCCATAACCTCTTCTGGCACAGTGGTAAAAATCTTCATGTCAGAGGAAAAATACTGCGTCTCATCCCACAAATTCTCCTCACCACCCTGGGCCCTGTCTCCACCCAGGTGACCCTCCTGCAGTGCACCGCCCCCCAGGGTTGGGATCAGGAAGCGGCTGCCTTCCCCTGGCCACCTGGGAGGAGACTTTGGGCAGGGTTTTAGTGAGGGATCCGTAGGATTCTTCACAGGGGGGAAATGAAAAAATGAATTCAAACTCATCTTGACTTCGAGCGTCCCCGGGAAACGCCCGGTCACAATAGCTATGGAACAGGATGTTCAAGGGAATTAGCGAGATTCGGCCCTTCGGGGGGCCCTGGACTTGGGGTGGCAGCACAGCATCTGTGTTGCAACAATGTTCACTCTGTTTTCTGCTGCTTTCTAAACATTGCCTTTTTTGGCAGTACAGCATGCTGCAGTGCCACAAAGTGCTTGGAAGCATTTGGAAGGCAGCATGTTAGCACTTTAAAAAAGGGTACACAATAAAGATAACTGAATAAATGAAGAACAGTGAAATAAATAAGTACAAGGAATCGGTCTGAAAATATCTAAATTACAAAGACATCACAAATAACCCAATGTCAGAATTCAATTTAAAAAATAAAATGAATAAAAGAAAGACAAGACTTCTGGTTGGGGGACTATGGTTTAGCGTAGTACTGGACAGATGGACGATGGGCACGAGGAAAATAAGTGCAACAAAAAGGGGTGCTGAGTGGTGCTGATGATGTGAACAGGGATATACATACTCCCTATACTACTAGAAAAAGATTAAACCGAAAACACATTGAGAACAAGCATTGGCAATGCTAATTGTTTGGGCTTTTGTGTAGCCATGGGAAAGGCCCATGACAGGTACTGCCGTAATGCTATTAACTGGCCATTGATGGTTTCAGGTGCAAAATGGTGTGAGTACCTGGGCATTTAATAGCAGCTCCTGGCAAAGCCACAATAGTTTTACACAAGCCAACACCTTTAACATGACTTTGCTAAAGGAGATGCATAGTGCATATAAAGAGAGTAGCTGAAGCCAGACCCAGTAAAGACATTTGTATTACACCAATAGTGTGTGTACAACTCAAATTAAGCCGTTAACTCTCAGAAGACGCCTTTGAACAAACACTGGCAAGCACTTTGAGTGTGAAGTTTGATGGCAAGGCTTGAATAAAGCGAGCTCAAAGCGTTCCCACAAGGAGGTGTTTTGGGTGGGGAGTAGCAGGAACTGGGAGGGAATGGGATTTTCATGCCCATGGGAAGTCAATGGGTGGGAAAATAACCAAACAACGCCTAGAGGCTGTGTGTTCCTCCTCACATGCCATTTCACCCTACCTGTGCTTTAGTGCACAAACGAAAACAGATTAAACCAAAACCCATTTTGAAGACAAATAACTATACTGGGAGAGTATTTCAGTTTTTAGATGAAACATATAAAAAAAATAAATGCACTTACTTGTACTTTGTTCATTTAAAATGATTTTTTCATTACTGTTTATGTTAGCCTCTCCATTTTTACTGCTTCGTTTTCAGTCTTGTTTCTTATTACTGAGAGATAATAACACAGAACCATAGAGAGTAAGAAAACAAGCACACTTTCGCAGAGCTGAGGAGGGCCTGGGCTGCAATGAATGTGATGTCACCCCCACTCAGACTCCCATGGTGGAGTTAACAGTGTCCCTACTCTTTGAACTCCCTTTTAGGGAGCAAAAGAGAACAAGCATTCATAATGTCAGCAGTTTGGGCTTGTGTGTGGGCTTCAGAAAGGCATTTTCCAGACACTGTCATAATGGTACTAACTGGCCATTAATGATAGCAGTTGCAAAATGGTGCAAGTACCTGGGAATATAATAGCAGTACCTGTCTCATGAATATACAAACACCAAATCTGCTGGCTTTGCAAATGCTTGTTCTTTATGGGGCGCCAGTGAAGGACCCACACACTGCTTATAATTCAAGTGGCTGACAGTAGACCTGGTTAAGACATTTTTACATCAGTAGCGTGTTTACACCTCCAATTGAGCCAGTAACTCTCAGAAGACTGCAAGGGTCAGGCTCTTTCAGTGCAATGTTTGATGTTATGGCATGATAAAGCAAGCTCAAAGAGTTCCTGTGAGGTGGTGTTTTGGGTAAAGAGGGGCTGGAAGTGGGTGGTAATGACCATAGGGCTTAGTATGGTCATGGCCAGTCAATGGATGGGTAAATACCCAAAAAAAACCTACAAGCTGTGTGTTCCTCCTCACATGCCCTCTCCCCCTAGCTATACTCTACTGGAATAGTTTGGGCTTAAACTACCACCTAATAGCGAAATCTAAATAGAAAGTGATAGGCAAACATCTGTTCAAAGACGTTGTTGTTCCTTTGTAAGAATCACTTGATTTGTGATTGAGATGGGGACGTGGCCATAATTATACCATGATCCTCAAAAAGTCTGGTCTCACCACAGCTTCAAGGGAGACCCGTCACTTTAATCAAGAACCACAGAGAGCTCAATTAACCAGAGAGACTACTTGATCCACAACAGACAGGAAGATGGGTGGGACTTAATATTACATGTTTTCACCCATTTACCTTTTCTGTTGCAAAGCACTCTGGTTATGACCTCATCCATACAGGAGATTGTTGGTGGGGACCCTGGATTGGTTCATGAAGGTAGGCTTAGCCTGCACCAATACGTGTGGTCCATTTGGTTTTAAAAGAGGGCTAAGCCCCTCTTTTGGCAGATCATATGAAGACTTTGCAAGGAGTAAGAAGACTCATTTGGACCCGAGCTGAAGGTGCAGTCTGCCTTACAGCTTCTGCCGGTGAAGGAAGGCCAGGATTTCCAGGGGGAAGCATGATCCCTCCCCTAAACATCTCCCAGGTAACAGAGGGAGATACTGAATCCAGAGGACCCTCCAGCAGCTCCAGAACTGGTACCCAGCCAGCACACACTGTGCCCTGCTAGGCTCTGCAGCAAGCTTCCTAGATAGGAAGTGCCAGAGAGTCTCTGAACCAAACGAAGGACAAGGCCCTTGCCTGCAACACTCTTGTCAGCTTTTGGCCATCTGCCTTAAAGGATAACACGAGCCCAGTGAAGAAGCTAGGAGGAGTGCATTGAGAAGCATCAACCAGCGTCCGCCTTAAAGTACATTTTCGAGCCAGTCGAGCCCCTCGAGCTGCAATCTACTGAACCGCTGACTGTGGTTACTCTGCAGTTGCTAACGTCATCTGAGGCACCTCGACCAGTGCTTCAGACCCGCCAAACAGCACTGAGACAACTGATTCTGTGTAGGCCATCTTGCAGCCATCCGTCCAGCCTTGCTCACCAAACTGCCTGCTGCCTGCTACCCGCAGCTGTCTCCCGTCTTTAATGCTGATGCAGAAGCTGCAAAGCGCCCTGAAACCGACTTGATGCTGTTGAGCACCAAGAACTTCTACAAGAACAAGGTGCATTGTAGTTCTGTCCCACTGGCCCTTCGCCGCAAGCCCACAGTGACATTTTACGACCCACTGCTCCCTCCTTTCAGTATGGAGAGTGCATCCCTTTTCCATCTTTGAAACTGTCTGTCCTATGCATTCCTTTACAGGATGGGTTGTATTTCATAGTGTGCTTGACCTGTCTGTTATGATAATAATAAAGTAGATATTTGCATACAACCTTGACTGGACAGTCTCTTTTATCATTGCGTAATTATTGTATTTTCGCGGTGTGGCAACTTACCAACGATCCACGACCTTGCAGAGATCAGCCTGACGTTCCGTTCACGTTACCAAAATTGGAGAAGGAGGCTTATAATTTACTTTTGTTTCCAATTGCTTTGGATCCCTTCTGGTGTACTAGAGGTGTGAGGCTGATTGATGGTATAGAAACTGATTTTCATCCCTGGACCGGTGCCCAAGAAGTTGATTTGTCAAAGTAAGCAAGACAAGTGACTCCATTTAGATACGTTTATTTACAACACTTCAACATATTACAATGTAATGCATAAGATTCCAATAAAATGAAAAATATGTTACTACTGGTATTTACATTTATCAAAAAAAATCAATAATAACATATTACCAATAGCTTTCATATTTTCTTTACAATATAAAAGGGAAAGGGCTGAAGGATGTGTATTGCACCAGAGACTGCTTGATAGCTGCAATTAACCCATTACACGCCAGACCGATGCTTCTACAGGCAGGCGTGGGTTTTTAAATCCCCCATATGTGACAATAATGTAGATAGTGATTTACTGGCTGCAATTATCCCATTATATGTACATCAACTGCTTTTCAAGCAAACATTGTTTTAAATAAAATACATGTGTCATCAATGTAGATAACACAGATGGCTTGGTACTGATGTATGTGCCACCCTCTACAAATGCCAGAAAAATATACCTTATATCTGTTTCCCTCACACAGTGGTCTAATGCCACTTCAACGAGCCAAAACTAAACCATGGAATTCATCTGCGCCTCGTGTATGGCTCGGTGGACATGTGCAGAGTCCCCGGCTGACGTCAGCAGGCACTGCTCCGCTGCTCACTGCTTGGTAGGGTCCACTTATGAAACCGGGCACCATCTGTACTGCCCGCTCCGCAGTGCCGGGCAGCCTTCCAGGCCCCACATCTGTGAAACGCATTGCCGAGACTAGGTTTCAGAACAACGCCCATCCTATGTGAGGGCCCACGGCTCCTTCCGCCGAGGGGACCTGGGGGAAGAGAGCAGGGCAGGCCGTTCCACAGACGACAGTGAAATATGGGTGCAGGTTAGAACCACGTTCTAGTCAGGATATCTGCTGCTAAAAGCACAGTCTGCTCAAGGAAATAACGCAACGTAAACATGTTTAATATATTTTGGTGTTAGGGCTTTTGCCCGCAATGTCCCAGGCAAGGCAACAACAACTGAATACCGAAGCCCACAAGCCTCGCCCTATGCCGCATGCGAGTGTGTAATATCTTGGTCCATGAAGAACACCCAGACCAGCAGGTAAGATATTAAGTAGGTTTATTGTAGTTCAATTGCCAGGAACAAAACATTGGCATGTCCTTTCCAAGTCAGCATACCTCTAACTGCCATGCAGAGAATGCAGCTCAGATCACAACACACCAACATTCCACTCACACTGACATCACTACATTCCCTGCACAGTGACGTCATCCACTCAGCTAGAAAGACACATTACAACACTTCTCCCTCCTTTACTTTACTGAAATTAGAGAAATTGCACACCAAAACACCACCAGACAAAACCCCTACATGTACGTGTGGCCAGCACGTAATGCACCAACTAGTAACACCACTGGCGACAAGAAACTGCCCCCAGAGAAAACCAAAAGCCCCGACACTCCAAGGAAGATCTACGAAACAGGAAAGAGCTCCACCAAAAGAATAGGAACCCAATAATACCCACATGGCACCCCCAGAATACTAACTAATTGTGCCATAACAAATTGGGAAATATAACACACCGTGTCAACAACAGCCAACTCCTACTCCAACTCCAATTCCACTCCTCCCTCTAAAAACAAACAACGAGGAACCCAATGCAATCTAAAAAGGGCTAACTCCTCCCATGAACAGAACTGGATAACCTTCGAGAAAGAAAAATTAAAAACTAAGCACCTCCACCTGTTCCAAGCTGGCCCTTGGAACCTAGGTCCTGCCACTACCCAGCGTCCACGTGAAAAACTACTTAACTATCCTCATCCCTCAGTGCACAAACATCCTTCCATCCTAGTCTGCCCCCTAGGACACCAGGGCTGCCACCCCAGGGCACGAACCACACAGCTCATCCAAAGCAACAACAAGCACCATAGCGTAGAACATTTCACCACAGCACCCCTAAAGGGTACCCCGACACCACAAGAACCTTGAACACTCCAGAACCCAACCCAAAAAGGATTGCAGAAACATAAGCACCATGAACCAGCACACACTAAAACCCTCGGACCACTGGTCCATCCTACTGCACCACCGCAGCAAAAACACTATGGATCCCTGGTCCAGCCTACTGCACAACGCAGAACACCTACCACTTACCTTGGACCCCAGGCCCAGCCAACTGCTCAGTCGCAGCACACCCAACAACACCATGGACCCCTGGCCCAGCCTACTGCAAAACGCAGTGCACTCCACACCATGGACCCCTGGTCCAGCCAAACTGCACCAACGCAGCACACTCACCACTCACCATGGACCCCAGGTCCAGCCAACTACAATACCGCAGGACATTACACCACCACTGAGGACACCAGTCCCCACCCCCTGCATCACCGCAGAATGCCACAATAACCAACGACTCCCACTCCTGCACACTGCAATGTTCACCTCACGCACCATATGCAAACCCCCAAACACAGGATAGTTGGCATACACGCAAAACATTGCACACATGTTCAAATACAAAAATAATGTGTGAAATGCATAATTACAGTCAATTATTGGTAAAGGATAACTGTAAGTGCATCAAAAATACTCACAGCACAAGATAAACAATGCTGTTCTCAATGAAGCAATTCAACCCGCAAGTGCCCCCACACACGAGTCCGTACAACCCAATAATGGAAATCCAACCTGCAAGAAAACATGTTAAGTATTGAACAGTTCCATTTAGTATACAAGTTAAGTATATCAACCGCTGAACTTCACGGGCGAGTACCCCCAACCACGAGTCCAAATACCACAAGTTGAGTCCCACCTGCAAAGAATCATTGAGTGAGAGAAAACAATATGCAATTTAATGCAAAATAATGCAGGAACACACTCAACAACATCTCATTAGCACACAAGATTGCAATTTCTCAATACAACATAAAGCAATCACCCATACACAACTCTCAGCGCACGCACTCACTCACACGGGCCCATGCAACTCACACACACTGCAGTTAAACACAACAGTAATACCACAAATTCTCACTAGTGAAACCTTCCCATAAATAGGAACGTCCTCTTGCTCGCATCGAGCTGCCGCAACATAGGGCCTGAACTCTCCATAACCCATGCAGCACAACGACTCCAATCGCAGACCAACTGCCGAATCCTCACTTTCACCTGGTCTGTGGAAAAGCAGCACCCTGAATGCTCCTGGCTGAATTCCTTAGACGCGAGAACAAAATTATGTGCAGAGTACTCATGTATGGTCACACTGGCCCCATTACTGCCATCAAGGCCATCCACAACGTGGGCATTGTCCAAAAGTTGAACTCTCTGAACAACTTCCGAAGGATAAACAGAAAACCGCGTACTCGTAATGCCTTGCGTTCCAGCAGCTGGCGCTGGAACGCACGTCGCAACCAAGACAACGTGATAACCAGTACACGTCCAGTGACGCCAACTGTTCGTCCGGCCACTCCTCCACGAACAAGTCCGCATTCCGGCTTCCCTTTCCATACGCAAGACCAGTGTTCACAATGAAGGGCCCCACAATGGCTCATTACGTCATCATTTCGTTCCAGCCACCGCAACGTTCGCATGTCCTGCACTTTTCCATATGGGGAAACGGCCCGGAACCATCCACCTTGAGGAACGTGGGATGAACACCCGTGGACCCGGACACGTCCAGCTGTCCACCGGGGCCCACACAAATGCGGTCCAAGACCTCCTGCCAGCTGGACCACCCGGTCACCAGCTAACAAGAAGGAACACGCCAACCTCCTTAAATCGCGGCGCTCAGATGCCGCTCAGGAACCGCTCGCTCTTCATAAGGCTGGAAAGCAAAAGCCGCCTCCCTCTCCGAACCTCCTGTGCTAGCACCAGCTAATTGCGAGCAGCTCACACTCAGCTGTTGACGGCGCGGGTGCTCTGGAACTGGACAGATGGAGCCAGAACAACACTCCTCAAAGCCTCGCACACCGACCCGTGTGCCGACATGCACCCCCCAGAACCACACGGTAACTGGGTCAGGCAACTGCCTCCAACACCCCCAGCACCACCCGGTCACTGGGTATGACACCTACGCCAACAGGCGCTGCACTCCGATCTGAGTGCCGACTGGACTCCTCAAGACAGCACCGCCCGGCCAGCTGAAGAGGATAAACAGGCCAGTCAAAAACTCTGTGCGTTGTTAAACTTGCTGACAACTTCTTCATGGGACATGAATCCATGGAGGGCAATGTTTCCTGGTTCTGGACTGTCCCCTCCTCGACAGACATCCCATCCTCATCGCCAGTGTAATATCTTGGTACCTGAAGAACACCCGGACCAGCAGGTAAGATATTAAGTAGGTTTATTGTAGTTCAATTGCCAGGAACAAAAAATTGGCATGTCCTTTCCAAGTCAGCATACCTCCAACTGCCAAGCATAGAATGCAGCTCAGATCACAACACACCAACACTCCACTCACACTGACATCACTACATTCCCTGCACAGTGATGTCATCCACTCAGCTAGAAAGACACATTACAACAGAGTGCACACATCGCCTGACAGGCATGGCTGGAAGAGGGCACCCGGTGTGTGGAGAGGAGAGGAAGGGAGGGAAGGGGAAGGGAGGGGAGGAGAGGGGAGGGAGTCAGAGATTCAGAGATGCCATTTGGTGGTCACCAGGGGTCTCCCTTTCTACCCCTAAAATATATATATATATATATATATATATATATATATACATATATATATATATATATATATATATATATATTTATTTGTTATTTTTTTTTTAAATGTAAATTATTATTTTTATTTTTTTGTAAATAGAAGCTCTTTTGGAGCGACTGACTTTCTTGTTCAGGCCTCGTAACAAAAAACAGGGGGTTCCACAAGTCTAACACTTTGAGCAGTGACCCTAAATAAGAGGAAATAGGAATAACAAATAATTTTTCTTTCTGGAATTCTATACAATAATTGCTCGACTCATTAAAGGTTTATTTCAGGCACAATTCAGGGGGTGAGTCAATTATTTAGTCAACTCAGCCTTTCATCCTTCCGAGGTGATGAATGAGAACCAGCACAGTTTGGATGACATTGTATGTATAGTTGTTCTATATAAAGCGCTTAAGCATAAGTGCTATAAAATAGCACATCATTATCATTTAGCCATGGATGTCTGCCTGCATTCACAGTAATTTGGTAATATGGGCCTACATACACTAATATTAGCGATACATATGGTGATCCATTCTTGTATGAAATGTATATTACATTATAGAGCTATCATAACCATATTTTTCAAAGTGTACTTGGGAACAATGCTATGTGATGCCACTTCCTGTTTTGTCAAGGGTTGAAAGGTTGTGTTCCATCGCTTCCGTTGATGCCACTTTCATGGAGGAGGGGGGTCAAATGAAATCACTTTCTGTGATGTCATCAGAGATCAAGGGTTGTGTGATGTCACTTTCGCTAACCCTGGCATGCTCTGTCTAGATCTGAAACTCCCCAGGTTTCGCAAGCTCTGTCTAGATCTGAAACCCTCCAGGTTTTGCATGCTGTATCTAGTTCTGAAACCCCCAGGTTTAGCATGCTCTGTCTAAATCTGAACCCCCAGGTTCTGCATGCTCTGTCTAGATCTGAACCCCCAGGATCTGCATGCTCTGTCTAGATCTGAAACCCCCAGGTTTAGCATGCTCTGTCTAGATCTGAAGCCCCAGGTTCTGCATGCTCTGTCTAGTTCTGAAACCCCCAGGTTTAGCATGCTCTGTCTAGATCTGAACCCCCAGGTTCTGCATTCTCTCTCTAGATCTGAAACCCCCAGGTTTAGCATGCTCTGTCTAGATCTGAAACCCCCAGGTTTCACATGCTCTGTGATGTTCTAAAACCCCCAGGTTTCTCATGCTCTGTCTAGTTCTGAAACCCCCAGGTTTCAAATGCTCTGTCTAGATCTGAACCACCCTCCCCCAGGTTTTGCATGCTCTGTCTAGATCTGAAACCCCCCAGGTTTTGCAAGATCTGTCTAGCTCTGACCCCCCCCTCATGTTTTGCACGGTCTGTCTAGATCTGCAACTCTGCAGTTTTTGCATGCTCTGTCTAGATCTGAAAACCCCAGGTTTCACATGCTATGTCTAGATATGAAATTGCCCAGGTTTCACATGCTCTGTCTAAATCTGAAACCCTCCAGGTTCTGCATGCTCTGTCTAGATCTGAAACCCCCCAGGTTTTGCATGCTTTTTCTAGTTCTGAAACCCCCAGGTTTCACATGCTCTCTTTTTATTTTTTATTTTATTTATTTATTTGTAACCCCCAGGTTTTTCATGCTCTGTCTAGATCTTTAAAAAAAACAGGATTTTACATGCTCGGTCTAGATCTGAAACCCTGCAGGTTTTGCATGCTCTGTCTAGATCTGAACCCCCCAGGTTTCATATGCTCCGACTAGCTCTGAAACCCCCCAGGTGTTGCGTGCTCTCCCTAGTCTGAAACCCCCAGGTCTTGCATGCTCTGTCTAGATCTGAAACCGCTCAGGTTTCACATGCTCTGTCTAGATCTGAAACCTCGCAGGCTTTGCATTCTCTGTCTAGATCTGAAATCCCTCATGTTTTGCATGCTCTGTCTAGATCTGAAGCCATCCAGGTTTTGCATGCTCTGTTTAGGACTGAATGCCCCCCCCCAATGTTTCACATGCTCTGTCTAGTTCTGAAGCCTTCCAGGTTTCACATGCTCTGTATAGATCTGAGGCCTCCAGGTTTTGCATGCTCTGTCTAGATTTGAAACCCTCCAGTTTTCGCATACTCTGTCTAGATCTGAAACCTACAGGTTTCGCATGGTCTGTCTAGATCTGAAACCTCCCATGTTCTGCATGCTCTGTCTAGATTTAAAACCACCCAGGTTTTGCATGCTCTGTCTAGATCCAAAACCTCCCAATTTCTGAATGCTCTGTCTAGATCTGAAACCCTCCAGGTTTTGCATGCTCTGTCTAGATCTGAAACCTCCCAGGTTCTGCATGCTCTGTCTAGATTTAAAACCACCCAGGTTTTGCATGTTCTGTCTAGATCCAAAACCTCCCAATTTCTGCATGCTCTGTCTAGATCTAAAGCCCTCCAGGTTTTGCATGCTCTGTCTAGATCTGAAACCCTCCAGGTTTTGCATGCTCTGTCTAGATCTGAAACCCACAGGTCTTGCATGCTCTGTCTAGATCTGAAACGCCCAGTTTTTACATGCAGTCGTAAGGCAGGCACATACTGTGGGAGTCAGGTCCTAAATATGTAACTTGGTTGTCAATCGAAAAGCAGTTTGACAGTAAATGCTGCGGTGACAGCCTTTTCAACACCATTTGCCCTGTTCCATAAAAAGCTGGTGGATGCTGGGACAGCACAGGGCGAGCATGGCCATTATTCCAGAAGAGTTTTACTTTAATGACAACACTTCATAAGCATTACAGGAGGCAAAAGTAAAATAGGTATTTTCTAGACCCTTGCTCGCGCGGGGATGATCACACATTGGGCCACCTTCCAATTTTGGCAGAATTTCCAAAAGTAATTCTGCCAAAATTGTATGCAGTTACCCTCACCATTTAGGCAGTAAATCGCCAAATGATAAATTGTTGGTATTCACTATCGTGGACTCCATTGAGGATTGGAGGAGTTCCCGCTCTTCACTATCGTGGACTCTATTGAGGATTGGAGGAGTTGCTCCTGGTCACTATCGTGGACTCCATTGAGGATTGGAGGAGTTCCCGCTCGTCACTATCGTGGACTCCACTGAGGATTGGAGGAGTTACTGCTGGTCACTATCGTGGACTCCACTGAGGATTGGAGGAGTTGCCGCTGGTCACTATTGCGGACTCCATTGAGGATTGGAGGAGTTGCCGCTGGTCACTATTGTGGACTACATTGAGGATTGGAGGAGTTGCTGCTGGTCACTATCGTGGACTCCATTGAGGATTGGAGGAGTTGCTGCTGGTCAGTATCGTGGACTACATTGAGGATTGGAGGAGTTGCTGCTGGTCACTATCGTGGACTCCATTGAGGATTGGAGGAGTTCCCGCTCGTCACTATCATGGACTCCATTGAGGATTGGAGGAGTTGCTGCTGGTCACTATCGTGGACTCCATTGAGGATTGGAGGAGTTGCTGCTGGTCACTATCGTGGACTCCATTGAGGATTGGAGGAGTTGCCGCTGGTCACTATTGTGGACTACATTGAGGATTGGAGGAGTTGCCGCTGGTCACTATTGTGGACTCCATTTTTTTTATTGTTAATGGTTTATAAAAAAACCTTTACAAAAGGTAAATACAGTTGATAAAACAATATATATCTGCAACAAAACAATACACAATTACAACGATTCGATAAAAAAACCCTCACTGGAAAAAAAACGAATTCAAAATTTCACCAATATCTTACAAAAGTAACAAAGTAAAATCAATCATTTCAATCTAACTAAAGCATGAACCTTCAACCACATTTTAATTATGACACTTTTAAAATACATTTTCCACGTGATCGTGATTACAAGCACATCATAAAATGAAAGAGGCATCATTCTAATATACATCACAATTAAAGAGCAACTTCCCCATATTTTTTGTTTTTTATAAGCGCTCCTTAGCCAGCAGACAGCATCGTTCCAAAGTGTGTTGCACAGACACATTTTTGATATCGAATCTGAGCCCATCGATAAATTAGGTACTCAAAACCTTGCGCACATTTATTTCAGATTCTTTGACGTTAATGCCCAGTTTATTACAATCCCATATTTAGTCACTAGAAAAGTGGGGATGGGGCGGCGTGAGTAACTTTAGTTTGTGAGAGTTAATAAATCAGTAAACATGTGCTTGTGCAATGCTTTCACTTCTATTAGTCGAGCCTCTATAATCCCCAGCAGCTCAATCAGTTTCAAGGTGAGTTGTCGGCTCGAATCCCTCCACGCATCGTTTCCATAAGGAATCGCTGTTGCTTTGCGTTTTGCTCGAAATGCTCAGGTCAAATATTCGTGCACGATGTGCTTCAAAGAACTCACAAAAAATCACCAAATGCTTCAAAGTTTCTTTGCATTCATTCATAGCGCAAAACCGACAAGTGCCTGAACCCATTTGCCCCTGACTTCTCTACCAATACTCCGTTCTTGCATAGACAGGTAGCTGGTTAAGTCTAAAATGAAGGTACAGTTTTCCTTGCAATCGGAGAGGGGAAGTGGGTTAGATATTTTGGACGATCCCCCCATTTTCTATGCAGTAAATTATATTCGGAAAATGAGGAATAGGTCCCAATCAAGTCTAACATAATGCACCAATGATAGCGTTGGAATTAGTTTTTTTGACTTGGCAGTTGCGCGCACATAGATTCCGGAGTTTCGTTAATGGCTTTGAGCATCAAGTTAAGTTTTGATGTTAATTTATGCAAAGAAGGAATTTTAGGGTCGTCTAGAATTTTATTAAGGTCCTCATAATGTGTATTTTTGGGGGGGATCGGCCATTTTAATGTAATTTGTCAGGCGGCGCCAGTTCAATTTAACTGAGATAGGTGACACATTTAACTCATGAGACATAATTGCATCGGGTATAAAAAAAGCTAGTCCTAACACAGATTTCCATATTTTGCCCTGTAATGCGCCGAGGAAAGAATCTAACTCAAAGGTGCATATGTCCAATGTGTAGAGTAAAGTAGGTTCCACTTTCAATAAGTAGAATTTAATAAGGGGAAGTAAGGAGAACACACAATACTTATGATGGATGATTTTCATCATTGAAGTCAATGGTTTTGCTGTATCATTTAGAAAATGATTCCCCATTACCAAAGAATAACTGTCGGTTAGTGGATAGCCCAAATATCGTATTAACGGGGCATACACTATAACAGTCTCATTGAGAGTCCAAGTAAAGCGCTTTGTTTTGCGTTTACCATCTGCAAAAATTATAATTGCTGATTTGCTGGGATTGGCTAAAAGGTTATGTTCTTTTGCAAAAATACCAAAATGATATAATTTCTCCTGGAGACCAAACGGCGTTCTGTCTATAAGTAGAAGATCGTCGGCAAAGCGAATCCAATCCAGTCTAATGGATCCAAGTTTGGCAGGAAACACCACAGTACTTTGCCATAATTCATCAAGGCCGAGAAGGTGAAGATTAAATAGTACTGCCGCCATATTACATCCCTGTTTAACCCCAATCTCAGTGGGGATGGGATTAGACAGAGCCCCCTTGCGATTCAGTCTAATTCGGTAGTTGGTGTTACAGTGGAATAAAGCAATCAGAGCTACCAAATAGGAGGGAATTCCTAATTTCAACATGTTTGCCCAGAGAATTTCTCGGATAACGCTATCAAAAGCCGCAGTGAGATCTAGACTGGCAATATATACAGGTCCCATTTTAGATGAAGTAGTTTGAGCTTGAGGATGGGATAAGATAGTATTCAGCGGGCATCCTATGTGTTTATGAAAACCCACCATGTTTGGGGACAGAATTGCTTTTCGGTCAATGTGTGTTTGTAATTGACCCAACAGTAAAAGTGAAAATAAATTTGACGAGGCGTCCGTAAACGCAATTGGTCGATAATTATAGGGAGAATCTGTGGACTCCATTGAGGATTGGAGGAGTTGCCGCTGGTCCATATTGCGGACTCCACTGAGGGTTGGATGAGTTTCCGCTGCTCAGTATCGCAGACTCCATTGAGGATTGGACTGGTGGTCATTCTGCCAGCCATAGGTTCTCCATTTTCGGAAGGAAGTCCCGCTGGCCAAGCATTGGAGATATTTCCTCTAATTTAAGACGAAGCTCGTAATATGAGGACCATTTCCTTGCCGTCATAGTTTACCACTAGCAGTACACCAAGAAGGGGGTTTCTTTCCCGTGCCCGAAAGGGTCTGTCTACATTCTTCACCATGCACCTTGGTAGAAAGAGTGTACGAGTGGGGATGGCTAGGGTATGGCAACGGATAACGAGAGGCCCACTCTACTCAAGGGCCCATCTTATATTTGAACTGGTTTCTTGCCCAATCCAGTATCCACCGGCAATGGAAGCAGTGATGTGAGGAGTTCCACTTGCCCTAACCGAACCCCCCCAAATGGTATGGTTCCCTGGACCCTGTTCTTCGTCTGGGGATTCAGGCCTACGTGTTTTGTTTGTCCGGCTTTTAAAACGGTGCAGTAGAATACGAGTATCCCCTGCAGGTAAAATGTCCTACTGTGTGAGGCCTGCTGTCAATACTGCATTGCTTGTTTTTACTTGTAACTGTGTATTTACCGTTTTGTAAATTGCACCTAAAATGTGACTCCTGTCACACATTTCACATGTGATTGTCCCAAAAGTTGCCTCGCACACTGTCATTTTTAAAAGGCCCACGGAGACGTGTTACACCATATACTTCCTGGACTGTCATATACTTCCTGGACTGTCATATACTTCCTGGATTGTGAAATCGACGTTGCACGCATAACCAGGTCAAAATGTCTATTCCGTAATACAGGAAGTGAAAGGCGACAGGAGGAGGGGCAATTGTCTAGTGTAGAGGGGTGGGTTGGGGGGTGGTTAAAAGGACTGGAGAGTTGAAGGCAGTTTGGTAAAAGAGAAGCGTTAATCCGGGAGTAGCGGGATTCATGGGGTGCTCCAGGGAAAATGAAAGAGGGGCATCAGGCGAGGGGAGGTAGTTTGTGTGGGGTGGGGCAATGGGGGTTCTGGGGTTGTTCCCTGGACAGTAAGGAGCAGCGCCGGATTAAACTCTGTGGAGGCCCTGAGATAGTCAAAATGTCGGGCCCCCCTCGCAAATGATCTCCTAATACGTTTTTCATTTTCTGCACCACTTCATTTTGATCCGTTGTCGCGAGGACCCTAAAAGGAGCGGGGCCATAGGCCACTGCCTACTTGGGCTAATGGGTAATCCGGCACGTGCAAAGTGGGAGAAAGGGAAGGGGTCAGGGGGGCAGGAAGTGAGTGAGAACCCTTTTGGAACTCCTGCTGCGCGAAGGTCTATGGCAAAAGGAGTTTCAAAAAAATTATTTGGCAATGATCTCATACAATCGTTTACACATTTACTCAGTCCAACATTTTGATTACGAGTTTGGCGGTTATGATTAAACATGCAGTATTTGGAAATACTTCGTATTTTGTTCCGCTCTACCACATACAAACCGGAAACTCTTCAATTGTGCATGCGTTTGTGTGGGAGTAACTATCACCACACATAAACATGAACAGATGAGAGACTTCTGCGTAGAGTATTACCGCCGGCCATAATACGGCATTACCCAGGGTGTCCGATGGGGCTACAAAATGGGGACTAACTGAAGGGTCCTCATCACTCAGAATCAAGCGCCCCATTCGAGTGGCCGCGTGCTTACTGCAATATAGTTAACGGTAATTCCATTTGGTGGTCAGATTCATAATCAGGCTCCAAGAGTCTGCTATGTTCTGGGCGTTTGCAAACCAAACCCACAATGCAACATGTATGCATCTATTACTGTATGTTTTATTCAAGCTCTTAGATTGATCTACGCTCACAATTCATGCAGATCTCGTACCCGGGTATCCCCCATCCCTCCATGTACATGGATTCCTGAGGGTATACGTGTATCACACCCGACCAATGTTACCCGCTACTTCTAGGACCAAACTTCCCATGATGTAGTCAGGAGACGCTGAGGGGGCTCTGGCTGCACGTGTTCAGATCTGAGCTACCCATGGCCTGGGATTTAACATTCCATAACAAAACTCTCCAGAGACTTTGCAGATGTCAAACTCCCACTGAAAAAGAGGGTTGTGGTCAATTTGAGGACAAGCCGGGATTGGTGATTTACGGAAGCAGACCATTAACAAACCATGTAGTCCCATATGTGGTCAAATCACCTTCTTGGAGTGTCACAAACATGTAGCATTTTGGAGTAAATCACCTTTCCATCTCCTTGACTTGTACCCCAATAGTGGCAGACGGGCACGATACCAGATCATTTAGATTACATTATAGTGAGGCCCAACTTGGACTGACTGTGTTCGATGTATCATCTGCTATTAAAAGCCTTGACTAGATTCCTAGACTAGCCAAGTGGTCTCTGGAGCAGCAGAGACTCCAGAAAACTGACAGCTGCGGCTCGAGGCATGGTGTCTAGCTGGAACAGAGAGGTAGATCAAAGTCAGACCAAAGTGTTTAGACCTTCTGTAATTAGTACTAAAATGTCTTGGACTAAGAGAGGCACTTGGATGCTGAGGGCTGTGGCACCAAGGTTCAGCTGGGACAGGAGAAGTGGACAGAATAGCTAGGTGTTGAGACACTCTACCTAATACTCAGAGACTCATGACGTCAAGACTGCATAAGCCGGACCTCAGAGGTCTTGGACTAAGAGAGGCACTTGGATGCTGAGGGCTGTGTCTGCAAGGCATATGCAAAGCTGAGAAGGACAATGGAGGGAATATCTAGGTGTTGAGACACTCTACTTACTCCCGGAGAATCCGGAGGTCAAGTCTGCTCGAGAGCAAGAGACCTACAAGATCTGCATCTTGACTCACCACGACCTTGACATCTAAAGTGCTTTTTGCTCATCATTGCAAGACCTGAAGAGAGGTCCCATTTCCCGGCATCTGAGGGAACGGCTCAGGGACCCTGTTGCCTATCCAAATACCATCCAGCTGGCGCGGACACTGGCGCGCGGACACTGGCGTACTCAGACCCACTGGAGGGCTCTTCAGACGCGTTATAAAGTCGTTTCAATTTTAACATTTTTTTTTTTTTGCTTTCCTTTTTTAGTTCTTTAGAAGAACGTACGGGTGGCGTTTCACTCCAAATGTATTCCTTCTGATGCCTGTGATTGTTGTACACTAGTTTTTATATAAAATGTGCACGTCTATTTTTGCTCATGTGTCCTTATCTTGATGAGTGTTTGCTATACACGTGGAGTAATCTTAAGGGTTCAAGTCTTAGCTGCATTGCATCTCACAGCTTCTATGTCTGCCCTAAGGTTTCCAGCGCTAGTGCTGTGAAAGTTCGCCTAAAGGTCATTCCGTGATGCCTTTGGATCCAACGGGTAGGGAATTGTGAGAGCTAAGCTTAAGCTTGGTAGGCCTCTAGGCACTCACCCACTCCCACACTCCCACATGCCTTTGTTGCTGGCAGGGTAGAGTCACAGTTAGGGAACACACAGGTCTGGTTGAAGATGTGTGGGGGCCCATTTCAACATGATGGTTGGGGGCCTAGCGAAAACAGTCTGAGGCACCCGTGGAGTGCATACATTACAATGGCGGCAAAGAAACGGATAATAGCCACTGACTGTTGCAAGACTGCCTGCCAGAAAGGAGCTTAAACACGAAATGGCCACTGAAGAGCTGTACACCCTTCTTTGTCAGCAAGTGACTGAATAGGAGGATCCAATGTAAGAAGACAATGAGGTGATCACACATCTGTAAATCCCGTGGGAAGTGACAGCTGGATGGGCTCCAGGAAACACACTGCAAAGCGCACATTTTAAGCCCCAGAACGAAAATAGAGAAATTACCATAGTGCCGTGTTAGAAGACTGCTGACTGGCAACCGAGGCTCCAGATCCGTTTCATTTCAGAAAGTTCAGAGGCCCTGCCACAGTCCCTGCCCCACACACCATTGGGATGACAATTATGTAAACAGGTCTGGGAACAATACTGCAGGTACCCGCATCATAGGCTCGCCAGGAGTGCCTGCCTTGGGCAAGGGCGACATGGTGGGTGGGGAGTTGCAGGGCACCAAGGCACGGGCTGGCACCCAGTGCTGACACACCAGAGCCAACTCATGCTGGGCTCACCCCGTGAAGCGCTCCGTGTTCTCTTCAGCAGCTCTTTGTCCCGTGCAATAGCCTGCAGGCTCCTCTCACTCTCCTGCTTTTGCCTGGTGGCACGCGTGGACGTACGTGGCAGGCAAGGAGGCACACACACAGCTGCCCAGATCAAAAGCAAGCGTGCGACAGCTCAGCGGGTTCTAAGCATGCTGTTGATCTCGGAGAGTAACTGCATCTCCACTGTGCTGTTGCCCCCTGTCATCCTTCAAACCTATCCGCGAAGTGACATGTCACTCAGAACCGCCAGGGGAAATCCACCCCGTAGTTGGAAGCTACCACTCTATAATTTAGTGCTCAATAAAACCCCTCCTGCGTGCATTTTTTACACCCCTGTCTCTTATGCACCAGTATTGCGTCTGGTGTTGGGTGGAGGCACGCGGGAACTAGAACACAAAAGACAGGCTCCCACACCTCTCAACCCCACAGCAAAAAAAAGGGCATTTTGGAAATCCTTAACGCCTGATTACAAGGTCCCTTAGCGCCATGGTGAGTTTAACGCCTGCTTTTAGCAGGCGTTAAAATGGCGCTAAGGGACCATGGTGCTAATTACGCCGCCGTAATTTCCGGTGGCGTAATTATCTCCTTCCCCACTCACATTATGCCCTATGGGGCAAAAATGGGAATGGGGAAGGGTAAAATGGGAAATGGGGATTTACCGCCCCACTCACCTTGGAATGGGGCGGTAAATCCGCCATCCACCATGGTGTAAACGTAGTTTACACCATGGTGGTAAGGGTACGACCCAGGCGGTAACTTACCGCCTGGGTCGTAAGTCCTGTTTCCCCTGCCGTAAAGTCGAAGAGGTTTGTTATGAATTCGCGAATAGTCCGTCGTGACGTCACAGTACGAAGAGACCGCGTCCAGAAAGGGATATAGTTGATAAGGTTTACACGAGAACTAAACTGCCTATTGTCACTGGCCCTCATTACGACCTTGGCGGAGAACCATGGTGCTATGAGCACCATGGTCCATGGCGCTAAGTTGCCAACTCCGCCATGGTGGTTGGCGGACTTACCGCCCCATTCCGACCTTGGCGGGGCGGTAAGTCCCCAATCCCCATTTACCCTTCCCCATTCCCATTTTTGCCCCATAGGGCATAGTGGGAGTGGGGAAGGCGTTAAATACGCCACCGTAAATTACGGTGCCGTAATTAACATCAAGGTCCCTTAGTGCCATGGATTTTAACGCCTGCAAAAAGCAGGCGTTAAAATCACCATGGCGCTACGGGAACTCGTACTCAGGCGGTAAGGGTCGGCGAAGTTTACGCCGGCGTAAACCCCTTACCGCCTGGGTCGTAATGAGGGCCACTGTCTTTTGTGTTCTAGTTCCCGCGTGCCTCCACCCAACACCAGACGCAATACTGGTGCATAAGAGACAGGGGTGTAAAAATGCACGCAGGAGGGGTTTTATTCAGCACTAAATTATAGAGTGGTAGCTTCCAACTACGGGGTGGATTTCCCCTGGCAGTTCTGAGTGACACCTTAGACAGCTCAAGCTTCGCTCCCATTGTCTCTCAGATGTCGCTCAGAACCCTAGATGGAACACACACCTGAAGCTGACAGCTCCCCATCCTCAGCTCTATATGTTGCCAGTGCTTTACATATGGGCCATGTCATCTGAAAGCAGCTTAGTCCTTTCACTATTTGGTCATCTAGTTATTTATGTATTTATTTATTTATTTAATATGTTCATAGCCAACAAAGGCTTTGCATATAATTCAGCAATAGACAGATACAAATTCATCACATGTAGTTAAAAAACGGCTTATTAAATTTGCATTCATTGTAATCAAAGCAAGTTTCTATAAAACGGAGTACGGACAGACAATTCTCCTAATATAGATAAAACAAGCTCATAAAACTTCATCATGTGGAAAATAAGATTCAAATTGTTTCCATATAAAAGAGATTTCCATAGTTCACTCATATCCTCACTATTACATGTGTTATCATATGCTTTTAAATGTTTAGTTCTTAGGAAGTTTAGACTCTGACATTGACACATAATATGTGCCGCAGATTTTATTACCAATTTACTACACAATCTGCAGAGTCTATGCTCTCTTGTGATACCACATTTGCACTATTTGGTAATACTTAATAACAGCGCAAAGTGGCGTAACACAAAATGTGGGGGCCCTCCTGCAAGCCATGCTGAGGGGGGCCCCCCCATTCAGCAACAAATCACGAGTCGCGCCACACTCTGGACCGGCCTAGATTATCACGCTTGCATAATACGCACTAATCTGCTTTTGATTAGGTATGCCACACACTGCACTAGGAGAAAGATATAAATATGTGTTTTAATGCAATATACAGTAGACTTTCTGAGAAAAATTGGCTAAAAGGCCAGAGAGTTTGCAATGATTTTGTAGGGTAACAGCAATCCAATACATGCAAGACACCAACAGTGCATAGGAACATTAGTGCTTTGCTATTAAAAATGCCATGCCACAATGAAAACATGTCCAACTGGCTGCACAATGTAGACCAGTGTAATAACATTACAGTAAAGCATGCCAGGCCACATTTAGACATACCCAGACCGTTTGCACCAAAATGCCAGTTGACGCAATAACACTCATCAAGAAGAGAACACACATTCAAGCCTGTGTCTCTGTGGCCTCTAACAACACAGCCAAACGCTTTAAAATCTGTAAGTAACTGGTCAATCCTGTGGTGGTCTTAACCTCTCCTGTTCCCTCCCAGGCCCTCTTTATGGCTCTGTTTTCTCACTTATCCGCTAAACCTCAGGACATCCAGTCCCCCATCTCCTCTTCCTCTCCATCCTCCTCTCTTGGCCCCCCATTGGCCAGCCACTGGCGTAACAGGGGCCCCTGCAGCCCCCGCGGTGCGTGGGGCCCCGCCAGCACATGTCCTGGGAGGAGGCCACACTTGAAAAAAAAATGTAAAAAAAATGTTTTTCTCAACAAAAAAATAAATCGTTTTGAATTCACTCTGAATTAATAAAGAAATAATTTATGCAACAGAAATAATGTCTTTATGAAGGCAGAGTGACTATAAAAAGAAACTTTCTTTTTGAAGGTTGAGGGCTTCCCCCAACCCATGACATGGAAGACCCTAGGCTGGAGGGCTGCATGTCATGGGGTAGTGGGGAGCCCACTGACTTCAAAAATAAATAGTTTATTTTTGAAGTCACTCTGCCTTCATAAAGAAATTATTTCCGTTATGGTTAGCTCCTTAACTGAATAATTTCTTAATTAAGTTAGAGTGACTTCAAAAAGAAACAATGGGGATCATTGTGACCATACCGCCCCGGAAACAATGGTTCTGTTAAGCTTACCGGCACCATTGTTTCCAGACCTGCATATTACAGGTCTACCTGCTGGGGCCGCTGTGCCTGACAGGACTGACCCTGCCGGGCACAGCGGCCACGGTAGGCAGACCCGTCACAGAAGCACCGGCACCTTTAGCAATGGTGCCAGTGCTTCCGTGTCCCCAATCCCATGGAGTCATATGGGACTCCACGGGAATGGGGATTACCGAAATTACCGGTGCCTGACTTTCCGGCCGCCAGACTTGAGAGAGCCCGGTGGCACCGGGAAGTCAGGTGCCGGTAATTTTTTACAGGTCTGGTGGCAACCCGCCGGCACAGTTACCGCCAGACCTGTGATGAGCCCCACAATTTCTTTTTGAAATAATAGGGCTCCCCTCAACCCCATGACGTGTGCGTGTGTGAGTGTATGGTGAAAGGGTGCATACAAATGTATGGGTCGCTGGGTGTGCGGGTGTGCATGTACGTTGAAAGGGTGCACACTTAAATGTATGGATGGCTGGGTGTGTATACGGTGAATGGTGTGTGTGCTTGTGTACAGGGGCACAACAAAACCTGCATTTCGGGGGGCTAACCCTTCAAATGTTTGGAGAGACGCTAACGTTACGGGTGGTGGGGAGTGGCAAACTTATTTGTGTGGAGGCATCTAACTTCTTTACGCGTTTTAATGAGACTATTCTAGTGCAGCTTCAATGTTACAAGCAGTTAACTCTCTCCTTTAAGTCTCCTATTCCCTCTCTACCCTTCCAATCACTCCCTTGGCACGCAAGTACTAGACCCACATCGCGATTTCAATTGCCTAAAAAATGTGGCATTTGAATGCAGGTACAAACAGTGAAATGCTTCACGTTGTTAATTGCTGGGCCCTTATTAACAGTAAAACCCAGGTGCCGTTTAACATCTGTGTCCCGTTCTGTCCGGCAACTGCTCTAAAGGTCAGCCAGGTCGAGTCAACATAGCCCAAAATGTCAGGGGGCAGGGGGGAGTGCTAAAGCCCAGTCAACTCAAAGGTGTTGCGCCACTACTTGTGTTTAATGCCTTGATTACTACTAACCCTATTCTTCCTCGTCCCAGTACTTATGTAAAAGGCAGTACTTGTGTACTCTGCCTTCTAAACAACTACTGGGATGAGGTAGAGGTACATGGAGGTAATGCCTGACTTAGCTACCTGTAATATTCATTACTCCTAGTCCCACTCCTCCTCATCCCAGTACTTACCTATGAGGCAAGGAGCCTCATACGTAAGCTCTGGGACAAGGAAGAGGGACGTGGAGGTAATTCTTGGCCAATGAGCTGATTTTGGAGGTTGGGGTGGGGGGTGGGAGGGAGAGGGGATGTGTGGGGGGGGCGGGATTGTGCAATAAATCATAATGGTTGTCCATGTCCAGGCTAAGCAGGCATGATATGTGGTATTAGTGGCTAGAGAGGCACTTTGGTGCAGCCAGTCTAGTCATTCCTCAGTTTGGTATGACTTTCTTTTAACTGGGAATTTCTGATAAAGCAGTCCTGCTAAGTGTAATTACCTGGCTAGATTGGCATTTGGGTCCTGCCAGTCTAGCCATTTCTTACTGCGGCATTGTATATTTTTCTGGGCCTTTGTGATAAAATGATATGATATAAGTCATTTATAACGCGCCTGTACACAAGTGTTTCTATGCGCGACAAGACAAGGTAGGGAAGATAGAGGGAGGACAAGACAAACGATCTCACTAGGCCTTGTGTCATTGTGAGAACGAGAGGTGCAAGAGGAAAGGGAGAGGGGGAAGTGCAAGGGAGAGGGGAGGGGAAAACAGGGCTGCGATGCTCTGAGTAAGTGCAGCCAGAGCAGCGCAACTATGGGTAGTGCAAGGAGAACAAGGGGCTGCAGAGTTACAGTTACAGCCCCTAAGTGCATGATAGGCACAGAGACAGTGCAAGGGGTATATTTCAAGAAAGAGCCTGGACTCATACAGACTCTGAGGGTATGCAAGCAACTGGTCAGAAAAGCAGCAGACAGGTAGGTCAGCAGGGGAGGAATAGAGAAAAAACAGAGGAGAAAAGGGCATTTTTGAGCTGCTTCCGAAACTTCAGATGGTCTGGCTCAAGTTTGAAGGGGCAGGGAGGCCATTCCAGAGGGAGGCACCAGCAGAGGAGAGAGATCTACCCCCCACTATCTGCCTGGAGAAGCATCTAACCCTTAGAGAGTTGGAGGTAGCTGAGCTAAGGGCTCAAGAAGGAAGGTATTTTGGAAGACAGCGTTGGATGTAGTGTGGGCCCCTGCCCCAGAAAGACTTGTGGACATTGCAAAGGGTCTTGAACTTGATCTTTGCAGCCACCGGGAGTCAGTGGAGAGATTTCAGGGCTGGAGAGATATGATCCCTGGGCTTGAGGCCAATGATAAGTCTTGCAGTCTTGTTCTGGATTAGTTGCAGATGACAGAGAGTAGAGGAAGGCAGAATGTGAAAGAGGCTATTGTATCGGTCCAGCCTAAAGAGAACCAGGGCTCTGCAGACAGTGATCTGCTGGAGGAAAGTGAGAAAGGGAAGAGTCCCTTTGAGGAGGAGCAGATTGTAGTGGAACTTCTTGGTGACATCCGAGATGTGAGGAGAGAAAGAAAGAGTGACATAGAAGATGACACCAAGGTTTTTTGCCTCGCAGGAAGGTGAAGGAAGAGGGCCCAAGGCGGACAGCCAGAGTGAGAGAGGGAAAGCTGGTGCCAAGGTCCCAATGAGAAGGATCTGCGTCTTACTGGCATTAAGGCATAGATCGCTGGGGGCGCACCAATCCTGTATCGCGGATAGACTGTCAGGAATGAGCAAGAGAGGAGAGGAGGCTGCCTGAAGGAAAGCTGAGTCATCCACATAACACTGAAAGTTTGAGGAGAAGGTAGAGATCAGGTGGGCCAAAGGGGCCAAGTGGAGGTTGAAAAACCAGGGTGAGAGTATAGAGCCCTGGGGAACGTCACAGGTAGAGAGTGGTGTCAGAGAGATTGGGACCAGTTTGGACCTGGGAGGGGGGGGGTGTAACGCTCACCTGATTCCCGCAGAGGCGCCGGTCTTGACTGGGTGACTGCCGTATCTTCAAAGGTGATGTGTAACACACGGTTGGCTCTTTGGGCTGGACCTCTGTGCACTGTATGTCTGACTCGAAGAGTAAGATGTCTTAGGTAAGTGAACGCCGAGCTCTCCATCTGCCTCGGGGCAGGGTGCCGTAACCAGTTTCTTCACTGGATAAGGGTGCAGGCCTCTTGACCTCAGAGGACTGCTGTCCGTCGTTAACTGCACGAACGGTAAGTTCTGGGCACTTCAAATGTCTTAAAAGTCTTTTGTAATGATATCTCTTGTTTTGCAGGGTTCCGGCGATGGCGGATGGTGGGCTGATGAGAGTTGAGGATCGAACCCGCGTGAGGAATAGAAGCGCCTGGAAGCACGTAAGTAAGCGCTTGTAGCCTGCTTCACGATGCGCACTAACTGTCCCTTTTATCTTGCAGGTACAAGTTCGGAGCTTTAGAGAAGCTGACGGGTGCTGGAATACCCACTGGATTCGGCGTGGGAAGGAGTAATGGCACGTGAGTAATAAAGTTGCCCAATGTCTTTAAACGCACCTTCTTTTGTCTTTCAGATGCGGGATGCAGCGCCGAAGGCCTCCGGAGCGTGCGAAGAGCTGGTAAGCTTTTGTCTTTCAGATGCCGGAATGCAGTGCAAAGACCTCCGGAGCATGCGAAGAGTAGGTAAGCCTTTGTCTTTCAGATGCCGGAATGCAGCGCGAGGCGTTGGTGACAGCCGATGGACCAGGTAAGGGATGCGCTGCCACTGAAGACCGTAGTGCTAACCTGTTCTTTCTTTGTCTTTACAGGTGCTGCTGAAGACTGGATTCCAGGATGGTAAGCCTTTGTTCCCTTAGGCCCAGGATCAGAAGCAGAAGACACGATGAGCGTTCTGCTGCAGAGAATGCGGAATAACACAAAGCAAGATTCATCCATCGGGTGTGGTTTAAATAGCCTCCTGTAGTGCTTAGGTGTCTCCTTCCACAGCCACGCCTAGGTAAGAAAAGAGTTCCTGCTTTCCAGAAGAGTTCCAGTGTTCTGAACCTAGGGAGTGGCTCCTGCCCCACCCAACAGGAAAAGTAGTCCCAAACAGAAGAGGATCAGGGGTTCAACTGGCAGGTAAGTAAGCAGCATGGTCTGCTGCAGGTAAGTCCACCCAAGCATTATGAGCCCGGCGCTTCCAGCGCTGAGACTGGGCATCTTTATGAGCCTGGTGCCACTGGCGCCAGGACATGGTACAAAAGGTCCCAATTGGGACTGGCTGGCACTCGGAACCGGGGTTATGGATCTGCTTCCAAGGGAGTCGGGCAAGTCCTGATCTTTTGGAAGCAGAGATCATGACAGCACCCCCCCTCAAGGCCCCTCCCAAACCGGGCTTCTCCGGGGGTTTGGGCTTGTTAGGAAATGTTCGATGAAATCTTTTGATTAGACGAGGCGCGTGGACATATTCTGCAGGTTCCCAGGATCTTTCTTGGGGGCCGTAGCCTTTCCAGTCAATCAGGTAAAATAGTTTAGATTTGGAGATCTTGGAATCCAGGATGCTTTTGACTTCAAACTCGAGTTCTCCATCAACTAGAATAGGTTTTGGAGATGTAGTTAGTCGGGTTTGAGGTTGCACGGGTTTTAATAGAGAGACGTGGAAGACCGGATGTATCTTCATGTGAGGGGGCAAGTCCAACTTGACCGCTACTGGATTTACTATGGTAGTGATGGAATAGGGACAAGGTATCTTGGGTTGAATGTGCGTGGTCCTTTTAGAGGTAGATATTTGGTGGATAACCAGACTTGATCTCCTACTTGATATTGGGGGGCTTCCTTCCGATGTTGGTCTGCTCCTTTCTTGTATTGTTCTTTAGCCCTTTGAAGGTGAGAAACAGCTTCCTTAAAGGCTTGGGTGATTGTAGAATGCAGGTGGTCTACTGCTGGTGTTCCAAGATCTTGGAGTGGATCCAACTCCGAGGTTCGAGGGTGACTACCGTATAAAAGAAAAAACGGGGTCTTCCCAGTTCCCGAGTGGACAGAGTTATTGTAGGCATATTCGGCTATCCAAAGGATATCTTTCCAAGTTTTTTCAGTTTGTTGTAGCATGCAGCACAAATACTGTTCCAGAGTTTGATTGGTCCTCTCGGTTTGTCCGTCGGTTTGAGGGTGGTGGCTGGTCGAAAGTCTCACATCAATTTGAGCCGACCGACAGCAACTTTGTCAAAAATGAGAAATAAATTGACTACCTCGATCCGAAATTAGAACTGAAGGAAAACCGTGCAGTCGGACGATGTTTTCGAGAAATTCTCGGGCCAGAGTTGCTGCTGTTGGTAAGCCTTTGAGTGGAATGAAATGCGCCATCTTGGAGAATAGGTCCACGATTACTAGGATCGTATTGTATCCAGAGCATGGAGGTAGAGCGGTGATGAAGTCCATAGAAAGCGTATGCCAAGGGCGAGGCGGGATGTCAATAGGGCGTAAGAGGCCGGCTGGTTTTTCCTTTTGACTCTTGTTTTGGGCGCATACTCCACAGGACATTATAAAGTCTCTGATATCTTTTTTCCAAGACGGCCACCAGAAGTAGCGCTTGATCTTTTCCGAGGTCTTGGTCATACCGGGATGTCCTTCCATTAAAGAATCGTGATAACAAGAGATTACCTTTTTCTGTAAATCTGTGCTGGGCAGGTATAACCGTTCTTGGAAATATAATAGGTTGTCCTTCACCGTAAAGTCCTTTCCCTGCAGATGCCAATTCTGTATGTCTGCTGGAGTTACCAGTAGCCTGGCTTTATCCTTAACTTCCTCTATGGATTGTGTGGCGATTACACCTAGAATTCTTTGTTCGGGAATGATAGGTACAGGTTTAGGATTGATCAAATGTTCTTCCACTCCCATCCGAGAAAGGGCATCAGCTTTACCGTTTTTTGTACCAGGTCGATAGGTAATTATGAAGTCAAACTCGGCAAAGAATAGTGCCCAACGGAGTTGCCTAGAGGATTGAGCTTTTGCGGTTTTCAAATATTGCAGTTTTCGGTGATCTGTAATCACAGTAACGGTGTGTCGGGCCCCCAGAAGATAATGCCGCCAAGCCTTAAAGGCGGACTTGATAGCTAGAAGTTCCTTATCAGTAATAGTGTAATTGATTTCAGGAGCCGAGAATTTGCGGGACCAAAATGCCACGGGATGCAACTGATTGGTTACTGGGTCCTTTTGTGATAGAACTGCCCCCATGGCAAGGCTCGAAGCATCAGTTTCAACGATGTAGGGGAGTTCTGGGCGAGGATGTTTTAAGATCGCTGCAGAGATAAATCTAGTCTTCAAATTCTGGAAAGCTTGTTCCGCCTCGGTAGACCATTCAAAACGTTTGTTTTTCTTCAACAAGGCGGTGATGGGCTGGACTATTCGAGAGAATTCGGGGATAAACCTGCGGTAAAAGTTAGCGAAGCCTAACATGCTTTGAACACCTTTTACGGAGGATGGCGATGGCCATTTGAGAATTGCATCGACCTTCTTTGAATCCATACGCACTCCGCTAGGTGATAATATGAATCCCAAGAATTCAACTTCAGTCACGTTGAAAACACATTTTTCCAACTTAGCGAAAAGTTTGTGTTGACGCAATCTCTCGAGGACCATTTTCACGTGTTTCCGATGTTCAGTTCCCGATGAAGAATAAACGAGGATGTCGTCAATGTAAACAACAACACACACATCTATGAGCTCTCTGAGGACATCGTTCATAAAATATTGAAAGGCGGCCGGGGCATTGCAAAGTCCGAAGGGCATGACCTGATATTCAAATAGCCCATACTTGGTGCGGAAGGCCGTCTTCCATTCATCGCCCTCTTTTACTCGTACCAAGTGGTAGGCTCCTCTAAGATCCAGCTTTGTATATATGCATGCTTTTCTGACTTGGTCCAGGAGTTCAGGGATCAAAGGTAACGGATATCTATTCTTAACGGTTATCTGGTTCAGGGCGCGATAATCTATACAAGTTCTAAGGTCCCCTTCTTTTTTTGGAACGAAGAACAAAGCTGAGGAAGCAGGGGACTTGGAAGGACGAATAAACCCATTCGCTAGGTATTGATCCAGGTATTGTCGGAGGTGAAGATTCTCAGGCTCGGTGAGGGCATAAATTCTACTACAAGGAGGAGTAGATCCAGGTATCAGGTCTATCTGGCAGTCATAAGACCTATGAGGAGGTAGAGAGTTAGCCTGATCCTTCCGGAAAACATCTTGGAATTCTAGGTATTCAGGAGGTAACTGGGGAGCCTCCGAGGAAATTGCTGCCAGTGCAACACCAGGTCGAGGGTGACAAGTAGAGACACATTCTGGAAACTGAACCGTTCTTGCTCGCCAATCGATCTGAGGATTGTGCTTCTCTAACCAAGGAATTCCTAGAATAATCTGGAACTGAGGGGCCTTGATCACATCGAACACGATCTTCTCATGGTGTCCATCTTGACTTACTAGCGTCACTTCTTGGGTGGTATGCGTTATTGGTCCGGAGGCTATCTCCGTACCATCCACCGTAGTAATGACGTCCTTTACAGCCTTTGGACAAAGAGTCAGATTCATCCTCAAAACCATTTCATGATCCACATAATTGCCGATGGCACCGCTGTCGACGTAAGCTTCAATCGCATGCAATCGATCCGGATGTTCAGGGCTAATGAGGACCATAGGTATCACGAAATGCGAGGTCACGGAACTGGTTTTAACGCTCGACAAGAGGACCTCTATTCTTGTCGGGCGAGGTCGTTTCCCTGCTCAGAGTTTGTGACCCTGGTAACTGCAGCTCCTACTGCCTTCTTGGCTGGTTTCACCGGACAGTCTCGAAGAAAGTGCCCCGAGTTTCCGCAATAGAGGCACAATTGCAGCTGTTTTCTCCTTTCCCGCTCCTTTTGTGTTAGTGGTCCTTTCAGGCCCCCTATTTGCATGGGTTCCCCGGAGTCTACTCCTTTGGTAGGAGTTGGTGGTTTGGAAAATACTCGAGCATCAAACTTGGAACGATCGGCCTTCCTGTTCTGCAGTCTGTGGTCAATTTGAACGACTAAGTCAATATAGTCCGAACAGTCTTGCGGGGGATTCACTACTTGGGCTAACACATCTTTGAGCTCTCCACGTAGACCTCTATAAAACAGCGTAATCCTTTTGTCCTCAGGCCATCGAGTTTCCACTATCATTCTGTTGAAAGACGCAAAATAAGCCAAAAGGTCTTGATTACCCTGTCGCAATGAAAGGAGCTCATTGTCCAAGGCCTGCCCCTGTGAATGTCTTGCAAACAGTCTTTCCATACTGAGCTGAAAAGCTTGAAAATCATGGAGAACCGGATCATCTTGATTAACTAGAGGGATCGACCAGTCTGCCGCATTGCCACTAAGGTACGAAAGCACGAAAGCTACCTTAGCTTGATCAGTTGGAAAGGCTGCTGGCTGGCATAAGAAGTGCAACCGGCACTGGTTAATAAATACTGCAAACCACTTTGGGTCACCAGAAAATCGTTCGGGCGGAGCCAGAGGTACATTCCCAGGTAGGTTGATCTGCACTAGGTTCGTAGAGGATGTTGAAGGAAGATTTGCCCCGATGCGGGTAACGGAGTTTGTCCGGCTTGTGACTGTAGCAATTGTCTAGCGAGATCGTCTGTTCGCTCCTTGGAAATAATCAGTTCCCTTCTCAGAGCATTCGTTTCCTGACGGGCTGCATGCACTTCTGCTCTTAGTTCCCCAAGTAACTGGGCTAGCTGGTCGGTATCCGAGGTTTCCATAGCGCCTGGGTGGGAGTTTTGCGGTAGGCTTTGTGTTCTGTAACGCTCACCTGATTCCCGCAGAGGCGCCGGTCTTGACTGGGTGACTGCCGTATCTTCAAAGGTGATGTGTAACACACGGTTGGCTCTTTGGGCTGGACCTCTGTGCACTGTATGTCTGACTCGAAGAGTAAGATGTCTTAGGTAAGTGAACGCCGAGCTCTCCATCTGCCTCGGGGCAGGGTGCCGTAACCAGTTTCTTCACTGGATAAGGGTGCAGGCCTCTTGACCTCAGAGGACTGCTGTCCGTCGTTAACTGCACGAACGGTAAGTTCTGGGCACTTCAAATGTCTTAAAAGTCTTTTGTAATGATATCTCTTGTTTTGCAGGGTTCCGGCGATGGCGGATGGCGGGCTGATGAGAGTTGAGGATCGAACCCGCGTGAGGAATAGAAGCGCCTGGAAGCACGTAAGTAAGCGCTTGTAGCCTGCTTCACGATGCGCACTAACTGTCCCTTTTATCTTGCAGGTACAAGTTCGGAGCTTTAGAGAAGCTGAAGGGTGCTGGAATACCCACTGGATTCGGCGTGGGAAGGAGTAATGGCACGTGAGTAATAAAGTTGCCCAATGTCTTTAAACGCACCTTCTTTTGTCTTTCAGATGCGGGATGCAGCGCCGAAGGCCTCCGGAGCGTGCGAAGAGCTGGTAAGCTTTTGTCTTTCAGATGCCGAAATGCAGTGCGAAGACCTCCGGAGCATGCGAAGAGTAGGTAAGCCTTTGTCTTTCAGATGCCGGAATGCAGCGCGAGGCGTTGGTGACAGCCGATGGACCAGGTAAGAGATGCGCTGCCACTGAAGACCGTAGTGCTAACCTGTTCTTTCTTTGTCTTTACAGGTGCTGCTGAAGACTGGATTCCAGGATGGTAAGCCTTTGTTCCCTTAGGCCCAGGATCAGAAGCAGAAGACACGATGAGCGTTCTGCTGCAGAGAATGCAGAATAACACAAAGCAAGATTCATCCATCGGGTGTGGTTTAAATAGCCTCCTGTAGTGCTTAGGTGTCTCCTTCCACAGCCACGCCTAGGTAAGAAAAGAGTTCCTGCTTTCCAGAAGAGTTCCAGTGTTCTGAACCTAGGGAGTGGCTCCTGCCCCACCCAACAGGAAAAGTAGTCCCAAACAGAAGAGGATCAGGGGTTCAACTGCCAGGTAAGTAAGCAGCATGGTCTGCTGCAGGTAAGTCCACCCAAGCATTATGAGCCCGGCGCTTCCAGCGCTGGGACTGGGCATCTTTATGAGCCTGGTGCCACTGGCGCCAGGACATGGTCCAAAAGGTCCCAATTGGGACTGGCTGGCACTCGGAACCGGGGTTATGGGTCTGCTTCCAAGGGAGTCGGGCAAGTCCTGATCTTTTGGAAGCAGAGATCATGACAGGGGGGCGATCCAAGAGGAAGGAGGTCAGTCACTCCAGGGCCTGGTCTGTGATGCCCAGGTTCTCACAGAGTCGATTGATCAGGATGATGTTGTTGACCGTGTTGAAAGCAGAGGAAAGAAGGAGGGTGAGGATAGAAGGAATGCTGGAATCAAGGTTAGAGAGCAGATCTTCACGGGTGTTCAGGAGAGCAGTTTCAATGCCTCTGGCAGCTCTGAAGCCAGACTGATGGTCATGGAGATAACCAACATACTCAGTGTAGAGAGTAAGCTGGGAGATGGCAAGCTTTTCCAAGAGTTTGCCCAAGAAAGGGGTGATGGAGATTGGGCAATAGTTTGCCGGGCAGGTAGGATCTGCAGACGGCTTCTTGAGGAGTGGGTGCACAAGGGAGTGCTTAAGGGGAGAGGGGAACATTCCAGTGGCTAAAGAGTGATTACAAAAATCGGCCAAGGCTGCAGCAAGGGTGTCAATATGGTCCTGGATGGTTCTGGAGGAGCAGGGGAGCCCCTGTTTGGATGATGCTTTCATAGATCGGACTTGTCTCGAAACCCTGTCAGGTGTTGTCAGAGAGAAAGAAGAAAAAGGAGGGGGAGAGGTGGAGCAGGCCAAAGGGGGCCGAGAGAGGAAGAGGGAGAGAAAGAGGAGATAAGAGGGCAGGATTTCCTGAGATTTAGCAGAGAAGTGAGAGGCCAGAGCCATACAGAGGGCCTTGGAGGGAACAGGAGAGGAAGAGACCACAACAGGATTGACCAGTTCCTTGCAGATTTTAAAGAGTTTGGCCGTGTTGGTAGAGGCCGCAGAGATGCAGGCTTTAATGTGTGCTCTCGTCTTGATGAGCGTTATTGCTTTGACTGGCATTTTGGTGCAACCAGTCTAAGTATGTCTAAATGTGGCCTGGCATGCTTTACTGTAATGTTATTACGTGTCTACACTGGCCTACATTGTGCAGCCAGTTGGACATGGTTTTATTGTGGCATGGCATTTTTAATAGCAAAGCATTAATGTTCCTGTGCACTGTTGGTGACTTACATGTATTGGAACAGTGTTACCCTACAAAACAATTGCAAACACTGTGGCTTTATAGTCAATTTTTCCTCAGAAAGTGTGCTGCATATTGCATTAAAATACATATTTATATCTTTCTCCTAGTGCAGTGTGCGGCATACCCCTTCAGCAGCACGTTCGTGTATATTGCGGAAGCGTGACAATCTAGGCCGGTCCAGAGTGTGGCGCGACCCATGATTTGTTGCCGATGGGGAGGGCCCCCTCAACATGGCTCGCAGGGGGCCCCCACATTTTGTGTTACGCCACTGTGGCCAGCTCTACTTCTCTTCCTCCTTTCTCCCCTTTCTCTCTGACAATACCTGATGAGGTTTCTAAACAAGTCCGATCTTTGAATGTGTTGTCCAAACAGGTGCTCCCCTGCTCCTCTAGAACCCTCAAGGACCAAATTGACACCCTAGCTCCAGCCATGGTTGATTTCTGTAATCACTCTTTCACCACTGGAATGTTCCCCTCTCCCCTTAAGCACTCCCTTGTGCACCCACTACTCAAGAAGCCGTCTGCCTTTCCTGCCTGCCTGGAAAACTATCGCCCAATATCCATCACCCATTTCCTGGGCAAACTGTTGGAAAAAAACTGGCCATCTTCCAGCTTACTCTCCACACTTATCTGTTGGTTGTCTCCATCACCATCAGTCTGGCTTCAGAGCTGCCAGAGGCACGGAAACTGTTCTCCTGAACACCTGTGAAGATCTGCTCTCTAACTTTGATTACAGCATTCCTTCTGTCCTCACCCTCCTTGATATTTCCTCTGCTTTCGACACGGTCAACCACGCCATCCTGATTAACCGACTCCATGAAAACCTGGGCATCACGGATCCCTTCTCCTCTTATGCAGATGACACTCAGCATTCCTTCAGGCTCCCCTCAGACTCCTCTCCTCTCTCTCTTATTCTTGACTGTCTATTCGTGATTCAGGACTGGTGTGCATCCACCGATCACTCCCTTAATGCCAGTAAGATGGAGATCCTTCTCATTGGGCCCTCTTCTTTCACCTTCCTGCGAGGCAAAAAACATGGTTGTCATCTTTGACTCCACTCTCTCTTTCTCTTCTCACATCTCGGACATCGCCAAGAAGTCCCACTACCAGCTGCTCCTCCTCAAAGGGACTCTTCCCTTTCTCACTTTCCCCCAGAAGCTCAATGTCTCCAGAGCCCTGGTTCAATCTAGCCTGGACTACTGCAACAGTCTCTTTCTCAAACTGCCTTCCTCTACTCTCTGCCCTCTGCAACTAATCCAGAACAGGACTGCAAGACTTACCCTTGGCCTCAAGCCCTGGAATCGTATTTCTCCAGCCCTGAAATCTCTCCATTGGCTTCTGGTTGATGCAAGGATCAAGTTCAGGACCCTTTGCATTGTCCACAAAGCTTTCTGGGCACGGGCCCACACTACATCTATCGCTCTCTTCCAAA
Source organism: Ambystoma mexicanum (assembly GCF_040938575.1). Classification (NCBI taxonomy): domain Eukaryota; kingdom Metazoa; phylum Chordata; class Amphibia; order Caudata; family Ambystomatidae; genus Ambystoma; species Ambystoma mexicanum. The sequence continues at coordinate 209,576,118 of NC_090925.1, read as the reverse complement.
ATACCTTCCTTCTCAAGCCCTTCGCTCAGCTACCTCCAACTCTCTAAGGGTTAGACAATTCCCCAGGCAGAGAGTGGGGTGGGGGAGGGTAGATCTCTCTCCTATGCAGGTGCCTCCCTCTGGAAAGGCCTCCCTGCCACTCTCTAACTTGAGTCGGACCACCTGAAGATCCGGAAGCAGCTCAAAACTTTCCTCTTCTCCTCTGCTTTCTCTCTCTCCCTCCCCTGCTGGCCTACCTGACCTACCTGTCTGCTGTACCGACTGGTTGCTGGGCTACCCTCAGAGTATCACCCTTGCACTGCCTCTGGGCCTACCACGCACTTAGGGGCTGTAACTGTAACCCATACAGTCCCTTGTTCTCCTTGCACTACTCAGGGCCATGCTGCACTGGCTGCACTTACTCAGAGCATTGCAGCCCTGTTTTTCCCTCCCTTCTCCCTTGCACTTCCACCCTCCCTTTCCCTTTGCACTTCTCGCTCTCACACCTGCGCGATCTGAATGACACAAGGCCTAGTAAGATCGTTTGTCTTGTCCTCCCCTCTGTCTTCCCTCCCGTGTCTTGTTGCGCCTAGAAACATTTGTGTACAGGCATGTTGTAAATGACTTATATCATATCATTTCATCAAAGATTCCCAGAAAAATATACAATGCCCCAGTAATAAATGACTAGTCTGGCAGCACCGAAATTCCAGTCTAGCCAGGTAATTACACTTAGCAGGACTGCATTATCAGAAATGCCCAGCTATAAAAAAAAAAGGCATGCCAAACTGTGGAATGACTAGACTGGCTGCACCAAAATACTTCCCTAGCCACTAATACCACATATCATGCCTGCTTAGCCTGGACATGGACAACCATTATGATTTGTCACACAATCCCACCAGCCCACAAACATCCCCTCATCCCTCCCACCCCTACCTCAACCTCTAAAATCAGCTCCTTGGCCCAGAATTACCTCCACGCTCCTCTTCCTTGTCCCAGAGCTTACATATGAGGCTCCTTCAGTCATAGGTAAGTACCGGGATGAGGAAGAGTGGGACTAGAAGTAAAGAAGATTACATGTAGCTAAGTCAGGCATTACCTCCATGTACCTCTACCTCATCCCGGTATGTGTGTATGAGGCAGAGTGCCTCATACACAAGTAGTGGGACGAGGAAGAATAGGGCTAGGAGTAATGAAGATTACCAATAAGTAATCAAGGCATTAAACACAAGTAGTGGTGCAACACCATTGAGTTGACTGGGATTCAGCACTCCTCCTCCCGAAATGTTGGGCTATGTTGACGTGACCTGGCTGACCTTCAGAGCAGTTGCCGGACAGAACAGGACAAAGATGTCAAACGGCACCTGGGTTTTGCTGTTAACAAGAGCCCAGCCATTACTAACATAAAGCATTTCACTGTTAGTACCTGCATTCAAATGCCAAATGTTTTAGCCAATTGAAATCGTGATGTGTGTTTAGTACTTGCATGCCACGGGAGTGATTGGAAGGGTGGAGAGGGAACAGGAGACCACTCAATTCTCACAGCAGTCCATAAGTGGGAGCTTTAAACCTTAAAGGAGAGAGTTAACTGCTTGTAACATAGAAGCTGCACTAAAATAGTCTAATTAAAATGCGTAAAGAAATTGGATTCCCCTACACAAATAAGTTTGCCCCTCCCCCACCGCCTGTGAAGTTAGCGCCTCTCCCAACATTTGAAGGGTTAGCCCCCCCGAAATGTAGGTTTTGTTGCACCCCTGAACACAAGCACACACACCATTGGATCTATGTGATTATTGCGACCCAGTTTACTGCGCCGGCCGTAAATGCTGACTTTTTTTCTTTTTTTTCGACCCCCTTTTCACGGAGTATATATGTGGGGGGATACCCCCCAACCCACATACTCCCCCCAACATTAATTATTTACTTTACCCCATCCCCCACATATATATTCAGAGAAATGGGGTTAAAAAAATAAATAAAGTCTACATTTTCGGCAGGCGCAGTAAATCCGGCGTAGTAATTGTATGATTCCCACACCATTCACCATGTACACACATGCACACCCAGCCTTCCATACATTTAAGTGTGCACCCTTTCACCATACAGACACACAGGCAGCCACCTATACATTTAAATGTGCACCCTTTCACCATGCAGGCACACCCAGGCACCCACCCATACATTTAAGTGTGCACCCTTTTACCATACAATCACACACGCGTCCATCATGGGGTTAAGGGGAGCTCTATTACTTCAAAAAGAAATTGTTTCTTTTTGAAGTCACGTTGACTTCATAAAGAAATTATTTCCTTTAAGGACTGAACCATAACGGAAATAAATTCTTTATGAATGCAGAGTGACTTCAAAAAGATACTGGGGGTCATTATGACCCTGGCGGTAGCCGTGATGGTAAATACTGGCACGGCTGCCGCTGGAGTCATGAATTTTCTGGTGCCTGGGAATGGGCAATTACCGGTGCATTACAGCCCCGGCGAACCCGGTAATTGCCCATTCCCGGGCGCAGGAAAATATGACTCCCCATTCCCATTTGAGTTCCATTGGACTCAATGGGAATGGGGAGGCCGGATGCACCGGCACCATTCATGAATGGTGCCGGTGCATCCATCGAGTTCGGCAAGCTTATCGGACGGGCAAACTCATGATGAGGCCCACTGTTTCTTTTTGAAGTCATAGGGCTTCCCCACCCCATGACATGGAGACCTCCAGCCTAGGGTCTTCCATCACATGGGGTTGGGGTATCCCTCAGACTTCAAAAAGAAAGGTTCTTTTTGTAGTCACTCTGCCTTCATAAAGACATTATTTCTGTTACAGAAATAATTTCTTTATGAATGCAAAGTGAAATCAAAAAGAAAAAAAAGAATTTAAAAAGAAATATATATATATATATATATAAAATTTATTTTTCTCCAAGTGGGGCCCACTCCAAGGACATGTGCTGGTGGGGACCCCCGCACCACGTGTTGTGGGGCCCCTATCACGCCAGTACGCAAAGACCAGTGTTTACACACCAATGGTTTCTGTGCACTATACAAAGGCCCTTTGCCATGATATAACGATCATTAGCACACTTGGCGGGGGAGCCAGCCAATCAGGAGGCACAGAGCGCGTCTGAAACTTCTACTGAAAGCCCACATTCCAAGCCGAATGGTGGCCGGTTCCCACCCCCGTCATCTTCCCCCCACCGACCCTGCACTTGGTTTTCACCCTCATCCTCACTTACCTGATTGGTGCGGCGGCGGGTCCTGCCACCGCAGCTCGTGTCCCCGCTCTGTTTGGCCATCATGGAAATGGAAGGGGGATGCCAATACAGAGCCATGCCTTCCTATTCCATAGCAGCCATGTTTGTGTAGTATTTTCTATCTGTGACCAGGACGCCGCCAGGCAGCCCGTTCACGGAAAGAAAATACTTTCCATTAAGAAAAAAAAAACATGAGCACCTGTGTAGAGAACTACACCGGTGATAATGGTGATATGCCCCTCTGTGGTGGGCTGACCCTGTAGCCATTATAGGCTAGACCCCCAGGTTCTGCAAACACAGAGACCAGGGCCAAGAGGAAAGGCCTAGCTGTTACACCCATCACTCACTAACAGTGCATTCGACAATAACCAACCAGGAAGAGCTTTCTGGAGTCAGGGTTATTAGAGTCGTTCTGATATTTTTTAGGATTTATTGTGATCAGATGAATACAAGGTGTTTTGGGCTGTGAAGTGTAGTTAGTGTGTGTGCGTAGGTGTGTATGTGGGGGTGTTTATATTTCGTAATCAGTGGTCTTCAGCAGGGTCGGACTAGGCCATAAAATTGTATCGGGCACCAATGAAAAAGTGTCCCACTGTGGCAAATGGCTAGTCATTCCTTTTGTGACACTGTTTGAATAGTACCCAAAAGGGAGTTTTTTGATACAATGCAATGCAAATTGTGCATTTTAAAGAATATTTATTCAGAAACACTGGTCAAAACTACTAGCCGCATAGTAAAGTAACTCATCAAACTGTCCCAAATTGGCCAAAAAATGTGACCCACTTTGACCCAAAAAACTGTCCCACACCAGCATTTTGTGTTTTTGGTTCAGCCATGGGCCTATCGCCCTACTGGCCTGTCCGAGCCTGGTCCTGGGTGTAGGTTAACCAAATAGGATTTAGACTCTGCTATTGTTGCGACCCAGATTGCTGTCTATCATCCACTCTTGCACGACAGGTAGGCATTCGGGAACTGCTGTGTGTCAGGACTCTCAATCCAGACAAACAGCAACTTGGGAATGGTCTGCATCGAGTTGGATTTTTGGGGCGAATTGATTAGGTAAGGAGGCTAAGGATTTGAGGTAAGTGTTGAAGAACCAGGAGGGAAGGGTGAACACTCGGGGGAACCCATCTGTTGAGGGTGGTTTATCCAACCACTTTCATGAAGGTTGAACGCTTCTTTAGGAACCGTGTAAGCCAACGCAGGGCCTAATCCTTTATTCTCCTACTCATGTGAAGTCTCCCAATGAGACAGTAATGACCTACTGTGTCTTCGGGTAATGGATGTTCTAAAGGGATTGCGATAGTAGGGGTGTTTCTGTCGAGTGATTTTAGAATGTCCTCCCCCATCAATATTAAGGTGGCTGTCGCTCTTCTGAAGGGGCGAGACCGGATAGTTTGTCACAGAGCAAGCCTATTGATTTGCTGTATGTGGGAGTTTAAAGGTGATGGTCACCTTCAGGATTTTTCATGGTAGGGGTGGTTGGTAGTTTCCAGAATTAGTGCCATATAATGCGCTTTTTTTTAGAAGGGGGTGATGGTTAATTTTTTAAGGGTGCCAGCATTACTTCTGTCTTAATGGTAGAATTTGATATTTTAGAGAGATTTTATTTGGAGATGTCTGTTCAAAGGTGTTCCCTGCAGATTCTTGTTTTGTTTGTTTGTTTATTTATTTATAGTGTGCTCCAAACCCAGAGGTATCTGGGCACATTAGAAGGATATGCATTTTCCTCGTTACACACAGGGCAATGTACAGTGAGATAGTACAGGGAAATACAAAAATATACATGGGGGCATGAGAGTACAGTTTACGTTGTTTACACACTAGGCAATATACAGTTAGGCAGTCCCATGGGTGCGTGAGAATACAATTTTCATTATTTACACACTAGGCAGAATACAGTTAGGCGGTCAATACCGGACAATACAGTTAAGTATTTACAGGCAGTTGAAATTTTCCATATTTACTACACATGGTTCAGGTTAAGGAGGGCTGACAGGTGTAGTAAGGTGTGTCATTGGCAATGAGCCAGCTTTTTTTGTCTTTCCTGAATTTATAGAAGGACTGGTCCGATCTTAAGGTGGTGGGTAGGGTGTTCCAAAGTTGACCCGCCATAACTGGGAAGCTGCTGCTGCCTGCTTTTTTTAGTTCAAACCTGGGCACTTTTAGGCACCCAGAGTTAGAAGACCTAGTAAATCGGGCATGGCTATTTTTCTTTTAAACACTCTTCTTTGGCATTTCATTATAACAATTCCACAACTTCCCCCCACCCTCCCTAACCCCCAATACCAAACCCTCCACATACATGAACATCATTAATCAAACAATCCAACCGATTCCCAACCCCGCCCACCCCCCTGTCACCGCTTCCCAGTGTCTCATCTACTTCCTTTTGCTCCACTGGTCACAGCAGAGCAGGCTTCAGTGACGATTGTTTGTTGAGGGTTAGGCCTATCCACCTTCTGCTCACATCTCCGGGCTCCCTCCCTCCCCCCATATCCCTCTCATATTCCCACTCCTGCACCTGCCTCTTCACGGTGGACGTAAATCATTGTCTTTTGCCAGATCATTTAACAATTGGGACCAATGGACCGTCACCACCTCCCGGTCTTCTCCCGTCTCCCAATTCTGCAGCACCGTTAGTTCCGCTCGCCCCCACCCCCGTACATCCTTCCGCCATAAATTGATCATCGAGCCCTGGGGCGATTTCCACACTATTGCCATTCGGCGCTTAGCCAATATCAGCAGAAAACGGAACATTCTGTTCCGTACCTTATTTTGCTTTCCCCCCGGGACCTTTCCACCACAAACAGGTCTCCGGACATCGCTCCAGGGTGGTTCCCAATACCTCATTCACTCCCTTAAGCACCTCGTCCCAGTATTCTACTATAACCTCACATTCCCACACCATGTGCCAGAACCCTGCCCGCTCTTATCCGCATCTAGGACATTCACCCAACCGGTCTCCCGTCATCGCCCTAAGTGCCAAAGGGGTGACATACACCCTATGCAAAATGTTAAATTGGACCAGCTGGAAGCGGGCATTCCTCGAAGACTTCCGGACCAAGTCCCAAACCTGCTCCCATTCTTCATCTGATATAGGGCGCCCCATATCCGCTTCCCACTTCTCCTTAACCTTCAGCTCTCCCCCACCGACCCCTCCCCCAGAGCCTTATATATCCGCGAAATACATGCCCTGCTCCCCACCTGGTCAAGTAGCACTCAAAGAACTGGACATGGCTCCAGCTCTTCAGGAATTCCATCCCATAGCTCTGCCATCCTGCGAACCACCGCCCCATATGCCAGAAAGACTCCCTGCGGCAGATCAAACTTATCACACCACTCCTTGCAGGTAAGAAGCTTCCCACCCTCAAAAAGGTCCCCACCTTCTCACATCCCTTCTCCCTTAACCTCCGTATCCCCACCCTCCCAATCGCCTGGAGGAGCTTCTGGTCGGCCCCCCATGGGAGATTGCCCTCGTAGCGGCCCCTCCCCCCCTTGCCACCCACATACTTCCTCCATGTCTCCCTTACCACCTCGAAAACCACCGATGTCCCCATAGCTCCCAACGGATGCCACAGGAGCTCTACCGCCCTACGATCCGGCTGCAGGGGCCCTACCAATACCTTAAGAAACTCTGCCCCCGGTTGATCCCACACCAACACTGACTGTAGTTGTGCCGCCACAAAGTATTTTTCATAATTCGGGAGACCAAACCCTCCCCCCTCTCCAGTTCTTCGCAGCGTTTGTAAGGACACCTTTCTCCTTCCTGTATCCCACAGCAGTTCCCTAATCTTAACTTTCAGCATTTTAAAGAACACTTTCTTTGCCACATACGGTATATTCGTGAAAAAGTAGAGCAAACGTGGGAGGATCACCATTTTACATAGTGCCACCCTCCCCATCAGTGAAATGGGTAAAACCTTCCAAAACTGGATGCAGTCACCTATTTTGGACAATGCCCTCCCCGTGTTATGCACAAACGTGTCCACCACCTCATGAAACACCTGCACCCCCAAGTACCGAAATGACTCCTTCTCCCATCGTATCCCCAAGTCTGGCAGTTCCTCCAACGGACATTCCCGTAGCCACCCCAACGGAAATAAAACCGACTTCTCCGGGTTTATACAGAACCCTTGACATATACCTAAAGTTCCGTAGTACTTCCAAAAAGTATGGAAGATATGTTTTAGGGTCCCCTACATATAGCAACAAGTCATCCGCATAGAGGGACACTATGTGTTTCTGTTCTCCCACCTCGATTCCAGCCTCTGCCATTACCTGCCGCAAGAACGCCGCCAGAGGTTCCAAGGCCAACGCAAACAGAATTGGAGAGGCCGCACACCCCTGCCTTGTCCCCCTTCCCAACTCCCACGTCCCAAACACCCAATTGTTAGTTCTCACCATCACTAGCGGTTTAGTGTACAGCAAAGCCAACCACCTACAAATGTCCTCCCCAAACCCAAATTCCCGCAGCACCCGAAACAACCACTTCCATTCTAGGGAATCAAGCGCCTTCATAGCGTCAAATGACGCTATCGCCATGTCCCGTCTTTGTAACTTCACTTGATCCATCACATGATGCAACCGGGAGATCTTACCCGACGTGCTCCTGCCCCCTATAAACCCACATTGGTCAGGGTGTATCAAGCTCGGCGCAACCGTCGCCAGCCTGGAGGACAGAATCTTCCCGGGATTTTCCCATCTACGTTCAATAACGAGATGGGCCGATATGCGGCACAGTCCCTCGGATCTTTCCCCTCTTTTAGGATCACCGTTATAACCGCCTCCCTCAGTGATCTGGGAGGCACCCCCCCCTGGAATGACTCCTCGTAAACCTTCTGAAGTTGCAGAACCAGGAGGTCAGCAAACTCTGCATAAAACTCCACCTGCAGTCCATCGCTACCCGGCACTGTGCCCCTCCTCATAGTGAGGATCGCCCAACGGATGTCTCCCTCTCCTATCGGGGCCTCTAGGTCCTCCCGACGGTCTTACCCCAGTCTCGGCAGCCGCAGCACCTCCATGAGATCTTCCACCTCCATGTCCACATACCACCCCTCAGTCACGTATAGCCCCTTATAATATGTTACAAAGGCTTCATTAATTTCTTTATGGGTCCCAACTACCTCCCCCGTACTAGATCGAAGCTGGGTTATGACTCGAGTTGGAGTTTCCCTGCTGATTAACCAAGCCAGGAGTCTACCCGTCTTATACCCCTCCCCATGGAGTTTAACATCTCGCCTGTTGTTATCAAAGTGTGACAGTTCCGACAGGGTCCTCTCATGGAGCTCCAGCGCCCACGACAGGGCCTCTCCCACCTCTACTCCACCCACCGCCTCTCTACCCAGTTCCGCAACCCGAGCCTCTGCCCGCTGCAGCGTCTCTAGAAGCCGTTTCCGCATCCCTACTGTCATGGCCAAACATTTCCCTCTCATAGTCGCCTTGAAGGCCTCCCATAGCACGCCCCTAGTCTCCACCGTGCCCTCATTCAGCTCAAAGTATGACCTGATCCCCTCTCTGAGCTCCGCCACAAACGCCCCATCCCGCAATGCCTCCCTCTGCATCCGCCCTAACCGCCGCGGGGGATCCTCACTGGGCCCACATAGCGTCGTCACCAAAGGGGAGTGATCCGATAGGATGCGCCCAAGGTACATTGTCTCTCCAAAGTAGTGACAGTACTCCCTTCCCGTTTCCATATAGTCTATAAGCGAGTACGAACCGTGCACACTCGAGTGGTAGGAGTAGCCTCTTTCCTCCCCATGTTTCTCCCGCCACACTTCCACCAAATCCAATTCCCCCATTACCCTCAGTAATGACCCCGCCATGTGTTTCTTAGGCCCCCCTCTAGTTCCCCACCCATCCAACCGCTCATCCAAGTGGCAATTAAAGTCTCCCCCCATGCGCAACACCGAAGGGAAATACTCTTTATCATCCACATTTGGCGCATACGAGTTAACCAAGCATATTGACCTATTTTCCCACAAACAGTGCGCAAGGACCGTTCTACCCTCCCCATCCTTCATCACCTGCTCCACCTTCAATGGCACCCCCCTTGCTACCCAAATCAGAACACCCCTCGCCTGGGTTGAGTACACCGTACCAGTTATCTGCCCTCCCCACAGCTTCTCCAACCTCCCCAACAACTCTGCATTTGCATGTGTCTCCTGCAACAGGGCCACTTGTATTCCTTGCCTTTTCAAAAACTCCCCCACCCTCTTCCTCTTCTGATAATGCCCCAGTCATCGGACATTCCATGTCCCAATTTTTAAACTTCTTAGCTTACCCATCCGATACACTGAAGCTTTTTCCCACGCTGTCCCCTCTCCTGTTCAGCCTCCCCATCCTCCGTATCCACTTCTCTCTCCCCCTTCCCACTTCTCTCTCCCCCTTCCCACACCTCTCTCCTCTGCTGTGCTAGACCTCATTTCTCCTAATCTTATCCAACTTACCCCCCTCCCGCACCAGACCCCAACTTGGTGCCATCATCCCAGATTTCCCCCCCTCCTTCTCCCTCCTGTCCTCCCTCCTCCTCATCCCTATACCCTGCATAACCCCTCCCCCTCAAAATCCTCTCCCCTCCACCTTCCTCCTCCATAACTACAGACCCACTGGACTACTCAGCCCCCCTTCCTCACCTCCCTTGGGGTTGGTAGTCAGTAGCATCGCTTAAATTAAGGGCTTCACCACCTGCCCCATGCAGCCCCACCAATGTGTTTCACTCCCCCGCTGCGTCCACTCACGCCAGCAACCCCGCGGGTCGCTTCGCGCTGCTCTCCACAAAGCAGAGCCCAGTTCACCCCAGCGGTTCGTACCGCTGATGTCCGCGCAAGCCGGTTCGCCTTGCAGCCCGCGAGGCAACGTCGAGTCCAGCTCCTCCGTCAAGGGCACCTCCACGCCCATCACTGCCCCCTCTTCGCCTGGGGGTACAGTGTATGTCCTCTGTCCGCTGACTCCCAACAGTCCTCCTCCTTCTCTCTCATTACGCCACAGGGGCCATCTTGGCTATTTCTGGTGAATTTTTCAGTAAGGTATTGAGGGGCTGAATTATTGAGACATTTGTAAGTCAAGAAGGCTGTTTTAAGTTGTAGTCTCTCCTTGATGGAGAGCCAGTTGATATAATGTCTAGTTGCAGAGATATGCTGTCTTTGAGGTATGCCCAGGGCAGTTCTGAGTGCATTATTATGCAAGATCTGGAGTTTCTTAATGATATGTTTACTGGCACCTAAGTATAGTGCATTGCAGTAGTCAATTTTGATAGTATTAGTGCTCTGGCCAGGGTGGTGCAACTTTTTGGGATGGGGTTGGCTGCTGCCGATGCAGAAAAGACTCTCATGGATCTGTTATTTAAGAAGTAATGAATCCATGCTGTTGCTTCTGTTGAGAAATAGGCCGCTGTGGAGAGGTATTGACACAGAACCTTGTGATCAACCAGATCAAAGGCAGCTGACAGATCCAACAGACGCAAGAGGGCAGATTTCCCTTTGTCTTTCAAATTGTCAATCTGGATCTTTAGGACAATCAGGGCTGTTTCTGTGCAGTGTTGGGGCCTAAAGCCAGATTGACGGAGTCCAAGCAGCTTGTTGGTCTCCAGGTAAATTTGTATCTGATTATAAGCTGCTTTGTCAATGATCTTTAGTAAAAAAGGTTTGTAGGTATGCTAGGGTCTAGTGTCGCTTTTTTTTTTAAGTGGTAGTACCCATGAGTTCTTCAGGCTAATAGGGACGGTACATGTGCGGAAGGAGGCGTTAATTAGCGAAGTGATAAAGGGAGCCAATACACTTGCAGCTTCCTTTATGATGGTTGCTGGGTAGGAGTTGCCTTGACAATTGGAAGGTTTGGGAGAGGCTATGATATTTTGCACTTCATGACACTGAAGTAAATCTGAACCTTTGATGTGGTTTAGTGAGAATGCTCTGTTTCCAGGTATTTGCCTGAAGAGGCCGGATGAATTTTTTGGCAGCTATTTTATTTTGGAGCAGAGTGATTTGATTGGCTAAGGCATCTTGAATTTTGGTGCACCAATTTTTATCCTTGCTACAGTTGTCTGTTGGAGGGGTGGGAGATTTGAGTTCTCTTAAAATGGTAAATAGTTCTCTGGTACTGGAACTAGCTTTATCAATCCTATCGTTATAGGTGTCACGTTTTGCTAAGAGAATTTCCTCTTTGTAGTTAGCTGAGATTTTCAGAAGGATATCTTTGTTGGCTTTAGAGGGGTTATTTTTCCAGGTGGTTTCACATTTCCTTTTTTCATTTCTTATGTCTTTAAGTTTAGGGGGGAACCAGGTATTCAGGTGTGCTATGGGTTTACTTTTGCCGATTTTTTAGAGGTGAAAAAGAATCTAAGGCCGTTGTGATGGTTTTGCTGTAGAGATCCACTAGTTCCGCTGGATCAGAGGAAGATGGTAAAGCTTTAAGCAGAGGTTGGAGAAAAGGCTTAAGTTTATCCACTGTAATATTTTTCTTATTCCTGGTCGGAATGGGATGAGCAATAGGGTTCTTTCTAGTGGGAATTGAGCAATCTTGCAGGTTAAATGTCAGTAAGAAATGGTCAGTCCAACATTATGGTTTGATAGAGGTTATGTTAGTAGCACAGTTGAGGCCCGCTACCGAGTCAAGGATTCTTCCTTTTTCACGTGTGGGTAAGTGGGCTCTCTGAGTGAGGCCTAGTTCAGCCAAGGAATTAGCCAAGGTCAATGCAAATTGATCTGTAGGGCCATTATGAGCATGGTTAAAGTCGCCTAGTATGAGGATTTGGGAAGAGGGCTTTGTGTTGGAGGAGAGCAAAGTATTCATTTCTTCTTCAAAGGAGCCTGTGGGTCCAGGGGTTCTATAGATTAAATGCATTGTTATAGTGCGTGAGTTAGTGAGGGGAAGTTTCATCGACAATAGTTCAAATGCCTTAGTAGGCTCATGTAGGATTGTTCTAAGTCCCAATGAGGCTTTATGACAATAAGGGCCTTGATAGTGGCCTGAATGTTTGTCGGTGAGGTATTGGGGCTGGATTGGCTTAGTGTTCGTCTGAGTCTGCGCTCTCAGTTCTTTGTAGAACTTGAAGAACGTGAGATGCTTTGTCCTGTGCCAGAGTAACGCGGTTCTGTACGATTTTCTCCTTTCTCCATTACATGGAGCAATAACCTCTGGGCAGCATTTTATGGGCGCGTTTGTCCTCGTCTGACTGAGTTCACCACCATCAATTGAGGTATGCTCACGAACATAAGAGTTGAAGGTCCGGTCAACATGTATCTGGCAAACCTTTCAAATGGATCTGATGGGGAAGATGGTGGCATCTACTCTGCCACAGCGTTGGCTTTGATTTCTGCAACAGCAGGGCCAACTACTCAGGATTCGCTGATGACCTGACCATAGGACGAATGTGAGATATCTTTGACAAAGGGATATTTATGGGTATGTTGATGTCCAGTGGGTATCCGCCTTTGCTACTGAAGGCGCTGATCTAGAATTAAAAACCTAGGTTTTTCCTGGTCTAGCTGAATTGAAGGATAGGTGTATTTGGTACTATGGTGGGAGCACAATGGTGGGAACCATGGGATAGTGGTGAGAGCAGAGTGGGGAGAGCCCAGGGTGTGTGATGGGGTGCAGAGAGACCAGGGACTGGGTAGGAGTAGGATGAGGGAGCCCAGCGACTGTGATGGGAGCAGGTGACATAGCGCAATATATACTGTCCATTTGCCATTTCTGGGGGGTCCCGACCTGCCCAAATTTTGCTCAGGGGGGCCCCGGCCAAAAATGCTTGAAGACCACTGCATTATAGTGATATCGAAACCATATTTTTCATAGTGTGCTTGGGAGCAGTGCGATGTGATGCCACTTCCTGTTTTGTCAAGGGGTGAAAGGTCGTGTTCCATCGCTTCCCTTGATGTCACTTTCAGGTGGGGTCAAATGACATCCCTTTCTGTGATGTCATCAGTGGTCAAAGGTTGTGTGATGTCATTTCCGCTACCCCTGGCATTTTGGTGAAATGACTTCCCTGCAGAGACAGAGAGAGAGAGAATGTATACATGTATGTGTGGGCTGGGTTTTAAATAGCGGTGACCTAGCTGTGAAGCAGGGCACGTTATGCCCACAGAAGGGTCCAGTGTTGCAGTGGTGGTGTCACTGGATAGATGTACCTAGTGTAATGCTCCCTTTCAAATGCAGGCATGCACTACAGGTTGTATTAGCAACAGCACCCTCCATTATGCTCACTTTGCACATCTGATCCCCACAAAGCAAGAAGTGGGCGTTCAATAGTAAGCACATGTGCATCCTGCTGTTGGGAATAGTGTCTTTGTACAGTCACCACTTCGGAAATTCTATTGAGAATCCAGAATTTAGACCCCATCAATGGGAAAAAGAGTTTTGGCAAAGGGGATATACGTAATATGGGGTAGGCGGGGTAGGTCATACACAAGTGAAAAAAGGCTGCAACAAAAGAGGGGAGGGGGAAAGGGGGAAGATGGTGAGAGGCGTTGAGGGGGCAGGGAGAGGGTAGGGGTGAAACTGGGCCATTAAAAAACGGAAAATCATTAAAAAATTAAATAATAACTAAGGGCAATCATAGCCATTTCTCATTATTGGAATGTATGACATATAACGATATTGTCCAGTGAGAGAATACACAAGCACAGGTTTCACATGATCTGTCTAGATCTGAAGCTCTCCAGGTTTCACATGCTCTATCTAGATCTAAACCCCTGCAGGTTTTGCATGCTCTGTCTAGATCTGAACCCCCAGTTTCATATGCTTCGACTAGTTCTGAAACCCCCCAGGTTTTGCATGCTCTCCCTAGTCTGAAACTCTCAGGCTTTGCATGCTCTGTCTAGATCTGAAACCCCAGGTTTCGCATGGTCTATCTAGATGTGAGCCCCTCTCCCCCCCCCCAGGTTCTGCATGCTCTGCCTAGATTTAAAACCCATCAGGTTTCACATGCTCTGTCTAGATCTGCAACCCCCCAACGCCCCCCCCCCCAGTTTTCGGATGCTCTGCCTAGATCTAAAACCCATCAGGTTTCACATGCTCTGTCTAGATCATAAACCCCCAGGTTTGAAATGCTCTGTCTAGGTCTGAACCCCCCAGCCCCCCCCAGTTTTCGGATGCTCTGTTTAGATCTGAAACCACCCAGGTTTCACATGCTATGTCTAGATCTGAAACCCCCAGGTTTACCATGCTGTGTCTAGAGATGAAACCCCCCAGGTTTTGAATGCTCTGTCTAGATCTGCAGCCCTGCAGCTTTTGCATACTCTGTCTAGATCCGAAACCCCCCAGGTTTCACATGCCCTGTCTAGATCTGAAACCCCCAGGTTTTTCGCATGATGTGTCTAGATCTGACCCACCCCCCCAAGGTTTTGCATGTCCTGTCTAGATCTAAAAAAAAAACAACAGGTTTCGCATGCTCTGTCTAGATTTGCAACCCTGCAGGTTTCACATGCTCTACCTAGATCTGAAACCCCCCAGGTTTCACATGCTCTGTATAGATCTGAAACCCCCAGGTTTCACCTGCTCTGTCTAGATCTGAAACCCCCAGGCCTCCCATGCTCTGCCTAGAAATGAAATCCCCCATGCTTCGCATGCTCTGTCTAGATCTGAAGCCCTACAGGTTTTGCATGCTCTGTCTAGATCTGAGCCCTCCCACCATGTTTGGCACGCTTTGTCTAGGATCTGAAACCCCCCAGGTTTCACATGATCTGTCTAGATCTGAAACCCCACAGGTTTTGCATGATATGTTTAGATCTGAAACCTCCCAGGTTCTGCATGCTCTGTCTAGATTTAAAACCACCCAGGTTTTGCATGCTCTGTCTATATCCAAAACCTCCCAATTTCTGCATGCTCTGTCTAGATCTGAAGCCCTCCAGGTTTTGCATGCTCTGTCTAGATCTGAAACCCTCCAGGTTTTGCATGCTCTGTCTAGATCTGAAACCCACAGGTCTTGCATGCTCTGTCTAGATCTGAAACGCCCAGGTTTCACATGCAGTCGTAAGGCAGGCACATACTGTGGGAGTCAGGTCCTAAATAGGTAACTTGGTTGTCAATCGAAAAGCAGTTTGACAGTAAATGCCGCGGTGACAGCCTTTTCAACACCATTTGCCCTGTTCCATAAAAAGCTGGTGGATGCTGGGACAGCACAGGGCGAGCATGGCCATTATTCCAGAAGAGTTTTACTTTAATGACAACACTTCATAAGCATTACAGGAGGCAAAAGTAAAATAGGAATTTTCTAGACCCTTGCTCGCGCAGAGATGATCACACATTGGGCCACCTTCCAATTTTGGCAGGATTTCCAAAAGTAATTCTGCCACAATCGTATGCAGTTACCATCACCATTTAGGCAGTAAATCCCAAATGTTAAGTTGTTGGTATTCACTATCGTGGACTCCATTGAGGATTGGAGGAGTTCCCGCTCGTCACTATCGTGGACTCCATTGAGGATTGGAGGAGTTGCCGCTGGTCACTATTGCGGACTCCATTGAGGATTGGAGGAGTTCCCGCTGGCCACTATCGCGGACTCCATTGAAGATAGGAGGAGTTGCCTCTGGTCACTATCGCAGACTCCATTGAGGATTGGAGGAGTTGCCACTGGTCACTATCGTGGACTCCATTGAGGATTGGAGGAGTTGTCGCTGGTCACTATCGTGGACTCCCTTGAGGATTGGAGGAGTTGCCACTGGTCACTATCGTGGACTCCATTGAGGATTGGAGGAGTTGCCGCTGGTCACTATCGTGGACTCCCTTGAGGATTGGAGGAGTTGCCGCTGGTCACTATCGTGGACTCAATTGAGGATTGGAGGAATTGCCGCTGGTCACTATCGTGGATTCCATTGCGGATTGGAGGAGTTGCCACTGGTCACTATCGTGGACTCCATTGAGGGTTGGAGGAGTTGCCGCTGGTCACTATCACAGACTCCATTGAGGATTGGAGGAGTTGTGGTGGTAATTCTGCCAGCCTTAGGTTCTCCATTTTCGGAAGGAAGTCCCGCTGGTCAAGCGTAGGAGATATTTCCTCTATTTTAAAACCAAGCTCATAATGTGAGGACCATTCCCTTGCCGTCATGGTTTACCACTAGCAGTACACAAAGAAGGGGGTATTGTTGCCCGTGTCCGAAGGGCTCAGTGTACATTCTTCACCCTGAACCCTGGTAGGAAGAGTGTAAGAGTGGGGTTGGCCTGGGTATGGCAACTGATAACGAGATGCACACTCTACTCAAGGGACTATCTTATATTTGAACTGGGTTCTTGCCTGATCCAGTAGGCACCGGCAAGGGAAGCAAGGATGTCAGGAGTTCCACATCTGGGGATTCAGGCCTACATGTTTTGTTTATCCGGCTTTCAAAACGGTGCATTAGAATACGAGTATCCCTTACAGGTAAAAACTCACTGTGTGAGGCTTGCTGTCAATACTGCATTGCATGTTTTTACTTGTAACTGTGTATTTACCTTTTTGTAAATGGCACATAAAATGTGACTTCTGTCATTTCACATGTAATTGTCCAAAAAGCTGCCTCCCACACTGTCATTAAGTGCCAGGCTATTATGCAAGTCTATGCAAAAAGGACGAGCATACTCGTCCTTGGCACTTAAGGGGTTTTAAAAGACCGATGGTGGCATGTTTACACCATATACTTCCTGGACTGTTATATACTTCCTGGATTGTGAAGTCGATGTTGCACGCATAACCAGGTCAAAATGTCTATTCCTTAATACAGGAAGTGAAAGGCGAAAGGAGGAGTGGCAAGTGTCTAGTACAGAGGGATGGGTTGGAGGGATTGGCAAACGGACTGGGGAGTTGAAGGCAGGTTGGTAAGAGAGGAGAAGGAGTCAGGGAGCAGCGTTGCAGCGGGATTCATGGGGTGCTCCCCGGAAAAGGAAAGAGGGGCATCAGGAGAGGGGAGGTAGTTTGTGGGGAGTGGGGCATTGGGGGTTCTGGGGTTGTTCCCTGGAGAGTAAGGAGCAGTGCCGGATTAAACCCTGTGCAAGCCCCTAGACAGTCGAAATGTCGGGGACCCCCCTCGCAAATGATCTCCTAATACGTTTGGAATTTTCTGCACCACTTTATTTTGATCCATTGTCGAAGGGCCCCTAAAAGGAGTGGGACCCATAGGCCACTGCCTACGTGGCCTAATGGGTAATCCGGCACGGGTAAGGAGGGGGAAAGGCAAGTGGTCAGGGGGGCAGTAAGTGAGTGAGATCCCTTTTGGAACTCCTGCTGCGCGATGGTCTATGCTCAATGGTGTTCTACTTTTGTCTGGCCACACGTGGAGCGCTTACACTTACGCCCCCCGGCCCTCTGTAGAACTAGTTATTGGACTCAGATAGGCAAATAAATACACGTGTCACACAGACTATAATGATTATATGAATGGCTCGTTATAGGCCCTTTATTAAAACACCATATCTGAATTTATATGAATAAGACAGGCAACAATATACATTTAGATATAAACAACATAAAGATGTAACATTACTGTTAAAGGGGTAGCGGAAGACACCTTCATCTCAGCCACGACAACACTGCTCAGTCCCAGAGCAAGTCGGCAAAGAGATCACTCGTTTTAACAGGATTCTGAGGCAGAGCGTCCTCCCACCCAGCGAGACTGCATCACCCGGGCTCCAGATTCCAACAACTGAACTATTCCAATATCCCCTCTTGCTTTATGGGCTACCTTCAGGCCCCACCCCTCGTGGTTGACCACTGCTCCCTGCTGAAGACCCGACGAAAAGCATAAAGAGTCAAGCGTGGAATATTCCAGTCAGAAGCGGAAAAAAAACACTTCCCTCCTTGCTTTTGTTCCCAGTGTCCCTTATCACTGCACCTGCAGCACGCTCCAACTCCCTTCCCAACTTGTCCTTCAGCGTACAATACCATAACTATTCTCAAATTAGCTTGACTGATACCAATTTGTGACCTTGCCTCGACTGCAGAAATACATGTTTACTTGCTGAGCCCATGAAAACGTAGGCTCGCATGGGATCTGTCTTGCGGTAATGGAGATGAGTGTCCAAAATGGCCGTGCATCGGCACCATGTTGTTTAGCTCATTTTCACACATGCACTACAAATGGGAGTTTCCAAAAAATAATTTTGCAATGATCGCATACAGTTGTTTACACATATACTCAGTCCAACATTTTGATTACGAGTTTGGCGGTAATGATTAAACATGCAGTATTTGGTAATACTTCGTGTTTTGTTCCGCTCTGCCACATTCAAACCAGAAACGCTTCCATTTTTCCTGCTTTTGTGTCGGAGTAACTACCACCACAAACAAACATGAACAGATCCGAGACTTCTGCGTAGAGTATTACCGCCTGCCATAACACAGCATGACTGTCCTCATCACTCAGAATAACGCACCCCATTCGAGTGGCCGCGTGCTTACTGCATGTAGTAACGGTAATTCCATTTGGTGGTCAGATTCATAATCAGGCTCCAAGAATCTGCTATGTTCTGGGCGTTTGCAAACCAAACCCAAAATGCAACATGTATGCATCTATTACTGTATGTTTTATTCAAGCTCTTAGATCGATCTACGCTCATTGATTGTGCAGATCCCCCATCACTCCATGTACATGGATTCCTGAGGGTATACGTGTATCACACCTGACCAATGTTACCCGCTACTTCTAGGACCAAACTTCCCATGATGTAGTCAGGAGACGCTGAGGGGGCTCTGGCTGCACGTGTTCAGATCTGAGCTACCGATGGCCTGGGATTTAAAATTCCACAACAAACCTCTCCTGAGACTTTGCAGATGTCAAACTCCTACTGAAAAAGAGTGTTGTGGTCAATTTGAGGACAAGCCGGGATTGGTGACTTAAGGAAGCAGACCCTTAACAAACCATGTAGTCCCATATGTGGTCAAATCACCTTCTTGGAGTGTCACAAACATGTAGCATTTTGGAGTAAATCACCTTTCCATCTCCTTGACTTGTACCCCAATAGTGGCAGACGGGCACGATACCAGATCATTTAGATTACATTATAGTGAGGCCCAACTTGGACTGACTGTGTTCGATGTTTCATCTGCTATTAAAAGCCTTGACTAGATTCCTAGACTAGCCAAGTGGTCTCTGGAGCAGCAGAGACTCCAGAAAACTGACAGCTGTGGCTCGAGGCATGGTGTCTAGCTGGAACAGAGAGGTAGATCAAAGTCAGACCAAAGTGTTTAGATCTTCTGTAATTAGTACTAAAATGTCTTGGACTAAGAGAGGCACTTGGATGCTGAGGGCTGTGGCAGCAAGGTTCAGCTGGGACAGGAGAAGTGGACAGAATATCTAGTTGTTGAGACACTCTACCTAATACTCAGAGACACATGATGTCAAGACTGCATAAGCCGGACCTAACAGGTCTTGGACTAAAGCTGAGGAAGAGAAGTGGACGAAATATCTAAGTGTTGAGACACTTTATACTTACTCCCAGAGACTCCGGAAATCAAGACTGCATAAGCCACAGGGGCGTAGGAGACCCATAAAATCTGGGGGGGATCAGGGGACACCTTGGGACTTTGCTATTAGTATTAGGTATTTGCAAGGCACTGCTATTAGATGCAAAAGTACTCGCACTGGCTACCATCAATGGCCAGTTAATGCCACTACGGCAGTGCCTTGCAAGTGCATTTCCCTTGCCTCTACAATAGCCCAAATAGTTGGCATTGCCAATACTTGTTTTTCCCAGTTCCTGGGAGGTACAGAGCCAGCTGGCGATGCTGGTACAGGCACAGAGTAGGCTTGAAGCGGAGCTCTGTGCAGTGTGAAGGTAGCATTTCAGTGATGCTGTACTTCTTGATGTTTTGGTTTTGGTGCGTTTTCTGGTGTAGCTACCCCCACCCGCGCACCCCAACCCCTTCTAGCTCTCTAGCCCCAACCTAGACCCTCTATACCCCACCCACGTACCTTACCTCCTCTCTCATCCTCTTCTCACACTTGGGCGTTATTTCTTACCCTCTCACTTGCACCCTTACTCGCTCATATTTCCTCTTGCTCATCATCAGTTGCACCCGCTATCTTGGGGTGACAGAGGGAAGACGGAGACAACGATCCTACTAAGCCAAGTGACCTTCAGATCGCGCAAGTGCAAGTCCAACTGAATATGTACTTAAGTTCTCGTGCAAGCCTTATCACCTACATCGCTTTCTGGATGCGGGCTCTTCGAACTGTGACATCACAATGGCGTATTTGAGAATTCATAATAAACCTCTGCGACTTTCTCTGTAAGCATTTCTAGAATGCCCTTTTTTTGATGTGGGGTTGAGAGGTGCGGGAGCCTGTCTTTTGTGTTCTATTTCCCGATGCCTCCACGCAACACCAGACACAATACTGGTCCATAAGAGACAGGAGTGTACAAAATGCACGCAGGAAGGGTCTTATTCAGCACTAAATTATAGAGGGGGGATTTCCAACTACGGGGTGGATTTCCCCTGGCAGTTCTGAGTGACACCTTAGACAGCTCAAGCTTCGCTCCCATTGTCTCTCAGATGTCGCTCAGAACCCTCGATGGAACACACCCCTGAAGCTGACAGCTCCCCATCCTCAGATCTATATGTTGCCAGTGTGTTGGGATAGGACCGACGCCGTAATACCTAATACCCTTTGCTCTTCCCAACCAAGTAATGATGCTCCTTTCTTTGCAACCAGATTTTTTGCCGAACATTCTCTCCCTTTGTAAGATACTGTGCCATGAAACTCGCCAATGAGAGCAATGTCTGAGTCTCCATAACCGCAGGGTTGTACTTCAGCAGGAAGAAGAAGATCAGGAGTCTTGCCTAAATATTCTTGAAGGTATTTTCTGAAATTATGGTCCAAGGCGAACACGAATCCACCTTCATCTTGATGTGACACCCATCAATCATGAAATGGTCAACTGGTCCCTTGGCATCACCTTATACAGCAACAATCTGGAACACATGCCTAGCATTTCTCTCCTGGATAGGCGGCTCATCTGGCATTCTTTGCAGGGGCTGTGTGGAACATTGGTATTCTGTGTCTCTTTGTTCAAGACAATTCACCGAAGCATCTTTACACATATTCGCAAAATGACCCTTGCGCTTGCACTTGTAGCATTCTGCAACTCTTGCGGCACAGGATGGAAAATTTGATGAATGCCTGGTACTTCCACATCTAGAGCACCTCTGATTCCACCACTCCTTCCTGGTATTCCCTTTCCTCTTTGGCATGACTGCACATACCCCTTGTGCAATGCTGTGTGATGATTGCTTGTCAATTTTCATTGCCCTCATGTATTGAGAGGTTTGGTCAAT
Source organism: Ambystoma mexicanum (assembly GCF_040938575.1). Classification (NCBI taxonomy): domain Eukaryota; kingdom Metazoa; phylum Chordata; class Amphibia; order Caudata; family Ambystomatidae; genus Ambystoma; species Ambystoma mexicanum. The sequence continues at coordinate 209,554,627 of NC_090925.1, read as the reverse complement.
GCAGCGTGTCAACTCCACCGCCTGCTCTAACGACACATCCTTGGCAAGCAACTTTTCTTGGACCCTGGGACTGTTGGTGCAGAGCACTAGTTGGCTCCTTATGAGGGAGTCTGTGGTGTCCCCAAAGTCACACGTGTGGCTCAATGTCCTCAATGAAGCCACATAAGATTCCAAATGTTCTGCACTGTCCTGTGCCCGTTGAAAGAACTTGTGTCTTTCAAATGTCACATTCTTCCTGGGTTCAAAGTGATCTTCCATCTTTTTCAAAGCAATTACATACTTATCAGCGTCTCCAGATCTGTCCTCCACCACACGTGTGAGGACATCGAAGACAATGCGCCCTTCCGGACCCAAATTGTGTAAAAGAAGTGCCTTCTTCCTGGCAGAGCTATACCTATCGCCCCCAATAGCAACAATGTAATTTTCGTACATCTTGACCCATCTGTCCCATCTGACTGGGGGCCTCCCAGGTTTGGAGAGGAAAGGTGCAGGCGGAGGAATTGCCGCCGCCATTATGTCAAAGTCAGAGGTGAACTCTTGGTGTTGCAGTGTAACACTGAACAATGGCAGAATAGCATGGGCTGGAAAGCCTGACAAAATCCAAGAACTTGATGTGATGAGCACAGTCAATTATGACATCACAATGGGCATTAGCACAGGGTATGGCCTGCCTGAGGGCTCTGAACAGGGTGCTCAGCAAAATACCATTTGTTGCATCACAATAACTAAATGGAATGTCAAAACTCTGTCCTGGACGAGAAGGCTGTGCCAGTTGCTGGGCAACCACTTGCAGTCTTTGAAATTGTTTCAGGTGGAAACTTCCCCTAGAGGCCTTGAGATTTCCTTAGCATTTCCCAAAATATATAAAACCTCTTGTGTGGTTCTCATACGAGAAAACACACACACTCCGTCATGAACATGAGTATGGAGTCTTTTCCAATGCTGATGTGGGCTCCACCCCCTATTTTGGGCAGCCCCCTCTGACCTGGAATGTGGGGCAGTGCCTGGTGCACCAGCTCAAAATGCTGAGAGTGCGCCGCTCTGAACTCCCATGCAGGGAGGAGCAGCGCTCGTAGGGCACAGCGGGGTGCTGCAGTCTTCAGTAGGGAAGTGCTGCTGGCTTTATCCTTCCTTTTCTTTCCTTCTCAGCTGCGGGCGGGGAACAGCTGAGTGTAAGCAGGGCTCGTCCTCGTCGCCAGTGTTGAGATAGGACCGACGCCGTAAGGAGTTTAACAAAAGGCTTTATTTAAGTTAAACCATACACAGGCAGCAGACGGACCTTCAGTTTAAGGTACTCAACGCAAACTGTCTGCCAGTTCAAAGCATGCAGTACATGCACATTCCGAGAGAATCCTAGGATGCAGGAATGCTCTGAATGTGTATGCATGAATGGAACACAGCAGAATAAACACTCCAAAGGTCTCTAACACATATAAACAAAATGATATGACATTTAAACCTAACACAGTGCTTTGCATATGGGCCATGTCATCTGAAAGCAGCGTAGTCCTTTCACTATTTGGTCATCTAGTTATTTATTTATTTAATATGTTCATAGCCAACAAAGGCTTTACATGTATTCAGCAATAGACAGATACAAATTCATTACATGTAGTTAAAAAACAGCTTATTAAATTTACATTCATTGTAATCAGAGCAAGTGTCTATAAAACAGAGTACGGAAAGACAAGTCTCCTAATATAGATAAAACAAGCTCATAAAACTTCATCATGTGGAAAATAAGATTCAAATTGTTTCCATATAAAAGAGATTTCCATAGTTCATTCATATCCTCACTATTACATGTGTTATCATATGCTTTCAAATGTTTAGTTCTTAGGAAGTTTAGACTCTGACATTGACAGATAATATGTGCCGCAGATTTTATTACCAATTTACCACACAATCTGCAGAGTCTATGCTCTCTTGTGATACCACATTTGCACTATTTGGTAGTTCTTAATAACAGCGCAAAGGGCAGTGTTTACTCACCACTGGTTGGTGTGCACTATACAAAGGCCCTTTGCCATGATATAACGATCATTAGCACCCTTTGTGGGGGAGCCAGCCAATCAGGAGGCACAGAGTGTGGGCTGAAACTGCTAGTGAAAGCCCACATTCCAAGCTGAATGGTGGCCGGTTCCCCCGCCCGTCATCTTCCCCCCACCGACCCTGCACTTTGTTTTCACCCTCATCCTCTCTTAGCTTATTTCTGCAGCAGCAGGTCCTGCCACTGCAACTCCTGTCCCCGCTCCGTTTGGCCACCATGGAAACGGAAGGGGGATGCCAATACAGAGCCATGCCTTCCTATTCCATGGCAGCCATGTTTGTATAGTATTTTCTATCTGTGACCAGGACTCCGCCAGGTGACCCGTTCACAGAAAGAAAATACTTTCCATTAAAAGAAGAAAACATGAGCACCTGTGTAGAGAACTACACGGGTGATAATGGTGATATGCCCCTCTGTGGTGGGCTGACCCTATAGTGAATGGCTCGCCACACTCCGTAAGGGACCCTCGCTGCGCCTAGGCCCTAACTTGGGCAGTGGGCCATTACCTACAGAGTCGGATCATCACCGAAGGGCATATCGCCTCATTATTAGTGATGCTTGTTCTTTTCCATTGCTTGTAAGCCCTCGCCATTATAGGTAAGACCCCCAGGTTTTGCCCACACAGAGACCAGAACCAAGAGGAAAGGCCTAGCTGTTCCACCCATCAATCACTAACAGTGCATTCGACAATAACCAACCAGGAAGAGCTGGTTGGAGTCAGAGTGATTAGAGTCGTCCTGATCTTTTTTAGGATTTATTGTGATCAGATGATTTGCAAAGTGTTTTGGGCTGTGAAGTGTAGTTAGTGTGTGCGTGTAGGTGTGTATGCGGGGGTGTTTATATTTCTTAAATCAGTGGTCTTCAGCAGGGTCGGACTGGGCCATAAAATTGTATCAGGCACCACTGAAAAAGTGTCCCACCGTTGCTAATGGCTAGTCATTCCTTTTATGGCACTGTTTGAGTAGCACCCAAGGGGAAGTTTTTCGATAATATGTGATGCAAATTGTGCATGTAGAAGCAAATGTATTCAGCAACACCGGTCAAAACTACAAGCCACATAGGGAAGTAACTCATCAAACTGGCCCACATTGGCCAAAAAAGTGCCCCACTTTGACCCAAAAAACTGGCCCACGCCAACGTTTTGCGTTTTTGATTCGGACATGGGGCTATTGCCCTAAAGGCCAATTGCAGCCTGGTCTTCAGACTCTTTGAAAAGGGATTAAGATGACTGTTTTTAATAGAAAATGTAAGCTGTGTAAAGTCTGTTTATATTTTAAAGAACCTGGGCCCCCCCTGGACATCCTTTGGGCCCATTAGAGGGTGGCAGGGGTTAGGGGGGGGCAGAAACAATATCTTTACTCGAGGGGGAGCTCAGTATGATACTGTTTGAAGACTACTGCCTTAAGAAGTTGAGTAACTGTAAGGGGTAGTGATGGGTGGGGGGTGGCGTTCCTCCCTAGCTACAGCTTTTTAATTTTTTTATTTTATGGTTGTTTTGCAATGTACCATAGTGCAGCAGAGGTGCTTCCGCGTGCAAGGATGTTAGAGGTGGAGAGGGTAAAACATACGTGGGTGACATGGGTGGAGACGTAACAGACAATCACAGCACCATCCCATCCGGAGAACAGTACATGCCTGGTTAACATTAATGTCAGGTAATAGGGTTCACCACGTGAATCATGGGTTCCTGATGTTAGCTCCTTCCACAAGAATCTGTCTTTATGGGCCTCGGAAAACCTCTTCTAAGAGACGGGCTTTCGGGGCTCCCTTGAATTGATCATAGTTAACTCTCAATTCTTAGGGCGTTTGGCCGGTCCTTCCATTTCGTTGATGCAGTTGCCGCAAATGTTCTTCACCATGTTGTAGGTTTTTGAATTGGGTGGTTGTCAGGTAGTTCTCTCCTGACACTCTAGAGCTTCTTCGTGGTTGGTAGGTTGTAAGGAGCACCGTTGGGTGTTTGGGTCTCTTACGTTGAAGGCTCCGGTGGTCCACACCAAGTATTTGGGAGAGGGTTCTGTTTTGTGTTGGCAGCCCGTGCCAGGACCTAAGGTGATAGCTTGTGGGATTGCGGCCCAGTTTCATTCAGTCCGCTCGGTTTTGGGTGAGTTTTACTGGACACATGTGCCCTTTCTTCAGACATGCATACATGCTGCTGCAATAGCCAAGGCTTGACAGGAACATGGCTTTGATCACTTCCATCTTCCGTGCCACCTCAAGGTAAGGTGTGGTCCTCCGTGACATGTGGTGTTGAAAATTGCCTTTGTGGGGCGCCCTGTTGGTATGGGAGGGTTGAAGGACATGTCAATCAAAAATGATGCCAAGATTGTTTAGATTTTAGAAGGTGTGGGTGACTCCAGCCACTTGAAAGGAAGAGCCGTGAATCTGAGGTGCACTGGAAGCCAAGAGAGGGAAGGAACCAAAGCTTTGAAATGCACCTCTGCATCTAGCATGCACCAGTGGCAGTGGCCTGCCTTCTGCCCTTCCTGCCCCTGATTGGTCAGAGACCTATCTACGAGTGCTGCGGGTGGGCTTTTGCTCGACCTCATAAACTCAGGGAGGCATTGTCAGATGGAGCATCAGAGGACGGCTTAGCCTTTGCTTTGCCTGGCCCTTCTCCAACCATCCAGGGCAGCTCTCTCTCTCTCTCTCTCTCTCTCTCTCTCTCTCCTCTCTCTCTCTCTCTCTCTCCTCTCTCTCTCTCTCTCTCTCTCTCTCTTTTTCTTCCACGGTAGCATCAGCATTAAGGTGGAAGCAGGAAGCAGAAACTCTGAGAAGGTATGTCTGGGCTGCTTGGCTGCTGGCCAGCAGCAACAGCAGCAGAGACCTGACCCTGATAGACAAGCTGTGGCACAGAGATAAGTGCTGCGATATTTCAGTAACCTGTGCAGGCAGCCTGGGTCAGAGTGAACCTCTTGTTTGTAGTCCTCCAACAGGGTCGGACTGGGCCATAATATTGTCTCGGGCACTCATGAAAAAGTGGCGCACAGTTGCAAATGGCTATTCATTCCTTTTGTGACACTGTTTGAATAGTACCCAAAAGGGAGTTTTTTGATAAACTGTGATGCAAATTGTGCATTTTAAAGAATATTTATTCAGCAACACTGGTCAAAACTACTAGCCGCAGAGTGAAGTAACTCATCAAAGTGGCCCACATTGGCCAAAAATGTGACCCGCTTTGACCCAAAAAACTGGCCCACACAAACATTTTGTGTTTTTGGTTCGGCCATGGGCCTATTGCCCTATTGGCCAGTCCGAGCCTGGTCCTGGGTGTAGGTTAACCAAATAGGATTTAGACTTTTCTATTGTTGTGACCCAGATTTTTTCCATCATCCACTCTTGCACGACAGGTAGGCATTCGGGAAATGCTGTGTGGCAGGACTCTCAATCCAGACAAACAGCAACTTGGGAATGGTCTGCATCGAGTTGGATTTTTGTGGAGGTAAGGAGGCTAAAGATTTGATGTAAGTGTTGAAGAACCAGGACGGAAGGGTGGTCTCTCGGGGAACCAATCTGTTGAGGGTGGTTTATTCACCCACTTTCATGAACGTTGAACGCTTCTTAAGGAAACGTTTAAGCCAACACAGGGCCTAATCCTTTATTCTCCTACTTGTGTGAAGTCTCCCAGTAATTACCTACTGTGTCTTAGGGTAATGGATGTTCTAAAGGGATTGCGATAGTAGGGGTGTTTCTGTCGAGTGATTTTAGAATGTCCTCCCCCATCAATATTAAGGTGGTTGTCGCTCTTCTGAAGGGGCGAGACCGGATAGTTTGTCACGGAGCAAGTGTATTGATTTGCTGTATGTGGGAGTTTAAAGGTGATGGTCACCTCCAGGATTTTTTCATGGTAGGGGCGGTTGGTAGTTGCCGGAATTAGTGCCATATAATGCGCTTTTTTTGAGAAGCAGTGATGGTTAATTTTTTAAGGGTGCCGGCATTACTTCTGTCTTAATGGTAGAATTGGATATTTTTGAGAGATATCATTTGGAGATGTCTGTTCAAAGGTGTTCCCTGCAGATTCTTGTTTGTTTGTTTGTTTATTTATTTATAGTGCACTCCAAACCCGGAGGTATCTGGGCGCATTACAAGGATATGCATTTTCTTCGTTACACACAGGGCAATGTACAGTGAGATAGTACAGGGAAATACAAAAATATACATGGGTGAATGAGAGTGCAGTTTACGTTGTTTACACACTAGGCAATACACAGTTAGGCAGTCACATGGGTGCGTGAGAATACAATTTTCATTATTTACACACTAGGCAGAATACAGTTAGGCGGTCAATACCGGACAATACAGTTAAGTATTTACAGGCAGTTTAAGTTGTACAGATTTACTACACATGGTTCAGGTTAAGGAGGGCTGACAGGTCTAGTAAGGTGTGTGATTGGCAATGAGCCAGGTTTGTCTTTCCTGAATTTATAGAAGGACTGGTCCGATCTTAAGGTAGTGGGTAGGGAGTTCCAAAGTTGACCCGCCATAACTGGGAAGCTGCTGCCCGCCTGCTTTTTTTTGTTTAAACTTGGGCACTTTTAGGCACCCAGAGTTAGAAGACCGAGTAAGTCAGGCATGGCTATATTTGGTGAATTTTTCAGTAAGGTATTGAGGGGCTGAATTATTGAGACATTTGTAAGTCAAGGAGGCTGTTTTGAGTTGCAGTCTCTCCTTGATGGAGAGCCAGTTGATATAATGTCTAGTTGCAGAGATATGCTGTCTTCGAGGTATGCCCAGGGCAGTTCTGAGTGCATTATTCTGCTAGACCTGGAGTTTCTTAATGATATGTTTACTGGCACCTAAGTATAGTGCATTGCAGCAGTCAATTTCTGATAGTACTAGGGCTCTGGCCGGAGTGGTGCAACTTTTTGTAGAAAGAAAGGGTTTGCAGGCGTGGATAAGCTGTTGCCGAAGCTGTAGCCCTGACCTGTTTGTGCATATTCAGGGAGGAGGCTAGATAGAGCCCCAATGTGGTTACCTCTTTTGCCACCTTGATATTGTTTCCATCAATGTTGAAGGAGCGATATTGCTCGCTCAGTTTATTTATGTTGATGGGGGCAGCTAGGAGGAGTAGTTCGGTCTTCTCAGCATTCAGGCACAGATCATGTGTGGCCATCCAGGCCTGAATGATGAGGTAGATACTGTTTATAAGAGCTAAGTCTTTGTCATAATTGCCTGTCAGAGGTATGAGAATCTGGGTGTCATCTGCAAAGTCCATGTAGGTGACACCCAATTGTACATAGTAGGCGATACACATGATCCTTGTGGGACTCCACAGGAAATAGGGATGGGGTCGGCTGCTGCCGATGCAGAAAAGACTCTGATGGATCTGGTATTTAAGAAGAATTGAATCCATGCTGTTGCTTCTGTTGAGAAATGGGCCGCTGTGGAGAGGTATTGACACAGAACCTTGTGATCAACCAGATCAAAGGTGGCTGACAGATCCAACAGACGCAAGAGGGCAGATTTCCCTTTGTCTTTCAAATTGTCAATCTGGATCTTTAGGACAATCAGGGCTGTTTCTGTGCAGTGTTGGGGCCTAAAGCCAGATTGACGGAGTCCAAGCAGCTTGTTGGTCTCCAGGTAAATTTGTATCTGATTATAAGCTGCTTTGTCGATGGTCTTTAGTAAAAAAAAAAAAGGGACTGTCGCAATGGGTCTGAAGTTTGTAGGTATGCTAGGGTCTACTGATGTTTTTTTTTTAAGTGGGAGTACCCATGAGTTCTTCAGGCTGGTAGGGACGGTACATGTGCGGAAGGAGGCGTTAATTAGCACAGTGATAAAGGGAGCCAATACACTTGCAGCTTCCTTTATGATGATTGCTGGGTAGGAGTTGCCTTGACAATTGGAAGGTTTGGGAGAGGCTATGATATTTTGCACTTCATGACACTGAAGTAAATCTAAACCTTTGATGTGGTTTAGTGAGAATGCTCTGTTTCCAGGTATTTGCCTGAGGAGGCTGGATGAATTTTTTGGGAGCTATTTTATTTTGGAGCAGAGTGATTTCATTGGCTAAGGCATCTTGAATTTTGGTGCACCAATTTTTATCCTTGCTACAGTTGTCTGTTGGAGGGGTGGGAGATTTGAGTTCTCTTAAAATGGTAAATAGTTCTCTGGTACTGGAACTAGCTTTATCAATCCTATCGTTATAGGTGTCACGTTTTGCTAAGAGAATTTCCTCTTTGTAGTTAGCTGAGATTTTTAGAAGGATATCTTTGTTGGCTTTAGAGGGGTTATTTTTGCAGGTGGTTTCACATTTCCTTTTTTCATTTCTTATGTCTTTAAGTTTAGGGGGGAACCAGGTATTCAGGTGTGCTATGGGTTTACTTTTGCCGATTTTTTAGAGGTAAAAAAGAATCTAAGGCCGTTGTGATGGTTTTGCTGTAGAGATCCACTAGTTCCGCTGGATCAGAGGAAGATGGTAAAGGTTTAAGCAGAGGTTGGAGAAAAGGCTTAAGTTTATCCACTGTAATATTTTTCTTATTCCTGGTCGGAATGGGAGGAGCGATAGGGTTCTTTCTAGTGGGAATTGAGCAATCTTGCAGGTTAAATGTCAGTAAGAAATGGTCAGTCCAACATTATGGTTCGATAGAGGTTATGTTAGTAGCACAGTTGAGGCCCGCTACCCAGTCAAGGATTCTTCCTTTTTCACGTGTGGGTAAGTGGGCTTTCTGAGTGAGGCCTAGTTCAGCCAAGGAATTAGCCAAGGTCAATGTAAATTGATCTGTAGGGCCATTAGGAGCATGGTTAAAGTCGCCTAGTATGAGGATTTGGGAAGAGGGCTTTGTGTTGGAGGAGAGCAAAGTATTCATTTCTTCTTCAAAGGAGCCTGTGGGTCCAGGGGTTCTATAGATTAAATGCATTGTTATAGTGCGTGAGTTAGTGAGGGGAAGTTTCACCGACAATAGTTCAAATGCCTTAGTAGGCTCATGTAGGATAGTTCTAAGTCCCAGTGAGGATTGATGACAATAAGGGCCTTGATAGTGGCCTGAATGTTTGTCGGTGAGGTATTGGGGCTGGATTGGCTTAGTGTTTGTCTGAGTCGGCGCTTTCAGTTCTTTGTAGAATTTGAAGAATGTGAGAGGCTTTGTTCTGTGCCAGAGTAACGCGGTTCTGTACGATTTTCTCCTTTCTCCATTACATGGAGCGATAACCTCTGGGCAGCATTTTATGGGCGCGTTTGTCCTCGTCTGACTGAGTTCACCACCATCAATTGAGGTATGCTCACGAACACAAGAGTTGAAGGTCCGGTCAACATGTATCTGGCAAACCTTTCTCATGGGTCTGATGGGGAAGATGGTGGCATCTACTCTAACACAGCGTTGGCTTTGATTTCTGCAACAGCAGGGCCAACCACTCAGGATTCGCTGATGACCTGACCATAGGGCGAATGTGAGATATCTTTGACAAAGGGATATTTATGGGTATGACAATGTCCAGTGGGTATCCGCCCTTGCGACTGAAGGCGCTGATCTAGGATTCGAAACCTAGGTTTTCCCTGGTCGAGCAGAATTGAAGGATAGGTGTATTTGGTGCAGAAGCATCCCGAGACTGATGTCTCCCGAAATTGAAATTGTATTAGATATGACTAAAGTTTTAGTTCTTAGGTCAAACCACTCCTGAAGAAAGTCAGTGTACGGCTATGCACCTTACTGCTGTATTGTGGTTAAAGCAGTTTGGATGGCACTAATGGATAGGGTACATAGGAGGGACCTCACCTCTGGTTCTCTTCCTACTGTTGCTGGGATGTAGTTTAATGGGAGCAGGGTATTCCAAGGTGGAATTGCCATAGGACCAGGAGTCGCTGGTGCCTTGTATTTGAATCTGGAATTGTGCAATGGCGTGATTGATGCTAGTGGCGCTTTCAATGGCATCATGGAGCCTATAGCGCGGGTGTTTGATACGGTTCTATGTTCATTCTTTGACCATTTTTATTTAGCAGCACTTTTTGCTAAAACATTTTTGATTTAAAAAATCATTGATTTTTGTATTTATGTCCCCCCAACCCCCTCCCCTATTTTATTTATCCCTATACACCACCCAACCGTACCCCTTATATGCCCACCCCCCGGCGCCCAAAACGGGGGATGAATAAACGTCGTGCCATTTACTTGGGGAGGTGGGGTCTCTTAAGTACTGGATCAGCTGTGTAGCCGGGCCCCTTTTTTGTGGTTGTGTTAAGGGTTGTTTTTAATTATACTTTCTTTGTTGATTCTTCTTGTAAATGGATGGTGAGAAAAATGTTGGAATCTTCATATCCAAGGAGAGGCCCAATCATTCCAAAAGATGGGGTCGCTTTTTCAGGGACACTAAATTATAGATTTCACCTCCCTTTCTTTTAGCCTGTAAATTGTAACAATAAGAACGGAAGAATGTGTGAACCAGAGCCATTGGGCCTCATTATAAACCAGCCGGTCGCGGTAATAACGGTGCCGGTGAGCTACTGGCACCGTTGTTACTGGACCGGCAGAGTACAAGTTTGCGTGTCGTGTGCCTTTCCCCCCTCCAGGTCTGACCTGCTGGGAGGACAGCACCCACTCGCAGACTTTGACGGTAGCACCAGCACCATTCAGAAAGGGACTCGAATGGGAATGGGGAGTTTCTTTTTCCAGTGATTCTCCATTGCCAGGAAAAAAACATGACTCCAGCGGCAGCCGTGCCATTTTTACTGGCACAGCTACCGCCGGAGTCATAATGAGGCCCATTGTTACTTTGTGTTTGCTCAGTTCGTAATCCTTTGTAATTTGGACTGCAACTATGGTATTGCTGTTATGGTGATATCTCCTTGACGTGTAATTCCTCTCGCCAGGCTCCTCGCATTTCTAAACTGTGTAATATTACGTTTTATTGCCCTCAATGTATCGACCTCGGAAGGACCCTGAGCTGAGACAAGCTGCTGGGGTTACCACCTCGGGATGCGACCTGCACACAGACATCTTAAGGGAAGGCTCAACTCACTGAGCTATCTTATCAACTTGGTGTCATTTTGTGTGTTTTGTGGAGTTGTGAGATTACAAACTGAGTCTGAGGGAATTACTCAAATTCAGGGAAGATGCTTGCTTTCTAAAACTTTTACGCAGATGTGTGTTAAAAAGATTTTGGGCACCAAATAAGAAGTTGGGATTTTGCGGATCGTGTTGGGAAAGTGCGGACGCTCCTTTCAGTTCATGAAGGCGGCGAGGTTAGGTGTCTTTCCATGCTGATTTAGTGTCATTCTGTCCAGTTCACTGGAACTTGTGGCTGCAGCTCAGAATCTTGGAGATTGCTGGATATGAAGGGGGACGGGAGATTATGCAGTTCTTTCCAGGGAGGTGCTGGGCAGCTCTACCCTGGGCAGCTCTACCCATTCACCAGGGCTGGAGTCAAAGCCACATTAATGGCCAATTCCTGAAGTTCTCTTGAAATCACGGGGGCGTAGACTATGTGCAGGCGTGACGCTGGGCGTAAGTGCAGGCGCCACGCTGGGCGTGCAAATCCTCATCTATGCAACTGCCTTTCATCCAGTCATCATTCTTTATTTCAGACTAGTGAGAAAGCCTGTGTACACACGCCAAAGTGCAAGGAGAGAGATTCTCAGAGTGTCAATACATTATGTGGTATATTTGCTTCAATTACTAAGGAAACAGCTCCCTCTAGCGGTGACAACAGGTGATGCAGGCAGTCTCTTCTGAGCATGACTGCATCGGACAAACATACATCTGGCCTTTTATTGTATCGTATGATATCATCAGGTACATAAAGTTATACAGATGTGCCTGTCCATCCCCAACCTTCTTACACCCCGAATTCCTTATTATCCACCTCCATCATTGTGACTCTCCCAAGGCACCTGCCCACGCGGCGGCCTTCGTTTCACCACATTTTGCAGGGGCTCATCTCTATGCATTTTACCAGGGTAGGTTGTGGTGGTATAGAATATAGAGCAGCAAAATAGGGGTTAAACAGGGTGACGGGGGTAAGAGGTTGTGGGGGGAGCAGGCGTATGGGGGATGGCTCATTGTGGTCAAATGTGGTGCTGTTCTAGGCAGACAGCTGTACCAGGTCCTTCCCAAAACCAAGGCCCAATTGACAAATCACAACCCTTACATCAGCCGTGTATTTTTGCCCCATTTAAATCCCCACTACGCTATCACCCTCATGCAGGTCCTCAACCATCCGCCGTGTTATGTTTTGTTATGTTATATTTATTTATACAGCGCACATGCACTCGAGGGCATCTTGGAGATAAGAACAGCGAAGGATCAGCAGCGGAGACAGAGAGCCTAAAAGGGCAGTGTTTTCAGAGAGCGACGGAGAGAAAGGTGGTCAACAATGGCTCGTAAAGTGAGCAAGTGTGTGTTCCAGTACCTCGCAGCCATTATAGATAAAGCACGTCCTCCTGTCTGGGATAGTCTCACCTGTGGAACTGATAACAGGAGAGCAGACTGAGACCGGAGTGGGCGCGTGGGAATATGTTGAGGACATTTTTCCTGGAGATATTCTGCTCCCTGCTTATAGAAAGCATGGTGGACAATACATAGAGACATAAACAACATCCGCTTCTCCACAGGAAGTCTGAGCAGAGGGGACATATGAGCCCGTGGAGGGAGAGGGAGAATTGCTCTAGCCGCGGCATTCTGTAGCAGTTGGAGTCTATTTATCAAATAGACAGGTTGGCCAAGATAAAGCGAGTTGCAGTAGTGGACCGCACTAAGAACCAGTGCGGCAACCACTGGGGCATGAAAATGAGTAGGAATGAAAGGAAGAACCTTCCTCAACACACAAAGTTTAAAATGGCCAGATTTGCTGACAGCCGCAACTTGCTCCGTCATCGATAGAGAGGTGGATAACTTGACCCCCAGATTTTTCACAGTGGTAGACAGAAGAGGGAACGGCCAAGAGAAATGGGCCAGAAGTCAGTAGTCCAGATGGATAGGGGGCAGGTAGTGCCCACTACAAGGACCTCTGTCTTATTCCCATTCAATATATTGCACCTACCTAGCTCCACACAGACAAGGGAAGTTCAGTAAATAACCTCATCATAACTGTCCCTGGTGCAACAGAGACAAGGTAGATCTTCTACACATGTTCTGGGAATGCACAAAGGTCCGGCCGCTTAGGGCCAATGTTGAACAAACCTGTAGGGTAGCAGGGGTCCCGATATGAATGGACCCCTGGTGAATGCCTTTTAGGAATTTACCCCAGACATGCTAAAGTCAAACATACTGGGAAGCTTATGGACATGGCGTGCATTCTAACTAAAAGGACCATTGCAATGGCATGGAAAAGACCAGTGGGCCCACAATTCCAATATGGCACAGGGAGTTTGAACGTGGGTGGGGGCAGAAACAACAGCATGGGCAGACAGCGTTGCTAAATCTCTCGACGAAGCGAGTCAGGCACTGGACTCTTGGAAAGCCCTGAGGTGGGCAGTGCTCCACCCCTCAGACGATGAGAAGCCCCCCTGAATGATTTATTCCCAGCTGCCTGAGTTTGACACCCCCAACGAGACCCCTGCATGCAACTACCTGAATCAGACCCCAGCTTCACTTTCAAGTGCCTGCCCTTGCCCTATCTTTCCCTCCCCCCTTGTACTCTACTTTTCTATAATCCTCTCACTCTGAACTGATTCTAAAACCACATGGAGATAACCACTGATATTGTTATAAGTTTATGTTATTGTTACCTAATTGTTTTTACCCTCTTATAGTCTTCTAAGATAAGCTATGCCGCAGTGGGCCACTAGGACCAAACTCCTGTTGTACCTATAACAAATGCTAATAAAGAAATTTAAAAATAAATTATTCCCATTCAATTTAAGTGAGGTCAGCGCCATCCAGGCTCCTAGATCCTCGAGACATCTCCTCAGCCGAGATGCAGTATCCACACGGGTGAGGTCCAAACAAACTAGCAACTGCGTGTCGTCGGTTGGCATAGGAGTAATATCTAAATCCGTGGGAGCGAATCAAAAGAAGGAGGCATCTGATATATACATTGAAATTATGGGCGAAAGTGCAGATCCCTGAGGGACCCCACAGTTAAGCCTTACTGGTTCAGAGCAGAAAGGGGGAAGGGAGACTGATTGGGAACTATCGACCAAGAAAGCTGAAAACCAGCTTAAAACTTGGTCGGATATCCCAGCATCCGACAACCGGGAGATCAGGATGGTGTGGTCAACCGCGTCGAATTCTGCGGATAAATCCAAAAGAAGTACCGCTCCCACTCCACCCTGGTCGACTTGGCGGGTAAGATCGTCTAGTACGGAGTTTAGAACTGACTCAGTGCCCCTCCCTGGCTGAAAGCCCGATTGAAAGATGTCAAAGTATCCTGAGGATTCCAGGATGGAGGACAGCAGAGGTGAGACAAGAGTCTCCATAACCTTCATAAGAACAGGGAGAAGGGAAATAGGGGGAACATTTTCGAGCATCCCTGGATCCAAAGAGTTTTTTTAGCAGAGGTAGCACCAGAGCATGTTTCAACGGGCTGGTAATGAATCCCTCTAGAAATGAGGCATTAACTGCAACAGTAATGTGAGAAATAACTTCGCCTGATATGCCTTTAAGCAGAGTGAGTGGTATAGGATCAGCCGGTGAGGCTGATTTAAGGCGCTGAATAGCCCCCAAAATGTCAGAATCACAGAATACAGGAAAGGAAGACCAAGTAGAATTGGGCAAAACAGGTACATAAGGGGTCAAAGGTGGTGAAGATTGGCTGGCCACCATTCTAATATCATTGCGAATTGTTTCAATCTTAGTATGAAAAAAACACGACAGAGAATCGCACAGGGCTTGAGATGGTGTAATAGAAGAGCCAGTTGTGTTAGGGGTAGACAGAGATTGAACTAGTTCAAATAAAGCCTTAGGCTTATTGACTGCAGTTTGCACCTTCTGACTGAAAACACATTTTTGGGCATCACTGATAGCTTTTTGGTAAGTTAACAGAGTACTATGGAATGCACATCTGTCAACTAAGGTAACCCACACGCCACTTCCTCTCTGCACGTCTACAGCAAAGTTTAAGAGCTCTAAGGTCGTCAGAAAACCAAGGCTCCGAAAGATGATTCCTCATCTTGCAGAGCCTAAGCGGGGCAAGCGGATCGGCCACTGCTGAGAATCTCTCCTAGAGAGCTTAACGAGCATGGACTATGAAGAGTCAGCAGGGACTGGAAGGAACCAATCAGACCAACCAGTTCCAGGTTATTCACTTTGCGCCAGTTGCGCTTGAGAATAGGCAGGTTTAAAAGGAGGAGAATTAAAATCCTGTAGACGGGTCGAGAAAGGAATTAAAAGTGGTCCGACCAGAGAAGGGGAGAAGGCGAGGAGACCAGGACAGCAGATCTAGGGGCTAAAATAAAATCTAACGTATTATCCAATTGGTGGGTAGATTCCAAAATCAGCTGGGGTAAACCAAGATCCGCCATTAAGGAAAGAAAATGTGCAACTTGGCTAGAGGACGAGATAGCAATCGGAAGGTTAAAATCTCCAGTAACCCGGAAGTAAGGGTACTTGGTCTGGATCTCAGAGACCAAGTCAGGGAAATTAGTGCAAAACAAAGCATCAGGGACGATATACCAGTAAGATAGTAAGCGTGGACGAGGGAGAAACAGAGATCTGGGCCAGGCAGCATTCCATCTTAAGTGAGTGTGCAGGTACCGTGCACACTGTTTTATAATTTGTCTAATGGATAATTGCCAGTCCACCTCCAGGATGAGCTGATAGACGGTCGGCATGGGCCAGAGTGTAATTGGGTTGGAGAGCCTGAGCAATAGCAGGCCAGGATGTCTCTCTCAGCCAGGTCTCCCTTAGAAACAGGAGATCAAGCTGGGAGTTCATCAGAAAATCATGGCAGTCAAGGGCATGAGCCACCAACGACCGAGTAGTGAGGAGACCATATTGCAAACCTGTTGTTATGTCCTGTGCTGTGTGTGGAGAAATTAGAGTGGGAGATTTTAAGAAGCCGGGGGGCAGCTGGTCTCAACAGAGGCGAGGGATAGCAGAGAACTACGGTCACAAGAAGTCATTGGGGGGGGGGATAGTTTTCCCAGCCTACCCGGCCACTGGGCACAGATGGGCTTGCCTTAAACGCGCCATCAGCGCTGTGCCTGTCCGTGGGGGGAATCAAAGAGAGGCGTAGAGCCGCAAATTCCTGAACAGAGAAAGAGGACTGGAAGCAAGTACGGCGTTCCAGTTCTCTTTCCCTTTCTCAAAGTGAGAAGACACACACAATGTTTTAAAAACAGTATAAGCTCCAGAGTAGCAGCACAATAAAATGAAAGCCAGCCACCACTAAGCGTTCAACTAAAATAATAACAGCAACTATACACGTCTCAGGCAATATAAGAAAATTAGATACAAGCTCCGCCGCTAAGTGGTTTTGTAGTGAAAGTCCAGGGGACCTCCTCACCTCACGCCGTTCTCTCTTGCCTCAGCCTAGCGCCAGCCTCACAGCCTCATCCTCCATGCACACTGCCTGCATCCAGGGCCACCCTCTTCTCTGCACCATCCAATCGCAGCACAGCATTCCCAGGTGATCACCCCAATAGCATCCTCTATGCATCCTGACCTTGCCCAGCACCTGTCCTCAATACCGGCTTCCAGGCAGCTCCCCCTAGTACAGATGCCCCAATGCCAGCCTCGGTCAGACCCACCCTCACCTTGTCCCCAGTGCATACCACCCAGACATTTGACCTCAACCGAAACAGCAGTCTCCCACTACCCACTGGCACTGCATGAACTGAGCAAAATGCCATCCTACTTTCACAGCTGCCAGAAGTAGTTAATCGAGGAATAGGTTGGAATCCAGAAGGGGTGAATGTAATAAATAGGAAAGCAGGCCACTGTGGATGAACATAGCAACAGTAATGTCTACAAGTTTAATGGCCAGCTGCCAGTGTCATTTGCCTATGCTTTGAGAGGCATTAAGTGGTTATTTGTGAAAGGTAAGATGAGGGGCCTGGGTGGAGTTTGAGACGAGCCAGGCTTCTACTGACGGGGCAGTGGCAGCGATATATGTTTCACTGGGGCTCAGTCAAACCAAAGACTGGCCCTGCCCACCCTTAACGTGGTGCCCTGCACTCACACTATGGAGACAGAGGGTGAAACGCTAGGATGTAGCCGCTCCTGGCATACGATGCACCCATGTTCACTATCTAGGCCAAGATCACACATGCGTTCTCTTGATCATTTCTACGTTGTTTTACAGACCATCTTTTTGTCGACTCATTTTGGTTGACCCAAATTCAACCTTTTTTTGTTTTTGGAGGGCCACCCATTCCCCGCTATCAACCCCATGTCTGCCCCCTCACGCCTGTGCCCTCCCAAACCAAAACACACATATATATTGATATGCATATATGTGAGTATTTAGTCGAATCGACGAAATGTAGTCAACCATGTTGCAAGCTTGTCTGTCAAACAACTGCATACCCCCCTGACATTAGGGGTTGTTAAAACACATGGTGGCTAACAGTTACATTTTTAAGGGGCGTACGTCGGTTGCATTCTCACTCCACCATGGTTGCAGTGGATGTCAGAAGGGGCGTCATTGAGTAGTGCATGGGCCGCATCCGGATTGCCGCAGATGTTGCTATGGCCTACAGCGAGTGCCGCCACCCCCCCCCCCCCACATGGTCGGTGCAGGTGTTAAAGCAGTGGTCTTCAAACTTTTTTGGCCAGGGCCCCCCTGAGCAAAATTTGGGCAGGTCGGACCCCCCAGAAATGCCAAATGGACAGTATATATTGCGCGCCGTCACCTGCTCCCATCAAAGTCGCTGGGCTCCCTCATCCCACTCCTACCCAGTCGCTGGTCTCTCCCCACCCCATCACACACCCAGGGCTCTCCCCACTCTGCTCCCATCACTATCCCATGGTTCCCGCCCATTGTGCTCCCACCATAGTCCCTCGGTTCCCCCATCCCGTTCCCAACACAGTCTGAGGGCCAGTGGCGGCTGGTGAATCTTTTTTAAGTGGAGGGGCATTAAGGGGAGGTTCGGGGGGGTTTCCCCCTGTGAATTTTTTTTTAAATAATAGGTTAAAATGTTGCATTGTAGAGCATACTTTTAACAAAAAATGGGTAAATAGCCAAACAGTTTGCAATTGTTGCTGGGAGTCCAGGGGGCAGGCATTGATATTTTATTTCTATCGCGCTCGTACACAAGTGTTTCAGAGCGTGACAAGGCAAGGGAAGGGAACAGAGGAGAATAAAACAGCGATCTTACTAGGCCCAGTGACATTGAGAAGTGTGAGGGGAAAAGTGCATGGAAGGGGGGAGAAGTGGAAAGTGCGAAGCAGAGGAGAAACAGATAAATAACAATAAATAAATAATAAAGGCAACAAACAGTGGTAGTGCAGCCAGCAATTTGCAAGTGCTACGTTTAAGGCAGCAGACAGGGTAGGTCTGATAAGTGCAGGAAGAAAGATGGTTCTCCTCAAATTTTAGAGTGGCAGGGCGCTGTTCCAGAGGGAGGCCCCAGCCGAAGACGGAGATCTACCCCCAGCTCGTTTCTTTGATAAACGACTGACCCTGAGGGAGTTGGAGGTAGAGGAGTGAAGAGCTCGAGAGGGGAGGTATTTGCGGAGGAATAGCTGAAGGTATTTTGGACCCAGGCCCCAGAAAGCCTTGTGGACAAGGCAGAGGGTTTTGAATGATAGATGTCCGGTAAAAAGATACCATCCCTGTCCCCTGGGCCCCACTGGTCCTAACACAATGAACATGATTATGTGTATATGCAAGGCGCTGCACATTCATACAGCAATCACTCTATCATTCACATGAGCATCCATCACCATACACTCACTCATAACGCATCCATACACATGTTTAAATAAAAACAATGAACACAAACGTACCTCCTGCATTGGCCTGTGTGTGGGTGCTGAAACGGCCTGCTCCAGCTGCTCTGTCCGTATGTGCGAGGAGGCGCAGGAGCTCCCCCTCGGACATACAGACATGCAGTGCCCCAGCCAGCATTTCCAATGAGCTATGCAATGCTGGCGAAGCAAAACGCCCCAGCACTTGCATGGCTCAGTGAGCATGTGCGGCTGGGGAACTAAACTGAACTGTCAAAGGGAAACAGTGTTTCCCTTTGACAGTTCAGCCAGCCCAGGAGCACTCCATTAGCTGGATAAAGCAGCTGAGGGAGTGCTCACTGTTTCACTGGGCTGGCTCCTTAGCTCCTCCATAATGGGTGAGGGGCCACTGGGTGGGCGCCTCTTGCCATTATGGATGAGCCGCCAGGCTCGGACAGGCCTATAGGGCAATGCCTGTACCAAAAATGTAAAATGCTAGTTTGGGCCAATCAAAATGGGCCACCATTTTGGCCAATGTGGACCATTTTGATGAGTTACTTAACTATGCAGTTAGTAATGTTGACCATTGTTGCTGAATATATCACAATTTACTTACATTTTAACACAAAGCACCCCTTTGGGTACTATTGAAACAGTGGGCTTCATAACTACTCTGGCGGTAGCTGTGCCGGTAAAACCGGCACGGCTGCCACTGGAGTTGCATCCGGGTCTGGCACCCGCGAATGGGCAATTACTAGGTCATGCCGAGTTAGGCGGACATGATAATTGCCCTTTCGAAGGTGCCGGTAGATCCCCATTCCCATTTGAGCCCCATATGGCTCAAATGGGAATGGGGAGCTCGGATGCACCGGCACCGTTAATAACGGTGCCGGTGCATCCGACGAGCTGAGGTCAGACCTGGCGGGGGCTGTCAAGCACCCACGAGCACAACTCTTACTATGGCGGAATGGTAGCAACGGTGCCGGTAGCTTACCAGCACCGTTGTTACTGGTCCGCCATAGTAGTAATGAGGCCCAGTCTGTGACTAAAGGAATGAATATCCATTTACAACTGTGGGCCACTTTTTCATTGTTGCCTGAGACAGTTTCATGCTTCAGCCCGCCCATGTGGGCCACCCCTGCCCATTTCTTCCAATCTAAAAAAAAAAAAAAAAATCTTTTTTCATGCTGAGCTCTCAGGGCCCCCCTGGGATGCACCCGCGGACCCCTAGGGGGTCGCGAACCACAGTTTGAATACCACTGTGTTAAAGGGTGTGGGAGCACTCTCGCCCCATCAGGCTGGCCCAGTGCTTTAAGTGAGGTGAGAAATCGAGAGGGCGGGGCCTGTAACGAGGGGTGTAGCCTAAATGATGGGCGTGGCCTGAAGTGTCCCCATTACGGGACAATACAAAAAAGGTGTCTTTCCTTGCCGCCTGGTTGCTTTTATTTGTATTGTCCCGGTCTGGGGATCAGGGCCAGCCTTAGGATTTGCAGGGTCAAATGCAGCAAATTAAGTGTGGGCCCCTTCATTTGCATTTGATGGCATCACAGGAAGTGACATCACAAGATAATGACCAATACCTATGTAGGCAGCAGCAAAAACATGGTTTTATATATATATATATATATATATATATATATATATATATATATATATATATATATATATATATATATATGTGCTTTCAAAATAAAAATGCCCCTTTGCAGTTCTAAACACAACACTGGTCTCTTACATAGGCCATCAATAGCCGCGGTTGAAGTGTACGACAAGAAGTAGTGGAACTATGTTCCCTGCTAGCCTGTCCCACACCCCACAGACCCCATCACCACACGGCCTCCCACACACAATACAAACCCCAAAACACATACACCTGCTGTTTAAGGGAACGTCCAGTGAAGTGCACTAAAAGTGCAAGTTTCAACTTCTTCCTACACTGCTATTTTAAAAGGAAACCGTTCGGAACGGTTTCTCTTTAAAATAAAAGTATAGGAGCTGTATAACTTAATTTAAAAAAGTAGAGGAGCACAGCTCCCAAAGGCTCCTGCTCACTTAGACCACTGCTCAATAGTAAATTGCACCCACTTTAAACACTCTGCTTTAAGAAAGAAAGTGATCAGCGGTGCTTATGAGGTCCTCAGCACCTATTGGGCCACTGGGAGGGGGGGGCGCTTTGTCTCTCCAGAGTCGCAGCGGGAGTTTGTGATGCGACAACTTGCCTCACTCTAAGAAATAAAAGGGAGCCAAACTTCGAGGGACTACAGCCGTTTTTGAAAAAGATACGCCGGCAAGCATCCCCATTATCATGCCTGCCGCCTGTGAGCTCAGAGTGCACTGCAGCAAGTTTAGGTATTGTGAGCACACGGCCCTCGCTGCAGCCTGCAAGAGGAGATAGGCGAAGGCACCGTCTGTGCGGGGCCCTAACAGGCGCGGCGCCAAGTGCAGCCGGACATGTTGCACACGCCTAGCGCCGGCACTGCTTGGACTGCTGCCGCTAACCAGCCAGTTTCTCCTTGCACTGTGCGCTTTATCAGTACTCAGTTGCCTTTGTTTCATTCAATAGACTATTTGACACTTAAAGCCCATGAAGGGCTTTACCTGTGAAGCAGTTTATTGAATTAAACAAGAGAAATTGAGCACTAGAAGAGCACAGTGCGATGTGACACTGGCTTGTCACTGGCAGGCCTCGGGTTCAAATCCCCATTATGGGACAGTAACAATGTGTTTCTTTTGTCCCTTCCTGGGGCTTCCAACCCGAGCCCCCGCTCACTCGCCAGTGTCATGCACTGTGTTATTTCATCGATGCTCAATTTCCTTCGTTTTTTCAGTAGACTGACAGGGAGCTGGAGAGGGCAGCGTGCCTCGGAATGCATCCTTTTGTGCTGCAAGCCCGGGTGCGACCGGTTGTGTGCGTCCTTCGGACATAGATCCTAACTGTCAAATCATAAGATCTAAATTTATTAAACAAGCACCATTTGAGCCCACATATTTCGGGAAGGGAGTATCCCCTTCATCGGTGCTCTATAAAATAAAGACATAAATTGTTTCAGCACAAGCTTGCAAAATACAAAAAGAACGATAAAAATAACAGTGAATAATATCAGAACGTTATTTATTTATTGTGCATTTGTCAGGCACTTATACAACAAGCAAATTGTGTTTCAAAGGACCCACATGGCAACAGGGAGGGAACATGGGATTGAAACAATATATACAACGGAAGATAAAGACGGGCCTAATATGCATTGTGACTATTCAGAACGTGCAAGTGCATAGAGCGAAGAGGGGAGGAGGGAGTGGGGGTAAGTGCTGAAATGTCCGTGCTCGTGCTTGAGCAGCAGACGTAAGTGCCAAGTATAGTAAGTGCTAGGGAACATTGAGCTGCTAAAAGTGGGTAAGTGCAGTCGTGCAGTGGGGGAGGCCGGTGGCAAGTGCTGTGTGTAGGCAGAAGCTGAGGCCATTGGGTGTGGGAGGACAGGGCCCCAAGGACACATAAGGGCCCTGGTTACCAATCGCAGCGACTGTGAGGTTAGCAGAGTAGGGAAGAAGAGAAAGCAAAAGTGAAAAGGAAAGTCTTGAGGAGCTTCTGGAATTTGAGGAGATCCGGCTCAAGACGAAGAGGAAGGGGTAGGCTGTTCCACAGGAGGGAGCCAGCTGAAGCAGGAGATCGGCCACCGGCCCTCTGTTTAGCGAAACATTTCACACACACAGAGTTGGTAACAGAGGAATGTAGAGGTCGAAAGGGGGAGTATTTAGTTATAGCAAGTTGCAGATAGCGTGGTCTCCGGCCCCAGACAGCCCAGTGAAGAGTTTTTAGGGCAGGAGAGATGCAGTCCCTGGGCTTGAGGCCAAGGATAAATCTTGCTGCCCTAATCTGGATTAGCTGCAGAGGTCGTAGAGAGGAGGAGGGTAGGTCCAGGAGTAGGCCGTTGCAGTTGTCAAGCCTAGAGAGAACCAGAGCTCTGGTAACACTGAGCTTCTGGGGGAAAGTGAGAAAAGGGAGAATTCCTTTGAGAAGGAAGAGTTGAAAGTTGGACTTCTTGGCAATGTCCTGAATGTAAGGGAAGAAGGAGAGAGAGAGGAGTCAGAGATGAATCTAAGGTTTTTGGCTTTGGATAAAGGAGAAGGGGAGAGCCCATAGAGGATGGCCAGAGTAAAGGGAAGAAAAAGGGAGCAGGGCTCCCAATAGGAAGGATCTCAGTCTTGCTGGCATTGAGGCAGAGATAACTGGAAGTGCACAAGGACTGGATGGCAGATAGGCAGTCCGGGATGATGAAAGAAACAGGAGATTCAGCAGGAAGTTTGAAGAAGAGTTGGGTGTCGTCTGCATAGCACTAGAAGTTGGGAGAGAAGGAAGAAATGATACGTGCCACCGCAGCTAGGTAAGTGTTAAAGAGCCAGGAGGGGCGTTGGAGCCCTGGGGGACACCACAGGTGGAGAAGGAGGTAGATGAGAAGGTGCCCAGAACAACCTGGGAAGTACGGTCAGTTAGGAAGGAGGTCAGCCAGTCCAGTGCCCGTTCCGAGATACCCAGAGTATCATGGAGCCATTTTATGAGGGTGGAGGGGTTGACCATGTCAAAGGCAGAGGAGAGATCAAGTAGAATGAGGACAGCGGGAGAGTTAGAATCCAGAGATGCGAGCATTTTTTCACAGGTGTTCAGAAGAGCAGTTTCCGTGCCTCTGGGTTAAAGAGCCACGAGAGAAGGTTGGAGCCCTGGGGGGACGCAAGCCACATGGAAGCAAGCCAATGCCACCATTTTTGAAAAAAAGTTTAGCAGATATTGGTTTTAAAGAATGTTTTTTGTACAACAACAACAACAACAATACTTTATTCGGCTACACGTCATCAAAGTATATAATAGCAGAAAAAAGAACAACAATGTAAAAACATGACATATAGTTAAGTCACTGTCAAAACAGTAATCAGACATAAAAAGAGATGAGGCTTTATAATCAAAAATCCATTTCACACCAGAACAATATGGTTGGGCTAATTAAAAAAATGTACGAGTTCCTAAAACTACTAAAAATACATCGTCCAAGGTCATCGATACTAAAAAAAAAAGTGAGTGCAAAGATGACTGATGTCATCAAACTAGGACGCTAACAGGGTAATTCATAGAATTCAGCGCACAAGTAGCGCACGCGGCTGGCGCACAGCGTGCGCGTGCGATAGTCTGCGCCAGCCGCGTGCGCCAAAACCGAATCCGGCGCACAGCGTATTCATGGATTTTAGCTTCCCCAGGCAGCCGTGGCGCACAGTGGCGCAGCGACTCGCTGCAGCGCCAGTTACACCCCCAGGAACGCCCCTTGCGCTGGGAAATCTCATAAAAATCACAAACCAGCGCAAGGGGCTGCGCTAACCCTGGACCATCACGGCAAGCGGCCCATGCGATTTTCAAGGGTGCGCGGGAAGTTTCACACGTCAAATCCCAGGCTACATCCATTTCAGGGGTGCGCGGGAAGTTTCACACGCGAAAAGCTAGGCTACGGGAATTCCAGGGGTGCGCGGGAAGTCCCACACGCGAAAAGCCAGGCTACGTCCATTTCAGGGGTGCGCGTGAAGTTTCACACGCGAAAAGCTAGGCTACGGGAATTGCAGGGGTGCGCGGGAAGTCCCACACGCGAAAAGCCAGGGTACGTCCATTACAGGGGTGCGCGGGAAGTTTCACACGCGAAAAGCTAGGCTACGGGAATTCCAGGGGTGCGCGGGAAGTCCCACACGCGAAAAGCCAGGGTACGTCCATTACAGGGGTTCGCGGGAAGTTTCACACGCGAAAAGCTAGGCTACGGGAATTGCAGGGGTGCGCGGGAAGTCCCACACGCGAAAAGCCAGGGTACGTCCATTACAGGGGTGCGCGTGAAGTTTCACACGCAAAAAGCTAGGCTACGGGAATTGCAGGGGTGCGCGGGAAGTCCCACACGCGAAAAGCCAGGGTACGTCCATTACAGGGGTGCGCGGGAAGTTTCACACGCGAAAAGCTAGGCTACGGGAATTGCAGGGGTGCGCGGGAAGTCCCACACGCGAAAAGCCAGGGTACATCCATTACAGGGGTGCGCGGGAAGTTTCACACGCGAAAAGCTAGGCTACGGGAATACCAGGGGTGCGCGGGAAGTCCCACACGCGAAAAGCCAGGGTACGTCCATTACAGGGGTTCGCGGGAAGTTTCACACGCGAAAAGCCAGGGTACGTCCATTACAGGGGTGCGCGGGGAAGTTTCACACGCGAAATCCCAGGCTACTTCCATTTCAGGGGTGCGCGGGAACGTTTCACACGCGAAATCCCAGGCTACGTCCATTTCAGGGGGGCGTGGATAGTTGAACACGCTACTCCGATCGTTGGGTCTTCACAGGTCTTCCCTGTACAGCCTCCACGTCCCCTGCATGCAGTCCACACCACAGGGGATTACCCTGCACACCTGCTCATGACTCCCACCCCCCAGCAGTCATGGGGCACCCACCACCAGGCCCCCACCCATGTCTCCCACCACCCCCACCCCCCAGCAGTCATGGGGCACCCTCCACCAGGCCCCCACCCATGTCCCACTCATGCCTCCCACCACCCCCACCCCCCAGCACTGTGGGGCACCTGCCAGCAGGCCCCCACTTATGTCCCACTCATGCCTCCCACCACACCCACCCCCCAGCACTGTGGGGCACCTGCCAGCAGGCCCCCACTTATGTCCCACTCATGTCTCCCACCAACCCCACCCCCCAGCACTGTGGGGCACCTGCCAGCAGGCCCCCACTTATGTCCCACTCATGCCTCCCACCACACCCACCCCCCAGCACTGTGGGGCACCTGCCAGCAGGCCCCCACTTATGTCCCACTCATGCCTCCCACCACCCCCACCCCCCAGCACTGTGGGGCACCTGCCAGCAGGCCCCCACTTATGTCCCACTCATGCCTCCCACCACACCCACCCCCCAGCACTGTGGGGCACCTGCCAGCAGGCCCCCACTTATGTCCCACTCATGCCTCCCACCACACCCACCCCCAGCACTGTGGGGCACCTGCCAGCAGGCCCCCACTTATGTCCCACTCATGCCTCCCACCACACCCACCCCCCAGCACTGTGGGGCACCTGCCAGCAGGCCCCCACTTATGTCCCACTCATGTCTCCCACCAACCCCACCCCCCAGCAGTCATGGGGCACCCTCCACCAGGCCCCCACCCATGTCCCACTCATGCCTCCCACCACCCCCACCCCCCAGCACTGTGGGGCACCTGCCAGCAGGCCCCCACTTATGTCCCAGTCATGTCTCCCACCAACCCCACCCCCCAGCAGTCATGGGGCACCCTCCACCAGGCCCACACAGATGTTCCCCTGCCAATAGGAAATCACAATACAGATCCCAGGATCCCATGGGCAACCACATCCCACCCCATGTCACCCCAGTCCATACACACATCCAAGGTACACATCCATTCAAAAATCAAATACCCATTACATGATACATAACCAATGAGCAGTATGCGCATGAGTCCAAGTCCGTCAGACTCACACAATGGCAACACATGACTGTGAAAACCCAGATTGTGACAGTCAACAAACCAATGAGAGAAGTCCACACAATAGAATCAAAAGAACAATGTATTAAAATGTAAGAAGGAAAAAAAAGAAACACCTAAATGAATACACAAAGTAACAGGTAAAAAACAAAAAAAATCTAATGAAAGGTGAAATCCAAAAGAACGGGTGCAAAGTCAATCAAAATGGAAATCAAAAACAAACACATTGCCCCATGGTCCAAATAATAAAATCGAAAATATCCACAAACTATGTACAAAGATGATTGTCCGGGTCCAATATCCCTAAAAACCATAAAATGAAACCTACCCAAAACCTAACTAATGCTAACTATATACAAAAAACGTGGGCCATTGTCCAATCAACCCAAATAATAAATAAAAATAAAGGAAACCTACTATCTACATAACTATAAACAAAGGCGGCGGGCCAGTCCTGCGGCTCACTGAGAGATGTTATGGGCCAGGGCATCATCGAACTCCCTTTCTATCTCCCCGAGGCGTTCCTCCTCAATGGCCCCGAGGGCCCGCAGGGCTGACGCAGTGTCCACCTCCAAGCCCCTGCGGATCTCCTCGAGGCACTCGGCACGCCTCAGGGCCCTCTGCATGGAGTCCACCGCCCTGACCATAGCGAGCCGCCCCTCTTCTGCCCGCCGCCTCTCCGCATCTATTGCGTGGCCTAACCGCTGCCACACGGAAGACACATTCTGTCCAGGGTCCTCCCGCCCTCCAGCCGATGGCTGCCCCTCCGATGTTGATGGCCCCGAGCCATGACGCCTCCCACGTCGCTGCCGCTGCCTCTGCAGCCACTGCCTCTGCCAGCACGACGGCATCCAGGCTGATGGTATCCACCGACGCCGTCGTGCACGTGCCCTGCCTGATGATGCCGGCACATCCTCCACCTGCAGGGGTCCAGTTGCCATGGTGTCCACACCAGCTGGACCACCGACTCCCGACTGTGGCAGGGATGGGATCCCCACTGAGCCGGCTGCATTGGTCGGGGCAGGTCCACAGGGGGCCCTGGTGTCAACTGGGCCGGAAGACGGCAAGGAGAACGACCGGCGCATACTTTCCACAGAGGAGGAGATGCCCGACACATTGGCCATCACCTGCAGAAAACCCGCGCCAATGGCAGATCCCAACTGGGCCACGTCGGCACGGTGCTCTTCGTGATGATGTGCGTGCTCCTCCCGGGAAGCACGCACGTCATCACGAATGACCCCCGTGCGCAACGCGACCCCAATCAGGACCTTTTCCATGCGCCCACGGGTCCCCTCGTCCGCAGGTGGAGGGGAGTCAGATGACATAGACACCCCCTCCACCTGCGGACGGGCCTGGGACGGGGCATCCATGCTGGTGCATGGTGGTGCACTCACAGGGTCAGGGACAGCGACATGCACAGGCACCTCCACGGCGACCTGTGCTGCCTCCTGCCCCTGGCCCTGGACTGCACCACTTGCACCAGCAGGGATGCCCCCACCAGGCCTCAGGTGTGCCTCAGTCTCGGCCGCCTCCTCCTCTGTAGAAACCACCAACCTGGATGGCTCCTTGCCCTCTTCCGCTGTAGCTGGCCCCTGTGGGGGCTCACCCACCCCTTCCGCCGCAGCCGTGGGGGCATCCCCGCCGTCTACCTCCACAGGGCCGTCTCCGCCCTCTCCATCACTAGCCGCTGCATAGAGGGAGACATAGAACACAAGCATCAGGGCACTGTACAATGGTCCCCTACACAGGAAGCAATATCAGATGACTGGCAATGGTAAAGTACACTTCTATCATGTCCCTCCACAACACATGGGTCAGGCAATACACACACGCAACACCCATGGTCCATGGCATGCACATCAACATACATGTCCACTGCACTCTTCTAAAGTACGATGTCATGGAACTCACATGCATCATTGGTCATGCAAATCACACGCACACACTTCACCTCTGTCACATCCATGTGGCCTCGTACATCACAAACACAGTGGATACAAGGATGATTAGGCAGCATCAGTGAATCTGTACAGTGTCACAGACATGTGTCATGCATCCATGCCACTCAAAAGTCACAGACATGCAGGTCAAGCACACCGACCTCGACACCATACATGTACCTGGCATCAGCATCCATCCCTCACCCACACCCATGTCCACGAACATACACTTGCATGCTCACATGTGTCCAATCTGCATAGGCCTCCTCAGGTTGCATAGCAACACATACAACAACCATGTGATCCACAAATTACTGGTCGCACATGCATCGCCATGACAACACTGCACACATACATGCCTACAAGGCCCATTCCACACATACAGCATCACACAACCAGCACACTGCAACATGCACTGTCTCACACAGCAATGCCTGCACACTTACCGCTCAACTCCAGACGGGTCTCCCTCTCAAGGACCTGGGAGTGGAGCGCTGGGTGTATGCGTGCCAGGACCCTCATTTGGATCGAACTCATGTGGCCCCGGCCCCCCTCCACGAGGCGCCGGGCCTTTGAGAGGGTCCTGGACCTGCAGTCCTCCCAACGCTTCCTGACATGTGGGTTGTCGCGGACTGCCACCCCCTCCGCGTTGATGGCAGTCACGATGTCGTCCCAGATCCGAGTCCGTCCTTCATAGTTGGCGCGGCTACTTCCGAAGAGGGCATCATACTGCCCCAGGACTCGCTCCACCAGGACCCCAACCTCGGTGACACTGAAGCTGGGGCCCCTCTGCCTCTCTGGCTGGGGGTTGCCAGTGGTGCCAGATGTTTCAGTGCCCGACATGGCAACCCCAGAGGCAGGAGTGGGTGGGCAACTTGGTCCTGGGGCTGGGCTGTGGAGTGGTGTTCTTCCAGTCGGGAGTCTTCAGTTCCAGCAGGGGTGGACACAGCAACTGTACGCCTGCAGATGGCTGATGTGCAGGCACCAAATGGCAGGGCACGGTGGCAGCAGGCAGGCAGGCAGGCAGCAGCAGATGGCACGTGGGAGGCTGCTCGGGGCACTGGGGGGCAGTAACTCGGCCTTCTGGGCAGGAGCGTGGTCTTCCGTGTGTGAACGCGTGGCCAGCTTGATACGGAGTGAATTGGCACGTGAAAATCATGCACGTCTGCGTGGAATCCGAGGAAAGGCCCTCAGCGCGTAAGCACGTCAGCACGCGTACGCGATTTCATTGGTCCAAAGGGCCAGGCGCGTAAGCGCGCCTATGACGCACGGGTGTTTCCCAACCCACGTGAAAAAAATACACGTGCCGCGCGAGCGCGTCAGCACGCGTACCCGATTTCATTGATCCAAAGGGCCAGGCGCGTAAGCGCGCCTATGACGCACGGGTGTTTCCCAACCCGCGTGCTTGGTCCAAAGGGCCAGGCGCGTAAGCGCGTCTATAACGCACGGCCGTTTCCCAACCCGCGTGAAAGAAACACAAGCCAGTGTCAATGCGTGTGATTGGAGGCTGGCCCTTCAGCGCCTACACGCGGAAGTGACGCAGGACCTGTGGGCCTGCATAAAAGGTACATGTAGAACGCCATTTCCTTGTACGTGCTTTTCGTGGAGAGCGAGTTGGTGTATTCTGTACTTCTTGTCAGTTGACACGCAATTTACTTCATGGCGTTCAAAGGTCGTACTCCCTGTTACCTCTGACAGCTTTTTCTCTTTTGCTCTTTTTCCTGGGCCTGTTTCCTCACACAGCGTTCCCTTCTACTGTTGTCCTGTCTCCTCAGACAGCGTCCCATTCTTCTTTTGGCGGGGGTGTTGCCAACGCGCACACGCGCGTCTTTTTGACGCATTTCTCCCTGGCAGACGGTGAGTTGCGCACGCATCTATCATCTGTGCTTGCCCCGTGTGTCACGTACCTCTTCAGAGGTCAATCTAGGCTGCGTGTGACACGCATACGTTCATTCTTGTGTTACTGGATGCCACAGCGTAGTGCAGGGTTTTTTATACGCACACGTGGTCTAGGAGGGGTATCGTGCACGTTCCTTAACTTTTTTGGGGTGCCTGTGCGTTGCGTGACCCGTCATCTTTCCCCAGGGGTGTCATATAGCCTTGCCACTGCACTAGGGTACGAATACCATCTGGTACCCAACCCCTTTCACACCCAATTGCCCAGGACAATTGTGCACACCCATTCCCATACGCACAATAACATCAGTGCCATGGTTGGGAGGCGTGCAAGCCGTAAGGGTGGCAAAGGTGGCCGAGCCACACGTGGTGGCCGTGGAGGATCCACTAGGGGACGTGGTTGTGACTTGCAGGGTGCCCCTGTCCCCCCCAGTCTGGAGGACCAGTCAGGGACACCCATGCCCCCCCTCCCCCC
The DNA here is from genome assembly GCF_040938575.1 of Ambystoma mexicanum. Taxonomy (NCBI): domain Eukaryota; kingdom Metazoa; phylum Chordata; class Amphibia; order Caudata; family Ambystomatidae; genus Ambystoma; species Ambystoma mexicanum. The sequence goes on along the minus strand of NC_090925.1, from coordinate 209,523,991 downwards.
CCCCCAGGTTGAGGGTCATGTGGCTGATACCAACCCTGATCAGCCCTTGTTGGACCAGCCCATTGTGGCACCAGACCTGTCCGAGGGTGACTCCATCGCTGACATCCAGGTCAGCAGGTCCCCTGCACGTGCACCGGTGCACATTGGTGTCATCAGGACACGCGCATCTATGCCAGATAGGTCATCTGCTGCCCCCCGTGGGCAGGGTGTGGCTCCATCCACCCCACCTCTCATACACCCTGCCAAGACTGTGTCGGTCCTAGTTCATGCACCTCAGATCAGGCCTGACTCTATCCCTCTACCCCCAATGCCTGCACCTACTCCCATGCTGAGTGTGCAATCCCACACACCCAGTACTGAGTCCACCACGGCTCCTGCCCCTAGTGTCCACAGCGGCGTAGGACACTCTGGATCCCCACCCCCTTCCAAGCGGAAGAGGAAGAGTGCACGTCCGGCACAGGCTGATGCCCCAGGCACGGCTGCACAGTCCGGCCCATCAAGGAAGCCCAGCTTCACAGACGCCGAACTGAATGCACTTGTTCAGTATGTGTCAGACCATGATAGGGAAATGGTCATCGTTGCAGGGTCCAAGACCACACATGCCAGGCGCCAGGCACACTGGCAGACCATTGCTGACAAAATAAGTGCCCTTGGAGTAGTGAGGCGCACAGCTAGTGATTGCCAGAAGCGCTGGAATGACCTTAAGCGCAGGGCAAAGGATAAGCTGGCCTCAAGTCATGCCGCAACCTTGGTGACTGGAGGTGGGTCCCCAGCACAGGAAATAGAACTCACACCACACGAGTCTGTAGCTGGATCCTACGTCACCGAGGGACAACTCCAAGGTGTGGGAGATCTCCCTGATTACGAGGCATCATCCGGTGAGTGCACATGCATGTGTGTTATATCCATGTGCATGGTGTGTGTGCGAAGCCTTTATGTTGGGTGCCTGTCAAGGGGGTGTGTGGCAGAGTTGATAGTGTCACCCATGTGCCTCATCCAGTATGTTCAGTGCAACACCATGTGCCCACACCACTATCCCTACTGCCAACATTGCACATATGGCCCTACACCATGGAAGTTCCCCTTGAATTGTCATTTTGTCACGACATTGTTGCTCATTCTCCCCTGTCTATTCATCTTATGTCTTACATACCATTCCTACACTTTCCCCCAGCCATTCAAGTTCCATCGTCACATGCCTGACATGCAATGATACCACATGCTAATGCGTCCTCTGTATATACATGGCACTCAACATGCTGTCATACTCTGGAATTTGCCTTGACACCCACCTCCTACCTGTGTGCTCTTGTTCCGTCTGGTTTCAAGCCCCATTCCCTCACACTCCATGCTGCTCTTCATGGTCTATCTTCCCTGACTTCTACTGTTCAGACCATCGTGCCCTACTCACGACACCTGCTTGCAAACAGTCAAATGAGGGCACCCTGCCCTCCAATGCGACCCACCCTATTGCTGACAAGTACATCTGAGCCTACTCAAGGTTAACTCTCACTGACATCTGCTCATACATGCCTTTGCCTGTCCCATGGACCCTTCACATGGTCCCAGTCCTCTCTCCTTGCTCCTCTTCCACCATCAATGGTGTGACCCGTTGGGGTGTACTCTTGGCCTCCTTCCAATCCTCAGAGGCCACAATTGATGTGTATGGTAATGGGAGCATCTCAGTCCAAGGCCCTCAGGCCAACCTTATTCTCCTTGACAAATGCTACCCACATCTCATCAACTTCCTTTCCTCTCCTGCTGTCCCCCCTCCTCTCTCCTCATCTATCCTGCACTGCCTCCCTGCACCCTCCCATGATCCTTCTCCGCCTCCCACTCCAACTCCTACACATGCTGCACCTCTGATCTGTAGCACTCCCCGTAAGTCCTACAAGGCTGTCAACCTCCTCCACATTTACACTCCTTACTCTGCCGCTGCATCAGGCATTCCTCCAACATATGTCACTTACATGAGGTAATGCACCTTGACATCCTTGGTCTCATGGAAACATGTCTGACGGCCAGCTCTGTCTGCATCTTTGACACACTCCTACCTGACGTTCAGGAGATCCTCTCCTTGGCCCGGCACTACTGTGCAGGGGGGGGGGGTGCCCTTGCCTTCCCTGAGGGTATTCCTGCCACTGTCACTCCTACGTAGACCTACTCCCCTCTGGAATGGCTTGTGTGACGTCTCTCTCCATCTCACCTCGACATTCACAAACTGTGCGTACTGTGTATCGGAAAACTGGTCAAATGTACTACTTCCTTTCTGAGTGGCCTCACCTCTCCTCCTCACTCATGTCCCCAGACACTGAAATCCTCTTCCTTGGTGATGTACGCATCCACCTGCATGCTTGTTGTCCCCCCCACGTGACTTTTCCGTGACCTCAGCAACTCCCTATCACCCTCTAAACTCCCGTCTGTCCCTACTCATTCTGCAGGGCACACTCTTGATGCTCTGATCTCATCTGACCTTCCCCTCTCCATCCCTCTCTGCACTCCTCTCTCCTGGAGTGATCACTTTCTCCTCTCCTCCCACCTCACCCTCACCACCCCACAGGCAAAGCCACCCTCACCACTGTCACACACCTTCTTGGTATTCCAACCCATGAAGTGTGTGTCAGTCGAGGCTTATGCTGCCAAAATCTCCCCCCCATCCAGCTCCCCCTTAGGCTCACTCCCATCCTGACAGGGCCCACTCCATGCTCCACTCTATGTCAGGTACACTGGATGTCTTTGCCACGGTCATGACAATCCGCCTGAAGCCCCATGCCAATGCTGACTCCTGGCATGACTCGGATCTTGTGAACCCAAAACACAGGTGCCGGGTGGCAGAGAGGAAATGGCCTGCATCATGCTCATCCTCTGGCAAACTGGCCTGCCGCCTGCTCCAAAGGCAATAGCGTCTCACCCTTCTCACCAAGATGAGAGCCCCAATCCAAGGGCACATATCTGCGGCATCTGACAACTCTGCAGGACACATTGAAATCTGCAAGGACCTTGCCGAGCCAGATGCAGTGTGTACCTCCCCTGTCCCCTCCGAGCCCACAGCACTGCATGACTGTCTCTGTACCCCTATAGGCCACCCCCCCAGCACTTGTCTGCGCCTACCACCATCTGCCCTCGACGTTAAGTCCTACTTACCTTGTACAGCACTTCCAGCCGCAACTTCCCCTTGCACTTCATTGTGCCACCCACCTCTGCACTTGCGTTACATGAATGACACCAGCACCAGTAGGATTGTTGAATGGCATCCCCTTCTGCCCCACCACCCCTCAGTGCTCCGCTGTACCTTCATACATTTCTGTACAGGTGCTTCACGAATGCTATATGAATCCATTACAGGTGATGGGGAGGTGGAATCTCATTGTTTACTGCATTTTGTTAATGTTGACAAGGCACTGTGCATCGTGGCCAATTGGGACTAGCAGATCCATGTCCAACATGTTAACTTCTTGATGTGATGAAGCAATGTCAGGACCAGAGTGGCCAAAATCCAAATTAGTTGCCCTCCTCTCCCTCTTCACTTGGTGGCTATGTCACATGCCATGTGTGTGATGGCATGTGCATTTGACATGGCAATCACCGGCCAATGTGTGATGCCAGTGCTAGGCAGCATGGGGAGCAGGCGTTGCTCTCCATTCTCTGTGTCATCATTGTGTGCCCTGAGCCTCCCCTCCAGACCCAGTGATGGTGAATGCATAGGAGGTTTCCCAGTCATGTGGGACATGTGTCATTGAACTACTGGCTCTGTTGTTCATCAGCCCTTGTTGTATGCCATGGTGCTAATGCCTGTTTCCATTTCTCTCTTTCATGTCTTTGCAGGGGACGACGCACTTGTTGATGCTGGGGATGTGGTGGTGGAGCCGTCCCAGGAGGGCAACCCGGGCCGACCTTCCACAAGTGAGGGACGTGGTGTGTTTGTGGGTGAAAACCCACAAGTGCTGCAGGTCGTGCTGTCGAGGGGTGTCTCTGGGGGTTCCTCCCCCGAGCAGTATTCAGGTGTAGACTCGGAGGATGACACCTATGTGCAGTCGCAGGTGAGTGTTCTTGGGAGAGAATCTCCTCTGTCCGACCCACCTGCAGCCGGGTTATTGCCCTCAATGGGGATGTCAGTGTCGGCAGCTCAGCCTCCGGTGGTTACGGATGCAGGGCCACACCACACAATCTCTGATCCTGTTCCTGGGGCTGCAGATCAGAGAGGGAATGCAGTCCTGCAGCCTGAGGCTTTGCCGGCACAGCAAGGCGCAGTCCGCCTTGCCCCAGGCAGGTGTGGTGCCCGCCAACGTGGTGGCCGTATGCCACCTGGCAATACCGCTTGGGAGCAATCCATCTACGGTATGGCCACCCAACAGGCAGCATCATCCGAGATGATTGCACAGGCCATGGATAGGGTGGCCACTTCCATTGTCCCCCCAGAAAGGCTGATGGAGCGACTGGAGCAGGCTAAAGAGTCCATCTGCCAGGCACACAGGGAGGACATGTTGGCGTCCAACATGGACAGGCGGGCAGTACTGGCGACTCTGCGGGAATCACTTTCCATGGAGTCCCAGCGCCACAGGGAAGGCCTGAGGGAAGAATTCCATCACCTCAGGTCGACCCTGTCAGATCTTGAGGCTTCATCACATAGAAGGACAGAGGAGCAGCTGGAGCGTCTGACACGGACGCTCTCGGCCGAGATGCAGGCAACTCGTGCGGAGGTCAGGTCATCCCGGAAGTTACTGCATGGGGACCTCCGCATGATTATAATCCAGAACCAGACCTTCCAGACCCGCCTGCTTGCAGCCATGGAGGAGCAAACTCAGGCTTTGCGTGGGCTGCCTCCCATTGTCACACCATCTTCTGAGGCAGCTCCCCCACCTCCTGAGTCAGCTGCAGGGTCTGGCCAGAGCGATAGCGACTCATCTCCCACAACAGAGTAGCCGTGTGGGCCACGAGCCTATGGGGTGTTTTTACTTCCCATGATCCACACAGGTGGATTGTGGCGTGCATCCTGTCCTCGGACCTCATAGGTGGCCCCCCCCTCCCCGCCGGCCCTTTCATGGCCATTTTTTCTTATCATATTTTTCTTTTTCAAGTGTGTTGCCTTGTGTGGGTACCTGGGCATACACTGTATTGTGGCTGGGCACATGCAGGCTTGTCCTGAGTTTGGTTTCGATGCTTGGGTACCTGGCATCCACACCCCTCCTGCTTCCGTTTCCATGGGCTTGCAAAGGGTGTGCCCAAGTGACAGCAAATTACACGGTGACATTGGACTCCCATGAGCTGTTGGGCAGTCCATAGTCAATACTGTGTAGACATTCATAGTGTACATTGTTGTTGCACCTAACTATGCATGATGGTTTGATATGTGCCTCAACTTACATATGTTACTCATGTTTTGCAGGTATTTCACACAGTTCTTCACACGGGCATACTCTCTGGAGTCAGACTACATGTCGGTAGATGTGCAGTGACACTTTTGCGTGGCGCCATCACTGTACATCTGGACGGTGAGGACATACCAGCACAATCAGGTATTGAGACTACCATTGATTACATTCATTGTGTCTTGTTTTGGTGGGCTTCAGGGTGGGTTGGTGTGTAATTTGATTGAAATGACTCTTACACAGGTGTGTAGTAGTGCCTCCATCACGGTTAGCTGTTCAAGTGCGGCTATGTTCCATTTGGGGCACTGCAATTTGTGACACCGGTGTCATGTTGTGAGGGTCAGTTTGTTTGCTCTCACATACCATGACATGGTGTCCTCTGTGGCGGGACTGTGAAGGGATTGGGTGACATGGCAATGTTGTCATGTAGCAATTCGCCTGTGCCAATGCATATTTGATGAATGGAGTTGTGTCTTTTCATAGTTATGCATTGCTGGTGTATGTGTAGGTAGGGGTGCACACATAGTGACACTTCCATGTTAACAATCTCAGGCTGATGTGTTTCTGACAGTTTATTGTCAAGAAATTTTGTGACATTGTCAGGTAGTGTCATCATTGATCGTCAGATGGTATGTGCCAGAGCAGTGTGCACTAGCCAGCACTGTGATTCCTAGGTGAAGAAGTTGGCCACCAGTTGCGTACGGGCTGCCTCCCCCCGTGCCCTTTCCCCTCCCATGCGCAGCGGGCGTGCATGTGGTTGTGGATGTGGGGGCACCACCATGTCCACGGGCAGGCCCCGGCGTGTTGCAACGTTGTGCAGGACACATGCTGCCACTATGATCCTGCACACTAGTGGGGGAGCATATAACAGCTGCCCGCCAGAACGGTCAAGGGAGCGAAAGCGTGACTTCAGCACTCCGAATGTGCGCTCCACTATGCCCCGTGTTGCAATGTGGGCTGTGTTGTACCTTACCTCGGGTGGCGTGGTGGTGTTCCGGATTGGGGTCATCATGTGGGGGCTGATAGGGTAGGCACTGTCCCCTGCGGAGGTGGTGATGGGTATCATTAGTGGTGTTGTGACATGACCCTGTATCTGACATGCATGCATGTGCAGTGGCATTCATGCTCACCAAGCAGCCATGTATCTCCATGCAGGCCAGCCTCTAGGTCCCGGCTTAGGGTAGACATTCTGTAGATGAAGCTGTCGTGGGTGGACCCGGGATAGTTGGCATATACTGATGTGATGATTCCCTTGGCATTGCATACAACTTGCACGTTGATGGAATGCCAGTGCTTGCGGTTTCTATAGATGTGCTCTGTTGCCCTGGGGGGACGTAGAGCCACATGGGTGCAGTCAATTGCACCAAGCACTTTGGGGAATTGAGCCACACCATAGAATTCCTGGATGCACGCCCGCCTTTCTGCAGGAGTCCTGGGGAGATATATGTGCCTGCGGACTGATGGCCGTGCAGTGATGATGTTCAAGGCCTGGTGTAGACAGCGTGACTGCGTGGCCTGTGACACACCACCCACTATGGCACTTGTCCGCTGAAAAGATCCAGTGCCCAAGAAGTGCAGTACATTCAGGACCTTCTGCAGGGGGCTGAGTGCTTGGGAGCACAGGGTGGGCGATGTGAGGTCATCCTCCCACTCACTGACCAGGTCCAGTATGATGTGTGCTGGAAACCTGTACCTCCCATACACCTGGTCATCAGGCATCCCGAATAGGCTGGTTCTGGGTGAGAAAATTCTGGCCCTGACTCTCCTCCTCCTCCTCCTTTGGTAACCCACAGCCACTGCTGCTAGGAACGGTATGTTCATCTTTGCACTGAGCTTGTAGGATGTTTTCACGTGAATATTTAGACGTGCCGGGTCACGTACGCCTGCTTCCTGCAGGCGTACGTCTTTCCGTATTGCCTGTTGTAATTTTGCACGTGTCGTGGCCGAGCGTGTGTGACTACATGCTCGAGGTTTACCAGGTTAAATGTACGTTATTAATATTGTAATTGTATTCAGATGTAAATGGTAACCGGGCGTTTTTCACGCGCGCTGTTGAATATGCGATTACTCGCTGTGTGCCTTTGGACCAATGAAATCGGGTACGCGTGCTGACGCGCTCGCGCGGCACGTGTATTTTTTTCACGTGGGTTGGGAAACACCCGTGCGTCATAGGCGCGCTTACGCGCCTGGCCCTTTGGACCAATGAAATCGGGTACGCGTGCTGACGCGCTCGCGCGGCACGTGTATTTTTTTCACGTGGGTTGGGAAACACCCGTGCGTCATAGGCGCGCTTACGCGCCTGGCCCTTTGGACCAATGAGATCGCGTACGCGTGCTGACGCTCTCGCGCGGGAGGTTTATTTTTTCACGCGGGTTGGGAAACGGCCGTGCGTTATAGACGCGCTTACGCGCCTGGCCCTTTGGAGCAATCACGCGGGTTGGGAAACGGTCGTGCGTTATAGACGCGCTTACGCGCCTGGCCCTTTGGACCAATCACGCGGGTTGGGAAACGGCTGTGCGTTATAGACGCGCTTACGCCCCTGGCCCTTTGGACCAATGAAATCGCGTACGCGTGCTGACGTGCTTACGCGGCCTTTCCTCGGATTCCACGCAGACGTGCATGATTTTCACGTGCCAATTCACTCCGTATCAAGCTGGCCACGCGTTCACACACGGAAGACCACGCTCCTGCCCAGAAGGCCGGAATCCTGCCCCCCAGAGCCCCGAGCACGCTCCCACCTGCCATCTGCTGCTGCCTGACTGCCTGCTGCCCACGTGCCCTGCTGTTTGCTGCCTGCACATCAGCCAGGGGTGCAGTTGCTGTGACCACCCCTGCTGGAACCAAAGACTCCCGACAGCCGTACCATCGCTCCACAGCCCAGCCCCAGGACCCAGTTGCCCACCCACTCCTGCCTCTGGGGTTGCCATGTCAGGGAGCACAACATCTGGCACGACTGGCAACCCCCGGCCAGGGAGGCAGAGGGGCACCAGCTTCAGTGCCACCGAAGTTGGTGTCCTGGTGGAGCGAGTCCTGGGGCAGTATGATGCCCTCTACGGACGGATGCGCCTCGACAAGGAAGGACGGACCAGGATCTGGACGGACATTGTGACTGCCATCAACGCAGAGGGGGTGGCAGTCCGAGAATTCCATCAAGTCAAGAAGCGCTGGGAGGACTACAGGTCCAGGACCCTGAACAAGGCCCGGCGCCTCGTGAAGGCAGTGGATGCCAAGGGGCGGCGGGGCCACTTGTCGCAAGATGAACTTCGGGTCCTGGAACGCATATTCCCAGCGCTCCATGTCCAGGTCCTTGGGAGGCAGACCCGTCTGGAGTCGAGCGGTGAGTGTACATGCATCCTGATTGTAAGCTGTGTGTGTGGTGGTGTGCCAGGAGTGTGCATGTTGCACATGTCTTTGTGTGGCCATGTATAAATGTGTGTGTGCAGTGCTGTGAGACAAGCACATGTGTGCCTGTGATGTGTGAGACAAGGATGGTGCATGTGTGTGTGTGTGTGCTTGCAGTGCAAATGCTTGTGTGTGGGCACATGTGTTTGACTGTGCATGTGAGTTGGCATGCTTGTGGTGTGACACATGGATGTTGATTCCAGGTGCATTAGTCTGCAGCGTGTGCATGTGTGTAGTTGTGAAGGGTGCAACAGTGTTGCTACATGGATGCAGGTGACACTGTCATGTTGGAGAGTGAATTGCAAATGTGACATGGATGTTCATCTCATGACTGACAGTTTGCGGAGTGGTACACATGCTTGGATGTGTGCTTTGCATGTGTGCATGTGTATTTGAGTCCGTGTGTATCATGTGATGTGTGGCTCACCTTTGTCTGCTCATGCTGCTGTATGTGAATGTATGTAGCGGGCTGTAGCAATATGGCTGTTGAATGACTCATGTGTGTGCGTTGAGGAGACAAGTGTGTTGGGGATTGTGATGCCAGGTCTGGAGTATGACAATGCCATTCTTGTACAACTGTTATGTGTGTGAGTCAATTGTACAGTGTCCTGATGCCTGTCTCCTGTCTCTCCCTGCCTGCAGCGTCATCTGATGTGGAGGGCGGAGAAGGTGCTGTGGAGCACAGCGGCAGGGATGCCACCGCCAGCCGGAGACGCAAGGCCCGGCTCCCCTCCCCTGTTGTCATCTCGTCGGGGAGTGAGGAGTCCGGTGCTGTGTCCCAGGTCGCAGCTGCCGAGGGGAGGTCCAGGAGGCGCAGGAGGAAGTTGGACTCCTCGGCAGCAGAAGGGGCAGCTGAGACCCCACAGGGTTCCGCGGCGGAAGATGGCAGGGAGTCATCCAGGTTGGTGGTGGGTTTGGTGGAGGAGGAGGCCGTGCAAGGGACTGAGATGGGGTCTGGAGGTGGGCATTCCACTGGTGCTAGTGGTGCAGCACAGGGGCAGGGACAGGAGGCAGCACAGGCCGCCGCTGAGGTGCCTGTGTGTAATCCTGTCCCCGGTCCTGTGTCTGCATCATCTTGCACCAGCAGGGTTGCCCACGTCCGGACCCATTCTCAGGGAGACCAGGCTGTGTTCCTCCATACACTGGGCCTTGTTCCGACCCCCTCCTCACCTGAACCCCCTATGCGCCAGTCGTCCTCCGTGCCATCTTCCTACCCACCTGTCACCTGGGTGCCCTGTGGAGCTGCCTCTGACGATGGGGCCAGGCTGGTGGAGGACACATCCCTGCCCCAGTCGGGAGTCGTGAGTCCAGCAGGGGTGGCCACCGCAACAACAGCACCCCAAACAATGGAGGATGTGCAGGCAGCAGGTGTCAGGGCACCGGCACCAGCACGTCAGCAGCAGGAGGAAGAAGGTGGGAGCCTTGATGGCTCGGGGCCATCACCATCAGAGGGGCAGGCATCAGCCGGAGGGCAGGAGGACCCTGGACGTCAAGTGGCTTCCGTGTGGCAGCGGTTGGGCCATGCCATAGATGCGGAGCGGCGGCGGGCGGAAGAGGCGCGGCTCGCTATGGTCAGGGCGGAGAACTCCATGCGGAGGGCCCTGAGGCGGGCCATCCGCAGGGAGTTGGAGGTGGGTACATCGGCGTCCCTGCGGACCCTCGGGGCTGTGGAACGGGGCCGCCTCCGGGACATCGAGCGGGAGTTCGATGATGCCCTGGCCCGGAACAACAATCAGTGAGCCGCAGGACTTGCCCGCCGCCTTTGTATATAGTTCTGTAGTTTAGTTGTAGTTAGGCTTCCTTTGTTTTAATGTTATTATTTGGTTGCCAAAGGACAATGCACCACATTTTTGTATATAGACATTTTCTTACTGAGTGTAAATAGTTAGGTTTCATTTATTAGGGCTCATGGACCCGGATCATCATGTTGATAGTTTGAGGGATGTTAATATTTGTTTTAATTTTTCACATGAGGCAATGTGTTTCTTCTTTCATTTGTACTTGGATTTAGTTTTGGACTTTGACTTTGGACCCCTATTTTACTTTATTTTTGTTAATTAGTGTTCCTGATTTTTTTGGTTGTACTTTTTTATTATTTAGTTTGCATTGCATGTTTATTGTTATTTTTTATTTTTACCATCCTTGTTTATTTTTAATACATTTTCATTTGATCCTTCAATGTGTTGTATCATCTCATTGCTTTCATGCATGACATGTGGGGTGTTTGGACATTCACTTGCAACATCTGTGTGTGACAGACATGTGTTCATTCATATGATTTACATTGGGTGTGTCACATGTCATTGTGTTTGATATGTGGGTGGATGGGATAGTTGTTTGGGAATTCTTGCAGGGCAGACTGTCCATTACGGTCATGATTGTGTGGGGTTGTGACCCAGGTGAAGGTGGACATGGATGGTACATGGGTGGGGGCCTTCTGGTAGGTGCCCCTGACTGCGGGGGGGGGGTGGTGGTAGACATGGGTGGGGGCCTTCTGGCAGGTGCCCCTGACTGCGGGGGGGGTGGTGGTAGACAAGGGTGGGGGCCTGCTGGAAGGTGCCCCTGACTGCTGGGGGGGTGGGGGTGGTGGTAGACATGGGTGGGGGCCTGCTGGAAGGTGCCCCTGACTGCTGGGGGGGTGGGGGTGGTGGTAGACATGGGTGGGGGCCTGCTGGAAGGTGCCCCTGACTGCTGGGGGGGTGGGGGTGGTGGTAGACATGGGTGGGGGCCTTCTGGCAGGTGCCCCTGACTGCGGGGGGGGGTTGGGGGTGGTGGTAGACATGGGTGGGGGCCTTCTGGCAGGTGCCCCTGACTGCTGGGGGGGTGGGGGTGGTGGTAGACATGGGTGGGGCCTGCTGGAAGGTGCCCCTGACTGCTGGGGGGGTGGGGGTGGTGGTAGACATGGGTGGGGGCCTGCTGGAAGGTGCCCCTGACTGCTGGGGGGGTGGGGGTGGTGGTAGACATGGGTGGGGGCCTGCTGGAAGGTGCCCCTGACTGCGGGGGGGGGGGGGTGGGGGTGGTGGTAGACATGGGTGGGGGCCTTCTGGCAGGTGCCCCTGACTGCGGGGGGGGTGGGGGTGGTGGGAGGCATGAGCAGGTGTGCAGGGTAGTCCCCTGTGGTGTGGGTTGCATGCAGGGGACGTGGAGGGTGTGAATGGAACACCTGTGAGGACCCACCCAGCAGAGCCGCGTGTGAAACTTCCCGCGCACCCCTGTAAATGACGTACCCTAGTTTTTCGCGTGTAGGATTTCACGCGCACCCCTGGAATTCCCGTAGCCTAGCTTTTCGCGTGTGAAACTTCCCGCGCACCCCTGTAATTGACGTACCCTGGCTTTTCGCGTGTGGAACTTCACACGCACCCCTGATATCGACGTGGCCAGGGCAATCGCGTGTGGGACTTCCCCGCACCCCGGGATACACGTACCCAGGGCAATCGCGCGAGTGACTTCTCGCGCAACCCGTTGTACACACACGCGCAAATTTTTGAACAGTGGGTGTCCGTGTTAATGGCGTACACCTTTGCACCTCATTTGTCCTTTGGGGTCACGGTATGGCCCATTGCTGTATGTGGGTGGTATTTGTTGGCGCAGGTTTTGGCGCACTTTCGTTAAGTGCGTCGGGACGCTACCGCCTGCTTACTTGTGGCATACGTTTTTGGGCCTGTGCGCTGGTTTGATCGAGCGCTGTTTTGCCCTGTTCGAATCCATGAATACGTGTTGCCGGAGAGCGTGTGGGCGTTCCGCGCACTTGCCTCCTGTACTTCCCCGTGCCGCCCACATTCTTCCCCATTCCGAGTGTTGTGCCCCATTTTATTCCCCATTCCGAGTGTCCCGCCCTGTGTTCCGCCTACTTTAGAGCTGTGCGCTGCGCTCGGAGTGATAGCGCAGTGGCCGTGGCGCACGCCGTTGGTTGACCTGTGCGCCGGCGTGCCTGCGCTTTTCGCTATTTTTCGGCGCAGCGCACGTATAGGCCCCTCTGCGCCGGAATTTTCAGCGCACATTTATTCCATGAATCGGCCTGTAAATGTTAACACATCAAGAGGAGACTGAAGTCACACCTAGTACAGCATGCAGCCTTCCTTATTATGAAAGCTATATGTAGAAAATATGCTATGACAGCGGCTGTGTCTTAGTTGTTGCATGCTTTGAGAAAGCGTAAGACATCCTCCATCTGTCTGATCAGGGACGTCATTTCACCAAAAGGCCAGGGGTAGCGGAAGTGACATCACACGACCCTTGACCCCCTGATGACATCACAGGAAGTGATGTCATTTGACCCCACCCCAAAGTGGTATCGCGGGTAGCGATGGAACACGACATTTCACCCATTGACAAAACAGGAAGTGGCATCACATAGCATTGTACACTACGAAAAATATAGTTACGATATCACTATGTCATGTACATTCATACAAGAATGGATGCCATATGTATCATTAAGTTCAGTGTGTAGTGGCCCATATTACCAAATTACTGTGTATGCAAGCAGACGTCTATGACCAAATGATAAGCATAAGTGCTATATAATAACACTTCATTAAGCGCTTTATATAGAAAAAATATACACCCAATATCACCCAACCTGTGTTGGTACTCATTTATCGACCTCAGAAGGTTGAACAGCTGAGTGAGGCGTTTAAGAACAGACTAAATCAGTGACTCATCCCCGAAGTGTGCCTGAAATAAGCATTTAATGAGGACAGCAATTATTGTATAGAATTCCAGAAAGACACATGTTTTGGTATTCCTATTCTTTCACTTTCAGTGCGGAAAGTGTTAAAAGTAAAATAAGAACAGGAGTGCCACAAGTCTTTTTTTAAGGAGCCTGAACAAGAAAGCCAGCCACCCCAGAAGTAAAGGGCCACAGCCCAGGAGCTTGCATTACTAAAAAAAAATTTAAAAAATTAAAAATATATATATGTATATTATTTTTTTAGTAGAGGTCGCAAGGGAGACCACAGAGGTCGCAAGGGAGACCTCAGAGGTCGCATTTGCGACCTCTGGCGACCCCCAAATGACATCCCTGTGTCTGATCCCACACTTCTTAAGTTGCAACTTAATGCATTGATTTCTTTGGTTGGTGTGGCAAGGGCAAAGGAATGTGACATGAATCACTTTGTCCTTTGCAGTCCCACTAAAAGGGTAGGACGTGGAGGGAGCTTGCGCCTATTTCGATGTAAAAACTGCGATCAGAAGAATATCAAAAAATCGGGTACGCAAAAACCTATGGAGAGTTTTCTCAATCCAAATGAGATACCATTTGTTAGGGAGAATTCTCATTTTATGGCTAATTTCCCTTAACTAGTGAGTCCCCCAGCAGCTTTGCTGGACTTCTGGAGTTTATTTTTTTCACTTTGTAAGAGTGTGAGCTTTTCCCCCACTCTTACTCATGGTTTGCCATGTGTCTTTTACCTGTTTTTGTAATTGGGGGCTCTGGAGTACACCACTTCAGTAGTCCCCTTCTTTTGTGTGTTACACAGCACCTTCAGTGCAGTGACACAGGGTTGTCTCTTAGACTTCCCATCGACTCCATTTCTGAGGCTGACTACAGTCCCCCAGAAAAGGGTAAAGTTGCCATTAATTTTACGTAGTCAGTAACCACAGATCCAGTACACCCCATCTTACATGGAGTACTGGAAAGGGTTACTTCTTATCCCTTTGTATCTGTACCTCCAAGAGCATTGTTTCACTCTTTTAACATTTAGACTTGGCTGGTGGCAGTGGTATCTACCCTAACTTTTCTACCGCGATTATACTATATAAACGTGGTATTGTTTTAGGCTATTATATTAGCCTCGAACTTAAACCCGCTTGACCAAATACTTTTTCTTTTGGCTCCGGTCGGGTTTATTCAACATTTCTTTGTGTTAAAGTCCTTCTTGTGTTTTACTTTGCGTGGCAAACCTGGTTTGTCTTCTTTGTTCACCGTCTTTTGGCGGGCTTCTGCTCAGAAGCCCTCCTCCAGGCGGCTGGGTGTCTAGGTGGGCTGAATGTGAGGGAGGGGTGTAGTCACCCCTGCACAGGGTATCCTAGGAAACCCAAGTCACACTTTGCCATGATTGGCTGAGGTGGTTGTCCGGGCTGGACGACCCCCCTACTGCGTGATTGACAGCCAGGCTGTGTGAATGGGGGATTTGGGCCTAAAAGGCAGGTCTCTTGGGCTAGAAGTCAGAGTCGCCACTGGAACTACTGAACAGGGGGAACTACAAGGAACCGAAGAGAAGCGGAGAAGAAGACAGCTGCTGCAACTACCCCGTCCCGGTGAAGCCCTGCTGCAGTCCTGAGCTATCTACGCTTCGACGACCAGAGAAGATCCAGTCCGGAGTCTTCTTCCCTTGAGCCTGGTGGGGATAACCAGCTCATCTTCCACAGCCAGAGGACCCTCTTCTTGGTCAAAATCGCTGTACACTGCTGTAGTGGTCCGGATAGCCATCTGAAGAGCCTCTCCTGTTTTTAAGGCGCGCACCTTTTATTCACCTTCGCTGCTGCCGGCTTCATCCCTGTGTGATGCAGACCCCTCCAGACGTCCTCCTTCGCACAAAAGCTCCAGGAACCGTGGGTCTGCAGGAAACCAACAGGGACAACTGCTGTGGCACCAGCTTCTTCATTGAATAAGGTACTGTGTTCTGCTTAAGGAATCAGGGTGAATCCCTTGTTTTCCCTCCTCCTTATAACTTTTGCTTCCTCTGTTGACAATATCTAAGTACTCCTGGCAACGTTGAATCTTGAACTATCCGACTGTGTGATCCTCGACAACAGGAACCCGGTTCCACTTGACACTGGCTCCGGCCTATTGACTTTTGAATTTCTGTGAAATAGTGTTCTCTGATTCTGTCTGCCTTGACAAAAGTATTGCCTATGATTTTTGTCCCCAACTCTCTCTGGTTAACTCAGGTGCTAAGTGTGTTTTTGCCCCAGTAACATTTCTTGCCGCGGATACGCGTTTCTTCAGTAAGACCGAACTGTCATTACTGTCAAAAAGTGATCGCAAGTGTATTCCTGGTAACGTCTTTTTGTTCATAACACCGGTTCATTAAAACAAAGGGTACTTACCTTGAGTTAGAGTGTACCAAAGTGAATTGGTTGGTTGTAGTGTATTTTACGTGTGGTTTTGAATTAATAGAAGTGTAGTGTTTATAACAAATGGTTTAAAAATAAATGTACTTATACTTGTTACCTGAAACCTTAGGTCACTGTTTGCTTGAGTCACAGTAATTGTGGTCCCTTTGTGTAATCTCTACTACTGCTCATATAATCTTGAGATGAGCCGGGCTGCTCCGCTACTGCTACCACTTTAACATAGTAGTACAGGCTTGTACCAAAGGTAAAACTTGTATTGCCACCTGTAGTCTTAATTGTGTGTAGTGGTCCCTAAGGGCACTGTACAGGATTCTGCCTAACACCATTTCAAACCCCAACAATCCTTTTGTGTTCGAGCATAAAGAGGTTTTTGAGTCAATTTTCCTGTGATTAAATAAAAGGGGAAAGGGACCAGTCCTGAAATGCTACTTTTACTGTCATTAATGTTTGATTATTAATACAAGCAGGAGGTCTCAAATGGTGGCCGAGGCCATGTGCCGTCAGCAGGTGTTTGATAAACGGGAGCCATTTCCAATTGTTTCACTGAAGATCATTAGTAATGGACCCTAATATCGTTTTTTGGAGCAACAGGTCAGCACAGGCCCGGCCTTCGGGGGGGGGCGAGCCAGGCGACCGCACACAGCGCCACGCCCCACAGGGCGCCATTAGCCCCTGTGCCAGCTCAGGGAGTCTTTCAATGCTCCCCCTAGCTGGCGTGGTGGGAGAAGGTGCGCTGTTGCTGTTGAAAGCGCCAGTGGCGGCGGTTGCATTTGGTGACAGGGGTGCCCAGCACCCTATTGTTATTCGGTGTGCCCCTCTGCCGCGGGCGCTCTTGATAGCAAAAGGCACCATTAGCCCCGAACCGCACCAGCTCAGGGGAGTCTTTCAAGGGATCCCCCAAGCTTGCGTGTTGGCAGAAGGTGTGGCAGGCGCCTCGTTGTTGTAGAATGCGCCCGCGGCGGCGGACCACATTTAACAACAATAGGGTGCTAATGCACCCATTAATTTCATTACCTCCTAGCCGAAGTGAGAAGGTTAAAAAAAAAAGTGCCACATCCAGGCTCCGCCCAGGGCGCTGCTGCCCCAAAGACCGGCCGTGGGTCAGCACTAGCATTTATTCGGACCAAGAAGAGGAGGGGTTTCTAATAGAACTCCATAATCGGGCAGATAGCCCGTTCCCGGTGCTTTGGGATGGGCGGGGCTGATAATGGAAGTGCCAAAATCTGTTGTAAAACTGTTGGGTCAGCCAGATCCAGCCCACCTGATGTCAAAGAGCTTTATAAACTTCCATAACAGTGAAGGATGGTATAACCCCCGCATTCGCGCATTGATTAGAAAGCTGCCCCTGCCCTTTGTCTCAGGATAGTTACTGAGTTTCATTTGGTCTGTCCACTAACCCTGGCACGAAATCCGTAGACCTAGGATGATGAAAGAGTCAACTAAACGGAAGCCTTATTTTGAATTGAACTGTGAAAAGACCTGTTCCCTAGCGCGTGCGTGGTGGCATCCCGGTGCCACTGTCTTGGTATTGCTTATTACTAGCTTAAATTCCTTGGTGAATAGTTCATGGATTGCTAGCTGCTTTGTAATGCCCCCGGGGGGGTGGGGCTTGGGAGATCAGAACCACTTAGACCGCATAGAGCAGGATCCCAATCCTTTTCCCACCTATGCTGAGAGCATCACAGTCTAGGCTTTTCAGCAAATTTGCCAGTTCGTTAATATCAATTAAACATAAGAAGGGCGGTAGTACGCAACCTTGGCGCACCCCCTTGTTCACTGGGATTGAGTTGGTGCATTCGCCATTGTGATCGACCCTGACTCTAGCGGTCGACTCAGAATAAAGTCTCTGGAGAGCATTCCATAAATTAGAGCTAAAGGAATGACATTTCTTGATGAACAGGGAAAATTGAATCACGTATTTTTGAATGCTCTGTCTATTCAAAGCCTCCGACAGAAACCACTTTTCTTAAATATGAGCCATATCCCCTTCCAACCCTTAAACAAGCTTAGCTCTATCCCTAAAAATGTCTGTAGGTTGAGGGCTCTAGATGCTAGGGGGATACCCGGACATGGCATGCGAAGCAGCAGAAGATTGGGGTGTCTTTCGAAAAATTGAGACATATTACGAGAACGGGTGGTGTTTTTGTGCAAATATTTGGTCCATTGGTTAGGAATATTGAATCAATAATCCACAAATATTTGGCCATTACATTAAAAGGTAAAGATTCCAGCACATATTTTTCAGGCTTGCCTATGTTTGCGTACGGAAAAGAGAGGGGTTTATAGCATGGATCTGCTTCCCAATGTCTGAGCACGTCTGCTTCGTTCCGTTGTACAGCTCTTCAGATAAATGAGGCCCGCAGCACTGAATTCCTTGCATCCCTCTGTGCCCCTTAGAGTACAGTTTAGTCCCACGATAAACCCGGTCCAATTGTGCACGTAGCTCCTCCACCTTTTCCTTCTCAGGCCCTCCTGTGCATCTGAACTACCCCTCTTTGCTTACCCAACTTTGCTTCTCCCTACCACTACTGAAAGTTCTATCATACCACCCACCCCCCGGCTTGCCTCTCTGACAGGCAAAGTGCTTTGACGCCACCAACTATGGCAGGAGGCGCCATGCACGTGCAAGATAATGTAACATACGTCTTCCTGCAGCCAACGGAGTTCAAAATGGGAGAATCCCTTGTATTTTGCTCTTGAAGGTAAAAGTGATGTCCACCTTTGTGCGTAATTTCTTTGTTTCTCATTTATCGGGAGACCACCATCTGACGAAGACGTCGCTGGGACTTCGGAAGATAATGGAACTGCCACACTAGCATATTATTTTCTGTTAGTCAAATAAGAGGTGTCGTTTTGTTTGATTTTGGAACAGGTCTAGTGCGGCATCAACCCTTTCCTTGGGATGTATTCGTGAGAGCAGATTTGACTAGGGGTGACAGGCAGATGTGCAACTCAAGAGACAGTCATATATGTGTGTCTACCTTGATCAGCCTGTATTCATGCAATGACTGGCTTAACGGCAATCAACTACTCACCGGCAAGGAGATTGCTTTGAAACTCTTATCAACTTGCCCTATTACGTATGTAATGTATTTATTTATTTATTTATGAAATATATTTCTTAAATGCCCCTCTTGGTGCATACACTCATGTGAGACCATGAGGAGCATAAAGGAGCATATCATAAAACATAAATCTGCAAAAAGTAGGGGTCACCCTAAATTGCCAGTAGCACGTAATATACACCGCATCTCAGCTACGCGTCCAGATTCAGAAACATGCCAATCACCACCCACGTTATGGAGACCGGACATTTAAACTTCATCACAGAGTGTTTTTGGATTCATTGCTTACCTTTCTTTTCTCCTGAACATATATGTTACAAGTTCGTCCTGCTCCCCATGATACCAGTGCTTATGCAGCTCCCTCACCCCGTCTCAGGCATTCCAGGCACTCAGCAGTCGGACACAAATAATATACAAGGCCAGAAATGTGATCAAAAAGTGCTGTAATGTTAACACACACACCAGTGCTTGGGAGGGCTGCATTGGGCTCTGCTCCTCCCAGGCCTGGCTCATACTTCTGTACAATGCAGAAGCTACACATTAGTCTCCTCCCATTTACAGTACCTATGATAACATTTCCAGAACAGGGAGAAAGAAAGCACATTTCGTAACAGCAGATTGTCTTTGCATGGCAGCCTCTAGCAGCGTTGGGACTTGAGCCAGCAGTATCAATGCGTACTTCTCAGGAGGGAGAGCTGTTCATGCCCATCTCCGAGGCCTACGGCATTCCACAGGTAGCTGCTGTGCTCTGCGACATCGCTGCCATGGCTGTTCAGTTGTCAGGCCAGTCTGTATGCCAAATCAGTAGGCCAGTCTCCTTGCATCAGATGTATCTCAAACCAAAAGAAAGTGCAGAATCAGAAATGTAACAGAATGAACAATGTTTTTGCATTTTGCCTGCTTCATTGGTAACAGATCATCTAATGTTTTGTTTTGCTAGAGTTTTTTCACTGCTAGTCTTCCTTTGAATAATATTGTTGCAGTTTCGTGTTCTGAAGTATATATTATTCTTAAACGCCAGATTATTCACCACAAGACCCTGTTTTGAAAAATGGTGGCAGCGACATCCATCCGTTTGATGAGCGGCGTTCGAGTGTTGATGATTATTTTTAAGTTCTGTGCGTATTTTGTGCGCTTGTTCTCAAATCAATGTATATGTATTTGTTGGGGCACCTGGTGAATGAGGAGATTATCTCCCTGAAAACTGTGTGACTATAAGTGAAAATGTGTTAAAAACGTATATTGGAATGTTGGATGTTGAACCATTTTGGATCTTACTATTTCACGATTGATTTTATGGGGATGATAGCTTGCCTTAGGTTTTCATGGAGGATTGATAATAGCACTAACCCTCTCCGCCTCCACTGCCCCCATTCTCCACACACACATTCTCTGTCCCCTGCCTTTCAGGACAGGGGTTGTGACCGCCTGCCCGCAAGAGCCTTAAGTAGGCCCACACAGAGGGAGTGCCTTTGCGAGAGCTCGGAGATGGCAGTGCCCCTGCCCCCCAAGTGCAGGTGTTCAGAGGTGGACTGGCCTGTAGGGAACTCTGCAGATATACCGGTAGGACTCTGCACCCTGGGACTCTTTTGGGTAGTCATTTCCAAATGTTCTCATAGGGAAAGGATTTGGGCTTGCTGAAAATACGTAATATGGGGCCACTTTGAAAACATTTCCAGGGCCTCTTTTGGTTCCCAGTCCACCCCTACAGGTGTTATCATTATTTACTACCCTAGCGGGGGAGCTAATGGTATTTCTTTTTTTCTTTTGAAGTGCCCATTTCCCTTGGGGATAAGTCCCTTTACTGTTTCCATGACCTGGAGATGGGGGCGGGGGAGGGCCGGTAGAGGCAGAAAGGTAAGTGAGGAGAGAAGGAGAGCCGGGGCATCGGTGCAGCCGTAATCCGGACGAAGAGCTGCAGAAAGGTTGCGCGTGCCGGTGCTGAAAGCGCACAAGGCTGCTGCTGCCAGCAACAAAGTTTAGTTTATTATTTGATAAAAGAAAACCAGGAAAGTGTCTGGTAGGAGCATTAGCAAGAAGGGAGCAAAGGCAGTGTGAGCGCCGGTGCAGAGCACAACGGTCGCCGCTTCAGAGTCTCCGTCCCTCACCGCGATGGATTTCGGCAGGACTGCTCCTCCCACCGTAGAGCAGCAGAGCCCCTGTAGTCCGTCCTTCACCTGCTGTTAGCGGTGTTCCGCTACCGCCGCCCATGAGCCCCCCACCCTCCGTTGCACAGAGACACTGAGACAGAGATGATACTCGTGTGGGCTCCACGGTGGTTCTGATGCCACCGGGAACGCCCCGTATATTTATATGAGGCATGCGACGGAGTGAACGTCACCCCGTCGCGTGCGCGCCCTTAAAGGGCCAGCGCCACACTCCTCCTTTTCCATAACAGCAAAACTTGAAAAAGAGAGGATCTAACTATCACACATTTAACAGCACACAATACAACCCTAATAATCCCCCATTTATTGACAGCCACCCTGGATCTCCCGATGATGCTTTCAACAGCATAAACACAGCCAGCCTTCCAGCCCAGTCGGTCACATAGTCAGTGAGACGGGCAGGTTTCCCACGCCCTGTTCTCAGGGGGTACCTCCTGTCAACGTCTCTGGCCGGTGTGCCATCGCCTGGTCCTCCATGAGCAGGAGAGTCTATTGCGGGGGCTTGACCCCCACCTTCGTCCAGTGCCTCTTCCCCCTCTCTGTTGTCAGTGCTGTCCGCCCTCAGCTCACCCAGTCTCTTGAAGAAGCTGGCATTTCTGGTCACTAATGATGTCCCATCAGAGGCGGTCACCATAGATCCCTTCACCGCCACGACATCCAGGGGAGCAGGTTCATACGTGAGGGACAGTTTGCCCTGTGGGTGGCGATTCCTCACTAGCACCTCATCCCCCAGGGCGATATTTGGGGGTCTCAGACCTCTTCGGATATTTTTCATCTGCAGTCTTGCCCGTCTGTCCTCCTCCACTTATTCATCGTCAATGACAGTGGGCTCTCGACCCCCCACCTCAAGTATGACATCTCTCGGACATCGTTGGAATAGAGCCTCTGCAGGTGCCACACCAGTTGATGAGTGGGGTGTGGTCCGGTATCCCCGCAGAAACACATACAGCGCCCTATGTAAGCACTCGCCTTTCCCTTGGGCGATCCTGAATACTTTGTTAAGTGTGCGCATCATGCACTCTGCCTCTCCATTGGCCCGAGGCCAGAGCGGGGTGACCCTTCTGTGTTGAATGCCATAGTCCTTCATGAGATCAGCGAAACTCTCGCTTTGGAATGGTGCCCCATTGTCGGAGCACAGAACAGAGGGTAGGCCATGAGTGGCAAAAATCTTCTCCAGTGCTATCACCACCTTATCAAACGCCACCGACTCTATGAATCCAGAGTCCGCATGCACCACTTCCCATGGTCTTGTCCCTCTTGGCATTGTTTCGATGGACGGTTCGCGCTGGGCCTGTGACGCGGCCTGGCACCACACGCATGATGCCACAAACTCCTCCACTCTCCGCTCCAGCTCCGGGAACCACACCTTCTGGCGGCGACGAGCCTTTGTCTTGAGGGCTCCTTGATGACGCTGGTGCGCCAGGGCGATGACCTGTGGGATTTTGGTCTGGGGCACCACAATCCTTTCTCCTCTCAGCAGGAGCCCCGACTTTGAGAATGTCAGTTCTTCGCGCACTCGCCATAGTTGCTCCAGAGCCACTCTGGCCTCACTCGTTCTTCAGTCCAAAGCTTCCAACACCGTCTTCCAGGCACCTTGTTCCATGGCCGCCTTCAGTATGGCGAAGCACTCGTCCTTCTTTGACGCCAGCTCCAACTCCTCCACCTGCGTGGAGTTAGGGGTGGCCATTTCTACGACCAGGCGAATGTGTTCGTCGGCCTCTTCTGCTGACGTGGATTCATGAGAGCCCCCTCTTGGATGTCTGGAGAGGTAGTCCGCAGCGTTGTTGGCCCCAGGACGATATATTAACGATACACCACACTCGAGTAGTGCGAGCATCCAGCTCTCTATTCTCACTAGTGGTCTGGAGGAAGAACCAGCCATGATTGGCAACAGAGGTTTGTGGTCTGTGACCACGGTTACAGGTCGCCCCAGGATGTAAAGGCGAAAGTGTCTACAGCCCCATAGAACCGCCAAAGCCTCCCTCTCGATTTGAGAATATCGTTGCTCGGTATCGGAGAGCGCCTTGCTTGCATAGGCTATGGGGCGGACCTCCTAGTCACTCCCCACTTGAGTGAGCACCGCCCCCAGGCCATAGGGGCTAGCATCCACAACAATATGCGTCTGTAGGCTCGGATCGAAAAACGCCATGGTGTCCTCTGCCGCCAAAGCCCTTTTAATGTCATCAAACGCCGCTTGCTCCAGGGGCCCCCACTGGCATACGGTGTCCTTCTTTGTCAAAGTTCTCAACGGCTCTGAGCGGGACGCCAAGTTCCGGATGAAGCGGCCACAATAAGTGACCATGCCTAAGAAACTCCTCACCTCAGCGACATTTTCTGGCAGTCGAGCCTCTTTTATGTCCCTCACTTTGCGGGGATCAGGCGACACCCCATCCGCCTTGAAAACAACTCCGAAAAACTCAATAGTGGTTTTGAGAAATTCGCACTTATCCTTGTGTAGGGTGAGCCCCAGCGAGCGAAGGCGCACGAAGGTCTTGGCCAGATGTGCCAAGTGTTCCGTTTCTGACTTGGCGTACACCAGGATGTCATCGCTGATGTTAAGGACTCCATCCAAATCCACCAATGACCCTCTAATAATGTTCTGGAACACCTCTGCCGCAGAAGATCCCCCAAAACTCAGTCTCTTATACCTGTACAATCCCTGATGAGTGGTGAAAGTCATTATGTAGCGGGACTCGGGTGTAGGACCACCTGATGATACCCTGCTCTTAGGTTCAGTTTAGAGAAGAACCTCGCCCCCTGCAGTTCTGCTATAATGTCATCGATGGTGGGGGTCAAGTGCCGCTCTCTCTTTATTGCCTTGTTGGGGAGTCGCATGTCCACGCAGATCCTCACTGCGTCGGGCTGTTTGGGCTTGCGTGCGATGACAATGGGCGAGACCCATGGAGTGGGGCCTTCAACCTTCTCAATGATGCCAAAACCTACGAGGTTGTCCAGCTCTCGATCCACCAGATCCCTGAGATGAAAAGGTAATCGCCGATGCTTCAGCACCACTGGTTTGATCGACTCATCAATGTGTAGCCGTACACGCTCACCCACCAACTGTCCAATGCCTTCAAACAGGGCGATGTGTTTGGTGAGGAGCACTTGTATATCGTCCAGGTACACCGAATAAGCGAATGTCACAATGCCAAGGGCCTCTGCAGCCGCACAGCACAGCAGCGTGTTGTTGCTCACTGGTGTGACATAAAATCTGGCATGGATGAACGACTCGCCGTACTGAACTTCTGCCACGAACACACCATCCAGGGGAATGGGCTGGTCGCCTCCAAAGGTGAAGATGCATGCCCTCGGTGGAGCCAGCGTTGGCGGGGCCTGCATCGCGTTGTAATGCTGTCTGGCCATCACATTTACTGATGCACCGGTGTCTACTAGCATTGGTATCGAGTCCCCATTGACCAACACGTTGCACCTGGGCTGTCTCTTGGAGTGGGTTCTCAGCATGCCCACGCTGGACACAAAGAAAACATTTTCTTTGTCCTCTTCTTCCTCCTCACCCTCCTGAGGTGCCCCTTCATCACTCTGGTCCACCTGGGCAACGTTAGGTGCCCTCTAGGGGTGGAAGAAACCGGCCCAGACAGGCCCCCTGGGAACTACCTTCGGAGCTGTCGTCCTGCACATCCCGGCGAAATGGTCCGCACCCCCGCACCGGCCGCACTTCACTCCCGTAGCTGGGTACTCCGCTGGGTACGGGAGATCGTACCTGCATTTTAGGCATGAGGAGTGTGCTGCTTGTGGTCGTGGACCTTGGGTATTCATGGGGCGTCTAGATCCACGGCCTCTGCTGACTGCGCAGACCTCCTCCACCTTACCGGGGAGCACACCCACTTCCATTCGACTTGCCCACAGCTTGGACACTTCATGGCACCTTCCAAGTTCCAGGATGCGGGGAAGGGTGATGCCAGGCTCTCGCAGTATCTGGCACCGCAGTTTACCAGAGACACACCCCTGTATGAGCTGATTACGAATCATGACATCCGGGTCGTTCCACGCACATCGCGCTGCCAATCTACGCAGCCGCCCATAGAAAACATCAAGAGTCTCATCGTCCTTTTGTCGAGCAGCCCCCATAAGGAAACATTCATAATCTGCATTTTCCATCGGCAGAAAATGGTTGTGGAGCGCATCCTTCGCTGCCGCAAACGACCCATCCGCTGGTTGCAGGGAGAGAAATATCTCATGTACCGCCGGGCCTGCAGAATACAGGAGAGTGGCTTACTTACTGTCATCGCTAGTCTCCATCGTGGCCCTGAAGTACATGTCAAGTCTGTCCATCCACATCTTCCACCACTGTCCCAAACTTGATGGTGTGCCCGAGACATCAAACTCAGGCATTGGTTTTAGGGAGCCAGGTGGCTTGAGCAGAGGTCTTGGCGGCAGGATGGGCTGAGGCTGAATTGCGGGAGCAGCCTGTTGTTGTACAGCAGCCACCGCCGCAGCAGCTTGGCTCATGGTGGTAAGCGCACAGGCACCCCAACGATGGGGCCGCAACTCACCACCAGACACAGCCAAACACCTTCTTCAGTAGATATTCTCTTGACACTGTCCATAGGCCGCCCACAGATGGCACTGATCTTCCGATGTAGCCAGGCAAACAGGCAAAAATGGAGAGTCCAAAAATTGAGCAGGGTAGGCCCCAATCTGCATCCAGCAGGCCTCCTTGGGAGTCTCACCCACAGACTTGATGAAAAACAGTGAAACTGTCAATAAATCATTCTGAAATGACACGTGCTGCTTCCAGTGACTATCCGCCACTGGATTATCCAAAAATTGGGCTTGGATGACTCACAGGTACTTTGTTATGAAGCCATGATCATCTGAGGCCTATTCAACAAAATGGCCACCGTCCGCGTGTGTCTCTCCCCTCTCCACGGTCTGATTTCGCCTGATGCGCTCACATTAGATCATCTGCGCAACGAGCGAACTTCGCCGCCTGTCCCAGGGAGTGATCCGGTCTTCGTCGCCACTGTTAGCGGTGATCCGCTACCGCCGCCCGTGAGCCCCCCACCCTCCGTTGCACAGAGACACGGAAACAGAGATGATACTCGTGTGGGCTCCACGGTGGTTCTGACGCCACCTGGAACGCCCCGTTTATGTATACGAGGCACGCGACGGAGTGAACGTCACCCCGTCGCGTGCACGCCCTTAAAGGGCCAGCGCCACACCTGCATCGCCCGAAACAAGCGGAGGAGAACAAAGGAGGCGAAGGTGGTCTGCGCAGCATACCTCATTGACTCGCCAGAGAATGCGAGAATTTGATTAAGACTCCGGAAAGTATAACAATAGAGTCCTAAATCAAAGAGGCAGCATTGCAGGGGCAAGAGCAGCGCATATGCTGTGGGGAGCTTTACATTCCCAAGGGCCGCTGCAAGACAACAAGAAAGATGGACACACAGGTGGCAGAGACCACAGGAAAAAGCAGCGCGGAGAAGGACCTGGAGCAGTTCCTCCAAATGGCAAGGATGGCAGCATGCAGGCATGGCACCAACTGGCTCCAAAAGGTTGCAACAGAGCTGGAGGGCGGCAGATCAGGGCCTTCGAGGGATAGGTCGCAGTCACCATTACTGTTCCCAGATTCCAACGAAGAGCAGGCATTGGAGGAACTATTTTCATTGGATGAAGAAGAACCAGGGGCCAAGAAAAAGAGAACTTTAACAGCAAAAGGAAGGCAATCGGACAGCAAACAGAGGCTGCAAAAATGAGATGAGAAGCAAGGAAAGCAGCAATGGGAGAGAGAAGCAGCAGGAAGAGTCAGGGGTCTGTTGCCACCCCAGTGGCTTCTGCCACAGAGGGACCAAGGGAGAGCAGCAGTGATCCTGGCACACATGCAGCCATCACAGCAGTAGAGACACCAGAGGGACCTGCATCCTTGGAACAAGTTAAAGGCACCGTAATGCAGTGCTTACAGGCATGGGGCAATGGGGTAAATGGGCAAATGTTATCAGGTAATAGGAATGCATTTAATCAAGTAGAGGGAAATACTGCCTCAGTTAACCAGTAGGGGGAGGCCCAGAGAGGGGTCGGCGACGGGACCAATATGGGTCCAGCAAACAGGCCCAAAGGTCAAATATAAAACAAGGTTGGGGTGCTGGTGCAGGGAGAAGGTTCCCACCAACAAAAAGCACTCACATTGTCAGGCCAAGGGCCAGGGGATGTTTCAGATAACGATACTAGTTATAGGAGACGGGTGCCAGGGTTTGCACCTTTGCGAGACAAAGGTAACGCTTTATTGTGGCATATCCCTGTCTACATTAAGGAAAGGGCATGGCAGAATGAGTTCATAGAAATGTTTACCTTGCTTGAGCTGGAACAGATGGTCCTCGACATGCCTCAAATATCAGAGAAAGAGAGGGAGAAAAAAGAGAGACAGAGTGAAAAAGGAAGAGACAATTCATAATTGGCTGCCTGGATTCAGGATGCTGGCATCCATCATGGTAGGGAGATATCTGGATGACGCAGGGACTTAATGGGCATATGAGCAGTACATACACAACGCTTACCTGACATATGAGCTTGGTAAATCGGGAGGCGTTTTCGCTCCTCCTGGGATCAGCCCCCCTTCTGAGGCCTAGTGGCAAGGGCGCTGGAGGTATCTAAGAGTGCTCAGCTTCCCCCATCAGAAACAGCACTCCTCCAGCCTAGGATCGCCTGCAGGGGCAGGTGGAGCACAGACAAGTGCAGTTGGGGGAGCTTTGGTCTAGAGTGGAGTTGGTTGGAAACTTGGATGAAGCAAGATAGAGATGAGGAAGTCGCAGCACCAAGAGGACAATTCTGCAATTAGTGTTTTTTGCTGTGCGCACTGTGGGGTGCATTTAAAGGCCCCAAACAGAAATCCCTTTCACCTGAAAAGCCACATTTAAACACTGCCACCAAATACAGCCTGCTTTGCTTTCCTTGTCACATGAGTGGCAAGCATTGGAACACTATAAGTAAAAACGGCCCTGCTTTGATTTTATTTCACATGAGTGGCAAGCATTGGAACACTATAAGCAAAAATGGCCCTGCTTTGCTTTTATTTCACCTGAATGACAAGAATTTCAACACTACAACCAGAAACGGCTTTTGCTTTCCCTTTCACTTGAACAGCAGCCCCTTTAACACTGCAAACGAAAAAACGGCTTGGCGTTTTCATTTGTTCATGTCAAATTAAAGAACCATGTGGAAAGGGGCCTACCCCTCATTATCAATGGACCAACAGCAAATGCAAACTTGCTCAAAAAGGAGAAATCAAAGAATCCTGTGACTGCAAGACAGGATTTTAAACATTAGAAGCAAAAAGCCTGCACACGTGTGAAAAGAAAAACAGCTTTAAATAGCCACAGTGGGAAAAGATAGCACTGCTCATACAGCAAATGTCAAGGAAATATGATGTGGGGGGTTGACAAAAGCAAATGCACATTATGTTCCAACTCACAAGACTCCAGTCACCTTTGAAGAGACACTTACTACAGGAAAATCCAGTTCAGGCTGAGGCAGGAAACTTCAGAATTAAAAGCCCTGCTTCCAGCTGGAAGTCGCACCTACCAGTGAACCATCCCACAAAACAAAATGATGCTGCTGAGGGCATCATAATTCCCTCCTCTGCCAGACATGAAGGCATGAGCCCAGAGATTTGAAAGAGGACTATGTGTGGCTAAAGCGTGACCTGGAGGTGTGAGCTCTTCCTGCACCCACCTCAAAGAGCAAACTGCAAAGTTCAAAGGGACTAATAAAAGTCTCTGGTCACTGGCTGAGCCCAGAGGAAGACAGATGGCTTTGTGGGATGAAGCGGCCCTCCCACAGGGAGGACTGGCACTCCCAATTGACATCAAAAGACCGATTTGATTTTAGGCATTTTTCAAAGCAATCAGAATGAGAATTTATTTAGTTTTATGCTATTTTTTCATTTGGTATTGAAATGGCCATTTAAGACTAGTTTCTGGCTGATCTGAACAGGTGACAAATATGACAGTTGGTGAAAAGATGGAAAATTAAATTAGGAACATACTTGATCATAACTATTGTACATGTTATGAAAATGACAAAAATGTGCCAAAGGGCCATGCTACATCGTACAGAGTTGGCGATCAGCTTGCCTAATTCCCTATGACCAACTAAAACCGCATATCTAGTTCATATGGCATGGGCTAGTATAATTATGAAGTTATGAGACATAACTAGATTTTGCCAGAAAGTGGTAATGAGAACAAAGAATTGTAATAACTGCAAACAGACAAATGGTGCTCTCTTCCCTTGAACCCAATCATGCCAGGGGGCGGAGCGAGGAATGGTAAACTGCCCTATCCGAGCGGCAGGGATAATTACAGGGTACTCCCCCTAGTTTGTAAAGTTAGTGATGTCATTCATGCTATATAAGGGGAGACTGTACTAGGATAGAGAGACACACCATATTCCGGGGAGACAGGAGAAGAACAGAAAAAAGGCAGCTGAACCTTACCATCTTTGAGAGTGCAGTGACCAGACCCCTTGCCCTAGCTGTCCAGAGTGTCCTGAGATACAGCTGGCTTTCCTGAACCCTAAACCAAGTCTTGCATAGTAAATAGCATATACCGAGCCCTAAATTGCATAACCCCTTCATTTTTGTAGCCTTGCATCCAATATGTCTCTCATTGAAAATCCATTGAAAACCCCAATGAAAACCCCAAAATTTGCAGGTGTAATTCAGTCACCTTGCCATAGAAGAATCTATTATTAGCCTTTGTATGTTAGCAGATCTCCTTAAAAAACCTCTGCCATCTGTGTAAATCCCTAGTATTGTTTTTTAAGTAAATCAATTAATTCCCCCATTGAAATTCACGGTTCAAGATTGTTGAAGTTCGAAATCAACCATCTTCTCCCTGGTGTTGTACTTAATTATAATAGTCATTATAGTCAGTAAGGTGTTTTCTCAAAAGAATTTGATGTTTTCTCAAAAGAATTAGGGCCTCCTTACACGGTAGGCGGTAAACCATGGTGCTATTAGCACCATGGTTGCCGCTGGTACCATACCGGTACCACCATGGAGGAAAGGGGAATGACCACCCTATTCCAAGGTTGGCGGGGCGGTAATTCCCCCTTTCTCCATGGCCCTTCCCCATTCCCATTTTTGCCCCATATGGCTCAATGGGAATGGGAAAGGGGCTAATTTTGGTACTGCAAATTGTGGTACCGTAATTAGCACCAAGGTCCCTTTGCGGGTCCCAACTTTAACGGCTGGTCTACACCAGCCGTTAAGGTCGGGTCCCGCAAAGGGACCCCGTAGTAAGGTGGTAAGGGTTCACCGGTACTGGTGCCCTTACTGGTACCAGTAAACCCTTACCGCCTACCGTGTAATGAGGCCCTTAGTCTCCTTGTAGCTGAAAACCGAATCTGCCTGTTTAATGTGTGCATTACCAAACAAATTCCTATTTGCATCTGTCTTATTAAACCCAAACCGTTGTTCCATTGTGAGCAATCCTTTTTCCGAGAAGTCTACCTGTTATGTGCCTCTATCCTTGTCATTGAAAACCGATTTTCCCATCATAAGCTCAACCCCTTTGCTGAGCTGAGTTGAGAAAAGGTGCAGAAGACCATTTATGTTGCACCCAACTATATTAGTCGCATAGATTTAGATGGTTGGTAGAGTAGGTTGTTAGAAATATTTATAAAGAATTTCTCTTGAGAGCTTTTGTCAATTTTGAAATGCCTTTAATTTCAAAAGAATTTATCAGAATAGATTGTAATCCTCATTTCATAGGAGTTTATCAACAAAATGTTAGTCCTCAATCCTCATTTCAAGAGGATTAATCCACAGAATTGTAGGCCTCGACACTTGTTTCTCTGTCCGGTATTAACTAACAATTCTTCAGGAGGAATGAGCCTCACATTTGGCATTTAATATTTCGAAACAATTGTGAATAATACACATTTTTCTACATGTTGGAGCGCAAACGTATTCCTTGTCTGTTCTCTTTGACTAGATTGCCTGTGAATGGTATTTATAGCCCAAATTTGATGGTCAACCTTAACATACTTTCTCTGTATTTTAGATAAGCTTCTGTGTTGCTCTCCAGGATCGCAGCATGATAACCTGACCAGGCATTTCAAAATTGACAAAGCTCTCAAGGGAAATTCTTTATAAATATTTCTAACAGCCTTCTCTACCAACCGTCTAAATCTATGCGACTAAGAGTTGGGCTCATCGTAAATGGTCTTCCACACCTTTTCTCAACTCAGAGTACTAATCATTCTGATCAGCCTCAGAATAAGGAGCCGTTGTGCAGCCCTGCCCACGGTAGCAACAAATTCAAGTCATTCAAAAGTCTATAAATATATCAAGGTTCACCACTAGTTGTGCTCAGGCTGAACACCCTTTGCTGAGCTGCCTGTCATTGTAAACACAGTGTAAACGAATTTCCATTTGCCACAGTATTTTTCCCTTTTGCATTTGCTTTAACACAAACCCGATTTTCCCACTTCAAGTCTATTTTTGCCCTGGTGTGCTAATTAGTATTCTATAAACTTTCCCTATATCCTAAAGGGTAAGCAATTCGAATTTCCCTTCATTCTGTCCCCTAGCCGATGCAAGTAATAATCAAAATCCCATTCTGCCATTTTGCTCCACAAACAGGTTTTCACTTTCTTTGCTTGCTTCTCATCATGTGGTGGTGGGCTCTCCCCCAAATCCAATTTTATCTCTCTATTCCTACTCCTTGCCCCTGCCTTCCATTCAAAGGAATCAAGTTTAGCTGATGTTTGTGGGTGAGTGCTGCAGGGGGGAGTGCTAAACCGTTAGTACTATCACTTGGTAAATTTTTTTATTTTTTTCTGTTTTGCCATTAAAGATCTGTGTGAATTGTAATAGGATATCTTACACGTATTGTTCTGTACAGATCATTGCCTTTGTGTCGTCACAACAATGGTGGCTGCTGTATATTGATTATTTTCCGTTGTCAATAAATAATATATTAATAAATACCTTATTGATACACTCCGGCCTGGTTCCTAGTCCATTGTGACACGGGGTGTCTGTGGAGGTTGGGTGCGAGGCGGGTTGAAGGCCTAAACCGCGTTTTATCGTGCGCCACATCCATTGTAGGGGAAGGAGTTCCCTGGCTGGCGTGTGCCGTGTTAATGCAGTGTTTTGAAGTAGATGAGTGATGTGTTTTGTTATAATAAATCTGCAGCCTTTTATGCCAACAAAGAAACAACCGTCTGCAGCCGTTAGGTGACACATGGAGGAGTACAGGGGCTCCAAATGGAGACAGCAATTATGTTTAGGGTGTAATTTGTGGACACGTGCCCAGGTTATGGGGCAGCCTGGGGAAGGGGTGGAGAAGGCTGGCGTGGGGCATTGGCTTTCATGGCCTGGTTCTGGTTGGCCAGCGCCTCTCCACCGTGCGGTAACTCGCAGTTCACCACAGTTTCACTGAGTCAGGAGTCATTTTGAGACGTGGTGGCCTTGGTTACTCCGTGTGCATCCTCGGAACAGTTGTTTGGCTGCTTTCTTTTGCTGGGCGTGTTGCTTGTGTTTCACATGCAGGCACGGGGCCTGGACTGCAGCGACTTTACACAGGCGAGCGGGGGCCATCCGCGAGTTTTTCTGAGGTGCACACGTGCTTCACCGGCTCGTTGCGGCTATAACACTGGGCTTAAGTAAAAGCACACGTCCTGCTGGTTCAGAGTAGATTTTGGAGATGTCATTGATGGCAGGAGAGAGTGTCACTGATGCCCCACTCTGCCACAGACATGGTAACAGGGTCACACACAGTGTACACAGGGTCCAACACGTTGCCGGCTACACAGCAAGGCCCTCGGTGCCATTGTGCTTGGGTCCTCATAGCTGTTGCCATGACTACCGCCAAGACTTGGAGCATCCTTCCTCACCTCATCGGGCTGGGGAGAATAAGTCTGGTTGCCATGACACCGGCACGGGCTGCGGTTGGCCAACTCACCAGCCAAGAACATTCACCTGCTCCAAGGGCGGGGCAGTGTCAAAGGCGCAGTGAAGACGAGGGTGGAGGCTGGGTACACTATTGCTACCCCCTCGCCTCTGGCCCGCCTGGCACACCCATCACCTGTCCATCTCTAGATTCCGCTCGCCACTGGCCCGTCCCTGCGATGTCTCTGCTTTCTCTCTGCCTCGCTTCCCTGCCTTCTCCCCTCACTGCTGCCCCACCTGTGACCGGGCTCCTTTCTGCCCTATCCCGCCTTCTCCCTTTCTCCTCTCTGCCTTACTCATTTCCAGCCCTATCCCCCTGCCTCTCTCCTCTACCTTCTGTGGGCGCCTCCTCTCTCTACCCCTTCGCATCCCACGGTCTCCCCCCAGTCTTCCCCTTGTCCACCCTCCACTTGATACTGTGTCTCTATGTATTTCACCGCCCTCTCTCGTTATGCCCCCCCCCTTCACCCATTAACTCCGTTTCCCATTCCCCCTTCACTCCGCCTTCTCTCCAACAACTCTTTCTCTGTCTCCTCTCCCAACCTGTCCACCCCCCACCCCTCACTCTATTCCCGCCGCTCCCCTATCACGCGCATAACCCACTCTTAACATTGGCTCCCCCCTCGCTCTCCTCCTCCCCTCCTCTGCTGTCCCCCACTTTCCCTCTCCCCGCTGGGTGATCTTCTCCATCCACCCCGACTCAGTGTTCTCTCCCTGGCTCTGTCCCCTCTCATTGCCTTCCATCCCAGCCCTCGTCTTCACCCCCTCTTTCTACCCTATCCCCCTCCGTTATACCAACTCTTCCTTTCACTCTCAACAACTCTACCCGTTTCACCCCATCTCCTTTAATTATCTTTTTCTCTGGGTCCTATAACTCGTTCTCTCTCTCTTTCTCTCTCTCCACCTTTCTGCCCCTCACTCGTTGCCCCCTCTCTCTCTATTTGCCCCACTCCCTCTCCCTTTCACTCTTTCTCCCGTTGTCTGTCTCTTTCCCTATCCCTTCCCGCTCACTCGCCCAGCTCTCAATCAGCCCTCCCCTACCACGTTCCTGCTCTCTCCCTTCCTCTTCCTCTCCCTCTCCTCTCTCCTTCTCTCTCTTTCTCTCTCCTCTTTCCTGCTCTCTCCCTTCCTATCCCTCTCCCTCTCCTCTCTCCTCTTTCCTGCTCTCTCCCTTCCTCTTCCTCTCCTCTCTCCTCTTTCCTGCTCTCTCCCATTCTCTTCCTCTCCCTCTCCTCTCTCGCTCTCTCTCTTTCCCTCTCTTTCTCTCTCCTCTTTCCTGCTCTCTCCCTTCCTCTCCCCCCTCCTTCTCTCTCTTTCTCTCTCCTCTTTCCTGCTCTCTCCCTTCCTATCCCTCTCCTCTCTCCTCTTTCCTGCTCTCTCCCTTCCTCTTCCTCTCCCTCTCCTCTCTCCTCTTTCCTGCTCTCTCCCATTCTCTTCCTCTCCCTCTCCTCTCTCCCTCTCTCTTTCCCTCTCTTTCTCTCTCCTCTTTCCTGCTTTCTCCCTTCCTCTCCCTCTCCTCTCTCTCCTCTTTCCTGCTCTCTCCCTTCCTCTTCCTCTCCCTCTCCTCTCTCCTTCTCTCTCTTTCCCTCTCTTTCTCTCTCCTCTTTCCTGCTCTCTCCCTTCCTCTCCCTCTCCCTCTCCTCTCTCTCCTCTTTCCTGCTCTCTCCCTTCCTCTTCCTCTCCCTCTCCTCTCTCTCTCCTCTTTCCTGCTCTCTCCCATCCTCTTCCTCTCCCTCTCTCGCTCTCTCTCTTTCCCTCTCCCCTTTCCTGCTCTCACCCTTCCTCTTCCTCTCCCTCTTCCTCTCCTCTCTCGTTCTCTCTCTTTCCCTCACTTTCTCTCTCCTCTTCCTCTCCCTCTCCCTCTCCTCTCTCTCTCCTCTTTCCTGCTCTCCCCCTTCCTCTCCCTCTCCTCTCTCCTCTTTCCTGCTCTCTCCCTTCCTCTTCCTCTCCCTCTCCTCTCTCTCTCCTCTTTCCTGCTCTCTCCCTTCCTCTCCCTCTCCCTTTCCTCTCTCTCCTATTTCCTGCTCTCTCCCTTCCTCTTCCTCTCCCTCTCCTCTCTCTCTCCTCTTTCCTGCTCTCTCCCATCCTCTTCCTCTCCCTCTCCTCTCTCGCTCTCTCTCTTTCCCTCTCTTTCTCTCTCCCCTTTCCTGCTCTCTCCCTTCCTCTCCCTCCCCTCTCTCTCTCCTATTTCCTGCTCTCACCCTTCCTCTTCCTCTCCCTCTCCCTCTTCCTCTCCTCTCTCGTTCTCTCTCTTTCCCTCACTTTCTTTCTCCTCTTCCTCTTCCTCTCCCTCTCCTCTCTCTCTCCTCTTTCCTGCTCTCTCCCTTCCTCTCCCTCTCCTCTCTCCTCTTTCCTGCTCTCTCCCTTCCTCTTCCTCTCCTCTTTCCTGCTCTCACCCTTCCTCTTCCTCTCCCTCTTCCTCTCCTCTCTCGTTCTCTCTTTCCCTCACTTTCTCTCTCCTCTCCCTCTCCCTCTCCTCTCTCTCTCTCCTCTTTCCTGCTCGCTCCCTTCCTTTCCCTCTCCCTCTCCTCTCTCGTTCTCTCTCTTTCCCTCTCGTTCTGTCTCCCCCACCCCCTTCCCTTTGCATTTTCCACCTTCGGGCGCTGCCCCGCAGCTCTCCACCTGCGCCAACGGTTGCGCGACTTGGGCAACTGCTTGCAATGTGGGCCGGCTGTGGCTAACGTTTTCAAAATGAGAGTTAACCCTGGACAGAACCCGTAGAAAGAAGGCCCTAGTCAGCAGACATAACACCGGCGCAGTGCTGACTCCTGGTGGCCAATCGCAGTATGGCAGTGACATGAGTTACAGGGCACAGATACAAGTGAAGCATTGCCCCCAGTGGTCAGTCACAGTATGGCATTGGCTGAAGGCCAGAAAGAAACTGACACAAAGCAATGCAGCATTGACACTCAAGAGGTCGTAGCAATATCACACGGATTGAGGCCCTGGACTAAGCAAATAGACACGCGCAGTGTCCAACACAGTATGACACTGGCAGATTTGTTGGATACCTCGTGGCTGGCAGAGGGTAAAGGCATTCTTTCAGTGAAGTGAGGAAGAGGGACGAGGGGGCAAGAAGAACCATGTGTAGTTGCAAAAGCACACATGATCACTGCTAGGAGTTATCCCTGTACAAGAGGCAGTGGTGGAGAGAGATCAGACAGGAGAACTTTTATTCTGCATTGTTCAGGTGAGTTGGTCACGGGAGATCGTACCACTCATTGACAGCTAGGGCCCCTGTGAGTGTAGCACTGTGCCCCACCAGTACCCAATGATTTACATGGGATTTGAGAAGTGGTTGGTCATTCGGCAAAAGCCACGGGTTCCTTTACCCAGGGGCTTTAAGTGGGCCGGGGCTAGCCAGGGCAGAACCCCGACAGTGTCCACAAACTACTTCTGAATGAGTGCCCTGCAGTGGCTCCCAAGGTCCCCCACTATATCTAGCCAGCCCCCAACCGAGCCCCTTTTTTGTCTGAAAGTCGAATGCAAACGGGGATCCGTGTACATTTGACTTGGAGCATACATTTCTCGCATCCCGCTTTCTGTGAGCCTGCAAGTCTAATGATAACGCCATTCAGGTGAAGGTCGGAAGATCGTGGCGAAAGGGCTGCCTGCGGAAGTTGGTGCTGAATGGTGTACATGGCCTTTTCCTACGTTTTCTCTCTGCGGGTAAAATGTGAAGTTCTCTCAGTCTGCATTTTCCCGCCAGCACCCACTCCTCGCTCCCAGGGGGTCGGGCCATTCTTTCCAGCTGCAATGAAAGTGCCCGTTGGGCGGCCAGGTGGCGGTGAAAGCGCCGCATGCTGTGCTTCCATGCCGCCATTTTCTGGCGACGACGTTAATGGAGGCCATTTCCTGGCTGAAGAATTCAATGCCTTCAGTAGTGCAGCCGTTTCTCGCGTGATCTTGAAGTTAAGGAAAGGGGCGATCCCATGAAATGTCCTGTTGTATTCGTGTCCTTGCTTGACTTTTAAGAAGACGATGGAAGTTGTTGGAATTCTTATTTCAATAGCAAACAAACTTAAAAAAAAGACACAGCTGTAGTGCAAAACAGAGGCAAGGTCCAGAACTCTTAAGGCCACACCCCAAATGCGGATTTCGGTGACCTTTCAGCGCCCCTCAGTTTTTTAACGCACTTAAAGCGCTGCCTCCCCCCTACTTTCCCTTTCACCCCCACTCTTCTTCGTCCTCGCTTGTCTTTTTCAACTACTCTTTTATTACCCTATTGTCCCCATGCACCCTCAGTCATCCCCTCCTCCTCCTTGTCCCTATTCTTTATTTTCCCTCAGGTTCTTCTGTATTTCACATTCTCCTGTTCCCCTGATCCAAGAAGTGACTGTCTCAATAGCTCTATGACCCTCTATGGCGTAGAGATACCAAGCACAAGGACGGCTCCAACCATGCAGCACCGCCATATCCAGGAGCGGGGTCACGCACAGGGACAGCTCCAACCATGCAGCACCGCCATATCCAGGAGCGGGGTCGCGCACAGGGACAGCTTCAACCATGCAGCACCGCCATATACAGGAGCGAGGTCGCGCACAGGGACCGCTCCAACCATGCAGCACTGCCATATCCAGGAGCGGGGTCGCGCACAGGGACAGCTCCAACCATGCAGCACCGCCATATCCAGGAGAGGGGTCCAGCGCAGGCACCACTCCAACCATGTGTCACCACCACATCCAGTAGAGGGGTCCAGCACAGGGACAGCTCCAACCATCCAGCACCACCATATCCAGAAGAGGGTTCTCGCACAGCGACCGCTTCAACCATGCAGCACCGCCATATCAAGGAGAGGGGTCCAGCGCAGGCACCACTCCAACCATGTGTCACCACCATATCCAGGAGAGGGGTCCAGCACAGGGACAGCTCCAACCATCCAGCACCACCATATTCAGAAGAGGGTTCTCGCACAGCGACCGCTTCAACCATCCAGCACCGTCATATCCAGGAGAGGGGTCCAGCGCAGGCATCGGTCCAACAATGCGGCACCGCCATATCCAGGAGAGTGGTCCCAGCAGAGGGACAGCTCCAACCATGCAGCACCGCCATATCCAGGAGAGGGGTCCAGCACAGGGACCACTCCAACCATGCAGCACCACCATATCCAAGAGAGGGGTCCAGCACAGACACTGCTCCAACCATGCAGCACTGCCATATCCAGGAGAGAGGTCTCACACAGGGACAGCTCCAACTATGCACCACAGCCATATCAAGGAGAGGGTGCCAGCGCAGAGACAGCTCCAACCATGCAGCACCACCATATCCAGGAGAGGGGTCTCACACAGGGACAGCTCCAACCATGCAGCACCGGCATATCCAGGAGAGGGGTCTCACACAGGGACAGCTCCAACTATGCACCACAGCCATATCAAGGAGAGGGGACCAGCGCAGAGACAGCTCCAACCATGCAGCACCACCATATCCAGGAGAGGGGTCCAGCGCAGAGACAGCTCCAACCATGCAGCACCACCATATCCAGGAGAGGGGTCCAGCGCAGGGAGAGCTCCAACCATACAGCACCTCCATATCCAGGAGAGGGGTCCAGCGCAGGGAGAGCTCCAACCATGCAGCACTGCCATATCCAGGAGAGGGGTCCAGCGCAGAGACAGCTCCAACCATGCAGCACTGCCATATCCAGGAGAGGGGTCTCACACATGGACCGCTTCAACCATGCAGCACCACCATATCCAGGAGAGGGGTCTCAAACATGGACCGCTTCAACCATGCAGCACCGCCATATCCAGGAGAGGGGTCTCACACAGGGACAGCTCCAACCATGCAGCACCGGCATATCCAGGAGAGGGGTCTCACACAGGGACAGCTCCAACTATGCACCACAGCCATATCAAGGAGAGGGGACCAGCGCAGAGACAGCTCCAACCATGCAGCACCACCATATCCAGGAGAGGGGTCCAGCGCAGAGACAGCTCCAACCATGCAGCACCACCATATCCAGGAGAGGGGTCCAGCGCAGGGAGAGCTCCAACCATACAGCACCTCCATATCCAGGAGAGGGGTCCAGCGCAGGGAGAGCTCCAACCATGCAGCACTGCCATATCCAGGAGAGGGGTCCAGCGCAGAGACAGCTCCAACCATGCAGCACTGCCATATCCAGGAGAGGGGTCTCACACATGGACCGCTTCAACCATGCAGCACCACCATATCCAGGAGAGGGGTCTCGCACAGCGACAGCTCCATCCATGCTGCACCGCCATATCCAGGAGAGGGGTCTCGCACAAGGACGGCTCCAACCATGCAGAACCGCCATATCCAGGAGAGGGATCTCGCACAAGGACGGCTCCAACCATGCAGCACCGCCATATCCAGGAGAGGGGTCTCACACATGGACCGCTTCAACCATGCAGCACCACCATATCCAGGAGAGGGGTCTCACACAGGGACAGCTCCAACCATGCAGCACCTCCATATCCAGGAGAGGGGTCCAGCGCAGGGAGAGCTCCAACCATGCAGCACCGCCATATCCAGGAGAGGGGTCCAGCGCAGAGACAGCTCCAACCATGCAGCACTGCCATATCCAGGAGAGGGGTCTCGCACAGCGACAGCTCCATCCATGCTGCACCGCCATATCCAGGAGAGGGGTCTCGCACAAGGACGGCTCCAACCATGCAGGACCGCCATATCCAGGAGAGGGATCTCACACAGGGATAGCTCCAACCATCCACTACTACCACATCCAGGAGAGGGGTCCCGCAGAGGGACAGCTCCAACCATGCAGCACTGCCATATCCAGGCGAGGGGTCCAGCGCAGGGAGAGTGCCAATCATGCAGCACCGCCATACCCAGGAGAGGGGTCTCGCACATGGACCGCTTCAACCATGCAGCACCACCATATCCAGGAGAGGGGTCTCACACAGGGACAGCTCCAACCATGCAGCACCGCCATATCCAGGAGAGGGGGCCAGCGCAGAGACAGCTCCAACCATGCAGCACCACCATATCCAGGAGAGGGGTCTCACACAGGGACAGCTCCAACCATGCAGCACCGTCATATCCAGGAGAGGGTTATCGCACAGGGTACCCTCCAACCATGCAGCACCTCCATATCCAGGAGAGGGGTCCAGCGCAGGGAGAGCTCCAACCATGCAGCACCGCCATATCCAGGAGAGGGGTCCAGCGCAGAAACAGCTCCAACCATGCAGCACTGCCATATCCAGGAGAGGGGCCTCGCACAGCGACAGCTCCATCCATGCTGCACTGCCATATCCAGGAGAGGGGTCTCGCACAAGGACAGCTCCAACCATGCAGCACCGCCATATGCAGGAGAGGGGTCTCGCACAAGGACGGCTCCAACCATCAGCACCGCCATATCCAGGAGAGGGCTCTGACACAGGGACCGCTCCAATGATGAAGCACCACCATATCCAGGAGAGGGGTCTCACACAGGGATAGCTCCAACCATGCACCACTACCATATCCAGGAGAGGGGTCCAGCGTAGGGACAGATTCAACCATGCGGCACAGCCATATCCCGGAGAGGGGTCCAGCGCAGGGACAGTTCTAACCATGCAGCACTGCCATATCCAGGAGATGGGTGCCCCACAGGGACAGCTCCAACCATGCAGCACCACCATATTCAAGAGAGGGGTGCAGCGCAGGGACAGCTCCAACCATGCAGCACCACCATATCCAGGAGAGGAGTCTCACACAGGGACAGCTCCAACCATGCAGCACTGCCATATCCAGGAGAGGGGCCCCGCAGAGGGACGGCTCCAACCATGCAGCACAGCCATATCCAGGAGATGGGTCCAGCTCAGGGAGAGTGCCAATCATGCAGCACCGCCATATCCAGGAGAGGAGTCTCGCACATGGACTGCTTCAACCATGCAGCACCACCATATCCAGGAGAGGGGTCTCACACAGGGACAGCTCCAACCATGCAGCACCGCCATATCCAGGAGAGGGGGCCAGCGCAGAGACAGCTCCAACCATGCAGCACCACCATATCCAGGAGAGGGGTCTCACACAGGGACAGCTCCACCCATGCAGCACCGCCATATCCAGGAGAGGGGTCCAACACAAGGACAGCTCCAACCATGCAGCACCGTCATATCCAGGAGAGGGGTATCGCACAGGGTACCCTCCAACCATGCAGCACCTCCATATCCAGGAGAGGGGTCCAGCGCAGGGAGAGCTCCAACCATGCAGCACCGCCATATCCAGGAGAGGGGTCCAGCGCAGAGACAGCTCCAACCATTCAGCACTGCCATATCCAGGAGAGGGGTCTCGCACAGCGACAGCTCCATCCATGCTGCACTGCCATATCCAGGAGAGGGGTCTCGCACAAGGATGGCTCCAACCATGCAGCACCACCATATCCAGGAGAGGGGTCTCGCACAAGGACGGCTCCAACCATGCAGCACCGCCATATCCAGGAGAGGGGTCTGACACAGGGACCGCTCCAATGATGAAACACCACCATATCCAGGAGAGGGGTCTCACACAGGGATAGCTCCAACCATGCACCACTACCATATCCAGGAGAGGGGTCCAGCGTAGGGACAGATTCAACCATGCGGCACTGCCATATCCAGGAGAGGGGTCCAGCGCAGGGACAGTTCTAACCATGCGGCACTGCCATATCCAGGAGATGGGTCCCCCACAGGGACAGCTCCAACCATGCAGCACCACCATATCCAAGAGAGGGGTGCAGCGCAGGGAAAACTCTAACCATGCAGCACCACCATATCCAGGAGAGGAGTCTCACACAGGCACAGCTCCAACCATGCAGCACTGCCATATCCAGGAGAGGGGCCCCGCAGAGGGACAGCTCCTACCATGCAGCACAGCCATATCCAGGAGATGGGTCCCGCACAGGGACAGCTCCAACCATGCAGCACCATGAAGCACCGCCATGTCCAGGAGAGGGGTCCAGTGCAGGGAGAGCTCCCACCATGCGGCAATGTCATATCAAGGAGAGGGGTCTAGCTGCTTTAGAGGAATTGTCCAGTTCAAGCCACAACTTGCGAACGGGTTCTTTATGTCTTGGTTTTGCTGCTCATGCGTCCTTCTTCCTCGTCATGGATCTTGTCTGCACGTGCTGTGGTTCTTCCCCGTTGTCTGTAGTTTCTTCGTGGTGGGGTGCAGCTAGGGGGTTTTCTCCGATGTAGGGCTTAATGTCATTGAGAAAAATCCATGCTATCCTGCCCTGCAATTTTACTGCTGATGGAGTGCAGTCTTCTACGATGAAAGGACCATTGAAACTTGGCTCGTCCCACATTTTCCTCGTGTGGTTTTTGATTAGGACTGCGTCTCCAGGGAAAACGAGTGGAACACAAAGACCTTGAGCTGGGTCTGTTGCAGAATCTTCTGCAATGCTTTGTGCTGTGCTGCACCCTTTTTGTCGCAGCTGCAGCTGCTCTGAAATTGCAGTAAGGCTGGATGTCATACAGTTCAGGTATTTTGACAATTCAGTTCCCAGGACCTCTCGGGTTGGCTGGGAATCACATCTAGCTCTATCTCGTGGGGTAAGTACTATCTCGTGCAGCGTAAAATGATGGTCGGAGCCTGGTTGGTTCTGAAGAGCATAAAATGCCAATGGAAGGCAGTGCAGCCATCCCCTCTTTAGAGTAAGCTTCAACTTGGCTATCCTTTCCTTTAACAAGCCGTTGAGCCACTCGCATATGCCATTACCCTCCGGATGATACGCCAACGAGAACTTGTGCTGTATATCAAGCAACAAGCTGATCTGCTCAAAGACTGAGT
Organism: Ambystoma mexicanum; assembly: GCF_040938575.1. Classification (NCBI taxonomy): domain Eukaryota; kingdom Metazoa; phylum Chordata; class Amphibia; order Caudata; family Ambystomatidae; genus Ambystoma; species Ambystoma mexicanum. The sequence goes on along the minus strand of NC_090925.1, from coordinate 209,481,264 downwards.
TAACAAAATGAGCCCCGTTGTCTGACCTCATCACCTCGCACACCCCCATCTACGGAACACTTCTCTCACCAGGAATTTGCCACACAGGTTGAGTCTGGGTGTGTACAAGGACCTGCTGCTATCCATCTAAAGAATGGACACACCACTACAATTAAGTACCTATACCCGTTACACACTTGGATCTTGTCGACGTAGTCGATATGTAAGTGCTGAAAAGGCCAGGGGATGACCCCTCTCATTACTTTTAATGTGTGCCTAGCGATGAATTGCTGGCAGATTACGCAGTTCACCATAAAGAATGCAACATGCTCAGCTAAATTCGGTATAAACCAGTCTTCCGTGAGCGTTGCTGCTAAGTTTTACTTTGACATATGTATGGGGTAATGTAATTTCTCCAATGCTATTTTTAGTAGGGCTACAGGCATTACTGGTTTACCAGTGCTGTCTTGCCACCACAATCTGTCAGAGGGGTTTAAAGAACACCCCCGATGCTTCCACAGGTTCTTTTCGTCCTGAGGTGCCTCCCCTTGAAGCTCCATTAGTTGTGTCTGACCCATATAGCTATAGGCTTCTGGTGTGGCTCATGCTATCATCATTCGTTCATGGGTGCATGCCACTTCTACTTCCATGACCATCTCACTCTTGCCATACGCTTGGCTTGCGTGTCTGCTGTATGGTTTCCGCGTGACACAAAGTCTGTCCCATTGGTGTGGGCAGCGCATTTCACGACCGCTATGCCCACTGGGAGCTATAGTGCCTTAATCAGCCTTTCCAGTAAGGCTGCATGCTGCACTGGCGTGCCGTCCACATGGAGGTAGCCCCTCCTTTTCCAGCGTGCTAGGCCTGCGTGCACTGTGGACGTCATATAGGCGGAGTCACTGTACACTGTCACTTCCTGGTCTGCGTGGTTCTCAATGGCGAGTATCAACGCCAATAATTCTGCAGCCTGTGCTGAATAATGAGATGGTATTCGTGCACTGAGAAGTACTTAGAATCTCTGTTTGCTATGTGTTTCATTATGGCAACGCCTGTATGTCTTTGTCCGTCTTCTTGGTTGATTCTTGAAGAACCGTCAATGAAAACAATCTCTCCTCCCGCCAGGGCATTTTCTCTTACCCTGGGGATTTCATCATAGAACTCTTCATAGTTGGCACAGTCATGTATCGGCTCTCCTTCAGTGACTGGCTCAGCTATGAACGTAGCTGGGTTTACTCTTTTACATCAAACTATTTTGATCGATGGGTTTGATTTGATCACTTCATATGCAGAGGCTCTCTGAGATGTCAACATGCCCTTAGGTTTCTCTAAAATAGCGAACAGTGAATGTTCAACCTATAACGTCATGGAACATCCAATCACAATAGTGGTTGCCTTTTCAATGGCGAACGCTGCGGCAGCTAAACTTTGTTCTCATGGGAAGTGGCCTCTCATTACTGGGTCCAGGATTCCACTGTAGTATGCCAGGGGCTTGAACCCCAACAAAGTTTTTTGAGTGAGCACTGCTGTTATAACGTTGCCATTTGTGTGTGAAAACAGGTAGAATTCCTCTGCATAATTAGGATTTCCGAGAACTGGAGCTGTACAAATCGCTCTCTTGAGTTCTACAAGCCCCTTTTTCCATTGCCTCGGTCCATTCAATCTTTTCCTTTGTCACCTGGGCCTTCTTCAGGGCCTGGAGCATGGGCTTAGTAGACGAGCTGTAATCGAAGACCCATGCTCTAACATAATTGCATAGGCCTAAAAAGCTCTGCATCTGCTTTATCGTGAGTGATTTTGCCATGTTCATGATAGCTTCAGCCCTTTCTGGGGTCACCTTTTTTCCCTCATGCAAGATGAGTTGGCCTATGTACAGCACTTCCTGTTGACAATACTGTAGCTTTTCCTTGTCAACCTTAAATCTTTTCTCAGCCAGTGTGGTCAGTAGCTTAACAGAATCGCGCCTGCATTGCTCTTCAGTGGTGCTGCAGATTAGGTTGTCATCCACATACTGCAAGACGACACTATCCACTGCAATATTGCTTAGGTCCATCTGTAGGACTCTGTTAAATATGGACGGAGACTCACAGTACCCCAGTGGCAACCTCGTGCTTTTCAGACGCATTTGTTTGAATGTAAATGACGTCAGATCTTGAGAGTCATGGTGCAATGGGATTGAGAAAAAGGCATTTTTCAAGTCAATCACCGTGAAATATTTTGCCTCAATGGGTATGTTACATAGGATTGTGGATGGATTAGGCACTAGATGAACTCGGCTTCAACAATTTCATTTAATGCCCTTAAATCTTGGATTAAACACCAAGATCCTCCTTTTGATTTCTTGATGGGATAAATAACTGTATTACAGGGTGACTCTGACGTCACTAGGATTTCCTGATCCATCATGGTGGAAATTGTATTTGCGATCCCTTCATCCGCCTCTCTGGACATGGGATATTGTCCCGCTCTGGGTAAAATTGCTCCTGGTTTTAATATAATTTTCACTTCTCCCACCCCCTTCAGGAGGCCTACGTCATATGGTCCTATAGTCCATACTGAGGCAGGCACTTGGGTCATGTCGTCATCAAAGTACTGCGGACGTACCCGTGCCAACACCATTCTCTAAGGCACTTCTCTTTTAATCATTTTTACCCAAAATATGAGACACACTTCCACCGTTGTTTCTTCTGAGTCTGGTTGTTCTTCAAACAGATCGTCATCAGTGACGTCAGTCACTCGATACCCTTCATCAATGGCGATAATCGCACACCATTGTCTGCCTTCATCATCGTAGCCTTCAACTAATGCTATCCTACCTCGCACAGCATGTATCATCAAGGGAAATATTTGTCCCTCCTCTTCATGCATTGGTATTCTCGGCCTGAATAGAAATTTGTCAGGGGTTCTCCTGACCTTGTTTGCAAGGCCTGGTAATCCCGCCATAAGTACACGTATGCCATATGCGAAAACCTCAGGTTCCATCGGTATAGCTCTCATGGCTCTGTGTCCTGAATAGGCTGTGATCATATCGCACACATTCGAATAATGCATTCCCAGAGTAGAGCATACTATGCCCTCCTCTGTAAACGAGATGGTCATATACAATTTTGACATTAAATCTCGCCCAAAATGTTTACTGGGGTCTGACGCGAATACAACAAAGGTACATTCATTTCGCAGTCCCCTATGGAGAATGGGAGTGCATCTGTAAAGGGCACTCGACTGTGAGCTCCTGTAACTTCTGAGTATCTATGGCCTCGCCGGACAAGGAAAACTTGCCTTCATGTATGCATGAGCGTGTTGCACCCATGTCAACTAAGAAGGAATATTTCTTACCCCCTATAGTGACATCCACCCTAGGTTCCCTATTAGGGTCTGGTGTCACTGATAGGATAGAGAACACCAGGGTTCCCAGTGAGCTGTCCTAGTTCATATATAAGTTCGGCCCATTATACACTTGCGGATTCTCTCCATGCCCATCTGCACGTTTTGAAAGCCTCCTTGATTGTTAGTTTGTAAAACAGATCCCTACCATCGTCTTGCCCCCCTGGGCAACCATGCACCGATCTTAGACAATCTCCTAGGGGGTGTGGATCACTATACCCCCTACTCTCGTATCTCAGGCTCTATGTGCACTGTGTTACACCTAGATTACTTCTAAAAACATACCAACATACTCCTATCTTACTACTGTGGACACAAATAACATAAGACACAAAGAAAACACATGAATTGATTCAATTATAACAATAGAATGCATTTATTTATGCACAGCACTGCATGATGATGATGCAAGCATTCCTAAAACTATTGCACATATCTAATTTGCACCTTTTATACTTCTGGTGCAAATCTACCATGCAGTGGATAACTATAAGCCTTACAGTTTTCTAATGCAAGCCTATGATGCAAGCCTGTGATTCTAATGCAGTCTAATGCAAGCATCAGCATCCCTCTCCTTCATGCAAGATCAATCCACACCAATCCACACACTACTTCACACTCACTCTCTTAAGACAATCCCTGTCTGATTTCCCCTTCTCCCAAACCCAAAGCTCTTTGTGTGAGTGTCTGTTCTAATCAATCAGTTTAGTCTAGGCCATAAACCATACTTCCCATTTGCATCTCTCTCCTCTCCAGCTCTGTCTTTGTCAAGTCTCTCCTCTATGCACAACTCTGCAATCAGTCAGTCATTCAGAGCCGGGCCTCGCTCTCGCTCTGCCAGATCGATCTCATCAAGGCCTCATCAGGTTCTTCTGCACCAAGACAACTCTCCCTCATCGCATCTAGCACCATCGGATTCTCCCACAGCAACTACCTCCAACTCTCTCTCTCCACTTCTGGTTATACTTTCCAATGGCGCACTCATTCCCATAGTTACTTACATTCTCTAAGCTAAGAATGTCTCTTTCTCTGTTAGCAATGCCTGCCAGTCTGTGTTATGCGTGTTGTCTGGTCACTCTGCGTGTTCTGTGTCAGAGTGACATTGACATCATATCTCTTCCTTGGCCTTCTGTGTGCGGTGCAAAACACCATCTAATTCCTCCATTTCTTCATTCACTCCACTATTGGCTCTCTCTCTATCACGAAATCCTCTCTCTGTGCCCGTGTTCAAAGCATCTAATTGCCTGAAAAGGCTTCTCTCCCATTTCCCCATGTCGCGCTCCCTCCCACTGTTGCTGTCTCCGCGGCACACCAAGCCATGCCATGCTGCTTAGCTTCCTTCGCTTTCCCTACTCGGACAAGGATCATGTTATCTGTGTGCCTGCAAAGCTACTGTTTACAAATTCCTTCTTTCAGTGTACCATAACATCTCCGCACTGAGCCAGTGGCCCTCTGTCTCCATCAGAAACAGCTTCATGCTTTCTCTATTCTCGAATGTAGTGCCTAATCACATTCAAACAATACCAATCACTATCCTCAAAGCATAATGCAAATTCTAAGTGCACACTCAATACATGGTGTCTCTACATGCATAACTGTGTCATTCTAAATGGCTCTACATGGCATTTTCAAATATGACAGTGTGTCATTTCAGGCCTCATTCGTTCTCTCTAGTGCCGAGCATGTTTCTCTCTTAATGGCAAGCGCTATAATGCAAACATATCATTCTAAAAGCATCTCTTTCTGTCATATATGACAATGACATAACTAAGCAAACCCTTCATATAACAGGGCCTATTTCTCGCTTCAAATGTATAATGCAAATGGCTAATGCATACAAAGTGACAGTCTAATATGTGGATAGTATAATGATGCTACTTCTTCATGTACTACTAAACAGGATACAATAATGGATGACTAAACATGATGAATGAATAACTGGATTCCTAAAGGGGTAATACTAAATAATGGGTAATGGTTCTCTAATGATTAGTACTGATACTCTTATGATTCTCTAATGATAACAATCAAGGCATCCCCATTTTATCAGATTCTACAGAAATGTCAGAAATGCACTATCTCTCGTATTATTCTGAGGTAACTCTTTCTCCCCACAATAAATATTAATTTCTCAGAGTAATCAGGGAGGTTTCCAGAGCAATCAAGCCTCCTTGATTACTCTGGACACCTCCCTGATTACTCTGCCATCCTCTTCCTCTAAATCCCCTTCCCCTTGGTTATTGTCCTACGATACCCTGGTTGTTCTGCTATGGGTTAGCCACCTGTTGTACGTTCTGTTCAGCTGGGCTGGTCAGCATGGCTCCTTCAAGAGCATACTTTGATAACTTCTTCTGCACCAGCTTCGCTTCCTCACCTTTTCGAGTTGCCTCCTTTTTCCGATTCTTTTCTTGCAACAATCTACAGTAATGTGCAATAGTTTGCAATATTTCAGCCCAAGGTCTAGCCTCGACTCCTACCAATTTCATAAGATGTTTTTGTACTGGCTCTGGCAATCCCTGGCACAATTTGTGATAAAATACAGGTATAGATTTCGTCCAAGATTCATGCGTTTCGAGCACCCACGCGTCTTGGAAATTCTGGATCTAAATCAACAGATCTTATGACTCCTTCATTTTTTGAGTCATTATAGCTCCCATATCGGAGGTGTCTGGGTAAATCACTCATAGCGCTTTCCATACTGCTGCTCTGCAACTGTTGAAAAGCGCTCCGTTGTGGGCAGTGTTAATTATGGTAAAACCAGGGTACCCAGCCCATGCCTATACATTGTCTGCTCTCTCACCGAGTATGGCAATCAGGAGACTTTTAATGTCCCCTATAGCTAACGTGACACCCCCTGTCATCTTTTCTAACTTGTGTATCCACTTCCCAGCTCCTGATGTCAGAATTGGAAGCTTGTTTTTCAAGTTCTCTCGATCCATGTGTGGCCATGGAATATATTGCGGTCTTGCTTCCCCCTTTTCTAACAGCGGAAATTGGAATGCGCAGTCTTCTTTCTCCTTCTCCATAGCTCTTCTGTCTATTGCTGGGGTAACATTCCCACATCGCCGTCTGTCTAGACATACCTAGACTTGTTGCATCAAAATGCCAGTCGAAGCAATAACAACTATCATGGTTAGTTTATCACAGATGGCCAGAAAAATATACAATGCTTCAGTAAGAAACGGCTAGACTGGAAGTCCAAATGCCAGTCCAGTCAGGTAATTACACTTATCAGGACCAGGGACGTCATTTAGGGGTCACCATGGGTCACAACTGCGACCCCTTTGGTCTCCCTTGCTACCCCCTGTGGTCTCCTTTGCGACCCCTACTGAATTTTATTTTCAAACAGAAGCTCCTGGGCTGTGGTCAGCACCATGTGCCTCTTTGTTTCTGGAGTGGCTGGTTTTCTTTTACAAGCATCCTGTGCCACAATAAACATTTTGTTGCAATGTGTCTATCTTTCCTATCTCCATGGCATGCTGTTTGAATTTATGAGGTAAGGAGTGCCCAGAGTAGGAAATGCCGAGTGAGTGTGCTGTTTTCCTTACACCACTCTGAATTGTTTTATACACAGTTATGAACCCTCCTGATGGTATGTATTTTGCCAACCTATGAAGCCTAAAAAGTAGATCCACACAAGCTTGACATGTGGCCAAATGTGCACCAGACCTGCAGATGAACTGGCCTGCTGTTCACAGTTACCAGTTTAATTGTATCCACTACAGAGTGTAATTTGCTTTCTGACTTTGAGAACATTCAGGCATGAAATTGCTAATGTTACTATAGCCGGTAAGATAGCTCAGTGGGTTGAGCGCTTAATGCTGCAATGTTTGTGTGATTTGCAGGTTGCAAGTTTGAATCCTAGCAGGGCCAACTCAGTCTTTCATCCTTCTGAGGTCAATACATGAGTGATCTTATGTCCATTTGTTCTATATAAAGTGCTTAAGCGTAACTACTATACAATAACACATCAATATCATTTGACCTTGGACGCCTGCTTGCATTCACAGTAATTTGATAATATGGGCCTATACACTTATATTAACGATACATATGGTGAACCATTCTTGTATGAAATGTATATCACATTACAGTGATATTGTAACCATATTGCTCATAGTGTACTTAGGAACAATGCTATGTGATGCCAGTACCTGTTTTGTCAAGGGGTGAAAGGTCATGTGCCATCGCATCCCGTGATGTTACTTCAGGGTGGGGTCACATGACATCACCTCCTGTGATGTCATCAGAGGTCAAGGGTTGTGTGATGTCACTTCCGCTACCCCAGGCATTTTAGTGAAATGACGTCCCTGAGCAGGACTGCTTTATTAGAGATGCCCAGTTAAAGAAAGTCATCAAACTAAAAAATTACTAGACTTGCTGCACCAAAATGCCTCTCTAGCCACTAATACCACATATCATGCCTGCTTGGCCTGGACATGGATGACCATTATGATGTATCGCATAATCCCGTTCCACGCCATCGCCCTAAACATCCCCTCTCCCTCCCACCCCCAGCCCCAACCCCCAAAATCAGCTCCTCGGCCCAGATTTACCTCCACATCCCTTTTCCTTATCCCAGTGCTTGAGTATGAGGCTCTTTGCCTCAGAGGTAAGTACTGGGATGAGGAAGAGTGGGACTAGGAGTAATGAAGATTACAGGTAACTAAGCCAGGCGTTACCTCCATGTCCCTCTACCTCATCCCAGTATTTGTGTATGAGTCAAAGTGCCTCATACACAAGCACTGGGACAAGAAAAAGGGATGTGGAGGTAAATCCCCATCATCCCCCTTTGTAATTTTGGGCTATGTTGACTCGTCCTGGCTGACCTATGGAGCCATTGCCAGACAGAACCGGACACAGAGGTTAAAGGACACCTGGATTTTTCTGTTAACAAAGGCCCAGCAATTACTAATGTAATATGTAATATGAAATATGATGTAGGGGGTTGACCAGAGCGAATATACATTATGTTCCAAACCACAAAACTCCAGTCACATTTGCAGAGACACTTACTGCCGGAAAACACTGTTTGAGCTAAGGCAGCAGCTTCAAATGACAAAGCCACACTTCCTGCTGAATATCACACGTATCGTATAATCATCCCGAAATCAAATGTGATGCTGGAGAGGGCGTCATAATTCCCTGCTCTCCAGACATGAAGGCAGGAGCCCAAAGATTTCAAAGGAGGCAAAGTGTGGCTAGAGCGTGACCAGGAAGTGTGAGCTCCTTGTTGCACCCCCTTCAAAAGAACCCACACCACTTCAAAGAGACTTATAAAAAACTCTGGCTGCAGGCTGAGCCCAGGGAGACAGCTGGCTGTGAGGAGAGGAAGTGTCCCCTCGCCTAGGTGGAACAAGACACTCCCAGGTTACATTCTAGATTGATTTTATTTTAGGCATTTTCGCAGCAATCAGAATAAGAATCAATTTCGTTTTATGCTATTTTTTCATGTAATTTCCAGCCGGTTTTTAAAGAGACTAATTGCATTTCCCTAGGACTTGGGGACTGAAATGGCCAGTTAAGACAAGTTTCTGGCTGAACTGAACAAGTGACAAATATGACAGTTGAGGAAAAGATGCAAGATGAAATTAGAAACATGCTGGATCATTTGCAGATTTATAACTGTTATACATTTTATGAAAATGACAAAAATGTGCCAAAGTGCTATGCCACCTCGTACGGAGTTGGTGATCGGCTTACCTAATTCCCTATGAGCAACTGAAACTACATATCTATTTCATATGACTGACGCTAGCATAAGTATGAAGTTATGAGACATAACTGTTTTTTGTGAAAAAGTGGTCATGAGAACAAAGGAATTGTAATAAAGGCAAACAGACAGATGGTGTTCTCTTCCCTTGAACCAATCATGCCAGGGGGCGGAGAGAGGAATGGTAAACTGTCCTATCCGAGAAGCAGGGATAATTTCAGAGTACTCCCCCTAGATTGTAAAGTTAGTGATGTCCTTCATGCTATTTAAGGGGGACTGTACTAGGTGAGAGAGACAGACACACCAAAATCCGGGCAGACAGGAGAAGGAGGACGGAGAGAAGGCAGCTGAACCTTACCATCTTTGAGAGTGCAGTGACCCGACCCCTTGCCTTAGCTGTCTAGAGTGCCCTGAGATCCAGCTGACTTTCCTGAATCCCAAACTAAGGCTTGATTTGTAAGTAGCGTATACCGGAGCCCTAAATTGCATAATCCATTCATTTGTGTAGCCTTACATCCAATATTTCCACCATTGAAAACCCAATTGAACACCCCACTGAAAACCCCATTGAAACCGCTATTGAAAACCCCATTGAAAACCCCACATTGCCAGTGTAATTCAGTCACCTTCCCATAAAGAATCTATTATTAGCCTGTGCATGTTAGCATATCTCCTTTAAAAAACCTCTCAGTTGTCTCTGTAAGTCCTTAGTATTTTTCTTCAGTAAATCAATTAATTTCCCTATTTGAAATTCACGGTGCAAGAACGTTGCCAATCAAAACCAACCATCTTGTCCATGGTGTTGTATTTAATTATTATAGTCATTTAAGTGTTGCCTCATAAGAATTAGTCTCCTTGTAACTGAAAACCAAATTTGTCTGTGTATTGTGTGCATTACCCAACAAATTCATAGTTGCATCTGTCCTATTAAAACCCAAACCGTTGTTCCATTGGGAGCAATCCCTTTTGCCTAGAAGTCTACCTGTAATGTGCCTCTGCCCTTGTCATTGAAAACTGTTTTCCTATTGTAAGCTAAACCTCTTCCCTGAGCTGCCTGTCATTGTAAACCGCAGCATAAACGAATGTCCATTTGCCACTGTATTTTCCCTTTGCATTGCTTTCTCCAAAAGCCGATTTTCCCATTTCATTTCTATTTTTGCCCTGGTGTGCTGATTAGTATTCTCTAAATTTTCCCTATCTCTTAAGTGTAAGCAATCCGAATTTCCTTCTATTCTGTCCCCTAGTAGTTGTCAGTAAGAATCAAAATCCCATTCTGCCGTTTTGCTCCAAAAACGGGTTTTCACTTTCTTTGCTAGCTTCCCATCTTGTGGTGGAGGGCTTTACCTCAAATACGATTTTCTCTCTCCACTCCTACTCCTTACCATTGCTTTCCATTCAAAGGAATCAAGTTTAGCTGATGTTTGGGGGTGAATGTTTCAGGGAGGAGTGCTAAACCGTGGGTGCTATCACTTTATAAAAAAATCGTTTTCATGTTTTGCCATTAAAGAATTGTTTGAATTGTAATAGGACATCTTAATCTAATTGTTCTGTAGAGATTATTGCATTTGTGTTGCCACAACATTGTTGGTGGCTGTATATTGATTGTTTTCCCTTTTCATTAAATAATACATTAATAAATACCTTATTGATACACACTGGCCTGGTTCCTAGTCCATCGTGACACAGGGTGTTTGTGGAGGTTGGGTGCAACATGGGTTGGAAGCCTACAAAAAAAATAATCTGTTGTTTATTTTTAAAAAAAGCGTTTTGTGGTGCACAACATTCGTTGTCGGGGAAGGAGTCCCTGGCTGAAGTGTGCCGTTTTATAAAACCGCAACACTCTCAGAGCAAAGGATGAGCTGGCATGATAAAAGACATATATGGGGATTTCTGCCTCAACAGACCACAACACACAACCCATAATGGCACCGTGTCTACCCCACCCCCACCGCATTAGGCCTTCACTTGGCATCCTGCCACCCCCACAAATACACATTATATAAGTGGTTAGATTTATAATTAGGTTATAAATTCATATAAGTGAGATTTTCCCTACAGATAGGTAAGGAAAATAAGGGACAGTGATGAATAATGATTTGCTCAGCATCACCTAATGCATGAAGTGTGGAAGGTGGACATTTGAGCCCTGTCTTCCTGGTTCCACAGTTTCCAATGTAGAGAGCAGGAGAGACTTCATCTTCTCCTATCTCAGCTTCAATATTATAACCAACAAACTACTTTCCGCAAAGTTATTGAAGGGCTAACCTTGTACACGGTTCAATAAATCTAGCTTTCAAAGCACCAATCTGTGTGCAAGAGGCAAGCCTATTAATTGTCTGTATCCTGAAACTACAACATAAGAGAGTACAAATAACTTTACAGACTAAGACTATGATCACAAGGAAAACTCACCATAACTATAATCCAATTGCATGTACTTTAAAAGGTTCTATGTGATTTTACCAAATTCAATTACAGAGAATGATTTTACAACAAAAACCTTTATAACAAAAAAAAAGATTTTTGAAATTTGTTTTATTTGCCCCCCTGAAAACCTCTTGTTTGCCTGTGCTTTGAAACCCACTCCTACCCCACGCCCACCCGATTTTACCCCATATATATTATTTGTAAAAAAACGATATTTTTTTGTTTTTAAATGTATTTATATATATTTTGACTTTCGTTATTAAAGTCAAAACAATATTCATTATTAAAGTAATTCTCTGTTTTATATTTGTTAAAATAATACCCTGGATACCCTTTGAAAGCTCTAAGTCACATGATAAAGCAACCTGGTAACATGTAAGAGAAGTCTTAATTGAAACATATGTTCATAAAGCAGGTATATATCACTTTGTCAGGAAAGAGAAAGGTGTCGGCCAGTCCCACAATCGGGTGCAATGGCATGCATGTCAGGCACAGATCTCAGCAGTCAATCAACCTCCTGACCTGTCTTTCCAGATGTGTACCTCTGTCTCATTTGGCCTATTTTCCTTACCCTCGCCCTCTCGGGTCCTTCCATTGCACCACATTCTCAATGACCCTCACAATTAACCTTCAGAAGTGTTTCCCTTTTGCTCCATCCTTTATCCCATAACTCAGTCCCTTTCCCTAGCTTGCACGGGCCTCCTTCCTTTGCCCAGATTGCTCAGTCAACAATGCCTGGCCCTTCACCAGCTTCTGTTGTCCTTTCTCACATGGAGATGGTAGACAGCCTTTATTTGCAGTGAGCCTATGTCATACAGGACAAGAAGTTGTCATTGGAGTCTTGATGGTAATTGTGGCTATGGGGTCTGCACTTGGATAATGGGTGCAAAAGGCACCAAAAGGACTGGCTTTTAGTGTGCTCCCAGGTGGTACTTCCATGAAAGCCGACTGCATATTTCAATTCATTGGAGCAGAGGGAACTGCAAGGGATACCCACGTGGGATATGGTGATGGGGAGTGAGCAAGAGCAATCCATTATATCTATTTGTGATTTCAAAGAAGGGGGAGTGTGACTGTGTGTGTGTGTTTCAGCTTCTGTGACTGTGGCGATGTGCTTGAGTACATTTGTCACAGTAAAGAATAGGTGGTAGGAAGTATTTGTGTCCATGTGACTTTGTGCATGTGTGTCTTTTGTTGGTGACATAAGAGTGTTCTGGAAATGCCAATTAAATAAGATCACAGATTTGTGGGGGCATTAAGAGTTTGGTGGTAACAGTAGAATCAGCAGTATTTGGCAAGTACTGCTGATTTTACATCCAGCTAGTCCAGGGTTTGATCAAATACTGTCTGCTGTCTTCCATGAGAATAGCAGCAGAAGTATTTTTGGCAAACTTTCTGCAAATAATCTGCCTATTTGTACCTGCACCTAGGAAGTGGAGGTTAAAAATCTACATTGGTTCCACATTTTTAGAACTTTCTTTCCTCTAAGGAAGGGAAACCCATGTGCTTCCCTTCAACAGTGTGAACACCGTTTTAGAAAGGGTCATGCTAGGGGGGTGAGAAGGTAAGCATCTATGATTACCCCCTCTCACCAACGTGCCCCTGTAATGCATAAAAGGGTCAAAATGTACAGTGGTGGTATGAGCCCTACTGTACAAAATACATTTCTACGTTCACATTGAAGGTGAAAATGGCTGAACCAATATTTTTAGAAAACACCTTTTTTTCCATTACCCCCGGTGGAGGTGTTATTTCTGGAATACCTCTGGAGGCATTCCAGAAATACAACTTCCACTGGTAGTGAAACTTGTATTGGGTGGATTTTTCAGAAATACCACTGGTGGGAGTGGTAACTTTCTCCAGCTCTAGTTCATTAAACAAAAAAATCCAACCAGCACTGAATGACCTCCTTCGTTTGTAGCCCACTAATAATTAACATCTGAATGTTACAGGGTTCTGTGTGTGTTTTTCAACTTTGTTCAAAAGTGAGTACCACAAACAATCCTAGAAGAAAGTTTCTGATGACTTAACCCCTCAGAACTGGGAGTGCCATAATGTAGTAAACACTACTGCCTAGAGCACTCTTTCAATATGGTTTGATCCATATGGAAATAAAAATGAATTCAGCACATCTTCCTGAGCATTCTTCATTGGTGCAGCAGTTGGTCTCTGCTAGCCGCGGTGGCAGAAACCATAGCCAATGTATTTCGTACTACGCGTCCATCGTCAGGGCTGGTTCCACAAAAGTGTGTAATACGCGCATAGACAGCTTGACTTCCATTAAGTTTCAACATATTCATCCAAAATACATGTTCCTGTCTACTTGTTCTTCTAAGAGAAATAGCCCACTTAGTGCAAGCATTCTGAAACCTAGCAATGTAAAAGAAAAATAATGCCAAGATCAGTATGCTGTGGCTATAATCCGTGAAAAGTAAATCAAACATTACTAAAAAACCTACATAAACAAATGATACCCCATGGTTAAAAGATAAATACAACAAAAGTCCTCAAACCTGCTGGTATAAAAAATGATCACAAATGTGTTATAGTTCTTGGTAACTTATATACAAACAAAACACGTCCAGAACAGTAAAGGTAAGTGTACCTGCCTCCTGTTGATGAGTGGATACTTATGATATGCCTAAAAATGAAATAGGGAAGGAACCATATTGAGAGAGCGTACCATGCGGTCCTTTGTACTGCATGATGGCGTCCCCAGTTCTGATGATTCCTTCTGGATGCATTGTCAGGTTTCTGGAGGACGCCTAGAAGTACATAGGAATACTGTTACCATTATTCATAAACTGGGGTCCCGCCCACACCCCACTTTTTCATTTACCACAAACAATCCAACATCCATTTCTGTAATCCTATAACCACCATGTAACCGCACCCATGAGTGCTATTACTATATTGTAATGACTCATTAGTACTCAAGAAATTCACCAGAACATAGGGGAGGACCAGTCTACCTGAAAAACAGATTGAATGTCTACCAACCCAGAAGAAATCTGCGCTCATCCGAGGCCTGCTTGCTGGAAGTAACGCCCGTAAAAGGATGGATATGTGGCCGCGCCTTTCATGTGCAGGCAGCACGGGCATGGAATGCCCTACCAGAACAGTTGCGCAAAATAGAAAATCACTTCATTTTCAGAAAACAGCTGAAAACTGCCCTATTCCTAAATCATGAATAATACTGCTGCCATTACTTCATGCCCCCCTCATTTCCTGTCTTCGGCCCTGGATGCCCTCGGGCTTTGGCGCTTTATAAATATACTAACATAACATAACAGGCATTCTTATGGAATGAATCTGAGTACAACCTCTAATAAGATATGGATGCTTACTTCCTCTGCAAGCAGGAGTCATGATAAATTGCTGTGGATTGTAACACACCATTGGCAAATGGGGTGTGCGGGTGACAACATTACCATCCGGTTACGCAGAACCTGTCAATTAAATGTGTAAATTGCCTCTGGGTGGTATGAACATGCCTGTGCAGGCTAGACTCTGCTCTCTCTGACTCACTGTGGAGGGCCAAGTGTGGGGGCCACTTAGGTACATCTGCACGATTGCTGCAATGAGGACGAGGGCATTGCCCTGTGTGCACAGATGCCGGACAGGCCTCGCAGCACTCTGTTCCTTCGAGGCGGGCTGGATTCTGAATGCTTTTGTCATTTTTAATCGTTTTTTTAAATATTGCAGTTCTAGCACAGGGAACCAACAACCGAGCCAGCCTGAGGGGCAATTGCGCCCTTGCCCCCCAAAGCTAGCCCACCCCTGAATACATGTGTTTCATCCATTCTTCTAGGACAGATGAGTATTTTCCTGCAGGCCCGCTGTACTTTTCCTAATGGCTGTTAATTTCCAAAAAGGAAAGACAAAGGACGTCACAGCGGTATACCGTTCTTTTGCCGCCTGATTTTTCGTCGCAGGACTTTTCATCGCCGTATTTTTATCGAAAAAAAATCATCGTTTTTTTTGTGTGGGGTTTAAAAATTAAATAAATATTTTTGGGTGACAGTGAATAATATAAAAATAAAAAACGGGGTGTTTGGGGGGGTAACCCCCCCCAAAAAAAAATACAAGTTTTTTTCGATTAAAAAACGGCGATGAAAAGTCCCGTGACTAAAAATCCCGCAGCAAAATAACGTAGAACCGTCACAGCATGGCTGCTATGCTATACAGATCAAGGACAATGTAATGTGCCATGCCAGTTGAAAGATCTACTTTAATTTTAATAGTGCATCATTGACACTTTTTAGTTTGGGCTAATAGGTGTTGCTTGCGATACCTATAAGCCGAAACTATTGCATCAGAGTACATATAGGGCAGAATGACATATGAGGAGGGACACAGATTCTGTAGGTGTGTGTTTATGTGCCCACCCATTGCCTGCCCATGTCCATACTAATCCCTATGGCCATTCCCACCCATTCCTGCCTCTGCCCGCCCAAAACACCTCCTCATGGGAACTCTTTGAGCTCGCTTTAATCAAGCCTTACCATCAGGCCTTGCACTCCAAGTGTCTGTCAGTGTTATTTAAAGCAGTCTTATCAGCGTAAATGACTTAATTGGCGTTATTAACACGCTACTGATGTAATACAAATGTCTTACCAGGCCCGCCTTCAACCACTCGATGTAAAAGCACTCTGCATGTCCTTCACTGAAGTCCTGTTAAAAACAAGCATGGTAAACATTCACTGAAGTCCTGTTTAAAACAAGCTTTGGCAAAGCCAACATTTTTGGCTTGTGCATACGTTTTAAGCTTTTGCCAGGCACTGCTATTAGATGCCCAGGTACTTACACCTGCTACCAACAATGGGTAGTTAATACCACTACGGCTGTGCCTCGCAAGTGCCTTTCCATACCTACACAAAAGCACAAACTGTTGGCATTGCCAATGCTTGTTTAAGTTATAGCATAAAGTCAATTATTTAACTTACATGCTATATGGGCTAATTCTGACACTAATATGGTACAAAAACTGGCATTTGGGTGACACTATAAAGATCTGTAAGACATATGTTTTATGTTCTGGCATAACACAGTTGCGGCTTTGGTTCTCATATGCCCGTGCCACTGTTCTGAGGGGGAAACATGTGATTCTCCCACTATGCTGCATAAACATTGCAGGCTGCTTTTTGTTTAACATCACTTGCCCAGTTTCAGCACTTAGAAGACATTGGGGCTCATTACGGTGTACTGGGGAGACCCCCGGCCGGCCCATAGAGTCAGGGTTTGCTCCATAGTACTTTAAGACAAGATAGCTTCACCTTTGAGATCGATGGGGGTGCAGGTATATTACTCCAACACCAATCAATAAGGACAACTCAATGGATTGGCAAAGGGGAGTCCGTTTAATGACAAGTACAAAAAACGGGGAAACATGGAAATAAACAGTGATGCGATAGTCTGTCTCGCTTCAACTCCCAAGAACTTCATACAAACAGCAACATTTATACCCAAAACTCGTCATCATTGACTTGTAACACTCAAAAGTTAACATGCAATTCTATTGGTTGGGAAAAGGTAACTTAACTATAGGTACTATATCTGTATATGGTAACGGAGTGAGGGGATTGTATAAACACTATCAGGTGGGCGTCTAAGCCCTTCCTTCTATCATTACTCTTGTAGACATCACTAAGAGTACGACATCCCATTGGTTCTACTATCTATAGGACCCTAGATTATTTGGTCCATTGTGATTGGGTTGGCTTCAACCCCATGCATAAATCTCCACTTTACGTAGCAGCACGCGGAATGGTCAGCCAGGTGCAGGATGCCCCAAGATTCACCCAGCCTCCCCTCAATCAATCATTACTTTAGTGGCTATGTGTCAATTAGTTGGCTGTGGTCGGCCTCAAAACTGTATCTTCTTGTCAGGAAAAGTTATGATATCTCTGTCCGGGTGACAGCCAGGTGTAGGTGTGAACCCGTGCCTTTTCCTGCTCGGATGGTCACGTGCTGCTCACACTGTGAATTTGCCTAGTTTCCTTCAATTTGTGCATTTAATTCTTATTCGGCTTGCCACCTGTCTGCGCCTCCTTATCTCGGCCTTCCTGAGATAGGCTATTCTGTTCTTAAGTTTCGATTCCGCGAAGCGACTGTTCGCTCCTTCTATTGGTCTGACCTTGGCTCTTCCTGGCTCACGTTGCATCTGCTGAGTTTCGATTCAGCCATCTCTTCTCGTTTTAGCTGGAATACGAATCCTGTCCTGTTTGACCTCTAGTAACCTGAGTTAATTCTGCTTTTGTGTAAAGTGGACTCGCACTTGTATAGTGTGCTTCGGTGAGGTAGATATGTATAGGTGGCGCTTGCCGTGGTCTATCTTCTACTAAGCGTAGCAAGCCGCAAAGATTTCTTAGCTTTCTTGCCGTTTCAAGTATATGCACAGGCGTTTAGCTGTATGAGTGACTTCATCCTGCTTTACAGATTAAGTTTCTTTATATTTCAATATCGTCCCTCCTTCTAGGTTCATGATATCATTATTTATGGCATTTCGTCTCTGTGTGTCATCTTTGAGTCGTTTTATCTTCTATCTGCATGTCTGTCCGGGCTATCGTGAAGTTAACATTCGTCTTCAATTAAGGCCTTATGAGTTTCTTCCGGGACAGTGTTTCAGCAACCTTCATTTTGTTTCATTTGCTGGTAGGGTTTTCTCAATGGATACCTTACTGTCCATGGTTGTCTGGTTATTGGTACTTCAATAGGTATTGTTCTTCTGATAGGTACTGGGCAGAGCCCTACTGCGGCTCTCTGCTGGTTTTATTTGCTCATCATACGTCACATATCTCGGTGTGAACGTTCCTTCGAAATGGGCCGGCTGGAGTGCAGGCCTTATTTGGGACCTCCTCTACAACGGGTCTGGCGGTAACCGTGCCAGTGGTACCGGCGGTTTTCACCGGACCCATTAATATTTACTGGCGCCCGACTGCCCGGAAAGTCAGGCGGCGGCAAATTGTGAGGGGGGACCACAGAGGCACCGGCACTGTTGCTAACGGTGCCGGTGCTTCCGTGAACGTCTGCCTACCGTGGCCGATGTGCCCGGCAGGGCATGGCGTCTACGGCAGGCAGACCTGTAATGTGCCGGTCCGGAAACAACGTTGCCGGTTAGCTTACCAGCACCGTTGTTTCCAGACCGGCAGGATCTGAATGAGGCCCATTATATCTCATAATACTGACACTGTGCCATTGACTAGCACCACGTAATGGACAGACACCTGTTTAAATACAATTCCCGTTCATGCACTCGCCATTGGACGTATGTCACACGCGTGAATGATGAAATATACTGTCATTGGTGTGCAAACAGGATCCCTTTTACCTATTAAACACCTTTAATCCATTCTTTAAAGTATGGTTCGCTTTATTTTACTATGGGGAGCATAGCACATTGTTACTTGGTATATTGTCAGAAACTGACCTCTAAATTAACATGCAATGTGCACTGCCTCAGCACATGTATCCAGTTCATATGTGCAAGCAACAGAACATGTGAAATCTATGCACTTGCATGGATATGATACTGTCAGAAGGTTGCACATGCCCATTGTTTGGATGTGCACACGTCATGTAGTAAATGACTGAGCTGTCTCCTCACTGCCTGGCAATGGGTCCGACTGGGCAGAGAACTCCTGAGCAGTCATTGGGGTGGTTTGGTTATTCGCCAGAGCCACTGTACAGCAACCCCAAGGAGCGCAAAAGGCACAACGCCCGACACATGATGTCATATGTGCTACCAATGCACCACTGGAGCACATGCTCTCAAACATACATGGAAGGCGTTGCTCCGCATGAGAGTAGTTCTCATATTGGCTGCACCTCCTGGCTCATCAGCATCCGGCTCGTTCACACCCCTATGATTTTGGTGAAATGACATCATTAGCCAACACCCCAACTCTGAAAAAATGTCCAGCACCACTGGCAGCACCCATTCATTTAGGAAAGGTACTCGCCGAATGACCAAGGCCACCGATGCAGCAGCTCCTTATCCAGGGACACTCCCGCTTCTCAGCACTGGGAAAGACCCGTGTAAGGGGTTGGGAATCGCCCTGGGTTTCCCTTTGGGACGCAGAGGTGAACAGCAAGGCCAGGCTCCAGGGAAGTGTTGGATGCACAATTCAATGACACGAAGCGGATTATATCCGGAAGGTAAAGCTAAATATGATTTACAAGGTTTGCGCATGTAATGCTAATAGGCGATCGGGTAAAAATCAGGATCCGGAATTCCTAACTAGGTAAAGCGGCGGTGAAAAATATGTTAGAAGGCGTACGACCAAGCAAGCACTGTGTGCAGAGCAGTTACCTCAAAGCATGTATCCCTGCCCCTCGCAGGAAGCAGAAGGTGTGAGCAGGGCACTGTTACCCTCCATGGCCTGGGTGGCTATGGCTGTAGAATATCAGGGACAGTGGTCCTCTCACGATGCTCTGCCCAGGAGGCTGCAGCAGCTGTCCAAGGTGCTGAACCCGGGATTCCAGCAACCAGAGCCCTGGCGGACAGCACCGAATCAATCCGCAGCCCCCAGGCCGGGCAGGGAGGAGGGTACCTATACGCATAGGCCTGTTGAGGGTCAAATCGGGCAGATGGGACTTAAGAGAGAGCGGCGCGCGGGGGGGGGGAGGAGGGGGGGGTTATAACTTCCAAGGACATCTAATGAACAGTGTGGGATTGGAGGCGGGGAGGTGGAGGAGTGGGGGGAGCTGCTGCGAAAGCGACACCACCTGGGATTTTTCTGTATGGCACACGCTGAACTCGTGGAGGGAGCAAAGGTCTAGCAGTGCTACCCATTGTCCACTTCGCCTTTAGTGGCCACAGGGTGTGGTATGAGGGGTAAGGCCCACCCACATTTCACCAAGGCTCAACCTGCCTACTGGCGCTACATTTTATTTTGTTTTAATGAGCATTTGTAAGGCGCTTTATACAGCAGAATTGTGTTTCAAAGCGCCACAAGGCTAAATGGGAAGGGAACAGGGGGAATAAAAACAATAGCAAAACAGTAATGTATAGTCGGGATCCTACTAGGCCTTGTGGCATTCGGCCATGGAAGTGCAGGGGAAGGGGCTGGAGCGAGGAACAGAGGAGTGGCGAAGTGCTGGAGTAGGGCCCGGGAGGGAAGTGCTAAGGGGAGCCGAGGGGGAAAGCCTCAGGCTAAGTGCTGGTACAGGCGACTCTCAAGGTGGGATGTGGTGCCACCAAGCAGCGGGCCGCAGCCACGGGGCAGTGCATTGGGGGCATGGGGGTGTGCTGATATTGACTGGGGAGGGCCTGGGATCCAGTGAGATTCATGATATCAGGCCACCGGTCACAGCAGAAGTGGGGTGATTAGCAGGGACGGGAAAGAGGGAAAGAGGTAGGGAATAGCAGAGTTTTGAGCAGTTTCTGGAATTTAAGGAGGTCCGGCTCAAGTCTGAGAGGGGCAGGGAGGCTGTTCCAAAGAGAGGCACCACCCGAGGAGAGAGACCTGCCCCCCACTCCCTGCATGGAGAAGCATTTAAAAAGTTAAGAGTTGGAATTAGAGGAACAGAGGACTCTAGCAGGGGAGTATTTAGTTAGGGATATTTGGAGATAGAATGGTCCCAGCCCCCAGAAGGCCTTGTGGATGATGAATTTTAATTTGATTCTTGCAGCCACAGGGAGCCAGTGGAGAGATTTTAGGGCTGGAGAGAAATGGTCCCTGGGCTTGTGGCCAAGGATACATCTTGCAGCCCTGTTTTGTATTTTTTTTTATTTTTTTAAAATGTTTTATTTAGCATTTGGTTTAAATCATAAACCTTAACTACATACAACCAAAACAACACAAAATCTGCAAAGGAAGAAAAGGCAAAGTAGAAATAAAACACATATTCACACAAAGTCCAGAAGATGTAAAACCATATTCACAGGAAGTCCAGATCTCCAAACTATACCATTGCCAATTTATGACCTGGATGAACATCTTCCCCTTTAGAGGTCAACCCATCTTTGGGTGACTTGTTCGTTATTTTTTATTTATTTTTTTATTTTGGATTGATATAGCTGACATTTATCAACTTTTCAATATTAAATTACAAAATTAAATAAAATCCAATAGGAAACAACACGATATAATACCAAACAATACAATGCTAAGAGACAAACAAAAGCAAAAAAGAATAAACATAAAACGTAATACATAGGAAAACACTTCAGTTTACCAACAGGAACAATTTCTACATTGGTCAGACTTTGGTCCAATCCATCATTGATTATATTTCTAATTATCTGATTAGTGAAGTGTACATTCTTAAAACTATTTCATTGCCTCATAGCATTGTAATCGTACAGCAAGCTTGGGTTCATCTAGTTTTAACTCATGTAAAAATGCAATGGCTCTTATAGATACAGGCGCAGAGATACCAGAGTAGATTGTTCTCCATAATGTGTCGGATGTAGTGACACCAAATGGTTCCATTATACTTTTAAAATATTTCACTCAATGGGTAAGGAGTGCATCACAATCAGTCAACAGATGTTTTAGCGTCTCTACTTCCTCTTGTTGCTTGCAAAATCGACAGTTCTTTTGCTCTTGATTAATGAGTTTTCGCCGAGCCATCACTTGTCTTGTTGGCCAAAGATTGAATCGAAGTTGGAGCAAGTCATTCCGATATTGCATGGATGGAGACCTGATCAAGTATCGTTCTGGATAGGTGTGATTTTTTACTGTTATCATATCTGGATCAAAGTCACAATAATGAGAGCATTTTACTCTTGTATTTTCCCAATCCATGGCAAATATGCTAGTTTATATCTGCGTTGGGTTTTGAAAAAGTGTTGCTAGAGTTGCTTCTATCGACGCCAGAATATGGATGACTCGATTCCGCCATTTAGATATAAATCTGTCTTTAGATGCAAAAATGTAGGCAGCCAAAGTTCCCAACACTGTCATGGAATTCCAGGCTAATAAACATTTTCTAAACATTGCCACAACCAACCATGTATACCTCATATTTAGGGAAATCAGCCCCAGCTTGTAACGAATGAGGGATAATGGGGTAGATGCTGGAAGATGGAGAACTCCCCACCAATATTTCCCCTCAAGATGGTCCCAAAAGGCCTCATTCAGAATGGGTCTTGTTTCTGAGGAGTACAACAGGACATTTGATACTTTTTGATAGTAAAATGCTAAAGTTGGCACCAGTGTAAACTTCCCATATTTTCTTTGAATCATTTCGGTTTGATGGATAAATGTTATTACTTTGTCCTGTTGCCTTTGTTTAAATGCAAGGTTTTGTTTTTGTGTTAGAATTTGGGCTCCCAAATATGTATAGTGTTGTACCACTTGTAAATTCTGGCCTATGAGATTCCACATATAAGATTTTTTTAGTATCTTTTGGATGACATTAAACATCATTATCTTCGTTTTATCAAGATTTATACTCAAATAGTTGGTTTTTGTGTAGGTTACCACCGCATGAAGCGCCTTCTGTAGGCCCATGGGAGTTTTTGACATAATGACTAGATCGTCAGCATACATTAGGAATGGAATTCTCTTATTTAATAATTTCGGCGGGTCTGTACAGATGTTTTTAAACGCTTCTCCCACGTCTGAAATGAAAAAAAATAAATAATGCTGACGCAAGCGTAGAGCCCTGTCTCAATCCCCTAAATGTCATGACAGATTGAGTCAATTTTCCTTCATTTGTTAGTCTTATCTGTACGCTATTATCTGTGTGTAAATAATTAATAAGATGTACAATATATTTCGGGCAACCTTGTTGTATTAGTTTTTGTATTAATAATTCCCGTGATACAGAGTCAAATGCTGCTCGCAGGTCTATATAGGTCATATAAAGCGGCTGTTTGATGGCCTTATGATGTTCAATTACCGCTGTTAATGTCAAGAGATTGACACATGTTCCCATCCCGGTGACGAAACCAGTTTGAAGCGGGTCTCTGGCTCCTGATCGTAAAGTCCATTGTGTAAAATCCGTGAGTATGAATCTCGAAAACAGCTTTCCTGATACATCAAGCAATGAAATAGGTCTGTAGTTACAAGGCAGATTTCTGTGACCTTTTTTAAATATCGGGATAATTATCGCCGACTTCCTCGTAGCTGGTATTATATTGGTGGTTATAACCTGCTTAAATATAAGAGTAAGAATCCTGGCCCATTGGACTGGATTTTGTCTAAACACAAAATTACTCATGCCATCGGGACCCGGTGCTTGTGAATTGGAGAGTTTGTTTATAAAACATAATACGTCCTCCACTTCAATTTTAAGCCCTTCATAATTTGAACATTCTCTAGGCGTTATGCTCAACTGGGAGTCTTCCTTTTGGTACCTTTTACTAAAGTATGTAACCCATTCTTTTTCATTGACCCCATTGAGTTGTACTGCTTTTTGCGTGGCATGGTTGCTAATATTAATCAATGCCCATATCTGTCCCATATTTTTATTGAGGCTGCTTCTCAACATGGACTCACCATCTTTTTGTAGCATGTACATACGATGAGCTCTTAGCCAGTTTTTATATTGGCAGTTTAGTGATTTGAATCTCTCACTTTTGTTCGGACAATTTGCCTGCAGAATCAATCTTCTGTTTTTCCTTAATAATGCTTTTTTTCCTTGTACCAGCTCGTCATATTCATTACATGGTTTAGAAAAATCTAAATTACGCTCCCTGTATGACACCCGATAAAAATGGAGAAAAAATGTATAGTCAGTTGTCTCTTGACCATCATGCATACTGGATTCTATGTTTTTATAGAAGTCAGACAAAGTATGCATATTCCACTTGAGTCTCGTTCGGGCATTATTTGCTATGAGCGAATGTGAGAAAGTTTGACTCTTTTCTTGAACTACCAAATCTGCCAAATGCCATTTCAGGTTCAAGATGTTGTCATCACTGTATGGCTGTGGAGAAATGTGTAAGCTCACGGCTCTGTTAGTCAGGATCAAGGAAGACAGAGTCAATTATCGAAGTAGATGCTCCTCTTCCCCAGGTTGCATTTCGAGTGCTATCTCCCAGTAGGGAACCATTACACATCACCAACTTCCGATCTTTAACTAGATGCATCCACCTAAGACAGGTTAAATTGATTCTCTTATTATGAGCTGGTAAGAGTTGCAAGTTTATGTCCCCCACCACAATCACTGTCATGATCTCCTGGGATTCCATAATAGCATTTAACAGCAACTCTATGTCTAGAAAAAAAGCATCATCAGGGATTCCTTTTGGGTTTCTATACACATTTAGTATAGCCATTGTTCCCCCTGGAAATTCCAACTTAACCAGCTGTGAACAAGGACTTGGAGATAACCAAGGAGAAAGATGCCACCTCTTATGATTTTTAATTGCCACCATTAGGCCAGATGATGGCCTACCCCGATTGGCTGATTTTGCTGGATTCAGCAGAATAGTATGATCCTCCCATATTGGACTTTTTAATAGCCATGTTTCTTGGAGTATTATGATGTAATGGGAGCCTATGATTTTTGCACTGGAACCCAACAGATGGGAATGGCCACAGGTGTTCCGGTTAATCAAAGAGATGGCATTTTTCTCTTGTTCCAAGACTGGTTATGACCTAGGGGCCCATTCCCTTTCTTGGTTTTGTGTATGTAAATTTGTATGTCTAACAGAATTTCCACTTATATTGGCATTGTATTACAGTCCCTGTTTTTCAAAATAACTACCTTAGTTTCCATCATGATGTTTCCTTCTGAGTCCATACACATAGGATCTCTGGCCAGTATGAATCCCAAAGCAAATATCTCTATTTTGGCTTGCCATAAAGCATTTCTGGTTAGGTTGGATTGGATCCAAAGCCTTACTACGGAGTGATCGATTTCTTAGAAAAATTTTACCCGCTCAATATCAATGGTGGATATGTCTTGTAGGGTGTCCACTTCTTCACAAATCACCAATACACTTGTTCGATTCAGTACATAGTCTGGAAACGGTGCTGCGCGACATTTCAGGATTAATCTATGGTACATATTCCATTTTTTTTCAAGTTGTTACTGATGGTATTAGCTTGTACAGGCCCTTTGGCATTATTCTTGATTTTTTTGTCTTTGTCTTGTGATATAGTAGAGATATTAGATCTATTTTCTGGGCATTGTATTAGACCATAGTCCACCTTTAGTTTGTCTTTATTTGGTGAAAATAACTTGTTCATGTTGTGCTGAAAATAGTTCTCGATGGCTCTGGCAATTTGATGTTCGATTTCCCCAGATTTTGGCTGTTGAGATGTTATGTACAAGGCACTGTCTTTCTCTTTAGTTTGTTGTTGATTACTGGCACCTCTTAACATTTCAATATGGTCAAAATTCTCTTGGTATGTTTGACTGGTGATAATGTCTTGTCTTAGATGCGCATTCTGTTCATATTTTTAGATGTATGTGGCTGGTTTTGCTGCAATCGTTGCACTTCTTGATCATACAGTGCTACCTGAGCCTTGTTATTATTTTGAGCTTTCAGTTTTCGTGTTGCACTTTCTTCGTTGTTAGATTGCATTTGTGGAGCTAACGCTGACTCTACAGCAGTATTTCGATTATGGAGATGGCTTCGAGGTGGCACTTTAGAAAGTTGTTGGAATTCAAGATACTTCTTTATTGAATTCTCAATTTGGATTCTCACATCTGCCAGTATCGAAAAATTCTTCTTCGTTTTGTTTCTGCACTCGCTTCTCCATATTGTTACCAATCAGAGTAACTGACTGGTCATCTGATTTTTCCGATAGCTTATTTACATCACCACTGGGTTTCACCATTTGTGTCCCATCTGTCTTTGAGCTGCTTTTGTGTGCAGCCTCTTCCGGCTGTGTCGCCATTTGGTCAATGGTGGGACACGTTAGTCTGGGAACTACCAGACTCGTATTGTTGATTGGGGCTTTTGCTACATCAGTTGTTGAAATCAGCTCATTTAATGGTGGATAATCATCAACAATTGGGTGGTCGATCTTGGTTGCTATTGTAGACATTTTTTCCCCCTTTTAGTTGTTTTCTTTTGCATTAGACATGGTTTATTGACCCCTTTTAGTTTAGGCATCAGTTGTTTTATTAAATGTTTGATATTAGCCCTTGATCGTAAAGGAGGGGCCTCTTGATTTTTGGACTTTTTCTTAATTATATCAGTAGAATTAATGTATTTACTCTGAGTTTTTGCATGTTGAAATAAGTCATACACGATTGCTTTATCAACAGATTGACCCGCCGCCTCCTTTGTCACGGTCTGCGCCTTGTCCACCTTATCCAGTGTACTCATATCTGCATTTGCACCCAGATCATGTTGTGATATGTGAATAACGTCCAGAGTCTCAGATTGGTTTCTTGACACCCTGTCATCAATGTTTTGCGCGGACTTACCAACACCATTAGCGAGAGGAATATCCTCGATCACATGACTTATTTCTGGTAAATTCGGATAGTCTCTCTCCATCGCAAAACCTTTAACTGATGCCCTTCCATTGAAACAGTTAGTAGAACCTTGCGTCGATGACAATTGATTCATCCATTGCACTATCTGATCAAGTTGTTTTGCCTATAAAGTTATTTTATGATCTAGTGTCTCGAACAGTTTTGTTAAGGCGACCACAGTCATATGCATAGAGTTTAATGTGATTTCCAATAATTTGCATTGTGACTGGGTCTTCTCTGCTAAATCTGAGTTCGGGATTGGTATATCACTTTGTCTACGTGACGATTGACCTTCCATCACCAAGTCCGCCAATGACATGTGTACAGTATGGGCAGAATTGTCAAAAAGACTTGGTGATTCATACAAACTGTTGTCCCTCGATAAGATCATGGAGGAAGACGCTATGAACGATATTTTTTCCAAGTTTATACTTGATCCCTCAATTCGATGCTCTAGATCAATAGTTACAGGGGAAGACGATATCGTGTACCTCACCAGCATGTTGTTCTAATGCCGGTTCATACTTCAGATCTTCAGCTGGTAATGTTTGTTCTTTTTTCAGATTTTCTAAGTTTATTGTGTCCACAATTTCTGGGCTTGGTTGCACCTCTGGTAAAGTTAAAACTTTAGGTTGGGCTTCTGCATTTGTTGCACTATTCAATTTAGACTGGCTATCGGCTGACAGCAGCTTAGTGTCCGTTAATGAATTGTTCGTTACAACAGTTGCAACAGTTGAGGCAACCGTGTCATTCTCAGTACTTTTAGCTGTCAGGCTGTTACTAGAAGACTTTACTAAATTTAAATTTGCGTATGTCTCCTTCACAAGTCTTTTTGCCACAATAATCAAGAGATTGATTCCGTATCTTTCTTTTCAGGGTGGAGACCAACAGAGGTCTA
Source organism: Ambystoma mexicanum (assembly GCF_040938575.1). Taxonomy (NCBI): domain Eukaryota; kingdom Metazoa; phylum Chordata; class Amphibia; order Caudata; family Ambystomatidae; genus Ambystoma; species Ambystoma mexicanum. The sequence goes on along the minus strand of NC_090925.1, from coordinate 209,453,479 downwards.
ATGGGCGTTGATTTTCATTTTAGTGATGTGCTGGAGGTTTTCAAATGTTTTGCCATCTTTGATCTTAAATAATATCCTCAGTGTAGCATGAACAACACTGTGCGTGCTTGTCAGTTCCTTCACAACGACCTCAGGTAGGTTATGTTTGATGTAATTCTTCAAGCTGCTCAAAGGGCTTGGCCCCGCAGTCGCAGCTACCTCAGGTAGGTTATGTTTGATGTTATTCCTCAAGCTGCTCAAAGGGCCTGGCCCCGCAGTCGCAGCTACCTCAGATAGGTTATGTTTGATGTTATTCCTCAAGCTGCTCAAAGGGTTTGGCCCCGCAGTCGCAGCTACCTCAGGTAGGTTATGTTTGATGTTATTCCTCAAGCTGCTCAAAGGGCTTGGCCCCGCAGTCACAGCTACTTCAGGTAGGTTATGTTTTAATGTAATTCCTCAAGCTGCTCAAAGGGCTTGGCCCCGCAGTTGCAGCCTCAACACACACAAGGTTAGAGTCCCTCGTAATCAGTATACAAAAACAAATGTATGGAAATTCATAGTGTCACGGCAGCTTGGGACCTCTTCAAAGAGAAACGAGAAATTGCCAGCTAACTTAAAGATAGCTTTTTTTTCAAATATGATATGGCTTCCCACTGCTAGCACATCACGCTGATGAATTTGGACCAGTTTAGAGTTCCCAGATAACACAGTTTCATAGTACTTTTGGCAGAAATTTTCTATCACAGGAAAAGAGTTACCTTTAATAGAAGCTCTTCCTATGGGCAGCGTAGAGAAAGTATCAGGCACGCACACGCACTTCCTTCTGCAGCCGCAAATGATCTCCGCCACGAGACGAAGGACGGTGATTTGTGGGAGTCACAATGAAATTCAAGTGTCCCTTGCGCCAACCAGAGCCAAACAGTGGCTCAACAGCGCGGCAAATAACAAAAAGCGCAGCCCTTTACTCCACGCTGGGCTTCACGCCGCAAGGGTGCTGAGCCCTGCCTTTTATTTCCGGGTCCGGGTCCCGAGACCAGGGGGGCGTGGCTAGGGCTCCGAGATCCTTAAAGGAAAAGGCACGTTTTGCCTTGGAGCAACAGACAAGTAGAAGTTCCAACTGCAATTATGTCAAAGTTTGTTGATGTCATAATATCCTCAGGAATAGCTGAAACCAGAGCCACAGCGGCTCAACAGCGTGGCAAACAACAGAAAGCACAGCCCTTTACTCCGCACTGGGCTTCACGCCGCAAGGGTGCTGAGCCCTGCCTTTTATTTCCGGGTCCGGGTCCCGAGACCAGGTGGGCGTGGCTAGGACTCCGAGATCCTTAAAGGCAAAGGCACGTTTTGCCTTGGAGCAACAAACAAGTAGAAGTTCCAACTGGAGTTATGTCAAATTTTGTTGATGTGATAATATATTCAGGAATAGCTGAAACCAGAGCCATAGCGGCTCAACAGTGCGGCAAACAACAGAAAGCACAGCCCTTTACTCCGCGCTGGGCTGTTCGTTATTAGATCAATGAAATCGAAAAGTTCTTTCAAAAAAGCCAGCAAAGTCAAAGTCAGCAAGGTTTTGGTGCTTGACATAAATCTTACCAACCAGTCCTGATCCGAGATGGCAGAGCATGTATTAAATTGCTTGGCCAGCATTTTGAGCAGAGATCTTTAGCACCTGAACAATTTAATGTCAAATGCATTAACGTCTCTTGATCACAGTCACAGAGCCTACAGTGGAAGTCTCTTAGTTCCGATGATTTCCTAACCTCAGTGATTTCTTTAGTAGGGTATAAGTTCATTCTCACCCTTAAAATATTATGACGTTTAAATTTACAGTGGAATCTAGAGCTATACAGAGGAAGACTGCCCCTCGCTCTAGTGTCCTTGAAGTTGTTGCCATAAACCCATGCAGTTGCTCGCCCCTCTAGGGTTTGGATCCAGTCCTGGTCGTACAATTTCCTTTTGATACGGGGTTGGTAGAGCCATAATGAGTCAGGAGTTTCTCCCAAGTCGGACAAAATATCTTTACATATTGAACTCCAGGCCTTCAATAGGGTCTCTGAGGGCCTCAACATTCCTGAACCAATTGCCGGTATCACATTTTCTGTATATCAAGAGGGTTTTCTAGACTGTTATGGAGTAAACGGATGTCAGCCCCAATTCAGCCCTGATGATCTGGATGGGCGCACAAGTGGGCAAACGTAACACCTTCCGCCAAAACAACCCTTCCAATTTCCCCCAAACAGATGCCAGTAATGAAAACGAGGTTCCCGCCCCATAGGTCAAGATTGGGATTACTTTCAGGCGGAAAAACTGCCTCACCGGGATCAAGGAGAACGTACAAAATCTGTTCATGATGGTAGTGACTTGCGCAGCGAGGTTTCTTGACTCAATTCAGAGGGAGGTTTCTCTGTGGGCGTCCACAGAGCTATCGTTCAAGCAGAGCTCCAGGTAGATGAACTCCGATACTTCAAGGATTTTCTCCCCTCTGATGAACCACTCTTTCGTTCCACCGCCTTTCCTTTTCTTTTTCCGACCAAAAGTAAGAATTCTGGATTTTGTTGCGTTAATTTTCAAACCATTCAAGTCTGTATACTTAACTAAGGCATCCAGCTGCCTCTGGAGGCCCGCTTTAGGTTGGTCCAACAGGATTAAGTCATCAGCAAAAAGCAATCTACCTATCTTAACCCCCGCAAGGGCGGGTGGAAACTATCTAACCTAAGCAAAGCAAATGCAGACTCAATGTCCGATATAAACAAGTTGAAAAGTGCTGGCGCCAGGGGGCATCCTTGCTTTAGCCCATTCATTTTGATTTAATTGGCTCTGTCATATGGCCTTTCCGATCTAATCTCAACCGAAGTGAGGTTAGGCTATGCAGGAGTTTCAGGGCTTCTCTTATGTCTGCAGGGCAACCCCACTTTTCCAACTTAGACCATGATATTTGCCGGTTAACAGAGTGAAAGGCCTGTGCCAGATCAAATGAGGCCATGTGTGTAGTTCTTGGTCCTTTTTGCCTTGACCTTTGATTTAAGGACACTTAGGATAAAGAGATTTACCGAAGTCCCCATACCTCTCATAAACCCTGTTTGCCATGGGTCGTAGTGATGGGTAGATATGGCCCAGCTAGAAAGGGCTTTAATGAGCAAAGACCCAACAAAGGTCCACTAGCATTGAATAGGGCAATTGGCCTGTAATTACTTGGGACCGCCCTGTCACCCTTTTTGAATATGGGAACTATAGATGAACGTGTCCATGACGATGGAATTTTTGTTGGCCTTTTTAATTTCCTCAAACCAGGCGCCCAGCTTATTAGACCAATATTCTGGATCTTCTTTCAGGTGGCAGTTAGACATCCCATCAGGACCAGCAGCTCTTGAGTTGCTGGCCCTAAGAATCAGATCGTATATGTCACTCTTAGTTGTTGGAAAGGACCACAGACTTGTTGGGCTCGGTGTTTCTTCTGGATTGAATTCTTCAACTCCCACAAAACGCTGTTCAAAGTGGAACCTTCAGATTTCCTCCCGAATCGGGTTGAGCATAAGGGCAACGTGTTGTTAAGCAGTCTCCACTTCGCTGCTGTCTTTTTTTGAGCTATCTGGTGAAGCATGTTCTCCGCCTCTGGTTGGTACATCACAGCCTTATGAGATTTCAAACAATTCTTGAAGGCCTGCTTTAACTGTCTCGTTAGATCCCAGGCCTCAGCTGTATGTTTTTTAGAATTAAGGCGCATTGCCTTATTGATAAGCTTTTTTCTCCTCGCCACTTCAGAGTCGTACATGTGGCGGATAGTAAAGCCGGCTTTGCATGAAGCCAAATCTTTAACGTCGTAGGCCTTAAGAGGGTCTTTCAAAGGGTTTGTGATGTAGTCCCAATTCTCGAGAGAGGCCACTAGGGATGGTCTCACCCTCAGCCTATTTCTTCCTGGTGCAATTTCAACACTGAATATTTGTTGCATATACTCCATACCCAGCCAGTTTCTCAGTGTTAAGACGACAATATTGTGATCGCTGATGGTGTATTCCCTCACCTCCATACAAGCTATATCCCAGAAAAGGGACTCCGATGCGAACAAGCAATCTAATATTTTCGCATCTTGGCCCCTCTTGCAGGTTGGTAATGGGGGCTGGTCACCCGTGACATGCCCTTTTGCCAAAAGAATATTTCTTTCCAACAGATTTTTCCTCCAAAGGAGGCCTCTCATCACTTGGCGAGGAGCCGACAGGGTCTTTTCTTCAATAAGTAATTGTAGGGTGTCAAAACAATGAATGTTTAGGTATCCACACACCAAGACCTCAAGGTTTGCGTGGTCAGCCATTGCATCATCTATAAGTGCGAGCACAGTCCCAAAAAAGTTCTTGCTCCATTCAGAGGCCACATTCCAATACAAATTGATCACCAGGACCTTCCTCATATACCCTGCTGGTGACAATCCCGTCAATATTATGATGGTCTGAATTAAAGGTGAAGGACAGGATTCAAAGATGATCTTGAAACCTCTAGCTAAATGAAAGGATATAAGCAAACCTGCCATTGGGCGTCCATTTTGCCCTTTCTGAGCCGGGTTGAATGAGATTGAGAAACTCTCCAGGTGAGGCAGAGACCTAATCCACTGGATGCAGATTATGTCAAAATCTCAGATCTTGGTGATACCTTCACCAAACAAAGGGAGGAACCCCTGTGTATTCCAGAAACAAATTCTCAACAGTTGGTTTGGATCCCGCCACTGAACAACCCCCCCCTCCAATCCACCAAACTATTGAGGTGCATTGCCGCCCGCCAGGGCACCGCCAACCAACTCCAGTCAGCTGTGGACAATTTATCATCTGTTGTTTTATAGGCTGTATGCCCTTTCTTCCCTGAAATGGCGTCAAAGAGGGCTGGGAGATCTTCTGAAGGCTGGAGCGAGCAGAGAATCCTACCTCATTGGCCATATTGTTTGTCTGACTGATGGGAGGGCCTCAGTGGTAATCCTCATATTCCTCAGATGGATCTTCACAGATGTGCTCAAAGGGGGAACAAAGGGGAGCAGAGCGATCACCTTCATAGTCCGATATCCTGAAGCCCAACGGTAGTAGCTTCTCCCCATGCTTCAATAGGGTGGCTTTCTGGGACCCAGGCGACAAGTTGAGCAAGATTTTATCCAGCTGGTGCTCTTCTGGAAATTCCACCAACAAAAGGTCCTTAGATTGTATATGCTTTAAGGTCGGGATAGTATTCATTAACCTCAAATCATTAGCTCTGTTCAAAATCAAGTTGTCCTTTATTCGTAATATTCGCTCCAGTGAGAGCACAGTGTCCCATGGTCTTGTTTCAATTGAACGTTTTGCAGACTGGGTAACATAAATAACATAAATAGGAGAATTTAACTTGACGGAGTGGATGTTTGATCATAATAGGACCCCCTGGCTTCGCAGAGGAAGAGGACTGAACTCTTTTCTCTTCAAGTGCTTTAAAATGTGGAACGGCCTCCAACCCGGCCTAGCCGATTTAGATGAGGTGACCCCATCATCATTTAGTGATCTCTCTGGGGATGCATCCAAATAGCAAAAGGCCTCCAGATCTTTTACAGAAAAAGTAGTTCCTGCTAGTCGTTTATCAGGAGGAGGGTTGGAATTGGACCTTGAGAGTTCTACCAACCTCCCACTCCGCACAGGTGAATCATCTCCTAGACTCGGGACAACTCCCGTCGAACCTGATCCTTGAACACCAGCTTCCATTTGATTGTTAATCTCAGGGCTTGAGTATGGACCATCCTCTATGGAGTATGTTGAAAGATTTATTAAATGGCACTGAAGAATCATTAGAGACATCTTCCGAGTGCTTTTTGACCCGAGAGGAGCTATCGAGGTCTACAATAGGACCCCCCCTTAGATGAACACCACCCCCACCCCCATTTCCATCTCCAGTCTTTGCTCGGATATCCGTACTGGTACTAAGTTCCTAATGAATTGACCTGGCCCACCCCGTTGCCCCTAGATCCTGGTGACTGTGGGAGCCTAACTTCTATGCCCCTGACTTTGTCCCATTCTTTTGTTTGGTTGATCTCTTCTTTAAGGCCAATCTCTTTGACAGGGGAGACAAGCTATTTGCCCTTTCTGCAGCCGACAGTTTAGAGAAAATGTAATTTTTTTTTTATGACACACACGGTGCAGCCGCAGGCCGCGAAGACCCGGTATCAACGGACCTTTGCCACATTCTTCGATAAGTGTCCTCAAGCCTTCTAAGGGCACCGGCCCTGGGGCATTTGCGGACATATGACTTTTCTCCAGGGAGGTCTTTGAGAACAAAGCCAGAAGGGGAACCTATAACGGGGCCCCTTGACTACAGATCGTACTTTCGTTGGCTGTTTTGTCTGGCAAAGCTGGGATAGATGATGACGTTAAATGGCAGTCATATAACTCTGGAAATCTTCACTCCTTTTTTTGTCTTTATCTCATGTAGCCGCTGTGATAATTGAGTGTAAGATTTTCGTAATTTCTTCCTTGTTTTGGGCCAAGTTTCTTGAATTCCGGTCACAAAGCCCTCCAGAAAGATCAATTTCGTGTGGAGCATAGCGATCACGGTAGACTGATCCCTGATATGACGGCTCATCGTTTCGTGCATTTCGTGCAATTTCATGAAGGAGGCCAAAGTCAGGGTCAAGGCCGCAATCAAGCCAGCATCAATTGACGGGGGGCACGGAGCCGAGTTTTCCACTTGAGTAGCGACTAGGTCCAGAAGGAGATCTTCATCAGTTATAAGTGGCCCACCGGCGGGCATTTGGAATCTATGCCCCTTTTGATAGGTGACCCCTTTCAGAAAGCACTGATCTTCTTCCAGGCAGGACTCCGAAGCAAGGGGGCACGTCATTACTGTTTTCTCTCCTGGGAGCCCCACTAGATTCAATTTCAGTTTCTTTATAGCACCAGATCCAAAAAAGAGTTGGCCAGGGTCTTTGCAAGTTTATACGTTCTTCTTGGCCCGCTTCGATCCCTGGCCTGGGCTTTGTTATCTTAGAGCCCGATACAGGTGACCTGAGGACAATTCACTCCGTCTGGATATTGTGCTGAAGATCCGGGACACAAAGGCTGGTGTCCTCAGCCCCCCCAACCCCTCAACCCTGTCATGATGATCCAGACGGGTAGGGTCTGCCCTTACCCTCCGCTTGAGCCCGGTGGATCAGAGGGCTAAGGGCATTCCCGACCACCTGTGTTTTGTCTACAAGGTCGGGTACCCCACGTATCACTGGAGAAGCTGGTAAAGACTCTGACCGCTCCAGAATGTTCACGGCCGAAACTGCTGAGGCCGTAATTTGAACTTGAAGTTCCAGGGAGAAAGAGCCGGCTGCTCTCTGAGGCGGAGATACAGTCAGGGATTCCTTATACCGAGCTCCCACGACCCCGAGTTGGCAGCCTCCAGCAGTAGCGCATTTGAAAAGAGTCTTGACCCTCATCAGAAGCCACGGGGTGCCCAGTGACGGCCTCCCCGGACACCCCTGCTGCACCAGCATCGCTCTCGCCCGCTCAGGGCCTCTCCAGGGAATGTGAATGGAAACGAAAAAGAAATGAAAACACAACTGTTCCTTCGTTCACCCTAGATAGGGGGTCAGAGCGAGGGTTGGGAGCGTCACTACAAGGACTCCCGTCGAAGCCCATAAATCTCGTTTTCTTTATTCACGGGATCAGCCAGGCAGGTCACGCCGCCCCTCTCTTGAAGACACAGTTGCTCATAGAATCTCCTACAGATAGCAATGTACAATGCTTACAGTACTTACAGTTCAAGTCACTGGTAATGGCTAGGCACGGCGGCACGTCGGTACTGCGGACTGGAGACTGACACTTGCCGGCACTTTGCGGCTGCTTTGCGGTCCTGCGAGAGATTTCTAGGGTCATGGGGGGTGGAGCGCCAAGTTGCTCTATACAGCGTCCCCAGCCACCCTTTAGCCAAGCCTCAGCCTTAAAGTAACAATGTGAAATTTGGTCAATGAGACCACGCCAGCTCCTAGCACAAAGGTATAACAGTTCTGGAACAAAACTCCACGTCATGAAAACAAACCAGCAGTGTCTCTCCTCACTGCAGACTGACACTTGCCGACACTGTTCTGTATTAGCTGGAGGGGGGAGGGAGAAAAGAGGGATATAGAGAAAGAGGTTGCTGCAGTAGCCCAGCCTGGAAAGAACCAGAGCTCTGGAGACATTGAGCTTCTGGGGGGAAGGTGAGAAAAGGAATAATGTCTCTGAACAGGTGGAGCTGGAAGTGGGACTTCTTGGTAAGGTTCATGATGTGTGGGGTGAAGGAGAGAGCTGAGTCGAAGATGACCCAGAGGCTTTTGACCTCACAAGATGGTGGGGTAGATGGCCCAAACAGGGTGGCCAGAGGGTAGGAGGAAAAGAGGGCACAGGTGTCCCGATGAGGAGGGTCTCTGTCTTACTGGCATTAAGACAGAGATCATTTGCTGCACACCATGCCTGAATGGCAGCCAGACGGTCGAGGATGAGAGGGGTGGAAGAATGGGAAGTAGAAGTTAGTTTGAAGGAAAGCTGTGTGTCATCGGGATAACACTGAAAATGAGGAGAGAAGGAGGATATCAGGTGAGCAAGATGTGCAAGATAGATATTGAAGAGAGCACAGAAGCCAAACAGGACGAGATCCGACTCGCGCACAGGGCCCAACAGGAGCCAAGACTGCCCAAAGGACAGCCACTACAACGTTACCAGGACCCCACTTGGGGCTTATAGCAATGCTTACATGCCTTGAGAAAGACCCTCAGGGTCAAAACAAGCGCACAAATGCTAAAGTAGTGTTTTCATAAACACTCACCATTGTATTGAGAAAAACCGCTCAGAATATTAACAATAAAAGCGAACTTGTATCGCATCAACTAATGTGTTAGAAAGAATCATTTCAAAAATCTTAAGAAAGAAAACCAGGAGTAAACCCACTTTACCTAGATATTGAAGAGACATGGCAATAGGATAGAACCCTGGGGGATGCCAAAGGTAGAGGGGGTGGCGGTGGAGAAGAAAGGGCCCAGTTGTAGCTGTGAAGGGCAGTTAGTGAGGAAGGAGGTCAGCCAATGCAGTGCCCGGACAGTGATGTCAAGGGTGTCACAGAGTTGTTTATTGAGGATGGAATGGTTGACCGTGTCAAAGGCAGAAGAGAGATTGAGGAGAATGAGAAAAGCAGGAGAGTTGAAGTCGAGATTTGCGAACATGGTTTCACAGGTGTTCAGGAGAGCAGTTTCAGTGCCTCTGTGTGCCCGGAATCCAGATTCATGGTCATGAAGGCAGCCAGCAAGATCACTGTGGAGGGTCAGTTGGGGAAGGACCAATGTTTCCAAGGGTTTACCCAGGAAGAGGGTCGTAGAGATATGGTGATAGTTAGCCAGGCAGGAGGGGTCAGCAAACAGCTTTTTTAGGAGAGGGCGCACAAGGGAGTGTTTGAGGGAAAGAGGGAAAGAGCCAGTGGCGAAGGAGTGGTTACAGAATATGTAAAAAAAAAGGTCTGTGAGTCCCTCTACTGGCAAGAACACAGCCCATGGACCTGCTCTTGGGTGGATGGCCCCCGGGAGAATCTCAACCATGCTTTAGCCCACTGTGTTTTTCACAGAGGAGACATTTCCATATGCATATTAGTCTTTGTCCCACCCAAAGGCAGTTCAGCACCGAAATGCCAGGCAAATCTCCTCTGAACAAGAGTACCAACAACCCCTGACACGTGTTTCGGCCTAGTCAGGCCTACTCAGTGAGGTGGATCTGTGCCTCTCTGGGCACTATGAGCAAGGGGTCCACGTCTGGATTACCCTGGTAACTTAGGGTGAGACCCCAAGTACCACAAAATATGCAAAAGAAGGTCGAGGAGTCCCTATATCGGCATGAACACAGCCCATTGACCTGCTCTTGTGTGAATGGCTCCAGGGAGATTCTCACTGCGCCTTTCGCAGAGAAGAAATTTCCATATGCATATCAGTCTTTCTCCCATCCAAAGGCAGTCCAGCACCGATGAGGCCCGACTAGGCCAAAACATGTGTCTGGGGTTGCTGTTGGTACTCTTGTTCAGAGGAGAATTGCCTAGCATTTCGGTGCTGGACTGCCCTTGGGCAGGACAAAGACTGATATGCGGGGACATTTCTCCCCTGTGAAAGGGACAGTGAGCTAAATACTTGGTTGAGACTCTCCCAGGGGCCATTCACCCAAGAACAAGTCAATGGGCTGTGTTCGTGCCAGTAGAGGGACTCCCAGAACCCTCCTTGTTTTGCATATTAAGTAACTTTGGGTCTCACACCGTGTTACCAGGGGAATCCAGACGTGGTCCCCTTGCTCTCTGTTCTTAGAGAGGCACAGCTCCACCTCACTGATGAGGCCCGACTAGGCTGAAACATGAGTCTGGGGTTGCTGTTAGTACTCTTGTTCAGAGGAGAATTGCCTAGCATTTCAGTGCTGGACTGCCCTGTGGCAGGACAAAGACTGATATGTAGGGACATTTCTCCTCTGTGAAAGGGACAGTGAGCTAAAGACTTGGTTGAGACTCTCCCGGGGGCCATCCACCCAAGGACAGGTCAATGGGCCGTGTTCGTGACAGTGGAGGGACTCCCAGAAAAGAGGAGATGGGGGTGGAGGAGAGTGAGGACAGGATGTCCTGAGTTTTGCATGTGAAGTGGGAGGCCAAGGCAGTACAGAGAGCCTGGGAAGGAAGGAGAGAGGCGAAGACTGCAAGTGGATTAGCGAGTTCCTTGAAGATTTTGAAGGGTGTGCTTGTTTTTGGTGGCTCCACAGAAGTGGGCTTGGATGTGGGCCCACTTCTTAGAGCGAATAGAGAAGAGATATTGCCTTTGGAGCAGGCAGCAGGCCATTTTGTCAGAGGATAAGTCCAAGGTCTGCCGCTTCCGTTCAACAACTCTGCACCTACGTTTCAGAGATGCTAGATCAGAGTAATACCAGCTGTTGGCCTTGGTGGCAGGTTTTAGGCTGATCCTTGTAGCAAGAGCAAGGATGTCAAGGGTGGTAGAGATGACAAGGTGCAGGTGAGCAAGGACATAGTCCGAGGGAGTGTCAGGAGTGGAGGTTGGAGGGGGTTTGAAGGTGGAGGCAAAAGCAGTTACTGACACTCGCTTCATCAGTCGAATGCCGGCAAAGGAGGCTGGCATTACAGAGGTGGCTCGGATAGAGGGCCAAGGGGCCCTGGGTGGGAGGAAAGGAGAGAGTGGTCAAAACAGGAGAGGGGGCTGGTGACCGGATTAGAGATAGGGATGTCACCAGAGATGAGAGCATCAAGAGTGTGGTTGGCAGAGTGAGTCGGGCTGGAAGGAAGAATAGTGAGAGAGGGGGAGTCACAGAGGACCCGGAACTGAGAGATGGATGATTCAAGAGAGTGGAGGTGGATGTTAAAGTCACCAAGGAGGAGGAGTTTGGAAGAAGAGGTTGAAAGGAATGAGGCAAGGTCGGCCCATTCCGAGAGGAAGAGGGAGATAGGGCCAGGGGGTCAGTAGATAGTGATGACGGTGAGACAGAGAGTAGGCAAGACCCCAAGCCTACAGACGAGGCATTCAAAAGAGGAGTAGGATTGCACAGAAATGATGGAAGTAGGGACACACTAAGGGAAGATCAGGGCCACTCCACCTGCAGTCCTGTTGTGCCTGGGGTTGGAGAGGATTTTGTAGCACTCAGGAAGGAGAGTGTCAAGAGCAGCGACAGAACTGGCATTGAACCAGGTCTCGGTAAGAGCGAGAATGTCCAAGTCAAGGTATTTGAGAAGGAGGCAGATGTCAGATGAGTGTTTCATAGCAGAGCGAGCATTCAGACTAGCTAAGTGAAGCTGGTTACTACCTTTGAAGGTTTTCCAAGGGGGTGTACGGGGGTGTGGTACTACCGTCGGTGGTGTTGGAGAAGTGAGGGGAAAGGAATTAGGAGTGGCAGGAGAAGGGATAAGCTTAAGAGACAAGGCAGGCACTCGTCAAGAAGGAGAAGAGTAGGTTGAGAACCTTTGGCCATGATAGTTCCATTGTGATAGACATTAATGATACACCTAGAAGATGAGAAGTATGCAAGGAGTACGTCCCACCTGGTGCCACCATTAATGGGTGAGGAGGAAAAAGGAGAGAGAGTGGAGACCAGATTGGGAGGGGGGGTTCATAGTTCAGGAGAGGGGACAGTGAAGAGGATGTCCGTAATAGTCTGTCTGGAAGCGGCATTGACGTGGGTGTCAGCAATAGGGAAGCCTGGTTTAGAGTCCAGGAGAGCTTTTATCAGAATTCTTCTTTCAGACTTTGTGAGGGAGGAAGGATAAGTGATAGAATAGCAGTTAGAATAGATAGTAGGGATGGAGAGTGCCATGGGGGTAGAGGGCAAGAGAGGGATGAGCAGGGAGCGGCACAGTGCATGGGAATACACAAAGTGGTCTATCAGCCAGGCAGGCACAGAGGAGGAGGTGTGCAAAGGAATGCAAACAGTACACAGAATAAAATGTCGGAATTGCCAAAAAGCATTAGAAACTGCACAAAATGGAAGATGCAGCAATTTAAAAAGCACACCTAGATTCGAGTTTGCCAAAAAGCACTAGAAACGGCGCAAAATGGAGGATGCAGTGATTTAAAAAGCACACCTAGATTCGAGTTTGCCGAAAAGCAATAGAAGCAGCACAAAATGGAAGATGCAGTAATTTAAAAAGCACACCTCGATTCGGGTTTGCCAAAAAAGCACTGGAAAGGGCACAACATGGAGGATGCAGTGATTTAAAAAACACTCCTATATACGAATTTGCCAAAAAGCACTAGAAACGGCACAAAATGGAGGATGCAGTGATTTAGAAAGCACACCTAGATTGGAGTTTGCCAAAAAGCACTGGAAACAGCACAAAATGGAGGATACAGATCATAAAAGGCGCTCACTGAGGACACATGGAAAGCCTATATCAGGCCACTGCATTGGAACAAACAGGAATCGGGCCCGGTGGCAACTAGGACGTTAATGACTGGCACTGCTGTGTGGTTCTCAGTGATGGAGGCGGACTTAGTTGCGATTATAAACAAGTCCAAAGCTTCTAGGGCCAATGGCCCAGATGGACTTCGTAATGCAATCATCAAAGAAAATCCAGTGTTATGGGCCGCCATAATGCGTGAATTATTCCTACATGTCTGTGACGTGGGCATTCTCCTGCCCACTTGGCTAAGCTCAATACTGATACCTTTTCATAAGCAGGGGTCTTGCTTATTGCCAGGAAATTACAGATTACTGGCCATGCTGGACTGCAGTGACCAAATTTAATATGGGCTATGCATACAGGTTGGTCAAAAGCTAATAATCTTCTAATTCATCCCATCTGGGCATTCCTTACATTGATCTCAGACATCTACCTTAACCCAGACACTTAATTATACCCGTGTTATGTCGAATATAGTGCCGCATTTGATAGTTTAGTTAGATCACAACTCTGGAAAAAATTGGAAAAGTGGGGCATTGACCAATCTCTGCTCTACTTCATCAAATTGCTGCACAGCGACATCAGTGTTAGGATAAGATTGTCACAGGATGGTACGTTGTCCAGGCCCTTTCCCACAAATGTTGGACTCAAGCAGGGGTGCATGCTTGCCCCCCTTTTTTCAACACATATTTAGGAGGCCTTGCCCTGGTGTGGGACGAACATAATGATCTGCCTCGTTTTGGGAGTGTGAACCTCCTTTGCCTAACGTAAGCAGATGGCACCGTCAACCTTGATAGGACGGCGGTGGGTCTATAGCACTCTCTAAAGGAATTACAATCATATGTTGAAAAAAATGGCCTTCGTGTCAAGACTACCAAAACCAAAATCATGACCATTGGCAAAAAGGCTTCTGGTGGAGCCTCTTATAAATAGAGCTTGGGGGGTTTATGGCTAGAGCAAATTAGGGAATATAAGTAACTGGGTGTTCTTCCTTCACATATCTTACTGATGTTTTTCCGGTAAAAGCTCGGTCTAAATGGCTTGCCATTAAAGGGCCCTTTGATAACTGCGGAGAAGGCTCTATCGAAGCAAAGGTTAACGTGTATAAGATTTCGATTACCCCTGGGATCCTGTATGCTCTTGACGTACTCCCTGAGATGGCAGTTACGTGGCACCATACACTAGAGGGAAAAATACTGCACTCCTTACTTGGTCTTCCTGGGGCAGTTCCGGTGGAGGCCATCAGACTTGAATTAGGCCTACAATCATGAATGTCTCTCTGGAAAACCTCAGTTTCTAAACTCTGGGTTAAAATCAATACTGCAGGGGCGAACCGACTCTTAGTTTTGAGCTTGACACTTGGACATGCAAAGCAGTGCTTGTGCAATATTTGGTATCGGTCTATGGAGCTTTTTGGTTCTACGGTATTGTCTTGAGATTGGTCTCCACTGCTCGTTGGAGTCTGAAGAGCCCTCTTCCTGTATAATTTAGGAATGAAACCTAGGGATTATGACAGTGTACAGTCGCTTGCCCATCTGGCAAAAACGAGAAACTATGCCATTTATACTCGGCAGGGCATGTTCAGGGAAACCACCCACTCTTACCTGACTAAATTGCGTACTCCTGCTTTAATATGTTTTATTTTATACTTGCATCTGGATTTACTACCAGTTTTAGAGATTACTGGGGCTTGGAAGGGTGTACCGTGGGAGGTGCGTTTATGTCGGTTATCCAAATCGCAAGTAGAAACTTCCCGACATGTCCTAACACAATATAACACCCTCACCTTATTTTATAAGAGAGGCTATGCCAAATTCCTGACACACAAGACGGATCAATTTTGGAGCATGGTTTATGGTGCACAATCATTAGTAGTAACTTCGGCGGCTTACCACATATGGCTGAGTGTAAAAGTTATGTTGGATGCTCCTCCCTCTTAAACAAATCTTTTGAGTGTGCAATTTTCCTTCTCTCCTTTACTCATATTAATTTGCACATGGACGTTGATGAAATCAATTTCATAATGGATTAATGCATGTTTATTAAGATAAGACTTTTACGGTATTTTTATTGTATTTAAGATTTTATAATTGTATCATACATTTTGTGCTGGTGATCTTTGGATTCTGTGTGATCAGGATAATAATTGCCCAATGGAAGAAGACGGCAAAGAAAGCAGTAGGAATCAAGATCATGATCAATGTCGAATCAGGGTTTGGACCAAAAGATAGAATGTTTGTCGTACTTCACTTGAGACTGTTTTTTACCAGAACTGCATTTTTAGACAGAATCGAATTTTAGGTTGCCTTTTAAGATTTTATCCCAGTGCTGCTTTTGAATTATGAATTATGTTAATTGTTTTTTTTTTTACTATCTGTGGGCTTTATATAATTATCCTGCTGTGCTAAAGAGCTTTTTAAGGCTTAAGTACTTGCATGTATCTGTGGCAGCTTGAATCAGAGCTCTGCACGTGCACCTTACCCTGGAAAACTACATTTCCCAGCGGTATTGTAGTTCTTTGAACTACAGATTTGCAATCCAGAAGAGAACGCGCCGGCGCGCTTGAGACAAGCTGGTCTGTGGCAGTCCGTTGTGCTCCGGTGCCATCGGTGCTACTCTGACCATTCCTAAGTAAATAAACATGAGCGCTGCATCTGTTTATGCAATGATAGAGAAAGCAAAAGCTGATTCTAAGCTAAGATCCCTGCATTTGGCAAATAAGGTAACTCAGGCTTGCTCCTGTCTGAGTAAAGCATGTGGCCTCCTTTCAAATAGAGATAGCCTAACAGAGACTAATAAAGCTAACATGGCTGGAGCGGCAACTGTAAACTACGACCAAACCTCTCAAAAGCTTGGTGGTCACAAGTTTCCAATCCTCCAAACTACAGGAGACAATATTGACATCATAGTTAATGATGTGAGGTCTAGCGGACCTCACACTAAAAACAACCTGGAAGACACCTTAGAAGTTTCAAACATAAAGACACAGAGGGCAATTAGTAAACCAGCCTCTGACACCCTCAAACTAGCCTTGCTACAAGGTGCTTACCCAAACATTCTCTGGATATACCCAATTATGTCCTCGAGAATGAGATTGATATATTATGCCTCACCGAAACATGGCTTCAAGAGAGCAGTGGCCCCAGTATTGAGCTTTTAACACCACAAGGATATAAAATGCTACACAAGAACTGTCTAGAAGGAAAGGGGGGTGGAGTTGCTATTATTAGCAGAAAGGAAATAGGAATTTTCGAATCACAAATTGAATGTTCAGGATGTGAAGCCCTTTGTGCTAAAATAACACTGACAGCAAACTCCTGCAATACATTTTATCTACTTTATAGACCTCCCACTGGCATGCCTACATTTAATAGAGACCCCTTATCCATTTGTAATGCCTCACATCACCCTAATACTTCAACCATACTATTAGGTGATTTAAACCATTGGAAGGGAGACACTAAAGACAAGGAAGCCGTAGAGTTGGAAGAATATCTCACCAACGCAGGACTTTCTATTCAAAACGATGAACCAACACACATTGGGGGCCACATACTTGATTGGGTGGTAACTCTTAATGTTGAAACCTGCAATCTTTCGACTAACTCATGTGTCTGGTCCGACCATAGCAAAATAGAATGTACCATCGTACTGCCCTTACCCAATCTCGTGAACCACTTTAGAAAATTACGAACCAAAACTATAATAACATTAGGCAGGGGATTTTGAAACAGGTATGCAAACCATCATGACAGAAACCTCAGACTCAGACTGCCCAGACATATTAGCGGAAAGGTACAAACTCTAAAATTCCCAACTGATAGAAGAGGTTGCGCCAATTAAAACAAGGATAATTAGAGACCGCCCAAACCAACAAAAATGGTATACGGAAGATTTAAAAATGCTGAAACAGGACAAAAGGAAAGCAGAGTGAGCATGGGCTAAAGACCCCTCTGTGGGAAATAGGGATTAATGGAAAATCACTGAAAGAAATGTCAAAAAAAGGATTCTTGAAGCAAAATGTACATACTATGATGCTCAAATTGAACAAGCAGGACATAGCACCAAAAAGCATTTTGAATTGTATAGATCTTGGGAGGAACCTGGTGCTCTGACCCAAGATATTAATCCCGACAAGGAAAACTGCAATAATGTACAAAAGGCTTTTCAAAATAAAGTCCTTTTAGCCTGTGAAAGAATTCACAATGCAGAGGGGGTCACATAGACATCCTCAAAACCAGAAGGAGAGACATGTAAAGAGGAAGAAAGTACCATGCCAAAGTTTTACGACGGTGAATACCTTGCTCATGCTTGCTAATATCAGACCCAGCCCTTGCATCGGGGACACCCTCCCCTCGAAAATCCTTCTCAAGCAAAATAACATCTTTGCTCCATTTCTCAGACGTTTTATAAATGCCTCTGTTTGTGCATAACAGTGTGCCCACTGTCATTAAGGAAGTGGTGGTCACTCCTATTGTTAAAAAGCCTGGGCTTAGTGAGAAGGATGCCTTAAACCTACGCCAATAACAAACACCCCTTTCCTTTTAAAGATACTAGATAAAGCGGCCATTAAACAACTGCAGACCCATTTTGAATCTACCTCAGTGTTTCACCATAAACAATGTGGTTTCCACTGAAATTATGGTACTGAAACTGCATTACTAGATCTGCAAACTCAAAAGTTAAGTGTCAGGTATCTTGATTGTCGTGAAGAGTATGGAACCTCCGTCCCCAAGTACGACAAAGAGAGAATACAAGATCACTCCCTATGCGATTATTGGGGCCACAGGTGGGTAGTCCTCAAAGGCCGGATCCACGGAATGTTGATAACCCCAATACCTCTGCAAAGGAAAGCTTAGGTTAGCAATCAAATGAGCACAGTTCAGAAGAGAGACTTAATATGTTTACAGGGGCTTACCTAAACAAGGGGTTATTGTGACCCTATATCCTGTGCTTGGTGTAGTTCCGTGGAGGATGACACGTGAGCAGGCTCTCCCCGATGGTAGAGGGGAAAGGAGGAACAGCAGGTTGGGCGTGAACCCCAACCTACCCGCCTGTAGTGACTGAAAGCGAGCTGGAATCACAAAGGCTGATGGAGCTTGAAGGCAGCAAAGACAAATCCAAAATAGGGCATCCGAGGCAGTCCAAATAACAATCCGAGGTCAAGTAAACAATTCAGGCAGTTTAGGCAGAGAGCGTAATCCAAGAAGTCCCTGAAACAGTCCGTGTTCAAAAGCCGTGAAACAAAGTATCCAAAGTGCCGTACAGAGTCCTCCGAAGTGAACAGCTGTGAAGCGCGGTGCCGCGGGAGTTCACTGCATAAATAGTCACTGCCCTCGTGTCACATGACCCGTGAGTGAAGTGGAATAGCGCGTCACGTGACCCAGGGTTGTGCCACGTGACCGCTGGATTCGTCCCAGTGATTGCCGTAGCGACCGCCCTCGCGCAGCATCCCGCAGACGCCACGGAAGCTGCCAGCGGACGAATGTGGAATCCCGTGCCTGTGTGAGCGGAGCGCTCGGCCCCTAGGGTAAACCCGCTCACGTGCCACTCCCCGAACGTGGGTAAGGGGTAATGAGGTTGGGGGCAAAGTGACTGATGCAGTATGAATGTTGCCTGGCCTAGATGTATGAGAGATGGGACGAGGTGAAAGTGTGACAGAGCCCCCCCCAAGGGCCCACGACCCCGTGGGCACAGGGGAAAATCCCTATGAAAACGAGAAACCAAACGAGGGGCATCAACATCCTTAGCAGGGACCCATGAGCGCTCCTTGGGCCCATAACCCACCCAATCCACCAAGTACTGCAAACCACCCCGAAACACTCGGGACCCCAGGATAGCATAGACCTAAAACACATCCGGAGAGGAGGGGGAAACCGGGGCAGCCGGAGTGCGAAGGCAGGTAGGACCAGGACAGGGCTTGAGAAGGGACACATGAAAGACAGGGTGAAGCCGCCACGAAGCCGGAACCCGAAGGTGATAAGCCACCGGGTTGATCAATCGGGAGACCACAAAGGGCCCAACAAATCGGGGCAGCAACTTACGGCAGCCCTGCAAATGCAGATGACGGGAAGATAGCCAAACACTATCCCCCACTGAAAATGAAGGAGCAGCGGAACGTCTACAATCCACAGCAGCTTTCATCGAAGCCTGGGCTTTCCTAAGATGCAGCAGGGTCTGCGGATGGATGGCAGCAATATCACGGATGCAGGCAGAGGCAGCCGGATTACCAGATAGAGAGTAATCGGGAATGGGCAGGACTTTCGGATACTGATCGTACATGGCATAGAAGGGGGAGAAACCAGTGGAAGAATGGAAGGCGTTGTTATATGCGAATTCCGCCAAGTGCAAGATATGAAACCAGGATTGCTGGTGCTGAAGCGTCAAACAGCGCAGGTACTGCTCCATGGTTTGGTTGACCCTTTCAGTCTGCCCGTCTGTCTCAGGGTGATAGGCCGAAGAATAACGCGAATCAATCCCCACCAATTTAGTCAAAGCGCGCCAGAAACGGGAAGTAAATTGGGGACCCCTGTCAGAGACCAAAATCGAGGGTAAACCAAAAAGGCAGATGAAGGATCTAAAGAACAGCCCTGCCAGGGCCAGAGCTGAAGGAATGCCCGAGCACAGAATAAACCGGGCCATCTTGGTGAACGAGTCCACCACCACCCAGACGGAGTCATAACCCTGCACCTTTGGAAGGTCCGTCATAAAATCCATTGTTAAGGTATGCCAAGGCCTGAGGGGAATGGGCAAGGGTTGCAAAAACCCAACGGACGTCCTTTCCGATGTTTGCATTGGGCACAAACAGCGCAGGTGTTGACGTAGCATTCTACATCCCATCTCATAGAAGGCCACCAACACCAGGGTTGTAGTAGAGAGAGAGGTCTTCGTTGACCGGGATGTGCATGAACAGGAAGGTCATGAGACCATTCAAGGGCCAGATTGCGGGCATCAGTGGTAGGCAGGAATAACTTGTTTTGAAAGAAAGGCAGACCGTCCCGCACCACTAAGTCCCAGTCTGAGAGCAAAGACGGGTGGGCAGTAGTCCATGTGCAAGCCCTATCCAGGAGGGGTAAAGACAGTGTACAAAGACAAATGAAATGTTTCTTGTCGAGTAGAGTCTCGGGGTAGGTGGGCAATGAAACCCCACCAGGAGAACGGGACAAAGCATCCGCCTTACCATGGGCCGAATCAGGACGATGTGTGATCTGGAAGTCATATGCGGCAAAGAATAAATGCGACCTGACTTGACGGCTATTCAAGCACTTGAGTGATGCCAGGTCGCAGAGATTCTGATGATCCGAGAAAACCGTCACCCAGTGTTTCACCCCTAAGAGATGGTGGCGCCAAACCTGGAAAGCCTCCTTAACAGCCAGGAGCTCCTTCTTGGTCATGGTATAGTGGCATTCCGTGCGAGTGAATTTCCGAGAATGAAAAGCGACTCGATGTAGCTGTCCGGTAGCAGGGCATTTCTGGGACAAGATTGCCCCTAGAGCGAACAAGGATGCGTCAGCCTCAACTACAAAGGGCAATTCGGGATCAGGATGCTGGTGGACAGGGGCCATGGTGAATGCTGCTTTGAGGGTGTCAAATGCGCGCTGCTGTTCGTCAGACCATTTGTACGGGACAAGAGGACTGGTGAGGAGAGTGAGAGGGGCTGCAATGGAGGAAAACCCGGAAATGAACCTTCTATAGAAATTTGCGAACCCCAGAAAGGACTGCAATGCTTTACGGGTCGTAGGGACCGGCCACTCCATAACCACCTTGACTTTGGCGTGATTCATAGCGAGGCCGTCAGGGGAGATATGGAACCCTAAGAACTCAATGTTGTCAGTGTGAAATTGTCATTTCTTGGGTTTTGCAAAAAGGGAGAAGGTGCTTAATCGCCTCAGCACCTCCCGCACATGCAAGACGTGTTCTTCCTGAGAGCGTGAAAAGATGAGGATATCGTCTAAATAGACCACCATGTAAACGTCCACAATGTCGTTAAATATCTCATTCATAAACCGTTGAAATGTGGCAGGTGCGTTACAAAGGCCGAACGGCATAACGAGGTATTCATAAAGACCGTAACGAGTGCAAAAGGCAGTTTTCCACTCGTCCCCTTTTCTCACATGTACCAGATTGTACGCACCCCGAAGGTCAAGCTTGGTGTACACTGATGCATGCGTGAGGTGATCCAACAAAGGTGTGATAAGCGGTATTGGATAATGATCCTTTTTGGTAATAGCATTAAGGCGTCGATAATTGACACATGGGCGGAGGTCACCCTCTTTCTTCGGTGCAAAGAAGATGGGACTGGCAGCAGGGGACGAAGATGGATGGATATGGCCCTTGCATAAGGATTCTTGTATGTAGAACTTCAGCGTCTGTTCTTCCACAGGAGATAAGGAATATATACGCCCTGAGGGAACCACGGACTCTGGTAACAGCTCTATAGGACAGTCGTATTCCCAATGGGGTGGAAGGACCTCTGATGAGCCCTTATCAAAAACGTCTTGGAAATCCTGATAGGCTTCTGGAACTGCCCTCGCTACCAGGCCCACTAAGTGTGCCTCAGTCGCAGAGAACGGAGGCGTCTCTAAGGACAGTTGTGCAACAGAGCTAAGGACCTGGGCTGGATTACTCCCACTAGGTGATGTCGAGAGGCAAAAGTCTTGACAGAGATCAGATTCAAATTGCACACTACCCGTCTTCCAATTGATTAACGGGTTGTGTAACCGCAACCAAGGAATGCCCAGGACGACACCATATTGTGGCATAGTTATTAAGTCGAAACTGATGGTCTCCTTATGTGTGGTTTGTATGATCAATGTAAGAGGGGCTGTCTGTTGTTTGACAGGGCCAGAGACCAAGGAGCTCCCGTCTATGGATTGTACTGGTTCAGGTCGTGTCTTGGTAATGAGTGGAAGGTTGAATGAGAGGGCCAGAGTGATATCCATATAGTTACCAGTAGCACCGGAGTCAATGATAATGGTGACTGGATGTGTGACATCAGTGGTGGGTTGTAGCAGCGCCTGTACTGTAATGGGTCTGATGGTACCGAAAGCAGGTGCGGGATCTGGGGCTGGACAGGGGGTGCTCGATCCCGTCCCCGGAACTATGATCGAGCCTCCCGAAAACCCTGGGCCTTGGGTTTCGGGCGACGGGGACATTCCTTTACAAAGTGACCAACCAACCCACAGTAATAACATGCATTGTCCACCCTCCTGCGTTCCCTTTTGGTGTATGTTAACGGGCTACGGAGTCCTCCAACTTGCATGGGTTCTGTAACAGCCTCAGAGGGAGAGGATGCCATGGAGGAGGCGAGACCAGAAAAGCCAGTTTCGGATCTTCGTTCTGAACGTCTGGAGTCATTTTGAAGAGCCAGATCCACTAAGTCTGGGAACAACGTGGACAAGGAGGGCACTAATGAGAGAGAATCTTTCATAGTAATATTTAACCCCCTATAGAAAACAAAACAACAAAATCGCGTGAGGTATTCAATGAGTGTTCCTCTACCCTGGTGTAATTCCAACAGTTCCAGATCCCGGGATTGTACCTTATGGCGGGTGTCAAAGACGCGTGACATTTCGGCCACTAAAAGGTCAAAGTCATACAATGTAGGGCTGTTGTTCTCAAGAAGGGGATTGGCCCAGGCTGCAGCCGTACCAGACAAGTGGGACAACAAAAAGGCCACCTTTGAAGAAGAGTCGGGGAAGGAAGTGGGACGACACAGAAATTGTAACTTGCACTGGTTGATAAAGGTGCGGAATTTGTTGGGATCTCCCTGAAATCTTTCGGGTGCAGCCAGG
The DNA here is from genome assembly GCF_040938575.1 of Ambystoma mexicanum. Lineage (NCBI taxonomy): Eukaryota > Metazoa > Chordata > Amphibia > Caudata > Ambystomatidae > Ambystoma > Ambystoma mexicanum. Next base: position 209,430,815 of record NC_090925.1, on the reverse strand, counting down.
GGAAAAGGAGAAGGAAGAATCACAGGGGCGGGAGATGCTGGTCTCGTGGCCTGGGGCACTGGGGCTGGTGGTATGGGGTCTCCGAATTCTGAGTCTGTGGGTAAAGGATGGCGGACGCTCTGAATGGCATCCAGGCGTTGGTGAAGGGCTGAGGTTGCTGCGGCCATGTCTGCTCTTAGTACTGTGATCGCATGAACCATAGCCGCCATGGGGTCATCCGTGGAGCCCTCCATACTCTGCACGACAAGAAGGCTTCACAGTCTGTCAGGTATCTTGATTGTCGTGAAGAGTATGGAACCTCTGTCCCCAAGTACCACAAAGAGAGAATACAAGATCACTCCCTATGCGATCATTGGGACCACAGGTGGGTAGTCCTCAAAGCCCGGATCCACGGAATATTGATAACCCCAAGACCGCTGCAACGGAAAGCTTAGGTTAGCAATCAAATGAGCACAGTACACAAGAGAGACTTAATAAGTATACAGGGGCTTACCTAAACAAGGGGTTGCTGTGACCCTATATCATGTGCTTGGTGTAGTTCCGTGGAGGATGACACGTGAGCAGGCTCTCCCCGATGGTAGAGGGGAAAGGAGGAACAGCAGGTTGGGCGTGAACCCCAGCCTACCCGCCTGTAGTGACTGAAAGCAAGCTGGAATCACAAAGGCTGATGGAGCTTGAAGGCAGGAAAGACAAATCCAAAATAGGGCAGTCCGAGGCAGTCCAAATAACAATCCGAGGTCAAGTAAACAATTCAGGCAGTTTAGGCAGAGAGCGTAATCCAAGAAGTCCGTGAAACAGTCTGTGATCAAAAGCCGTGAAAAAAAGTATCCAAAGCGCCGTACAGAGTCCTCCGAAGTGAACAGCTGTGAAGCGCGGTGCCGCAGGAGTTCACTGCATAAATAGTCACTGCCCTCGCATCACATGACCCGCGAGTGAAGTGGAATAGCACGTCACGTGACCCGGGGTTGTGCTATGTGACCGCTGGATTCGTCCCAGTGATTGCCGTAGCGATCGCCCTCGCGCAGCATCCCGCAGATGCCATCCAAGCTGCCAGCAGACGAATGGGGAATCCCCGTGCCTGTGTGAGCGGAGCGCTCGGCCCCTGGGGTAAACCCGCTCACGTGCCACTCCCCGAATGTGGGTAAGAGGTAATGAGGTTGGGGGCAAAGTGACTGATGCAGTATGAATTTTGCCTGGCCTAGATGTATGAGAGATGGGACGAGGTGAAAGCGTGACATTAAGTCGCTTGAATGAGGGGAAAACGGGCCTGCTCGTCTTACTAGATCTCTCGGCGGCGTTTGAACTTCTTGATCACACCAGACTATTGGAAACATTAGCTAAAGTTGGAAACTGTTCTAAACACGCCGTAGCATGGATTGACTACTTTTTAGGTGAAAGAACAGCAAACATATGCTGGGGCACGGTATGTTCAGACCCTATTGAAATTAAGTACGGAGTACCACAGGGAGCATGTAATTCCCCAATACTCTTCAATATTTATATATGAGTCCTGTGTGACAAACTGGAAAAGATGGGTTTCCATTTTACAAATTACACAGACGATTTCCAACTGGTCATGGAACTCAGTGGGGACCACACTAGGGACACCTAAACACTCAAACACATCTACTCGGTCATCCAGGAGCGGATGACATAAAACTGGATGTGCTTAAACAGGTCTAAGACTGAGCTTATGGTCTTCGGGTCTTCCCAGGCTAGAAAGAAACCTGAACCTGACATAAAACTGGATGTGCTTAAACAGGTGTAAGACTGAGCTTATGGTCTTCGGGTCTTCCCAGGCTAGAAAGAAACCTGACCCATCCTACACAAGTTTTACGATCGACTCCTGAGACATAAAAGTGGTTGAAAGGGTAAAAACCCTGGGCACCATTTTTGAAGCATCTTTAAATGCACATGCTCATGTTAAATATGTAACTAGAAATGCACATTACCATCTGAAAATTCTACGATAGATACATTTTTTAGTATCTCGCAAAAACTGCAAAACTTTGATCCGGCCCATAATTATGCCCTGCTTGGATTACTGTAATGCCTTATATATATTTATATATATATATATATATATATATATATTTTATTGTAACATTTAGCTTATACAAACTTTGATTACAAAATTATTTACCTCTTTACTAATTCCCATTACTTATTCATTGTCTACACATTGACTTTAGCACTCACAATTCGTAAGAAGTACCCCAACGTCAATTCCAATGATATATAGTCAAAAGTCATTGGGTAATTTACAATGCAGTGGTGTCATCACACACCAGAATCTTATCTAAGAAATCAACCAGACCACAAGTTTGGGGTACATTACTTCCAGACAACATCCTAAACCACCAATCTTCCATGTTTCCCGTTAGCGGTGAAAATTTCCCTAAATATAATTATTTGTTGGTTAATCAATTCATGACATTCGATAATCAGACATTTTGACGACTCGATTGCCTTTTTACAATATCTGCACTGATTGTCGATAGTTTATTTATCATGTTTGATTCACAGCATTTCATTAGTTTTATAAACATTTAGCTTAAATCGCAAAAAAATATTGCAGTGGGGTCTTGATGGAAATCTATTAAGATAATTCGGCAAATGGCCAAGTGTGTTTGCCGAATACTCCGGTATTTAGTGATGTCGCCATATTGTTTCGTAGTTCGTTGTTCTTTATCCAATTGCAGATTCCTCATTTTTTTTGTTGCTAGTTGTGGAGTGGATAAGACCATTTGCCATTGTATGTCTGCACATTCTAGGATTTTCTTTATTTTATTCAACCAGGTGAGCAAGATCCCCGAATGCAAATTTTTAGCCGCTAATATCTGATATGCCTTATTGAATGGGGCAGGCAAAGGGAACATTCAAAGGTTGCAGATAATCCAGAACGATGCGGTCAGAATAATTTTCAATGCAACCAAAAGAGAGCACATCTCACAGTATCGTAAGAAGCTTCACTGGCTACCAATAGAAAAAAGAATTCAGTTCAACACACTGACCCTTACATGTAACGCCCCACTATATCTGAAGCAAATACTCACAAAGCAGGACTCTGTGCTCTAGTGCTTCACACCTCCTGATCATACCAAAGATCAAAAGAGCTAGAGGATCCGGCAGATCTTTCCTCGCTTCTGCTGCAAAAAACTGGAATAAACTCTCCATCCTAATGCGAACAGAAGCAAACTATGAGGTCTTCAGGAAAAGCCTGCAAACAATCCTGTTTGAGTAAACCAGTCATCAAATTCTAAAAGCCTATATGTCATAAGTTTTTGCGCCCTGATGCCCATGGGCTGTGGCCTGGTATAAATAAATAAATAAAATAAAGAATTGACTGATGAAGATGTCAGGAAATACATAGAGGCCAGCATCGTAGCACCTGAAGAAACTAAGTTCCTATATCCGAAGAAGAAGTATGTGGGAAGATGGGTCTATTGTAATTAAAATGCACAGTGCAGCTACGTGACTTGGAGTGTGGATGAACATGTCAAATCAGTAGGTTCCCTGAAGGGAGTGAGGAAGATCTGAACTCCAAAGAAACACTTCTACAAGAGAAGGTATCAAAATGTGAAAACTGCTGAAAATGGGGTCGAACTATGATAGCACGTACTCGCACTCCCTTATATTCCCAGAGACAGAAATACATTGCAAGGGCAAGTTCAAAGACAATCTTCATGGCAGAAGGCATGGGTGATGAGAGAAGTTGGGCTAATTGGGTGGGTAAGTAAAAGTCATGTCCACCTCCTGGCACCTGGGTATGAGCTTATGTGCTGCTAGGGAGCCGAATGTTCCAGACTGGCACGAGCGTGCCAACCAATTATAGAGGGCCATATAACAAGGGGCCTTATAGTTTGAGAGTCAATGAGAGTTATGGTGTGTACTTAATAATGAAGAAGAATAACCTGCACTAGAGGTGGGCATAAGTGGTCCACCTGACAGTAGATGTCCAATTACAACCCAACCCATTATTGCAAGTATACTTAGACGTTGCCCTTGAGTGTATCACAATGCCCCGAGAGGTTTTTCTTAATTTGCCACATAGTATGACATCACATATGACACATTTTAAGTATATTAGTGTGATTTTTTATTAAATGCTTCAAGAATGTATGTGCGAAGTCTGTTGATGTCCATTGTAACTCCCTGTTTTAGACAATTGATAATAAAATAGAAAACCATCTTCCTGAGTTGGTTCGATTATTTGGTGTTGGTGTTATTCTGTGTCCCATCCATTGCATGCATGCTGCCAAAAGGGTTCTAACGCTCACGTGGTAGCACTGTGGATGGTTCGAAAACATCCAAACTAGTTTGTCCCCAGTCTTTCAGACGATCGGGCATCCTCCGCCATCTAGCTGGAAGATCCCAAGGTTTCCTGTGGAGAGCGGCCGAATAGAAATCTTGCAAGAAGAACCGAGACGGTGGGCAGGTCCTCCTTTGACAAAGTCCCTGCCCAGTTTCCATAGGCGCTCTGCGGATGGAAGGCAAAAGTGATCGGTTGGAGGAGGAGACGATACCGAAGGCCTTGAGTCGATAAACGAATGAATGTTGAGTAGACTAAGGGGAATGGCAAACTAAGGGGACAGGTGTGTGTGATAATTTTAGGTAACAGGAAATATTGTGTGAAGAGATAGCAGCGCCTAGAGGCCTGACTCAAGGGAGCCCAGAAGAAAACATCTCACACTCCAACGGGAGTAAAATACGCCACGTGCGAACAGGTTCGCATTAGGAGACGTTTTAAACCCTTTAACAGGGTATTTAAATAGAGGCGAGGAGAAAAACTGTGATAACTGGGTGTTTTTATTAAATGTGTAAGGTTGACTAGTTTGTCTGTTTATTTGTTGAAAAGAAATATTGAAGTGGTAGAAGCTGTGAAGTCATTGGAAGAAGAGTTGAGAAGTTATAGTAACTATCTTAGTGAAGTGGTTGGTAGCAATCCAGAGGTAAATATAGTAAATTGAGAAAGCACAGGCTTGAGCAGCAATTATTGGGGAGCGCTCATATTTGTTGTTTTAACAGTATTAAAAAGGTGGTGAAAGAATTTTATAATACTGCCACCTGAGGAGTGGATGCTTAGTCAGCGAAAAGAGGAAGGTGTTGAGCCCTCGGCTCCCCTTGCCTCGCTCAAAGTAAAAGATGATAGCATGGATGGAACAGGGTTGTATCCTTCAAAGGAGTTGAACGCGTCGACGGGGTACAGTAATCCAATATATGAACTGCCCGCTTATAGCAGTGATGATAGTCCAGAGGAGAATAAGAGAAAAGAGGAGATCTTTAAGAACATGTAAGACAAAGAAGAAAAGAGTAAGCAGTTAAATGTATCGACAGAAATAGAAATGGAGATTAAGAGATGGAAAGGAAAGAAGGATATAGCTGACGAGGTAGCACTTGTATAGAAGGAATGGATGGGTGGACAGATAGTGCTCAAATTGGATGGGAAAAGTATCGAGGAAGTTAGGCAAAGAGAAGATAAAGATGAGCAAGTTAGAAGGGACAAGGAATGGGAGAAGAGATTGAAAGAAGATGGGCATAAAAGAAAGTGCAGCGAGCAACGAGAACAGATGTATCAGGAGGAGCAACAAAAATAAGAAGAAAGAGCAGAGGAGCAAAGAAAATATGACAATAGACAGAGAACGATGGAAGACCGCAATAGAAGAGAAAGGAAAAGAGAAGAGGAAGAAGCACAGAAATGAAGAGACAAAAGAATACAGATACAAAGGGAAGGAGAGGAGAGAAGGGCAGGAGTAAAAAGGGAAGAGCGAAGACAAGGGGAAGATAGAATTAGATGGGCGGCGAGAAAGCAAAGAGAATTAGATGAAGAAATAGAACTAAGAAGGAGGCTGCGGGGTCTTGATGCCAGTGTCATTTTTAAAGTAAAAGTAGGGCCAAGCCCAGCAATACGATGGGACACAATAGAAGAGTTCCTTCTGATAAAGGAAGCAACATCATGGGCATCTACAGTAGCATTGGAACAAGAAAGATTTGATGCAGAGAGCGTCAGCGAAAGGATTAATAAGGCTTATCAACAGTTGAGGCGAAATAACGAGTGTGAAACCCCAAGGGAGCGATGATCGATCCCTAATGCCTTGAGGGCAGAGGGAGGAGGGAAGCCTGCTCAGTCATGAGCATAGAGCATTGTCCTTAAGCAAACTGAACCTGGACAAGGATGGAGGGGATGACAGTCATACTTCTTGGGGACAAGAAATGTCAGATGAGGAAAGAGAATCTTTTCTTGGGGGGGAAGAAGAGAGCGTGTGTGCGCCTGAAGGAAGCCTACAATTGGATAAAGAAGAAAGATGGTCAGATCTGGAACAACCTAAGGATAGGACGTCAGATCCTATACCATATCCAGAGCATCCTCGATGATGATCGTATAAGGGAAAATCACTGCCATATGTGAGCAGGTTAAGATTGTTACCAGCAAGGAGACGGGCAAGCACGATCGTCCCTGCCATATATAGACTAATAATGGGAGCCGACTGCTGATTGGGGTTTACGCAGTTTCCCTTATTGGAAAAACGGGGAGTAAGACCAGAGTATATCCCTTGGCCGCAGGTGGGTAGGTGAAAGGAGAGCAAAAGGGGGGTGGTGACCCAATCTCTTAAAGCCACAATCAGGTGAATTGTGTGCCTACTGTCGGAAGAAAGAGCCCCTCAAACACTCAGTCAAAGGTTGTGGGTATGTTAATGACATTCAACCTATCTAAAAGTGGAAACACAAATGAAAAGATAATTGGGGAAACAACCACTAGATAATAACAAAACTAATTTTAGACCCAGTTATGAAAGGACCATGTTCTATTTGCCATTTTAGAGAAACCCAAAGGTACATTGACATCCCAGAGAGTTTCTGCCTATGAAGTAATGATTTCAAACCCAGTGATCAAAATGGTCAGATGTAAGATAGTGAATCCTACCACGTGTATAGCTGAACCTATAGCAGAAGGTGAGCCAGTGCATGACAGTGCTAAATATGTTGAGTTTTATGATGAAATACCCTGTGTGAAAGAAAATGCTTTGTCAGGAGGAGAAAATCTCTTAATTGATTTTTTTTCTGAAAATTTATCAGACTAGTGGGGAAAGGCATTCTGGTGCAGCTGTAGTAAAGCATAGATTAAATGGTGAGTTTGAAGTTGTAGCAAGTGCAAGGCTACCGTCTCACTTTTCAGCACAAGCTGCAGAATTAGTAGCGCTCACTGTCGCACTCGAGAAACACGAAGGGCAGGAAGTGACGGTGTACAGTGACTCAGCCTATGTGACATCAACCGTACATGCAGGCCTAGCACGTTGGAAAAGGAGGGGCTACTTCCATGCAGATGGCACTCCAGTGCAACACACATCCTTATTGGACAGGCTTATTAAGGCACTACAGCTCTGAGTGGCCATAGCGGTCGTTAAATGTGCAGCTCACACTAAGCAAAAAGATTGTATTTCTTGCGGAAATGAAGCCACAGATGCAAAAGCCAAAAGGGTTGTGTATTCCCCAGATATTTCAAGTTTTGATACTCGAAATGTCAAAGAGAAAATAGTCACAACTATGGTAATGCAAGAAGGGTTTAATAAATTAGCGATGACCCAATTAATTGAGATTCAAGGAAGTGCAGGGGGGAACAGTGCAGTACATGGGATAATAGAATAAATAATATTAAGTAAAAGTAAGGCAAGCAGGTGGCAAGTGCATTGGTAAGTGCAGGTATCAGGTGTCAAGTGCTGGTAGTGGGACTGTAGGGATACAGAAAACAGTCCCCAATTGCGGGGGTTGCCAGGAAGGCAGTGCAGGGGTGTGACCAGTGGGGGGAGGGACCTAGACCTGAGATAAGAGGGTGGTTGGTAACCAGTGCATTTTTAGTTTCAGCCACGAAGTCAGCAGGGGAGAGGAGGAGAAAAAGCACAAGCAAAGAGAAAGGTTTTGAGGTGCTTCTGGAACTGGAGTGACTCAACTCAAGTTTCAGGGAGGCAGGGAGGCTGTTCCAGAGGGAGGCCCAATCTGAAGAAATAGATATACCACCAATTCATTGCTTGGAGAAACAACGGACCCGGAGGGAATTGGAGGCGGATGAGCGAAGAGCTTGAAGAGAGAGTTGAAGGGATTGAGGCCCCAAGCCCCAGAATTCCTTGTGGACAATGCAGTTATGGACACAAAGGGGGTGTTCTTTATCCCCCACAGAAGCATTATGGTGACAGGATAGCACTGGAAAGCTGGTGATGCCAGTAGCATTATTAAAGGTAGTGCTTGAACAGCTACATTATCCTGCACATGTAGCTAGGGAGAGTCTTGCTGCAATAATTGAGGAAGACTGGTTCATTCCAAATGTGTTGGAACACGTTGCATTCTTTGTAGTAAACTGTATCCTGTGTCAAATCATTACTGCTGGCCATACAATGTGAATGATTAGAGGAGTAATACCCAGATCGAATGGTCCTTTCAGCTTTTATATATTGACTATGTTGATATGCTGCAAGTGTTTAATGGATATAGGTATCTAATAATGGTGGTCCCTTCTCTAGATGGATTGAGTCACACCCTGACGCCAGTTTTTGTGAGACGGGGTGTGTGTGAAATGCTGAGATCTGACAATGGGCCGCATTTTGTTAAGGAAGTGTTTGAACAGATAGGGCTTCTATTGAATATTAAACATGCGTTTTCTTCAGCTTATCACCCGCAAGCAAACAGGATATGTGAGAGACTCAACGGCCTCCTGAAGAAAAGAAATGACAAAATTAAATCAACTTTGAAGAAGAGATGGCTATATTGGCTGCTCCTAGCTTTATATGCCCTTCGGAATCAGCCTGTTTCAGAACATCACCTCACCCCCCACGAGCTAGTGACAGGGAGGTGAATGAGAATGCGTCTTACACCTTGGAGTAAAAGTGATGCTCAGAGTACAGCTACATTGTTAGGTGATGAGTTGAATAACTATTTGACATGTATGACCTCTGGCATTTCTCTCATTTCAGATCAACACAAGCGTCAGGCGTGTCGGTCTTAGAACACTGATGAAGACCATTCAGCAACCAGATCATCTGAACTATTATCGGCACCTAAGTTATTTGTTTAAGATTTTGTCCTAATTAACAACTTTACCCAAAAGTGGCACAAGTCACACTTTAATGGCCCCTTTCACGTTTCAAATATAACCCCTTCAGCTTTAAAGGTCCAATGCAGGTGAGCTTGGCTTCACATGAACAACGTGAAATTGTACAAAGGCGAGACCACCCCTCCCACTGGTGCCAATCAAGAAGCAATACAAGAAGAAGAATTTCAACATGTGCAGACTTGATCGAGCCTAGTTTCTTGGAACCGTGTAACATTTTGAACAAGCCAGACCAAACAAGGTAGCATTGGCGGCAGTCAAGACTAGTTCTCAGGAGGAGTGAGGGTGACTGAAAACCCACAATGAGCACACACAGTAAAAGACACTAAAAATTACTCCCAGTCAGGTGTATATATCAAAATACATCACAAATACATCACATTTATTCAAGGCCTTTGAAATCAAAAACAAAGCAAATATCAACAGTAATACTTCAAACCAATACAACACTACTATGAAAGAAATATACAGTTACAGAGTAGCTTAAAGGATTAGTGCGCAGAATGGGTCCACAACCTATGATGAAAGGGAGCAAACGGTGCAAACAGAGTTTAGGCAATTCTTCATCAATCAATCCCTAACTAAGAGGCAGTCCAGTCCCTATGAAGAGTGGACCCTGGCGCTCAAAAGTACTTTTGGATGCAGGTGCATGCGATGGTGCAGTAGAGCCAAAACAGGATCTCTTGAAGGGGCTCTAGTGACTCAGGAAGGTGGGTGAGGCGATGAAGAATAGGTTCTGACTATTTCAGGAGCATCTCGCCAAGAGGGAACAACAGGTTCTAGGAGTTGGGAATAGGACGGTAGCACAGGCTACCTGTGGAAAGATGAGTGACCCTCAGGGGACACTTGTGCTTAAAAATGGATGGATGAGCTAGGGGTCACCGGTAAGGGTTGCAAGTACTCACCGACCCCCGGTGCACTGTGGACCAAAATTCGGCAGTCTTGTCCACTTCAGTTGCAGGTTCAAATTGGGTAATTGTGCGGCTCTGTGGCTTCCAGCGGCTGAGTTACAGCGATGATTCTGTGGCAGGACAGTGGTGATTTCTCCACTCCTGGTGAAGGGATCAGGCCAGTTTCACTGAAGCAGGATTCAGGGCACAGAGGGGCACAGCAGCATGGCATGTGTGAAGTTTGTCACCACGGCTGGGTGACACGGTAACCGCGTGCACTCGGGTTCAGGCATACTCTCCAAATTCCAGACATAGGGCACCGATGTGTCCGAAACTCGGCAGAAAAGTGCCTTGGATGCAGTGTCTATGATCTACCAAGTTTCAAGTGTCAACTCAAAACGGCGGCAGTCTCGAAGCAAAGGTCTGGTGCAAACTGGTCAGTTCGCTGGTTGGCCGAGGAACACTTTTTAAAAAAAATTTTATTGCAACATTTAGTTTATAAAAAACTTTTATTACACAACACAAATCCTATAAAATGTTAGGTACTTCTTTTGAATTTCACCAACCCCACCAAGGTCCAACAACGACGTTGTAAAGTCCATGTATATACTAAATGTCTTTCAAGATCGCATCCATAAAATCAATTACAGCACAAGTTAACTTGTTATTTTTGCCCACAAGCATCAAAAACCACCACTCCTCCATGTTGCCACTTAAGGGGAAACATTTACTTAGGTGCATGGACCGTTTTGAGTTTAACTCAAGACATTCCATAATCAGGTGCTTAGATGATTCATCTGAGACATAGCAGAATCTGCATAGGTTGTTGGGGGTTTCTTTATTGTGTTTCAAGAACAACATTTCCTTGGTTTTATATAAATTCAATCTTAATCTCAAGAAGTGGTCTCTGTGGTAGCGCGATGGAAATTTAGTTAAATATCGCAGTAACTGGTTGATTCCGCATGCAGCAATTCCAAGGTAAAGTGACAAAGCTAGTTTGTTTCATTTTTCAACTTTTTCTTTGCAGTTTGAGGATTTAAAAGGACTGCATCCATATCAACATCAGCGTAATTCAAGATCTTATCAATTAAATCCGCCCAGGTCTTTAGTAACCCAATATGAGGTGACTTGTTAAACGAGGCCAGGATACGATAAGGGCAGGCCGAATTAATTAAACGCATTTCCCTCAATGCGGCCACTGATTTCCACATCACAGTCCATAAAGAGAATCCAGACATAGCTCATGTCAAATGGCTGTCATTGAGACATTAGAAGGCAGTTTAAGAAGTTTTCACCAGAAAAGACTTTCTGGATAGGTCCAGAACTCTTGAATTATGTTCCAACCAGCTTCACTTCCAAATGCAATTGTTGGAACGACCTTTTACAGATAGAACAGCAGCCCAGGTTTTAAGGTAAAAGTTCCCATACGACACGGGTAATTTTGCTCCTTGTAGTGACATATTACGCATGCGAAGTATCAAGTCTTGAGTCCATTCCCATTCACAGATGGATTTATTGAACAGAACTCCGAGATAGCATATACATTGTGTCGACTACAGTTGTTCACCAGCCACTTTCCATTTGAAATTCCTACCTCTTTTTCCGGATTTTGGGGCGAAGTCCACTATTCTTGATTTTTTTACATTTATTACAAGATCGTTTTGATGGAGATAGATTTGGAGAACTGAGAGAAGTCTTTGTAGCCCAATCTGGGTAGTGTCCATCAACACCAGCTCATCAGCATAGATTGCCCAACTGATTTGCTGGCCAATTATTTGAGGTGGAAAGGATTTTGTTTTTCTCAAGGCAATTGGTAGATAAGCGAGGAATAGTTTGAAGAGTAATGCCGCTATTGGGCAGCCCTGTTTTACACCTTTTTTTGTCAGAATTTCATCTGTAAGATCTCCCTTTGCATTAAGCCGGACTATGTTCAAAGTGTTTGAGTGCAAGGCCATCACTGCATGAAGGGTGTCGACATGGCATGACCAGTTCTGTAGCTTCCGACATAGCAAGCCTCTGTTTATCCTATCAAATGCTTGCCTCAGATCTATGAATGCAAGAAATAGCTTTTTCTCCCCTTTCAACGCTTCCAATATCAGTATATTTAATAAAAATTTAGTTTAATTCAATGTCGACTCCCTTTGTGAATCCTGTTTGACGGGAATCAAAGATTCTGGCACTGGTTGCCTACTCTGACAATTTTCTCTAAAGAAATGTTGCAAAAATCTTGCCAATGGTATCAAGTAGGGCAATCGGGCGATAGTTGGAAGGATTGTCCCGATTGCCCTTCTTAAAAATTGGTACAACCACTGCCAAGGACCAGGACACAGGAAGTTCTTTTATGGTTGTAATCCTTTGAAAGAGCGCTCTATGAATACTGAGCAGTGAGTTGCATTACATTTTATCATGATGTTTGTGAGGCCGTCTGGCCCAGCGGCGCTTGAGTTTTTCCATTTTTGGATTGCCAAAAGAATGTCAGCAGATGACTCGCAGACGTCACATGGTGTCGGACTCTCTATGTCAGTTGGTGTTATCACTATGGTTGGACTTTGAAATACTTGTGCAAAGTGTGTCACCTATTGGTCGGAATTTACTCCATTTGCCAACATAGCGTTTTGGTTCAACAATCCCTGATTTATTATCTCCCAGATGTGTCTTGTCTTATATTTAGCAATTAGGCTCAAAGTCACTTCAGCTATTTCTTGATCATGGATTTCACTGAATGATTTTAGCCAATTCCGGTATTTCTGTCGCCTTTTTCTTATGTCTTCAAGTATGTTGGCAAACGCTCGTTTTTTTGAGTCTTATATCATGATGCAGGGCCTTTTTTGCTTCGCTAACCTTCACATTTAACGGGTATTTGTTTGTTTGCAAGGTAATTCTTCATCAACATTTCCCAGTGTGGAATTATGCAAGAAATGGAGCATAATTAACTTGAGTCAACAAAGGTGCCTCTTTTGAAAAGATGTTCACAGGTAGGGCAGCAATTTGTTTTTTGTTAATCCGTAGTCAGTTTCCACCTTGGTTTATTGCTAGGTCACCAGCATATCTTTTGGAGGGATGTCCAACGGTCATGTTCCATGTTAACTTAAGGGCGTCATGATCACTATTAGGTAGTTTTAAGGTTGTCAGCTGATTTATTCTGGATAGAAATTGTTTTGAAGATCAGATGTAATCCAGGGTTTTATGGGTATGATTCCGGTGCCACATATAGGCTCTGGGAATATTGCCCCTGGTTTGATGGTTTAACATTGAGCAATTCCTGATTTTAAGTTCAGTGAACCAATGTTGACCTCGGTTTGACCTCCATGTTGAATGGTCTACATCACAGGCTAGTAGTATCCTGTTTTTGTCAAACCAGGAAAAGTTCAGATCACCACAGATGATGACAGTGGGTTCATCGTATTCGGTCGTACAATCATCAATAATGGTGGTCACAGATTTTATATACTTTCCAGATAAGATCATTGTTGGGTTCCAGTATGTATTTACTATAAGTATTTGTTTACACGCATTGGAGTCTGATGATGTATATTGAAGTGTTGTTGCTTGTAAAAATAAGTTTGGAGTGTCCACTTTAATCACAGTCCAACCATTGATAATCTTTATCATTGTTAGTAGACCAGAATAAAGACGTCCTGTACGATTTTTCTTGGCTGCATTTAACAAAATTAAATATCCATCTCGAATAGGAACTTCTCAGAGCCATGTTTCCTGGAGGCAATTAACACAATTATTTTCGATGGCATGGCATGGTTTATAGAATAGATGTTTAAACCCAAGTGTGTTCCAGGAGATAAATGAATATATTTCATCCTGTTGTTGACATTTTCGCTAGTGTCGCATAATATGTTGATTGGAAGCAGTAGTCAAACTATTTTGCATAGTAGAGCGCAAGTCCGAAGAGGCTCTCTTGCAGGTTAAAATGAAGGTGCCGTGAATAGTTGTTCCCACTATTCAAATTGGTTGCTGCACCTTTGCAGACCTTATAGGTTCGATCAGATGCAGAGGGGTCCTGCGGGACAACAGCGGGCTCAGGGTGCCAAACCTTTCAGCGGGTCATCAGCAGTTCCTTGACTCAGCTAGGTAGTTTCAGGATGCTTGCAGCCTATCCTAGGTTCAGTGAGAACTCAAGAGATTCACCTGGTATTGGTGTTTGGAGCCTTCTCTTATCCAGAATCTCCTTCATGACAAAATGTAGAGGACCTAATGGGATATCTGCTCACATACAGCCACACCAGATGTGGACCAATCACAGATCATGGTGGTCCCAGTCATTCCCAGCAAACCAGACTCTCTGGCACCCAGGATGTGTATTAGAACTAAACAGTCCAGCCCACTTCCTGGAGGCACGCACACACAAAGCATGCAGAAGCCAGCGAACGTTTGGCGTTTCGTGGGAGAATGTCTGGCCAAATAAGGACTGACCTGGGTCTGCTTGACCTGGGGAAGGAAAAAGGACAATATGGCCAAAGGACAGGACAAAGAATCTCATGGCATGGTCATTTTGGAGCCGGGCCACCATCCTGGGCCAACCGCTGTAAATGCGGTTTGCATGGTAAGAAAGGGTTAAAAATATGCGGAAGTAAAAGATGCCACCAGCCCTGTCCAAGGCACATCTGTACTTCTACCAAAAACCCCATTGAAGCTGTCTAGTGCCTTTGGAAATGAAGTTGCAACATGGGAAAGCACTAAGGGAAACAATGTATCCCAGTACTGACTTTAAGAGCATGTCAGTTTCCCAATAACAAAGTGAGCGAAAACACAGCAGAGTGCAGCTCCACTGGCAAAAGTCAGGCTAGGCTTGTCAGGCAAAAAGTAGGGGGGTTCACAACTGGAGGGAAAATTACACATAAACGGGAAACTTTCCTAACACTCACCCCTCCCAGAGCAAGGACAAGGGGAATGAATCCACCCCTGGATGAGTCTCATGTTGAAGTCAGTTAAACATTCTGGACAACCCATCAGCATTGCTATTTTGGACACCTGGCCTATGCTCAATAGTGAAGTCAAACCCTTGCAGGCTTACAGACCACCTGAGCAACTTTGGATTCTCTCCCTTCATGTTCATCAGCCACTTTAAGGGCTTATGGTCAGTTTGCACAGTGAAGTGGGTCCCATAGAAGTAGGGACTCAGTGTCATGACCGCAGCCTCCAAGGAGTCAGGTTTAGCCCAACTGCCTCGGAAGCTGGGTCACAACTTCATTTCCAGGCACCCATCGGCTCCCATAGGGGCCTTATGGACCTTGTCCTGGCGCCAGTGGCGCCAGGCTCATAAGGGGACCCAGTCCCGGCACAGGACGTGCCGGGCTCATGATGTAAGGAACGGTGCTTGGGTGGACCTACCTGCTGCAGATCATGCTGCTCACTCACCTGCAGGATGAAATCCTCATCCATCCATGGCTGGAACTACTTTACCTTCTGGGTGTGGCCAGCACCACTCCCTGGGACTGGAGACTGGAACTATTCTGGAAGCTGGGACTTCTTACCTGGGCGAGGCTGCTGTGGAAGGAGACACCTAAGCACTCCAGTAAGCTATTTAAACCACGCCCGATCAGAGCAACGTGCTTCGCGTTATTCTGCAATAGCAGCAGGACGCTCACCATGTCAGCTCCAGAGAATCTTCAACTTCTGCATCTGGGGAAGAGAAATCCGCAATCTTACCTTCTGAAATACCATCTTCGTCTTGAGCAGCATCTGAAAAGGGAAAAGAACACCAGGTTAGCACGAGATAAAAACCAGCGCAGCACTTACCCAGTCCATCGGTGCATCTCAAGCCACGGGCTGCAGCTTTCCATTTTTTCCGGCACCCTGTGGAAGCAAAGACATTGGTTAGTAAACCTCCGTGAAACTTTCCTTACCTGCGCTGCATTCTTCTCGCCTCCGCCGACGCTGCTACTCGCATCTGCAAAACAAAAGGACATCATTAAGAAATACAAAACTCCATCTATACGCACGTGTTTTGGCCAGCGCTCATCTTTCTCACTCCTCGGCGCATTCCTCGACATCCATTTTTCTACCCAGCTGCTTCTACGACCTGAAAAAGGAAAAGAGACATTAAGAAGTGCTTTTAACTTCGAATTGACATTTTCTACTTACTTGCCTGCAATACCTTCGCCATTCCATCGCTCTCCGGACCTCCATATTCAAGCAACCGTCGTTCGTGCTGCTAACAACGGCCTAGCTCCAAATCTTCATCCTCTGCAACCAAGAGGCTGGACAATTAACCAGTGAAGTAACTGGCTTCGGCGCCCCTGCACAGACGCAGGATGGAGAGCTCCGCTTTCACCTACATAAGGTGAGCACATTTAGCCTACAAACTACTTGGGAGTACCAGGAAGGGGAGGCAGCTTACCCAGTCAGGCTTATATATCCATATTAACCCCTTGCTCTCATAATTGCAGACACCTCACCCTTCAGATCAAGATCTCAGTGAGGAAAGGGCCTTTCCAGGGTGGCATTCGAGGCCTGCGCGTGACCCTAGAAGACTCCGAGAACCCCCAGCCCAGACCTGCGCCTCCGAGGGATTCAGGTGAGCGTTACACTCAGCTTCCTTATGGCCCACACAACAGAGAAACATTCTTTCTCTACTGTGGACCATCTGAGCTCTCTGTCCTTAAGCTGGCAACTAATGAATCCAATAGGGTGTTCCTTACCCTTCTCATCTACTCATGATAGTACAGCTCCTATCCCAGTGTCAGAGGCATCTGTCTGCACAATAACAGGTATTTGGTAATCAGGGGCCCTGTAACAGGGGCCTGGTACAATGAGTCTTTTAAGCCATTGCCAGCCTTCCCACAATCTTCAAACCAAAATACCTTCTTGGGTTTCTTTGGAGTTGCGAGAGCAGTCAGAGGGGCATCTATAGTGCCATAGTCTGCCATGAAGTTTCAGTAATACCCTGTGAGTCCTAAAAAGGCTCTCACCTGGGTTTGGGAAGTGGGGGGTAGGCCATACTGTACTGCTTGTACATTACTGGGTAGAGGCTGTATCCTACACCCACCTACTTCATTCCCAAGGTAGACCACAGAACCTTGACCAATCTGACACTTACTGGGCTGTATGGTCAAGTGGGCCTTCTGAAGAGCCTGCAACACAATTCTAAGGTGTGTCACATGATCCTCCCAGGTGGCACTGAAAGCTGCTATGTGATACAGATATGCTAGACAGCATTCATCCGACCCATTATGGACATGATTCACAAGCCTCTGTTAAGTGGCAGGTGCATTCTTTACCCCAAAAGGCATTACCCTGAACTGGTAAAGACCCTCTGGAGTTCAGAAGGCTGTCTTCTCCTTGACATGTTCTCCAAGGGCTATTTGCCAATAGCCTGCAGTGAGATCAAATGCGCTGAGGTATTTGGAAGCACCCAAAGTATCCACCAGCTCATCTGTTCTAGGCAAGGGGTGTGCATCTGTCTTGGTGATAGCTTTCAGAGCCCTGAATTCCACACAGAACCTCAGCTCAGAGGAAACTGCTTTTGAAACCAAAACCACAGGGCTGGAACAATAACTACTGGAGGGTTCATTCACCCCAAGATCTAACATCTTGTTGACGTCCGTCTTGATGTAAGACCTTGCTTTGTAGGACATTCTGTATTGCCTACTTTTGGTAGGTACACTTTCTCCTGTGCCAACGTCATGTTTGCACAAGGGTGTCAAACCAGGAGCTAGGGAAAACAAGGGGGAGAATTGCCTCAGCAAAATCTCACCTCATCCTGTTCAACAGAAGTCAGATGAGGGGCCACTTTGACACCCTCATTGGAGCTATCGAAGGACTGTCCTGTAACAGGTCAAAGAGAGGTTCTGACTCCTCCTCCTCAACATCTGAAGACAACAGCAGTGCAGCTATTTCAACTCTTGGGATGAAAGCCTTCAGCCTATTTAAGTGGAACACGTTTGGAGTCTGTGCAGCCATTCCAAGGTCCATTAAATAGGCAACCTCGCCCAGTGACTCCACCACTGTGTAAGGGCCTGACCATTTGTCATGCAAAGCTCTAGGCCTTATAGGATTCATGATGAGGACTTGTTGGCCTGGTGGGAAGTTGATCAGGGAAGCCTTATGGTAATACCAATGTTTCTTTTTTTGAGTCCCAGCACATAGTCCACTACATTGATAGTGATAGGGGAAGTGGGCATCTCCCACCCCTCCTTGACTATAGCCAAGGGTCCCCTCACAGGGTGCCCAAAAAGAAGCTCAAAGGGGCTGAAGCAAACACCCTCCTGAGGTACCTCTCTGTATGCAAACAGTAAGCATGGCAATGGGCGATGCCATTTTCTTCTTTGGGGCTCTTCCAGTGCCCCAATCATGTTCTGAAGGGTTCTGTTAAACCTCTCAACTAGACCATTGGTTTGTAGGTGGTATGCGGAGGAAAAAATATATGTGACCCCACATTCCTTCCACATGGCCTGCATATACTTTGACATAAAGTTTCTACCCCTATCGGACACAACTTCTTTAGGGAAGCCAACCCTAGTATATATGCCAAATAAAGCTTTTGCAACTGACTTGGCAGTCACAGTCTTCAATGGGATGGAATCAGGATACCTAGTGGCATGGTCGACCAGCACCAGGATAAACCTATTTTGAGAGGATGTTTGGGGGTCAAGGGGACCAACTACGTCAATCTCAACCCTTTCAAATGGTACCCCCACAACTGGCAGTGGTACCTACCAATGGGGCTTGGATTGTTGTGCCACTTTCCACAGATAACTGACATGCGGCACAACTCCTGCAGTGACTTTCTACTTGAACCCCCATTTTGGGCCAGTAGACGTGCATGGATAACCTTTGCTTGGTTCTCTTGATACCAAGGTGACCAGCAAGGGGACTTCATGCGCCAACTGCAAGAGGAAGGGTCTTACAGCAAGCGGAACCACCAACCTCTTATGGTCTCCTTCTGTAGACTATGTAGGCTCACTGTAGAGGAGCCCACCTTCCCAATAAACGATATGCTTCCCAGGAGATTCACCCTCAAGCTGGGAGCAGGCCTGTAACCTTAGGCCTGCCAAATATGAGCACTCACGTTTGCCCTTACTGAACTGAACCCTATCAGGACCACTTTCCACCAACAAACTCTGGAGTTCAGGATGGTCATGTGGATTGAGAATTTCAGGCAATACCTCTTCCTCGTCAGGTTCAGGTGTTTGACCAACTACCTCCACCTCAGTGGTAGGTGAGTTAGGGGGAATATTCTCCTTCCCTCTTATGTCTTTTTGTATTCCTTTAGCCCTGGGTTTCCCCTTTGGCTTGGGCTTTGAATTGGATTTGGCCAGTTCAGCCCTGGTCTGTGACCATGTGCATGGTCTCTCTGCTGTGTCACCCACAAGACCTATGTCTCTGAGATAACTCCCCAGCAGGACCATACCTGGGACTTGCCTCTGAATGCTCACTGAAATCCTGACCATAGTACCAGTGATAGTACGATTTACAGGCATTACTGGGAACCTAAGAGGTGGACCACCAGCTAACTTGGTGGGTATCAAAGGAGCTCTGGCAAGTTCCCCTGGGTCTACCAAGGTAGAATCCACCACTTTTCTGCTGGCCTCACTATGCCTAAGGGCAGTAGTATCAACTCCATTGATCAGCACACTCTCCTTAAAGTAGTGCTTGGTATTATCTGGAAAGCTAGCATAAGCCTCTGAGACTTTAGGCTCCCAGGATCCCAGGGAAACTAGGACTACCTCAGATTCTATCCCACTGGGGAAGGGGTCTGGGGAAAAGGATGCCCCTGTGATCTCTTCCTCCTCATACGAGGGGAAGGCCTGACTCACAGAGTGGACCCCCAAGGATTTGACCTTACAGCTGGGGTCCACAAGCCACTCAAGATCCACTGGGTCTTGGGACATAGGGAGGCTTACTATAACCAGAGTTCTGCTTGTAAGGTGTCATGATTCCTGCCCCTCATGGCCCCAGCCCTCCAAGATGTCAGGCTGGAGCCAGGCCACAATCACCTACATGGCCCTCAAGGGCCTCTCCATCCCTCCAAAGACCCACTTGGAGTCAGACATGGTACTTGTGGCACCAGACTCACTCACTCCCATAGGATAACATTGGGGATTGGACTTGTAGTGCATTGATGGGGACAAGATGGATGCCCCCACATATTTCAGTTCCCGGAACTGCATATGCAGTCTAGTCTTTTGGGTGTGGTTCAGCCCAGAGACACCTGGGATACCCAGGGACTATTTAAGCCATGCCCAGGCTGAGAAACATGCTTTGTGTTTTCTGCACCTGCAGCATGACACTCACCGTGTTCGGATCGGTCTCCAGTAGGCCTGCATCTTTCTTCTGCGCTCAGCTCCTGCAAGAACAAGAACACCGTTAGGAACAGCCTTACCTTGCAGCGCTTCTGCCCATCATTCTTCGCTTCTTCTGTTCTGCGGGCATCTTCGGCGGTGTCATTCCCATCCCAGCACGCCGCTTCTTAAGGAAAAGGGAAAAGAACAGAAAAAAGGCATTAGTAAGCATTCAGCAAATCTTTGCTTATTTTCAAAGACTGTACAAGCTTCAAACGCTTACCTGAATCCCAGCCGCTCTGGGGGAACTCTGACTCCGGAACTTCTCATCCATCTGCAAGAGGGAAAAGACACTCCAGGTTAGCGTGGAAACATCTAGAGGCTCTGCATACCACGCTTACTCACCGCATTTCTTCTTCATAACCGGCATCCACACTGAAAACGTAAATAACTCAGTTCAACACAAATACGAAAAGGTTGCATCGCGCTCTCACTCACCTTCACCGCTACTCATCTCAGCAGCACGTCGTCATCCCCAGACGCCGGCCATCATCTAAGGAAGGAGCCCGCATCAATCAATGCGCCCCTGCACTGAAAGCAGGACAGAGAGCACACTTTCCAAGAAAACAAGGTGAGCTGTGGATCAAAGGGAAGGGTTGGACCCCGGGGAAGAAGGGGTTCAAGCACACAGAGACAATAGGGAGTTAAACTCTACCAATCCTGTGTTTCAGGCCCAGTCTCCAGTCGAGTAGACTCCAGGGAAGGGTTTGAGGTCGTAAGAGGTCAGAACAGGCTGAGTGACGTCCCCGTGGATACCAGGTGAGCGTTACAGAACCCAAAGTCTCACATCAAAATCCACCTAGGCGTCATGGAAACATCAGAAACCGACCAGTTAGCCCACATGTTGGGGCAGCTACGTTCCGAAGTACATGCAGCCAGGCAGGAGACCAACACCCTGAGGAGAGAGCTGATAGTAGCCAAAGAACGCACTGATGATTTAAGCCGGCAACTTCTCCAGTCACAAGCAGGGCAGTGGTTTAGATTCATTCGAAACCTTCCACCCATCACTTTTGTGGTCAGTTTGTTTCTCCTTGTGAGAGAGGGTATGCCCAGACGTGGGTCCCTTGCTCGCTGCGCCACAAGGAACCAGGCTGCACCTCACTGAGGAGGTCCAACAAGGCCGAAACATGTCTGGGGTTGCTTGGTTTTCTGTGCAGAGGGGACCTGGCCTAGCAGTTCGGGCTGGGCTGCTACCTTCGGTGGCGGCAGCTGCTGACTGATTTGCACATGGCTGGTCCTCTCTTGCAAAGGCGCAGACGGGCTAAAAAACGGTGGTGTGGAAGGTTGCCCAGAGCAATTGCCAGTGGTTTAGATTCATTCGAAACCTTCCACCCATCACTTTTGTGGTCAGTTTGTTTCTCCTTGTGAGAGAGGGTATGCCCAGACGTGGGTCCCTTGCTCGATGCGCCACAGGGAACCAGGCTGCACCTCACTGAGGAGGTCCAACAAGGCCGAAACATGTCTGGGGTTGCTTGGTTTTCTGTGCAGAGGGGACCTGGCCTAGCAGTTCGGGCTGGGCTGCTACCTTCGGTGGCGGCAGCTGCTGACTGATTTGCACATGGCTGGTCCCCTCTTGCAAAGGCGCAGACTGGCTAAAAAACGGTGGTGTGGAAAGTTGCCCAGAGCAATTGCCAGTGGTTTAGATTCATTCGAAACCTTCCACCCATCACTTTTGTGGTCAACAAGCAGGGCATGCACCATTGCCGGGAAGCGTGCCCTCGATGCCAGCATCATCAGCCAATCCCGTTCAGATAACCCTTCCTGGGGCAGTTCCCTTGGCCCCGCCCAAACGATTTAGGGGGAATCCCAAAGGTTTGCAACGTTCATGAACCAGTGCCACCTGCACTTCCTTTGTAGACCAGGGGCCTTTCCGAATGACCAATCACGGGTCGCTTTTGTGCTATCCTACCTGAGTGGTAGCGCTACAGACTGGTCTGTACCCTTTGTGGCCCAAGACGATCCTTTTCTGCATGACTTCAGGGGCTTTCAGCAGGAGATGGAAAAGCTGTTCACCCGTCGTACGCATGGGCAGGCATTCGACAACAAACTTCTTTCCCTACTCCAAGGGAATCAAGACCTATTAACATACATAACCACGTTCAATAGACTCGTAGTTGAAGCAGAATGGCAGGTGGAGAAGAGAACCACGTTATTTCATCGAGGGTTGCGGGGGGAGCTCAAGGATGTTCTCGCACAAGTAGTGAACCCCCCGAAACACTGCTCAGAATTCATTGACCTTGTTGTTCAACTGGATCATAGGTTGCAGGACCGAAGAGCAGATCGAACCAGACAGGACCCTCGCCTATGTATGTGCGTTCAAAGGACAATATTGCCCGCACAACGGAAGGTTAAGGAGAACCAATGCAAATCGGGGGGGGTCAGATCCCCCTTAACTAAAGTGGAAAGGGATAAAAGGAGACAGCAGCAGTTATGTCTGTACTGTGGAAGGTCAGGTCATTTCCTTAAAGAGTGCCCTGTGAAGCCACCGAGGAGGACGGTAGGGGCCACGGACAAGGAAGATACCATCAAGGAATCGGAAAACTCCCCGGCCCGGCAAGTGTAGCGGTCCACTTGTCGAGCGAAGAAAGTGAACTACAGACTTCCCATTTTGCACTATCTGTGGTCTTGATGAATCACCAACAACCATCTCGGATGCACGCACTAAGAGCGTACATTGACAGTAGAGCCGTGGGAATTACATCGACCAGGATCTTGCGGCAAAGATGGGGCTTCTGTTACGCCCTAAATCAACCACCGACACTGTTACCACTGCCGACGGCACGGAAATAGCTTCTGGTCCAGTATCCCAATGCACTGCAGCTTCAACCCTTCTGTGCCAGAATGGACACCAAGAATCTATCATTTTTCGACCTCATTAAGGCACCACAGTTCAGGATGATTTTGGGAATACCATGGTTGGTAGCTCACAATCCTCAAATCGATTGGCGAGCAAAGGAATTGGCCTTTCCCGAGACTTGCGCCCACACATGTTATCGCCAAGAGAAACAACCAATAGACACCAGACCCTCCACGCTTGCGACTGTGGCAATCTGCACCGTACCAAGTGAATCGACCTGATACCCGGCGCACAAATCACTTGTGGGCGAATTTGCGTACTCACAGAACCAGAAAACCAGCACCTGAAGGCCTATCTTGACCAATACCTGCCAACGGGTTCATCCATCCCTCAAAGTCTCCAGCAGCCAGTCCTCTATTCTTCGTCCCGAAAAAGGAGGGGGACTTGAGAATGTGCATCGACTATTGGCACTAAACCAGATTACTGTAAAAAAACGCTACCCCCTGCCACTGATCCCTGAATTGCTTGATCAAGTCAAAGATGCCCAAATCTACACAAAACTAGACTTGGGGGGGCATATCACCTTGTTCGCGTAAAACAGGGGGACGAATGGAAAACTGCTTTTCGCACCAAATACGGCTTGTACGAATATCAAGTAATGCCCTTTGGCCTTTGCAACACGCCTGCAGCATTTGAATGCTTCATGAACGATGTCCTACGGGAATTGATTGATGTCTGTGCTCTAGTGTACATCAACGATATTCTAGTATATTCCACATCAAAGCAGGACCACGTTAAACACGTCCGATCCGTATTGTAGAAACTCCGTCAACACCAGCTCTATGCCAAGCTCAAAAAGTGATCATTCCGCGTCTCCGAGGTGGAATTCCTGGGCTTTATTCTCAGCCCGAATGGAATCCGAATGGATTTACACAAGGTAGATGCTATCCTGAACTGGCCATCCCCAAATTCATTCAAGGGGGTTCAAAGTATGCTGGGTTTTGCAAACTTCTACCGCTGGTTCATTCCAGGATTTTCGCAAATCGTGCATCCCATCACGTCATTGCTAAGGAAAAGCAACAAAAAGTTCCAGTGGACAACAGATGCCAAGGAAGCTTTCCAGGAACTCAAAGCAAGATTGACATCTGCCACAATCTTACGCCACACTCGCCCTGATCTCCCATACCTGGTGGAAACGGACGCCTCAAGCATGGCTATGGGAGCCGTCCTCTCACAAAAGGACCCCGAAATGGGCCAGTTACACCCTGTTGCCTTCTGGTCGCGTAAATTCACACCCCCTGAACTCAATTACGCTATCACAGACAAAGAACTCCTGGCCATTAAGTCAGCCTTTAAGGCATGGCGCCACTACCTCTTGGGCGCCAGACACACAATCACCGTAATGACTGACCACCGGAACCTCCAGTACCTAAAAACGGCAAAGGCCCAATCCTCACGACAACTACGTTGGGCTGTTTTTTTTGCTGAATATGACAACGTGATTACATTTCGACCAGGGGTGAAAAACGGGAAGGCCGATGCCCTTTCCCGTATGGGGGTGGAAGAGCAAGGGTATCAGACCCCTGACCCAATAGCAATCATCCCGAGTGACAAGCTCCTAGGAATCACAGCAACCATAACTCAGAAAGAATTACATGAAGAAATCCAAAACCTGATGAGTCCGCAGTAATTACAAGCGTGGAGTGCACAAGGAGAACATTACATGATAAAAGATCAGTTGCCCTACTTCAGGAATCGTTTATTCTTACCAAACCAAGAACTATGAGAACAAGTCATGTCCGGTTATCATGATTCCTTGATCGAGGGCCACCCCAGAATCGCTAAAACCCTAGCCAAGGTAAAACAAATTTATTGGTGGCCCACGTGGCATAAAGACATTATCCAATTCATCCTATCTTGTGGAGTGTGTGCTCAAAACAAGTCATTCAAGCAGAAACCGGTTGGGCTATTACAACCATTGGAAATCCCACCAGCACCCTGGCACACGTTGTCCCTCAATTTTATTACTGACTTACCACCCAGTCAAGGGTTTAACACTATTCTTGTGGTCGTGGACCTATTTTCAAAAATGGCACATTTCATTCCTCTTAAGGGGCTCCCAAGTGCTTGCACTCTGGCAAAGGTATTTCTTGAAGGCATCGTACGGCTCCATGGATTTCCTTCAGTTTTAGTCTCAGACCGAGGTACTCAATTTGTATTTAACTTCTGGAGAAATGCTGCTCTATGGCCCAGATCGAAATCCGGCTATCCACCAGTCACCATCCCCAAACGGATGGTCAAACTGAGAGGACAAACCAGACGCTTGAGCAGTATCTGCGTTGCATGTTACACCAAGCTGAAGGAAGCTGGTTCGACCTATTATGGATAGCTGAATATGCTTATAATAATTCCCTACACACCAGCACTGGGCAGGCACCCATTTATACCATGTATGGCAGGCACCCACGTACTTCTGAGTTGGACGTTCCTACAACCCTGGAAATGTCAGCAGTCAAAACCTTGCACACAACCATTTCTCAAACCTTTAAAAGGGGAGCTGAACACCTACTTCAAGCTAAGAATCGCCAAAAGAAGTTTGCTGATCAACACCGAGCAAAGGCCCCCAACTACCAAGTGGGAGACAAAGGGCCTCATTACGACCCTGGCGTTAAGGGTTTAACGGCGCCGTAAACGGTGTCGGCGCCGTTAAACCCTTAACGCCTGATTACGAGGTCCCTTTGCGGACCCGACCTTAACGGCTGGTTTTTCCAGCCATTAAAGTAGGGACCCGCAAAGGGACTTTGGTGCTAATAACGGTACCGCAATTTCCAGAGCCGTTATTAGCGCCTTCCCCATTCCCATTGAGCCCTATGGGGCAAAAATGGGAATGGGGAAGGGATATGGCGGCATGGGGAATTACCGCCCCACCAACCTCGGAATGGGGTGGTAATTCCCCATTCCACCATGGCAGACACCGGCATGGACCATGGTGCTAAGAGCACCATGGTCCTCCGCCTGGGTCGTAATGAGGCCCAAAGTCTGGCTGGCGTCTAAACACGTGTCCATTAAAGGAACCCGAACTTTCCATCCAAGATACCTGGGTCAATTCACCGTCACCTCCATGATAAATCCTGTGGCGGTCAGACTAGCTTTGCCGTCAAACATGCAGATTCATCCTGTGTTCCACGTGTCTCTCCTTAAACCTGTTCAACCTGGGACCCGGGTAGCAAAGCCACCGCAGCCAGTAGTAGTCGCCGGGGAGCCAGAATTCGAAGTCAAGGACATCCTGGATTCATAGTACGTCAGATCCAAATTGTACTACTTAGTAGACTGGAAGGGGTATGGCCCACAAGACAGGACATTAGAGCCTTGTGAGTACATCCATGCACCTCGCTTGCTAAGACGATTTCATCAAAACCATCCAAACAAACCAGACAGAAGAGTCACCTTGAGAGGGGCCTTGGGGGGGGGGAGTGCTGTCAAGATTCCTGTCCCTCATGTCCCCAGCCCTCCAAGATGGCAGGCTGGAGCCAGGCCACGATCACCTACATGGCCCTCAAGGGCCTCTCCATCCCTCCAAAGACCCACTTGGAGTCAGACTTGGCGCTTGTGGCACCAGACTCACTCACTCCCATAGGATAACATTGCGGATTTGACTTGTAGTGCATTGATGGGAACAAGATGGATGCCCCCACATATTTCGGTTCCCAGAACTGCATGTGCAGTCTAGTCATTTGGGTGTGGTTCAGCCCAGAGACACCTGGGATACCAAGAGACTATTTAAGCCATGCCCAGGCTGAGAAACATGCTTTGTGTTTTCTGCACCTGCAGCGTGACACTCACCGTGTTCAGATCGGTCTCCAGTAGGCCTGCATCTTTCTTCTGCGCTCAGCTCCTGCAAGAACAAGAACACTGTTAGGAACAGCCTTACCTTGCAGCGCTTCTGCCCATCATTCATCGCTTCTTCTGTTCTGCGGGCATCTTTGGCGGTGTCATTCCCATCCCGGCACGCCGCTTCCTAAGGAAAAGGGAAAAGAACAGAAAAAAGGCATTAGTAAGCATTTAGCAAATCTTCGCTTATTTTTAAAGACTGTACGAGCTTCAAACTCTTACCTGAATCCCAGCCGCTCTGGGGGAACTCTGTCTCCGGAACTTCTCATCCATCTGCAAGAGGGAAAAGACACTCCAGGTTAGCGTGGAAACATCTAGAGGCGCTGCATACCGCGCTTACTCACCGCATTTCTTCTTCATAACCGGCATCCACGCTGAAAACGTCACGGCACCTAAAAGACAAAGAAAAAGAACTCAGTTCCATACAAATACGAAAGGGTCGCATCGCGCATCGCGCTCTCACTCACCTTCAACGCTACTCATCTAAGCAGCACGTCGCCGCCATCCGCGGACGCCGGCCATCATCTAAGGAAGGAAAGGAACGAAGTTAGAGAACTGTTAAAAAAAGACTCATTATACCTACCTGTCGGACTCTTGCCAGTGAAGTAACTAGGCAGCAACGAGCCCGCATCAATCAATGTGCCCCTGCACTGAAAGCAGGATGGAGAGCACACTTTCCAAGAAAACAAGGTGAGCTGTGGATCAAAGGGAAGGGTTGGACCCCGGGGAAGAAGGGGTTCAAGCACACAGAGACAATAGGGAGTTAAACTCTACCAATCCTGTGTTTCAGGCCCAGTCTCCAGTCGAGTAGACTCCATGGAAGGGTTCGAGGTCGTAAGAGGTCAGAACAGGCTGAGTGATGTCCCCGTGGATACCAGGTGAACGTTACATAAGGATAACGTCCACTACTCTGTACATTCTCTTGGGACTTACCCTTGAATTTCTTTTTGTGGCTCTTTTGGGAGGAAGTTTTATCAAATCCCCCACCCTCTTTATCTTTGGACTATTTCCCCTCCTTGTGTTTGCTAGGACGAGTCTTGTCCTTATGGGACACTCTATGTGACACCCACAAATCTGCTGCTGTGGCCAGTTTATTAGGATCTATCTCCTTTGAATCTGCCAAGTGCTGCTTAAACTCAGGGGAACAAAATGCAAAAATATGTTCAAGCATGACAAGACATATCATACCCTCAAAGGTGGAGACCTTATAGCCTTCAACACAACCAGTCAAGTTTTTCAAGGAATCAGTAACATAGGACACCCAAGTGTTGCCTTCTTTCTTTTTGTACTCTCTAAACCTCTTCATGTATTGGGCCGGCGTGTTCCCAAACTTTAAGAAGAGAGTCTGCTTCAATTTTGCAAAGTCTACTTTTTCAGCTTTTGATATCTCCATAATCGCACTGCAGCCAAAATGGGGTAGTCTGCGGAGCAACCATGCAATCTTGTCAGCATTCACAACCACTTGGACTTCACACGCACACTCAAATACATTCACCCAGTCCATAATGTCATTCTTCGCATCATACATACTGAGCAGGTCTTTAGGAAACCTTGGATGAGAGGAGGACCCAGACCCATGTGCAGATCCCTTGGAGCCATTTGAAACTTAAAGCTTGACCAGTTCCAACTGGTGATCCCAGTCCTTCTGCTTTTCTGCCTGCTCCACCTTCAGCTTAGCCATGTGGAATTTAAGCTCCTTCTGCTTAAACAGCAGCTCTTGCTTCTTGAATTCCAACATGGCATCGTAGCTGGCAGAGGAAACTAGGGACAACACATCATCTCTGTCATCATGGGCACCATGGACAAGTGCAGCAAGCGAACTGCCAGTTATGTCAGTGAGAGCAGCCCCACCACCTTCTGCACTGTCATCTGATGTATGGCATCAAGTTGCAACTCTTGCCATTCCATGATCCTCTGGATCATTTCAATCTTTGTACCTTGAGCAGGCAACACCATTCTCAATGTTTCAGATTTTAAAGCATTCAAGGTTATATTGGTAATTGTTTCCATACTTATAGATAGGTCTATCGCCTTTACAGTACCTAACTACTAAGGTCACTATGTGTCCTGGGTAGGGGTAATCTGAAATACCTTCACCAGTGTGCAACACTGGGTACCTTCAGTCCTATCCCACCACTGTACACCAATTTATTAAAATGGATTCCTGAACTCTGACCTGGTGGGCAGAGGTTCAGAAGGCCAGCCTAGTTTCTTGGAACAGGGTAACCTTCTGGACAAGCCAGACCAATCAAGGTAGCATTGGTGGCAGTCAAGACTAGGTCTCAGGAGGGTCGAGGGTGACTGAAAGCCCACAATGAGCATACACAGTAAAGGACACTACAAATCACTCCCAGTCCGGTGCATATATCAAAAATACATGTGCATGTATTCAAGGCCTTTGAAATCAAACACAAAGCAAATATCAACAGTAATACTTCAAACCAATACAACACTACTATGAAACATATATACAGTTAACAAGGGGCCTAAGGATTAGTGCACAGAATGGGTCCACAACCTATGAAGAAAGCAAGCAAACAGTGCAAACAGACTTTAGGCAGTTCTTCATCAACCAATCCCTAACTAAGAGGCAGTCCAGTCCCTAGGAAGAGTGGATCCTAACGCTCAAAAGTACTTTCGGATGCAGGTGCACGTGATGGTGCAGTAGAGCGAAAATGGGGTTTCTTTCAGGGGCTGTAGCAACTCAGGAAGGTGGGTGAGGTGATGAAGAATACGTTCCCACTATTCCAGGAGGGTCTCCCCAAGAGGGCAGAACAGGTTCTAGGAGTTCGGAATAGGACAGTAGCACAGGCTATCTGTGGAAAGGGGAGTGGCCCTCAGGGGACACTCGTGCGTAAAAATGGATGGATGCGCTAGGGGCCACCAGTAAGGGTTGCAAGTACTCACCAACCCCCAGCGCACTCTGGACTAAACTTCAGCAGTCGAGTACACTTCAGTTTCATGTTCAAATGCAGCAATTGTGCGGCTCTGCAGCTTTCAGCAGCTGAGTTACAGGGATGATTACAAGGCAGGACAGTGGTGATTTTTCCGCTCCTGGTGAAGGGATCAGGCCAGTTTCACTGCAGCACGATTCATGGCACAAAGTGGTACAGCAGCAAGGCCCCTGTGAAGTTCATCACCACGGCTGGGCGACACGATAACCACTTGCAGTCGGGTTCAGGCATAAGGCCTATTACACGGAAGGCGGTAAGGGTTAATGGTCACCGGTAATGCTACCGGTGACCGTTAACCCTTACCGCCTTACTACGAGTTCCCTTTGCGGGACCCGACTTTAACGGCTGGTTTTACCAGCCGTTAAAGTAGGGTGCCGCAAAGGGACCTTGGTGCTAATTACGGTACCGCAATTTGCGGTACCGTAATTAGCGCCTTCCCCATTCCCATTATGCCCTATGGGGGAAAAAATGGGAATGTGGAAGGGCCTTGGTGAATGGGGAATTACCGCCCCCGCTCACCTTGGAGTAGGGCGGTAATTCCGCCATCCACCAAGGCGGACACGGTAAAATACCGGCGGCAACCATGGCGCTAATAGCGCCATGGTTACCGCCTACCGTGTAATGAGGCCCATACTCTCCTAATTCCAGACCTAGGTTGCTTAGGTGTATGAATCTCGGCAGGAGAGTGCATTGGATGCAGTGCTTACGATCTACCAAGTTTCAAGTGTCAACTTGAAACGGCAGCGGTTTCAGAGCTACTGACCAGTCCGTTTTCTGGTTGGCCCAGCAACACTTCCGAAAAGGCTTGTTTGCAGGTTAAGATGAAGGTCCAATGAATAGTTTCCACTATTCAAATGGGTCAAAGCACCTTTGCAAACCTTCTAGGTACAATCAGATGCAGAGGGGTCCTGCGGTTCAACAGAGGTCTGAAGGTGCCAAAACTTCCAGCGGTTCCTCGACTCGGCTTCTTAGTTTCAGGATGCTTGGAGCCTATCCTAGGTTCCATGGGAACTCAAGAGATTGACCTGGTATCTGTGTATGGAGCCTTCTCTTATCCAGAATCTCCTTTGCGCCAAAACAAAGAAGACTCAATGATAGATCTGCTCACAAACAGGCACACCAGATGTGGACCAATCACAGACCATGGTGGTGCCAGTCATTCCCAGCACACCAGACTCTCTGGCACCCAGGATTTGTATTGGAACTAGATCGTCCAGCCCACATCCTGGAGGCACACTCACAAGGCATGTAGAAGCCCGTGAAAGCTTGCCGTTTCGCGGGGGAATGTATGACCAAATAAGGACTGACCTGGGGAAGGCAAAGGGACAAGATGGCCAAAGGACAGGACAAAGAACCTTGTGACATGGTCATTTTAGAGCCGGGCCACCTTCCTGTGCCAACCGTGGTAAATGCGGTTTGTATGGCAAGAAAGGGTTAGAAATATGGGGAAGTAAAAGCTGCCCACAGCCATGTCCAAGGCACATCTGTACTTCTACCAAAAAATGCTTTGAGGGAGTCTAAAACCTTTGGAAACGAAAGGAAGACCCCAGCGCAGTATGCTGTAAAGTACATAGTGCACTGTAACATGTTGCAGAAAAGTTGCAACATAGGAAAGGAATAAGGGGAACAAAGTCTCCCAGTACTGACTTTCTTTAAGGGAATGTCAGTTTCCCCATAACAAAGTGAGCAAAAACCCAGCAGAGTGCAGCAGAAGGCTGTGCTCCAATGGCAAAAGTCAGGCTAGGCTTGTCAGACAGCAGCAAAAAGTTGGGGGGTTCACAACTGGAGGGAAAATTACACATAAATGGGAAACTTTCCTAACAGGCGACCAGCAGTTGATACAGATTTTGCATTTGGACTGGGATACGATCGGACACTCCTTATAGACATTTTAGCGGGAGTGCAAACCCTTGCTGAGGATCACAGGAATCTTTTGAAAAATTAACTTTAGAATTTATTGACGTATCAAAGTTATGCCTAAATGTTAGTTTTTGATTAGAAACTGGAAATGAGCTCAGCATCCAGATTCCTTTCTGGTGCCAACCTGTTCTAAGCAGTAACCCCATGGTGTTAACCAACAGGGATGTGCATAGGCTTGTGTTTGCTGTTTTTGTATTTATCCTTCAAGCTTATCCTGCTCTTGTCAGAAGAGACATTCAATTAGGACAGAAGCTCTCATGGTTCCTCCTACCACACTAACTGCTCTTGATTTAGTTACTTCCACTAGTAGAGAGGTTTCCATAGTATTCCCCAGGGGAAGAACTGCTCTTGATGTGCTTCTTGAGTATTTGTCATGCACCATCTGCACACGCGAAACAGAACAACAGTGAATAGCTACCGTCACACCTATTGGCGTCTGCCCTGGCGTTTAGCCCAAAGACCGCTCTGATGGCAATGAAGGACTTCACTTCCCAGTTCCCTTTGCGCCCGATTCCCATGTGGAGTGCCATGTCATCACACAGCTAACGGTACCCGGAAGCAACCGTACTTATCTGTTGTGCGGTTTCCGGGCGATGCTCCTTAACTGTCGCGTTTGCCCCGCAAGGTTGCTCCGGCCCGTGTGCCTTGTTTCCTGTGATCCTGCATGCCTGATTTCCCTGTGTTTCAAACTTCATGGCTTCTGCTAATGGCTTCCTCCTGCTTTATCCCTTACTGATCTCCGGCGCATTCTCCCCGCAGACAGAGTCCCTGCACCTTCGACTCCGGCATTCGGTTTCCTCGACTACGGCTCCTCATCATGTAACGGCATCTGGCGTATGGTCCCGTTCTACTTCCCTGGCGCTGCTGCATTCCCCAGCTGCTTGTCACTGCATTCTGCCTTTTCTTCTCCTCCTGGATTCGTGTTCACGTTTCCCTGGAGTTCCATTCCTGCAGTTTCTTCTGCAAGCCTTCCCATACCTGCATCACCAATGAAAATCCTCCAAGCAAACTCTAATCCTTCTTGGAACTTTGTACTCTTCCAACAACAACATTGAACTTTGGCTCTTTGGATTTCTCTCATGGATTTGAACAATTCAGAACTGTCAGCTGCCTCCAGTGGGGGGTGAATTAGTTGCACCCTTGTTCCGCCTGGGTTAGGTTACTTATGAAATTCAGCTCCATCTTCTTCGCAAGACATCATCTGGTGGACCATTGGAACCTGATCTCTGTACTGGGACATCTTAGTCCTGCAAAGACTAACTCTGGCTTGTATATTGCAAGTAGGTCCTGGACTTGCATTATAACTACTACAGGTAGGAGTTGGGAATGGGTTGGGGGTGGTGTACTGTTGTAGCTTAAGGAGTTTTGACCATTGTGACATGTTTTTCTCCCTCTAGCTCTGCTGCTGCCCGGCCTTTTCACCTCAGCCCCTGGTCTGACAGGTTCTTTATTACCCTGCAGGCTGCGCTCTCTGGAGGAAAGTCTCTCTGTGATAGGAGACCCCAGATGTCGCTTGGCACTGGGGATACAAAATTGGATCCTGATAGTATTACACAACTTATGCATATGGGAGACATAAGAGAAGTGCAGAGGAAGATAATGAGGGGATAAATGTTTATCTAGACAATGCAGCACATGTGGGTAATAACATGAGGTATCAACACACGAACAATGTAGGGGAAAGAACATCTAAGGAAAGTTGCTACATCTGTGCCCTCATACCCTATGCCATGAATTCTGTGCGTAATCTCCAGAGAGTTTCCAGAACAAGATGCCAGGTGCCTTGTTCATCTTGCAGCATGCATGACTCAATGACAATTTCAGGGAAGTTGGGCTACTCTACATTGGAGATCGAAATGGTAATTTCCCTTTCAGGGTGATTATATCAAGACGTTGCAAATGGAGAAACAACCTGGATGGGAGAGCAAGATGCTTGTGTATCCTGCAGGTGGACAGGAAGAAATAGTCATAAAAGACTTGAAGAGAATGTAATGCCCTGAAGTAACAGAGATAGCTGGATCGCCTGGACGTTGGGAACAAACTAAATGTTTGGTTTACGGACAAGTAAAATCTAAGAAAGGATGGGAAGCAGGAATTATGTCCTATGCAGCTCATTTACTAAAGTCAGAATGTTTGCAAGAAGTACAAAGAGTAAACGATGGGTGTTTGAAGTCATGGGCGAAACATGCCAAATTACTGACATGGCTAGAAAATGAATCAGGTCCAATGATGGTGATTCCGTTGGCAAATGAAATATTGTGTTTCAGAAGAGAAGGAAGAATTCGTTTGGGAGATAACAGAGGCTGCAAAACTACAGTTGATGTCTACAGATGTTTTTCATTGTTTTAGCTGAAACTAGTCAACTTTACAATTTTCCTTTTTATAAACATATAAATATAATGAAACATAACAAAAATGGTTAAAACAGCCACATCAATATAAAAAATGTGCAGCATACAAATTCATTTTTCAGTTGTGCAATGTGTAACAGTTGTTATTAACACTTATCTGAAAATGAAGCCATTTTTGAAGAAAAAGTAAATTAAAGAAAAAAGAAAAATATAATAAAAGGAAAAAAATAAGTAGAATTAAAATTTGCAAGACATCACAGTAAGGTTGTTAGCTCACTTCATTTCATTCAATTAACTTCCTTATGAATATTTAACACTGGTATGCTTCTAACAAATCGAATAGTACCAATTCTTAAAGGTAAGGACAGCCCAGAGATAATCTCATCCACAGGGTATATGCAGTTAAGTCAACATATTCTTTTAGTGGCGGTTTGTCGGATGTCTACAGAATGGGAGCAGGCACTGCTGTTCTGGTGGATCGATATTGGGCCTGTGGGTCCAGGGCCTACATGAAGTTGCCCAAGGATTGGGGAGGAACATGTTCCTTGGTGCTCATCCATGTTCCCGCATCAGTGATTCCTCAGAGTGACCAAAGGTAGATGCCCATTTGAGGAAGAGAAGAGTGCTTGAACCAGAAGAGAGAACTATTTTTCGGCAAAATCAATATAAGCCTTTGAAGCAATCCCCTATGAGCACAGGTTGTTTAGCCAGACTGCTTCGCTATTTACATCTACCTTCATGTCTGGGATTCAGACAATGGCCAATGCCAAATGGTTGCAGATTATCATATGGGAGCTTCTGCAGACAATTAACACCAACGTAAAGGGATTCAATGCTATCAAGACAGAATGGAGGGTCATACGACTGATGAACCTGCAGAACAGATATGGACTTGACATGATCACTGTGATGGAAGGAGGAGTTTGAGCCAAAATTGGGCCATCATGTTGCACGTTCCCACCTTCTCATGATGACTAGAATGGGACCTTAACAGAGGCCATAACGTTGTTGAGGAACCTACATACCAAGATGGAAGACGAGACAGAGGACATTATAGATGACAGCTGGTTTGCTTCTATGTTCTCATGGATTCTGCAGTGGATGGCATACATCTTCAAGTTTCTTGGAGCAATATTGGTGATGGTGATGTTTGGATTCTGCGTGATCAGGTTAATAATTGCCCAATGTAAGAAGACAGCAAAGAAAGCAGTAGGCATGAAGATCATGATCGATGTTTAATCAGGGTTTGGACCCAAAGAATTGACTGATGAGAATGTCAGCAAATACATAGGGGCTAGCATCATAGCACATGAAGGAACTAAGTTCCTATATCCGAAGAATCACAAGAAGTATGTGGAACGATGGGTCAGTTGTAATCCAAATGGACATAATGAGGCGACTGCACACTCAACCGAGAGGACTCGGTATCCAAAAATCACTGCTGATGATGGATACAATCCGTCAGCAAGAAGAAGAAAGAAGGCTGATCTATGGGAGTGCGCAACTATAGACCCTGCCCCTGTCTTATAGGGCCCACAGGCCCAGTGGCCAACATGTATATAGCATTCAAGGATAAAATAGCTAAAGGGTGACGCGTTTGTCTTGGAAGCAAGACAACAGAGCACAACACAGGTTGGAATCCCGAATCCCCATCCTGCGCTTAGAAACCACTCGTTGGTATTAAGCACGTTATAAAAGAACTCTTATAATTATAATAATTCATGCTGCAGTGGGGATAAACGTTAGCTGCTGCTATTTCCTAACGCCATGTTATGCATCCCATCAGAAACCACTGCAAAACCTGCCACTTTCCCAAGCTGAGGGCGTGTGCTCATTAGCTAAACATTGCATAACACAATTGTAGCCGGCAAACGAATTGCTTTAATCCAATATGTTGTAATTATTTAGCCATTTTAATTGGTAACAGTGTTATCCAACCCAGCGTTCCCAGCTGGCGAGGAGGTGTTTTATTACTTAATAACGGCGCTACATAATTCTAGTCACCAACAAATACTCATTATCCTGGTATGTTTGTATTATTTATTCATTGTCTGTGGCGCGTGTTAAGCGCCGCACACCTTTGTGTAGACTCTTAAAGGCGCAGCGCCGACGAATAACTGAAACCCGGGTTGCCATGAACGCAGCCCTATTACATACTCCGTTGCTTTTCTTAGGTTCCCCTATAGCAGCGCGCTCTCTAGGCGCTATCTCTGCATAGGATGGTACTCGTGGCCCAGCCATGTACACAGTCTGCTCACATTTCCGCATGGCATCCATTCCATAGTTATAGCTCACAGCGCCACTCCTGGGCGGCGCTACAATCTGGGGGAGATGCCAGGACTTCTCCGGTGACATGGTCACTGGTTCTGCACCATTAGGAATAGTCACACAAGTTATTCACCCTACACGATAACATTACATTATCCATTCCGATCGGGAGGCACTAGTCCAGTCCTGGATTACATTGAGCATTCTGGGATATGCAGCCAGTTTTACAATGAGGGAATTAAGGACTGCAAGTCAAGGGATGCAAGTTAAAACCGGGACTGGACTAGTGTCTACCGAATGGAACCGATGATGTGGGCATATGTGCTTCTCGTTCATTTGCAGCGGTTGTTGCCGTCTGTATCGGGCCAGTGTAGTGCGCTGTCCATCTGCACCCAGTGCTCGAGCCGGAAATGGAGGGCAGGGCTATCTCCGAGTCGCCAGAGAGGTCTCACGGAGTCCAGCTCCCGCCTCGGACACCTGTGTTCAGCCTGCAGGCCACAGGTTTAAATACAAGCAGGGCCGACTCAGCCCTTTACCCTCCACAGGTTGATAAACTGAGTATCACTTGAATTAGGTATTAATAAAGCCTATTGTTGCAGCGCTGAGAAGCAGGAAAATACGGCAAGAAACACTGTGTGCAAACGTGATGTTATCATTGAGTCGAAAACTGCAGTCGTTATCATTCCCTGGTCTCTGCTTCGTTCCCGCGGTCCCCTCGTACTGTGCGCTACCATTCTTTAATACCCAGCTTTCTCCTGCCCCACACACTCTCATTTCCCACTCACTCTCATTTCCCACTCACCCTCATTTCCCACACACCCTCATTTCCCACACACCCTCATTTCCCACTCACCCTCATTTCCCAGACACCCTCATTTCCCACTCACCATAATTTCCCACAAACCCTCATTTCACACTCACCCTCATTTCCCACACACCCTCATTTCACACTCACCCTCATTTCCCACACACCCTCATTTCCACACTTCTTTTTTTAACCTGGTCTCCTTTTTGAACTGATAAATACAAACGCACGTAGCCAACCACACCGCTTAATCCAGTAAGTGGCTCAAAACAGGAACCGCAGCAGCTAGGGACCCCAGGAGAGATTCTTAACGTTTCAGCACACCACAACCATATAAAAATACAACCCCACTTTATCCACAAGAGATGCCTTGGGAAGGGAAAGCTCCAAATGTACAGCACCACTTTATCAAGGTGACCAGTAAAGTGCAGGGGCAGCTCTAAATTTACAGCGCCACTTTACCAAGGTGACCTGTAAAGTGCAGGGGCAGCTCTAAATTTACAGCACCTCTTTATCAAGGTGACCTGTAAAGTGCAGGGGCAGCTCTAAATTTACAGCACCTCTTTATCAAGGTGACCTGTAAAGTGCAGGGGCAGCTCTAAATTTACAGCGCCTCTTTATCAAGGTGACCTGTAAAGTGAAGGGACAGCTCTAACTTTACAGCACCTCTTTATCAAGGTGACCTGTAAAGTGCAGGGACAGCCATAACTTTGCAGCACCTCTTTATCCAGGGGACCTGTAAAGTTCAGCGTCATGGTTTAACCTTACACCACCTCTTCATCCATGTGACCTGTAAAGTGCAGGGACAGCTATAACATTACAGCACCTCTTTATCCAGAAGACCTGTAAAGTGCAGGGACAGCTATAACATTACAGCACCTCTTTATCCAGGTGACATGTAAAGTGCGGGGACAGCATAACTTTACAGCACCTCTTTATCAAGGTGACCTGTAAAGTGCAAGGACAGCTCTAACTTTACTGTACCTCTTTATCCAGAAGACCTGTAAAGTGCAGGAGCAGCTCTAACTTTACAGCACCTCTTTATCCAGCGGACCTGTAAAGTTCAGCTTCATGGTTTAACCATACACCACCTCTACACCTCTACACCATCCATGTGACCTGTAAAGTGCACGGACAGCTATAACATTACAGCACCTCTTTATGCAGGGGACCTGTAAAGTGCAGTGACAGCTCTAACATTACAGCACCTCTTTATCCAGGCGATCTGTAAAGTGCAGGGGCAGCTCTAACGTTACAGCCCCTCTTTATCCAGGAGACCTGTAAAGTGCAGTAACTGGTATAACTTTACAGCACCTCTTTATCCAGGGGACCTGTAAAGTTCAGCGTCATGGTTTAACCATACACCACCTCTTCATACATGTGACCTGTAAAGTGCAGTATCAGCTATAACGTTACAGCACCTCTTTATCCAGCATCATTTTTTAACCTTACAGCACCTCTTCACCCAGGTAACTTGTAAAGTTCAGGGACAGCTATAACATTACAGCATCTCCTTATCCAGGGGACATGTAAAGTGCAGGGGCAGGTATAACATTACAAAACCTCTTTATCCAGGTGACCTGTAAAGTTCAGGGACAGCTATAACATTACAGCAACTCTTTATCCAGTGGACCTGTTAAGTTCAGGGACAGCCATAACATTACAGCATCTCCTTATCCAGGGGACCTGTAAAGTGCAAGGGCAGCTCTAACATTACAACACCTCTTTATCCAGGGGACCTGTAAAGTGCAGTGACAGCTCTAACATTACAGCACCTCTTTATCCAGGTGATCTGTAAAGTGCAGGGGCAGCTCTAAATTTACAGTACCTCTTTATCCAGGGGACCTGTAAAGTTCAGTGTCATTTTTTAACCTTGCAGCACCTCTTTATCTAGGTAACCTGTACAGTTCAGGGACAGCTCTAACATTACAGCACCTCTTTATCCAGGAGACATGTAAAGTCACATGTCACATGTAAAGTGCAGTATCAGCTATAACTTTACAGCACCTCTTTATCCAGGGGACCTGTAAAGTTCAGCATCATTGTTTAACCTTACAGCACCTCTTCACCCAGGTAACCTGTACAGTTCAGGGACAGCTCTAACATTACAGCACCTCTTTATCCAGGAGACATGTAAAGTCACATGTCACATGTAAAGTGCAGCAGTATCAGCTATAACTTTACAGCACCTCTTTATCCAGGGGACCTGTAAAGTTCAGCATCATTGTTTAACCTTACAGCACCTCTTCACCCAGGTAACCTGTACAGTTCAGGGACAGCTCTAACATTACAACACCTCTTTATCCAGGGGACCTGTAAAGTGCAGTGACAGCTCTAACATTACAGCACCTCTTTATCCAGGTGATCTGTAAAGTGCAGGGGAAGCTCTAACTTTACAGCACCTCTTTATCCAGGAGACCTGTAAAGTGCAGTAGCAGCTATAACTTTAAAGCACCTCTTTATCCAGGGGACCTGTAAAGTTCAGTGTCATTGTTTAACCTTGCAGCACCTCTTTATCCAGGTAACCTGTACAGTTCAGGGACAGCCCTAACATTACAGCACCTCTTTATCCAGGAGACATGTAAAGTCACATGTCACATGTAAAGTGCAGTAGCAGCTATAACTTTACAGCACCTCTTTATCCAGGGGACCTGTAAAGTTCAGCGTCATTGTTTAACTTTACAGCACCTCTTTATCCAGGTGACCTGTAAAGTGCAGGGGCAGCCATAACAGTACAGCACCTCTTTACCCAGCTGCCCTCTAAAGAGCAGGGACAGTTCTAACTTTACAGCACCTCTTTATCCAGGAGACCTGTAAAGTTCAGGGAGAGCTATAACATTACAGCATTTCCTTATCCGGGGGACCTGTAAAGTGTAGGGACAGCTGTAACATTACAGCACCTCTTTATCCAGGGGACATATAAAGTGCAGGGGCAGCTATAACATTACAGAACCTCTTTATCCAGATGACCTGTAAAGTGCAGGGGCAGCTCTAACTTTACAGCACCTCTTTATCTAGGTGACCTATAAAGTACAGAGACAACTGTCACTTTACAGCACCTCTTTATCCAGGTGACCTGTAAAGTGCAGGGGCAGCTATAACAGTACATCACCTCTTTATCCAGGTGCCCTCTAAGGAGCAGGGACAGTTCTAACATTACAGCACCTATTTATTAAGGTGACCTGTAAAGGGCAGGGACAGCTATAACATTACAGCACCTCTTCATCCAGGTGACCTGTAAAGTGCAGGGGCAGCTCCAACTTTACAGCACCTCTTTATCCAGGGGACCTATAAAATCCAGCGCTATGGTTTAACCTTACAGCACCTTTTCATCCAGGTACCTGTAAAGTGCAGGGACAGCTATAACATCACATCACCTCTTTAACCACCAGGTGACCTGTAAAGTTCAGGGGCAGCTATAACTTTACAGCACCTCTTTATCTAGGAGACTTGTACAGTGCAGCACAGCTCTAACTTTACAACACCCCTGTATCCAGGTGACCTATAAAGTACAGAGACAATGGTCATTTTACAGCACCTCTTTATCCAGGTGCCCTCTAAAGAGCAGGGACAGCTCTAACATTACAGCACCTCTTTATCCAGGGGACATATAAAGTGCATGGGCAGCTATAACATTACAGAAGCTCTTTATCCAGATGACCCGTAAAGTGCAGGGGCAGCTCTAACTTTACAGCACCTCTTTATCCAGGTGCCCTCTAAAGAGCAGTGACAGCTCTAATATTACAGCACCTATTTATTAAGGTGACCTGTAAAGGGCAGGGACCGCTATAACATTACAGCACCTCTTCACCCTGGTGACCTGTAAAGTGCAGGAGCAGCTCTAACTTTACAGCACCTCTTTATCCAGGGGACCTGTAAAGTGCAGGGACAGCTATAACATTACAGCACCTCTTTACCCAGGAAACCTGTAAAGTGCAGGGACAGCTCCAACTTTACAGCACCTCTTTATCCAGGAGAACTGTAAGGTTCAGGAGCAGCTCCAAATTTACAGCACCTCTTTATCCAGGGGACCTGTAAAATCCAGCGCCATGGTTTAACCTTACAGCACCTTTTCATCCAGGTACCTGTAAAGTGCAGGGACAGCGATAACATCACATCACCTCTTTCATCAGGTGACCTGTAAAGTTCAGGGGCAGCTCTAACTTTACAGCACCTCTTTATCCAGGAGACTTGTACCGTGCAGGGCAGCTCCAACTTTACAACACCCCTCTATCCAGAAGACCTGTAAAGTGTGCAGCGTCATGATTTAACCTTACAGCACCTCTTCATACAGGTGACCTGTAAAGTGTCGCATCATGGTTTAACCTTACAGCACTTCTTTATCCAGCCCCTGAACAACAAGAAAACAGAACTGCTCATATTGGGCACTCATACTAAGCTAAACCATCTTTACTCGTCCTACAATAGCTTCTCCATTGCATAAAACATGATCAAAGTCTCTGATTCTGTAAAAACATTGGGGGTCTACTTTAACTCCCACCTTTCTTTCAAAAAACAGGTTTTACATCTAAAGTCTTCCTCTTCCTATTATACTCATCTACTGTGGCAAATACGTCCATACCTTTCTGAGACGAACAGAGCTATGATCGCGGCCGCCATTGATATATGATATGATATGGCATTTGTAACGTGCCTATTCACAAGTGTTTCAAGGCGCGACGAGGCAGGGAGGGGGGAACAAGGGGAAGACAGACAACGATCCTAATAGGCCAGGTGTCATTCAGATCGCGCAAGTGCAGGGGTAGGGGGAAGGGAGAAAGTGCATGGGGAAGGGGAGGGGGGGAAGGGCAGTACAAGGTAAGTATAATAAAATAAAATAAATAAATAAAGAGGGCCAGCTGGTGGCAAGTGCAAGGTAAGTGCAGACAAGTGCTGGGAAGGGGGGGGGCTGTAGGGATACAGAGACAGTCCCGCAGTGCAGGGGTTGCCAGGGAGGCAGTGGAAGTGGAAAGTGGCTGGGCCCAGGACCGGGGTCGGTGAGAGTGGCCCAGTTGCAGATTCAGTGCAGTTTTAGCGAAGAATTAGCAGGGGAGAGGGAGAGAGAAATCAGAAGCAAAGAGGAAGGTTGTGAGGTGCTTCGGGAACCGGAGATGGTTCTCCTCAAGTTTCAGGGAGGCAGGAAGGCTGTTCCAGAGGGAGGCCCCTGCCGCGGGGAGAGATCTACCCCCAGCTCGTAGCTTCGAGAAGCGGCTGACCCTGAGGGAGTTGGAGACGGATGAGCGAAGGGCTCGGGAAAGAAGATATTTAGGAAGAGAGAGTTGAAAGTATTTAGGCCCCAGGCCCCAGAAGGCCTTGTGGACAATGCAGAGGGTTTTGAACTTTATCCTCGCAGCCACTGGGAGCCAGTGTAGAGATTTCAGTCCTGGAGAGATACGGTCCCTGGGCTTGAGGCCAAGGACAAGTCTCACAGTTCTGTTCTGGATGAGTTACAAAGGGCGGAG
Source organism: Ambystoma mexicanum (assembly GCF_040938575.1). Lineage (NCBI taxonomy): Eukaryota > Metazoa > Chordata > Amphibia > Caudata > Ambystomatidae > Ambystoma > Ambystoma mexicanum. The sequence continues at coordinate 209,388,076 of NC_090925.1, read as the reverse complement.
AGTGGAGGCAGGCAGATTAAGATAGAGGCTGTTACAGTAGTCAAGCTTTGAGAGAACCAGGGCTCGGGAGACAGTAAGCTTCTGGGGGAAGGAGAGGAAGGGAAGAATACCTCTGAGGAGGTGCAGCTGGTAGTGTGACTTCTTAGAGACGTCAGATATATGAGGAGAGAAGGAGAGTGTGGAGTCGAAGATAACCCCAAGGTTTTTTGCCTTGCAGGTAGGAGCAGGAAGAGGGCCATGAGAGGCCGGCCAGAGAGCTGCAGGGAAGGAGGGGGTGGGTGTGCCGATGAGTAGAATCTCAGTCTTACTGGCATTAAGGCAGAGGTCATTGGCGGCACACCATTCCTGGATAGCAGACAGACAGTCAGAGATGAGGGAAGGAGAGGAGGAGGCCGAGGGTAGCCTGAAAATGAGCTGGGTATCGTCCGCATAGCACTGAAAGTTGGAGCAGAGAGCGGCGATGCAGTGGGCAAGGAGTGCCAGATACTGGTTGAACAGCCAGGGGGAAAGATTAGATCCCTGGGGGACACCACAGGTGGAGAAAAAGATGTCAGAGAGGAAGGGCCCCATTTGGACCTGGGAGGGTCGATTGGAGAGGAAAGAGGTCAGCCAGAGCCTGACCAGTGATACCCAGGTTATCACGGAGAGGGTTGAGCAGGATGGCATGGTTGACAGTGTCAAAGGCAGAAGAGAGATCGAGCAGGATGAGAACACACGGAGTGTTGGAGTCGAGATTCAAGAGCATGTCCTCACGGATGTTCAGGAGAGCAGTTTCCGTGCTTCTGGCGGCTCTGAAGCCAGATTGATGGTCATGAAGACTTCCAACAGATTCAGCATGGAGGTTAAGCTGGGAGATGGCCAGTTTCTCCAGGAGCTTGCCCAGGAAGGGAGTAATGGAGATTGGGCGATAGTTAGCCGGGCAGGAGGGGTCAGAAGAGGATTTCTTAAGGAGAGGGTGCACAAGGGAGTGCTTAAGGGGGGATGGGAAGACTCCAGAGGCGAAGGAGTGGTTGCAAAAGTCAGCCAGGGCCGGAGCCAGGGAGTCAATGTGGTCCTTGATAGTTTTGGAGGAACAGGGGTGAACCTGTTTAGACAAGACTTTCATAGATCGGACCTGTCTGGAAACCTCGTCAGCAGAAAAAAGGGGAAAGGCAGAGAAGGAGGGAGGAGGGGTGGCTGAAGAAGGGCCAGAGGAAGAGCCGGGAAGAGAGGGAGGGAGGTGATAGGAGGAGAGTGAGGACAGGATGTCCTGAGTTTTAGAGATGAAGTGAGAGGCCAGTGCAGTGCAGAGGGCCTGGGAGGGGACAGGAGAGGTAGAGACAGCAGCAGGGTTGGCAAGCTCCTTGCAGATTTTAAAGAGTTCGGCCGAGTTGTTAGATGCCGCAGAGATGCGGGCTTGGATAAGGGCTCTCTTCTTGGTGAGAACGGAGAGACGGTATTGCTTTTGGAGCAGGCGGCAGGCCAGTTTGTCAGAGGATGAACATGAGGAACGCCATTTCCTCTCTGCCACCCTGCACTTGTGTTTAAGGGTGACGAGATCCGAGTCATACCAGGAGTTACATTTGGCTTTGGGCTTCAGGCGGATTCTCATGACAGGGGCAAGGATATCAAGAGTATCAGATATAGCAGAGTGGAGCATGGAGAGGGCTGTGTCAGGGTGGGAGTCAGCTGAAGGGGGAGGTGGGGGCGAGAAGGTGGCAGCGAAAGCCTCAACTGACATGCGCTTCATGGGTCGGATGACCGAGAAGGTGGGTGGCAGTGATGAGGGTGGCTTTACCTGTGGGGTATGGAGGGTGAGGTGGGAGGATAGGAGAAAGTCATCACTCCAGGAGAGAGGAGTGGAGAGAGGGACGGAGAGGGGAAGGTCGGAAGAGATCAGAGCATCAAGAGTGTGCCCTGCAGAATGAGTAAGTCCAGACGGGAGAATAAAGAGTGAGAGAGAGTCGCAGAGGTCACGAAAGAGTCCCGTGGGGGGACAGGAAGCATCCAAGTGGATGTTGAAGTCACCAAGAAAGAGGAGTTGAGTGGTTGAGGACAGAAGTGAGGAGGAGAGGTCAGACCACTCAGAGAGGAAGGAGGAGATTTGACCAGGTGGCCGATAGATAGTATCCACGGTAAGGGAATGGCTAGGAGAGAGAGAGACGGCAGACAAGGCATTCAAAAGAGGAGTAGGTCTGCGTAGGAGTGACAGTGGCAGGAATCCACTCAGGGAAGATAAGGGCTACACCCCCCCCGCACGGTTTGGTCTGGGCACGGAGAGGATCTTGTAACCGTCAGGTAGGAGTGTGTCAAAGCTGGTGACAGAGCTGGCCGTGAACCATGTCTCAGTGAGACCGAGGACGTCAAGGTCCAGTTCCTCAAGAAGGTGACAGATATCAGAAGAATGCTTGATGGCAGAGCGAGAGTTAAGAGTGGCAATGTGGAGAAGGTTGCCATCCTTGAAGGAATTCTTGGGAGGGGTACAGATCAGAGGTACGCCCTGCAGAGGTGTAAAAGAGGGAGGTGAAGAAGGAGCACAAGAGGGGGCAGGGAGGGAGGGTAGAGGCAAGGTAGCCGAGGACAGAGGAGGGGGGACAGCAGGAGAGGAAAGGAAGTTGATGAGGCGAGGGAAGCGTCTATCAAAGAGGTGAAGGTTGGCCTGAGGACCTTGGACCAAGACGGTCCCATTAGCGTAGACATTAATGATGGCCTTAGAGGAGTGGAAGGAGGCCAAGAGGACATCCCAACGGGTGCCACCATTAATGGGAGAAGAGGAGAAAGGAGAGAGCACAGAGACCATATGAAGGGTCCATAGGTCAGGCGAAGGCACGAAAAAGAGGATGTCAGTAAGAGTTTCCTTGGAGCAGGCACTAGTGTAGGTGTCAGCGATAGGGAGGCCTGGGTTGGAGACAAGGATGTCCTTTTTAAACTTTTTCCTACCAGATTTAGTGAGGAGAGCAGGATAGTCAATAGAGAAGCAGTTAGAGAAGTTAGGCGAGATAGAGAGCACCATGGAGAAGGAGGCAGTGGGGGGTGGAAGACAGACGAAACGAGAGTACGCAGGCAGGAAGTGAGCGGCAAGCCCAAGTTTACCACATTTCAGAACAGTGAGTGCGTATTAGGTACAGAGGCCACCTAAGTTTGAGAAACCTGCGAGGGGGGAAAAATCCCTAGTTTACCACATTTCAGAACAGTGAGTGCATATTAGATACAGAGGCCACCTAAGTTTGAGAATCCTGCGAGGGTGGAAAAATCCCTAGTTTACCACATTTCAGAACAGTGAGTGCGTATTAGGTACAGAGGCCACCTAAGTTTGAGAATCCTGCGAGGGGGGAAAAAACCCTAGTTTACCACCACTGTGGGACACAGTGAGGTGAAGACACCATGCGAACGAAGTGACCAGGAAAAAGATGGGGTGGGCTGGGAGAAGGTGGAGATAGAAGTACAGGCGCCTGGCATCCCCTGCGGACACCTGCAGACACACAGGGAGCCGCAACTGTAGGAGCCGCCCTTTGCCTAAGGGGCCCTTAGCCGAGGGGGCTGCCGGGCAGGGGGGCTGCCCAGGAAGGGGATGGATATAGGCAGAGGGAGGAGGGGAAGGGGAGGGGGGTGTGGGCGGGCAGGGAGGCGGGAAGGGAGAGGAGAACCAGGAAGTGGGAGGGGGGTAAGCAGGCACAACAACGCACTCAGAGCGCGAATGCAAAATAACAATTTCACCAACAAATGGACTCACGGAGGCCCACAAGGGCCAGGCAGGGCTTCCCTTAGCCCGCAGATCCCACAGGCTACCGGCGACTGCTCTCCCACGCTCGGATGAACAAAGAAGCGAGCGGGGGGAGCAGCCGTCGAGTAGGCCAGAGGGAGGCAGACCAGTCAGCCAATCAGAGGGGGGGGTGGGCGGGCAGGGAGGTGGGAAGGGAGAGGAGGACCAGGAAGTGGGAGGGGGTAAGCAGGCACAACAACGCGCTCAGAGAGCGAATGCAAAATAACATTTTCACCAACAAATGGACTCACGGAGGCCCACAAGGGCCAGGCAGGGCTTCCCTTAGCCCACAGATCCCTCAGGCTACCGGCGACTGCTCTCCCATGCTCGGATGAACAAAGAAGCGAGCAGGGGGAGCAGCCGTCGAGTAGGTCAGATGGAGGCAGACCAGTCAGCCAATCAGAGGGGGGTGTGGGCGGGCAGGGAGGCGGGAAGGGAGAGGAGGACCAGGAAGTGGGAGGGGGGTAAGCAGGCACAACAACGCGCTCAGAGCGCGAATGCAAAATAACAATTTCACCAACAAATGGACTCACGGAGGCCCGCAAGGGCCAGGCAGGGCTTCCCTTGGCCCGCAGATCCCTCAGGCTACCGGCGACTGCTCTCCCACGCTCGGATGGACAAAGAAGCGAGCGGGGGGAGCAGCCGTCGAGTAGGCCAGAGGGAGGCAGACCAGTCAGCCAATCAGAGGGGGGTGTGGGTGGGAAGGGAGAGGAGGACCGGGAAGTGGGAGGGGGTAAGCAGGCACAACAACGTGCTCAGAGCGCGAATGCAAAATAACAATTTCACCAACAAATGGACTCACGGAGGCCCGCAAGGGCCAGGCAGGGCTTCCCTTAGCCCGCAGATCCCTCAGGCTACCGGCGACTGCTCTCCCACGCTCGGATGAACAAAGAAATTGGACTACTGCAATAGCCTGCTCATTGGATCCCCTCAGGCCAATGTTAAAAGTCTACAGGAGATCCAGAATGAAGCGGTCCAGCCCGTCTGTGGTATAGGTCGTCGGACCCATGTCACTGATGCATGAAAGAACACTGCACTGGCTACCTGTTAATCAATGAATCAGGTTTAATGGCACCAGCTTAGTCAGCTTAGTCTCCAGTGCCTGATCAGTGAAGGTCCTAATTATCTTTCAGCCAGTCTTCAGGGTTCCTTTTAGGCGCACCCTTCGCTCAAACAAAGACATCCTCTTGCAGCCACTCCCAGTCCTGTGTAAAAAAATTGGAGGCTCTGGCTTTCATCCCGGGCCCCAAGTCTTTGCAATCAGCTTCCTTCTATTCTGAAGGGTTGTGCGTCAAGTGCCCAATTAAAAAAAAAAACGAAACACATATATCATTGATCTGGGTACAGGCTAAGCGCTTTCTGCTTCCAGACTGACTCTTTCCCACTGTAACAGGGCACCTTTGTTCTCTGTTGTTTTGTCTTGTGAGCGCCTTGAGGCCGTATGACACAATACAAAAATGTAATAGATAGATAGATAGATAGATAGATAGATAGATAGATAGATAGATAACCTGTAAAGTGACCTATAACATAACAGCACCTCTTTATCCATGTCAGGGTTTCAGACCCAAGGCGACGCCCTCCATTGGAGGCTCGGGACATGGAAGGGAAAGCAAGCACGGAACCTGAGCGTGGAAGTCTGTCTCCTGTACCTTCTTATTCCAAAAACGGCATCTGCCATGTATCGAGCGCATCACGGCACGTCGGCAGAGTACGGCGTCAGCTGATCATGAGCGATAAGTGCCAGCATCGCAGCAAGCCACCCCAGGACACATAGTCCTTCCATGCCTCAAGCCTCCAATAGAGGATGAACGTCTAAAACCCTGACAGTACTCCGACCCACCCATGGGCCGACCTCCGGATGGCCCAAAACAAAAAACCGGAAGAAATCTGGCCACCAAGCGTGGAGCATGGACATTTGTAGCAGGTTCCCAGGTACTGTCCTCAGACCTACAAGGAAGTACAAATGTCCACAACAGATTTTAGCATCCAGTGTGGCCCGGACCTCATACTCATCGGACACATCAATCTGCACCGGGGGCAGTTTCGCGGGGATATGGGTGCTAGGCAGGCATGGTTTCAATAGCGACACGTGAAAAATCGGATGGGTTCTCCAGAAATGGGGCAACGACAGATGTACAGCCACCGGATTGATGACTTTAACAAATGAGTATGGATCAGTGCACTAAGGCAATCATTTGCAGGCCCCACCTAAGTGCAGGTGCTGTGTGGACAACCATACTTTCACCTATGGCGTAATCGGGGGCCTTGCTTGTGTCTGTCTGCCCACTTACATTGTGTCCTTTTAGATGCCAGCAAGCTTTCGAACACCTTTGCCTATACAATGGGTAATGCTATGTCACATGACCGCACACCATGACGTTGCACGTTACTGCGTGCAGAATAAATAAAGAGGCCCGACTTGGCACGCTTTCTGGCAGACCGCATCGGGGACCTGCAAGACCCATATCAGTGTGGTGTCATTATGTCTACGCTGCACAACACATGCCCCCTATCGGCCTCACAACAAATGGCGATGAGGCAATCCAGGACAAGCCCCTGCTAGCCCTGCAGGCCTGTGCATCATGTTCTGTAAGGTGCCGGTAAGAGGCTTTAGGTCTTGTTATCAGCCACCGTCCTCCTCCTAGTCAAGCTGAGGCTATCGACTTAATTTTTTGAAATCCCAGTCTATGCCTGGGCTTATGTTCAGCCAGTTTGTCCACTGGCACCCCAGGTCCCCACAGGGCCATCCCAGTTGAGGGGTGTGGCATGGCTCTCACTAGAGAGTGCTTGTGCGCCAACCCTGTAGTGCCACCATCATCACCTGTAGCTGGGTTGCGGCTACTCACAACAGTCCCTTTGCACCCGCTGTCAGGGGGCAACAAAGTGAGGGTTGCAGCTCAGCCTGGATTGCCAGTGCGCCCTACTTTGTCCACCTGTACCACCTGACAACGCCCACACGATGACCACAAGGAAGCCCATCCCATCAGCGAGGCTCACTCGCACCCTTATGCGAATTTGACGTAGATGGTGCACCGGCCAACCTAGGGCCGCAGTGGGAATTATGGCATGAATGCCTGGACATGTATTTCAATGCTACAGATGACATGACAAATAAATGCACGCTGATCTACTCAGCAGGCCCAGCAACCCACAAGCTGTTTAAGATATTGTGCCCCACCGATGACTCATACGGCCCAGCAGCAAAGGCTTTGTCGGACTACTTCACTCCCATGGTCAACACCGACTATGAGAAGTTTGTCATGCGTACCGCCATGAAAAAGAGTGATGAAAGCCTGAACAAGTATCACAGCCGTCTGAGGTGGCTCGCAGCAACCTGCGCCTGGGAGAATGAAGAAGAGGAGGTGAGGCTCCAAATCATCATCGGGTGCCACTCTGTCAAGCTGCAGAGGCAAATCAATTGCAAACATGGAATAACGCTCCCCAGAATCCTGGAGCTCGGCCGATCCCATGAGCTAGCAGACTTCAGGGCATTGAAAACGGAGTCGGCATTGAAGTCAGTAAAACTAGAGGAAGTATGCTCAGTCGGAAAACAGTCACCCAAGAGCCAAAGGGGGAGGAATGCCTGGCAACAAAAAAAGCACCAGAACGCATCCACCCATGCACCCTGCACGCAATGTGGATACAACATTCCACATGAGAAAGACTGCCCAGCCAAGGGGTACAGATGCACCAGGTGTGGTAACCAAAACCACTTTGCAAGAGTTTGCAGAGCGTCGGCCCTGGCCAGCGTATTGCGTGGCAAAGAGCGTCCGAGAGGCACTCACCCGGATTGAGCTGTACAGAATGCTAACACCACATCAGTGGATGCCAGGACTGAATTACAAGGAGAGGGCCAGGGGGTGAAGATGAGGATATCTATTTCATCTCAGCTGTGCTTACAGTAGGAGGAAGGGGAAAGCGCCAGCCAGGTGCTCAGTGACTATCCTGGATACTCCCGTCCAAGTACTTCTTGACACAGGCGTGTCTGTCAACGTTATGGCTGACGAACAGGACCAGAGATTGCCAGGACCCCACCACTCCAAACAAGAAAGGTGTGCATATTCACCTTCGGATGCAAGACCACACTACCCCTAGAAGGAACCTTCATAGTCCCTGTCAAGCATGGTGATGTCTGCATATGCGCCCGCTTCTATGTGTCCGAAGTAGGCACCCAAACTCTACTAGGCTGCATAGCAGCGGAAGACCTCCAGCTCATCTGTTTTGAATTTGGCATGTTCCTAGAGAATGTGCAAACACTGTTGAACAGATTCCAGAATGTGTTCACGTGCATTGGTCAAATGGCAGGAGAGCCAATCCGCCTCCATATTGATGATACCATCTAGCCGGTGGTGTTAAAACACTGTCGTGTCCCCTTCCATCTTCGTGTCAGAATGTTCACCCTCACCACCCTTCTCCTCACCTGATGCTTCCTCTTGCTTGTCCTTGGAGTGTTTGGAGGATCTTCGGGGGGTTCTGGTATCTTCCTTGGTAGACTTGTCTCTGGACCTCCTGTCATGCAAGTAGGGTCTGGCTCCGTCGGAGGCCACCTCGACAGGAGATGGAACCTGTCTTGGGGGGCCCCGAGGAGCCAAAGCCCCGCGACAGGGAAAAAACTGATGGCGGTAATAAAAACCCTGTGTAGTCTTCCGGAGATGGTATGAAATGGGAGACTCCAATGGTGGATGTGGTAGCAAGAGATCCAGAGCGAAACCAGGAAACAAGAGGATCCAGCAAGTTCGTTCGGTCCACCAATGTGATGATGACTCGGGAAAAAGAAGGCAGATACCGATCCGAAGAGGCTTGGCCGAATACAAGGTAGCAGCTACGAGAAGCAATGAAGGAGGAAAGAAAAGAAGGAAACGGGGAAAACGGACCGAGCAGAGTGGAAAAGGAAGGGAAAGAGGGAGAAGCAGTAAAGTCCCTACTTACCAGAAACGGTTGGATCCACGAAAGGCACAGAGAGGAACACGAAGATACGTGAGGATGGCGGCGGACCGCTAGCGCGAGTGGCAAGATGCCTAAAGCAAAAGGAAAGTCTGAAAAGGAGTGATGGGCAAAGTGCCGAGAACGGACAAGGGAGCACGGAGAGGCAGAAGAAAAGACAGAGGTAAGACAAGCGGGAAGGAATAAGCACTGCTGGAGGGGCACTGGAGGGGCACGGAAGGAGCTGAACAGAGTATAAAGCTGAGCGCTGGTATCAACTAGGAGTAACAACACAGATACAACGCGCCGGGAGGTGGGCGGGGCTTGCTTAAATAACATAGGCAGCCATGTTGGATGAGGACTGGACTGCTAAGTGAAGGTTCTCCGCGGCGAAAACTTCCACTTCTGCCATAGTCTCCAAGGATGGATCCTGACAGTATAACCCTTCTCCCTCCGAAAGCCCCCTGGATTTCCCGGGTATCTCTGGTGAAACTCTCTCAGCAATCTTGGAGTATGCAGATGTTGTCTGGGTTCCCAGGTCCTTTCTTCAGTGGAGAAACCCTTCCAATGGACAAGATATTGGAGACTGCCTCGATAATACCGAGAATCCACTAGGTATTCCACTTCATATTCTTGTGGTTCTACTGTGGACGGAGTCTTGGTTTTCCGAAACTTTCGTGAGAAAGGATCCATCTTATATTCTTTAAGCAGTGATGTGTGGAAGACAGGATGTACTCTCTGGAGGTTCTTAGGCAGGCGGATTTCGTATGCAACTGGGTTTATTCGTTTCACTATAGGATAAGGACCCAGATATCGTGGAGCAAATTTGCCGGTGTGTATCCACTTGGGTAGATATCTTGTGGATAACCAGACCCTTTGTCCGGACTTCCAATCTGGGTTGGGTCTTCTGCTTCTATCGGCCCACTTCTTTTGTGCTAGTCGGCTGTCCTCTAATGCTTCTTTTGCCAACTTATGTACCTTTTTTAGTTCTGATAACCGGTCATCTATGGCAAGAGATTTAGTGGGTTGCATTCCGGACCAAGGCATCTGCTGAGGATGGTAACCATAAGTGCAATAGAAAGGACTCATCTTAGTCGAGGTGTGGTAGTTGTTGTTATAGGTGAACTCGGCCTGCGCGAGGTAGGAAGACCAGTTCTCCTGTCTGTTGCTGCAGAAACATCTTAAGTACTGCTCAAGTCTGGCATTAAGTCTCTCTGTCTGACCGTTGCTCTGTGGGTGAAATCCTGACGATAGTGCTCTGTGAATACCCAAATGTTGACACAACGATGTCCAGAATCTAGAGGTAAATTGGGTACCTCTATCCGAAACTATGGTACGAGGCAGGCCATGCAAGCGTACTATATCCCGGAGGAAGACTGAAGCAGTCTTTGGGGCTGACGGTAGACCTTCCAATGCTGAGAAGTGGGCCAGTTTGCTGTATGAATCAATAGTTACCATGATTGTGGTCATTCCTTCTGATTTTGGGAGATCGACAATAAAATCCGTAGACACGTGTTCCCAAGGCTGGGTGGGTAGGGTAGGTTGTTGTAGTTCGCCCAAAGGTTTGCCTGTTTGGTATTTGTTGGTAGCACAAATCGGGCAGGTCGAAACATATCTCTCTACATCCTTGTGGAGTTCTGGCCACCAAAACCTTCGGTTTATGAGATCTTGGGTCCTCTTGATACCGGGGTGTCCAGCGAGGGGGGTATCATGACACCAGGAGAGGATCTGCTCCTGAAGTTCTTTGGACGGGAGAAACAACCCAGTACCATGGTACTACAAACCATCTTCGGCCTGATTGACAGTGGTTGGTATGGTTGATAGCAAACCGTATTGGGAGGTAAGTTCTTGCAAAAAGAGAGAGACACCTGCCGTGATCCTAAGGTTGGGAAATAAGAGATCGTGATCTTGATTGAGGTCAGTTTCTTCTCCTGGACATCTGGAGAGGGCATCTGCCATCTTGTTCTCTGATCCTGGTAAATAGGTGATGTGAAAATCATATTGGGAGAAGAAATATGCCCACCTAGCATGTCGGGCATTGGTACACTCCATCTGCTGTAACACTCTGAGGTTACGATGATCAGTTCGTACTAGAAACGGGTGTGCTGCTCCTTGTAATAAGTGTCTCCACTCTTGGCATGCCAGTTTGATGGCCAGTAGTTCTCTCTCTAAAACAGAGTAATTTCGTTCGCTTTTGGTCAGGGTCTTGGAATAATACGCTACTGGATGCGTGAGACCGTCTTCTACCTCTTGCAACAGAATGGCTCCCACTGCTCCCCCCGAGGCATCAGTTTCCAATATAAATGGTCTTGTTTGATCTGGTTGCACCAGTATGGGAGCGAAGGTAAACAGCTCCTTGAGCTGTAAGAAGGCTCTTTTCTGTTCTGTTCCAAAGGCGTACTGAACCCCTTTTTTAAGGAGACCTGTAATGGGTAACATCAAGTTAGAAAAGTTGGGGATAAACTGGCGATAGAAATTTGCCAAACCTAAGAAAGACTGGATCTCTTTGACACTTCTAGGCTCCTTCCAGTCCAGGATCGCCTTTATCTTCCCGGGTTCCATCCTGGTCCCTTCCTTCGAGAGGACATAACCTAGATAAGAGACCGAGGTTACTTCAAACTGGCACTTTTCTGGTTTGACCAGGAGGTGATTTGCTCGGAGTCGATGTAACACTCTTTTGACTTGTTCACGATGGTCCGGTAGTTCTTGAGAATAGATCAATATGTCGTCTAAATAAACGACCACCGAGACAAACAACATGTCGGAGAAAATCTTGTCGATAAACCTCTGAAAGACTGCAGGGGCATTTACCAGACCGAAGGGCATAACCCTGTATTCATACAATCCGAATGGGGTCCTAAATGCGGTCTTCCACTCGTCACCTCTCCTTACTCTGAGGAGATGGTAGGCTCCTCTGAGGTCCAATTTGGTGAAGTAAGAGGCCCCTCTCACAGCTTCAAGGATGTCCCTTATGAGTGGCATAGGGTAGCGGTCACGGATTGTGATCCGATTCAACCCTCTATAGTCTATGCACGGACGTAGTTCGGTGGTGTCCTTTTTTGGAATGAAAAACAATGAAGCCCCCCCTGAAGACCTGGATTCCTGTACTAGACCGTTCTGCAGGTTGTCATCCAGATATTTTCTTAAAGCCTGTTTTTCGGCTAGAGATAAGGGAAACATCCTGCCAAATGGGACAACAGACTCCGGGGTAAGTTCTATGGCACAATCCTCTGGCCGATGAGGTGGTAGGAGTTTGGGCGTAGTGTCTTCGAAGACCTCAGTATATTCTTGGTACTGACAGGGAACCGATGAGACCACCTTGAGTAGAGGGGATCCCTTGTTCCTGTCCTTTCCTTTGACCCAAAGGGCAGATTGACAATGCTGTTCACAGTAGGAAGAATCAAAACGCACACAGTTGGTAGTCCAGTTTATTTGGGGATTATGTCTTCTTAGCCAGGGTATTCCTATTACCAAGGGAAAGTGGGCTGCTCTAATGAGATCGAATACCAGCAGTTCCCGATGCTCTCCCAAATCTAGACGTAAGGGTATTGTCTCGGATTGGATTGGGCCTGAGGACAGGGGGGTACCATCCACTCCTTCTACTGGAATGGGCCTATCCTTCTGTTTAAAAGGGATCTGTTGTTCTCGAGCCCATCCTTCGTCCATAAAGTTCCCTGCGGCACCGCAGTCCAGCATGGCTAAGACTTCCACACATGAAGTTTTGGTTGTCCAAAGTTTGACTCGAAATACCATCAGGCTGTTATCCTCACTTAATTCTGTTGGTCTGGTAAGGTTGCAAGGACTGTATCTTGTCCCCCCGAGACCTCCCTTGCAAAGGACCGAGGGTGGAAGTTTTCCTTCCTTCTTGGAGGTACTTCAGGGCAATCCCTGAGAAAGTGCTTTGAAGAGCCGCAATACATACAGAGCCCTGAATCCCTGCGTCTCTTGCGTTCTGCAGGTGTGAGAGGGCCTCGGGCTGCTCCTATCTGCATAGGTTCCTCTCGGGTGGATGGTTCCCTCGAAGGGTGAGGAGCTGGGATGGATGAAGGCTGGCTAAGACGAGGTCTTCTCCTTTCCAGGCGGCGTTCGTTGAGACGATACTCTAATTGGAGAGTGAGTGACATGAGATCTTGAAAGGACGGAGGTCGAGCTACTCGGGCTAATTCATCCTTCAACTCATCCTTAAGTCCCCTCCGAAAGATCGTCTGTTTGGCAGATTCTGGCCAATCTGTTTTCGCCACCAGTCTCAGGAAGCGAGATATGTAGGTCTGTACATCCGTGTTTCCTTGTTCTACATCTAGTATTGCTTCGAAAGAGGTGTACAAAACCTCTGGACGATCGAATCTGGCTTTGAAAAGGTCCACAAAAGAGTCATAATTAGCCAGTGCAGGATCATTTATTGTTACCAAAGGGGTGGCCCAGGCTAAGGCATTTCCGGTGAGATTAGCTATGAGGAACCCCACCTTCGCTCTGGCTGTTTCAAAGGCGTGGGGACGAAAGGCAAAATATACGTGGCAGGCGTCTAGGTACTCCTTTAGACCACCTGGATAGCCATCATACTTTCCGAAGGATAAAGGCATGGGTGGTAGGTCTCCTTGGTCATCCCTATGTAGGACTACTTGTTGGTGTAGGGCGGCATTTTCGGTTTTCAGAGATTGGACTTCTAGGGTTAGTCCCTGCAATGCTGCCACCAGCTCCTGATATTGTTCAAGGGAAGCCATGATTCTGTCTGGGCGTTGTATTCTGTCAGAATGTTCACCCTCACCACCCTTCTCCTCACCTGATGCTTCCTCTTGCTTGTCCTTGGAGTGTTTGGAGGATCTTCGGGGGGTTCTGGTATCTTCCTTGGTAGACTTGTCTCTGGACCTCCTGTCATGCAAGTAGGGTCTGGCTCCCTCGGAGGCCACCTCGACAGGAGGTGGAACCTGTCTTGGGGGGCCCCGAGGAGCCAAAGCCCCGCGACAGGGAAAAAACCGATGGCGGTAATAAAAACCCTGTGTAGTCTTCCGGAGATGGTATGACATGGGAGACTCCAATGGTGGATGTGGTAGCAAGAGATCCGGAGTGAAACCAGGAAACAAGAGGATCCAGCGAGTTCGTTCGGTCCACCAATGTGATGATGACTCGGGAAAAAGAAGGCAGATACCGATCCGAAGAGGCTTGGCCGAATACAAGGTAGCAGCTACGAGAAGCAATGAAGGAGGAAAGAAAAGAAGGAAACGGGGAAAACGGACCGAGCAGAGTGGAAAAGGAAGGGAAAGAGGGAGAAGCAGTAAAGTCCCTACTTACCAGAAACGGTTGGATCCACGAAAGGCACAGAGAGGAACACAAAGATACGTGAGGATGGCGGCGGACCGCTAGCGAGAGTGGCAAGATGCCTAAAGCAAAAGGAAAGTCTGAAAAGGAGTGATGGGCAAAGTGCCGAGAACGGACAAGGGAGCACGGAGAGGCAGAAGAAAAGACAGAGGTAAGACAAGCGGGAAGGAATAAGCACTGCTGGAGGGGCACTGGAGGGGCACGGAAGGAGCTGAACAGAGTATAAAGCTGAGCGCTGGTATCAACTAGGAGTAACAACACAGATACAACGTGCCGGGAGGTGGGCGGGGCTTGCTTAAATAACATAGGCAGCCATGTTGGATGAGGACTGGACTGCTAAGTGAAGGTTCTCAGCGGCGAAAACTTCCACTTCTGCCATAGTCTCCAAGGATGGATCCTGACACTTCGTGACAATGTGGAGAAGGAGATACAGAACCTCATCAACCTTTACATCATAGAGCGGGTTGAGGGACCCACCCCTGGGTATCCCAAATAGTCTTCGCCCAGAAAACCAAAGCAGCCCAACAGTGTCTGCATCTGTGTTGAAATGAGACTGCCTAATAAAGCAATAAAAAGAGAGCGACACTTAATTCCTACACTGGACGACATCATCGCTAACCTGAGGGTGCAACCTTTTTCTCCAAACTCGACCTCCGATCAGGGTATCACCAGCTCCGGCTTCACTTAGATAGTCGATACATCACGACTTTCACAACGCACTTCGGCCTGTATGGGTACAGGAAACTACATTTTTGGCATCTCGACAGCAGCTTGAGTTTTTAAAAACACTATATGCAGAGCCTTGGCATGGTTGCCTGGAACCCTAAACGTGAGTGATGACATCTTGATACATGCCAAATCAGAAAGCGAGCACCTGGAGTGACTAGAAAAGGTACTTACCAGAATACAGTCACTGGGATTAACCCTTCACCTCGAGAAGTGTGAGTTCCTCAAGAGAAGAATAGAATTCCTTGGTTTTATGTTCCAAGAGGGGGGATTTTCAGCTGATCCAGCAAAAGTAAGGGACATACGGGAGGCCAAAGTGTTAAGGAAGATAGTCCTGAATGACTTGAACCACCATGCATGCAAGAGAGCAGATCTTCCATTGGCTATCTGAAATTTGCGCGCAAACTGAATCGTGGATAAATGAAGGGGCTCTGCATCCATCCCAGATCGATCAACTTAAGATCACACCGTTGTTGATGAGGAGAGGAAATTACTGACGGGCCCATTGGTCAGTACTCACTCTCGAAAACTAGTAATACAAGATAGTTGCACCATGCGAGGACAGAGTGCATGATTCACATACTCCGGCAAGGATCAATAATCAGGACTCAGTAAATTGGCAAAGGAGAGTCCGTTTAATGATACATACATCAGCTTATGGAAATCAGCAGCATCACAAACACCTGCCTCACCCCGACTTCCGGAACATTAATGCAACAGCCTCTTTTATGGGCAAAATCCGTCATCATTGACGTCTAATTCTACAAAAAATCATCATGCAATACAATTGGTTGGGAAAGGTAACTTAAGTATAGGTGCTATATCTGTATATGGAAATAACGCAAGTTGATTGGATAACTCTTATCAGGTGGGCGTCTACGCCCTTCCCTCTACACCACACGTGATTGACGTGACTACAAGTACGACGTCTCATTGGTTAAGGTGTCTATAGGACCCTAGATTACATGGTCCCTTGTGATTGGGCAAGTTACACCCCTAAACATAAATCTCCATTTTAATTAGCAGCTTTAGAGTAGACACCCAGGTGCCTAGTGTCCCAAGATTCACCCTTCCTCCCTTCCATCAATCAGTGTTTTAGGGCTGTATGTCAATTAGTTGGCTGGGTATGGCCTCGGATCTGTAGTCTCTTATCAGGAAAAGTTATGGCACCCTCTGGTTCTGGATGACATCAGACAGTGGTACATCGTCGTGCCTGTCTGGTCACGTGTTGGTTCAACGTGAATCTGCTTCAGTTTTCAACCTTTTGTGTATTTAATTCTGTGTGTGCTTGGCCACCTGCATGGGCCTCTCTTATCTTGACCTTCACGGGCGGGCTGGTATTCTCTTAAGTTGGAGTCTCGTGAGCTCATGCTCACCTCCCCTTCTCTGGTTGACCTCGATCTCCCCGGCATAAGCCTCTCTTTGTTGAGTTTCGATTCTGCTCCTTCTCTGGTCTTTGCTGTGTTTCTAAACTCAGCCTGTCAGGCCTTTGGCCGCCTGGGTACATTTCTGCTTTCACAAAATGGAGTCACATGTGTACATTGTGCAGTATTGAGGTAGATATATGGTAGGCGCTTGACGCTCTATTCTTCTACTAAGCATTGCAAGCAGTATCGATTTTTTAGCATCTTGCTTTTCAAGCTTATTTACACACATTCAATAGGGCGGTTGCTTCCATCTTGCCTTATGGCACCATTCTCTTATGTTTTAACACTGTCTCTCCCTGCATCCATTATCATTATCCTCGCGGTTGCTAGTACTGGCATTCGTGCTTTCAGTAGCCAAGTCTGTTTGTTCTCGGGGCTGCTCGGGCCCTTGGTTTATTTTCATTGGCCTTCCATTAAGGCTTTAGGGGTCTCCTCGTGGACCGTGTGCAGGTATTCCTCATTCTGTATCAGTGGCTGGTATGGCTGTCTGATAGGGTATCGTGCTGCCCAGGGTTGTTGCGTTATGGCTGCTTCAACCAGTATTGATCTCCTTACGTACAAGGGGCAGAGCCCCAGTGCGGCTCTCTGTTGGTTCATTTGCTCCTCATACATCACGTACCATGGTGAGTACCTTACTGGCAACTCGCAATGGGGGGCAGGGGTGCGGGTCATATCTGGGACCTCCTCTACACCGTACTTCAAAAGGAGTCAAGTATCCTTAACAAGAGAGCAGACTCGAGGAACCAGCGGTGACATGCTCGGAAGGTTTGGCACCCTGACCCCGCTGTTGTCCCGTCGGACCCCTGCTTTTGCATTGTACCAAGAAGGCCTGCAAGGGTGCTTCATCCCTTTGGAGTAGTGGGAAGAACTACTCCCGGCAACCCCTACCTACTCTCACAAAGAGCCCCTTCGGAAGTGTTCCTGGGACATCCAGTGAACTGTCCAGCTCGAACCTTGGGTATCACACAGGAACGCTGCTGTCCTGAGTTGTGACTCGTGACTTTGGGAATCCCTTGCTTGTGGTCCTGAGCCCTCTCCCGCCAAAACCCGTTGTCCTAGCTCCTATGGGCCGCGATTTATGAGAGTGTGCCACGCTGTCAGCATTTGCGGTCCCTGTGTCGCCCCCTGTAAGGAACTCATGGTGGCAACAGTAAAGACAGACACAAATGATCACAGTTCAAGGGTGTTTTTTAAACTGTATATGCGGGTTGGAACAACGCCTAATGCAAACCTAAATCTAAGATGGGAGCAAGCTACGACCATCAAATGAAAAGTAAGGCAGTCCTAGTGGTGTCTTGTCAAATAAAAAGGGCCTATACTAAAAAAGCCTATTGCCAATCCTTACAACTAAATACCAAAAATAGTGTGAGATAGGATTCACAAGAAAGAAAAAAGTGTTAAAAAAATAATAAGTCAGGATGCAATAGTCAGGGTCTCCCTTCCCCACGTTTTGAGCACTGGACAAGGCGGGACTCCGGAGCACAGCACACACTGGAGCTTTCCCAGCACGAGCTAACAGTTCCGCTCTCAGGTATCAGGACCCCGGTGGTTAAGTCTCTTCTTGACAAAAAGTCTCTTGCCTCTGAGAATCTGATGTGTTCCAAAAATAATAAACAAAAGTTCCATTCTGCTTGCACATTGGGTGATGCCTTTTCTCCCCTAGATCCCCCTCTTTCGGGTGCAGATCCCTCTTGAAAATCAGCCACCCTGTGTCGGGTTCACTATGGCTTTTCTTGTATTCAAAAGTTCTAATGTCTTTTTAAACAGTTCACTGCGGACATCCCTCTGCCGGGGTCACTCTTGTCAACACACTGTATATTGGGACTTCAGACTTTACCTCCTATTCATCGGCACCCCTTTGTCGGGTTTACTCTTGCCAACTTTTGCAATTCACAAAATGCGTGATTCACTTCCCTTAACTTCACCTTCACTTGCTGGTCAAAGACTTTCGACTATACAGAGGATTTGGCTAGACCCCCGTATGACCACTTCGACCAAGGTCTCTTGTGTCGTTCCAAAGGCCTTCTGCTAATGGTAGTTTCAACCATACGGTATTTGCCCAGAGTTTCTCAAGCAGGCTCCTGTGTGGTGCCTGACTCCCCTGTAGCTGGCTTTCCCCTCTGGTATGGAAATAGCAGTTCATTGTACTTTTCTTCAATTAGTTGGTTTGGCTACTTCTGTTCAAACACAGTTCAGTTTCTTATCGGTTCTCCCTTCAACTCACCGGCTGTGATGAACCACTCGGCTTTACTTTTCTTGTCTCTGGAGTCAAGGTCGGTACCACGATGTCAAGCATCTCCCCTCGGCTTGGTTATTAGTGGAGGAGGGTCTTGTGTACCATTGACATCTGCTGCAGCGCACCCTGGCTATTGTTCGCGGTCTTACGATTCCTTCGGTGGAGGTTTCGCAGACCTGGCTTGGAAAGGTCTTTTTCCTCCTCTTGAACTCCTGTGCTGAGTTAGCTCTCTCTTCGAGCGGTCTGCCTTGCTCGTATTGTGCTCTCGTGCTCCATCTGGCCGTCAAGTGTGTGTGGTTCAGGTCAATTGCCTGACTTTGCCTGACCCTGGAGTTGGGACATGTCAGGTAAATGGCTTTGGTGGTTGTCCGTCGTCTTTGGCGATGGGTGAAAGTGTTTGTGTGGTAAAGGGCGGTGGGCAGTGTTTCTGAATATCTTACGTGGTAGGATGGTGAAAAGGTGTTGGAAGAAGGGGGCTACCGTGTCTCACCCATCAGTGTCCCACTTCCACTCCCAGAGGACCCCCCATCCAGATGATCCTCCTCACTGGTCCACCCCCAGGAACTGGATCCCGGGACTATTTAGGAAGACACCTTCAGGTTTCTCACACCCCGCTGTAGTGACCGTCGCTGAAAGTGCCCACAGTTCTGCCCTACCATGTCCTGAGACATGCTGCACTGAAACAATCCTTCTCCTTTCTTCGAGAGCTGAGTAAAGGCTATTATCCTGCCACAGACGATGGCTCCGTCCCGCAGCGGCTGAGAGCTGCAGCGTCCTGAAACTGCAGGGTTTACACCTATGAGCGAAGCGGACTAGACTGCTAAAGTTTGGTCCGAACTGTGTTGAGGGTAGGTGAGTACTTTCATCACTTACTGGTGGCCCCCTGGCACATCCATCCCTTTTTATGCATGAGAAACCCTTAAAAGATACTCACCTTGACTGGGCTAGCCTTCACTCCCCAGCTATTCCCGAACTCCGAAAGTCACTCTATCCGCAAGGGTAGACCCTCCTCTAGGAATAGGAACTGATTCTTCATCGCCTCAAGCTCCTTCCCGAACACCTACAGCCCCCTGAAGAGAGCCTGCCTTTTGTTTTATGCACGACCGTGCTTTTTTAACGCACTACTGTACTTTGAGCACCAGGCTCCTCACTTCGTAGGGCTGGACTACATAAGGTAGGGATTGACTATGAAGAACTGTCTACTTTGGTTAATGTGTTGAAATGACCCCTTTCTGTTGCAGGTTGTGCTTCTTTTATCCCGTATCATCAGCATTAGGCTGCATGCATTATTGTATATATGTTACATAGTGAATAGGCATGTGTGGTAATTGTTTTCTTGATGACTGTGGCTTAATAGTGTTTTATTTTAAAGGCCTATAATAAATGTATTTTTGATATACATTTGTCTACGGATCACTCTCATCCCTCCCGAGACTTAGTCTTGACCGCCTGCCAAGCTACCGTAGATTGGTCTGGTTTGTGTAGAAGGTTCCCCTGATCCACTAAATGAAAGTGGTCTCCTAATTTCTGCCCACCAGGTCAGAGTTTAGAAATCTATCTTAACACAAAGCACCAGAGTCAGTTTCAGAAATTCGAAGCTTCTTAGGAATGGTCACCTATTATGGCTGTTTCATTGAAAACCTGGCCACACTCTCTGAGCCCCTGTCAAACCACATGAAACAATCCACAAAGTGGAGATGGACGGCCCTAGAACAGAAATCCATTGATGACATTAAGGGCACCCTATCAGAAGAATGCACCCTGGCCTTTTTCGACCGGCAAAAAGACACAGATATCATTGTCGACGCTAGCCCGTTTGGACTAGGGGCCATCCTCACGCAGGCCAACCAAGACGGCACCCCATGTACTGTTGCGTACGCCAGCAGAGCCCTCTCCCCCACTGAGCAGATGTACTCTCAAATTGAACGAGAAGCACTAACTGTGCTATTGGGGTGTCGTCACTTCCACATATATATTTACGAGAAGCTGGTTCATGTGGTCACGGACCACAAGCTCCTGTTACCCATCATGACGGACGGCTCGGCTAACCCACCACCATGAATTGAGAAATGGCTGCTGGTGCTCCAGGAGGTTACCAGACATTTGGTCGAAAAAAATTGGTCGACCAGACAAATGGTCGAACCAATTTGGACGAAAACCAAATGGTTGAATTTTTTTTTTTTTATTTTAACCCTTTTTTTTTATTTTTTTGGGGGGGTCCCCCCCAACCCCCTTTTTTTCTCTAAAAACCCCTTATTTTACAAAACGAAAACCCGAAAAATAAATATATAAATAAAAAAAAAATTCGACCATTTGGTTTTCGACCAAATTGCGTCGACCTTGTGTACAGGCTTGGACAAAGCAATGCCGCGGACTACCTGTCCCGAAAAAAGCAAAGTCGCCCAAGAGGACGTCACAGAGGCAGAAGAATATGTGAAACTAGTCACGGAGGGGATGGTCCCCAAGTCCATGGATGTTGAAGAGCTCTGGTCCGCATCTATACACAACAGGTGTTTCTGACTCATACAGGAAGCCATGGAGTAAGGTCAGTGGAAGTCGGTATTGGAGAACCTTGGTAATCGAACCCAGGAAGCCAAGGTTCTAACCTTCACCAGTGACAGTCTCCTTCTGAGATGTGAGAGGAGCTTGCATGGTGATCCCCACCAAACACACGGAGAGAGCGATTGCAGTGGTGCACCATGGCCACCAAGGGGCTTCGAAAACAAAAAGCTGCCTCAGACTCATAGTCTGGTTTTCCGTCCTATAGCAGAAAGCTAATGAGTTCATTCAAGCCTGCAAGTGGTGCCAGGCAGCCGCCCCAAAAGAAAAATAACCTGTCATTCAATGCATGCCCAGGACTGAGGAACCGTGGGAGTGCGTCCACATGGACTTCGGCTCCACGCAGCAAGACTCCCATTTTCTTGTAATGGTAGACCAATGCTTTCGCTATCCCAAAGTTGCGTTCATACCCTCCCTAGCTCTACGTGACGTAATACAGATGACCGTTTTTTTTCCGCCACCCACGGTTTCCCTCAATTCAGACAATGGGCCACCCTTTCAAAGCTCAGACCTCGAAGTGTTCCTAACAGAAAGGGGGACAGCGAACCGAAAGATGACTCCAGTGTGGCCTAGTACAATTGGATAGACTGAGCGCTTCATGCGCACTCTGAACAAAACCTTCCACATTTGGCAGGAACAAGGGAGGTGTGAACGGAGAACACTCTTCCAGTTTTTGCTTGAATACAGAAACACCCCAACTGCTCCACTGCTGTGGCCCTGGAAGATGCTCTGTTCAAACGATATCCCTGCACCTTCCTCCCCGAGCTGGAGGGGAGAACTCCAGGAACTATAGACAATGAGGTCTGTGCTCAGTGAGAGACAATAATAAACAAGGAAAATGGTGGCCAAGGCCTACGTGAACATGACCTGGTGGTGGGGGACACAGTTTTGGTGAGAGCCCGACACCCGACAGGAAAAATGGCTCTCACACATGAACCAACGCCCCTCAGGGTGGTCCAGGTGCAAGGCTCACAAATAATGGCTGCTGATGACCATGGACTGGTGACAAGGAACTCGAGCTCCTTCCGCAGGCTCTAATGGCCCCCCGACTACAAACCGGCTGATATGAACATGAAGGGACTAGGGCAGCTTGTCACCTCAAAACAGGCGACACCGAGGATGACGGTCCGGGAAAGCCCCGGCAAGAGAGAACAGCAGAGCAGGTACCCCAGGAGCACAACAGTCAGGTACGATGCCTCACAAGTGCCGAGCCTGAATGGCGCTACCCCACCCATGAGCATAGAGGGCCACCTGTACGCCTGAGGGACTATGAACTGGGCACCTGAACTTTGGCACGTGGAAGAGACTGCAACCCCCACATGGTCCCGCATTGACTCCCCTCAGGGTGGGCCACTAGTCTCAAGATGCTGAATGTTTAGGCTGTATGTTTACTGTTCACACTTGTGCTGTTTGATTTGACATGTTGTCAAGAATGTTTTGTTCTTATAAAAATTGAGAGGGGTGTTATGTCACATGACCGCACGCCGCAACGTTGCACATCACGACGTGCGGAGTAAATAAAGAGGCCCGGCTTGGCACACTTTCTGGCAGACCGAATCAGGGACCTGCAAGACCCACATCAGTGTGCATGTCATTATTACTGTGCTACGTTGCGCAACACAGGTCCCACCTCGGCCTCACAACAGGTAAAGAGCGTACTACTTCGCTAGCTGCTAGAACCGTAGTGCTCAAGGGGAGATTCTCCAGAAGTATTCTAGGATGGTACCAGGGTTGGACTGGGGCATTAAATTGGCATGTGCACCAGGGAAAAAGTGGCCCAAAGTTGCAAAAGGCAATTAATTCCTTTTGTGACAGACTGTTTGAATAGTACCCAAGGGGGATTTTTAAAAATAAAATGTGATGCAAATTAAAGAATATTTTATTCAGCAACAATGGTCAAAACTACTAGCCACAGAGTGAAGTAACTCTTCAAACTGGCACACATGGGCCCAAAAAGTGGCCCACTTGGACCCAAAAACCTTGGTTCGGGCATTGCCCTACTGCCCTCTAGGCAAGAACGAGCCTGGATGGTAGCCATATGTACCAAAGAATGGGAAGGGTTTGATAGACATGTGATGTATTGTTATATATGCAAATTCAGCAGTGTTAAGCAGACTCAATCAGTTCTCCTGGTTTTCTAAACAAAAAACCTGAGTTATTGTTCCAAAGTTTGGTTCAGTGGTTCTACTGACCATCAGTTTGTGGGCGATAGGCTGATGAGAACCAAAGGTCCATTCCCAACATAGCAGATAGGGCTTTCCAGAATTTCGAGATAAATTGTGAACCCCGGTCCAACAAAACAATAGAGGGCAATCCATTTCAATCCAAGGCCCCAGAAGGCCAATCCAAGGCTTTCTGGGGCCTGGGACCTACCTACCTGCAACGCTGTCTACCTAAATACTGTCCCCCACGAGCTCTCTGCTCATCTACCTCCAACCTCTGCGAGTGAGCCGGTTGTAAAAGCAGAGATTTGGATGGAGATCCTTATCCTGAGCAGGTGCCTTCCTCTGGAATAACCTCCCTGTCACCCTTCATCTTGAGCGAGATCTCCTTAAATTCTGGAAACTCTTCAAGACTTTCCTCGTCTCCTCTTCCTTCTCTCTCCCTGTTCATGCTAACTGAGTTATCTTCTTTTCCCCTCTCTCCCTCCTCCTCCGTACAGCATGCTAACTGGCCGCCGGGTGTATCTCAGAGTCTCACTGGTCCCCAGTAGCCCGTCAGTCCTCTCTCGCACTTGCCTCAGGGCCCTACACCCTACCCCACTCAATACACTTGAGAAATTAACCCAAGAGAGTGGCTCTCTCTGCACTTATCCCAGTCTCAACCGACCATGTGCACTTGATCCTCCCCCTCCCTGTTACCCTCTGTGCACTTGTTCGATCCGTATGCACTGCGCCGAAGATCGTATGTCTGTTCTCCCTTGTCTTCACCCCGTAACTGCACTGTCAAAACTGCAGAATCGCCGCAAGGCCTGTTTGCTGTCCCTCAATCTATTAAATGTACTTTTTACGCACTTACTCTGCACCTTTGGAGACTATTATTGTCTCAGAATTCATAGGGCTCTGAGCAACTGTTTGTTTTTTCCCCATGCTCCCACCCTCCTTGAGCACTTTGAAACACTTGCCTGTGTATGTGCGCTATATAAATAAACAACACCATACCATACCATGTAAATGGAAAAGGTGGATGAAAAACAAGCATGCCACTTCTGCCGCAGTAGGGATCCCACGACAGGCTACAATGTGTCCCACTTTGGTGAACAAGTGCACTATCACCAGTATGGAAACATGCCTGTCCACAAGCAGAAGTTCCACTACCAGATCCCAAGATAGTATGTGCCACGGATGTACAGGAACAGGTAAGTTCTGTAATAGGCTGATGGGCTTGCCAGACATCCTCTTACTTCGTCTTAATAATTGCACATGTTAGTAGGTAGTGGCAGATATCAGCTGGTATAGATGGCCACCAAGTCCATTGCTGTTCTAAAAACCACCCCTTGCTTCCACCTCAGAAGGGGTTGGTTCTTCAGGGTTTGTGGAGGCCCAACACCTTAGCTTTTCCATCAACCGAGGGGGTGTGGCGCAGAGACAAATCACATGTTCCGGACCTAGGATTGTGTCAAAACACTTATCTGTTTTCATCTCATTTTCATAGTGACATGACAATGCATCGACTTTCCAATTTCTGGGCCCTGGCAGATAAGAAATGTCAAAGTTACAAGCAGAGACAAATAGATGCTGACAGGCCTGGAGAGCATTGGTGTATTTTGCTGACTTCTAGGCTTGCAAATTCTTGTGGTCAGTTTACACATGTATGTGGTATTTTAAACCTAGGAGATGTTGTCCCACTCCTGAAATGCATCTTATAGACCATCAGTTCCTCTCTCTGTTATAGTATAATTTTGTAATGTTGAGGAGTAGATGTGTACATCACTGATAGACTCTGCCCCCTCACCTCTGTCATACTGGAACAGCAGTAGAACAGCCCTACGTATGACACCAGGTATTGTC
Organism: Ambystoma mexicanum; assembly: GCF_040938575.1. Taxonomy (NCBI): domain Eukaryota; kingdom Metazoa; phylum Chordata; class Amphibia; order Caudata; family Ambystomatidae; genus Ambystoma; species Ambystoma mexicanum. The sequence goes on along the minus strand of NC_090925.1, from coordinate 209,363,134 downwards.
CCAACGCTGCATTGAGTGTAGGAGAGACGATATGCACTCACAACCGTATCAAAGTTATCCAACGACTGAAATTGTAGTGGGAGATTTGCAGGAACCACTAAGCTTTGAAGAGCTATCAAAAAAATATGACAGCTGCAAGTGACCTCATGAAGGAAAGGCACAGGACGCACTGAAACAATATGCACATACTTAAAGAATGAAGTAACAAAAGAAACATGTAACTGAACATAAAGAAATCATGTGTACCAATGTATATACACAGAAACGCAAGGTAGATGAGACACATAGAAGCTTGCTGCAGAAGAAAATGTAACTTGACTAAGGAGGCCATGAGAAAAAGATGGATGCCGGGCTCGTGTTGATACCAATCAAGCTACCTCAGAGACAGACCTGGGCTGCAGAGTCAGAAGACGCTGGAAAAACAGCTTTGTGTGAGGAATAAAGAGGAGTCTATTGGCCTGGGATCAAGGATGCCACATCAAGGAATAATTGCAAGGCACAAAGGGAGTGAAGAGGATAAGCCATGTACGTAAAACATATTTCTCTTAGATTATCTTAGATCTACTGTGTAAACTTGTTGAAAGAGTGGAAGGAGAACATCTCATAGTCTAATGCCACAGTGTTATCTTGTTTGATACCAGAAGGTGAATAATAACATTCTGATATTTCCCTCTGATATTGCTAACACTGAACAACAAGATCGCCTTGAGTTGCTAGAACAATTCCCAGATGTTTTCCGTGAAGAGCCTGGCACGGTGAAAGGAATATACCATCATATTTGCACCCCTGCAGGCAAGGTAGTACATCTTAAACCATATTGACTACCTGAGACCGGTAGAAATATTCTCATCAAAGAGGTAGAGAAAATGCTCCAAACCAACATAATTGAACCATCTGCCATTGTGCTAGTGGAAAAACCAGACAAAAGTTGAAGGTTCTGTATAGACATCTAAAAGGTGAACAACATCTCAGCCTTCAGCACCTACCCAATGCCTCGCATTGACGATCTTATCGATAAATTGGGTAGTGCCGTCTATTTGTCCACCCTAGACTTAACCAAGGAAGGGTCTGTGAGAAAACCTGACAGTATTCTCCCACCTACTTCCCCGGGATCTTCCATTCAGGTGGCGCGGGAAGGGCCATGTCATGAACCCATTGGGAACACAGGGCACACCTTCACATAGCAGCATGGGAAAGGACTGGACATTGAAGGTGGCTGCCTGGAGCAGGCGTTCATTAAAGAGTATGGGCAGTCACAACCCCCACCAACATGGCCGCCAAGTCAGGACTTGGAGCAGAACTCAAGATGGCCCCCAGCTGGCCGGTGTTTCTGGGCTCCCTGGTGATCTAGTGTTACAGGGTGGAGCCGAGGCTATAAAACTATGCCCGGACCATATCCTGTGCTAAGCGTTTCTTCTGCTACCTATGTGAGCAGTGTAATGCTTACTGCTCCCGCTTCCACGGCACGGAGGACTTCAACCTTTTCGCTGCTTCCTGCAATCTTGCTAACCTGGCATCTAGTAACCTCCTGATGCCCATCTGTGCTCTGGAGCCATTCCGATTGCGATACTTACTCGATCAGCCGGACTTTTCACTGATTGGGCTCTGCAGCGGCTCCAGCTCCTGAAATGAGAAAAACATGCAGTAAGAACTCAATAGTTGCAACAACGCCCAATTGGACCTTTCCCAGAGAACCCGCTTACCTGCGCATGTTGCCAATCTGCCAACACTCTAATCAGCTGTTGCTCCGTTCATCTCCAGCGCAGCTGCTTCCATCTGGCACGGCATTTCGTGCATCACGCCCCTGCAGTGACAAAAGGAGACAAGACATTTTTTGCATTATTCACGCTCCGTGCCACCAACAAAAAAAGACACAAGAACAATATTAAACAAGAGACAAGAATAATACAAACCAAGTCACGCATCACGCTGCAAGCTGCTAGAACTCCAGCAGGACACACACAGCGCCATATGAACACTTACCTCCACACTTCCAGTGCATCTTGTGCGTTGCAGGTGGCCTGGGCCACTACTTCCAATGAAGGAACTGGATTGGATGCTTACCTGGTATCTTAAGTCTTCAGCTCCACATCAAAAGTGAGCCAGTCCGCCTGCGCGCCAGCCAGCAAACCGTGGGGGCAACAGGGAGGTGGGGAGGAAAGCAGGGGAACACATGCTGAATACTCTTGCTTGTTTACCCATAGGTCATCATCCAGGCCCTTCATAAACCTTGCCAGTGGTTCCACATCCTACCAGGCCACTCCCAACTACACTGGTCACTGGGCTATAGCTCTTCAGCGGCACAGTTGGGAAGGAGTGGCTTGGGAACTCGTCATATCCATTCCATTAGTGAGGGCAACACTTCTGACAGTCCGAACCAGGTGCTCCTGCAGGGCACCAGAGGTAAGCGTTACAGAACGCTAAGCCCATGTTTATCAGGCCTGCTCGAGCGTCATGGAGACGGAGGTAGATGAGTTGGCCGCTCTTTTAGGTTCATGCAGCCTGCTCAGAAACTAACGCTATGAGAAAATAATTAGTTGTGAATCGGGAGAGAACAGAGGAGCTAGCAAAACGCCTATACAGGACCCAATCAGGTCAGGTCCCTTTACGTGGTCCATCTGATGGCGGTGTGGCAGGGCCAGCTCAAATCCAAGTTACCACTACAGTCACAGTCTCTTTAGCTCCCCCTCAACAGTTTTTGGGGATCCACAGAGGTACCCCATCTTTGTGAACCAGTGCCGACTCCATTTTTTGTGTCGACCTGGGGCTTTGCCTACAGATCAGACTAAAGTCGCCTTTGTGTTATCATATTTGGGTGGCCATGGAGCTAGTTGGTCCGTGCTGTTGGTCAATCGGGATAACCACATTCAATAAAATATTACAGGTTTCCAACAAGAGTTAGACAAGCTCTTTGCACGTAGAACACAGGGGCAGGCATGAGATGGGAGTTATTGACCCTTCGACAAGGTTCTCAGGATTTGCTAGTGTACATCACCACATTTAATCGACTTGTCGCTGAGACGAATTGGCCGGAGGAGAGAATTAGTACCCTGTTTTATCGAGGCCTTTATAATGAGCTCAAAGATGTACTGGCACAGGTGGTCAATCCACCCAAACGCTGTTCAGAGTACATAGACCTGGTGGTGCAGTTAGACCATCGGTTGCAGGAAAGGAGAACTGATGATCCCGTTTGTAAGGACGGCCCTTGTACGTGCCCCCATGAGAGACACCATCCTGCTCCTCAGAGAACCCGCTGAAACCCATGCAATTGGGTAGCGTTAGAGGGCCATTGACCAAGGAGGAGAGGAAGAGACGTCGACGACAACTCTGCCTGTATTGTGGCAAGGATTGTCCTAGTAAGCTTCCGTGAAAACCTTTGGGAGCAGTTGATGTCGAATCAGTCGAATTTAGGAAGCCTATGGAAAACCGTGTAACTCGACAAGAGTAGAGATCAGCTTGTCGAGGAAGGAGAAGACATCAATGGTCTCACATCTCACAACACCAGTAATCCTTCTCAATCCAAATCAACCACAGAGGATGCATGCTCTTGAAGCGTATGCTGACTGTGGAGTGATTGGAAATTACATGGACCCTGCTGTGGCCCAGAAGATAGGCGTACCAATACAACAGAGGGAAAGGTGGACAACATAGTCTTGGTTGATGGTTCACAATTGTCATCTGGACCAGTAACCCAGTGTACAGAGGAGGTGTTAGGGAGAATTCTCAAAATGTTCCTTACCTTAGAGACCCCCAGCAACTTTGTTGGATTTTGGGGACTTGATTGTTTTACCTGGAAAAAGTGTGAGCCTTTTTTCCAACTCTTTCAAGTATTTTGATGCGTGTTTTACTTTTGTGTTCTTTCGATATGGAGTTTTAGACAACTCCATAGGCATCATCTTTTTCTTGTGTGTGACACAGCACCCTCAGTGCAGTGGCAGAGGGATGTCTTTCAGACTTCCAAGGTTTAAAAACCTTCTCTGGGACTGACTACTGTCTCCCAGTGAATGTAAAGTTAAATTGACTTTGCTAGTCTTTTTAAATTTCTAGACCCAGCACACACTGCCTTACAGCAGAGTGCTGGGGGGAACACCTAGTATTCCCTATGCCTAGAAAACGCATATAGCACTCAAATGTTACCCTTTCCTCTCAGAATGGCTGGTGGCAGTGGTATTACCATGATGTGCCCGACCGCAACCCATTTAAATGCTCCGGTAGCTAAAATCCACAGGAGCCATGTTTTTCAAGATGGCGTCTGAGCCCCCTCTGTAAAAACAGGTTCCGATCGACTTTTTTCATCATTTCTTTTTGGAAAGGTCCTTCTAGTTTTTGTCTCTGCGCGCCAAACCAGGTTTGGTCCCTTTGTTTGTTTGCCTTTGGCGGGCTTCAGTACTGAAGCCCCCCTCTGGCGCCTGAGTGTCTGGGGTGGACAGGATGTGAGAGAGGTGCCCGAAACTCCCTGTGCTTAGTCTCCTAGGAGAACTGAATGCACTCTGGCGTGATTGGCTGCCTGACTGTCCGGCAAGGACAGCCATCCTGCTGGGTGAGTGGCAGCCAGGCTGGTATGAATGGCGGCAAACTGTTTAAAAGCAGGTCTCTAGGACTTGAAAGGCAGAGTCGACCACTGGAATGAAAGAACTGAAGACGAGCTGAAGGAAGACGATTGCTGCAGCTCCTGGACCGTTGGTTTGCCCGGTGAAGCCCTGCTGCAGGTCCGAATAGCCTGAAACTCCCTCGACAGTGAAGCCCCTTCAAGGACGACTTCTTCCCTGGAGCTGGTGGGAACAACCAACTTGCAAGCCACCTGGTAACCATCTCCATACTATTCAAATTTTCTTCAGAGTGCTGTTGAAACCCGGATAGCCAGTGAGAAGGATACCAGCCTGTGGACTTTAAGGCACTCACACCTTAAACCGACGTTTTGCCAAGCTTGTGGATCCATCCCTGTGCAGTGCAGGAACCTCCCGATGTCCTCCCTCTTGTCCCCATGACTGAGGCCTAGGAACAGTGAGATCTGCAGGAACTGTCAGGAACAATTGCCTCAGCTACATCTTTTCTTCATTACCAAGGTACTGTGCAAACGCGGTTGAGAAATCCTCTCTGCCGCAGTGAAAGTTCGTGAAACCTTCCCAACTATGGAGTCTTGTTTACTCCTAATCGGACATATAACTCTTTTTCATGAAAACTACTTCTACGAAAATTGACAGAGACGTAACCGTTTAATACCAGAACTGTGCTATCCTACCCAAGACACTGATACATTGACTTTGGTCCAGGTCTATTGAATTGAATTGCCTCTTGTAGTGAACTGAAACTATTTGCCCTTCCTAAGAAGGTATTTGTGTTTAATTCTTATAACCTGTGTCTTTTTACTCCCATTTAAAATTACTGAAGTGCCATTTTGCTCCCACTTCTGGGGAGCCTATCTTGTTCGGAAACGTATTGGTTTGGTGCTGGAGTGTATTATAGTGTGATACTGAGCTGCTTATTGCTAGTGGAATGTTTTCTAAATGACTGTGTAAATAAATTAAAATTGTTTTACCAAGAAACCTTGAGTAAGTGTGTGTGTGAACCACTGTGATTGCAAGTCCTTTGTGTAACACCTTGTACTGCTCACATCCCTCTTGAGATAAACATGGATGATCAGCCCTGCTACCACAAAACAGTGTAGTTCAGACTTATACCAAAGGTGGGATTGTGCTTACACCTGTAGTGTTAATTGTGTGCAGTGTTCCCAGAGGGTACTGCATGTAATTCTGCCTAACAGGAGGTCAAACTGTTGTGCCAGGATGGCCACTGGGAACGCATAGTATTTGACCTGATCAATGCACCCAGGTTCTAGTTTATACTAGGCATGCCCTGGTTGGAGTGCCACAACCCAGTCATAAACTGGCAGACTCATGCGATGGTCTTCTCTGCTGAATGCTCCCAGACCTGTTATCCATCTGCGACTCTGGTCGCCTGTAGAGGAGGTCCCAGACATGGCCTGCACCCCTGCCCCTCATTTCGAGGTACCAGGAGAGTACTTACCAAGGTATGTGACATATGTGAAACAAGTGAACCAACAAAGAGCTGCACTGGGGCTCTGCCCAGTGTACATCAGAAGATCCATACCTGTTGAGGCGCCCATAACCAGACAACCCTGGGCAGCACGGTACCCTATCAGACAGCCTTACCAGCCGCTGATACGAAACATAGAGTACATACAGACGGTCCACGAAGAGACCCAAAGAGCCTTAATGGAAGGCCAGTGGAAATGACACAAGGGCCTGGACAGACCCGCGAAAGAACGAAAACAGCCATCGAAGATAGCACGCCAGTGCGAGTAGCTACGAAAATAAATGTAATGGACACAGAGAAGAGACGATGTTAAAACGTGAGGAAACGTTGCTACGAGTCAAGATGGAAGCAACCGACCAGTTAAACGTGTGTAAATAGGCTTGATTGCAAGAAGCTGAAGAAAACGATACTGCTTGCAATGCTTAGTAGAAGATTAGAGCGGCAAGCGCCAACCGTATATCTACCTCAATAAGACACATTATACAAGTGCGATTCCATTTTGTAAAAGCAGAAATGTACCCAGGTTGCCAGAGGCCTGACAGGCCAAGTTTCGTAACCCAGGCAGAAGCAAGAGAAGGAGCGGAATCGAAACTCAACAAAGAGCGGCTCATGCCTAGGAAATCGAGGTCATCCAGAGAAGGGGAGGAGAGCGTCAGCTAACAAGACTCAGACTTCAGAGCGTACCTGCCTGCCCCATGAAGGTCAAGATAAGGGGGGCCCATGCAGGTGGCGAGGCCGAAACAGAATTAAATACACTAAAAGCTGGAAACTGAAGCAGATCCATGGTGAACTAGCACGTGATCAGCCAGGCGTGAGGAGGTACCACCGCCTGATGTCACCCAGAACCCGAGAATGCCATAACTTTTCCTGATAAGAGGCTACAGTTTCGAGGCCATACCCAGCCAACTAATTGACACATAGCCTAAGATACTGATTGATAGAAGGGAGGCAGGGTGAAACTTGGGACACCAGGCACCTGGGTGTCCATTCTGCATGCTGCTAATCAAAAGTGGAAATGTATGTCTAGGGGTGTAACCTGCCCAATCACAATGGACCAAGTTATCTGGGGTCCTATATATTGTAGAACCAATGAGACGTCGTACTTGCAGTGACGTCTATCACGTGTGATGTAGAGGGAGGGGCGTAGATGCCCACCCAATAAGAATTATCCAATCTGCATGCTTTATTATCATATACATATATAGCACCTATACTTAAGTTACCTTGCCTAACCAATTACATTGCATGACGAGTTTTGTAGAATTAGACGTCAATGATGACAAATATTGCCTATAAGAATTGCTGTTCAACTGAAGTTCGTGGAAGTTGGAGCGAGACAGGTGATCGCAACGATGCTGATTCCCATTTGTTTCCCTGTTTGATGTTCTTGTCATTAAACAAACTTCCCTTTGCCAAACTACTGAGTCCTCATTATTACTCCAAAGTGAATCCTGCACCCCCATCCCTCACATGGTGCAGCTATCCTGTCTTACAAGTGCTAGATAGTGAGCACTGACCTATGGGCCCGTCGGTGAATTTCCCGCCCTCCTGTACACTTGGTAGCGTGAGGATGGTTACGGCCATTGATTATAGATTATGGATTATTGATTAATATAGTTATAAGACATCTATAGACCGACGGCAAGAAGTCACTCTAGGCCTTCGGCAATATCACGAGTCCTTTCGCCATTCCGGCTGAGTAGGCTGAGAAGCTTCCCGTGGACAATGATAGAGTAAGTCCATAAAAAATTTGCAGTGGGTCTGAAGGAACCCGCCTTTCCAAGCATAATCCTTCTCATTCCCACGGGCAGCCAATCGGACGAAAAAAAAAACATAAGAGGCTGAAGAGGAAGGGGCGGTGATTCCGAAGCTCCAGAGAGAAAAAGATGCGATCGGTGAGTGAAACAATGAACTCATTACTTTGGCAAATGTCTTGTAGGCATTAGAACAAGTAAGGGAAAGGTAACTGAAGAAGGTGGTGGAGAAAAAATTAAAATAGTCAGAAGTAGAGAAGACTGTATATATGTATTGGGGGTAATGACTCGAGCATAAGAGATAAAGAGTGGATACCGGGTGGACACCCGAGATAAAAACAAGGGATACCAGGGGGACACCTGAGAGAAGAACGTAAGGATTCGCTTTGTTCCTGCGCTTTAATACAGTGGTCAGAAGAAACATGCACTCATAGCCCATATAATAAGGGACAATTAGACTACAGTGACGTTTGAAGACGCATCAAAGGAGTTTGTTTAAACTCCATGATGGGGTATTGATTAGAAGGCAGGTATATGTATGACCAGCTGGTGTCTGTCTAGTCTGTCAAGTGTCTGTCATATGTGTTCTGTTGTACGTCAAATGTAATAGAACTGTATCGTTGATTGTCCGAAATGAAATTTGGTTTTACACGATTCTGTAACTGAGAGGGAATCGCCAATGAATTGATGGTTTTGAGTTAATTGATAGTATAAAAAAACATTTTTGGGTGGGAAAAGATTGGATTGGAGCTTGCGTATCTGGTGCTCGCTCATACTAGTAGAAGGATAACAAACTGTATAAATATTGTTGGTAACGGAATTGAAAATGGAGGAGGTCGCCCCACTTGCGCATCTGTGCATGCAACTACCTAAGCATGCTCCTAAACTAAAAAAGTATAGCACAGAGTGGGTTAAGGGTATTGCCTACAAGATGTTTATGCCGTGGCCACAGAATGGGTCCCTATCTAAAGCTGTCTTACAACATATGATGACTTTTCTACATGCCACATATACAGGCAAGAAGCTAGAGAAACATTTTTCTATTCTAGAATTGTGGAAGATGTTTGAAGAGACGAAGATGGAAGAACCACCCACAGACTGGATACTAAATGTATGTACGGAGGGGGGTGAGACGCCTAGCGCGCCACCAGCCCCGCCTGAGCCAGTCATTGAAGGGAGTAAGACAGAGGGGCTTTACCCGCTAAGAGAACTTAAGGCAGCCACAGCGTATAGCAACCCCGCATATGAGTCGCCTACGTATAGTAGTGACGAAAATAAGGGAAAGGAACAGGAAAACAATATTGCCTCTGCGGTTCCGAGGGACAAGGAGAGACGCGAAGATGAAGGAAAAGATCGGGCACAGAGTTGTGCACCTCCTGATAGGGAGAGAGAGGGAAAGAAACGAAAAGGAAATGAAGGTAGAGTTGATGAGATAGCAGTCGCGAAAGACAAATGGATGAGAGGTCAGATATTGCTGAAGTTGGATGGAAAAGGAAGTGATGATATAAGGCCTAGAGAGAGGTCTGATGAGACGCAAAGGAGAGAGAGAGAAAAAGAGATGGAAATAAGGGACGAAAGGACAAGAAGGAAGGATAGGCTAAAGCGAGAACAACTGTATCGCGAAGAGCAAGAGAAACAGCTCGATCGCAACCAGGAGGCAGCCTACAACCAGTACAAACATAATAAGCAAAAGTCGGAAGAAGAGCAAAGAGCACGAGAGAAGAAAATGAAGAGAAGAGAAGATGAGGAAATTAGAAGGGCAAAGGAACGCAGAAATGAAAGGATGAGGGAAGTAGACAAGGCTAGAGAAGAAGCGAAGAAGCGCAAGGGAATAGATGAGGAAGCAGAACGTAAGCGCAGACAGAGGGCACGAGATCTTGAATATTTGGAGTGGGAAGTTTAAAAACCCAATCCTGTTGTAGAATGTGAAGACATAGAAGAATTATTTCCTGCACACTATTCGGTGCAAGGAGTAAGTGGGACAAATATTGAAGATGACTTTGACACCCAAAGTATCGGGAAAACGATCGATAAAATATATGATGAGATGGGGCTGGAGCAAATATCCCAAGGGGGAAGGGAAGATGAGCACCTGGAGAGCACTCAGCTATATGACACTGAGGATGTCACCCGAACTAGTGGGAGCAGGGGAGTGTCCCTAGACAGGCTGGAGATTGGGCAAAATGAAGAAGTTGCAAGGAGTTGTGTAAACTGGGAGTATTCAGAATCTGACTCCGGTGAGGAAACAGAGTATGAGGCACATGAGGAAGGGAGAAGGTGCGAAAACGGGTCCCAGGGGACCGAGGGATACAATGGTCAGATGCTAGCGAGTCCGAAAGTAGGACACCAAAGTCTGCCGCGCAGTCCGGCCGACATGAAGGAAGGGGCCGTCAGCACCTGCCTATGCAGATAGAAGAAGGGCATTGCCAGGGAGACGGCAAGGCGGAAATGCCACCCCAGTGGTAGACAGGAGAGCTATGGGGAAAGAAAAGGAAGACTGCGCAATTCCAATTCCCACTGCTAGAAAAAGGGGGAGCAAGACCACAATATATTCCATGGCCACACATGGACTTAGAGAACCTAAAAAATAAATAATAAGCTTCCAATGCTGACATCGGGAGCCGGGAAGTGGATACATGAGTTAGAGAAAATGACGGGGGTGTCACCTTAGCTATAGGGGACAGTAAGGGCCTCTTAATTGCCATACTTGGTGAAAGAGCAGACAATGTATGGAAACAGGCAGGCTACCCTAGGGTAACCCTAATTAACACCTCCCATGACAGAGCGCCATTTAATAATTGTAGAGCAGCAGTGTGGAAAGCGCTGCAAACGATATATCCAGACACTTCTGATATGGGGGCTATAATGACTCGGAAAATGAAAGAGTCAGAGGATCCGTTCACTTATATCCAGAATTTTCAAGGCGCGTGGGTGCTCGAAACGCATGAGTCTTGGACGAAATCTATCCCTGTATTCGACCATATATTATGCAAGGGGTTGCCCGAGCCAGTGCAAAAACAACTTAAGAAATTGGTAGGGATAGAAGCTAAACCATGGGCTGAAATACAGTTGACAATTGCACATTACTGTAGATTGTTGCAAGAAAAGAATCGGAAGAAGGAGGCAACTCGTAAGGGTGAGGAAGCGAAGCTGGTGCAAAAGAAACTCTCAAAGTATGTTCTCGAGGGAGCCATGCTGACAAGCCCAGCCGAACCAAGAGAGCAATCAGTAGCTAACCCATCCCAGAATAACCAAGGTAGCGCAGGATTTTACCCGAGGGGAAGGGGTTTTGGAGGAAGAGGATGGCAGAGTAATCAGGGTGGGTTTCGAGGCAACCAAGGGGGCTTTCAGAATAATCAAAGTGGCTTTCAGAACGTGCAGATGGCAGTCCAGCTACATCAGATGGACAGATGTCCCGACCACCGCCAGTGTGTTGGCTGTGTGGAATGACGGGACATGTGTCGCGCATGTGCAGAAGCCAAGGCATGTGGCAAAATAGCCAAGGGATGGGGGCAGGCATGGTGAATCAGCCAGCTGTCACCCAACATGGCGGTGCACAAAATCACACAGTACAGCAGCAGGCGCCAGGCTTGCAGCAGGGTGCACAGCAAGCGGTTCCACCCCCGCACATGGGGAATGTACCGCAGGGACAATCCCAGCAGGCACCACTGCAAATGTCATAGGGCACTAGCTCCGGAGGGGAGTCACCCCTGGGGATGGGGGAAATCAGCAAGTATACAGCGGGCTGAACTTATATATGAAATAGGACAGCTCACGGGGCACTCTGATGTGTTCTATCCTATCAGTGACACCAGACCCTAACAGGGAACCTAGGGTGAATGTCGTCATAGGGGGTAAAGAATATTCCATCTTAGTTGACACGGGTGTGACGCGCTCATGCATACGAGAATGCAAGTTTTCCTTGTCCGGCGAAGCCATAGATACTCAGAGTTTCACGGAAGCTCACAGTAGAGTTCCCTTTACAGACGCGCTCCCAGTCTCTGTGGAAGAGCGCAAAATGAATGTACCCTTATTATATTCACGTCAGATCCCAGTAAACATCCTGGGTCGGGACTTAATGACTAAATTGAATATGACAATCCCGTTTACCGAGAATGGTACAGTATGCTCCACTCCAGGAATGCATTATTCAAACATGTGCAAAATGATCAGAGCATACTCCGGACGTATAGCCATGAGAGCTATACCATTGGAGCCAGAAGTCTTCGCATATGGCGTGCAGGTGCTCATGGCAGGATTGCCAGGCCTCGCAGATAGAACTATGAGAACACCTGATGAGTTTCTATTCAGACCCAGAGTACCTATGCACGAAGAGGAGCGACAAGTATTTCCCTTAATGATACAATCCGCCGCAGTACGAGGGAAAGTGGTATTGGTCGAAGGATATGACGACGAAGGCAGACAATGGGGTGCAATTATCGCCATCGAAGAAGGGTATCGAGTGACTGATGCCACCAATGACGATCTGTTCGAAGAACACCCTGACCTACAAGAGACAAGGGTGGAAGTAGGTCTCATATTATGGGTCAAAATGATCAAACAGGAGGTGCCACAGAGAATGATTTTGGCGCCGATACGTCCAGAATACTTTGATCACGACATGGCCCAAGTGCCAACCGTGGTATGGACTACAGGGCCCTATGATGTAGGCCTCCTGACGGGGGCAGGCGAAGTGAAAATTAAACTGAAACCAGGAGCAATTTTACCAAGAGCACGACAATATCCTATGTCCAGAGAGGCAGATGAAGGGATTGCAAAGACAATTTCCGCCATGTTGGAGCAGGGCATGCTAGTGACGTCAGAATCACCTTGCAACATGGTGATTTACCCTGTCAAGAAATCAAAAGGAGGGTCTTGGCGTTTAATCCAAGATTTAAGAACATTAAACGATATAGTTGAAGCCGAGTTCCCTCTAGTCCCGAATCCATCCACAATTCTATGCAACATACCCGCTGAGGCAAAATATTTCATGGTGATTGACTTGAAAAATGCGTTTTTCTCAATCCTGTTGCACCATGACTCACAAGACCTGATGTCATTCACTTTCAGGCAAATGCACCTGAAAAGCACGAGGCTGCCGCAGGGATACTGTGAGTCTCCATCCATTTTCAACAGAGTCCTGCAGATGGACCTAAGCAATATTGCAGTAGACAGTGTTGTTTTGCAGTATGTGGATGACATTTTGATCTGCAACATCACTGAGGAACAATGCAGGCGCGACTCTGTCCAGCTATTGACTATCCTGGCTGAGAAAGGATATAAAGTTGACAAGGAAAAGCTACAATACTGTCAGCGAGAGGTGCTGTACATAGGACAGCTAATCTCACACGAAGGGCAACCCCAGAAAGGGCTGAAGCTATCATGAACACGGCTAAACCGCTCACAATAAAACAAATTCAAAGCTTCTTAGGCCTGTGCAATTATGTCAGAGCATGGGTCTTCAACTATAGGTCGTATACCAAGCCCTTGCTTCAGGCCCTAAAGAAGGCCCATGCGACAAGGGAAAACATCAAATGGACTGATGCAATGGAAAAGGGGTTTGCAGATCTCAAGGGGGCGATTTGTAAGGCCCCAGTTCTCGGGATTCCTAATTATGCAGAGGAATTCTACCTGTTCTCACACACCGACGGTAATTTTATGACGGCAGTACTTGTGCAGTTACCCTCACCGGGGTACAAGCCCCTAGCATATTACAGCAGGAGTCTGGACCCGGTCATGAAGGGCCACTTCCCATGCAAACAAAATCTAGCTGCTGCCGCGTTCGCCATTGAAAAGGCGTCATCCATTGTGATGGGGTGCTCCATGACATTTTATGTCGAGCACTCGTTGTTCGCCATACTAGAGAAGCCAAAGGGCACGCTAACATCTCAGAGAGCATCCGCATATGAAGTGATTATTTCTAACTCATTGATCAAAATAGTGCGATGCAAAACTGTGAATCCAGCTACGTTCATAGCTGAGCCGGTCACAGAGGGAGAACCCGTACATGACTGCGCAAATTATTGGGAATTCTATGATGAAATCCCCAGGGTAAAGGAAAATGCCCTGGCAAGTGGTGAAATCGTGTTCATTGATGGTTCCTCAAGAATCAATCAAGAAGACGGACAAAGATATACAGGCGTGGCCATGGTAAAACACCTAACGAATGGAGAGTTTCGAGTACTCGTTAGTGCACGAATACCATCTCATTATTCGGCACAGGCTGCAGAACTATTGGCGCGGATACTCGCCATTGAGAACCATGCAGACCAGGAAGTAACGGTGTACAGTGACTCTGCCTATGTGACGTCCACAGTGCATGCAGGTCTAGCGCACTAGAAAAGGAGGGGCTACCTCCGACCAGACGGCACGCCAGTGCAACATGCAGCCTTATTGGACAGGTTGATAAAAGCACTACAGCTCCCAGTGGGCATAGCGGTCGTGAAATGCGCTGCTCATACCAAGGGGACGGATTTCATGTCACGTGGAAATCATGAAGCGGACACGGAAGCCAAGCGTATGGCATCCAAAAACGAAACAATCAGGGACTTGGAGGTGGCAGGTACCCATGAGCGTATGATGGTAGCACAAGCCACACCCGAAGCCTATAGCAACATGGGGCAGACTCAGCTAATGGAGCTACAAGGGGAGGCACCTCAGGAGGAGAAAAATGTGTGGAAGCGTCGAGGGTTTTCCTTAAACCCCTCTGACGGGTTGTGGAGGCAAGACAGCACTGGTAAACCAGTAATGCCTGTCGCCCTACTGAAGGTAGCATTGGAGCAGTTACAGTACCCTATACATATGACAAAAGAAAATCTCGCTGCAACGCTCGCAGAAGACTGGTTTACACTGAATTTAGCAGAACACGTTGCCTTTTTCATGGTGAACTGCATTATCTGCCAACAGTTCACCGCTGGGCACACGTTGAAAGTAGTGAGAGGAGTTATCCCCCAGCCAAATGGACCATTCCAGCACTTGCCTATCAACTATGTCGACATGATTCACGTGTGCAACGGGTACAGGTATTTAATTGTGGTGGTGTGTCCATTCTCTAGATGGATAGAAGCAGGTCCCTATGCACACCCAGACTCTACCTGTGCTGCCAAATTTCTAGTGAGGGAATTGTTCCCAAGATGGGAGGTGTGCGATGTAATGAGATCAGACAACGGGGCTCACTTTGTTAATGCAGTTTTCGAACAGATCAGCTTGTTGCTTGGTATAAAGCACAAGTTCTCATCAGCGTATCATCCGGAGGGGAATGGTATATGTGAGCTGCTCAACGGCCTGTTAAAGGAGAGGATAGCCAAGTTGAAGCTCACATTAAAAAAGGGATGGTTGCACTGTCTACCACTAGCATTGTATGCACTTCGGAACCAGCCAGGCTCCGACATCATCTCACGCCGCACGAGATAGTCACAGGCAGAAGGATGAGGACCCCTCTTACCTCCCGAAATAGAGCTAGATGTGATATGTGATGCCCAGCCAACCAGTGAGGTCCTGGGAACAGAAATGCAGGAGTACTTGAATTGTATGACATCCAGAGTCTCTGTCATTTCAGGCCAGCTGCAGCGACAAAGAAAAGGGTGTAGCGCAACACAAAACACAACAGGAAGTGCTGGAACAGACTCCGCACAAAGTCTATGTGTGCCACCCGTCTTCCCTGGAGACGCTGTCCTCATAAGGAACTTTACAAGGAAGAAGTGGGATGAGCCACGATTCAATGGTCCTTTTATCGTGGAGGACTGCACTCCTTCAGCTGTCAAGGTCCAGGGCAGAAGGGCATGGCTCTTCCTGAATGACATTAAACCTTATATAGGAGAGAGCCCTCCAGCTGCATACAATCATGAAGAAACTACAAACAACGGGGAAGAACCTCAGCACGTGCAGACAAGATCCATGGTGAGGAAGAAGAACGCATGAGCAGCAAAACAAAGACAAAAGAACTCTGTTTCAATTTGTGACTTTTAAACAAGACATTTTCTCAAACCAGTAAAAGATGATAAAGGACATAAAACGAACACTCTGTGCATCCTAGTTGCAGGGTAAAGAGAAGCACATCCAAAAAGCCACAACAACATTGATAAAACGAACTTTTGAAGGCACGTCAAGCCCAAGTAGTACAAAGAATCAAGACTCTGATAGACTGCAAATAAAATATTTTCTGAGAGCATGACACAGTATCCTGAGGCAACCACTAACGAGACTTTGTTCACAGAATTCATGGTATCTCCTAGCAGAAGCCTCAAGTGGGATGTGCTTACATACTTTCAACTGGTGGTAATATCATACCCGTCACTCATAGGGAGAGAAACCAGCGTCACAGACTTTATTTAAGACCCTGCGAACAAGAAAATAATCAGGCAGCTACTGACTGTCATTGCGGGAGCCTTCGCCAAGCTACCCGAGCACAGTGAAGAGGACACAAATGCTTCCACCGCCAGTACACATTGATGAACTCACATTTACTTTGTTCTTTCAAATAATCGAGAAATGCCCAGGACTCATCGGGAGAACAACTGACACACGTACTTTTATCAGAGACCCAAGAAACCTAGCTCAGTTGAACCAACTGTGGACTAAGCTAAATCACCTTGTGGTAGTCCACGCAACAGGAAGGTGCAGAGACTGTGCGAATCAAAAGAAAAGCTCCTGACAAGGACCCTGCCAAACAGGACAAATGTCCCTATCACCCGAAGACACCCGGCTGGCGCATAACATCCTGCTTAGACTAGTCACAGACTATCCGGAAATGGTGGGGAGGCCTGCAGATGTTGACGTCATCACCTTCCTTAAAGATCCGGCCAACGCCCCACACATGGTTACACTCCTCCACAGCATAATGCTCCAGGTGGAGCTGTCTAACTTCCAGCGAGAATAGCTTTGGAGGTTCCAGTGATACTTTCCGCCGTGGGACAGATCGTGGAGACAGAGAGATAGTGCTTTATGTTTCGCTGTGGAACAAACCGAGGACAGAGTCACAGGTCTTCAATTTTCCGCCACAGGAGAGATCGAGGAGAGCAGAGACAAGAACTACACAATCCTATTTTTTCGTTTTGCTTTTTCCTCTATTTTTCCTTATTTTTATTTTTTGTTATTTATTTTTTCATGTTCACTTTTATTTTTATTTTTATTTTTACTACGTTTTATTTTTGTGTGATTTTTAGCAGTTCCATCTTTTCCTTCCTTTGCATCGAACAGGTTCCAGCATGTCCTCGGGACCAAGGCAAAGTCGAGGAATGCAGTGGGTTTTTACCTACTGTAAATATGCATTATGAATGTGATATACCAAAGTTGCTAGCCTAACCCTTTTTTCATAGTCTAGCACAGGAACTGTACTGCCTACCCAGAGATTACCGACAGCACCCACAAGAGGGGGACACATGAAAAAGCACTCATCACTTTAGTAGTACTGAACTCTTGAACTACAAGATCAGAGCAAGAAGAGGAATAAATAACTGACTATGGACTTGTTTGAAATGGGGGCACAGAACAGTAACTTGGTTTTACCACAAGCACAGGGGTGCCCCCGCTTCCCTGGAAGGAAATGCTGCCAGATGTCCTACAAGTCTATTATGTGTATATGCTTAGTAATTATCATTGTCTTTCTCTCGTTGACTATCAGAACTGCTTTCTTTATTGGTGCACAACGTGTCCCAATCTCAGTGCATCCACCAGATAATGAACGTCTGGGGCCTACGAAAGCACCGAGACCCTATATAGTGATCCCAGTTCCCAGAAAAGCTGATGGTAAAACAAACAAGATAAAACTAAATGTAATTAGCAGTGATTCTTACACACGTGAGGTAATGAATGAAGAAAAAGGCCGGAGACAGGGTCAGCATGGAATAAATGAAAACACAGCACTGACCCACACACAGAATGCACACAGACAAGGGCAACTGTCTATGGCTACAGGGTCTCAACGAAGGCAGCAGAGAAGGGGAGACTGCCTGCCGAACAATCAGTTCCAGAAAACCAAGTGAGAAACCAATGAAAGAGGGCATAGCAAAATCCCTCAAAAGAACAGAAGTAGCCACAAAGGAACTCACAGAGAAAACACAAACACTGTTAGGCTATTTGTTCCCATTCATAGTCAAAGCAAGGAAACTGTATGAGGAGCTGAAAAATAGAACTGCAGAGACTAGAACAGTAAGCACACAAGCTCAGACGCAAGGAACAAGCACCAGACGTACAACACAGCCAAGCATTGGGGAGTTGGTGAGCCAACGGCCGTTAGAGAACATCGATGAAAAATTACAAAAGGAAAGGAAAAGAAACGCAAAATATCCTACCACAGCGGTACAGGTAATGAAACCGGCTCCGCTAACAAGCATGCCCAAGAATCCTCCACCAACAAAGAGTCATATGGAAACATTTAGAGACGTGGTTATAGCTAACTACAAAAGGACATTGAGGATTAAGAGAAACCCACATGAAGACAACAATGAACTCAATGATTACCTGGACAGCACAGCCCACCTCGGAAACAACATATGGTACCAGCACATGAAGGAAGTAGGACGAAGACAGTTAGAAGGAGAATGCTTCGTCTGTGCACTCCTACCATATAGTATGGGAAAATCCAAGATCTTCGTGGCTGTAGAAATTGATGTACCCACAGCACTTTGTATATCACATGTAGCAATGTGCAACACCAGAGGACAATTTATGGGAAGAGACGCCTTACTGATATGGGCCAACAAATAGGATTACCCGGATGAAGATGGCTATGTCCAGGACATTAAGACAAGAAGCAGGGCGCACACAAGGAATCAAGGGATCAGATATACGAGAATCCAGGCGTTAAAGGATCAGGAACACATTGGGTAATAAACCCAAGATTGAACGTTCAAGGAAAAACTGCAGAAGAGGCGCAGACCTGGAAGAACAGAGGCCACATGCAGATTTGGGGAACAGTGGTCTCCCCAGATGGATTGAAAGAAGGTATAGTAATCTGCCGAGCTTGGATGGTCTTTGGAGCCTGCCGAGAAACAATAGAGAATTCACAGAGGTTGTGCAAACCTCTAATGCCAAAACTGGTAAAGCTGCTAATATGGGTTGAAGACAGAGGAGGACCCCTGCAGATAGTACCACTGGAAAGCCCAAAACTATGCTTCTGAAATAACGGCACGAGGAAGATGGGAGAGAATGTAAACTGCAGACGAATCTTTGAAGCCCCAGGAATGACACAAGGAACCGCCGTTATTATGGACCATTACTGGGCGTGTGAATCCAAGGCATACATAAGGCTGCCGAAAAATAGGGGAGGCATATGCACACTGGTGAACGTCCACGTTACCGCGCTAGTGATCCCTAAGAAGGACCTGAAGTTGGACAGTTTCCCGAAAGCAGATGCTCATCTAAGGAGAAGGAGATCTGTGGAATTGGCATCCAGAATGAAGAGAGAAAATTACTTTTCTACCAAATCAGAAGAGGCATTCCATGCAATCCCATACGAACACAAGCTGTTCAGCCTCACCTCAACAGTATTCACCACGATGCTCTTGCCACACATCCAAATTGGAGTGAATGCTAAATGGTTGCAGATAACCAGATGGGAGCTACTGCAGACCATCAATACCACTATAAAAGGATATAACACGATCAAAGAAGAGCTGAGAGCAATCAGACTGATGACCCTCCAGAAAAGATATGTGCTTGACATGATCACAGCAATGGATGGAGGTGTCTGTGCAAAAATCAGAGAATCATGTTGCACATTTGTACCATCGCACAATGAAGAAAACGGAACCTTAACAGAAGCCATAAGTATGTTGCCAAACTTGAAAAACCAGATGATCGATGAAAGTAATGAAGTGGACGATGACAGCTGGTTTGGAGACCTATTCTCGTGGGTCCCACAATGGATGGCAGATATATTCAAGTTTCTGGGAGCTTTACTAGCAATGGTACTGCTAGGATTCTGTGTTATCAAGATAATCATTACACAGTGCCAGAAAACTGCAAAGAAAGCCATAGGGATGAAAATAATGGTTGATGTCGAACCAGGGTGGAAGCCCAGAGACCTGACTGATGAAGAAATAAGAGACTTTGTGAAGGCCAGCTAATTTGCACCAGACGGAACAAAGTTCACATATCCTAAGAAACGAAGATGGTATGAAGGAAAAGGGATCTACTGCAGCCCAAATGGACAATGTCAGCTAATGACCTGGAACAAAGATGAGCATGTGAAATCAGCAGGGAGTTTGAAAGGGGTGATAAAAATATGGACTCCAAAGACTCACACATTCACACCATCATGTACAAACCCTGAAGACGATGAACATAACACTGAAGAATCAAAGGAAATAAATGCAAAGGAGATAGCAGAAGTGGTCAATGAACCGACCAGAGGGGGGAGTGTAGAGGAGGTCCCAGACATGGCCTGCACCCCTGCCCCTCATTTTGAGGTACCAGGAGAGTATTCACCAAGGTATGTGACGTATGAGGAACAAATGAACCAACAAAGAGCTGCACTGGTGCTCTGTCCAGTGTACATCAGAAGATCCATACCTGTTGAATCGCCCATAACCAGACAACCCTGGGCAGCACGGTACCCTATCAGACAGCCGTACCAGCCGCTGACACGAAACAAAGAGTACATACAGATGGTCCACGAAGAGACCCAAAGAGCCTTAATGGAAGGCCAGTGGAAATGACACAAGGGCCTGGACAGACTCGCGAATGAACGAAAACAGCCATCGAAGATAGCACGCCAGTGCGAGTAGCTACGAAAATAAATGTAATGGACACAGAGAAGAGACGATGTTAAAACGTGAGGAAACGTTGCTCATTAAATACACTAAAAGCTGGAAATTGAAGCAGATTCATGGTGAACTAGCACGTGATCAGGCAGGTGCGAGGAGGTACCACCGCCTGATGTCACCCACAACCCGAGGATGCCATAACTTTTCCTGATAAGAGGCTACAGTTTCGAGGCCATACCCAGCCAACTAATTGACACATAGCCCAAGATACTGATTGATGGAAGGGAGGCAGGGTGAAACTTGGGACACCATGCACCTGGGTGTCCATTCTGCATGCTGCTAATTAAAAGTGGAAATTTATGTCTAGGGGTGTAGCCTGCCCAATCACACTGGACCAAGTTATCTGGGGTCCTATATATCGTAGAACCAATGAGACGTCGTACTTGCAGTGACGTCTATCACATGTGATGTAGAGGGAGGGGCGTAGACGCCCACCCGATAAGAATTATCCAATCTGCATGCTCTATTATCATATACAGATATAGCACCTATACTTAAGTTACCTTTGCTAACCAATTATATTGCATGACGAGTTTTGTAGAATTAGACGTCAATGTTGACGAACATTGCCTATAAGAATTGCTGTTCAACTGAAGTTCTTGGAAGTTGGAGCGAGACAGGTGATCGCAACGATGCTGATTCCCATTTGTTTCCCTGTTTGATGTACTTGTCATTAAACAGACATCTCTTTGCCAAACTACTGAGTCCTCATTATTGAGTCGTGTTGGAGTAAGTGAATCCTGCACCCTCATCCCTCACATGGTGCAGCTATCCTGTTTTACAAGTACTAGAGGGTGAGCACTGACCTATGGGCCCGTCAGTGAATTTCCCGCCCTCCTGTACACGCCCACTCACCAACTCCAGGAACTTACAATCAAGATGATAAAGTACTGCTTGGCATAACCGGACAGTTGCCTCCAGCATATGGGGATTATCAAGATGTTTTTCAGAAGGAACAGGCCAACACATTACCACCGCACAGGCCATAAGACTGCCAGATAGACTTGATCCCATGTCCCATGCAATCGCATTTATGTGCTCACCGAGAAAGAGAATCAACACCTACGTGACTATCTGGACCAGTACCTGGTGACTGGTTTTATTCGACCTTCAAATTCTCCCACTTCCTCTGCTCTCTTCTTTAACCCCAAGAAGGAGGGAGACATCAGGACCTGTATAGACTACAGGGGGCTCAATAAAATTATAATCAACAACTGGTACCCTCTGCCCTTAATTCTGGTACTTCTGGAACAAGTAAAAGATGCCACAATATACACCAAATTAGACCTCCGAGGGGCATACCTCTTGGTGCGAGTAAAAGCAGGCGACAAGTGGAAGACGGGCTTCTGCAGCAAGTTTGGGCTGTTTGAGTACACCGTCATGCCCTTTGGCCTGTATAACCCTCCAGCGGCCTTCCAGTTCTTTATGAACGATGTCTTGAGAGAACTCATGGATGTTTGTGCTATTGTATACAGTGACAATATTTTAATATATTCTACTACATTGGAGGAACACGTACAACAGGTGAAGGCAGTCCTGGAACACTTACAACAACATCAGTTATATGCTAAGTTGGAAAAATGTTCCTTCCATGTGACCGAGGTAGAATGTTTGGGTTTCATCTTGACTCCGCAGGAAATCCAAATGGACAATCGAAAGGTGGAAGCAATCCTCCAGTGGCTCTCTCCTACATCAGTAAAAGCAGTACAGAGCTTCTGCGGTTCCCCATTTTTTATCAGTGGTTTATATCCGATTCCTCAAACATCGCACACTCAATCACCTCCCTGCTTCAGAAAAACAAAACTTTCACATGGACTGCAGAAGCTGAACAAGCTTTCGCCCAGTTCAAAAGGCAGTTTATCACGCGCCGGTACTTAGACACCCGGGTCCAGAACTCCGGTTTCTAGTGGAAACTTATGCGTCCAGTGTGGCAAAGGGTGCCGTTCTGTCCCAACGAGACCCTGAACCAATCAATTACACCCGGTGATGTTCTGGTCTAAGAAATTCTCCCCAGCCGAATTAAACTATACGATAACAGATAAGGAGCTACTCGCCATCAAGGCAGCTTTTATCGAATGGCGACACCATCTATTCGGAGCATGTCACACCATCACAGTGTTTACCGACCATTATAACCTACAATACCTACGGACAGCCCAAGCACAGTCTCCGCGCCAACTAAGGTGGGCCCAGTTCTTCACAGAATATGACTTCACAGTAACATATCGCCCTAGAGTGAAAAACAGAAAAGCTGACGCTTTATCTTGTATCGGATGAGACGCGGAGGGTGAAGACATGTATGCTTCCCCAGAACCAGTTGCAAAAATACCTGAAAACAAACTGTTGGCAGTTACAGGTTCTACTCCACCTCCTTTTGAGCAGCTTTGGAATGAGGTCAGACATTCTATGAAGCCAGATCAATTACGGGCATTGGTCTCTCAGGATCCTCAGCGAACTGAAGACAATGGACCTCCTTACTACCAAAAATGCTTGTGTTTACCGGATTCTGTTATGCAGCACAAGGTTCTGCATACCTATCACGATACACTTACAGCAGGCCAACCTAGAATTGCAAAAACTATGGCAAAGATTCGACAGTACATTTGGTGGCCCACGTGGCGAAAAGATGTTATGCAATATGTGAAAACCTGCGATGTTTGTGCAAGAAACAAAGTACCAAAAACCAAACCACAAGGATTACTCCACCCACTGTCTATACCTCCTGCCACTTGGCATACAATATCCTTAGACTTTATCACTGAATGTCCTCCCTGTAACGGTTACAACACCATCCTGGTGGTTGTCGATCTCTTGACTAAAATAGCGCATTTCATCGCCTTGAAGGGATTACCAAATGCAGGAACTCTGGCACAAGTATTCTTGGCAAATATAGTCTGATTACATGGCTTCCCGTCTGTAATCATATCTGACCGAGGAAGTCAATTTGTTTCCAAGTTTTGGAAGAGCTGCTTTAATAAAGCCCAAATTGAAATCCGGCTATAGACCAGTCACCATCCACAGACGAACGGCCAGACCGAAAGAACCTATCATACCCTTGAACAATACTTGCGCTGTATGTTTGTGCAAGCGGACAGCTGGGTCAATCTTCTTTGGTCAGCAGAATACGCTTATAACAATAGCACCCATAGCTCCACAAGTTTCTCACCCTTCTTTTTTCTGCATTGGAGGGATCCACGTACCACTACTTTAGATCCACCTGCACCATTGGAAATTCTTGCTATGACTTCGTTACACACCAGTATTAAAGAGACCCTAGAAACGGCTACCAAAACACTGCAGGACACCATGGCAGCTCACAAGCGCTTTTCTTTTTTATTTTATTTTATTATTTATTTACAATATATACAATGCATAGAATACATCAGCAACAAGCAACATTACAGTAACACAATGTACAAGAACAAAAATTAAAAGAAGTCATTAAACAGGTTCCAGATCTTCTCATATGTAGACAATTTACCTTTAAATTTATATATTAACTTCTCTGTCCTGGACAGGCAATGCATTTCCTGGATCCACTCATCGAAGGAAGGAGGGACCCTCCCTTTCCATCCACGGAGAATCAGCCTTTTGGCCACAATGAATGCGTGGAAAATCCACTTCTTGTGGGCGGAACTGACATCATCCAATCCAGAATCATCACCCAAGATCACCGTCCTAAAATCTAGGGCAGGCCTTCCTCCAACAATCCTGACACACACATCACAAACCTCACTCCAAAAATCGCGGACTCTCACACAACTCCACAACATGTGTTCCAACGACCCAACTTCCTGAACGCAACCCCAACAGTCTGTACTGTCAGACATGCCTCTTTTATGAAGTGTTTCAGGACACCAATACACACGATTCAGAATCTTGAATTTGCTGGGACCGTTCACTAAGATTCAGCGAACACAAAGAGACATTACCACACATACTCTGCCAATCGTCCATATAAATCTCTGAACCAATCCTCTCACTCCAAACTCTCCGTAAATTATCATTATTCCGATAATGTGACACAATTAGCTTGTAAAGCCTACTGGCCAGACCACCAGTCTTTCCACTAGAATCAGTCAGTAAAGCACTCACATTCAAGGAGTCGGACCAGTCCACCTCACCAACAGCCCTCTTTAGACGTCTATAAGCAGAGTCTGATAAACCATCAAAATTCCATCTCTCTCTCTGCTCTGCAGCAGTCAACCACCGGTCATCATTCCCCAAATCGGAGACCCGTTTAATATCCATCAAAAACCAATCAGGCAAGAAAATTGTCCTTGAATTATCTCTATTCCCAGGATTCAGCCAAATAGAGGCACTCTTACACTTAAATGCGTCCCAACCTAGTCATGACAAAACCGCAGTCCAAGAATTGTGCAAAAATGATGTTGCCAACAAATTACCACCCGGAACCTTTGTATTAGTGGTCAACAAGGCCTCAGGACCCAACGGCCCAAAGGCACTCGATTCCGCCACCGCCCAGCTGTCCAATTCACCTGTCAAAAATGGAACAAAAGAATGAGCAGAAAAGGCCAAATGGTAGGCCCGAAAGTTCGGTACTCCCAATCCACCCAAATGGACAGGAAGTTGCAACTTCCAAAGACTAAGCCTTGGAGGTTTTTTGTCCCACAAAAATCCTGAACCAGGCAGCCCAAATCATTCCAATAACTGCTCTTAATTTTCAATGGAAGCATGCTAGATACAAAGTTGACCTTGGGTGTAGTATTCATTTTCAGGGCATTGACTTTACCCCACAGAGAAAGATTGAGCAAAGACCACCTTTCTAGATCCAATTTACAATCCCGAACAACCTCACTCATGTTCACATCAACCATCCTGGAAAGAGGATATGTCAACCATACCCCCAAATAACGCAAGTAAACCGCTGTCCCGTAACCAGAGTCTTATCACATCTATTCGTCAGAGGCAACACTTCAGACTTCAAACGCTTAATTTTGTAGCCCGAGCAATCATGAAAATCGGACAAAAGCCTCATCAAATTGGGTAAGGACACCTGCAAATCCCTCAGCACCAACAGGAGGTCGTCCGCATAAAGCCAAGCCTTCTGTACAACACCCCAACAAGCAACTCCCTTCAAATTAGGTTAATTTGTAATGCGAATGGCAAGAGGTTCAATTGCTAAAATGAATAACATAGGAGAAAAAGGGCAACCTTGACGCGTCCCTCGCTCCAAACAAAAAGGTTCCGAAACAACCCCATGGGTCATAATGTCAGCCGTTGGTCTGGCATATAGAAGAGCAACCCAAGAAATGAAATCCTCACCAAGATTCATCCTCCTCAGCACAGAGAACAAGTAATCCCAACGAACTCTGTCGAAAGCTTTCTCCGCATCAAGGGAAAGGACAGCGGCGTCACAGTCTATCCTGTCCGCCATTTCCATCGTAAGCAACAACCTTCTGATATTACTGGACGTACGCCGATTTTTCATGAACCCAGGTTGTTCCTCATCAATCAAAGCGGGCAAAAAACTGTACTAGGCGCATAGCTAGAACCTTGGCAAGGATCTTGTTATCTGTATTGATAAGGCTGATTGAGCGATAACTAGCCGGATGATGACAGTCCTTACCTTTTTTCAAAAAGAGCGAAATAGACGCATGGTTAGTACTGGAAGCAAACATATCTCTCAAGAGCTCTAAGGCCGAGTTCGGGAGGATCCTATAAAACTCACAAGGTAGGCCATCTGGGCCCGGGGATCTACCCACATTCAGCCCCGAAACTGCACTTTTGATCTCATCCACCGTTATCATATCACCAAGAAAATTACAGTACGTATCCTGAACCCTAGGCAAATTCAAATTACCAAAGAAATCTTCGCCTATACCAGTCACATTAGCCTCATTGCTATACAGATTCTTGTAGAAGTCACGAAAAATCAAGTTAATTTTATTGGGATCAAAAGTAATTCTACCCTCCCTGTCAATCTTAGAAGCAATCGCTGATTCTGAACTCCTCTTCTTCAACCGGTATGCCAGCCATCTGTCACAACGTTCTCCCTTTTCAAAATAAGTAAATTTAGAATAGAACAATCTACGTTCCACCCTCAGCGACAAAAAGTCCTCCATTTCTTTTTTAAGTTTTTTCAAAGTAGCCAATTTCACGGAGTCAGTTGGATCAAGCATCAGGTCCCGAAAGATCTCACCAATACGTAAATCAAGATCACACCTCTTACTTTCCTCCTTTTTCCGTTTACCGCAAGACAGCCCCAAACAAACACCACGCATACAGCATTTAAAGGCTTCCCACGTGTTTGCCACACTGATCTCTTCCGAGCGATTCTCCATAACAAAATAGTTTGCTTCTGCAACAATCCGCTCCAAAATATCATTATCCAGTAAGATGGAAGTGTTCATCTTCCATGAGAAACTTCTTTTACACTGAAATTTAAGTCTCAAATGCATCTCAACAGGGGCATGATCACTCAATAGAATATTACCAATACCACTTGAGACAACACTTTCCGATACATTCCCACCAGCAAAAATCATGTCCAATCTAGAAAACACACCATGCGCACTAGAAAAGAAACTGTATTGACGTTTAACCAGATTCTCCAGACGCCACATATCCTTCAAAGCATGTTCCTCCAAGAGTGATTGAAGCGACTGATGATGATAATCACAACGCAACATGCGCCTGACCTGACTTCTATCAAGATCCGGGTCAACTATCGTATTGAAGTCCCCACCAAGTATAATATTAGGGTTATTCAAATCTAAAAGGGTCTGTGCCACCATTCTAAAGAAGGCGCCATCGTCCACTGTAGGAGCATACACATTGCACAGGATTAACAAATCCCCCTGAATCTCAACCAACAATGCAATCATCCTGCCATTCTTAGCCGCACATTCCTTCAACATTTTAATGGGTAGTTTCTTAAGAAACAAAATGGCCACACCCCTCAACCTTGATGAAAAGGAGGATCCATATGCTGAACCCACCCACTCCTTTTCCAACCTAGAAATCTCATCCGCCAAAATATGAGTTTCCTGTAAAAAAACAGATGTCAGCATGCATGTCCTGTAACATGTGAAATACTTTCTTTTTCTTTAACAAATTATTGACTCCATTCACATTCCAAGAGGCAACACACAGGTCATTAATAGCCCCCCCTGTGCAAGAAGTTGCCATAATAACATGAAAGTCTGGAACTTCTAAAGCCAAAACAAAAGAAAAAGAAAAAGAGCTAGAAAAACAATATAAACATGAAGAATAACCAAAAACAAAAAGTAACAAACTAAAATAACAGATAAGACCACGAAGTCTGTTCAGCTCAAAAAACAATTGAAACAACATCCAGAACCAATCCCGGGACCCCTCCCAAGACCCAATAAAAACCTCCATTAATGCATTAAAATATAAGCATACCTAGAATAGTGCATATATATAACCTAAAAAAAAACCCGAAAGCCCAAAAAGCCTCCATCCCCCAAATGAAATAAAGTCGAATAATTCAAAAAATTCAGCAACAATTAAGGCCACAAACTGTAACAAGGCAATACCAAGTATCAATACACCACATCCCTCAATACCCCAAGACAGACCAGATGCAGAGTGGAACCTGTAAAATAATTTAGTTAAAACAGTGATGCCACAATCAGGAGGGAACAATAGCCCCCAAGAATACCCGGCACATTAAAGAAAACCATCAGTCTCCATTCGTGGAAAACTGACCCTTGCCCCGGAAAGCATCCTGATAAACTGTACGTCATTTCCAATGAGAGCAGATACTCCCCACATCATTGCCATAGAGTTTTGCAATCCGTCCAGTTCAGGAGTATATGGGATTAGTTCCTCCAGTCAGACAGAAGCAGGGAAGTGCATAAATGTATATCAAAAGACAAAAAAAAGAATCATCAAAAATCCAGCACATCCTGCCTATATAACCCATTCTAGGCAACTCCACTTACATCATGTACGTATCCTAAAGTACCAAGCTTTGTATTGCAAGCAGGCAAGAATCAAAACATACATGCCACCAGTGGTGAACAGTACAAGAGCATTCCACAGTGCCTGCAAAGTAGTACGGTCACACGTGAAGGGTCTACTCCGTTCTGGGCGACTGGACCGGAAGATTGAATCCCCCATGCCAATGAGAAGGCAAGATCTTGCATCATGCAATTCGTTCCAGGAAATTAAAGTCAGCCCCGATGGTAACTTCGAAGAACCAGAGCGGTGCACAGATGACTTCAATGGAGCCCAGTGCGTGGAAGCGGGTATGATTGCGCTGCATAGAGGAACATTTCTGGGTGTGTTGTATGGGCAGGGGGAGGTGTGAAAGATACTGCCGGTCAGCCGCAAGAACATACCTCGTAGGCGGGTGTGTCTTCCGAGCCTGCCCCACTCTGCTAGTTGAACACCAGGGGCCGCTGCATTCCTGACTCTGAGAAACCAAACAAAACAAAGCCATTCTGCCAAGAACCAGCTGATCGCGATGACACACGCACCTCACATCGCCGGCCTTGGAGCCCCACTCCGCTCAATAGACTCCACAAGCGGAAACGAAACGACCGGAGATCAGCTGACGATGCTGCGTGTACGTGCTACACACGTCACTACAGCAAGGTTCCTTACTCAAATGAGTCCCAATCCACACGGAGCACGGACCAAGGCCATGACGAATTCCCCATGAGTCAGGTAATTTCAAAGCAATTTTTATTTTGAATATGGCAACGTTAACTGACAGTTATGAAGGGTGCCATTTTAAAAGCTCAATAATACAGTGACCATAATAAAAATTATTAAAAATGATTTAAAAAAATATTGAGAAGGATGGAGGATGCATGAAGGGGCACCAGCAATTCAAAGTCACTCAGTAGTAGGAGAAAGCCCAGAAAGACCCTTCTTATATGTTTCTATCCACTCCAGCGCTTGCACAGAATCTGATGTGCTCTTCTCCCCCTCTGGAAACACGACAGTGAAAACATTATTCCTACTGAGGAAGGCCCTCAAAGAAAGCTGTCTGGCCATTTCCTTAGCACCCCGAAAGGACCTTCTCAAGTTTAAAATCTCTCTAGGATAGTCAGGGTAAATAAAAACGGCTTTACCTTTGAAATAGGCATTTCCCACCAGTCTTGCAGCTTTCATCAGGTGTTCCTTTGATCTAAGATTCAAAAAGGAAATCAGGATATGCTTTGTTTTTCCAACCAGATGTTTACCAATCCTAAAGATGTTGTCAATGTCTTCCAATTTGATTGTGGGGCAATGAAAACTGTCTTTAAAAACCTGGAAAACCAAAGAAGGCAAGTCTTCATCATCACCAAAAGAGTCCTCCACTCCCACCAATCTGATGTGCCTTGCTCTGACCCTCAGTTCCAACTCCAAGCCCTGTTCCTTTTCCTTTCTCAAGTCAGACTTCAGGTTATTGTAAGCCTGAAAGCTACCTGCAATCTCAGAGCTCATAGTTAGAGAGGACCTTTCCAAATCAGTGACCCTGCCATCCAGCTGTCCAGTTTTCAAATTGAGCTCAGCCATAGTCAGCTTAATATCACTAACATCTTGGGCCACCTGAAGAATAGTCTTGTAGACATCTGAAAGGCTGGGGGTTTTCCTCCATCTCAGGAACCTGCTTAGACTTCTTTGAGGCAGGGTTTTCCACTTCACCAATCTTTTTCTTGGAACTCATTACAATTTCTTTATGAATATCACCAGGGAGAGGTCCAGAGCAGTTGAGTTAAGCTGCTACTCCGCTGCCAGCCATTCTAGAATCCCACAAGCGCTTTTCTAACAAATGAAGAACTGAAGCTCTCATATACCACGTAGGGGATGAGGTCTGGTTAGCAATAAAATACATCCAATTGAAAGGCCCAAAAAGGTTACACCCAAAATATATTGGTCCATATCCTGTTACTTCCATCATCAATCATGTGGCAATTAAGTTAGGGTTACCCACTTTCTTAAGAATACATCCAGTTTTCAACATCTCATTATTAAAACCTGTGCAGCCTGGAACACCAAACTCTATAATTAAGCCCCCTCCAGTGGAAATACTGGGAGATGAAAGTGAGTACGAGGTTCGAGACATTCTAGACTCCAAAATCATTAGAAAGAAACTTCATCATCTTGTAGATTGGAAGGGTTACACCGTGCTAGATAGAACCTGGGAACCAGCAGAAAATATGCATGCACCTCGCTTGTTAGCTCGCTATCACTGCAATCACCCGACTCGGCCAAGACCATGGGTGGCTCTCCTTGGGGGGACTTTGGAGGGGAGTGCTGTCATGAACCCATTGGGAACACAGAGCACACCTTCACATAGCAGTGTGGGGAAGGACTGGACATTTAAGGTGACTGGCTGGTGCAGGCAAACATTAAAGAGTATGTGCAGTCACAACCCCCACCAACATGGCCGCCAAGACAGGTCTTGGAGCAGAACTCAAGATGGCCCCCAGCTGGCCCATGTTTCTGGGCTCCCTGGCAGTGTAGTGTTACAGGGTGGAGCCGAGGCTATAAAACAATGCCCCGGGCCAGACCCTGTGCTTAGCGTTTCTTCTGCTACCTATGTGAGCAGTGCAATGCTTACCGCTCCCGCTTCCAAGTGCACGGAGGACTTCAACCTTTTCACTGCTTCCTGCAATCTTGCTTACCTGCCATCCAGTAACCTCCTGAAGCTCTTCTGTGCTCCGGAGCCATTCCGATTGCGATACTTACTCCATCAGCAGGACTTTTCACTGATCAGGCTCTGCAATGGCTCCAGATCCTGAAATGAGAAAGACACGCAGTAAGACCTCAATAGTTGCAACAACGCCCAATTGAAACTTTCCCAAAGAACCCGCTTACCTACGCATGTTACCGGTCTGCCCACACTCTCATCAGCTGTTGCTCTGATCATCCCCAGTGCAGCGGCTTCCATCTGGCACGGCATTTCACGCATCACGCTCCTGCAGTGACAAAAGGAGACAAGACATTATTTGCATTATTCACGCTCCGTGCCACCAACAAAAAAAGACACAAGAACAATATTAAACAAGAGACAAGAATAATACAAACCAAGTCACGCATCACGCTGCAAGCTGCTAGAACTCCAGCAGGACACACACAGCGCCATATGAACACTTACCTCCACACTTCCAGTGCACAAAAGGAGACAAGACATAATTCGCAATATTCGTGCTCCGCGCCACCAACAAACAAAGACACAACAACAATGTTAAACAAGAACAATACAAACCAAGTCGCACTTTGTGCCGCAAGCTGCTAGAACTCCAGAAGGACATACATAGAGCTATATGAACACTTACCTCCACACGTCCAGTGCATCTCGTGCGCCGCAGCTGCATGGGCCACTACTTCCAGTTAAGGAACTGGATTGGATGCTTACCTGGTACCTTCAGTCTTCAGCTCTACATCAAACTGTGAGCCAGTCTGCCTGCGCACCAGCCAGCAAACCTTGGGTGGAATAGGGAGGTGGGAGGAAAGCAGGGGAACATATACTGAATACTCTTGCTTGTTTACCCATAGGTCTTCATCCAGGCCCCTCATAAACCTTGCCAGTGGTTCCACATCCTACCAGGCCACTCCCAACTACACTGGTCACTGGGCTATAGCTCTTCAGCGGCACAGTTGGGAAGGAGTGGCTTGGGAATTCGTCATATCCAGTCCCTTAGTGAGGACAATGCTTCTCACAGTCCGGACCAGGCGCTCCTGTAGGGCACCAGAGGTAAGTGTTACAGCCATCACTTTTGGATCCCGACCCTGCGGGTGGCCAAGCGAGGGAGGATCACCTTGGTCTAGGGTCACGGAGGATTGGGAGGAGAATACCCAAGGGTCAGACATGGTATTCCCCCTTTCCCAATTATATGCCAACCCACTCTCCCTCAGCCTTATTGGGATATTTCCAATCACACCCCATCACCCCTTTCCCCATTCCAATGAGCACTGGGACGAAGAAGAGGTGATCAGGATCAATGAGGATTACCCACAGAAACAAAATAGGAATACAAAGTGAGGCCTACCATGTAACACCTCTGAATTGTCCCACTAATAGTCAGGCAAGGTAAGCCACTTTTTCTGAACTGTGCACACCTGACTCCATTTGACTTCACTGAGTACTATACAATGTGTGGTTCTGCGAAGGTGAATTAATGAGCTGGAGATGGAGTGTAGAGCACAGGAGCCAAGCGGCAGAAGGAAGCAGTGAGGAAGACCGGGGGAACATGGAGAAGAACGGAGCGCTGAGACGCTGACCCAGTATGCCACAGGTGGTACAGTGTGGCTTTGGAGCCGTGTCTCCAAGGAACCGGAGTGAGGTACTCGACTGCAAGCTGCCGGCCGTGTTTAAGGAACTGCTTGTTCCCTTGGGACTTGGGCTGGTCCCAAGTGTGTAAGAGGGGCAGGTGGAGAGACCTTGACATCAACCTAAGCAACTAGGGTAAGAAGATAGAAACTCGGTAGCATGCGAAGGGCTGGAGCGGAATTGAAATGTTGTTGCAAATGGCATGAAAGTAAAGAAAGTTTAAAGGAAAGTGTATTGCAAGTGTTACAAAAGGAAAGAAGACAGAAAAGAAGCAAGGTTTAATGCGCTAGAGGCGCAGAGTTAAAAGGAGAAATTAACTTTAAAACTGAAAAGCGTTAGAGGTGCAGAGAAATGAAAAGAAGGCAATTGTACGCACTAAAACTCCAAGTGGGGGTATTATTTAAGGATTCCTGAGGCAAGACCAAAAAAGAAGAGTGCGTATCAAACTCCAAAATGGGATAAAAAGTGAGATGTGACACATTTGCTAGAAATAGTAAAGGAAGGCATGAGCAAAAAATGTAAAGTGCACATGTGTATGGGGTTATAAAAAGAGATTGACGTCAATCAGGATAAAAAAATCAGAGGAGAATAATAAATAAATAAGAGATTCTTAAAGTGTCAATAATAAAACTACGAGACGGCATACATTAATAGAAATTGTAATCAAGGGAATAAAAAGAACATCATTCCATAGATTTTTAAAATTGGTTAAAAAACTTGGTTTTCTGGTAATGGCTGGCGATTGACGGTGCTTGCTTAAATCAATTGGTGTGGTATATTTGATAAAGTAATAAAAGGATAAAAGATCTGGTAAGTATTGACAGTCAAAACCGGCATGTCACCATGGGGGACACTCCTCTTCTACAACTATGCTGGCCACTGCCAAGATATACACGCAAAATTAGACAGTATCACGCTGAGTGGGTCAAAGGCACGACCAATAAAACACTCATTCCATGGCCGCAAGAAGGCTCATTATCAAAAACAGTATTGAGACATATGACAACATATTTGCATTCTACATATAAAGGGAAGAAGTTACAGAAAAGGTTAGCTATTTTAGAAGTATGGAAGATGTACCAGAGTGAGAAAGAAGATCTGCCTGAGGAGTGGATGCTTAATCAAAATAAAGGGGAGGATGTAACGCCTTCGGCTCCTCTTTCCCCTTCAGAAAACAAGAGTGCTGGCACTGAGGAGCAGGGATTTTATCCTCTAAAGGAATTGAAGGCAGCAGCAGGATATGTTAATCCGACATACATGCCCCACACTTATAACAGTGAGGACAATATGGAATAGAGCAAAAGTACAGAACACAAATACATGTCAACAAGCAATGAAATTTAACATCGTCATGAGAGAGAGGACAAACAAATAGAGATAGAGGAGGAAGCAAAGAGACAAAGAGAAGCGAAGGACAAGGCCAAGGAAGTGACAATAGTACGTAATTAATGGATGGGAGGACAGATATTACTCAAACTAAATGGCAAGGGCATTGATGGGGTTAGAGAAAGAGAAGAGTGGGAAAAGAAGGAAAGAGAATGAGAGAAAATATACAAGGAAGAGAAGGAAAAAGAGGAAGCAAAAGTAAGAATGAACAAGGTATGAGGAAAAGAAAGAAAAGGAGAGACTACAGGAGAAGAAAAGAGAGGAGATAGAAACACAGAGATTGAAAGTACATAGGTTGCAAAGAAAACAAAAGGAAGAAGAGATGAGGAAAAGGGAAGAAGAGATGAACAGGAGTAGGGGACAAAGGGATGACAAAATAGATGATCTATTCAATAGAAGCATGGTGCCAATCGAAGCATGAGAACTATGGGAAGAAGAGAGAGGGTCACAACAGCCCCACAGGTAACTGCAAGAGATAACGAGAGTACAAACATGGGCTAATCAGCATGAGACAGAAGACATAGGGAAAAGGATTGGGGATTTATACAGGAAAATGAGGGATAGGTAGGTCCGATAACGTAATAACAGACGACCACAGAATGTTGTCTCTAAGTAGACTAGAACTTGATGGTGTGAAAAGCAAAGAAAACGAGAAAGCGCAAAGAGACTCAAGTGTAGAAAAAGGGGTAAAATGGTCCGACTTCGAGGACCCTAAAGAAAAAACACCACAACCGACACCATACACTGAGCGACTGTCACGATACATGCCCCTGACACCCTCAGGTATAACAGCCCCCTGGCAGCAGTGGGGCTAAAGCCCTTCAAACTGGCCCCAACGGCCTTAAAACTGCATCAGAAACTTACATGGAGTCAGTCCTGGCGCCTTTGGCTCATTATCAGGAATAAAGCAATACCAGTTTTGGACCTTAATCCAACATGGAGGCCTATTACACAGCTCAGTTCTTTAGAACTAAGCCATGCGGTCTAGTGTTTTGGGTGTGGCTGGGCCTCGAACTACTTGGCCTGGAACTACTTTACTTGGGCTATTTAAACCACACCCAAACAGCAGAACACGCTTCGCGTTATTCTGCACTCCTGCAGCGTAACGCTCACCGTGTCCAGCTCCTGCTCATCTGCTTCTCCTGCAGCCCGGTCCTGAAGCCCCTAGATCTGGATTCCATTAATAACCTGGAAGAACAAAAACAGCATTAGCGAGCAAGAACACTTACCTGTGAAGTAACCGGTCTTGAATCCATCCTGCGCTTCGCTTACCTAGCCCATCTCCGGAGTTTGTCGCAACCTACAAAGGTAAAGAAACAAGGACAGAATTAATAACAATTCTTACCTGGACAAGCAGCGACTCCTGGCAGCACCCTGCGCTTCTCTTACCTTGCCCATCTCCGGGTTTCAGCGCAACCTGCAAGGGAGAAGGAACAAGGTCAGCATTAACAAAGCACTTACCTGGGCAAGCAGCGCTTCGATCGCTCATCACTCCGGAACATCACCGCAACCTGTACAAAGAAGGGAAGAGAACACAGGTTAGCAGTTAACACCAATAAACAGTGCAGCGCTCCGCGCATCAATAACTCACTGTGGTCTTCGCCATCGGAGCGCCAACTCCGACATTGCAACCATCCCTGTGAAAACAAAAAGAGACATTGTTAGGGTACAGCGTAGTGGAGCAAGATGCCGAGAAGACAGAGAAAACGGAGGGAAAGAAAGAGACAGAATAAAGACGGAAAAGACATTATAACTCACCTGGAAGACAGCAAGCAGAGTCGGAGTCACAGCCAGTCTGGACCCGACATAAGGGCACACAGACCAGTGAAGCAACTAGGTCCACGGAATGCCTGCACCAACCACGCGCCCCTGCACAGAGACACAGGACGGAGAGTTCAATGCACAAAAACCTAAGGTGAGCAATAACCCCAAGGGAGGGGATTTGGACCAGAGGGAGGTGGGAGTCCACCCATCACAGAACCAGTATCTTAACCCTCCATTCTCGTGTTATAGGCGCTACCCAATTTCTGACACATAACCAAGCAGAGAGGGGTCCGGGATGGCGCTTAGACCTTCATCTAGTATTGTGTGCCGCCGCGGTGGATACCAGGTGAGCGTAACAGAACGCGAAGCCTCAATTAAAAACATCCACCTGGGCGTCATGGAAACATCAGAGACTGACCAACTAGCCCATTTACTGGGAGAATTATGGGCCGAGGTGCTATCCGCCCGGCAAGAAACCAACACCCTTAGGAGGGAGTTGATTGTCACCAAGGACCGCACCGATGAATTAGCCAGACAATTGCTCCAAACACAGGCTGGGCAGGCTCCGTTGCCAGGAAGTATTCCGTTGGTTCCAGCCACATCCGTCAATCCAGAGCAGGTGGTCCTCCCTGGGGCAGTTCCTTTGGCCCCACCAGAACGTTTTACAGGGGACCCAAGAAAATATGCAGTATTCATGAACCAGTGCCACCTCCATTTTCTTTGTAGACCCGGAGCCTTTCCTAACGATCAGTTGCGGGTTGCCTTCGTTCTTTCATATCTGAGTGGCACTGCCACGGATTGTTCCATACCGTTAGTAAGCCAGGATGACCCACTCCTGCAGGATTTTAGTGGGTTTCAACAGGGGATGGAGAAGCTGTTTGCCCAACATACCCATGGCCAAGCTCTGGATAACAAACTTCTGTCCCTCTGCCAAAGCAGCCAAGATTTGTTAACATATATCACCACTTTTAACAGACTTGACGATGAAACTGGGTGGCCTGAGAAGAAACGAACAACGTTATTCCATCGAGGATTACGGGGGGAATTGAAAGACGTCCTAGCTCAGGTGGTAAACCTGCCAAAAGACTGTTCAGAGTTCATCAACCTAGTGGTGCAGCTAGACCACAGGCTGCAGGATCGAAGGACATATCTTGCCAGAACGGAGAATCGGACTGTGTATGTATGCTCAAAGGAGAACATTCCATGTTCATCAGAAAACACTTAGGAACTCATGCAAATTAGGGAGCCCATGAACCAAGGCTGAAAGAGAAAAAAGGAGACAACAGCATTATGCCTGTACTGTGGGAAATAAGGTCACTTCCTCAGAGAATGTCCCATAAAACCCCCTGGGAGAACAGTTGGAGCTACAGAGAAAGAAGGAAGAGAACAAGAGTCAGAAAACTTCCAGGCCCGGCAAACTTAGAGGTCTGTTTGTCGAGTGAAGGAAAAGAGCCACAGCCATCACACCTTGCCCTGCCTGTGATTTTGATCAGTCACCAACAACTGTCTCAGATGCATGCTATGGAGGCATACATAGACAGCGGAGCCGTTGGTAACTACATAGACCAAGGCCTGGCAACAAGGATGGGGCTTCCTCTCTGTCAGAAAACGACAACTGAGAAGGTCACCACTGTCGACGGCACAGAGACAGCTTCTGGTCCTGTAACTCAACGCACAGCAGAATTGACCCTTCTGTGCCAAGACTACTTTGTTTTTCCACCTCTCTCCGTTACCTCTCCCTTACTTGTTCTAACGCCTATGAAATTTGCCAAAGCACTCAATTTGTATTTCACTCACCGTTCGCATCGTTCCTCTCTGGACCCTCGGGATCAACGCCTCCGTTACCGCCTCCTTCAGACTTTCGCCTGATCCACTGCCCGTAGGAATGAGAAGGGTTATGGTTTTTTAAAACTGGTCCCTTCAGGCCCCACTGCAGTTTTGGATCAATTACACTACCATTGTCCACCGGAAGCTTCACAGTCTACTCAGCCGAATGGTGAAGGACTTGTGATATTGCCGAAGACCTAGAGTTACTTTGTGTCGACGGTCAATAGGTATCTTATTTTAATCAATAATCAATAATCAATAATCAATGGTTTTCCAACCATCCTCTGCTACCAAGTGTACAGCGAGGTGGAGTGACCTCTGACCGGCCCAACGAATCAGAGCTCACCCTCGAGTGCTTTAAGACGAGATAGCTGCACATTGAGGTGGATAGGGTGCGGGATTCTCTTACTCCAACACCAATCAATAAGGGCAACTCAATGGTTTGGCAAAGGGGAGTCTTTTTAATGCCAAGTACAAAAAACGGGGAAACATGGAGATCAACAATGATGTGATGGCCAGTCTCGCTTCAACTCCCAACAATCTTCATTCAAACAGCAATAGTTATAGTCAAGATTCTTCATCATTGACGTGTAACACTCAAAAGTTTGTCATGCAATTCTGTTGGTTGGAAAAGGTCACTTAAATATAGGTGCTATATCTGTATACGGTAACAGAGTTTGAGGATTAGATAACTCTTATCGGGTGGGCGTCTATGCCCTTCCCTCTATATTACTCATGCAAACGTCACTAAAGGTACGACGTCTCATTGGTTCTACTATCTATAGGACTTTAGATTATTTGGCCCACTGTGATTGGGCTTGCTATAACCCTAAGCATAAATCTCCACTTTAATTAGCAGCATGCAGAATGGTCACCCAGATGCGGCATGCCCCATGATTCACCCTGCCTCCCTTCCATGAATCAGTACTTAAAGGCTATGTGTCAATTAGTTGGCTGAGGTTGGCCTCGAAACTGTAGCTTCTTGTCAGGAAAAGTTATGGTATCTCCTGCTTTGGGTGACATCAGACGTTGGTACCTCTTTGCGCTTGACTGGTCACATGTTAGCACACCATGAATCAGCTTTGTTTTCCTTCTATTTGTGCATTAATTCTCATTTTCAGCCAGCACCTGCCTGGGCCTCCTTATCTCGACCATCACGGGGCAGGCTGCACTGCTCCTTAAATTTCGATTCTCCGAAGTTACTGTCCGCCTGCTTCTCTTGGTTTGACCTCGATTTCCCAGGCACGGCCTGCTCCTTGCTGAGCTTCGATTCCGCCATCTCTCTTCTTGTTTTAGCTGTAATAAGAATCCTGGCCTGTTTGACCCTTAGTAACCTGGGATAATTCTGCTTTTGTATAAAGTGGACTCGCACTTATGCACTTATATAATGTGCTTTGTTGAGGTAGATATATAGTCGGCACTTGCCGCTCTATTCTTCTACTAAGCATAGCAAGCTGCACTATTTTCTTAGCTTCTTGCGTTACAAGCCTATGTACAGGCGTTAGCTGGTTGAATACTTTCATCCTGCTTTACAGTTACGTTTCTTTATATTTCAACATCGTCTCTTCTTCTATGTCTGTGATATCCTTATCCATGGTGTTTCGTCTTTGTGTGTCATCTTTTGGTTGTCGTTCTTCATCTGTACGTCTGTCCGGGCCCTTGTGACATCATCATTCGTCTTCCATTAAGGCCTTTTGAGTTTCTTCTGGGACAGTGTTTAAGCAATCTTCATTTCGTGTCAGCTGCTGGTACGGTTGCCTCAATGGGTACCGTACTGCCCATGGTTGTCTGGTTATTGGCACTTTGACAGGTATTGCTCTTCTGATGGGCACTGGGCAGAGCCCTAGTGCGGCTCTCTGCTGGTTTATTTGCTCATCATACATCACATATCTCGGTGTGAACGTTCCTGGTACTTCAAAATGGGCGACTGGAGTGCAGGCCATATTTGGGACCTCCTCTACAGGTCTCTGTTAAAATCAGAAAATGGAAAGACTTCTATTGCTTCTGTCTAGACCATTGGAGTATTACCAGTCTCAGTATATGGTCTCCAGTTTACCCTCACAAAGAGTTCAACAGTCTCTTCAGAACGTGTATGCTATGATGCTGCTGTATGAGGGTTAAGAGTAATCTGCAGGGGTTTTCCAAGATGGCCGCCGGAGCGAGTGGACGCGAGTGAGTCTCGCTCCCGCCGGGCCACTAATTAGCACCTTGAAGCTGCGAACCGGAGGGCGGCCGTACCGCACATACAGCTTCGGATACGGCTCCTGCCACGGGCCACTGGAGGAGGACACGTCAACCCCCTCCCGCACCGAGGAACGGAGCTCCCCCTCCCCCATCGAGACAGGGAACGGCCCGCGCGCCGCGAACCACCATCGCAGGCTCCCCCAGAAGACGCGAGGCGGAGGCCATCGGCGAGGGTGGCGAGGTTCGGGGAGGCCCCCCGGAACGGAACCCCAGCATTGCGGCGCCCGTGGGCCGGGCAGACCTCCGGCACCTCCGAGGAACGGGATCGGCGACCCTCGGCAGCAGCGGACCACGCAGGAGGAGCGGGACGGAGCCGGGCGCGTCGCTGAGCGCCCACAGCCGCCCCGAGACGTCGGTCTCCAGCGGCGGTCCCCAGTCCGGCGGACCACAAGGTGAGGCTCCCTCCCTGGTGCACCCCGTGCCCCCCTGGGACCCTGTGAATTTGGAGGGCCTGCCCCCCCCCCGCACTAGCAGCAAAATCGCACGAGGGCCCACCCGGCCGAGGCGGGGAGGGACTATTCCCCCCCCACCCCACAGCAGAGAGAATTAGTGGAGGTGACCACAAAACAGACCCACCCAAGGCAACGGAGAGCGGAGCAT
The DNA here is from genome assembly GCF_040938575.1 of Ambystoma mexicanum. NCBI lineage: Eukaryota > Metazoa > Chordata > Amphibia > Caudata > Ambystomatidae > Ambystoma > Ambystoma mexicanum. The sequence continues at coordinate 209,322,479 of NC_090925.1, read as the reverse complement.
TCTCCGAGGGCTGCACGAACCGGAGCCCCAACCCTGCAGCACACGTGGGGCCTTCACAACAGGCGCAACAGCTAAGGGGACTTTTCGCCCCCCTTGCCCCCTGAAGCCACCCCCTACTACGACAAGCAACTCAAGAAGGGATACATAATCACCAGCCCACCTGCCAAGAGACTTCTCCCCGGCCAAAGAAATAGAAGAGGGGACAGGCTCGTCCGGGGGGACCCCAAGACAAGAACATTTAAAGGAAGTCATGTCTAAAGTGAAGGGGAGGGGGGGGATCCCTACAGTCACAGCAGCCCCCCAAACAAGGCTCCAACCTGATACAAATGTGGGCAGGGGACACCCCAGTGTCGACCAGGAGCAGGATACAGGAGGACTCTACTCAACAGACCGCAAACTCGTCCGAGTCGAGGGACTTGGCCCCCGGCTCCCAACCTCCGACAAAAGACGATATGCACTCCTGGTTTAAAGATCTGCAAGATAAATTAATGTCAACGGTCCAGGACCAGTTTGCAGCTATTAAACAGGATATGCAACAGGCAATACAGGGAGTTCAACATGACATAGTCAACCTGGAGGAAAGGACGGACACCATAGAAAAGATAGTGCAAAACGCAGAAGAAGAGGCCCTTCAGCGCGCCGAAACACAAGAACACCTGGTGCGCCTGACCCATAATCTAGAAATTCAGTGCGAAGACCTCGAGAATAGATCCCGCAGATCAAATATTCGCATCAAAAATATGCCAGAATCGGTCCTGGACGGGGACCTTAAGAAGGCTGTTCAGGAGGTCTTCGGGGATATCATCGAAGCGCAGGACCCGGAGACAGTGGGGATCGATCGCATACATCGAGTAGGACCGAGACGCGCGGGGGCACCGGGAGAGAGACCCAGAGACGTCCTGGCGGCGGTGTCATCTTATCCACAAAAAGAGCTTATTCTACGAAGAGCAAGGCAGTTGGACCAAATCAGGATGAATGGGGCAGACATTCAGCTGTTTCAGGACTTATCAGCCGTTACACTCCTAAAGAGAAGAGAGATGGCCCCTCTCACGAGGGAACTGGTCACAAGAGAGATAAAATATAAATGGACATTCCCCTTCGGTCTCCTATTCGACTGGGAAGGGAAACAAAGGAGGGTGACCACCACGGAAGAGGGGCTATCCATTTTGGACATCCAGCCAGGGGAATCCTTGGCCAGAACAGACAGGAAAATGGTGGAACCACACAACAGGCCGGGGGGATGGGAAAGGATCCGACAGAAAAGAAAACGGCGTGGAGGGGGCAGGGATGGGTCCACCGTAACAAATTAGAGGATGCAAATATGAAAACACATAAGACCCGGGGCTCAATAACAGAAGACACCACATGAAACGGCCCCCAATGATGGAAGTCGCAAACGACAGATTTAACTGGCTCGGCACGGAGCTGGAACAACCCACATTAAGGTCAAGGAACGATGAGGGGTTTAGGACTCCCCACTAAATTAACCTCGAGCCTACAGAGGGCTGGGAGCGATAGGCGGAACGCCAGAGCTACCTTAGGTACCCGTGCCCTCCTCGGGTGTAAAGTTGAAACAAAGTTTTTGGTTAGGGGAATTGTTTATCGTTTGGGAAGGGAGGGTAGATCTTCCGGAAGCAAGAAGGGGAAGCACAACTCGAGCTCAACACATGCACAATCAGACCAGTGGAAATGGGGAAGATTCGACTCGTAACTTTAAATGTAAGGGGCCTGAACTCCCCGGTGAAGCGGAAAAAAATGGAGATCATGCTACGAAGAGAAAAGGCGGATGTCCTTCTGTTCCAGGAGACCCACATTAAAGCTCAAGATAGGGGGAAAATTCGCCTGAGAGGATACGAGATAATAGCACAATCTAACGCTGCCGAAAAAAAGGCGGGAGTGTTGATCGCTGCGAAAGCAAACTTAGAAGTAAAGGTGATCGACAAAACTTCAGACAAGGACGGAAGGTTTGTCTTTGCCAATATCAAACTTCACAACGCCCTTATGACACTGGCATCCATTTACGCCCCAAACTCGGGCCAAGATGGCTTTCTGAGGGACACGATGGGGAGGCTGGAGGGGTTCGCGAAGGGGGAAATGATTATAGGAGGAGATCTAAATATCGCCTGGCACCCCCAATCAGACCGTAGTGCGAGCGGACCCCTCCACCAGAGCGCCCCCTCTCAGCGTCTGAGGAAACAGATAGGAGGCATGGTCCTGTGGGACGCGTGGAAGGAACATAAAGGCCAAACCAAGGGTTACACCTACTTTTCACACGTTCACAACACAATGTCTAGAATTGACTACTTCTGGGTGTCAGTGGGGATCCTGGATAAAATACATGATCTGGAGTTGGGCCCCATTTCACTGTCGGACCATGCACCTATCTGGCTGGAACTGTCGACTCCGGGGAACGAAAGGAGAATTTGGAGGTGGACACTCCCACAAGAAATTCTATCCGACCCAGTGATGGAAGATTCCATAAGGGAAAAATTGGAAGAATTCTTTGAGCATAACGACACGGGGGAGGTCCCCTTGAGCACCGTATGGGAGGCGTCCAAAGCTGTAATCAGAGGCCATCTAATTGTCCTCAAAGCGACCAGGGATAAACAAACACGGCAGTGGGAATCAGAACTGGAAAAGAAGCTGTCGGACATCCGGGAAGGATTACTGAAAAACCCCACAAGAGACCTAAAACGGACTCTCAAACACACAGAGGGTCAACTCGAACATCTCCGAAGCAAACAAGCCCAGAGATCTCTCCTATACCTCAAACAGAAATACTACATAAAAGCCAACAAGGCAGACCGTCTTCTCGCCCGACTGCTCTCGTCGAAGAGGAACGCAACGACCATCAAGAAAGTCAAAAATGCACACGGGGAAACGCTAACGAACTCCGAGGATATAGGGAGCACATTCAGGGAATTCTATCAGAATCTGTACTCCACAGAGAACCCAAACGAAGCAGATCAAAACAGCTTCCTGGCATCGATCCCCTTCCAGAAAATTTCAGAAGAAACCAGAGCAGACCTTGAGGCCCAGATAACCGAAAGTGAAGTGAAGAAGGCGATAATGAGCCTCCCGCTCAACAAAGCACCAGGCCCGGATGGTTTCACAGCCCTTTTCTATAAAAAATATGTAGACATCCTCGCCCCATTCCTTACTAGACTTCTAAACACCTTCAAAGATAGTGGGAATGTCACTCCATCCATGAACGAGGCAAAAATTCTGGTTTTTCATAAACAAGGGAAGGATCCCTCCCTCCCGGGCTCATACAGACCCATTGCCCTAATGAATATAGACTCAAAAATCTACTCCAAAATCCTGGCGGCCAGGCTCTCCCCACTGCTCCCCTCCTTAATCAACCCAGATCAATCGGGTTTCATCCCGGGGAGACAGACACATGACAATACCAGAAGAATAGTCCACCTTATAGAAAAAATTAAATACTCCCGCACCCCAGCAATACTACTTTCTCTAGATGCAGAAAAGGCGTTCGACCGTGTAGAATGGTCAATGCTTTTTAAAACCCTGGCGCACATGGGATTTGGGAATCAATATATTAATATGATCAAAGCCAACTACTCCTCCCCCTCAGCCAGGATAGCTGTTGGAGCTATTTGGGAACATTTCTGGCCTAAGAATAAATAAAAAAAAATCAGAAATGCTTATATTGGCAGGGAACAGCGTAACATTGAGCAGAGAGGCAGACCACTGGGACATAAAGGTCGCGGAAGCGGGCATAAAATACTTGGGTATAACACTTACACACAAGGTAGAGACATTGTATACCAAGAACTTTCCCCTACTCCTAGCCAAGATTCAAAAAGATCTAGAGAAGTGGAATCCCCTAAATATTTCCTGGTGGGGGAGAATACAGTCGATAAAAATGAACACTCTCCCTAAAACACTGTACTACTTCCAATCCCTCCCGGTTGGGGTCCCTGACTCCTTTTTCAGAGCCCTAGCCAAGTCGGTCTCTTCCTTCATTTGGAGCAGGAAACCCCCCAGAGTATCCAGAACAATCCTCACATCCAATATCAGGGAAGGGGGTCTAGCACTCCCACACTTTAAGAACTACTACCATGCGGCCCAGCTCAGGATTCTGAGAGAATGGCTAGGAGACAATCAACGAACGATATGGGTGACACAGGACAGGGCGGTCGCCAGAACACCACTAGAAGACTTATTATGGACACCTAAGCTGCACAGGCACCCGAATCTTCGCATTAGCGAGATCATGAAGACCACGCTGAACGCATGGGACGAGCAGACTCGGAGAGAGATCCTCACCACGACTATGGCCCCGTTCACCCCAATCTGTAGAAACCGGCAGTTCCCCCCGGGGACTGAGCAAGGGGCTTATGGGAACTGGGAGGAAGCTGGATGTAGGAAAATAGGGGAGATGTTCGTGGACGGGGAGCTGAGATCCTTTGCCAACTGCAAATCACTTTGGAACCTCACCAATGCGGACAGGTACAAATATGAGCAGCTTAGACACTGGCTGGCCACGCCGGAGATCACCCAAGCGGCGACAAGAGAACTTACGGCCTTTGAAAAGTTTCTCCTCACCAACTCAGGAGACAGAAAACTAGTCTCCAATCTATATAGGTTCATGAATACCCAGGGAGAAGACATCAAGTGGGCATACATGAAAAGATGGGAAAAAACGCTGGGGTTAGTCATCACCGCACAGCAGTGGCAGTCGTTGTGGTCCGATATTCACAAACTGACCAGAGCAGTTCAAACCAAAGAAATGTGGATCAAGATTGTCACGCAATGGCACTACACCCCGGAGAGGCTAAACAGTATGTACCCACTTACACCTAACCGCTGCTGGAGAGGCTGTACAGAAGCAGGCACGTGGAGACACGTGTGGTGGGACTGCCCCAAGGTTAAACTCTTCTGGACAGGAGTAATAGCCGAACTGAAGAAGATCTTCCCAGAGGTGGACCGGTACTCGGAGCGGACCTGGCTCTGTGGATTCACGGACCACAATGTCAACACACTCACCAAGGCGCAGCGAAAAAGCTTCATGAGCCTACTCATTGCGGCCTGGGCAACAATCGCACAGGGATGGAAAAATAGTGACCCACCGATGCTGTTCACCTGGCTACACAAGGTCTGGTCCCAAATGACCATGGAAAAAATCACACACAATCTCCAGGGTACACATGGCTCCTTCATAAAAGAATGGGGAGGAGTGCTAGAATATCTCCAGTCAGACTACATGGCACAGTGGTGCCCGCACTCTATAAAAATCTCGGACTTATTCACCTAGTAAAGGGCCACGAGTACTTTGGACCAAAGACTATTCTTCCGGAAGAGGGTGGGTGGGGGAGGTGGGAGAGGGAGTTGAGGGATTGTTTACTATTTGTATCACTTACAACATAATAAAAACATGTTTAAAAAAAAAGAGTAATCTGCAGGTACCAATACCAAGGACTTTCCTTAATCTCCCAGAAGATCCCTTATCATATTTGAGTACACCCTTTATTCTAATCAATCCTTGTTACCCAGTACACTGCTTTGCATTCTTTCTCTCTGTGTAGCCGCTGTCTCTCCAGTTCCTGTGACTACCTGTCTCTGCAGTGATTAATCTAGTATGTAGCTAGTTTTTGTTATATACTAGATGTTACCTTCCAAATCTCACCTAACCTGAATTGTGCTAGTTGATGCATCCCAAATCTCCCCTAATCTGCATTTTGCTAGGTGATACTTCTCAAATCTGCCCTGATCTGTATTTTGCTAGGTGATGCCTCCCAAATCTCCCCTCATCTGCACTGTGTACTCTGACATATCTGTCACCCTTACACTCTGTAGGATATAGGACGTCTTCTCTCTATGGGTGGTTCATGGTGCTCTGGTCTCTGCAGACTCTCCTGACCAGCCCTACAGATAAGGGCCGTATTGGCCACTTTTACTCCATAAAAATAGGCAAACACTCCCAACAGACAATGGCAAACAGACAGTAGGACCGAGTGCTCCGGCTTTCACCCACACAGCTCCATGGATATGTCTCGACCAGTAGTGAACAAAGAACTACAGGAAGAAACCGCTGTTATAACTGCCTGATATGAAGAAGTAAACATTTATCTTTTAATGCGTATGAATAACTAGGTGCACTGGAATAATTATTACAAAAACATTTCCATTTTCCAGTTAAAACATTTTTATGCTTCCACTGGGAATTAGAATTACATTTTTACTCCCTAAGAAATCATTTTACTCCCAACTTTAAAAAATAGGAAGTAAAATAATCCCGCTTCAAAATGTCAACTGGAGCACTGCTCCAGACGCCTTGTCCCTGTAGCTCCACACCACTCCTCTCCTCTCCCCTGGACCTTCACCTGACACCGCTCTGCAAGGTATGTCTGCGCTCCTGCTTCCCTTCTCCCAGACTGGGGAGGGCAACCAGCCTCATTCATACTGCCTGGAAAAGTTGTCTGCGCCCTGGTTGCCTGGGGCAGTCAGGTAATTCCCAACAGTGATGTGATTAGGAGTGAGGCTTCTTAGTTCAAAACCCAGTCATAGTGGCCATTTTTAATCCATGCCATGCAGTCTTTGATTTTGTTTGGTGGTCTACATCGCTCCCTGCATTGCTTCCTTCTCTGCAGGTAAAGCTGACATTTTGAACACCTCAGGGACTTCTGTGGTCCTTTCTTCTTGGGTGTTTTGAGTTGGTGTCTCCTGTGTGGTTGTGCAAGGCGTGCCGCAGAATGTGGAGGGACAGGTTTTCCACTATGCTCTTCCTGCTCAGTGAGGGCATTTTCCTTCCCTCGTCTAGACAGTGCAATACTTCATGTATGTTCTTTGGGAAGCGTGGCTGGTGGTTCCACTGAAAGCGAAGTCCCACATGATTTTACAGTTGTGAGAAGGGGGCTTCTCCTGGGGCCTTTGGAATTCCAATCTGTGAAAGTCCTAACCTTAGATCACCTGCCTGGGTTTAGGTCGCCCAGGCCCCAGAACCAGAAGTGGCGGTTCCATTCAAAGCAATGGTGGATTCTTTGCTTCTTTGCTGGATATTAGATTTGTGGGAAAGTGACTCTCCTCCCTCCTGTCTGGACTGAAGTGTAGGACGATGCTTGGGGATACCCCAATAGCGCTCCCAGTGATTGCATCGCTACGCAGCGACTTCCTCTGGGCACCACAGACTTTTGGTCCTCCCAAAATGGTCTGTCCAATACAATTTCATCGCATAGTACAAACCACACACACAGACATGTTATAAAAACAACACAATAATTAGAAGTGCACTTGTTCAAAACAGCAATTCCTCGATCCAACTAAAATATGCATTCATCAACAAGGTATCAATCGCTCCAAATCCCGAACCAACGCAATAGTTTTTTCAAACTCAAATTTAGGAAAGGCCTAAATGTTTGTAGAGATCCATTTTGATGTAGAACAGTTTGATCAATTTCTCAACAGCCTTGCAGTCTTCACTGGCACAACACTTGAAGAAGAATAAATAGCCTCCCTGCGGGCAGAACAATGTATTAGTTTAATTAAATGGCCTTAGTAGTCCTAGTTGTTCCAAGCTCATCAAGACATGTTGAGCTGTTTCTAGGGTCCTGCCACAGAGGCGACAGTTCCCGAGCAGTCTCTTCCAGCTGCCTGCAGAGGTATGAAAGGGTGTTAACACCGAGCAAAATACCATACAAGCTGTATGTGTTCTGTGGGGCAGTATTTTCACAATGGAATGGTTGGTGCTCATGCGCAGTTCATTCACCAGTCATGGACGATCAAATATTCAACGTATGACACATTTCAATCTTCACCTTCTTCTGTGTGGTTTCTTTAATTGAATTTTAGACACCAAAAGGCTATTTAGGAAACATGGTACATTTCAAGTTTCTTATTCAAAGGGGCCATACAATTTTACAAAAATAATAATATACGTTGTTACTAAATGGTAATGTTTTATCTTATGCATATTTTTCCCTGCACATAAACATTTGCATCCATCGTATTCTAACATGTGTAGGCACTTTTCCTGCCACAGTTGTCCCCCATTTGGTTTAGGGTGTTTACAACGTGACCGATTTGATCGCAAGATTCGAAACGCTGCTAAAGCGTTACTCGCACACGTTCATTGAACTTGTTGCGCCTAAATATTGAACACGTTAAAGCTGACGATATGAAGTGGGGAACCTCCCCGCAAACCCCAAATCACGGTTTACGACACGAAGCTAAGGACACCCCTGTGTCATGTATGCTTCCACGTGACCACACAAAGCAGAACGTGACGTGTCATTAAAGGACTCTTGGTGACCGGAAACCCGTCAGTGCTGGGCTAAATGCGCAACTGGTGTGCGGTGTCTGATTAATGCTGCATGACCACGCCCACAGCTAATGTGCAGCACAGTCCCGCACACTGCAGGGGGCCTCTGAAGTAGAATACAACACGGGCAACAAGGTGAACAACACACGCAAGCACAGTTTCCTCCATGTGAGGAACACATGCATATTTTTGGGCAACATGTCCTGCAGCGTTCCAATGGCAGGAAAACACGCAGGCAAAGTGCATCAACCTGCTTGAACCCTGAAAACCACTACAGTCAAGCTGGAACACATGATCCAAGACTGGAACTCACTCCTGGCAGACATCACTAACACAGCTACCTATCAGGTAAGAGGGAGGGGCCCCATCTAGCGCAGATGGACACCATATCAGGGGATAAACACAAAAGAAAACAAGGCCACAGGCTTCTCAACACCCAGATCACGCATCCCTTGGAGCAGTGATCCCCAACGTGTAGCTCGCGAGCAACATGTTGCTCTCCTGACCCTAAAATGTTGCTCGCCAGTTGCTCTGGGTCATTGCGTGGAGGCTAAGAAGGAGGCCATTCAGGGATGAGACAAGCATGGCAGTGTACCCTGAGCCATAACTCTGCAGGAGGGCTAGCCAATCAGCCTACTCTATTTGACAGGCATGACATACTGTTAGTTATTGAAGCTTTAGCTGTGGAGGCATCAGTAGAGTGGTCTGAATGGTGGGTCAGGCCAGGTGGGTGCAGGGAGCATGGGAGGTGGCTACAGAAATTAATCTCTTAGGGCTTCAGATGAGACAGTCCCCAGTGATTGAAGAGAGCCTGAAGCACAGAAACTAGGCTGGCCTGGCCATCCATGTGAATACCCATTGCACTGCTCTGTAATCAGAAGTAAAAGTGACTCCCCACTGAACCCACCCTTATTGAGACAATCCCTGTCTTAGCACTCTAAAATGTCTGCCACTTGGAGCTCGGGTACACTACGAGGTGCATCGCTGCTGGATCAGGAATACAATCTACGAAGATAATGTTGCTGCCAACGGAGCCTTCCCCCGCTGCACTCAGGTAGACAGAAAAGGGGGTTAGTCGCTGAATAGTATGAAAATACGTAATAAAATAAGTGACTTGAATGCCCGACTGTCAAGGAAGTTCCAATTAGCTTCTTTTGTACATGTATGATTTGCATTTGTTGCCAAAATGCAATTTATTGGTCCAAAATGTTCCACAATAATTGTATAATCTTTGTCAAGACATTTTCATCTTCTGATTCTTCTTTCCAGTATGTAAGTGCATTAATGGAAAACATAATCTAACCAAATGCCTGTGTTTGTGTTCTGGTGACAGTTGCCAACTTCTGTGCCTTTATACAGCTGGTGCCCACATATTGGGCAAATGAGTGGCATGCATGCTCAAACTTTCCTTCTTAAACAATTTGCTTATGCCAGTTTCTTTACATGTGAAGTTTGTGTTTGCGGGCCCCATGCGTCATAATTGGCACAAATGTTACATGCTACTTGTATTGCAGTACCTGGTGGGAAAATTCACATTGTATGATGCTTTGCTTATCTGGCATTCGACCAATGGGTTGCTAAGGGGAATGAGCTCCAAACTGTGCACACTTAATTAGTGTAGCTACCAATTGCAATTCACATACGTTACTGAATATAATTTCTTAGTGACATAGAAATTATTTTTACTTTAGTATAGTGTTTCTTGCTAGATTCTTCCTGCTTCTAAATTCTTTAAGAACGGATATTACCCAATGTAATGTACTGAATTCATCAACCTCGAGCGATGAATGGCTAAATCGCCCCTGCCACGGGTATGAACATGCGAAGTGCAGTCTGACCCCATGTCAAGGGAGTGCACTTAACAAGCGAGGTATGCAACCATAAACATATAATTTGTACAATATGAAGGAAATAACCCACCCCTCTGTAAAGTGGTCTTCAAACGTTCCAGTTTGTGAACAATGTTACTGGCCCACTAGCATGCTTAAGAATGCAGCACTTAAACTGTATTTCCCAGGGGATTGCTTGGGGAAAGAGTACCCAAATCCAACAGACATAGTTTTTTTTATTCCTAATCACTTGTCTTCAGTGGAAGAGACCTTGAGTGCTTTAAAAAGCACTATTTTCTGCTAGATTTCTTAGGCAGATAACCCTCCCCTCACACAAAGCCTGGTTAAAATGATTTTTAGATTCTACCATATTATTTCCAGTGTTACTCATCCTGTTCTCCTAAAAATGCACCATTTGCCCCTAAAGATCCCGACAATTCCTTTGGAGGGATAGATGGGGCAGCACCAAAATAAGCCTTTATATTTTGGAGTAAATGCTACTGTTAAAACGTGCTTAAAAAACATTTGCCATTAAATCGTTTCAACATTTCCTGGGAGAGAACTCCAAGCACTCAAATATTTTCATACATCCTGCAATGTTTTTGAATAATTTTGCTGGCCTAGTGCCTAAAAATGCACTGCTTGCCACTTAATTTACTAAAGATTGTATTTCTATACCAATTTAATGTCAAATGATGTTTAAGGCCATTATGAATTGCGTGGACTAGGCTTACACCTGGATGAGATCACTGTCAATTACTAATAATTAACAGTTCTATTAGCAGTATTGAGCTTAGTTTAGTACAGTTATGATTTGTTCCAATCATTTTACCACTGACTGAATGCCGATAAATTATATCAAAGTGCTGAAGTTGCTCACCATTTCATCTGACGCTCAAATGTTGCTCATTGCTAACAAAAGGTTGGCGACCCCTGCCTTGGAGGATAGCAGCATCACTGACCTTGCCTGCCCCAACACCACACAATCATGGCAGGGCCACAGCAGCACTGGGGCAGTTCCATCCATACAGAGACCCCCTCCTCAGTAGGACCGAGATGGATGACCTGGATACTTTAAAAAAAATCATTTTATTTTTATTTAAAAGAACAGTGTGTTTAGTTTACAATTAAACTTTTACACTCAAACTTAATCTTAATAAAAACAAAACGGGAGATAAATGATAGAATAATAGAGCATAATCATGCCACATTATAGAAAAACCGTCTTCACATAAAGTAAAGCCAAAAATACAAGGAAAGGCATTTTCATGGGCACACTTATATCTTACAGAGTCTGATCAAAATAAATAATCCCAAAACTGTGTGCATTTCCCATTACAGAAAATGTCAGCAGGTGCCAAAACCAGAATGATTCTAAAGATAGAGATTAGGCCCCCCATATCGCACTCCAGTCTGCTTCTCCCAGCAACATTCTCTTATTCCGTTCCTCAAATATTTGCTCAAGCAGTATTGTCAGGGCTATTTTGAGAGACTCGTTTGAGATGGTCATGATCCTATCCCAAAGATTGTCAGACAATACCCAGAAGTCGAGTGGGTGAAACCACCCAGAAAATGGATTCTAAGCTCCAGGAAAGCCGGACACTCAAGGACCAAGCAAAACAAAGACTTTTTTGGTACTAGCCTGCATGCACGATATCCTCGCATTTCCTTAGGTACTGACAGTTTTGGCTCAAGGACTCCCATAGTTGGAAGAACGCTCAGACGAAATCTTAGGTATAAGTCTGTGTGCTTTTTGGAAGGAAACTTTAATACATAGGATTTCATGTTGGCCGATGGGGTGCGTAGGTGCCAATTCTGTTTATATAAATGTAGTCTTTTCAGATCTTCATGGTCATAGTTTCTGTCCAAACGTTTTATTTTGTTTTTTATTATACACGCACTATCCGTGCTTCCCACTTGCATCATATTCTAATAGATCTTACAGTTTTTCTGGAATTTGTACAGGAAGGATTTTTGGTCGGGGACATTCCGCAAAGGTTCTTGTAAGTATGAGCAAAAAGTATACTCAGCACCCTCCCCTATTTTAGTCAGCAGTGTTCATGATCTTTTTATATATTGAGCCCAACAAGATTTAAGGCCCAATTCTAATAATCTGATTGCGCTGATAGGGGTGGGCTTTGGAGAGCTCAAACCCGATTTCCAGATTTTACTTCCAATCTATCAAGGAAAACCCTATAAATAATATTAGCTCACAGCCATACAGTATTGTTGCTGTTTTCTTTAGCTTGTATAATTCAATTAATGGTAGTAACGAGAATGGGCAAAGCTTATTTTTTAGGAGTTTCATCAGGGAAATGGATGAATTGATTTTCCCTTCCATTTTCCCCTTTTGGGTACTAAGATGGTTCTTCGATGAAATCGTAAAGCCTAAATAATTTATGCTAGTTAGTGTGATCAAAGTTTGGTTTACTCTCCACTTATTCAAACTACCTGTGCGTTTTGTTGTAAAGGTCATTGTATACGAGTTTGAGGGTTTACTTTTAAATGATTCACCTTCAGAAAGACTAGAAAACCATCAAGAAGTCGTTGGAGGCCTGCCAGGCTATAATCCATTAATATCAGAATATCAGATGTTCACCCGCATATCACGCCGCCTCGGGGTGTAGCTTCCCCAGGCCAAGCTTTCCTTCCACATATCAGCTACGTGCATATTGAATATGGTTGGGGCCACTAGGCAGCCCTGCATTTTTCTGTTTATTGAATTGTCGCGGTAGAACAACTGTATCATTATTAGGTAGCCCTCTTTTATGCCCCATCGCCTTAGTTTTTCCCGGTGGTCAGTCATAATTTAGAAAAAATAATGTCGAATGACAAAAATGTCGAAAAAATGTCAAAAATAAATTGTCGAATGTATTATTTTTTTATTTATATGTATGTTTTGGCTTTGGTAAGTATAAAAAATGGGTAAAATAAAAAAAATAAGAAAAAAGGGGGTTGGGGGGGAACCCCCATTTAAAAAAAAAATGTATTGAAAAATAAAATCGACATTTTTTTTTTTCGACATTTATTTTCTAAAAAATGACTTTCGACATTATTGTTTTCTACATTATCACTATAAACCGTTTTCCCATAGTACTGATATGTTGATATTATCAAATGCAGCACTCAGGTCCAGTACTGCCACATGTAGGGCTTTGCCAAAATTGCCGCCCATTTGTGAAATTGAGATAGAGAGGGCCAAGGCACTCATCAGAGTACCCACACCCTTCCTAAACCTGTATTCTTGACTCCTCAGCCCATTTAATTAGGTCCTTCAGCACCAGTTCGGCAAATAACTTAGCTGCAGAGTCTATCAGGGAAATTGGTCGATAATTGACCAGGCTAGATCTTTCTCCATTTTTAAAGACAGGGACAATAATTGCTGCTCGCTAAGAGCTAGGACAATCCTCACCATTAGCAATACGAGAAAATAGTCTCAATAGGTCAGGATCTTCCTTGTAGAACTGATTAGGTGCACTGCCTCTGGAAATGTTCAAGGTCTTAATTGCCATGGAAACATCTCTAGGGTCAAAATCACAATTCCAAGTCTCAGGCTTTAAAGTATCTGTGTTGTCAGAATTACATTTTCACAATAATAGTCACACCACAAGGCCTTAGATATGCAGCAGGACTACATTGGTGATCCTGGGTGCCATTCGAGATCCTCCAAATAGAACGTGTGTCCTTATCGACTAGTTTTTCTGAACAAAGTCTGATTTCTCGCAATGTAAATTTAAAGTCTATGCCCTTGAGCCATTTGCTATGTTCTTTTTTGGTTATCTTTTTCTTTTCTATGAGGGCCTCTGTATTATGAACCGTGACCCTCACAAATTTCATTTTCCTACTTAGCTCCTTTTTCTTGAGGTTAATGGTTTGATCAATTCAATTTTTGCGATTTAAGGTAAACGAAGTTAGGGGGGGGTCGTCTGTGGCTCCAACCTAGTGCCGCCAAATTTGGCTAAGATGTTAGCAAATTCTGGGAGTGGGTGACTTCCTTTGTCTGATCTTCTGGGAGTAAGGCCCACCAATTGTTTAGTTTAAGATTTGCTTTATGGACCTTCCCAACTTACCAAACTCTGATTTGCCTGCAAATGTATTACCTAATTGGTCAGACCACCAGGGTTCACTGCTACCGGTGCCCCTGCACTGAATGTCAAGTGGAGCGTGGCGTAATCACTCAGCGGCTTCTTTAACACCTCAAAGGCATGTATGTCACTCAAATCAATATTTCCCAGGAACAAGTAATCAATTATAGATTCAGCACCAAGGTTTTGCCAAGTGGGTGTAGTAGCCCCATTTATCCCCAAAGAGTAGGTTCGATTGAGTGAAACCACATCTTGAGAAAAACTGTGAACATGTTTTACTGTATGCCCACTTCTTCCCCGGTGATCAAAGTGCAAGCCTCGTTTTCTCTAAACCCCTCTCACCCCACACAGACTACGCACTCACAATTCAGGTCGCCCCCCTATTACAATAGGAGGGCGAGGGTAGATGATATTCCACTTAATCAACATGTTTCCAACTCACTCAGCACTTCTTCAATAGGGGCAGAGATTGAATTGAAGTAAATATTCATTATTAGCATATGTCAGGGTGTAGAATTCAAATTATCAGAGACTACTGTCAGTAGATTTACAAAACCAGTTCCTTAGGGAACGATTCAGGCTATTTTTTACCGCAGTTGGCAAACCTCCCAGAGGATGCCCCGAGGACCTTAGATAGCAGGTTTGTGGTTAATAATGCGACAGTCAATCACAGGACAGTCGGTCAACCATGTTTCTTGAAAAACGATAATGTCATAACATAGCAGTCTCTTTGCCTGGGCCTCTTGCAAGAAGGAGCTAAATCCTCGGGTGTTCCAACACAATAATTTCAGTCTAAAAGCCTGGTTGCATGTTTGGGATTGGTGGCAGAGTGTTTTCCAGCCATTTCTATCCTGCGTCCGGGTAAGATCGGTTAGTGGGCCAACGGTTATCCTATTCCTAGTGGCAGGTCACAGTTACGTTGCTCTAGTAGTGTGTGCTACTTCAGGCACTTTTCAGAGTAATAGCATTCATATCCTTGAAGTAGAATGTCCTCTTGATACATCTATATGAGATGTTCAATCAGTTTTGAAGTAAAGTGAAAAACACACTTGCCTAGATGAGATCTGTTGCTTAGGTTCACAAAGGTTAGGTTTTGCATTGAGATTGAGGAGTGGCTGGGAATTGAAGACAACAAAGACAGTATTTTTGTTCGATTCAGCAGGATGTTCAGCTCCTCCTCAAAAACTGATTGGAATGTCAGCGGCTTTCAGGGGCTAAGCAGCGGTTTAAAGTCAGCACGTGCGGGCTCCAATTTGGCATGAGAGATCGAGTTTACAGGTAAACCATTACCAATTGATTGTGACCGGTCAGTCTGGTTAGATTGAGACTCACTACTTTACCCACTAAGCCTAGATCAAAACATTGGAGGATGAGCTTGATTTGACAAAGTGCTTGAAGAAAGGACCATGGTGCCTTGGGACCCAGTCATTGTAGTCACTTGGGTTCTTAGGTCCATTTCGGGAAAGGCTCACTCTTCTCTTTTTTGGGGATTTCTTTCTCTTGACTACTTGCCATCCAAGCTTCTTTTGGACCTTTTTATCCTTATTTTTGCTAACATTACTGTTGGAATTGCACTGTTTGTTAGTCCCGCCAGATCCGCTAGACAGAGTATTCGTTGCTGAGAGCATTCCAGTCGTGTTACCTTTAGTCTCCATCGCCATCAGGTTTTTGGTAGAGCAGGGACATGGTTCTGAGGAATTTTTCAAGATCCTTTATTCCTTTGCTGTTTCTGCATTTGTTTGTTTTAGATTTTTTCTTCGGCCCCACGCTCTCCCCCACCGTGTTTACTGTGGTTTCCACTGAGGATGAGTAGGACATAAACTTGCTGAAACTTGGGTGTGCAGCCGAGTCCACAGTCAATGTCGTGGGCTCAACTTTGTTTAGCTCACTTCCAGAACCCGAGCCTTACATGGGTACGTTTTCTTCCACCACACCATGTTTAGTTTTATTCCAGGCTGATAACAGAGTTTGAATCTCCTTCAATTAAGTCGAATTAGCCCTGACTTCGTACACTACTCTATCGTACAGTCCTATAAATGACTGTAGCACGATGTTCAGTGCCACCGGAGGACTCGAATTTGGATCAGTTTGCACAGTATCTGCGGGTGAGTCACCGGGAAGGGGCTGCAAGAACTCATCTGCCTCTAGTTCAGACCCACCATCTGCACTTAAAGTGCTTGACTCCAGCGAACGATTTCGTGTTTTGGATTCGAACAGACGTGGAGAGATGCTCAGTTGTTCTGTCAGTACATCAGATGCAGTTAACTCACCCTCCAAACTGACTCCCACCTCAGGTGGAGAGATACTCAATCTGGGCTCTATTTTGCCCAACACCGGACTCAAAATTTTACAGACTGTAATTTCAGCCGGGAGTGTCGGTGCCTGCACCACCACCATTTTTCTTGTCCGGACGTTAGTTAGAGTTATTTCACTGAAGGATTTTGTAAGGCGTGGGGGGATAAGCCAGAGATTTTGGTTTTATCTGCAGCTTGTGGCTTTTCACTCAACTGTGCCCCGCTCATTTGTGCTTCGGACACATGAGCGGCAATCTGCTCACTCCAAAGATTATATCGTTTCTTCAAACCTTTCATTTGATGATAGTTTACTGTTGCTAGGCTGTTGTTTGCCGAGGAAGCGAGGAGGGGGAAGGTGAGGTGGTGGAGCCAGTCAGATCAATGTCCTGCACAAGAGAATTTCCACTCACCACAGCGCTCTAAACTCTCCCACCCACCTTATGGTTCGTGAGGTTGATAATTGCTGTGGCTCACCCCAATTAGGGGCTCTGCTCCGTCCCACATACAGTGGACTGCTGACTGCAGTTACCACTTTACTGCCACTTCGAGGACGCTTCACGACTCTCGCAGGCTCTTGAGGCAAATGTGGCCGGAGTCACAGGACTTTGCTTTTTGCCTTGAAGACGTTCAGCACAACGCAGCTTCTAAAAATATGTCCTGGACCGACTAAAGTGACCACTTTACTGCCACTGGATACATACATTTGAAACGACAATGGAATGTAAGGACATAATAACACTGAGGAAGATGAGGTCTCATCTACTACTGCAAGTCGGGAATGATGTGTCTCACATTTTCAACTCCCTGACCATGGGGGATGGCACGGATGCATACCAGTCCACTAAAGACGCGCTCACAGCGCATTTTATGCCACAACTAAACGCTGACTACAAGACATTCAACTTTTGCACAACGTCCAGACAGAGGAGGAAACCCTCAACGCCTACCACACTAGGCATCAGCGAGTGACATTATCCTGTGAATTCGACGACATAGCAAAGGAAATCAGGTGCCTAATCATAAATGGCATGAACTCTGAAAAACTGCAAAGAATAGTTCTGAGCGAGAAGGGGATTTCCCTACCAAGAATACTGAAATATGGACGTCAGAGGGAACTGTCGCAACCCAGAACAGCTCAGATGGCCACCACACTGCAGAAGCTACAACTTGCCCCACCAATCACAGTGGCACAAGTAACCAATCTCACAGCAGCCAGAGACGAGAACAACGAATCCCACACAGCCCCTCAATAGCAACCAAGGACGCCTGGACCTACCGAATGTGGGTGGGGTGGAGGGGCGCGCCAGGGGAAGATAAACTTCCCGCCCATAGCACCAAGTGCGGTGCATGTGGACGCCGCAATCACTACGTATGTATATGTCGGTCGTCAGGACCACCGCAACGTGCTCAATCTCAAACAGGTCAACCTCAACCACCGAAATCTTATCCCAAGAACAAGAAACAAGCGGACACATGGCTAGTGGTGACTGGAGAAATCTCCACCATGGATGGATCCGGGGATGAACAGTGTAGCTGCAGCAGTTGAGATAGGACTTGCAAGAAAGGCAAGATTCTCCTTTATTCAGCCTTAGAACAGGGTGGCAATACATCAAAGAAAAAGAGGAGACCGAAGTGCTTCATACAAATACAAGAAACCGTAATGACGATTGATAGTGGTGCATCTGTAAATCATTTAAGGGGATGCAACCGCAGCCGGTACCCAAACACACATACACCTTGTTGTTCGAATATGGGTGCAGAACACTGTTGCCTTTGTGGGACGATTCCGAACAAAGCTGAGCAGAGGGGAAAGGTAATCAGGTCTAAAGTATACATCGTGAATGCAGGCATCGAGTGCTTACTCAGCTGGGAGTCAGCAGAAGGATTGGGACTAATCAAATTCATCTGCAACTTCCCCGACTCCACAGACATCAGCGATTTACTTGCATAACACCCCGGCCTCCTACAGGGCATAGGATGCCTGAAAGGTAAACTGATCAAGTTACACATTGACCCTACAGTGCAACCCAGAGTGGTGCGGCACATGAGGACACAGTTCCACATGTGCGATCTAACCGCCAAGGAGTTACGCAAACTGGAAAAGGCAGAATTCATAGAACCAGTATCAGGCCCAACCCCATGGGTGTGCCCCATGGTGGGTGTCACCAATAAGCCAAAACAACCTGGGAAAGTGAAAATCTGCACTTGCATGTGCCTACCTAATGCAGCCATTAGAAGAGAACGGCACATTACCCCCACATTAGACAATATTGTGTCAGACCTCCTAGGGTCCCGATTCTTCTCGAAACTAGACCTCAACGCTGGATATCACTAGTTGAAGCTACACCGTGATTCAAGATACATCACAACATTTTTGACACATCTAGGCGTGAGACGGTATAAAAGATTGAGCTTCAGAATATCTTCTGCACCGGAAGTATTCCAGCAAGTGATCCAAGAAGTCATCCAAGTGATACGTGGAGTACTAAATGTCAGTGATGACATCCTCGTACATGCCAGTAGCAAAGATGAACACCTACGCATACTGGAGGAAATGGTACTCGACAGGTTGGAAATGGCTGGTCTTATCATCCACAGAGAAAAGTGTGAATTCCTGAAGGAAGAAACTACCTTTTTTGGATATGTATTTAACAGCAATGGTGTGTCTGCTGACCTTCTCAAGGTGGAGGATATCAAAGGAGCCTCTCCTCCCACCACACTGATGGAGGTGCGCAGCTTCCTAGGTATGGCGATGTACTGCGGCAGATTTATCCTGAATCTGGCAACTATGTTGGAAACATTGAGGGAGCTGACCAAGGCCAACACCAAGTGGGACTGGAACACCCGCTGTCAAGACGCCTTAGAATAAATCAAGACATCACTATCGGCAGACACAACCATGGTGTATTATGACGCCATGCTGCAAACAGAACGATATGTAGACGCCAGCCCTGTTGGACTGGGAGCCATCCTGGTCCAGCCACTGCACACAGGAGAGATCAGGCCAATCACATATGCATCACAAGCTTTGATACCAATGGAACAGCGATACTAACACATAGAGAAGGAGGCCATCGCAGTTCTGTGGGGTTGCAGACATTTCCACCTGTACCTACATGGGTGAAAGTTCAAGGAGTACACTGATCACAAGCCTCTACTGCCCATATTCACAGAGTCTTCCCGGCACCCTCCTGCCAGAATCGGAGAATGGTTGCTGCACCTCCAACCAAATGACTTTGAATTGGTGTATGAAGCGGGGGCAGATAACCCAGTGGACTTCCTGTCCAGACACCCAAGAGCAGCAACACCACACGAGGCAAAGGAATCAAGGGAGACCGAGGAACACATTTGCCAAATCGTCCGCACGTTGAAACCCAAGGCCGTCAGCATTGACGACATCCTAGAGGCAACTCAAGACAGCCCCAGCTGTGACATTGTAAAGAACGCAGTACTGGCAGGAGAGTTGAAGTCCTTTCTCCAAAACGTATACAATTGCACAGCTGCAGCCAGGGTTTCCTCACAGGGATATTCCCAGTGCGTCAAGAACTATCAGTTACAAGCAAGGGGCTGATCCTAAGAGGCACACGCATCCTCATCCCCCCCAGCCTACAGGACTGTATCGTCATGCTGGCACACAAAGGTCACCAGGGGATAGTCAGAACAAAGGCTAGAATACGACAAAGGGTGTGGTTCCCAAAATGACGAGAAAGTAGAAAGTACCATGGCCTACTGCCACCCATGCCAAGTGACAGGGGCACCAGCGAGACTGGACCCAATACAGTCTGTGAATAGAGGCACAGCATGGTGGAAAGCAATCAGAATTAATTTCTGCATGGAAAAGGAAGGAACTTACCTGTTGGTGGCCATAGATGATTACTCATGATACCCCAAGGTGGAAATAATATCGTCAACAGCAGCAGACACAATAATCCCAGCTCTGGAAAGATGTTCGCCACAGATGGTCTAACAAAATACATCAAGAGTGGGCCACCGTTCCAAGGAAAGGAACTGACCAAATACATGGTCAAGCTGCAAATCTGCCACCACCAGCACATCGCTCCTAGGTGCCCACAAGCCAATTGAGACGTGGAACATTTAATGAGAACCATAAACAAGGTGCTGCGTATATCAATAGCTCAGAACAGCCCTTGGAGAGGTGACCTATATTGGTTCCTGCTGAACTACCAGATAACCCCACACAAGCTGTTGTACAGGAAAATACTAAATTCATCAATACTGTGCCAACACAGCAGGGTGGTGATGGAATTGGACACGGAACACACTCATGCTAAGTAAGTGGCAGCCAACGAACACATGAGCACAAAGCGACAGGCAAAAGAATCAAGTCACAAGGTGGGAGCCCATGTTTTGGTATTGAGAAATGCAGGAAAGTCAAAGCTGTCGACCCGCTATGACCTTACACCCTGGAAAGTGGTCAGGAGAAAAGAAACTATGGTAACAGCTAGCCGGACACAGGAGACCATCACAGGGAATGCTTTTTGGTTGAAGTCCCAAAAGACCTGTGGACAGACGATCAGAATCAGCCACAAAGGGGGAGCGAAGTCGCACCACCGACCTCAAGGCAACATCAGAGAGCGAAGGTGAGCGCGGCCACGGCATCGTGAGCCAGTCAAGCGGTGAGGCGATGCCCCCCAGCCCAAAGGGTGAGCAGGAAGAGGAAGAGATTGCAGAGCCCATGCCTCATCAGCGCTACACTGGATATAACCTGAGGGTGGCCCCACGGGCCCCAGGTAAGATGAGAGAGTATGTATGCTAATGTGGACTCTGTTGGGACTAGAATACCGAAGAGTAACGTAGGTAGTTTTTGGTTGGCACAGATTTTGTTATTTGGAAAAAAAGAGGAATGTTATCTATGCGTCACGTCACTGCGTATTTTTTGACGCGTCATTAAAGTACCCAGGAGGCCGGAAACCCGGCAGTTTGGGACTAAATGTGCAACTGGTGTGACGTGTCTGATTAACGCTGTGCGACCAGGCCCACAGCTCTGGCGCAGCACAGTCCCACACACTGCAGAGGACCCCTGCAGTAGAATACAACACCCCACAACCGCCAAATCACAGTGCTTGACATAGAAACCGAAAGTATTTGTTGAGACAATTAATACTTTCATTTTTCTATGTCAGGAATCGCGATTTTAAAGCAAAATGGTTTCTGTGTACATTTTAAAGTGATGTGAACACAATGTGTGATGATCTTATCGGGATGCGATGCAAAAACATGGTGCATGACTGGGAAACCAAAAGTATTCGTTGCGCAATGAATACTTTGTTTTCTATATCAGGTTTGGGTGCTTCAAAGCAACCACAATGTCTGATGTAACCCGGTCATATCGGGATGCGATGAATTCGCCATACAGATTTTCACAGTACTCGGCAAATCAGCGAAATGTATTTGATGTAAACTCCTGTTTGCCTCCATTTTGTGAGAGGTTTTCAAGCCCTTAAAGAAGAAATTACATCAGACAAGGAGAGTAAGCGGAGTCTGCATTTCGATATAGCATCAAGGTGCAAATGAACAGGTTGCATTTTGTTCACTTAACACCAATAATTATACCTACCTGCTAATACTACTCCACCAATATTATTAGTACTAGCAGTGCTACTATTTGGTATTTATTTCCATTCATAAAGCGCTTTACGCCAAAGCACTGAACCCAATAACAACAGTACAATATGAATGATAATGCCGAAATACTTTAAAAGGAAACGATGTTATGAGGAAAGAAGGTGTCCTTGAGGCGAGAGAGAAACAAGGAATAACATGAGAGAGAACGAAGAGCGAGAGCGTTCTAGTGAAAAGGTTCAAGCAAGGAAAAGGAGCGAAAGCGAGAGGCGGCACAGGGAGGATGAGGGACTGTGAGAAGGAATTAGGGGTCAGAGTGTAGAGCGGGAAAGTAGAAGGATATAAGTGAAGAAAGAAAGGGAGGAGCAAGATTATGTAGGGATTTGAAGGCACAAAGGAAATTGTAGAGCAAACGAGAATGAAAAGAAAGCCAGTGAAGTGAAGCGAAAGTGTTCTCATGAATGGTAAGGGTAACGGCTGAGAGGGATATCAAACGTTGTGTGTCATCAGCGTAGAAGTGGTGGGATAGGCCGAGTGAGGTGGTAATGGAAGCGAGTGGAATAGAAAACAAGAAAAAGAGAAGAGGACCCAAGACAGAAGCCTGAGTTGCACCATGGTGAGGAGGAAGTGTAGAAGAGGTGCCACCAGTCCACGGGATAGAATAGGTATGGTTACAGGGATAGAAGCAGAACCAGTCAAGAACAGAGTTTTTGAAGGCAAGAGAAGCAAGCTATGTGAGCAGAAGAGAGTGGTCAACAGTATCAAAAGCTGCAGATAGATTCAGGAGTGTCAAGGGGGAAGAATGTTTAAGCGTAGGAGTTGACAGGAGTGAGTTAGTAACAGAAAGGAGAGCAGTCTCAGTAGAGTTACAGGAGCGAAAGCTAGATTGGAAACTCTGCTCTGGTGCACCGATATTTAGGAGGCCACCCTTGTTAGATGAACATGGGACCACTTCTGGGAAGATAGCCAGACCAATTCACGGTAGCCTGGAGAGCAGTCAAGGCTAAGCCACCGGAGTAGTCGGGTTGATCTGAGGTTTTTGATGAGCACACACAGTAAGACATGGAGAATTACCCTTAGACAGTAGCATATGAAAATATACAATTTATTAGGTCCAAGAATAAACACAAGTGAAAAATAAAATGCACAGTAAAATCACCACTCAAACAACTCTTTGTAAAATATATACAGTCACTTTGGTCAATGCAGTAAAGTGCAGAATCCTGCCAAAACCTGTAAGGGAAAATGTCAGGCAAACTTTAGAGCATCAACAATCTTCAGAGATGGATAACCCTAACTTTATAAGTCCAGCCCTAAAATATGTGGAGCCGTGTGCTCAATGTTTGATGCACACGTAAAAGTGTTCCGTCGTGCGTACAGTCACAAAGTATTGTTTCTAAGAAGCTGGCAAAGTTAGAGAAAGGATTCTGAAGGGTGAAAACAGGTTCCAAGAGTCAGAGTAGGATCTGCTGCGATGAACAAAGCTATTCCCAACATTTGGTGGACTTAAGGAAGTGGAGGCTATCCAAGTCAAGGAGAGGACCACAAGGGATCCCCTTTGCGTAAAACACAATGGGTGAACAAGGGGCCACCGGTAAGTGGCTTCAGTACTCACTGCCCTTAGCTCGGTTTCGGTCCAAACGTGGCAGGTCGCTAGAGGTACAATGTCCTGCCCTTGATTCGGCTTCAAAGTGCACTGATAGATGTGGGTCCGGTTTACACCAGGAGGTGTATCTATCATCTCGGTTGAAGGATAAAGAAAATACAGATGCAGCTGGTCTCAGGGCACAAGAAGGAACGCTGGAAAACCGCATTCAGTGACTGTCACTGTCGCACAGTGACACAGCGGCACCCAACTCTCATGATCTGACACACGCTTCTCACTTGCGGGGCAAAGCAGCTGGGACAATGACATTCAATGAAAAAAGTACCTTGCAGTGCAAGCTAGGATTCCACAAAGTTTCAAGGCAAAAGTCGGTGCAACAATGCTCCTGCATGGATGCCATGTTTCAAGCTGGACAGTCCACTGGATGGCCCAGTGACACTTTTGAAAAGGCTCTTTTGCAGGGCAACCAGCAGGTATCGAGGGTGATTGGTACCACCACTTCAAAGGGTTGAAGCACCTTCACAGGTCTTCGTAGTTCGAGTGCGAAGCAGAGCTCTATCGGGACAACAGCTCGGCTTTTCTGGATAATTAGCTCCAGCTACAGGTCAATTCAGACCTGTTGCTGATCTGCGGGTCTGCATTCAGGACCCCTCCTCATAGCCACAATTCCAGTGAGTGCTCGCACCCAGCCGACCAATGAGGAGATCTACCCCACTCATGCACACCAGCAGTGGTCCAATCAGGGACCACTGCAGCTCTCATGCCCTTGTGCACACCAGTAGTGTGGATTGAGACCAGACAGTCTCACTCACTTCCTGTGTACCCACACATGTGACCTGCAGTAGCCCACACAAGGCACAGCTTTTGCGGGCAACTGCAAGCCCAAGTAAGGAAATCCCGGATCACAAAGACCAGTGGGGGAGGAGACAAAAGACCTTGTGGCACGGCCATGACGGACACTAGCCACATTCATGAGCCAAACACGATACGTGCTGCTTGGCTCAGTAAAGTGTTATAAAATTACATGAAAAAGCTTCTGCTGCCACCAGTCCAATCCTAGGCACATTGTCCAGTCACCAAAACATCCTTAGTGGATGACTATAGCATAAAAATACAAGGACCCCATTGCACAGTACAGTAATGTTCTTTGCAGAATAATAAAATGTTACCAAATGTGGCAACAAAATTGAAAGACTAACAGAAAAAAACTTCTCAGTACTGACAGCCTGAAGGACATGTCAGTTTCTCCATTCCGATCAGCGAAAGCCCAGTGGAGTGCAGCTGAAGGCTGTGCTCCACTGGCAAAAGACAGATTAGGATGCTGCAACAAAAGCTAAATGTTTGGGGAGTTCCACAAATATAGAGGTAAATTAGTCGGAAGAGAAATTTGCCCTAACAGAAGCGAGGAAGAAGAAGGCAGGAGTTGACATAAGTGGAGACCTGAGAGTAGACAATTTGCTCTAAGAGCTTAAAGAGTTAAGGAAGGAAGATAGGGAAGAAGTCGTACTTGTAATAATACTACTAATACCAACAGCGGTACCACTGCTATAAGTAGCAGTAATGTTACTTCTACTGCAAGTAGTGCTACGTTTTGCAAGAATACTATTTTTACCATTACTACTCTTACTAGTAATATCTTACTTCAACCACAAACTATAGCAGCACTATTAGCAGTACTGCAACTAACAGTAAAAACACTGCTGACAAAAGTAGTAGTGCTACTATTAGTAGTAGTGTTATCAGTCCAAAAAATAATACTTCCAGTAACAATGTTACTACCAGTACTCTTACTACAAGCATTTCTACTAGTAATAGTACTACTTGATTTTCCCCAACGCTGCAAGGACGAGCACAGGACCGAGGCCATGAGTAGCCCTTGTTTTCATTTTTTCAGCCATCTTGGACCTGGTGCGCCCCCAAGCACCCTCACCACGCTCCCCGACCCTTCCGAGGCAGCTCCTCGTCCCCCCTCTCACCCTCGCTGCATCTGACTGGTGTTCTCCAGGTCATGAGATCCTGAATGCGAAGAGGACATGGCGACGGAGAGCAAACTCTCCCATTTCCCCACCACTGCAAGGACAAGCACAGGATGCACGGCGTGAGCAGCATTTGTTTTTTATTTTTTTCACCCGTATAGCCCCAATCGCTCTGCCACGCTCCCTGGCCCCTCTGAGGCAGCTCCACCTCGCCCCTACCACACCCGCACTCACAGAATCCGATTGGTGTTCTCCAGGTCACGAGTCCTAGAACACCAAGAAGATGCAGTAACGGAGAGCAAACTCTCCCATTTTCCCACCCTGCAAGGACGACCACAGGACTGAGACTCAGGGTCTGAGTAGCCCTGGTTTAAATTTCTTTGTCCATCATGGGCCTGGTGAGGCCCCCAAGCACCCTCACCATGCTCCCCGGTCCCTCAGAGGCAGGTCCGTCTCGCACTGCCCACCCTTGCTGCATCTGATTGGTGTTCTCAGGTCATGAGACCCGGAACACCAAATTTGGAGCTATACCCCAGGGCAGTCTTGCCTGTCAGCCGGCAAAAGGCAAAGGCTAAGGGTGCCTTCCTTAAAGCACCTTCCACCCCTCTTTGCCTGGTGCTCTAGCCCTGCCAGATTTCTGCATTAATTCTCGCCACTTTTTGTATTTGCCACACCTGCTTTTTGCCTGATTAGGGTTCCTAATTTAGATTGCTGCCCTAATTCGGACCACTGTTTGTATTTGCCACACCTGCATTTTGCCTTACTAGGTTTCAAAATTTAGATTGCTACTTTAAACCTCACCACAGTTTATTTTTGCCACACTTGCATTTTGCCTGACATGGAGCCCTAATTTAGATGTTCTTCTTTAAATCTTGCCCCCGTTTATATTTTGCCACGCTCCTGTTTCCTTCCCAGAATATTGCAAGGGTAGGTATGCCATTGTGAATCTCCCCACTGCTGTGTTTTGGTGCATGGTGCCTCCCACAGTGTTCCAATTACACACATTTGACATGCACACTATTTGCCTACACCTACCCTAAACATACATTACCTTGGCCGGAGCGCCACCGCCCATAGAAAACAGCTGAGTCCCATGTACATTTTGGATAAGCTGTTCACATACCTTGACTCTTTTGGGAATTTGACATAGCACCCGCCCCCCCACCTGTTAATATGGGCTGCTGTTAGGGTCCTAGCCATTCCCTACCTGCCTTCGATTAGGATATAAATGCTCAAACGCATTTTAATCACTCCTCTCACTGCATCTCAACGCAGACTACAGTCTTCCAAAAGGCTTACATCCTCACAGCCCTTCGAGGCCAAACCAATGGCAGCAGGCGCTATAAAAATGCCACACAACATACCTTGTTGTACTGTTGTTGGAAAGGCTCCCTGTTTTCTGTTTTTACTGATTTGTACACATAAATACAGACAGAAACCAATCTGCATTCTATTTGTATTCGTTTTTATGAATAAAAATGGAAAAATACAGAGAAACAGATCTCCAGCATGGATGGCCATGCTTGTCAGTCGTGCCTTGCAGGCCAATACATTTGTAAACTGGCAGCTTCTCAAACAAAAAACAAGTAATTTCTCATTTTAAGCGGTTTACATCTCTGCCATGTAGTGTTCCAGATCAGGAGCAATAACAAGAGAAGATGTTTCTTTTTCAAAGTAAGGATGCAGTTGGATGTGATGTAAAAAAAAAAGCTCCATTTGTCTACTGTATGTTGTGGGTTTGCATGGTGTTTTCTAACAATTATTTTTTTCATTTGAATGAATGCAGAAAAATACCAGTTTGTAACTTAAAAAAATAAAAATAAACAATGAAATGTGGATCTATACAAAAAAATGAACGAAAATACAAATGTAGATTGAAACAGTGTCAAATAGTAATAGTACTATTACTTCTAATACCAGTCGCACTATTAGTTCTGAGAGTACTACCATTGGTGGGGTGAGTAGGCAAGTAAAATTAAAAGAAATTCAACCTTTTACTTTGCCTCTTTTCTTCTTTAATGGAGCTGTACTTCCTCTTTAAGGGCGCGAAAGCAGTTTACCAAATGGAGGGCAGCAATCGCAACAGAAGTCCTTACACAAACGTTGACGGTAAGATTGGTGGAAAAGGTTACTTGACTGGAAAATAGGCCATAACACATTACAAGTTATGAACCATTTATCTGTGCAAAAGCTTTACAACCTGGAAAATGACCCGATGGTAGGGGTGGTTTTCAGCTTCTTCCCAAACACAGGACAAATATTTAAATAGTACAAACAGAAGTCTCCAGGATTCAAAATAAAAGTCTCTTGTGCTCAAAAATGATATTACGAGGTTCACCCAAAAGGCTCAGGGGTTAAAATAAAATTTTCAGGGGTTCAACAATTCAGGCAATGCTTCCAGGGTTATTCTCCTTTCTCATTTGTTTAATCTTCATTCGTTTTCTCTTGGTTTCTTGATCCATATATTGAGCTCTTCACCTTCTCACCCTCGCCTGAGTAGACCCCCCTGGCCTGGATGGATGGCCCCAAATGTGTCTTCATGTTAAACATTTGCAGTTGCAGAAGAGAGTGGAGTAACAACGTCAAACACCAAGAGGCTGGCCACTTGAACTTCTCTATCAGTTGAGTCCGATTCTACTTGTGATCTCCCCTTTTTGGGGTCATGGCTCTAGTCCCAAGCACCCCGTCCTTGTCTACATCCAAAAAGAGTCACAGCAGTCTTTTGCCTATGTTGACCTCGTTTACATCCTCCTTTCCTCTATTTCTCCTTTTCACTTCCTTAGCCCTCTGTGACATGCTCATCCCCCCCCCAAACTTTTATCTCGCCCTCTGCCTCACTTTACTTCTTGGTCATTCCCAAACATTCTCTCTGAATCTCTACCTCAACTCTTCATCCAAACCCCTCCTTCATACAATGCTCTGACTCCCCTCTGATGTCTCATTCAACCATCACTTGAGTACACACCTCGTGTCCTTTAAAACTCCTCTCTAAGGCACTCCTTTACACATGTCTCTTCCTCTATGCTGTTGTTTCCAAACCTATCCTGTCTACACTCCTCCTTCGCTTGATGCCACCCCCAGCCGCCTTGCCAATGTACTTCCTGTTCTCTCTGCAACGGTCAAGCTCCTTTGCCCCCCTTCCTCCATCACTGCTCCTTTGGCGCTACCTCAACCACCTCACTACTTATGGTATTGGTTAACACCCCCTCCTTGCTCTCCACAAAATCCTTACTTGATATTGCCAACCTGCTCTTTGGGAACCTCTCTCAAGCCACCTCCTCCAACTCCTACTGCTCTCACAACCAGCCTTCTTCAGCTCATTTGCCATCTCCAAACTCACATTCTGCAGCTTTAAAGCACCGTTCCACTGCTGTGTTGGGCACTGCTCTTCCTAAGGTGCAAGGAGACTGTGTACACCTGCCCTTCCAGAGGAATTCTTCCAGAAAGCAACCACCATCTCGGTCACAGTCGAGAATGTTCTCTCCACTGAAAGGGTGGCAGTTGTGGTTCTCCTTCCAGGGCGGCTGCTGGAAAGTTCGCCCTATTAGAAATTCAATGTGGCTGAATTCTGTAATAACCCAGGTGAGTGCTGAGTCTTCCCTTTCAGGGGCAGGAGGGTGAATAACCACTTAACTTTACCTGTGGCTCAGTGGCGAGTTTTCCCATTGGTTTCACTACAAGGAGATCCTCTGCTTCCTTCTGCCCCTCAGATTATAAACTGGGGAAGTAGTGCAGGTTCCCAATGAAGTTGTCCTGTGGCGGTTGAAAAACACTTCTGGTGGGTACCCTGGTCTTCCCTGTAGTCTTCCTGAGCCAAAACCAGCATATATGTCCTTCTATTCCTGTCTGGGCTTTTCTCAAGTAGGAAATGAGGATTGTGGGAGATGTAGTTGTTCTGTTGGCAAAGTGCGGGTAGCCTGGTTTATGGATGGGTTCTCTGATCCTCTTCTTGACCCTAGGATCCTAAAAAGGAAATATTCTACAGGTCTCTTCCTTTAATATCTTTGTACTCTCCCAGATTCAGTCCAGCATTTCCATTCATTCAAGAGGGGGATAAGGCTAGGCGTGGTTTTCAGATATTACAATTAAGAGGAGTAGGCCCTCCGTCCCTCCGGTGGCGGACAACTGAACATGTCATTCAGGGCCCATGCCTGATCCCCCGGTTCAATATTTCAAATATGAGAAGCGTTATGCACTCAAACAGTATTAGCCATACCATAAACAGAAACACAGGGGATCAACACGGTGTGAGCCAAGGATGACAAAAGCAAGTGATGTCATTTCACCTATGACATAAATAGCTGCATGAGAGACAAGGCATATATGTATTTATTAAACAATAACACAGACATTAGGCCAAACTGTGTTTAGATATGAAGGATATTACCCACACTCAATAGACACTAGATATCAGAAAAATGTAGCGCTCAAATACATGCAGAGTTTAGCTTCCTGACATAAGAAATATTACAGCAACAGAAGTCCATTCTTTTTAAAATGGACACCACCGTGTGCATTACAAATGGCTACAGGCCTTACACCTTTGGGAAATTTAAAAACAAGCAGAAGTATGGGGCTTTGTGGAAGCTCAAACAAATAACAGTTCAAGTCAAGGTTATTGGAGAACAAGGGAAGGCCTGTTCATAAGCCAGATGCAGGCACTTGGCAGTATTAAATGGTAGGAAAATACAATGTTAGGGGTACCAGGGCAGAAAGGGGGGTTCAGACTAAAATTTGGCAGAAGGCTAAAAGGAGATACAAGCGAGGTGAATAGAAACACGGCAGCTAATATCATGTCATTGGCAGAGTGTGCTAGAGTCTTGTTCGAGCGTGCATCATCCCAGAACTGCTTTTTTCTAGTTTTAAAGTTGCAACATATGCCTTGTGATTCAGTGAATGTGGAAAACAACCAGTCATTTTAATTAGCATAAGATGAGGTCATTGCAAGAAAGAAGAAATCATGTGTTTCAGAAAGTGTTTATGTCCAATGAAAAAAGGCAATACACTTTGCTTATAGGAATCAGACCTATCATATTATAAGGTTCATTTTCAGAACAGAACTGTTGAGTAATATCTTAATTCTATAAAGGTATGCTACAGATAGAGAAACTGTGATTTTGTCCATGTTAACTGAACATCTATGGCATAGGAATGCTCCCAGCTGGCTGTAAAGAATAAAGGTTTCTGTTTCTTGAACTTTGTGTGTCTTTATCCAGAGATGGTTGCATGGGGGGTAATGACCCCCAATACAACACTTTCCACATTGGTCTCTGAGACTGTGAATACTGCTGGTGTTGAGGACCTGAAAATGGCATTTCCAGGGCCACGTGACTACAACTGTGTATTCATTTCATCACAAGAAACAATATCCTCTATACAGATTTTAAACAAACTAGCAGGACCCAGATAACCAACCAGAGACATTCCCATGTGGTGGTCATCTAACAACAATGAACTGATTGTATGCTTTGAAGCAAAGACTAGTCATGCCATGACAGACATAACCTTGGCATGAGTGGAAGTGAAACAGCCGCACTGATATGAAGAGGCCCTCAACTTCAAATATTTTTTTCCAGATTGAGCGTTCCAAATTTTGACAAAAACATGCATGCACAGGACACCATAGTCGAGCACCAAATATCAATATAGGTGCCATTTTCAAATTAAAGTTATCTTAAAGCAGGATCCACTGAAAGAGGTCCCACATTCTCCTGCCATTTCTCCAGGACACTAACACACGCAAGACAATGAAATTAATTGTGACCAAGAACCGTGCTTATTGAATCATATTCCTGGGAAAGAAAAGGCCTCCACTTTATCAACTGTGATCCTTTCCACCCATCAATTAGATGAGAAGACACAATATTGAAGCATTGTTATGCTTTCTCACTTGATTAGTGAAGCCATTGTTCTTGCTGTATTCAGTTAGGGCTTACGGAAAATTCTGGAGTGCGATTTCGGTTCCATCAAAATGACTATCGCCAGCATAAGTTAATACTTGGATATGTCTGAGGCCAATTTTGGTAGAGAAGCAAATTACTTGACCTCTAAAGTTTGTGTCACTGTAATACAGAGTAAACAAAAAAAGGGACAGCACATTTGCTCTATATCCATGTCTCAGTGCAAAGCCACAACTTTTCTTAATAATCATTCAGGCATGTCCCGCCTGCTGTTTCTTTTTTCAATCAGAAATTCATACTTTATAAAGTGGATAAAAAACATTACAGTTTTTGATTTTTATGTTCAACTTCTCTATCTTCAAAATGTTTCAGAGCACAG
The DNA here is from genome assembly GCF_040938575.1 of Ambystoma mexicanum. Classification (NCBI taxonomy): domain Eukaryota; kingdom Metazoa; phylum Chordata; class Amphibia; order Caudata; family Ambystomatidae; genus Ambystoma; species Ambystoma mexicanum. The sequence goes on along the minus strand of NC_090925.1, from coordinate 209,290,546 downwards.
CAGGCCAGAGGGTTCAGTATTACCTTTTTAAACCCCAGTTGATTACAAGGATGGGATTTGATGCTACTGGAATTTATACCGAAGAGTTCAGTGATAGTGATTTGCAGGAAGTGGAGGGGCCTGCAGGTTGAAGGGATCTCTGAATGGTGGATGTTGAAAATAGAGGCCAGGCCAATATATTAAAGGTAGGAACCCTAAATGTAAAAGGACTGAACTCACGAATGAAACAGACTTTACTTGGGAGGGAATTTCGTAATAGAGGGTTGGATGTGCTGATAGTCCAGGAGACAAGGCTAGTTAGGGGGGAGGAAAGGCATCAGGCAGAGTTAAGAAAGGTGGAGCAGGCATCCTCCTCAATAGGAGAATTAGGTTGGGTGAGCCACAGGTGTGGAAATGGGCGGACAGGAGGGCCCTGGTGGTTTTGGGGATCCTGGAGGGAGTGCAGGTGTCCCTAGCTATGATATATTGCCCGAACACGGGACAGCCCCAGTTCCTCCAGGAAGCCATGGGTGAAATACTAGGTCAGGCAGTGGCACTATTGTTACTAGGGGGGGATTTCAATATGTGGGTGGACCGATGCATGTGGACGTGTGGAGGTAAGGCCAGCCGGTCGATAGGAGCTATACCTTTTTATCCCCATCTCATGACTCCAGAACAATTATTGACTACTGGTTCATGCAGAGGTCACAGGGTCAGAGTGTGGTAACGAGTACACATATCCCTATTAGTTGGTCGGACCAGGATATGGTCTCCATGTCGGTGTCATTGTTCGGTCTTAAAACAAGGTAGTCTCTCTCTGCACTGTAACGATATGTTGTTGAAAGACAGAGTATTTCTCAAGGAAATGACTGGTGCCATTGAAGAATACTTTAGCATCAATGATACAGGAGAAGTAGACCTGGCAATGGTTTGGGAAGCAGCTAAAGCTATGTGGCGGGGCATTTTGATACATGATGGCACAGCTAAAAAGAGAATCAGGACACTTCAGACTGAGACGCTGAGGAAGGAAATGAGTGCTCTGGAGACAGGAGAGCCTGGTGGGGGAAATAACGTGAAGGAGAATCTGGAACTGGATAGGGGCAAATGACAGGAACTGAGGGAAATTGAGGTGGGGAGGGTGGTTGCAGGCCTCCAATCATTGAGACAGTGGTACTACAAGAAGGGGGATAAGATTTGATGCCCCGCTGGCAGTGAATCTCCGGGGACAAAAAGCAGATAGGTGGGTTTCAGCTGTTGAGGATTCCAGGGGGATGCTGCATACTAGCACGGGTGAAGTTTTGGCGGAATATGCTGTATTATATGAGCAACTATATCGAGAAGAAGGGGGTTTGGAAGGGTGGGAGGTGGAGGGGTACTTAGGTGAAATTTCCCTCCCGTGATTGCAGGAGAAAGAGCTGAAAGACATGGCGACCCCGATCACCCAGGAGGAGGTACTCGGCAATCAGCCGGTTGACGGTAGGGAAGGGCCCCGGTGAAGACGGATATAGCGCAGGGTTTTATAAGGTATTCTCAAGCAGCCTGGTGCATCGCATGGCTTGATTGTTCAATCATGTCTTGTCCATGGGGAGGGCGCCCCACTCTTTTGGTGGGGCGTTGATAATAGTTGTACCCAAGGAGGGGAAGGACCCTAGGAAATGTAAATCTCACCGCCCAATATCTCTGATAAATGGGGACGCCAACATTTTTACCAGAAAACTGGCCACATGGATGGAGGGGGTCATGCTGTGCTTGGTTCATTCTGACCAGGTGGAGTTTATACAAGGGAGGCAGGAGGCAGATGCTCTGCATAAAATTATGTATTTGATGGAGGAGGCAGTGAAGGGGACAGGTAACCCAGTGCTGGTGGTTCTGGGCGCCGAGAAGGCATTCAATCGGGTGAATTGGGGCTTTCTATACAGGGTTTTGCGGAAATATGGATTCGGTGAAAGAAGGTTTAAGGGAATTCGAGAGTTGTATGTCTCCCCGATGGCGAGGGTAGCAGCCAATGGAAGGCTATCTAGGTCTATTAGGCTGCAGAGGGATACGAGGCAGGTCTGCCCCCTCTCGCTGGGTCTCTTCGCTCTGTCAATGGAGCTGTTCGTGGAGCAGCACAGGCAGGCTCCACAAGTGGAGGGGGTTAGGTTGGGGAGAGGGAATTCAAGGTATGGCTATATGCAGACTATGTCCTGCTCCATCTGGTGAATCCGTTGGGTTAAATCCTGGCGGCCCTAGACATATTAAATCTGTTCTCTTTCCATTTGCAGTGGAAGGCCAGTGAGATGTTGAGACCTTGCGCCCGCTGGGGTTGAAAATTGAGTTAGAGAAAATTCAGTACCTCGTGGTTACCATAGTTAGGCTGGGGAGAGACTTGGTTGAGGCCAACTATTTTCCTCTGTTTACTGAACTGTTCAATGAACTGTTGGGCTGGGGAAAAGGACACATTTCATGGATGGGCAAGATGAATGCCTTGAAAATGAACCTCAGGCCTGGAGTGTTGTACCTCTTCCAGATGTTACCTGTAAAAGCCCCAGAGGCCCTTTTGAGGGAGGCCAAGTCTCAGATGTAGCGGTTCCTATGGCAAGATTGGAAACCGAGGGTGGGATATGACACGTTGATATTACCCAAAGAGAATGGGGGGATTCCCAGATCTGGGGTTATACTATAGAGCAGCGCAAATGAGGGTGATGGTACCCCACCTTAGAGCAGACGGGACAAACAATGGGTCTTTCTGGAAAATGTTCACCTGCTCCCAGCCACAGTGGGGGAGTGGCTTTGGGTCCCAAGAGGGTGGCTCACGGGGAGAATTAGAGATCATCCCTATCTGGGAGCATACTGGGAGGTTTGGGGAAGGGGAGCAGGCAGATTAGGGATTACTACATAGCCCTCGCCATACGAGACCCAGAGAGATTTCAGGGTTGGCTCAAGGTGGGACAGTCCAGAGTCGGTCAGCTGTGGGTAGAGGGAATCTTTATTGGGACACAGTAGTTGGAGGCTATCCTCGGGATTGCAAGTTTTCTGGTCCTTCTATATTTAAGCCTGAAGGGATGTCCTAGGCAGAGAGAAATGGCACAACTGGATCCAGAGAGACCTAACACCAGTTGAAAAAGTATTAGATGTGCATTCAACCATGTCAGGCCTCATATCACTGTTATATAGAGCTCTGGAAGAAACGTTGGGGAGGGGATTGGTGGAAGGACTCTGGTAGAGGTGCAAAAGGGATTTGGGTATGGAGGTGGATACACGGCTGTGGAAATTAATGTGTAGGAGGGCCTGTAAAACATCCATAGCATGCCAATATACACTCCATGGTGTGAAGTTGTTGCATAGGTGGCAATATGACCCGGTGCGGCTTTCTAAAATGTTTCAGACAGTGAGTCCCCTGTGTTGGCATTGTTGTGGGGACAGAGTGGATTATTGGCACATATGGTGAGGATGCCTCATGGTTTAGATGTATTGGACTGAAGTAAGATTGCAAGGGGAAGGGAATGGGAATGGAATGGGGCCTAGGCCCTGTATCGATACTTTTTGTGTTGGAAAACCTAGGAGGGCACTGGCAAACCCCTCCTCACATGTCACAATTACTGTTGTTAGCGGCAAGGGCGTGCATATTGAGATATTGGAAGAGAAATGAACTGCCAAGTCGGAAGCAATGATCGCATAAGGTCGAGGATATTTACTTAAAGGAAAAAATCACGGCTGCAATTCATGGGGGCAGGGGAGACTTGGAAGGGGAATGGCAACAGTTTGGCACCAACTTTGGGTAGGAAGGAAGGGGAAAGACAGAGATTACCCAGTGGGGCATGATTCAGCAACGGCCAAGGGAGGTGCAAATTTAAGAAACATATAGTGACTTGAGCAATAACAATGGGCCTCTCCACACAGACTTGTGAAACCAAAGGCTGAACATTCACTATTACATGGGGTGTTATAGGTTGAGGGGTCAGGGGTTGAAGGAGGGATGGGGGCACAATTGGAAGAACCAGGAATAATCTAAGGTGTTCGAGGGTTTGAATAACATTCAATTTGAAAAGAAAAAAAAAGTAAAATCACAGCTGTTCTTAGCTCAGACTAATTTCTTGGGTTCCCTTCCCCAACTTCAATACAGCTATGATGGATGTTTGTTTGCACAATGTTCCGTCAAATCCTGAGTTTCCCTTCCCCAAGTTCAATACATTATAGTTCACACAAAAAGGAGGTCTTGAGGTTCCCTTCCCCAAGACAGCAGTTCTCAGTATTTTCAACTCTCAGGGTTCCCTTCTCAGGATTTCACTGCAGCACTTAAACTGCGTCCATCCGCTTAATGGTCAATTCAAGAAAACAATAGGTCTACTTGATGCACCTTGTGATGGCTTTACCAATTGTTTCCAATGTCCCTGGATTGTCATCATTTAGGGCTCTCTGGTCTGGGTATAGTTGTCAGACCACACGGTTCACCCATCACAGGTTGCACAACCATGAGTCACCTTAATCTTATTTGGCCCCTTCTCAGCCTCTTCTGCCTCAGGCTTCTGACTTTTCACGCTTGTATGTACTTTGCTTATTGTAAGACCCTTTTGTTAATGTAACACTCTTCTATATCAGTCTTTTGTTTTACTATAGACTTATGGGCTTTTCTCACACTGTTTGTTAGAATACATAAAGGATTGTTCAATATTCCATATGCTTTTCATTTTGCCCACAGTGCTGCTTACATACAGTAAGACATTCAATAAGTCTGTGTGACTTCAAATGTTCTGTCAGTGTTTAATATGCTGTGATTATATTCAAATAGCATTTGTTAACTTCAGTTTGGTGTTCAATGTACTCAATTAGAAGTTTCAATCCAGTTTGGCATTCACTATGGTTCACATTCACTTGGACCGTCACTTGCCTGTGGTCCCAGGAGTGCTCCGGTCTCCCTTTGTCTTCTGACACTCACCAGCACTTTGCATGTGGCCAGCGGGTGCTCCAGTTACTCTCGATCACCTTCTCTGTTGCTGCAAAACAGACCGCCACGTTTGTCGGGTGCATCCCGACTACACTTCTCAAACTGCGACTTGGCAATAGACGTGAACCGCATCTCTCCTGCTCCTGGTTGCTTTTGCACCTCCAACTGCATCTGGATCTCAGAACAGGCAGCATCTCTCTCTTCAGTTTGGCAGCCCCAGCTGCCCGCCTTTCAGTTCAAGGATTCCCGGCCCTGCTCCCACCAGCTGCAGGTCCTCCGGGATAGATGCCGGCATTCAGACTTCTGAGTCTCTTTCCAACACAGCATCTCTGCTTCTTGTTCTCCTTTTTCCCATTCCGCTTCTGCTTCTTGTTTGGTCCTTCCCCTTTTATACACATGAGCCCTATTACAGGGCCTCAGGTGTGAGTTGTTAGCTTGTCTTGCCTGACCTTACTCAATCAAATCAATGGGACATGCCTGACCTTCAGTATTGGATGTCATCACACCTCTCTTCTTCGTCCCAATGCTAGAGTGGTGTTTGTAATAGGAAGTGTGCATTACTCATAGTTGCTACTTCCTCTTATCCGTACTTGGTGGATTTTTAGAAGGTAATATGGAGAGGAATGAAAATAGCCCATGAAGGTTGAGGGAAGGGAGGGTAAGTCAGTGTTAGAAAAGGGGGGATACCATCCCACTCCCAGTCCTCACAGACCCTCCACTCAGGTGATCCTCCCTGGCTTGTCCAACCCCAGGGCCAGGGTCCAAGAGTAATGGCCTTTCTCTGGCCATGTGCAAAGAGGATACATGGGGAGTAGAAGGGAGAATACCTTCGATTTCTCACACCAGGGGAAGAGGTTTTGGATACCCGATGCAACAGGGTGGAGATGGATTTAATGGGGTACAGCCGATGGAGGGGTACAATACAATGGTGGCTATATGGAAGGATAGGTCACACAGCGCAAATGTGCAGAAGCAGGGGCGGGAATGGCACACCAACCAGCATATTAGACAGAGCAAGTGAACTATTTTGCCCAAAATCACATGCACGCGCAGGCATAGGTGCCACAACCGGCGCAGACACAGAGTATGCCAATGCGACCATACCAGCCCATGACACATGCACTGCAAGCACAAGAACATATGCAGCCACCTCACAGCACACACAGAGCCCACGATGCAGGCACCCATATGAAAATTGGTAGGAGTGACGGTAGTGTGGGGGGGGGCAATCCTTTTACTACGGCAGTAATGTAATTATATCCACAATAGGACAGCCCACATACAAACCTGATGTGTTCAATCCTATCCGTTACAACCAACCCGAATGAGGAACCACGTATAGGGGTGATAATAGGTAACAAGACTTTGGGCCTCATCACGACTTCGGCAGTAACCCTTAAATCCGGCGGTAGCGCTATTACCGCCGGATTTAAGGGCTCTGAGCTGGGGGGAAATCCGCCGAAAATTCGCACTATTACCACCGGCGGGAAATCCGCCGGCGGTATTAGCGTGAAGATTCCCCATTGAGCCCATTTGGGCATTCCCGAATGGGCTCAGTGGGGAATGGGGACTTACATTACCGCCAAACTCGTGATCCGGCGCTATTAGCGCCGGGGAGTTCGGCGGTAGGGCTAATACCGCCCGCGCTAATAGCGTTACCATTACCGCCCAAGTCTTGATGAGGCCCTTTCTCTTTTCTGGTAGATATGAGGCGACTCCAGCCTGTATTAGGGAGGGGAGATACCCAATGTCAGACATTGCCATGAATGTGAAGGAATTCTCTGGGGCTACAAATTTGGTTCCTTTTACTGACAAACTTCGAGTCTCCGTAGGAGAGCAAAACCTGGCAATGCCATTGTTATATTCCCGACAGACACCAGTAAACATAATGGGTAGGGACATGATGTGCTGATAGCGTGGCTTCCAGGGATACAAGGCAAGCTGCTATGTATATCCATTAACTATATAGGTCTGGGTGGTGGTCCCTAGAGTGTGCGCTGTGATCAGTGGTCCCTTAGAGTGTGGCCGGCTGCATCGCCAGAATCAGGAGGTGAGTGCAACCATAGACACCTACAAGTTAAACAGTTTTAAGACTACAGGATTGGCGTGATGCGCTCAGCCCATTAATATAGATTGTTTCCAAATTGCTACTGATATATCATAAATGCTACAGATGCAACTTGTATTCATATATAGTATTTCATTTAATGTCTTCAAAAGAGAGGGGTGTTAGCCGACACGTGTTTCGAACATGTTGGAACTCTTGATCATTCACGCCAAGAGGGAACACACAAGCGTCACTAATCAAATAGAGATTCTGAGGCAAGAGATCACTCAAATGAGCAACCCAGAAGCTACCAAACAGAAGAACTTTGATAAAATGAATTAGATATTAAGTGAATATCAGGATGAAATCAAGCTAAGGAAGTGTAGAATGCTTTTTAGAGATGACAAGGATTATCGTCAGGACAGGGTCTACACGTTCCATGCAAAGTATGATGAGACTGCTCCCAAATCACGAGGGAACACACCAAACACAACTCCTGGCAGGTCAGACCCAGACTCAGAAGAGGGAGCTAGCAATAGCTCAGAGCCTGCTGCCAGTCTAAGCAATTTTTTTTTTAGATCAGATAAGAAGACACAAAAAGGGCACTCAAAGAACTCTCAAACAAGTCAGATTTCTAAGCCCTCCTACTTCAAATACCAAAACACTAAACACCACACCAGGTGCAGGAGGGGGGGTGGAAGCTTGGACGAGGGCGTCAGACACAGAGGAATTCTGACCAGATTAAACACCAGGAAACAGCAGGGGAGATAACTAGTGCTAATCTAGTAGTGATTTATCAGACAAAATTTTGACCAGGTCAGAGTTATCGGTTCTTAACAAAGGACTCTCTTACGCAACTAGCTGCAATACCAATTTTGTAGATTTTCAGATAAACTTATTTAAATTCATTAGGAAATTGAAATGAAAGAACTTCTTTGTGACACAAGTCAAGAGCTACATTCCGGAACCACCTCTGAATCCCCTAAACTCTCTCACTATGCAGGATATCAAGGTTACTCGTGTTCTTTTGTCTCTTGACGAAGATTCCCCTCCGGACCAGTCAATGATATGCAAAGATCTAGATGTATATGAGAGAATGTTGAAATTGGACAAACTTAAACCTAAAGCAAAATGTACACCTTAATTGGGCTCAGATAATGTAATTGAGACCTTTCATCAGGCAAGATATCCATGTACATATGGACAAGAACACTGTCAAGAGAAAGAGGCAATTTTCAAACTTGAATAGGGAGGAACAAATGTCCCTCAACCAACTAGCCAATGACAATACTATTGTCATCAAAGAAGCAGATAAAGGAGGAAATATTGTCATCCTCAACAAACAGGAATATATCGACATGGGCATCAAACATTTAGCTACTCCAAATTGCTACAGAGTCTTACAGTCAAATCCCACCAAAAACAGTGTTGGTGATTTGTTGGCAATGATTAATGAATGGCACAATTTGGGGTACCTGACAGATGAAGAAAAAAAGTACTTGTGCATCACTGAGCGAACCATTCCCACAATGTATTTCTTGCCCAAAATTCATAAGTCCTACAATACTCTCACAGTATCTCGATAATGCTTTCAAGAGACATGTACACATGATGCCATCATATATCAGAGACACCGCTCATGTATTCCAGATACTATCAAGCATGCAATGGCAGGATAATTTGTTGTTAGTGTCTTTAGATCTGGCAGTACTTTATACTAGCATCAATCATGATCTGGCAATTGCTACAGTGGACTATACTTTCCACAATGAATCAGAATCATTTTGTACACATATTTAAATGTTGAAGATGTTTCTCAAATTCACCCTTAATAACAATGTTTTCCTATTTAACCGAGTTTAGTATGCCCAGACCAAAGGTGGCTATGGGCGCTAAGTATCCCCCATCACTTGCCAATTTGTTCTTGGCTCAGTTTGAAGAGACCCATATTAATAATAACAAGACATTTTCCAATCATGTTATCCTTTGGAAATGCTTCATTGACAATGTTCTGATGATTTGGTCTGGAACTAGGGAAGAGTTTGATAGTTTTGTGACACACATTAATGTAAATTCTTATGGTATGACCTTTACTGCGCACTGTGACAAACACATAGATTCTTTGGATCTCAACATTTATACATTAGGTGGTAACATTAACACCAAGACTTACCGGAAGCCCACAGAAGCCAACTCAACCCTACACGCTACAAGTTGCCATCAGAAATCAACCATACACAACATACCGACTGGAAAATTCTTAAGGGATCACCAAAATTGCAGCAGAGATCAAGACTTTGCCACGGAATGTGATCTATTGGCTGAAATATTTAGCCAAAGAGGCTATACCAGAGACAATATCAATAGCAGCATGCTAAAATACACAATGGTTGATAGAACCATTACGTTATGTCCATCTAAGAAAGCAGCCAAGCATGCTAAAACCACAGATATCATTACCAAATTTTCACGAGATTCACATGAGCTATACAGACTCCTTCAAAGGCACTGGAACATTTTGCTTTTAGACAAAGATATACAACCTTTTATTGCAGACAAACCAAAACTTGTGTTTACTAAAGCACAAACTATCAGGGACAAAGTGAATCCCTAATTTTTGTAGCCTGCAAATGGGAAACAAGGAAAAGGCACTACATGGCTAAGTCCGGTGATTGGCTTTCACAAATGTGGGAACTGTTCTGCACATAAGGACAGCATTGAATTCATGGATCAAAATGGACTCAAAACTTCGATAAAAGATTTTATTAATTGTCACACTGTGTTTGTTGTGTATGCTTTAATATGTGTATGTGGCAAGGTATATGTTAGTAGTACGATTAGACAACTTTGTTTTAGGATCAGAGAGCACATTGCCAGTTTAAATAGTCAAGATCTTAAACTCCTGCTTGCAGTGCATTGGCAACATTCACACCAATTAGCTGACAAAGCAGACTTACACTTTATAGGTTTGATGAGACCCAAGAAGGGAAAAAATGGGTGGCAACCTCCAACTCAGATTAAGGCAATTGGAAGCAAAATGCATTTGTTATCTGCGGTGTACCAAGGTTGGTCTGAACACCGACCATGAAATGTATGTTTTTTTGTTTTATGAATTATCTTGTCAACTGATTGATACAGCTTTAATCTGATGAGCATATGACTGACAATATGATAACCTCAATAGAACTGTCCATCATTGTTCTCCTTGTTATTAGCAGCATTATTGAGAACAATAAGCTTATGATATTATATGTTGTTTACGTATGTATCTAATATTTGTAATTGTTAATTGTAGGGTGTCCTTTGATTTGGGCAATCTGATGCCTATTGAGCTTGGTCTTCCACACGGCATCCCTGTCACCAATGACCTATATGACCTCATGGCCCCTGACTTACTAGCATTGCATTTAATTGAATGACTCACCATCTAACAGCCTTGCAAATACGCAGATGGCAATGAAATTGGTTATCATGTTCAGGAAAATGTATTTACTCTCTCAACGGGCCCATTAAATACTATACTAACTTGCTGATGGTATCAAGATGTCAAATGTAATTAGTTTCCATCAGCCTCAGTGCAGAATACCATGGAGAATCATATCTCTGGATAAGAATATACCGTCACTTCATGTAATATGTAATGTGCTTTTACTGACACCTTAATGTGTTTTGGCTCCTAATATTTGAGTTGCAGTTTCCAATTCCATTTGGAATCTCATATTTCCCAAACTAAAATTAGCATCTCCAACGTGATCTGTGCATTTACATTAATTTTTTACAATAATTACTCTACTTTACTTTAGCATGACGCATCTAATTGTGTTACCTTCCATGGAGATCAAATCAATAATTGGAGGCCATTTCTAATTATGGGTCTGAAAGATTTAGATTAGTTACATGGCTCCGGCCGGTACTCACTTTCGTTTTCGCCTGCAGTGTTGGTCAACACTACATCAGTGACTTCTAGCAGATGCGGAGACATGGGGACTGTAATACCATGCGCGTGTGAATGTGATGAGACTAGCAGCAGGCTGAGCTGCATGGCATGTCACACGCACTCCATTGCCCATATCTTCTATTGCTTCTGACCGCTCGCGGTCTCCACACTTGCACGCCTACGGATCGAGCCCTCTTCTCAGTTCACAACCATTGGGTAAGCATTAATGACAGCTACTGACACGTGGTAGCCCCTGGGCAGCATAGTGCTGTTTTCAATTTATACAGAGCTGATCTTTTTGTCCAACAGGTTATTATATTAAGAATTTTCATCTGTCTTTCTGGATTCAACCAAGGAGATGGAATTAAAGGAATACATGGCTTCATATCACTTAGGGGTGCATACTTAGAGGATTGGTGAGTCTTCGGATATTATCACTTTGCATTCACCCATATATAATTTACCAATTGTGTATTAAGGAACTGTGCAAATTTCTTTTTACTATTCATTTACAGAACCTCTCAAACATTGGATAATCTAAATGCAATGTCATTTTGGTGTTCATTTGACTAGGAAAACTCTTTTTGCAAAGGAATAAGCCTATCTATGTGGTCTGCATTACATTGGATGACTGGTGAGGTACCATTCACATGTGCCACACTCATTTATGCAACCCCATTGCATCACTTTCTTCAGGCACGTTTGAAGACATTTAGGAGTGCACATGCAACCTGATCATGTATTTTCATGGGAGATTAAGGTTAACTTAGACTTATTCTACACCTCACTCTGTGGTATATGTGATTTTGAATGCGTTTGGGATGCCGTTGGTCACACCTCTCCTGGATATCACATTGCACTCATACTGGACGCTGATTTATTTTGATAGTACATTTAATTACTAAGTGGCAGTAACTAACTAGCATACTAGCATACGTGTCTTGTTTTTTGTCCTGTTCTTTCTGCCTCCTCTAATGCTCTTCATATGCTTCAAACAGTTTTTGGGTATGTAAACATTTTATTATATGCATTATACCTGATAACAATTCACTGTATACAACATGCCAAATATTTTTTTCTTGTGATTTGTTGTTATATTTTATTTTGTTTTGTATATTATATTTCATTTCTGACAATATCTTAACTTTTGGATGACTATGCCAGCCTTGAAAACGACTTTTGTCAAAACACGTGTCGGCTGACATCCCTCTCTTTTGAAGACATTAAATGAAATACTATACATGAATACAAGTTGCATCTGTAGCATTTATGATATATCAGTAGCAATTTGGAAACAATCTATATTTATGGGCTGAGCACGTCACACCAATCATGTACTCTTAAAACTGTTATGTATACCCAACAATTTCTTGTTCAGACCAGAGGTTCCCATAGATGAGAAGGAAGGACAAGTGATACCAATAGAACTGGAGGCAGTTATAGTAAAGGGCGAGAGAGTAGTATTGCACAACGACACAGGGCAGGCATGGAGGACAGTAATAGCGGTAGGGGAAGGTTACAGACTCACTGACTTGACAGACAGACAATCGTTGAGATCACGAGACAGTGTTTTCCATTAGCATTACCCACTGGATGAGAATACATTACAGGGAGGTACCAGAGATAATGGTTTTGCTGAAAAAGGCACTACCACCATTTTTCAAGGAAGACGTTGCGTGAGTACCCAGTGTTCTATGGACTAGTAGTCCATATGACATGGGCCAGTTAAAGAGGACAGGAGCTTTCAACATTTTGCCCTTCTTCATTTCCTTCACGCACTGCAGAGAGAGCAATCATCATCCCCCTGCCCGCACTCCTCCTGTAAGGGATAATCTATGTTCCGAAACACAAGGGCACTCATGATGGCTGCCTTGCACGGCCCACAGAACCAGCTGATGTGCAGACCATGTGACCCATGGAGGAGCACGGATTGTCGGGGGCCTATATTTACAACACATCTTATTTTTTTTATTTTTGTTCTAAATGTATTTATAGTATAATTGACTAACACTTATACAATTATGCCAAACATATCTTATCAAATTTCATTTCATATAACAATTTCAAGTCTTAAATACAGAATCAATTTAATACTAAACACTAACAAACATAAAATATAAATGTATCATATCATATCAGTTTACACTTCATATATCAATTTCATATCAATTATAAAATCAATATACACATATAAAATATAGAATCAATATACAGCATTTTATACCTGGACAATAATCGCATCATATCCAATTTTACCCGGTTTTTGCCCAATCACATTTATGTAACAATTAAGATTTTTTATAAAACATAAAGTGATCAGAAAAAAAAAAGAAATCTTTCTAAAACAGCTCTTTCTAGAGTCTAATACTCCATTGTTCAAATTAAAAAGTGGTGCCCTAATCTTTAATCGCATTAAGATTGATACTATCTGGTAAATCTTCCAACTTACTTAAAATTTTTCTCCATATATAATAAACCACGCTGATATATCTCAGTGCTTCTGCCGCATAAATACTTAACCAGAATTGATCAGATGTTACCATCCTAAAATCGTAAATCAGATTTTTATTCCCTCTATAATACAATTCTCACAATTCATCACAATCAGTCAGGAGGTGCACCATAGTTTCTACTTCCTTTTGGCACAGTCTACATACCCTTTTTTCTCTTGGTATCCCCATCCAACCACCAACATATTAATGACAGTGAAGTATATTAAATCACAATAATGTTATAAAGCTAGAAAGATCACAATCTCCTTTCTTCAATAGATAACTACAAGACTTAGACACTACTATACTTTGTAAGCTATATACATCATATTGCTGCTTTTTTCCCAACAACTCTTAATTTTACAAAGATCCCACTGAATAGCCTTTTTCTTCAAAGTTTAAAAAACCTATTCATATCCCTCTTCTCATTTGGTAAATTCATATTGATATCACTATGAAAAATTCAAAGATATATCAGTCAGATCTTTCATGACCATATTCGTATTCTTCTGTTCCACCATACATTTTCCTAATATTTTCAGTAGACTATCTTCGTTATGAGTTGGCGATATTATTTTAATATATAGCTTACAACAGTTCATTTTCTATTGGGTGGAGAGGATATGAGTCCCAATTCTCTTCTTATAGCTCTATGCGAGTAGTTTTGGCTAGACATAAGGCAGGTCTTCAAAATTTCCCTTCAATTTTTCCTAAGTCTTCCAGGTATCTAGCTTCCAATGTTTCTAACGCATATAGGGCCACCAGGACAATGCAACTCTTATAGATCTCCAACTGTCCCTCTACTGAATGACCAGTTTTAGTGGCCATATAGGATCGAATCACATTCCATTTTTTTATTACCTTACTTTCTATCAACTCATGGTAACAATTGCAGAGCAGATTATCCCTAATTAGCATTCCCAAATATGGGTATACTTCGACTACCTCAATTGACTGAGATTCGATTTTCCATTGAAACTTATATTTCTTTTTCATTTTATTGCTGCACCCAAAAACCATAATCTTTGTTTTCTCTGTGTTGATGCTAAGATTATTTTCAAGAGCATATTGCTGCAACTCATCTAAGGTCCTCTGTATACCAATGGGGGTTTTATCCATCAATACTGTGTCATCAGCATACGACATCCAGCTAATAAGGTATTCACTGATCTTCGGTGAATGGTTATTAATATTCTCCAGCCTATCGCCCATATCTGCGACATATAGATTGTATAGGACAGGAGAGGTGACACAACCTTGCTTAAGGCCCAAATTAGTAATGATGGAATTTGATCTATTTACCCCTTTATTCAAGCAAATGGGGACCGGTGCGTTACTATACATTTCTCTTAACAAATGTAATACAAAGGGACTAATTTTATAATTTGCTAGCTTACTCCACAGTTTGTCTCTAATGACACAATCAAAAGCACTTGAAAAATATATGAAACAAACATATAAATTCCTATCTTTTTTCTTCCGTGTTTCAGCAATAACATCATTTAATGCCACCATACTATCCAGTGTATTGAAGCCAGTTCCAAAGCCTGTTTGACAAGGCGATAGCAGCTTATTTTCTGTGCTCCAAACTTTTATAATATGCAACAGCAAAAGATTTTACAACTTGAATCTGCCATATCCAACAGCTGATAATTTTCTGGGCAGCTACTATTTCCTTTTTTATGGATAGGGATGAATATGGCATTATGCCAACTCTCTGGAATTTGCCCACTTTTCCATATAATTGTATAAAATTCCAACAGAATCTCAGCCCACTTTAAAGGGTTACGTTTAATAACAATATTAGCCAATTTATCAGGCCCTGGGGCTCTTGATGCTTTCATCTTAGTTATGATATTCAGGATATCCCTAATGCCAAAGGGGAAAATCCTATTCATTCCATCAAATCTAATCTCTCTAGTGACCTCGGGCTATTTTCAATATAATAGAGTGTAGATATAAATTCTGTCCATGACTCCATAGAGATTGTATTGATATCTAAATCCATATCTTCTGTAATAAATTGATGATATAAATACCAACATTATTTGGTATCATGGGTATGACATAATGTCAGAATCATTCTCCAATTCGCAATATTAAGCCAGATTTTAAATTTTGTACGAAGGTTGGCTGTACTTATTAATTTCCTAGTTTCTGACATATACATATCTTTCTTTATGATATGAATATCCATCTTTAGACTTTTCTTCCTTTTAGCTAACTGGCTATCATATATGTTCTAATGTTTTTTCCTTCCTATGGGTCAGGGTAATTCTACTGTTCATTCCCTGTATAATTCCTAATAAATTTCCAATTGCATTTAGGCCATTAAAAGCAATCTCTTGACCATCTATATTTAGAATATCGAACATCTCATCAAATTTATTCACATTTTTATCTGTCCAGCAAAGCCTATTAATTGCCCCATTAACTTGAATGTTCATACTTTCACCTTTCATATTCTCCCTGACTTGTCAACCATATAAGCTACATTTTAATATTTTGTGATCGCTAAGTGAAGTATGAATATGTTCAAAGTTTTAAAGTAATTTTAATAGATCAGCATTTGCAAACATATAATCAAGCCTATAGCTCACCTTCCCATTAGACCAAGTTGAATAATTGTCACCCAGATTATCTGGTTCTAAAAAGGATAAACCTCAACTCTGTAATATATTAAGCCAAGCTTAGTAATCTGGCTAGAATGCATTTGATCAGAGGCTATTTTTCCAGACAATAAAGGTGGGCCTATGTCAAAATCCACACACCTTTCTTCCCACTCCTTCATTTTTGCCAAGGCTATATCACAATAGGAGTTAAGATCAGCAACCAGCATGACAAAAGCTTTAGGGGATTCCATTCGCCAACCCTCAATTGTGTCTATAATTATCTTACCCACCTCCTCAATATCACTCCCCCTGGCCGGGAATATACATTTATCAAAAGTATCTCCTTCTGGGTGGCCAAATTTCCTATTATAACACACAAAACATAATCTGATGTACTAAATTTCCTACAATCTCTAATGGTGAGCGGGCATTTAGCACCAACATAATGTCCTCCCATAGGACGTCCCTTATCTCCAGCTAATGCAGGTTTCATAAGAATATTATATCCATCCATGACTATCGTCCCACTTACCTACGTTTCTTGAAGTGCAAATACATCACTACTTTTTAACAATACTATAACTTCTTTCTGCATAAAAGATCTGAATCCTCTGCTATTCCATGAGATAAAGCTTAAACAAGACTCTGATTTATTATCTCAATAGGCTGACAGATAGTTCTTAACAGGCACCCATTTCTCAAAAGACTGTTGCTTCGCTAAGCCTACAAGCAGTTTCTCACCTGTTCTCAGTGATTTACTGTTTGCCACCTCTGCATTGTCTATGTTATTACACATAATTATTTCAAAATCATTATTCCAGATCTCGCAGGAATGTTCTCCAAGTGGTTCCACTATTACAGCAGTGCCAAACTGTGCAATTGACCAAGTATTCCAGCTCCCAGCCTCCGGTAAAATAATTCTTTCAATATCTGAAGACTTGATGCATTGTAATTGGCACACACTATTCAGGCACTCCTATTTAAATACGGCTATACTCCTTAGGGACTTTCTCAATTATTTTTATAGGCTTTCCTCTATTACTTGTCAACATTAAATGAGCTCCATTTACATAACCACCACCCTTTGTATTATCCCTACCATTCCTGCAGATAGCCAATCTTTCCATTTCCACCTTATAAACGTCTCTTTCTCTAGAATATAAGCGCGATCTTTCCATATTCACAGGCATGTCAAGAAATGTAACCACCAGCTCATTACTTTCTTGTAAGTTCTCCTTGTCCTTACCTACTGGTAAGGCCATATCCTCCTCCAGGTCGATATTTTTTCTATTTCCTATTAGTAAAGTTTCCATCCCTTTATCTTTAGGCCTAGGGTTACTTTTCCCTCCCACTTGAACAAGGGGATTTGCATATAATTCAAACCTATTAGCAGCCTGTTACGCTCACCTTGGGCGTTGAACGGGACTGAACAGCAGTGGTCTCCACCAGCGTGACTCGTAGGGAGGAGATGGCTGACTGGACTGGCCCTCCTAGTTTTGTTTTCTTGATCCGTAAGAGTAGTTTCCTGAAAACAATAGAAGGGAGTTAGCCATCTGAGGATTGCAAGGATACCTGCACCCAATTCGTTCCGACTGAACACCTCCGATATTCCCTTTATGTCCTCACTTTAGTGCTTGAAATGATGAGCTCTCCACCCTGCAGTGATTGCAGGGGCGCGTAGAATGCCAGTTACTCCACTGGATCGAAGGAATAGGGTGAGTTCCAGACGAAATAGGGCTCTGGGGAATGTGGCGTGGAGCCGTAATTATATAGTCTTTAGAGTTCCAATGTCTGCTATTCACTAATTTCCCTTTTCCTTTATTTATCTTGCAGCTTGGTCCAAAAGGAATTCTCCTGATTGGCAGCAGGTCACGCTAAGGTAAGAGTCTGTATTACCCAGTACTGTCCGGTAGAAAATAATGATGCTAAATGTCTCTAACCAAGTGCTTTGTCCTTTTACAGGTGCAGCGTAAGAAGATGCTGGATGCGGAATAATTATATCTCGGGCGGCAAATCAAGGAAGTGCCTGGCGGTAACCAAGATTGTCTATGTTTGCTCTCGGCTCACCTTGTTTTTTCTGGTCTTCCTCTAGGTGCCGAGAATGCAGCTACAAAGAGGTGTAATCTGCGGCGGATCGTGTAGATGCTGTGAAGACTGGTAAGTATGGCGTGGCGCAGCTGCTAGCGGTGCGACGCGTTTATTTTTTCAAAGTCTTTTTCCTTGTGCAGGGATGCAGTGGATTCAGGAGCCGATGAAGATTAGAAGGTAGGTTCTTGCCCTAACCTTTTCTTCTTCTTCCCTTCTTCCCAGGATGCGGTCCGGAATCGGAGCGGGCGTGGCAGGTAACAGGATGCTGGCTGTAGGCACGGTGAGCGTTACGCTGCTGAATGCAGAATAACGCGAAGCGTGTTCTGCTCTTCGGGCGTGGTTTCAATAGCTTCCAAAGTAGTCCCAGGTAAATAGTTCCAAGCACCACACCCAAGTAAAAAATAGTCCCTGAAGAAAAGTAGTCCTTCCCTGGCCTCACAAAGGCCAATGCTTGAGTTCCTTGCGGCATGGTTATTTTTATTATTATTATTATTATTATGGTCTGCATGAGGTAAATTTGACTGTATGAGTCTGGCGCCTACGGCGCCAGGACTGAATCCATAGAGCCCCTAACCGGGGCTTTGTGGGTTCCAATAAGGGGCTGGATGTCTGCCCTCTGGACTGATGGGCTTGATCCGGAAGTCCGGGGATAGGCATCATGACACAGCCTCGATATATTCCACATCATTTAATGAGGTTTGTGCTAATGCCTGGCTATTTTTCTTAGCTGTTATTTTCCTTTTGGGTTTATTCAACTAATTTTTATTCTTATTTCCTTTTTAATAATTTCTTTTACTATGCAATCGACGTCCCCGCCCTGAGAAAATGCTAAACCACTTTCTTGAGCTATATCTCCTGTTATGCTGTTCTCTTCACCAACCTCCTTTTCCGCCATAATTATTACATCCTCCCCTACAGCTCATCTGCTCCTTATCTTCCGCCGTTATTAGGATGCATAATTCACTTAATTCCCTGTTTTGTTCACTAGTTCCTACTTTTAATGATGGGGACCCCCTCCTATTTTCCCAATCTGGAGGAATTATGTGCAACAAAGCCTTCATATCTTCGTTAGCCATAACAACCAATTCCTTCACCGTTTGTTGCTCGTTCAGGAGATTGCTACAGATCCCCAATAATATATCCACAGTGACTATAAGGAAATCTATTTTTTCCCTCGAGTGCAGTGTGTTTTCATCCACCGCCCTCATTATCATTCCAGGAACAGTCTGCCTCGTTATCTTCTTCAATTGATAAATTGTCCTGTGCCAATTGATAGAGAGATTTGACCCAATTATATTATTAGCGAAACCTCTACACTTTTTTACAGTTGGCCCATGGCTGTGCCTACAGTTAGGCCCATTGAATGGCGTCGAAGGTCATGACATAAATTAAGTAATTCATTATTGTCTACCATAGAGATGTTCCCAGGAACTGGAATAACATCCACACTAGTAAAATCTTTAGCCAAGTCAATTTTAGTTAAGAAGTCCAGTATTTTTGGTTGTTCCAACACTATATTTTCCTTGCTTCCCCTAGAATCATTGTCAATAGGCGTTTTAGAAATGGGGGTAACAACCGTAATATCTTTTTTGCTTTTCTTTTTACTATTATTAGACCTTAACTTAGGCGCCATTTTGCTTGATATATCCAACCGACCTCTAATTTAGGTAAGCAAATGGGACCACAATAGCTAAATAACCTAAAAAGTACTACTTCTTCTCAATATAATTTCGGTGCAACTCTATATAAACAAGTAGTTCCACACAAAGTAGACACTCAATATAAAATAGAACAGTGGAGTAAAATGAATAAATGTAATTGATTGTAATTACTTGGATAGTGGCCGATTTAAAACAACAAGTGCTATAGTGCAACATATACTATAATTCTATTAAACAATCAAAAATCACAGCTTAAATTCCTGAGGATAGGCGAAAAATACTGTATACCCTGTCGGGTTGTGCAATCCATGAAGCGATTATATTTTTGCTGTCAAGTGGTAGCCATGTTTTTAATAATTAATCTAGAATGTGTTCCAATTCTCATAAAAGAAGAACAAGATTTTATGGGAGAAAAAAGGCACGCAATCTTACATTGTCCAAAAGCCAACACGGGGAAAATAAACTTGGCAAACCCCTCCACTAAAACGTCAATATGCTAATTGTTATGCCAGTGTTCAATAGCATTCAAGATCAATTAGGGAGAGAAACCTTGCAGTCCTAAAATGTTATATTGTCGCTTCTATTGTAAGAAAAAAGGTCTGTGTCATGAAGCGAACTTCATACTGATCATAAAAACTTGAGGAGCTGCCAGAGTTCGTCTCTCCCCCCGCCCTGTGGCATTTCTCTCAATTTCTCTTTGAAAACAGAATAAGATAACAAGATTGCACTTTGCCAGTACCGTATAACTGCCGGGTGTATTTCTAGAATCCTGGCATTTTCCCACTGAGGGAAGCAGTTATACAGCACCGTAGCTGCAAGTCATACTATGAAAGCTTTTAAATTTAACCAGCTTTCTACCTCCAGACAAACAGTTAAGCCTCGCCCTTGTCTCCTCAGGGCTTATCGCTGCAAGGACGAGAATGCTGGCTTTTTATTCACTGGTTCCTGTTTACGTGACTGCACGTCATCCGAAACTAGTGGGCTCCTTAAAGGGCAAGAGTTCTCACAAAGCACAAGCACTCGACTCAGCTAAGGCGTGGTAAACAGCAAAATGAATAGTTATTCGCCTAAACAGTTTAGCCTCGCCCCTGTCTCCTCAGGGCTTACAACACATCTCTGCTGGAGCCGGAAGGGGATCGCCAGCCCCAATCAAGAGCCGACCTACATAAGGGCGATGCACTCACTGCATCGTTCTATTTCCCTTCATCTTTTCCTTCAAGCTCTGCAGAGAGCACAATCATCTTCCCCCTGACCACACTCCCCTTGTGAGGGATCATCAATGTTCTGGACCACAAGGGCACTCCATGATGGCCACTTTGCACGGCCCACAGCACCAGCTGATCTGCAGGGTCCATGGAGGAGCACGGATTGGTCGATGGCCTGCATTTACAACACTCTTCTGCCAGAGCCGGAAGGTGACCGCCGGCCCCACTCAAAGTGCCTCCATCTAAGGGCAAAGACCTGTCTGTTCCTGTCTGGTCCTGCACGGGCCATGGGAAACGTCATTCTATTGGTCCATATTCCCTCTGGCCTCCTAAACTGCCGCTGGTCACCCATGTGCCTTGTGTATCCAATCCATTTCCTTCTCAAGGTAAGAGAGTTGGGTCATCATGCTGCAACCTTCAGTTTTGTGCTACCGCCATTCATCATCCTTGTGATGCTGGAAATGCATCGGAGGGACAGGGCCTCCGTATCCTTGTCCTTTACTGCTTTTTATCATGTGTTCTGTAGTGTTTTCCGCGCAGGAGTTCATGTGGGACTCCTGCCGGTGCAGCCCTCTCTTTTGGTTTGGTGAACTGACCCATGGGATACCCCTATGGCACCCATGGGTGGGGGTACAACCCTGTGCCCCTAGTGCATGTTTTTGGGCACCTGTGGGTGGCCCACAGAGCAGGGTATGGGCTGGTGGCAGCTCCATGCTGAATTTGACAGGTTCCCTGAGTATCCTCAATTTTGGGATACCCAGGCCATGCCATTGGAATCAGTTGATTCCCGATAGGAAACAAGATGGCCCCCGTGGCCTCTTGCTTTCTATTGCTGATTACATTGTTTTCGCAAAGTCCTGGAAAGCCCTGACTCTGTCCCTTCCCCCTGACCGGCTGTTGGGTGGAAGTTCCATATAAGGTGCTGTTGTGAAGTCCAGGCCAGACTGGCTGGAGCCTTCCCAGTGACTGTATGTTGTGGGTATACCCTGTGGGTGTGACCTGGGTGAATGGAATGTGTGACGAATACGCATTCTGTGTTGTGGGTGTCTAGTATCTGGTGTTTGACACAATGACTGAGACAGCCCTGCCCGAAACTGGTCTGAATGCAGTGTGGAGTGTTGAATGGCTGGGTACTTGTCCCAATACGCATAACTTGTTGTGAGTGTCTGGAGAGGAGTGAATGACCTGAATGCACTATGCACCTGATTGGATGCCTGCCTGCATGAATGCCCTTCTGACCGATTGGTTGCCTGAGTGTGACCCAGCAGAATGAATGGGAGATCAACTAGTATATCTGGGGGCCTCTCACTGCTAGAATTGGTGTTCAGAAGCTGAAGAGTAACTGGAGTGAAACTGAAGCTTGACCTTGAAGCCCTGCTGGAAGAGAAGAATTGCTGGTGCTCTCCTTCATCAATCTGAAAGCTGCTGTGTCTCCAACGACTGACCCAGAGAGGACCTGCTAAGGCGCCCTCTTCCCGAGCTACGAGGGACCATCGTGCACTAGCTGATCTTTGCCAGAGCTCCCTGGTAGACAGACCTACGACAGGCTGCCAACCGGAGACGGGCTCTGCCGCGGAATCCCAAAGAGAAGCGCCCGGACTGTTGTCCGCCACTGTCGACGACCGCCGCCGCCGACTGGAGCCGCCGTGCTCCTGCTTGCCTAAGAACTTAATTTGAGCCAAGGATGCTCTCGTCTGCATCGCTGCCCGCTTTATCCCACTGGAGAAGGCCCGACCGTCGACGCGCCAAGGAGCATCCGCCGGTGGGCTTCCCGCCACCTAAAGACCACAGAGATGCAGACGACTCGACGCCCTTGCTGGGCCACAGTTCTTCAACATCTCTTTGCGGTCCAGATCTACCGTCACGGAGGTGCCCCGCACACCTCTTCCTTGCAGGACGTCAACGCTCCTTCGTCGAGGAGCACCGCTAGGAATGAAGCTGCCACTGCACCGCTGTAGTTCACCTTGTTCACCATCGGATGTTCGACGGCCCGTGACTCCTGCCTTAAAGGGAGGGCACTCAAGAAGGGGCGTCGATTCCCTGACGACGAACGCTACAATTCCAGGTACATTGGGGCTGTAGAACTATTGTAGAGGGAAATAAGACTTGTAGAACAATGTATGGACTGGGCTTGTGATACATCTTTGCTTTACAGGTTGCCCAGGTTGGGGGATCTCCGCACAGAATTGTGCCTATTTGGTAAAGGCCAGTATTCTGCCAATTGTTCAACCATCTTGCTTTCCTTCCCATTTCTACTGCTGGTTTCCTCTTTATTGATCTGTGTGGCATTTTGACAGTATAGTTGATGCACTTTAATGAGATCTGATAATAATTGCGGTACCAGTTTAGAACTGTAAATATTTACCATTATTGATTTTCTGAGCACAAAGTGCGTTATTGTGATAGTTAACATAACCTTGAATATTAATTATATAAAGACTGTGTTTTAACTAATACAGTGTGTGGACATTCCTTTGTGGGGGTTTGGGGACTACACTGTACTTAAGAACCAGCCCGCATCACCTCCTGAGAAGCTAGGCTTTGATTGCTCGACCATAGCTACCGAATAGAGAATCTTGGCTGGGGTCCTGTGTGCCTCTCCTCTACCATATAGAGAGCAGAAGTACAGACCCCACTCCAGTCTTTACAATCCTCTACACACCCTAATCACTGGTCTTCCCTTCTGTGTCCCACTCATGCACTTGTGCCGATGCATACCTACCACCCTATCATGCTCCATTTCCTTTGCCTTCATGCCGCCTCATTGCTTCCTGCCCCTGCCTTTACTGCCTCTCTAGTCCCCATGGTTTCTGGTGGACCCTGCATCTTGCAGCATCCTGAAATGGCACCTCACATCTCGGCGCTCCCCATATTTATGCACCTGTGTGCACTGATGGACTTTCAAATCATGTGGTTTTTCCACTGCTGCACCCACCATCTGGCACTTCATTTGTTTGCTTTCCCACTCACTCTCTTTTCCTCTCCTACCACTCCTCCTCCCTCCTCCCCCTCTCATTCCTTTATGTTCACATCACTTTTCCTCTCACTTCATTGTCTCACTTCATTGTTTTGTTTTACCCTGCCCATTCCCTCTCCGCTATTATATGTATAGCTCTTGCATTATTGCAAGGACTGTCAGGCACATACAATTAATTAGGCCATATGTTGTATTCAGTTTGTATACCTGTATATTCTTTGTTGTATCTCCAAATTTATAGCACTTGTCCATTCTGAATGTTTCAATGCCTATTAAGGATGTCATTTCTGTTTGCTTCTCTCGCCCTCTCTGCGTTGGAGTGCTTTGAAATGCTAGTTCTAGTGTATAGGCGCTATATAAAATGATCAATAAATAAATAAATAAAGCTCAAGCCAGGGGCTATTTTACCGAGGGCAAGACAATGGGCCTCATTACGAGTATGGAGGCAGCCATGCCCTTAATAAGGGTATGGCTGCCTCCATACCGGGTTCCAGGACCGGGTTCCTTCAATGAGGAATTACCTGGTCATTCCAACATTGGAGGACCCGCTAATTCCTCATTGAAAAAACCCATTGCCAAACGGGCCCGTTATTAGCTCCCTGGTCCCCTTGTGGGATCCGCTAAGGACGTCTGGTCTGAACAGACGTCCAGAGTGGGTCCCGCAAGGGGACCTAGTAATAGGGTCCCATACCGGCACCCTTCATTACGAGAGCACCAGGGTCGGAATGAGTCCCAATATCCCCTATCAAGAGAGGAAAGCAAAGGCATTTATGAGACAATCGCCGCTTCAGTAAAACGAGACATTCTAGTCCCTTCGGAGTCAGTGCAATAACACTCTGTAACCGGTGAAGAAGGCAATAGGGAGATCATGACGTTTTATCCAAGATTTACGCCCACTGAATGAAATTGTTGAGGCAGAATTTCTCTTAGTCCCCAATCCAGCGACAATTTTATGTAGCGTTCCTTTCGGAAGCTACCCATTTCACAGTAATAGATTTGAGGAACACTTTCTTTTCTATACCACCCCACGAGGTGCCACAGGACTTGACGTCTTTCCTATATAGAAACCAGAAGTGGAAACACACAAGATTACCACAGGGGTACTGTGAATCTCCCTCTATCTTCAGTAGGGTCCTCCAAATGCACCTAGGGAACATACAATTGGTGAGTACGGGCATTCAGCATTTAGACAGCATTCTGATTTGCAGCAAGTTTGAAGAGCAGTGTCTAAATGACTCAGTGCACTTGTTGACTGTACTAGCAGAAAAGGGTTACAAGGTAGTCAAGGCAAAACTACAATAATGCCAGAAGGAGGTGTTGTACATTGGACAGTTGATATCGCAAGAAGGCCGAAAGGTAATTCCAGAAAGGGTGGAGGGGATGTTCAGAAAACTGCTGCCGCAGACAGTGAGAGAGATGCAACATTTCTTGGGCCTCTGTAATTATTGCAGAGCCTGGGTATTCGACTACAACACATACATGAGACTGCTATTAAGCGGGCTTCGTGAGGCACAGATAGGGGGAGATAACCTATAATGGACACACAAAATGACTGAAGCATTTGATGAGCTGAAGAAAGCAATTTGCACAGCTCCAGTGTTAAGGATCCCCAATAACCAGGACAAATTCTATTTGTTCTCGCACTCCAGCGGAGTAGTGATTACTGCAGTATTCACACAGAAGACAACCTTGGAACACAAAGTGATGGCCTACTATAGTGAATGTTTAGACTCATCGAAAAGCCCAAAAGCACATTGAGTACTCCGAGAGCATCTGGATACGAGGTGATAATCTCAAATCCGGCAATAAAGGTAGTGAGATGCAGAATTGTAAACCAAGTGACATTCATAGCTGAACCAGTGGAGGAAGGAGACTATGGACACGACTTTACTATGTACATGGAACAATATGACAACATCCCTAAAGTGGGTGGAAATGCCCTTGAGGGGGGAGAAACACTTTCTATTGACGAGTCATCAACTATAGACAAGACGATGGGAGAAAGGCAGCAGAATTAGTGGCTCTCATAATGGAATTAGAAGCACTCCAAGACAAGGATGTCACAGTGTATTCTGATTCAGCCCACGTGATGTCTACAGTACACGCTGGACTGTCACAATGGTATTGTACCATTTTACCGAATATAATGGTCCGCATGAACCAAATGTTCTAAAAATGCTACTACCAAAGGTTCGAACACTAAAAGTCTGTTCCTTTGGTAGTAGCATTGTAAAAAAAAAAAGAAACAGGGGCTGCGGGGGAGACCCCCGTATTGCCCCGCTCACTATACTTTATAGTATAGTGAGCGGGAGTTGCAGGGGGAGCCCCAGCAGCCGTCCGAAAAAAAAAAAGAAGAAAACGACCCTTCGGCGCCGGTTCCCGATCACAGGAAGTGAACGGGAACTGGCGCCGCAGGGACCCAGCGTGAAGAAGAAGGTAAGTGGCGTTTGTTTATGTTGGGGGTGTGGGTGTGTTCAGGGTGTGGGTGGGGTGTCATGGGTGTGTTGTGGGTGTGGGTGGGGGTGTGGGTATCTACGTGTGTTCGCATGAGAAAGGTGCAAACGTTTGGTAGTTCGCACCTTTCTCATGCAAACTTTCCAGCTGCGGGACATTCAGCCGCAGTCGGATCACGTAGATCGGTCACAATGGCAGAGGAGGGGCTTCACACGTGCTGACGGCACACAAATGCAACACGTGCCCCTATTGGGCAGGTTCGTAGACGCACTACAACTCCCATCAGCCGTAGCAGTCATGAAGTGCCAAGGAGACACAAAGGGGGAGTCTCCCGTGGCAATGAAGCCGCAGATGCAGAAGTGAAATGCACAACATATTTCACATACATAAATTAATTTGACAATCCATCTAACACACAGATACGCGTGCGCAATATGATACTGAAGGAAGGATAAAGCTCATTACCTGCCACACAAATAATTTTCAGGGAAAGGCACCATTATAAGAAAAAGAATTATGGGTAAAGAGGGGTTGTTCAATATCCCCTAGAGATGCATTATGGCTACAGAAGAGCACAGGCAAACCAGTGATTCATGCAATTGCATCATCACACTCATTTAAGTAGGGACGTACTTGCTGCACATATTGGGGAGGAGTGGTTCGGTCCAAATATGGCAGAGCATATAGCCGCATTCATAGAAAAGTGTAATGTTTGTAAAAAATGTAATGCAGGCCATACTTTGCGAGTAGAGCAACAAGCAATACCCCGCCACATTGGGCCTTTATAACACCTCCACATTCATCATGTAGACATGATCCAAGTCTGCCAAGGCGACTGTTACTTGAAAGTAGTTGTATGCCCATTTTCCCAATGGATCAAAGCTGGTCCGTGTTCACACCCGATGCCCTCAGAGCCGCAAAATTCCTCTTTAGAAAGGTGTTCCCACAATGGAGGGGTGGTGGTGAGGTCCTGCGGTCTGACATTGGACCTCATTTTGTAAACAAGACTTTTTAACTCATAACGGCCCTATGGGGATAAAGCACAAATGCTCCTGGACTTATCACCCACAAGTAAATGGAATATGCAAGTGTCTCAATGGCCTACAAAAGGAGAACATGGCTTAATTGCCTGCCCTATTCGCATTGCGCAATCAACCTGAATCCGAAAACATTTTTGGTTCAAACTGAGGTTTTAGGGCCCCTTCTCTGTAGAGCAGGCCACTGATCATGCAGTGAAACTGAGTGCTCCTAACGGTCCCAATAGAAGTATTACAAAAAGAAAATGATATCTGCCTGAAGGAATGGGAAGCAAGTGCAAAATTGCTCACATGGATAAAGAATGAAGCAGGTCCTATGCCAATTCTACCACTCGAGAGTGCTTCATTATGTTTCCAGAATGATGGTCCAGTGAAGGTTGGAGAGAATAAGGGATGCAAGCAGATTTCAAAGATACCTGCCATGAAAATTGGTACTGCAGTACTAATGGGCCACTACTGGGCCTGCAGATCCAAGGCATATATGCAACTTCTGCCGAATTGGGGAGGAATATGCTCTCTAGTACAGCTAAACACACCAGCATTAGTAGTACCCCGGAAAGACATACAAGTAGGAAATGGATGCTCATCAGAGGAAGAAGAGATCTGTAGAGGGCGCTTTGAAAGACCATTTTCCTGTGTGTTCACTTAGAGGGCCAGCATATAGCCCAACTGACCAGGCCCCGTGGGGCCACGGGCTACATTACTCTCCCCCTTTGGGAAATTTCCATCCCCTGGAATGCCACCTACAGTGACACTAGGGGTGTCGCTATGAAGACACCCCGGGGCCCTCAAGGGCCTAACCCATCTCAGTAGTGCCTCCAATGTAGCCCCTGGTTTCATGGCCCTGGTCCATGCAAGGGTGTACTCTTCCCTTCCCGGAGCAGAGACAGTTGCCATGAACACCACCCCCATCCCCCAGCCCACTTGTTAGGGAGGGGCGCTGCACCTACCAAATAAAATTGATGTAAACTGGAGATGGGCTACACCCTGAGTTCTTTGTTGATTAACAGACACAGACACCAGAGTGAACTTTATTGGGATCGCAATGAGGACCCCTCTTTATTGAATATACCCATTCTGAAAATCTAGACCCTAGAATTCCCCTGACGTGATCTCCACCTAACCGGGGACCAGCTACGTCTTTGTTGGGGCCAAAGTACCATCTTTCTGGTAATCGAGGTAGCTGCTAAGGGGCCCCTTCCACTCCTTTATAATATGGACATTGATCTATTTCATCAATGTCGCGTGGATGCTATGTACTAGTTTGCAAGTATCAGAATGGAGTTGAGCGTAAATATAGCAGCTGGTAAATAAATGGTTTCAGTAGTCCAATGTAGTGAATTTAGTCGGGCAACGCCACCACTATCAAATGTGGGTAATGCACCAATTCTCACTACAGAATCAACGTTTTACTGCACCATACCCTCGTCTTCACGGATGACTCTCAAGGGTCTACAGTAGTGTGAGCCTTGTCTCCCTTAGAGGTAATCGCCGTAGTGACAGGTTTTGAGGGTTGTCATTTTTGGCTCACCTGTTTTGTCTTTGCAGTTTGCCTCTTGATGGTTGGTTCCTTTTTTTTCTGGGTTTCGTGTACAAAGGGACGAGTCTCCACTGATACCACCCTGCTGGATTGGAAGACCAGACAGGCTAGCACTGGGGGAAACTGCCCAAAGCCAGGGAAAAACCTGAGATTTTCTTGTATGTTCTTTCTTGTTGTGGCAAAATACAGAGAGGAAGAAATCCAGGAAATGAATCCGTCCAATGGCGACCAGGAAGGAGCAGAATAGGAATATGCAAACTGAAGCAGTCCACGGTAACAGGAAAGGAAGAGAGTAGCGGCAATGCGGCCAGGAGAGCAGCAGAGCCAGGAAGGTAAGCAGCATGGCAAGGAAGCAGTGCAGCCAAGAAGGAACGGAGAAAGGCACAGAGAGAAGAGGAAGCGCTGAGCACGGCTGAAGGCTAGCAAAAGAACGTTGAGACGCGCCGAAGCATGGTTGATCAGCGCTTATATGATGATGCAGTGGAAACGTCCCAAAAGCCTAAACCGCTGTTACCAAGATTCGTAACAGCGGCGGCCATGTTAGGAGTAAATATGGACTCCGCAAGGCGACGCCAGGCTTTTCAGGTGGTCCAAAAAGGGCGAAGGCGATGAGACAAGCCACGCAGAATCGGTCTTAATACTCCATTTGAAAGCAGAAGTGCTCTGCGATCATCGCGTGAACGGGAAACAGTCACTCTTGCTTCCACTTGGGTCCGTCACCTGGGGGTCCGGCCATATGAGAACATTCTGAAAGAGGTAGAGCAGTTTTGAAAGAATTACCATTTTGAGCAGCAAAACTCTGCCTGGGATACCTAACATATAATAACGTATCATCAGTATATAAAGATACAACCTCTGGGGCGCCTGGTATCCTGATGCCTCTGTAAGAATGCTTATGCCTAATGAGATCTGCCAAATGCAATATAGCAATGGTGAACAAGAGAGGTACAAGGGTCACCATTGACGAGTACCCCGCCTACAGAAAAAAGAGCAAGATGGTACCATTAGTACATACCGTGGCCCTCGGTGCAGCATATACTAATTGTACATATGATATATTTCCTGGTCCAAACCCACATTTCCTGAGAACTGTACACTGAAACAAATGTTTTTGTATGTCGAGGGTGGCAGAACTGCTTGGGTTTTGGGGTCTATTTGCGCCATTACTTTAAAAAGGCAATGCAGATAAAGTGCAGTAGAGAGCCCAGGGACAAAACCTGATTAGTCCTGGTGCATCGTATGGGGCAGTAACGGGACAAGTCGATTCGCAAGTATCTTTGTAAATATTGTGACATCATGATTTATTAGAGATGATGGCCTATATGAGCTACAGCATTCCGGTGGCTTGTTAGGCTTCAAGAGGACAGTAATCATGGCCACACACATGGCTGCTGGCGGAAGCCGAGCTGACATGGCTTCTTCCGACACCTTAAGCAAATGGAGGCTTAAAGATAATTTATAGTGCTCAAATAATCTGGCTGTCAGTCCACCTGAGCCCCGTGCCTTTCCTGTGGGCAAAATATCAATAGCCTGGATAATTTTGTCTATTGTGATTTGGAGGTTTAATTGGGCACTGGCTTCTCAAGATATTTGCGTGAGAGGGAGATCATCCAGAAATGTTCCACTATCAGCTACAGATCATGCATCATTGCACTCATACAATTCAGAATAGAAGGTCTGAAACGCTGCATTGATGCCAGCGCATGTATGCACTAGATTATCAGCCCATTCCTGTTCAGCGTTATACAGTTATCCCCCACAGCCTGCCAAATGGTGCGTGCCAACAGTCTACCTGGCCACTCTCCCTCCCCATATTTCCTTGTTGCTGCCGGGGCATTGAACAATTTTAATTCCCTATCTGCATTGCCCCTAAACTGTCTAACGACACTTTGACTTGTGTGTATGTAGCTGTGGGTGGATTTATCATTGCACAGCTCTACTTCACTATCTTTGATGTCCTTTCTCGATGACCTTAAAGGCGCCAAACTTGGTGTACAATGCAATGCCTCTCATGTATACCTTGAACGCTTGCCAGAGTGTGTTCATTGTGTCCACTGTACCCGTACTTGTGTCAAAGACTAACTTAATGCGCTCACGGATGTTGGATTCAAACACTACATCTTATAATACCTGATGTTTAAATATCCACTTACAGCACTGTGCAGGGAGAAGTGAGAAACCAAAGGGTGCCTCACCCACAAGTCCCCGGGGATCTCTCTATCTCTATCTCTCTCTCTCTCTCTCTCTCTCTCTCTCTCTCTCTCTCTCTCTCAGATGGCCAGGGCACTGCCATCGCCTTTGAATCCAGACCCTGGGGGTGGACTAGTACCAGAGAATCACCTGGGTGAGGGGTCTTCAAGGAGTGGGGGTGAGGCAGCCAATGGTGAGACACGGTATTCCCCCCTTTTTTGTACACCTAGACAATCCTATTTTTTAGGATTCTCTGATGTCCCAACACCCCCCCCCTTTCTACACAAACAATGGGCTGAGGAGGAAGAAGGCGACAGAGTAACAAGACCAACTCTTATACATTGCACTGGACATGTCCGGCTAATCGAGTCAGGCGCTTGACTTTAAGTGCATACATCTGATAGCAATTAGCTGTCCTCACACGGATAAAAGGCAGTACACAGAGACACACTCTGAGCAAGGTGGAACATGAGTGAGAGCAGAGCGACGGACCAACGGACACAAGCAGCAGGTCGAGAATCCCAGGAGTTCCCTACAGGATGTTGTTGCCCCCAAAAGGCCATGAAAGACACGTGGAGAAGGCCACATCCCAAAGCAGAAGGCTGCATTGTGTTTTAAGGATGCCAGCGATCCTCGCGGGTGAATGGCAGAGTTGGGGAGTTGAGGCCAAGTCTGTGGTATTAACCTTGACTCGTGAATTGGGAAACTGTAAAGACAAGAAAGAAAGGCCCTCAGCCGGTGAGTTGGTAAGCGACCAGAGAGACCAGTGTGTGTTAAGGAAAGATTCAAGTTGGAACATTATATCGCAAGTGAAGGCTGCATGCGTGCATATGAGATGCGAAGAAAGGCAGACCTGTGAATATACTTTGAAGTAAGGATATCTGTGAAACCAGCGATACTGAGTAACAGAGTGGTCTGGCAAAAGGAAGTAGCTCACTCAAAAGTCTCTGTGAAAGGTGAATTGTTTATAGCGATAAAGTGAATGAACTATGAAAGTGAAGTGATCAAAATTAACCTACAGAGAAGGGGAGAGTAAAAAGCTGAACGTTGAACTTAGAGTCAAAGAGGTCCTGCAGAGGTCTGTAGAGAAAGCCACGCACATTTGAAAGTTTCTGACATCCGGAAATGATCTGAGCCTGACTGAGGGAGACCCGAAGTGTAATAAGTTTGGGGAAGGGAGCCCCTTCAAGTATTGTTGAACTTTTGTTGTGAAAGGTCTGAGCCAGACAGAGGGGGGCCAACGTGAACTTTTGTTTTGAAGAGGTCTGAGCCTGACAGAGGTGGGACCGGCGTGTACCTTTTGTTGGATGTGGTTTGAAGACTGGAAAAAGAGACTTTAACGTGAATGCCAGACAGGCCTCGATCCATGTTTTGAACTGTTTTTGTGTTAAAAATCAGAGCCAGGGTGTGCCATCCTGCCTACGGGGACCACCTTACTCCATGCTGTCTAAGGTGGGAAGGAGAGAGGATCAGCCACATTTATTCTTTATATTTGAACACTTATTTTCCTTTACATACACATCTCCTTTATACACTTTTTGTACAAGAGATAGGGCAGGCATTAGGTTTTTGTTAGCATGGGCCATTTTGATTTGACAGACTCAACTAGGACTGTTTTATTTATTATTTGATGGCCAAGACTACTCCCATCCTAGTCAAAGGGCAAAGTAGGAGTTTTTCCAAACCCAGAAACTTTAATAAAGGCTTTACAAATTGACCTTTTGTGTCAGTGTCATACTTATGATACCATGCCTCCCCTACAGAGACCAGCTCGTTTTAAGGTGATAAGGATGGGTGAACAATCAAAATACATTCTGGGGAGAATCTGGGAAGCCAACACCCCATTCAGGAGGTGGGTCAAGGTTAACCATAGATCAATTCTAGAAATGGAATCGTGTACTGATGTGTAGAAGGTATATGCATTTTCATGGGTGTGTAGGGCTCTACAGACATCCAACAGTCCCAGACTATCCATTACTTCTTGCAGGGCACAAGTGGCCTTGGTAACACTCCTATGTCTAGATGTAGAGCTGTCTAGGTCAGCATTCATGATAGTATTAAAATGTCCCCCATAACATTGGCACTGTGGGATATGAGATGAGCATACTTATGACGTTTACATGGAATCGTGAGTCATCTATGTTGAGCCCGTACATATTAACTAACAAGATTTCCCTGCCTGCTAAGATACCCAAAACCAGTACATCACTGACCTGTGGGACTGCATCCACTATGTCTGAATGGTAGAGACCTGTGCACCAGTGTGAGGACCCCTCTCGATTGGGAAGAATATGCAGTACAGAATATGTTGCTCTCCCATCTCTTTGCAAGCCCTACATTTAGTGCCACCTCTGAATGTGTTTCCTGTAGAAGCTGAATTTTGGCAATGTGATGCTCCGCATGTTGAGGCAACTTGCGCCTCTTAATAGGGTTGCCTAGCCTTCGAACATTCCAACTAATACAGATTACCGCAGCGATTGCCTGTGTTTTTAAGTCCGGAGTTCAGTAGCATTCTAACATTGTGGGGATACCTTCTAGTATATGATCTATGTTGTGCCGTGCATGTTGTAAATACATATGAAAACACCTAAGTGCCCTTTTCATTCTAAATTCTTTCCCCCAACCTCCACTCTTGCCACCCCAGAACTACAGCAGCGTACCCCTCCCCCAATTAACCCAAATTGAACTTGAAACGCTGCATGAGGGTAGCTATCACTTAGGACATAGCCTGGAACATATCGACAAACTGTTTTAAAAGTAAACATTTTGTAGACAGCATGTGCACTCTAGTATACTAGGAGAACATAATGCTAACCGGTTCCTAACAAGTATCCACTCACAGGCTCTAAGCCTATTACCCAGCGGAGATAAGCTGCATTGTTAACACAATTGACGGGGGTCCCATGATCAAGTCATGGGGGAGGAGAATTCTTCTTCTCAGGGGCCATCGTCTTTGCCTCAATGAACTTTATAGATTCTTCTGGAATCATAAATAAGTAGTTCTGCAATTCAATCCTGACCATAGCCAGGTAACACGGGGCATATTATCTCTCTCTCACGCTCCTTGGAATATCTTGTGTTCTTGCTGCACTGCCATGGAAAATCTGGATAAATATGTATTCTGCAAGACCCGATCTTCAGGTCACCCTTCTCTCTAGCAGTATAGAATCCCTGTCTTTAAAATTGAGTAAGCATGAAATAATTGGGTGCGGTGGGGCCCCTAGTTTGGGTTTTTGGGGTTAGGCACAGGTTTGCTCGCTACACTGTAAAGTGAGGGGAATAGTATATGGTTATCTAATAGAGAACATAGTTTTCTCAATAAATGTTTCCATATCCCCTTTAATGTTATCTTCAGGCACACTGACGGTCCAAATATTGTTGCGACGTGATCTACACTCTAGATTGTCGCATTTCTTGGTAATGGATTGCACTCGCTTAGAAAGCAAGGATACTTCCGACTTCAGCAACGATACCTCATCCTCAACTACGCCCACTCTTGTTTCCACCTCTAAAATTCTTTTATCTGCCTTCTAGAACCTGGATTTAATAGAATGAATATTTCCAGTAATGTCATCCAGCTTGCTGTTTACTGCTGAAAAGCCCTTTTGCGTGCATGTCATCATTTTCAGAATTTCCGTTGGCTCCTCCGGGACCATAGGTGATTCAGTCTACATGTTGGCAGTGGCCTTATTGTGTGCCTTTTATGTGGTTCTGTTATATGCATCCATGCTCCCTTGTTTTTTCCCAGATCCTTTCTTCATCATGCACAGAATGTTCAACAAATATGCACAGAGCTGCTTCTGGGTCACCACCCTCAGCTGCTGACCTGAATTAAGTAGGAGAAGCAGAGATCTCAGAGCAGTTGACAATGTACCTCAGGGGAAGGTACAACCTGCAGACTCAAGGAATGGAAAGGTGTCACATCCGACCATGCAAATGCAGTTTAAGCATCCCTCCCTAGGTCGTGCCCAGTGAGCCTCAGCTCGCCCCCACGTCTCACCATCCAGCACTTTACCTTGGGCTCACGGGGATAACAAGCAAACACCAGTGTCCAGAACGCCTCGGCTGCCCCGGGTATAGACACACCAAAGCAGACCCCAGTCAAGGATAGGAGCACACGTATCCAGATGGTCAGCCAGGAGTTGTTCCAGTGCCCTCACTCCCGGGACCACTACTCAGTCAAGGTTTGTAAGCAGAAAACACAGCACCACCGTATGGGTGAGATCTGGAGCCCACCACAGCAGCAGCAGGTCCAGAGAGTGCGCTGCAGCACACCACCATCCAGCAACAGCGCCGCCGAGCCCAGAGCGGGCATCACAAGCCCTGAGCTACAATGCCACGCTGCACCAGCAACCAGGCGACAGCAGCTGCAGTTGCACCCTCACAGCCCACCAACTAAGTCAGCCTCAGACATGAGCCGATCGCAAAGGTTGCATCCCCGCAGTAGTCGGCTCGGCTAGCAGCTAGGGAGAATCTCGACCAGTGAGGCCGCTCGGGTCGGTAAGGTGACAAGCACCCGGCCAGGCCCTTTACTGCAGGCGTAGGTTTCAGCCGCCATGCAGGTGGAATACGATGGAGCAAATCCCTCCAGCTCCACTTCAGGAGAAATTTACCCAGAGGCTAAGAATCGGATTGCGCACAGCAGGTCGCCAAGAGTTCCGTTGTTGGCCGCGTGCTAAGGAGCTCTAATGAAGAGCAGCCATGTTGTCAGTTGTACAACAGCACCTCTGCAGGGAAATTCTTGACATCCTTTGGGCCAGTCACGTCAAGAGTCCCCTGTTATCATGCTTACCTGTTGGGGCATCTCAACTGAAGAATTGGTTGTTGCCTGTAGCCCAGCTGAAAGCAGCTCTCAGCCAGAGTTATACTGCACGCCATCGGGGTCTTTGGAGGCTTTACATAAAACCCGGTGTGAGGGGTCAGAAATGTAAGGTGGACAACTTTCTAAAGAGTTTTCAACTGTAACCTTTCTATGAAACACCTCACTAACACTACCCTGACGAGGATTTCCCTGCCTAAAATAAACCAAAGGAAACACTCTTAACGAAAGGATATCTGTCCCTCACACTTGTACAACCAACAAAGCAACAAGGAAATATATGGCACTTCAATTCAAAAATGGTAGGTAACATATGTTTAGATTCACAATATGATCAATGTCTCTTCTTTATGACCTGGGAGAGTTTCCCTTCCCCAGATCTGAACAAGGGCTTCTCCACAGTTCAAAAGTCACAAGGAAATCCTGTTTTACACACATGTCCAATACAGTGCTCAAGGACTTGTACTTCATCACATAAAGTTTGGTTGTATTGTATTGTATGTGATATTTATAAAGTGCACAAGACCGTAAATTATCAAGGTGCTGAAGGTGAGAGGTAGACTAATGGAATTCAGACTAACAAGTATGTTTTGAAAGCCTTACTAAATGGAAAAAACATATTGTTTGCTTCAGTAAG
The DNA here is from genome assembly GCF_040938575.1 of Ambystoma mexicanum. Taxonomy (NCBI): domain Eukaryota; kingdom Metazoa; phylum Chordata; class Amphibia; order Caudata; family Ambystomatidae; genus Ambystoma; species Ambystoma mexicanum. The sequence goes on along the minus strand of NC_090925.1, from coordinate 209,253,944 downwards.
ATATCAAAAGTAATAGCTAGTTGCAACTCCTCCTGGAGTAAACACTGTCTCATATTTGTTTTCTCCAAGTAAACAATAGAAACAGTCTTGGCCAGGATAATGTGTCACAACTTTTGGTCTCAGAAAGAAAAAGTATTTGTTTAGATGAGCAACAACAAATGTCTGTCAGGATGGTTTAACATACATTTTGCTTGAATAAGAATTGTAAACCTTCGACAAGCTTTCAAAATTCTTCTTTGAACGTTACAGCCACAGTTCAGCTCTTGCATCAATTACTACCTGGTCTATTCCTTTGTCAGGCCCTTTCAGGAAACAACTGTCTACTTTTTCACCAAAAAGAACAGAAAAGTGCTTCAGTAGTAACTTCCAACTTAGACTAACAACAATTTCATCAGACAGCTTTAGTATCAAAACATGGTACGGGGAATCGTATATTTTGGTATTCAAAAATACAGTTACTGCTGCTTTCACTCACACTGAAGTGAAGTGGCCTGCCGTGAACACTTGGACAGCGTTGGAAAGGTCCGGAGTCACTTGCAAGCTGTGAACTCGCTGGGTAAGTCGCTCGATTATACTCCGCTCTGTGTTTGCAGGTCTTCGGTGCAGGTGGCTCCTCGCGGTTCGGTGGACAGCCTCCTCTAGTCCTCCTCCGCTCGCGCCACTGAAGAATGGAGCCTCTTCAGCTCCATAGAGAGACAGGTGCAACCCTGCCACCTAGTACCGCCAAAGAGGGAACACTTCACTCGCTACTTCTGCTTTCCGCTGTGCGAACTCTGTACAACACATTTTTATCGGGTCAGCGTTTCTTCCTTGCGCTTTCCGCTTCGAGACCTCTGCAACAGGGAGAGCTCAAGGTAAAGACTCTTTCAGGACCCGCCACCTCTTCAGGCATTTCTGTGGTCCCGGCGTCTTCTCTAGCCTCAGTCTTCCCTCTCAGCTGCAACCACGGCCTGCTTTGCTTCTTCCTCTTCTGCTTCTCTACTCCTCCTTCTTCCTCCCATGCCTGCACCTGAGGGTGCTTTTTAAGCCTCTAAGTCCCATTGAGGTGTAGGTCATCTACACTAATTAGGAGACCGCTCCCACAGTAGTGTTCCTCTGCATCCCTCTTCCTTGTCCCAGTACTGAGGGAGGGACTTATGGGACTTGGAGTCCTTGGCAACAAAGTTTTTCTAACTTTTTCTGTCTTACTGTCTTGCCTTCTATTTTCTACAACATTCATTAAAGGAACATCAAACAAATCAGTTACCAGTTTGTTTTGATAAGAGAAATATGGTTTTCTAGGTTTTTGGAGATTATTATTCACAGACTTCTTTCCATTTCCCCTTCTTAAGTTAGGGAAGCATTTAACTCTATGGGCTTAAAACTCGGTTTGATACACCTTTATACCACAGGAGACTTGGCTGATTTTATCCAACATGTGGAACAGGTAGACTATTGTGGCAACAAGCGATTACATATTTTAATAGTTTCAATATCTCTTCCCACTGATTACTCCCACTTCCCGCCTTTTCTCCACCCAGGGATCCTGTGGCAGATCACCACCCCAAGGTCAGGATCATGAAGCATCTGCCTTTCCCTGGCCACCTGGGAAGAGACTTTAGGCAGGGATTTACTGAGGGATCCATAGATTTCATTACACCGGGCACTGCCATGTCTAATGGACTGTTCAGGCATGAAGGACAGCTGCTGATGCTTGGAGAATGTGTGGTGTCATGGTGACAGCGCCCTGCCTGTAGTGGAAGCTGGAAGGAGGTAAATAGGGGGGAAATTCAGAGGTGCCTTGCATCTCAACTTCTCCTGTTGTTAAAGCGCAATCTTTTGGTTTCTGTTCTTCTCTTTTCAGGGAGCCTGACACGTGGTGTGTGGAGCTGGCCCTGATGTTGTTGGGGTGAGAGGGTCATAGTCAACACCATATCACATAGACCTCTGGACACATTGGCTGAGCCATGTGCACCAGCCATTCACCTCCACCGTAGAGGACCGAGGATAATTGATGCAAACTGAATGTTCAGCTTAACAGGTTGAGACGTTTCATTCTGGACCTCAACCCGACCATGGAAGCTACACAAGCCTTCAAAGAAAAATGATAGGCATTGAGCTTGAAAGTCGCTGCTTTGAAACAAGAAAACCACATCCTGAAAGACAAGATTGCACAGAATGCTGCAGCACCTCTTACTGAACAAAGCCTGGCCTATGTAGGAAGTTTGATGGGGATGCACACTTTCTCACAGAATTCTTCAAACATTCCAGTTCTTAATCAGAGCGATGCCTTTCATGAGTGCCAAGGCTAAGAATGGCTGTAATTTGAGCTGCAATGCCCTGGGTATCAGCTGCCCCTTATGTGTCTGCAGTAAGTCCCATACTAGAGAACTTAGTGGAGTTTGAAAAGTCATTTCTGGAGGTATTTTGTTCTCCTAACCAAGTTGCCAACACCCGCAAACCAGTTGAATGGCCCTGAAGCAAGGAACCCATCAAGACATACATACTTCTGAATATTTAATATTTTAGGCAATTAGCAGCATAATACTAGGTGTCTGAGAGAACTCAGTATACCCTTTGTGGATGGGGACTCCAGGACAAGTACAAAGATGAGTTGATGCACATCCCGGAGGTGGAAGCATTGCAGGCTTTAATAGCTCAAGTCTTGCGCATCATCTATCATCAAGAATGCTAGGCAGGGCAGAAAAGACCAGACATGGCATGGCTACCCGTTCATCCTTTGTGAGCTCTGCCCTCTCCTTCGGCCCATATTGGAACCAGAAGAGAGTCAATTCATTTGGGCGTTGTAGAAAGTACTTTTTCTGATAATGAAAAGATAAGGCAGACAGATCGGCTATGTTTGTAGTGGCAATGGGTACTGTGATGAATCTGATGATGTCATCACTCCTTTCCCTGAGTTAGCCTCCCCCATGGGACAAGCGGCTGCTGCTTGAACCTGACCAGGGGGGCACAATGTGAGGGAGGACCACATGGGGGAGGTGGCCATCGGGGGGTTAAGAGGACATTGGGGGAAAATCACATGCCCCCCATTCCCTTCCAGGGATGATTCCTCTATCTCCCAGACCTTAATGGCATATTGTCATACTCCTCCCCAACCTCTTAGTAGGTTCACTTTGGTTTCCCCCCAAAATCCCATTAGGGACCATATACTGATTACTGGGATGAGGAAGAGGCCAGGAGCAATGAGGATCACTCCTAATGAAGCTCAGTATCCACTTCCTCAACACCATTCAAGAGTAAGTTACGTAGTCACTGCCATGAGTAAAACCAACAGAGTAGCAATGATTACTAGGACTGGGCATCCTGCGTAACGGTCTAGTTGTTGGAAAAGCAATCACCGAGCCGGGAAGTTTAAATGTGACTCGGCCAGAGCTAATGAGGGAGACGAGAGGAAGGAGCTGCAGACGCCGGTCTGCTTATCGGTCAGTTGCGAAGCTGAGCACCAAATTGAGGGAAGGCACACCACAGCAGTGAGCGGGAATGCTAACCCGACTCCAGGAAGGCGAGAAAGAGGTGCCAGAGGTTCACCACAAGAAAGGGTAGTGAAGCGGGAACCACGCACCAGGGAAAGGGTCACAGGAATAGGGCTGCGCTTATTGGGGCGCACACAGAGCAAAATCAGTGAACTGAATAGAAGAGAAGAAATGCGAAAAGGCAACTGATAAGCCCAGGGAAAGCAAAAGGGTTACCAGGTTACGGATGCCTTGAGATAGAAATAATACAGAGAGAAGGCAATGGACATGAGGGGAAGCCAGAGACTACAGAAGAACCCAAAGTATACAAATGGAGAAGGCTATGCCGCTTTATAAGAACACAACGAGAAACAAGTTTAAAGTCATTGAACAAATGAAAGTATTTGCCAACCAAGTTACGGATGGGACATTAAAATCATATGGGAGAATGTATTTGTGCAGCAAAGTCCTGGCAGGAGAGTAGACAAATGTGTGTACAATTTTTGATGGGTCTTAAGAAAAAGCTTGGGGGAAGTGAGCAATTTCCCCTAACAAAGTGAGTACGCTGAGGGGAGAGAGAAATTCTCTTGGAACCGTAATGATTCTGTTTGGAACTTATTATATTATAAACAGTCTAAACAAGGAGGTTCTTTCGTAGAACTGTAAACATTGTCCATGTGAAAACCTTTTTGTTGCAATTGAACTTTCGTGTTGAACTTTGAGCAGCTGAACACTTTAAGAAAGCACCTTGGAGTTACTTAGAGTGGGAGGGTGTGAGGGAGGCATGGTATCAAGCAGCAGACACAGACACAATGTATACAAGTTTTGAAAACTTTTATTTAAAGTTGGTAGAATTACTTACTGGCCCAAACTCTAAAATTGGAGCATTCTCGACCATTAAACAAATAACAAATACGTTCAAGTCAGTCTGGTCAAAATAAAAAGGTCTATAATAAGAAACCTAACCTTGCCCTCCTTCTGAAGTCAGAATGGCTTCAGTACCAACTCCCTTCGACAGGTTCAATCCCATGGGGTCTAGAGAGTCTCTTAAAAAACAAAGGATAGGTGGATGGCACAACACTAGCAATCTTGCACACTTTGGCTTACGGGTAAAATTCAACAGTTCAATCTTAGGCTTCCAACTTCTGGTAGTTCAATCACTTCTATAGGCTTTGCCCGCCTTGCCATCAATATTCAGTTAACATTCACTTTCTAAATTTCTCACAGTTCTGCACAGGCTTCCCTCTGCCGGGCTCGAGCCTGTCTTTCCTTTGTGGGGGGTTTCCTTTCCCACGTTTTATCTAATTATCTTTTCACTATTGAAGACTTTCGAAACAGCAAGGAATTCACATAGACCTCTAAATGACCACGTTGACCTCTTTCTCAACAATCTTTCAATCCACAATATTCTCCTGCAGCACCAATGCCTCTTGGTACTTGTAGTTCTTATTATCTTTAGCTTGCCTTCTTGGCCTTTTCCAATGTTATAAATTTGCCCTCTTGGCATATCTACAGTTCACATATTTCACTTTCCTTTTATTCAACTTTCTTTCCTTTTCACAGTTACTTTCTTCCCTTTTGATCTCTGCTGCAATATCTTTCAAAATTCATAACATTTCACAGAGACTTTCGAATGTGCAACGTCACCTCGCAGGACCACTCTGTTACTTTGTATCCTTTCCTTTCAATAATTGTTCTCTTTTTTTATTGTTATGGTTGATAAGAAAAAAAAACAACCTTTCAATTCATGATGTTACAATCAAAGCTTCAGGGTGATACACACATCATTACATTCATCATCACTTTAAAATACAGTAAAAGTAGTAAGACATAAAAGTTTGCATTAGTTTAGTTTAGTTTAGTTTATTATTTGTATAGCGCCGCCTGGCCCTAGGGCATCCAGGCGCTTGCGATGAATACAACAAGAATAATGAATACAACAAGAATAATGCAGCAGAAATGTACAAATCGGTTACATACAGTTCAAGCATACACAATAAAATATTTTATCTTCATCAATTTAAAAATAAAGCTACCTCCTAATGAGATCATTAGAGTTCTAGATATACAATTCATTACATTTGGGTACTTGTGGGCTGAGTTAGTTCGCTTAGAATAGATCTAGTGATAGCAGAAATTCTACAATTGCAATTCTGACTGTCGTACGTTTAGCATGACATTTTTCGTGCCACAATGTTTCAGGTGTCACAATCACAAAATCTTTGAAATGCGGTTTCAAATATAATATTCGCTTGTCTTAAGCTAAATTGGTTATTTTTAAATTCATGCATAATTGACAAGTGTGGATCCGATTGTGTTGCCAAAGCTTCTGTTTGGAGCGTGTTGGAATGCTTAGCAAGAGTTCAGACGAAATTTCTGCTGCTGCCATGATGCCAATAGTCTGCTGTCTCCAGATTGCTATAGAACGATGTTCTGTGGATGTTTAATAGGTGGACAGGGCGTGTAGTAAGGATACAGGGTTGGTAGACATTAAGCATTTTCTATATAAGGAGCAAAGTTGCCAAGCATAGGTGCTATTCAAGGAAAGCAGACCCAATTCATGTCCAATTATGCATATTGTTTGAGTTAACAGCAGGGAGAGAACACACTTCCATAACATTCCTTCTAGAAAATGCCAAAATGATTCAGGTCTCCAAGCTCTGGTCTCTGCACCGTATAAGACTGTGGGCACTACTTTATGATTGTAAAATTTTAGCAGTGGTAGACAGGAGAATTTTACATATTTGGAATGGATAATACGGACTTGCAGCCGCTGTTAGCATTTTCCTCTTAAGCGCCGTAAGGTACGGGAGATCAGAACTGTGGTTATTCATGTTTAGGCCCAAACAGTGGTATTCATTAACCACTTGTAGGCGTGTTCCGTGCAGGGACCAAGTGTAGGAGCATTTATCACTTTGTCTCCTCGAGCCACATTGTAAAATCTTAGTTTTGTCTACATTGACTGATAAAAGGTTCTTATTGGCATAATTTCCTAGGGCAGTTAGAGGATTTTGTAGGACCCTTGGGGTCTTTGACAGGAGGGCTAGGTCATCTGCGTAAAATAACAATGATATGGTTTGCTGGCCTAGTTTAGGAGAATCACAGATGACTCCAGCGAGACAATGTCTCATGTCAGCGATGAAAAAATTAAATAGTGCAGAGGCCAAGATGCATCCTTGTTTAGTCCTCTAAAGGTGGGAATGGGGGAAAAACTGTTACACCATTTAGGCGATGGTCATTGTTTTACAAGAAAAAGTTCTGTGGTTCAATACAACGCTCCGCCTCACTGAAGTCGGCCAATTCTGCCTGTACAAGTATTAGCGGTCTAGTCTTTCCACGTCCTCAACGAACGTCGGATGCAAGTCATGTGATCCCTTTAAAGCAGAAGCGGGGCTCTCTTCGTAGCGTCCCTACTGTTTTCAGAGACGCTCCGTAAGTTCTCATCTAGGGAGAATCAGCTTCCTCTAACCTTCTTTCTCCTTTTTCTTTCTTCTTACACTAACCACTCTATTTTGTACAGTAGAGCATCTTTTCAGTGCCATTTCCCCGCGATTTGCCTAAGTTTGCCCGTACTTCCGGGTCTGCCGTATCCAGCCTCCTCTCCTTCTTTCAGTCCCCGATCGGGCGAACTCTTGATACTTCTCCCGCCTAACACAGTGAGTGGTCTCTTCCCCTTCCTCTGTTCCTACCTTATTCCATTTCCTGCACTTACTCAACTCCCATTACAGGATCCCCCGGAGCAATTGGGAGATTTATTCCAGACGGGTTCCCTTTCCAGGGGTTTTCTTCGCTCCATGTAGAATCTTTCCCTGTACTGGAATTCCCGTAAGACCTTTCTCCTTTCTTTCCATCTCGAACACTCCATCTCTTATCTATCACACACTCACCAATCAGTCTTCTTACCCTTTAGAGTTCCGGCTTCCCGCACTACCGAGAATTCACAACAGAAGACATCCATCCACCCGAGAGGCACTCGTCTAGATTGTCCAAGGTTTTCTTCCCCAGAGGGTTTCCCTGGGGCTCGTGCTCCTTTCACCGTGGGCTGTTCCATTGCGATTTGGGGGCAGGGTCCTCAGGGGGTCTCTTACTTCTGCCGTTGCTACTTCAGGATCACCAACCCAACCAGGTTAGTGCATGAATTGCAATATTCAGTTGAGCCGGTCTTTCCTCATTACGTAATAGTTAGCGACGCCATTGGTTGGTACGTGGACATGGAGCAAAAATGCAGCAGCTCATGGCCGCCATGCAATCCATGTCCTTGGAAATGCAGAACCTCAAACAAGATAATGCTCAATTAAGGCAACAAGTTGCCAGAGCCTTCTCTGACTTCCCTCCTATAACCCCTCCCACAGGGAAATACGATGGAGACCCACATAAACTAAAGGAGTTTTTGGACAGTTGCACAGTCCAGTTCACCTTTAAATCCTGATTTTTTCCTACCGATAAGGATAAGGTAGGCTTTATAATCTCTCATTTGACGGGTCCCGCCCTTGCATGGGCTACCCCGTTAGTTACTTCAGGTAATGACATATTAGAGTCTTACCAGGCATTTACCAACAGTCTTAGATCTATGTTTAGTCGGCAAGAGATTACTGTCACCACACAGGAAAGACTCCTGGATCTCTGACAAGGCAATAAGGACCTAATGACTTACATTACTCAGTTCAAGCAATTGTCTTCGGAAACACGTTGGCCTGATGATGGTTTACTGACTCTCTTCAGACGGGGATTTGCTGAGGATCTGAAGGATGAGGTGTCTAAAGTCCCACGACCTGGCCGAGATGATAACCTTAACAATGCAAGTAGACTATCGCCTTCAAGAGCGATCTCAAGAAAAGAAAAGAGGGAAGGGATTTCGTTTGAACCTCAATCCTATAACATCTCCCAGCAAACCCGTTTCCTCAGAAGAACCCATGCAGATCGGATCCGTAAGGGGACCTCTCCCGGCTTCTGAAAGAGAAAGGCGAAAGACTCTAGGTCTTTGCATGTATTGTGGTTCGGCTTCTCATATCTTACGAGAGTGTCCGATTGTTCCTCCCCGCAGAATCAAACCTGTACAATCGGGAAACGCCAAGACCCTACCGTAGGGGGAACCACGGTAGGAGTTCAACATCAGGGTTCCCCTGTAAGGATCGAATCTTCACTAGACCCGTTGAATAACCAGCATTCAATGGTAGTCCTTTCGTTGACCATTATCCTGCCAGACCAAACTTTAGCAGGGATTCCTGTGCTACTGGATTGCGGAGCTGCGGGGTACTTCTTGGATGATCAATGGGCAACAAAGAATGGGTTGGCTAGGGTTTCTAAGGCTTTTACTACCCCCATTCAAGGGGTAGATGGTAGCCCGTTGAGTTCCGGACCCATTAGGGAACAAACCACTTCCTTGACCTGCCTGATTGCCTCCCACAAGGAAGTGTTGGTCTTTGATATCATCCGAACCACCCACTTTCCGATCATCCTAGGTTTACCTTGGTTACGCCTTTACAATCCGTATATTAATTGGAAGGCTGGAACTCTATTCTTAGGCTCAGAATATTGCGTCTCCCACTGTCTTTCACAACACTCCGTAGGCCTACATCTGCCATCCGAAGTAGCAAGTATTCCCAAAATTCCCTACATAGGTCAGATAGAATTGATTCCTTCCTGTCACCAACAATACATTGCAGTTTTTGATAGACCACAATTTCCTTATCTTCCTCCACATCGACGGGACGATTGTCACATCGACCTCCTGCCGGATCAACCTGTACCATTTGGACGCATGTATGTTCTATCCCAAAGAGAGAAAGATGCCCTCAAAGAATATATACAGGCCAATCTTCAGAATGGTTTAATTACGGAATCTAAATCCCCTGCTGGTGCATCGCTGTTCTTTATACCTAAGAAAGACACAGAAGAACTTAGACCATGCATAGATTACAGAGGTCTCAACAAGATCACTATACCCGACAAGTACCCCATGCCTTTGATAAAGGACATTCTGGAAGCTGTTCGTGGAGCTACTCTTTAAACGAAACTGGATCTTAGAGGGGCATACCACCTAATTCAAATCGCACCAAATGACGAGTGGAAGACCGCCTTCCGTACCCCCTTCGGTCACTTCCAGTAGCAAGTTATGCCCTTTGGCCTTGTAAACGCGCCTGCTGTGTTCCAACGGTTTATGGACCATCTGTTTTCAGATATTCTCCTACATTTTGTTATCATCTATCTAGATGACATCCTGATTTTTTCTACTAACAAGGAGGAGCACATCCAGCATGTCAACACTGTTCTACACCGTTTCCAAGCCAATCAGCTATATTGCAAAGCAGAGAAGTGTGAATTCCATAAGACTCAGATCACTTACCTCAGATTCGTACTTTCCGCTAGGGGTATTTCCATGGATCCCAAAAAGGTTTCAGCTGTTTTAGATTGGCCTTCCCCATCAACAGTCAAAGAGGTTCAAAGGTTTCTGGGATTTGCAAACTTTTACCGTAAATTCATTCCTGGTTACTCTGAAACCATTTTGCCTATTACCCGTTTACTGAAGAAAGGAACAGCATTTTCTTGGGACCCATTAGCACAACAAGCCTTCGAAACATTAAAGAAATTGTTCACCTCTGCTTCCATATTGATTCATCCAGACCAGTTTCGACAATTCATTGTCGAGACCGACGCCTCCCATCATGCTTTAGGAGCCATCCTTCTACAAAAGAACGACCAGGGGGAGGAAAGGCCCGTAGCCTATTTGTCAAAGACTTTCACCCCTTTGGAACAGTATTATTCTGTGCTAGAAAAGGAGCTCTTGGCCATTAAGAAGGCCTTTGAAGAATGGAGACATCTATGGTTAGGGTCACCTTGAGCCGTAGTAGTTCGGACTGACCATCAAAACCTCAAAGTTTTACAACAAGCCCATACCACGAATAGCAGACAGGCGCGATGGGCACACTTCTTCTTACCATATAGGATTGAGTTCACGTTTTTGCCGGGGAACCAAAATCTGAGAGCTGATGCTTTATCCCGGAAAAGACCTGTAACAACCCGTTTTTGTGCAGAGAGAATGTTCCCTAAAGCAAGATTTATTGCTATTCTTACGGATTTTCTGCAAAGTCTTAAACAAGAAACCTCCAAGCAGTGTCTGTGATGTGAGAAGCTTGCGTCATCTCATCACCTAGTCAAGAACCAGGATCTTTACTTCCATGCAGATCAGGTCTTAGTTCCTTCTCGTTCTCTCCAAGGGGAAGTCCTTAGGATGTGTCATGATTCTAAGGCCGCCGGACATCGAGGCATTCAGACCACCCTCGATTTGATTAGACGGCATTTTTGGTGGCCTACGGTTCTATCTGATGTACGGGATTATGTCAATGCGTGTTCCACTTGCCTTCAGTCCAAATCCTCACGAGCCTCCCCATTTGGCCTCCTCGCTCGTATGCCTATTCCTGAAAAGCCTTGGCAGATTATATCCACAGACTTCATTGTGGATCTTCCACCCTCGTCACATTGCACCACTATTATGGTTACCATAGACTATTTCACAAAGCTAGCACACTTCACTCCTCTAGCCAAAGTCCCAGGAGCCGCTCAGATGGCCAAGATTTTCATCGCAGAAGTGTTTTCTCATCATGGTCTTCCTGAGACCATTGTGTCGGACAGAGGGCCCCAATACACTTCACAATTTTGGAAAAGCTTATGTAAAATTTTGGGTGTCAAGAGAGCTCTGAGTTCTGGATACCATCCCCAAACCAACAGACAAACAGAACGCCTTAATCAGACACTTGAAGGATACCTACGCTGTTTCGTGTCTGCAGCTCAGGACGATTGGGTAGATCTATTACCACTGGCGGAATTTGCTTATAATAACACCAAACACTCCGCTCTCAAAACAAGTCCCTTCTATTGCTCTTATGGGTTTCATCCTTCCTTTGTTCCCAAGGCATCTCCGTCCTCATCGAAATTACCCGGAATAGACTGTCTCATAGCTGACATCCAGTCAGCTCAACGACTGGCCCGTGTGGCCCTTCAAGCAGCCCAGGACCGAGCCAAATTTTATGCTGACAAACATCGCCGTGAGATGCCCGTCTTTACAGTTGGGAGCAGTGTGTGGTTGGCTTCTCGCTTTCTCCCTAAACATTTGGTTCCTTCCAAGTTGTCCCCTAAGTTCTTTGGGCCTTTCAAGATAATTTCTTAAGTGGGAACTACAGCAGTTCGATTAGCCTTACCACCTTCTTGGTATCGGATATACCCAGTTTTTCACCTGTCTCAGTTGAAACCTTCAGTTCAGGACCGTTTTCAACGATCCATGAGACACAGACCTCCCCCAATTGTCACCAGTTCGGGAACCGATTATGAGGTGGCCAAAATATGCGACTCTCGCTATCATAGGGGTCGCCTCCAATTCCTCATAGACTGGAAAGGATACTCTCCAGCGGAAAGAACTTGGGAACCGGCCTCTGGTGTCCACTCTCCTCTCCTGGTGTGACATTTCTTTCGATTACACCCAGGGAAACCAGGGTCTCCACCCATGAGGAGGGGGCATACTGTTACACCATTTAGGCGATGGTCATTGTTTTACAAGAAAAAGTTCTGTGATCAATACAACGCTCCGCCTCACTGAAGTCAGCCAATTCTGCCTGTACAAGTATTAGCGGTCTAGTCTTTCCACGTCCTCAACGAACGTCGGATGCAAGTCATGTGATCCCTTTAAAGCAGAAGCGGGGCTCTCTTCGTAGCGTCGCTACTGTTTTCAGAGACGCTCCGTAAGTTTGCATCTAGGGAGAATCAGTTTCCTCTAACCTTCTTTCTCCTTTTTCTTTCTTCTTACACTAACCACTCTATTTTGTACCATAGAGCATCTTTTCAGTGCCATTTCCCCGCGATTCGCCTAAATTCGCCCATACTTCCGGGTCTGCCGTATCCAACCTCCTCTCCTTCTTTCAGTCCCCGATCGGGCGAACTCTTGATACTCCTCCCGCCTAACACAGTGAGTGGTCTCTTCCCCTTCCTCTGTTCCTACCTTATTCCATTTCCTGCACTTACTCACCTCCCATTACAGGATCCCCCGGAGCAATTGGGAGATTTATTCCAGACGGGTTCCCTTTCCAGGGGTTTTCTTCGCTCCATGTAGAGTCTTTCCCGGTACTGAAATTCCCGTAAAACCTTTCTCCTTTCTTTCCATCTCGAACACTCCATCTCTTATCAATCACACACTCACCAATCATTCTTCTTACCCTTTAGAGTCCCGGCTTCTCGCACTACCGAGAATTCACAACAGAAGACATCCATCCACCCGAGAGGCACTCGTCTTGATCGTCCAGGGTTTTCTTCCCCAGAGGGTTTCCCTGGGGCTCATGCTCCTTTCACCGTGGGCTGTTCCATTGCGGTGTGGGGGCAGGGTCCTCAGGGGGTCTCTTACTTCTGCCGTTGCTGCTTCAGGATCACCAACCCAACCAGGTTAGTGCATGAATTGCAATATTCAGTTGAGCCGGTCTTTGCTCATGACGTAATAAGAACGCTTACCATTTAGAGTTAACCGAATTTGTACCGTTGTGTCAGTCTGTAACTTTAGAATTAATGTCTGGATTAAGAAGGGGCAAGCTGCGTTACTTAATTTTATTTTCAGTAATTCTCTGGATACGGAGTTAAACGCGGTTTTGAAGTCAATGAAGGCCATATAAATTGGTTGCTTAATCTGTTGCCCATGCATTTTTATAACGCTAATGGTTAGCAAATTGATCGCTGTGCCTAGTCCAGGGACGAAACCCGTTTGGAAGTCATCTTGTAAGTTCTGTGCAGTTAGCCAGTGATTGAAGTCTCACAAAATTAATCGTGCAAATAATTTGCCCGGAGCATCAAGCAGGGCAATGGGCCTGTAATTGGCTGGTGACTGCTGATCTCATTTTTCAAAGATGGGGACGATTATCGATTCTTGCCACAAAGGTTGAATGGTTTGAGATCTTAGTACTTGATTAAATATGGTCTGAAGGATTTTAGCCCAGGCTTCAGCATGGCATTGCTAAGGTCGCCTGGTCCTGGAGCCCTAGAGAAGCTCAACTTCGAGATGTAATACAGGATGTCTTCCTGATCAAAAGTGAGGGTTATGTTGCTAGATGTTATTTTATCTAATGAAGCTCCAACAATAGTGGTTGGGGCATATCGGGTGCGGTAGTAATGGTTCCAGACTTCTTCTGGAACTGCATTTATTTGCATTGGAATCTGGGTGAGGTGGTTTGTTGGTTTAGTAGATCCAGATGACGGCAGAATTATTTCCTGCCAGGACTTGTAGCATTTGCTCGCCTTCTTTTTGTATAAGTAATGCTTTGCGTGATTTGATCCAATTTATGTATTGGGCATTAAGTTATCTCAAGGCATTGGATCTAGCCTCAGGTAGTAAGTGACAAGCTGTCCCTTTGGATCGACGAAAGGTGTTTTATTTTCCTGCAGTTTGTCATCATAGACATGCTTATGTCTGTGTATACACTTTGCTGACATGGACGGTTGTTGCTTAAGAATCTGTAGGGCCCCAACATAGGGCCTTCAGAGTATGTTACATTTGGACATACAGTGTTGGTCTTAATCAGGATTTGGTCATTTAGATCTTTCAGTAATTTGGGGGTCCAAAGAGGCCGATTTCTGCCTCCAATTAAAGTGAGGCTAGTGTTGTAAAAGTGCAATTTTAGTGGGGCTCAAGATAAACAGCAAGTCCAGGTTAGTGAAAGGAGCTCATGGTCGCTGTGCTTCTGAGGTTTGATTTGAAAGCATTCAGCAATTGCAAACAGATCTCTGTCAGTGTATATGTAGTCAATGATACTTTCTTGCTGAAGTATTTTCCAGTTGCTGTTTGGAGGTATGTCTTCTGGGAAGGTTCCATTGATGATCATAAATAACTGTCTGTTGGCCATCAAGGTGGACCAAGGTTGTACCAAAGTGGATTCTGTGAAGGTTGTTTTTGATATGCAATGTATGTTCAAATTGTCTAATAAGATGGTATGTGCTATTGATGTATCATTTATGATAAGATTCAGAGTATCTTCCAGCTCTTTCAAAAATGTGTCTGCCTTTATACCAGCATGATTCCAACAGACATTTATCAAGGCTATTATTTTGGATGGAAACTTTATCTTTGCCAGCTGGATATACATATTAGGAGAGGCCCATTGTTCTAGTTGTAGGCCCGAGGCAGCTTTGGTCGCAATTAGTAGCCCTGCCATGGGTCTTCCTTTGGATGAAGTTTTGGCGGGTAATAATTAGACACTATATTCGCCCCAGATTAGGGGTTCAGATAGCCATATTTCTTGTTAGGCAATGATGTCATAATTATTCAAAGTCATTTGATTTTGTATCCATGAGATTTGATTTTGAGGATTTCTAACGCGCACCAAACCGACTAAACTGTATTCAGGCGCAGATGATAATTATCGACAAACATGACCTGTGTAGATAATGTGTACAATCTCTGACTGAATAACCTATTTGAACAGCAAAGTTTTAACATCCTTCTGAACAGTCCCAAGGTCTGGCATGCTCTGATTTCCAGTGGAAGCGGATTCCATCATTTGGGACCAAACAAGGAAATCTCCTGTCCCCCCTAGATACCCGTTTGGACAGAGGTACGCACATCAACAACTTATCTCCAGGACAGAGATCTCTTTTGGATAGTATCGACTCACCCTGGCGGTGAGGTCGTCCAGTGCAAGTCCATTAATGCATCTGTACATCAGACAGACCACTTTAAATTTAATTCAGTCTTCCACCATTAACCAATATAGGGCTCTGCATAAAGCAGAGACATGGTCCCTCTTCCTCAGATGTCCAATCAGCCTAATTGCTGCATTCTGGGCTTTCTGCAGTCTGATGAACTGATTTGCTCGAATCCCCGCCATCAGACTATTAAAATCGTCAAGATGCGGGTTGGTCATTGCCCCCACCACTACTGCATGATCTTCTATCGGAATAAATGGCAGAAAATTCCTCAACATGCGCAGTGAGTGGTACACTGCCTTTACCTTGGGCCCCACCTGGGCTTCAATGGCCAAGTTTTCTTGCCATATACACTCAAGGTTTTTAACTTTCTTGCAATAGTGCAATACTGAAGATCCTCACCTAACAACAAGGGAAGTGACATTTGTCTTTCCACTGTCATATTTCCTTCTGGCCCAAACAGTATGACCTCGGACTTCGCTGGATTCAGCTGCAGCTGATTTCATGCCATGCACCTCTTGATCTTACCCATGCATTGATTAATCTTCTATCTTCAATATCCTTTGTCTCGATATAGATTTGGGTGTCATCGGCATAGGAGTGAAACCTCAACCCATGCCTCCTCAAGTTGTTAAGTACCGGGCGAAAATACAGATTAAAGAGGAACCCTGTGGAACTCCACACCTTAATAGTAATGTTTCTGAGATAAAACCGCCAGAGCCACCCGTTGGGTCCTATCCTTCAGAAAGGAGCTGAACCATTCCACAACTGGTTTCAATTTTTGCCCAACTGTTTTGATACGTTGGAGCATGATCTGATGGTCCACCGTACCAAAGGATGCAGACAGATCCAGTATTGGCAGTACTGTAGAGCCCCCTCTGTCCACAGCCTCCAACAGATCATCCTGGATAGCCAGCAGTGCTGTCTCTGTCCTGTGTTTGGGTCGAAAAAAGGGACTGAATTTCACCCAGTAGTCCCTTGCTGTCCACAAAAGTCTGGAATTGAACACACACCACCTTCTCCAGAATCTTAGTGGGCCAGCATAGGTTGGCCACAGGGCAGTAATTTTTTTAAACTGTTGGGTCCAGGTTAGATTTTTTTTAACAAAGGTTTCACCGGCGCTCTCTTTAGAGCGCTGGGGACCTGGCCCTCCAGTAGTGATTTATTAACAAAAGTTGTTGTAAAGGGTTGTGATGTTAGCCACCAGGCGCTTAGCAGTACATACTGGTATAGGAAATGTCAGATCATTGGTTGGCTTCAATTGGAGATGCATAAAAACATGTAGTGTTCCAGCTGGCTAAGTTGTAACACTGAGAATGATCTATCTTAGATTGTCAGATTATGATAGGTCTTCCAGACATGGAATGTCGCTGAAGATGCTCAGAATAATTGTTCTCTTCATTTACGTTTTCTCGGCACACGTGCAACTTTCAAATTACAGTCACTTTCCCTTTAATATCAACCAGACTCCAGACTTTTGTTGCCTTCGATAACTCACCGGCCGTGCTAATTGGATTTCTTTAATCTTTTTCCTGCAACTTAAGGCCATTACCAACGCTTCCGCCGAGCCTCCCCAACTCCGCCGTTCACCCGGAAGGGTCGTGGGCCATTCTCTGGCACCTGGAAGGTTTCTTTCCTCCGCTCACTCAGCTTTGCTCTTCGAACACTGACGGCTTTCTGAAAGCTTGGAAATCTTGCCTGGCTTTCTCTTGAACCTTTCAACTGCCGGTCAGCCCTTTGACCTTCCAACTTCCACAGCTTGGTTCGCATCAGCCTCGAAAGAGCTGTTCCATCTCGTACCCAGCCTCGCTCCAAGTGTGCTTGTGTGTGCCACCTTTTATGTTCACAGGGAGTGTTAATAAGTGGCAGGTGTACATTGATAAAGCTATGTGCCAGACTCTGCCTGCCCACATTACAGGGCCAATGCAAGTCAGGGGAGGTAAACTTTCTGACCTCATTCCTCATCTTCCTCGAGGCAATACTGTTGTTATGATGAAGTGGGGAGGAATTATGTGAGTTGTAGTTTCCAATCAAACAAGTAGGGATAGGGGTTAGATTTTTTGTGAAGAAGGGGGATACCATGTGTCACCATTAGGTGCTTCTCCCCCAGTCCCAAAGGAACCCCCTACCCAGGTGATCCTGCCTCGCTTGTCTACCACCTGGGTCAGGATCCAAAAGCGATGGCCTTCCCCTGGCCACATGAGTACGGGATCCCCGGGGACTAGGTTGTGAAACACCCTGTGGTTTTTCACATACCCTTCCCCCTATGCGATGTGGACGAATCAGTTTCAGAGGAGAACCGCTGCGGAAAACCTATGTTGCCCTGATTTTTTTCTTTTCGGTGTGCTACTATGAAACGGCATGGATGTAAGTCCAGCAACCATCGCATATTCCGTGGATTGGATTCCCTTTGCTGACTTACCCAGATAAGTGGAGAATAATCAGTTTTCATATGACACCTCTGCCAAATATCCCATAAAGGCCTCTGGTAGGTCTTCCTTATTCTTCTTATGTTGTGTCTCACATAAGGTTCTTTTGGATTTAGTCTCTAAGGACCCCCCTTTATTCCCCGGGACAAAGACACCTTGGATCTAGAGCAGAAAGGCCATTCAGATTTTTCACCTATTTTTCCCCAAGGACTTTGGCTACCTGTTGAAATATTTGGCCTATTATGGTCATTATATGGAACTTTGACCAATCCCACCTTGGTGCCAGAGGGAAAAATAATCTGATTGCCAATTTTCAGTGGGGGGAAATTGAGGGAGTTGTGGAGGAGCCTCTTGTAGTAGGTAGCACAGAGAAGTTTGTAAAGTCCATACCAATGATTACCTCTTTGGGGATGCCTGGTATAATGATTTGTTTCCCTCTAATATTGATGGGTACAGGTATTCTGGGATATATTTCATTGTCTCTGTGTAGGCAGGTAACCCTGACCAACATTTGCTTTTCAAGATCCCTATGCGAGATCAGGTCTGCTCTGACTGCTGTTTGCTTACTGCCTGAATCTATTAGAGCACTTACCACTCTTCCATTAATGGAAGCCTTTTCGTAGGTAAATGCAATAGGTGAATGACAGAAAAATACGTTAACAGACGCAATATCCTCTTCTGTTCCTCCCATTCGTCCCCCATCAAACATCCTATTTCCATAGGTGGTTCTTTCAGAATTCTTGAAAAACTTCTAGCTAGATGACCAATCTCTTTACATGAATAACAAGTAGGTAACTGAATTTTAGGTATCTTAAACTTTTTTCCCTCTTCTTTGATGTTATCTTCTGGTTTCCTAAACTCATACTTCTCCTTGTCCTTCCCCATCCACTCCCTAGTTTTGGGAGGGTTTCCTTTCGTTCTGCCACAGTGTTGTACACGAAGGACCTTAATGATCCCTTCTTTCCTCAATTTTATGTAGGGAATGGAAATGTTTATTGGCATCTGAGTAGTTTTGTGCTGTCTCGATGACCAAAGTGAGAGTAGGTTTGTTCAATTGTAAGACCGACTTCTGTAAGGAGGGAGGTATAGAGTTAATGAATTGTTTGTTCTATGGTTAACATCTCTATTAATTCAGGTAACGTTTTTCTTAGCCGTCCATAGAGCACTGGTGTTTTTAACTCGTTCCCCCAACTCTAAGGGAGTTTCTTCAGGTTTTATTTTGCTATTTCTTTTATTTTTGTCTGTAGAAATTACTAGTTTGCCCTACTCTTTGTAGGAGACCTTCCTTAATATATACAAAAGTAGTGCCCCCTTGGAGATTAAGTAATTGATACAATGATTGTAATTCACCTTTGAGCAATGATCCTAAGTAACAGATTTTTTAATCATCATCCCACCCAAACTGTACTGCCATTCGTTAAAAGTTGAGACATAAATTCCCCAAGTCCTCACCTTCTAGGTATGGTTGTAGAATATCCCGAGGCAACGGGGGTTTAGTGTGGATGGCAATACATTTTTCCAAATCTGACTGAAGGCGGGTGTCCGCTTGTATCTGATAGGACGCCAGTTGGGCTAATGCATATTCAATAGAGGCCATATTTATATAGGGAAATAAAGTTCTCTCCGAGTCAGCTCCTGACTCCGAGGGGGAAAGGATTGACCCCACTTCTTCTTCAGGATTGCTCTAAATAAATGTGAAGTCTTTGGCATCAGAATCAGATTGGGATATTGCGGTTTGAAATTTTAGGTCTGTTACTTGTAAGGCAGAAGTGGAAGGGGAGCTCCCTGCAAGCAAGAATTTCCCTTTAAGGACGGATTTCAGGGCACGAGGTCTAATAAAAGTTTGAGGTGACCTTATCTTTAGGATTATACAGTCCCATTGCTGTAGATGGCAATGGGAAACAGGCAGAGTATTAAGCAACAGTTGGGATTGAAAACACAGATCTTGATCTCTAACGGGGATGTGGGCTTGTAAGAAAAGAGCCTTCTTTATGGAATGTATTCGGTCTGAGGCTTCAACATCAGCAATTAGTTTCTCCCCGACTGGTGGTAAAACAATAATCAACATGGGATCTTCAACTTTTATCAACTGAATCACGTCCCACTCCTCACACCATATGTAAGGAAGGCATGGTATCAAACAGTAGACACAGACACAATGGATACAAGTTTTGAAAACCTTTATTTAAAGTTTTAGTTGGGTTGGTAGAATGCCGAACTGGCCCTAACTCTAAAATGGGAGTAAGCTCAACCCTTAAACAAATAACAAATATGTCCAAGTCAGTCTGGTCAAAATAAAAAGGCCTATACTAAGAAAACCCAACCTTTCCCTCCTTCTCAAGATAACAAATGTATTAAGGGAATACAACGCAAAAATAGTGTCTCAAAAAGAAATGTGAGAATGGCTTCAGTACCAACTCCCTTCCCCAGGTTCAACCCCATGGGGTCTAGAGAGTCTCTTAAAAAACAAAGCATAGGAGGATAGCCCAACTCTAGCAGTCCTGCACACTTTGGCTAACTGATACAATTCAATAGTTCAATCTTATGCTTCCAACTTCTGGTAGTTGAATCACTTCTTTAGGCTTTGCCCACCTAGTCATCAATATTCAGTTCACATTCACTTTAATTTCTCACAGCTCTACACAGGCTTCCCTCTGCCAGGCTCTGCTCCTGTATTCACAGCCCACCTGGTTCACTATCCTGCCAGGTACTGGAACTAGTACGATGCTTTCGGATTCAGTTTATTATTGGTCTCCTTTCTCTTGGGTCACAGACCACTTTGGCTTTTCTCTTTCGGGTCCAAGGTCACTTTTTGCGCTCTTCTCTTATTCGTGATCCAGGCAGCCCAGATTTCCCTGAATGACAGGGACTGCCACAAGGAAAATGACTCTGGATTCCTCTTCTCCTGGGATCCGGGCCCAAACCTGTATCCCACAACAATATGGTCTCTCAGGGTTCCCAGCAAGCCTCTTGGTCTCCCAACCTTTCTCTGGTTGCTCACTGGTCTGACGCCCCTGTTCGGATCTTCGTTCTCCATCCAAGCTCTGCAGCAGCTCCACAACAGCTTTGTGGGTTTGGGCACCATGTTCCAAGTGTACAACACTCTCAGGTTCTCTCGACCAGCTGGTACTTTGTTTTCCTGCTTCCAAACATGACCGACCAAGTGGAGCTCTGCAGAGCGGTTCTTCTGATGGGTAAGCATCCCGTCCTTGCTGGCTTCCTTCGGCTCCTGGCCGTGGGCTCCGCAGCTCCCGGTTCCTCCTGGGAGGATCTCTCTCCATGTTTGAATTTCCCTCTTCTATTTCACCTGTGGCTTGTCCAATAGAAATTCTGTAACAATTAGACAGTTTTTTGTGGTTCATAGAGGCGCTGTCTATACATCCTTACCTCCTCCTGGTCCCAGTACTGATCTTAGGGACTCTCAGCGAGTCTGTTGGTCTCTCCCTCGTCTCAGTACAAAAGGGAGACCAATCCCTTGAGGAGTTCACACTCTTCCTCGTTCCAGTACTTCCTACCCTACTAGTTTTAAGGAACCAGATAGGAGCACTAGGAATGGTGTTGTGTGGGGATGGTGAGGAAGGTGGGTCAGGGTAAGGTGGGCTTTGGGGATACCGTGTTCTCCCCAGGTCATCACTAATCCCTGTGAGAAACCAAAGGGTGTCTTACCCGCTAGTCCTCGGGGACTTGTCATCCAGGTAGCCAGGACACAGCAATCGCTTTTGGATCCAATTCCTGGGGGTGGACCAGTGCGGGAGGATCACCTGGGTGAGAGGTCTTCAGAGAGTGGGAGTGAGTCAGCCGATGATGAGATGCGGTATTCCCCCCTTTTCTGTTAATCTACCCCATGCTATTTTATATGATTTTCTGAAGTCCCTACTCCCCCTCCCCTTTTGACAGACACACTGGGCCAAGGAAGAGGGTGACAGAGTAACCAGACTAACTCTCTCACATCGTACTGGACATGTCCCGTTAATCGGGTCAGGCAAAGTCAGGCACATTACAATAAGTGCATACACCTGATACCAGTTAGCTCTCCTCACATAAATAAAAGCCAACATCTAAAGGCACACTCTGAGCAAGGCGGAACACGAGTACGAGCAGAATTTCGGGGACAAAGGCACACCTACTGGAGCAAAGCAACGGCCCAAGGTACGAGAGCAGTGGGCCGAAAACTCCAAGGTTTCCCTACAGGAGGTTGTTGCCTCCGACAGACCGCAAAAGACACATGGAAAAAGCCAGATCTCACAAGTGAAGATTGCATTGTGTATCAAAGACGCCAGAGACCCTCCCGGGTGAACGGCAGAGTTGGGGAGGCGAGGCAAAGCCAGTGGTACTAACCTTAATTTGTGAATTGGAAATGGCAAAACAAGAAAGAAGAGCACACAGCCATTGAGTTGGCAAGCGGCCTGAGAGACCGGTGTGTGTTAAAGCGAATGAAGTAGCAACATTATATCACAAGTGAAGGCTGCACGCGTGTGGCTGAGACACGAAGTAAGACAGACCTGTGAATGAACTTTGAAGTAAAAGGCAGCTGCAAGGTCAGCGATACTAAGTAACGGAGTGGTCTGGCAAAAGTAAGCAGCCCATTCGAAAATGTCTCAGTGAAAGGTACATTGTTTGAAGCTATGAAGCAAATAAGAAGTAAAAGTGAATTAAGCGAGCGTAAACGTGAACTTGGAGTCGAAGTGGTCCTGTGGTGGTCTGTAAAGAGAGAGCCAAGCACATTCGCAAGTCTTCGACATCCAAAAGGACTCCGAGCCCGATTGAGGAAGACACGAAGAACAATAAGCTTGGGGAAGGGAGCCCCCTTGCAATATGTACTATTATCAGTGTTGTACTATGATGTGAGAGATCTGAGCCAGACAGAGGTGGGCCTACGTAAACTGTGTTCTGTAGGGTCTGAGCCCGACAGAGAGGGACCTACGTAAACTGTGTGCTGTAAGGTCTGAGCCCGGCAGATGGGGACCTTTGTGAACTTTATGTTGGAACAAAACTTTGAAAGTCAAGAAAGAGAATTGAACATGAAAGGCCAGGTGGGCCTCAGTCCACGGTTTGAAACTGTTTAGAGTCTTAGAAACCGAGCCAGTTTGTGTCATCCTGCCTACAAGGACAGCTCTGTGAGGATTAACGTGAGGAAGAGAGAGCATACATTTCTCCTTTTTACACTTTTTGTACAAGAGATGGGGCAGGCATTAGGTTTTGTTAGCATAGGTCATTTTGATTTGACGGACTCCACTAGGACTGCTTTGTTTATCGTTTGATGGTCGACACTACTCCCATCTTAGTTATAGAGCAAAGTAGGAATTTCTCCAGCCCAAATATTTTCAATACAGGTTTTACAAATGGTATCAATTATATCAGTGTCATACTTGTGATACCGTTCCTTCCCTACTTCCCATAGGGGCTTCCCTCCCCATGAGATCCACCCACTGAGTGCCACTCCCAGGGGGGCTATCAGGTTGCAGCCTCACCTCTCTGGCCTCATGGGAAGAGGTTCCCCCTAGGGGAGAAGTGGCGGAATCCAGGGATTTGTCACAGAAGGCAGGCACAGAGATCTTCACAGGTCGTAAGGCCATGTAGTCGACATTCAATATAAAGGATAGGGTCTATTTGGCAGTTGATCTGGTCAGGCTGGCTATAAAGAGGTGAAGATCACCCCATAGGAGATATGTGGTGCAGTTGTTGGTGATCAGTGGTAAGGTGGAAAGCAAGGCATCAAGGTTGTGCCCACCATGGGTGTAGGAGAGGAATGACAGACCATGACAGAGAGGCTCTCTCAAGTGTTTAGAATGAGGTGCATTCAGCTGCAAATTAAAATCCTCAACAATAAGGATCTTGTCAGCCACAGACTGAATACTGGCCATGTAATCAGGTCATTCATTAAAGAAGAGGGTGGCATTTCCTGTTGGCATCTAGACTGTGATAAACGCAAGGCGGGTTTTTGTATCCAATAAGCATTTGCAGACTAGGGTCTCAGCAGAGATTGCATTCACAGTAGAGATCAAAGTCATAGTGATGACAGAGAGAAAAGTGAGTGCAACCCTCCACACTCCCACCAGCCCCCCCTACCCCTGCCTCCTTTGCTGACCCTATTTACCCGGGTGTATCTGAACCCTTCCGGAAGTAATTTATCAAAGGTTTGGTGTAGTTACTTGCAAATCAGGTGCCTGTAAGGTCAAGGAAGTCGATGTCATGTTCCACCAGCAGATCATAAATGCCTGAAGCATGCTTGTTGGCATTCTAGGAACTGATTTTAAAGAAACTTCTGGTCTTCAGCATTTTATTTTGTGAGTGTAACAAGGCAAGGCAGAAAGGGGAACACAGAAGAAGGAAGAGAGAGGGAAGGAGTGGTTCTCGGAGGACACATTGGCATGGTTGGTTGATGCATGAGGGCAACAGCAGCGCAACATAAAGCCACAGGGCTGTCAAAGCCTGCACTCCACCCCTCACTGGAGTAGCAGAGTCCACGTTCGCAAACAGGGAGAGGAGAATGAGGCAAAAGGTTAGAAGGCTCTTTTTTTTTGTTTCCCTGAACCATGATTATCCCATTTTGGTAGCTGTTAAAGGTCAGTTTAACATTCCTAGAAGGTGTCCCACACAAGGTGCCCATGTTGATTTGAGAAGAACCAGAAGTAGATGGTTTAGTCAGCATGAAAGACTGCCAAGTAGTTGGGTCATAGAAGGAGATATAAATATATGTGATTCTTTGCTTGGTGGCAATGTTGATATGTGTCTGCAATAGGAAGCCCAGCGTTTCATATTATGGTAGACCTTTTCCATCACGTTCAGTCCAGCTTAGCAACGCAGTTGGGGTGAGGGGGCTCGACAATCGTTAAGCAGTTAGTGAAGATTGGTAATAGAAATATAACCATGGTGAACAGATATTAAGATGCAAGGTGAGAGACCCTTTACAGCAAGCAACCTTGGCACACTGTCACCACAGCTACAGAGCTATTAGGTAAGCAGGTGGCCGGCAGACGTTTAGCACAAGAGGTATTCAAAGTATTAATATCCTACCCTCTACCTTGTATTCTTGTCCATTACGCTCTCCTCCTGAAAGATTGCATTTAATTGCTTTGCCCTTACAAATAGGTGAGGCTAGGGAAGCGTAGGGAACCTTTGCCCTGCCTTTGTCCGTAGTCTAAATGGGCACTACAGTGAGGTGTCATGAAAATCTCCTTACACCAGTCCCAACACTATTTCTTACTCAGTTTTCTCCTAACCACATATATGACTTCTTTAATTCATTTCCTAAAGACATCCAGATCTTCTAGAGATCAGACAGGGGGACTGAACTCTGTAGCCTCACAATGGGGTCCCGCCTAAACCTCTGCAGTGTGCGCAGATCCGGGCTGCTCAGAACTACTCAGTCACACAAGGGAGTATGTTACACTCGAACTATGAACCACTCTATACATGCTTGCGAAGGAAATTATGACACTATATCTAGTCTATTGGTCCTTAACTGTTGTATCCATAGCTCTCTGCACACTTTTCCTGGTCGTTGGACAAGCTGCCTTAAAAGACAGGCTCATTCCATAGTAGCACTGCAGCAGAGAACAGACCTTGATTTAGTAACGTGTGTGCCCAAGGTTTCTTTGATACATTTTAACCAGGGTATGCGTCCCTCCTACGTTGCGTACTTGTACCCTTCGCTCAGGTGGATCTTGACTCCTCGAACCCAGCTGTGTTGTCAGTGTAGCTTGTAATGCGCTGCTGAGAGCCAACCCAGAAGTTCCCCAAGTAATGCAACTTGGGTCTGACCGGGGCAATTCCCCACACCATGGCCCAGCTTCCTCTGATTAGCTTGCAGCGGGAACAGTGCAGTGCACTGACAGGGGAAGCCTTATGAGATGTAATACTGGTGGGGCAAACCAGGTCCAGGCTGACAGATGGCAAGCAATCAGGTCCAGGAAGGCTGGTAAATGGCATGCAATGAGGTCCAGGAAGGCTGGTAAATGGCATGCAATCAGGTCCAGGAAGGCTGGTAACAGGACCCAAAAAGGACCAGGAAGCATGAGCAGCAAGAAGGCAAGCAAAGGGACAATCAAGGGACAGAGCAGGAAGACAGGCAGAAGAAAGGCAGTGTGAGGAACCCCCAAGGAGGCAGTCTGGAAACAAGGAACCAGGACGTATGACAAAGGAGCTGGGGAGACGGGCCAGGAGAAGAACAGGAAAACAGGGAGCAGATTGCGCAGGAAACATCCCACCTGGGACAGAAGAAATGAGCCTAACAGGAAGCAGCGTTAAGGTGCACCAGCCAGGCAGCAGTAGCTGCTTTTATCTGCTGGTTTGATGGGTTGTGCCCCCACCGCACAGCGCACGCAGGGTTTCCAGGGGCAGTGGGCCTCTACGCCCATGCAATGCTCTGAACCCTCACTGACCGCCTTTCGGAAAACCCTGAAAACGACCCTGTTCATCTAACAATTACATGGCCTAGCCCTCATAATTGTATTGTATGATGTATTATGTGATATATCTGATCACAGGTCACTGCCTTAATGTAACCCAAGGCACAACCTGCTCACATTGTAACTAAGTCTTCCTGCAAGTAACAGTGCCACAATGCCCCTGGGCTGCCTGCGCGCTATATAAATTTAATAAATAAATAAATAAATAATGCCAGCAAGATGGTAGCCCCCATGGCTGGCGCAATCCCACTTTGGACACTGGGGCAGCGGGCCGCTCCCAGATGGGGGCACGATGCCGGGTGCTGGTGAAGTCACCAAGCATCCAGGAGACGCCAGGGACAACAGCAAAGGCTGGGTACGAGAACAGGCATGTAGCACATGTGGCATACGCGGCCCTGACACATTTGGTTTGTAATAATGTTAGAATCATCAAACAAGGGTCAAATTGAATGCAATCCAGTACCACGGTCTATCTCGTCCTGACCTACATTCACACACTTTACCTCAGGAGTTTCACTTATTTATGTTCACAGGTTTGGTGAGGAGCTATGACCAAGACATAGAGAAGAAAACATGCTTTCTTATATTGGTGTCTTATACCGTGGAAACTAAAAGGACCATATTGTTGATGGTTGGTAGATCCTTAACAATGGGGTTTGATAGGACCAAGCATTGATCATTATTTGGCCATGTGGTCCAATATCATCCACGGTGGGTAGATTTAGATGCACACTGCCTGGTCATTCAGTTTTCATAGGTCTTGTGCCGTGTTATCTGATACCGTCTGTCGCTGGTAATTCACGTGCAGCACGTTCTCAGATCACTAGATTTTTGTACTTGTTGGTCAACAAGGTACATCATCTTCAAATACTTGTAGCTACCGGACCAGTTGGTCTCATATCAACCAACAATGGTCGCTATTTAGCCACAGGTTCAAAAGTAGAAGTGCTTTAAGCACATGCTACCCAACACCAGACATTCCTGAGCCACATACTCGGATATCATTCAAACGCTAGCAGTTTATGGAATCAAATGCTGCAATATTATCACTCATGCTCTTCGAAGCATGCAGTTTTATATCAGGTAACACTGGTTGAGTTTGGACCACATGGCGTGATAGTGCCCAACACGTTTTGTTCCTGTGGTCTATTTTCGTCAAATTCTGGCCGCAGTTAAGACACATCGTGTTTATTCATCCAAAAACAGTTCCTGACCCACACGTCCAACATCATTCAATCCTGGTATATGTTGGTCTGCTGTTTGTTATAATCAATGCTGATAGGACCTGAATCATGTTGCCTATAGTGTTCATAGTTCTTTAGCCATACGCCCGCAATCATCCAACACTGGAACGTATGCAGAAACATCAGTTACTATCTAGTGCTACTAGTCAATCAGATATAGTCTGTTAGCAGTTTCAAAGCACATAGTCAACAGTTCTTAAGGCACGACATGTGATTTGTCGAACACTAGCAGATGCTCATCCACATGGTTCAATATCATCAAGCACCCCAATATCTTCAGCCATATAATGTGATGTCATCCAATGTTGTTAGTTTCAAGAGCCAATTAGTGTCATATCACAAAACAAAACAATGTTATCAAAGAGCTAACAACTTTATAATCATACAAAAGGAGTTAGGTATTGGGTGCATGGTCTGATCTGATTAGAAACTGGTTCTCATTGAGTGCTGGTAGTTTTTGAGTCATATGCACTATTATCAGCTGATGCTGGTAGTTCTTGGACACAACGACATAGCAGGAGTCTGCAACCTTTGTCTCTCCAGATGTTTTGAACTACTAGTCCTATCAGTCTTGCATACTATAATCAACACTGAGGAGACATTGAAGTTTGGAGCAGAACACATAGAGAGCTACCCATTTCAGAACCCGAGGATATAGAGGCATCCTAATCTGGTAGTTCTTGTGCCAAGTGGTGTGATATCATCCAGAGCTAGTGGTCCTTGGGCAACGTTATCTGATTTTATCTGAAGCTAGTCGTTAATGAGTCATGGCTCTGTGGTCACTCAGTGTTGCAAGTTCGTGGATCATGCAGTCAGAGTCAATCCTGCAGTGTTTAACTCTTGGGCTGTTTGGTCTGACGTTGCCAATGCTGACAGTTCTTCTGCCCCTCTGATATCATTGAGTGCTTGTCATTATCAAGCCACGTGATTTTATATAATCAATTCTGCTAATTGGTTAACCTCATGGCTTGACAGCTTGACACACTAGTTGCTCTGGTGCCACTAAGTCTGACATTTTCTAAAGCGGATCAGTTCAGAGAAGGCTGCACCACAGCCAGCTCCTTCCTTCCTCTTGCTGTCTTTCCCTTGTCTTCTCTTGGGAGCCACAATCTAAAAGAAGGATGATAGCAGGATTACAAAACATTGACTTCATGGTGATACTGGTACCCTTAAGTCCATTACTCTCCCTCCTTCAGAACTTGTTCGGATAGGCCTGCCCAGCCTAGTGTGTGAGCAGGCCTACCTCAATTAAACTGTGAAGGAGGGAGCCCCTCATGCACACAATAGTACCACCAACATACAATGTATACCTACTCCCTCTTGTTTAATCACCTTTCATTTAATCTTCCTCTTTTCTGCTCTCCCTTTCTTTGTATCCCCTTTTTGTGCTATACCCAAGCTCCTTTTCTGTCTTATTTCACACCCTACCAGGCCCAGCTCGTTTTCTCTTTCTCCAAATCCCTCTCCTATGAGCAGCATCTTCTCCCATTCAAGCTTGCGTCACCCCATTCTATTTATCTCTTTCCAGTTCTCCAGTTCACCCTTAATTTCCCCCCAAAACCCATGACGTTTGCCTGTTTCTACATTCCACATTCTCCCGTGCAACTCTCACTCTTTCTCTCTACCACTTGCATAATATTCCCTTAGCAGTCAGCTCCTAGATCTCTAAACTCATAACCCAAATTACTCCACTATCGAAATGTTCCCCCTCCTCGCCCAACCCCAAACCTGCAGGTGTGTTCCTTCACCTTCCTCCTCTTCTGAAGACTGGAAGTCGTCATCATCTTCGGATCCCGATTCTGCTGCACTGCTATCGAACTTTGACCAGTAACTCATCTTTAGGGAGGATCTATTGACGGGAGAGTCGAGCATGAGCTGCACCTCAATGTCAACAAAATATTTACATTGATACAGACAAGAATGTAAAGGACAGGAGAAGTTGAATGCTGCATTGACAAACATTAACACTGAAATAACATCACAGGATGATGGTAGGTTGAGGGGCAGTTGCTTAAGAACAGGGAAAGGTAAATGAATGTGAACTTAAGACAAGCCGTCAATAAGGGAATATGTGGTAAACCAACCAAGACAAATTAAAATGTGAAAAGAAACTATTCTGCAATGGGATAAGGGCCTATCTAAGAGGGGGAAGATGACGGTTAAGCTGAAAGATGCAAGGGAATAAACAGACAAACAGTACAATGAATGAAAGGATGACTATCAGCAGGGGATGATGAACAATATTTCCACGCAGAGGCTGGCTTAATTAACAGGAAAGATGAAGAATGGAGCAACAGAGGCGCAGGTTTAACTTACACTGAGAAATTAATGGTACGCCAATGTAGATGAGCGTTTAATTTATATGGGAAGATGAGCAGTACATCCACTGAGATGATGCAGACTCTGCCTTACCACAGAATGTTTCATTTTGATTGACTTAAAGGGTACAAACACTATTCATACTATTCATATTCATGCTAGGACAGTCTCTAGATGTCCGTTTACTGTTTCTATTGCGAACTATAACCTGGTATTAAACTCTACAATGCTGCATCAGCAAATAGAGGCAATTACGTTTGCAGTGTGTGCTATACAAAAGGGAGAAGCTGTAAACCTTTAAAGAAGATGTGCTTATAGGCTGCTTGGGAGATTTTTCCACAGACCTATCAAGTGCAAAAAACAAGGTGCCCACGATGTAAAACGAAAACTCTCTCAATTAGTAACTCAGCAAGCAAGTCAGGCTTCACTCTTGGGAGTGGGATGGGATGGTACCAAACCTCAAGGACATTCCTGAGTGACTTATAAATGTCACGAAAAGGAGGAAGCACAGTGGCAACCATAAGGAAACAGGCTCAATCCCAATGGGCCAACAAAACAGACAACAGAGTTAGAATGAATAGTACTGGGAATGAAGACGGGCCAGGATACCACTACTAGTAGGTACTGTAACACTATTCCTTTCTAGGCACACAGTGAACTGTAATGTTCCATTATTTTAAAACCTATAGTCAATGGCAGGTTCTAAAATGCCGGTCTTTTTCCTAAACCTCCAGGGCCCTTTGGGGGAATTCAGGCAAAGTATATCAATTCAGGCAAGGATGCCTGAATTACGTCATTTACGAGTTGAAACAGTTCTCCCATAGTAATCAATGGTGCCACATCCCAGAAGTATGCTGCGGCTATAGCTGGAAGCAAGGCAAGTTCTCTTTTAACAAAAAACAAGTGAAGGTGGGCACCGCTGTCTCTATTATTCCCTTCAGTTATTATTCTTGTCCTAATTACTAGGTTGATCTAGGTCTTCGGAACTCAATGGGAAAAAAAGCCCTTGGCACAAGGCTAAAATATATACGCATACAATTCCAGGGTCGCACCTGAAAAAAACCACGTGCTCTCACTATGCTCAAAAATGAGCTCCATGCAACATAAATATTCGGTAAATCATTCCTAATTTTGTAATAACTTGTCATTCAAAAGAACATCACATCAGTCACATAAAACAGTTCGCTTTAATTCAGACTTGAGGCAGTGTTAATGCACAGGTTCAATATTGCCTACGCATTTTGGATAATATCCGCCTTCAGGGCTGAACCCTTAAGTCATATTCAGTATTAACACACACAACATGTAAAAACAACACATATAAAAACACAAAACAAAACATAGGGAAAGAGATTAGTTCTCCATTGCAATATGAAAATTCATTGTCAATATAAATAAAGCTCCTACGCTCCATACAACTATACCAGTACAACAACACTCCTTGTGTGAACTAGATGTAGAAAACAGAAAGGATACATTCAAATATTGGCAATTAGCTCTACGTACTAGAGTGCAAATCAAAAGAAGATCTTTGCTCAGCGTTAACGTGGGCTGCTGGGCTGTTACCCCCATTCCAGCCCTTGGAACGGGGGTTTAACGCCACATTAATAACCTTGGTAACTAATAGCTGCGTTATCCCAAACAGCAATGTACCTAAATAGTAATTATACAGCACAATAACATTACCCATATTTTTCATCATTATCATAATCAACTGAAGATTGTGTGTTACATGGTGGCTCATTGCTGCACAATTACAAACAGCAGTTTTGCCTGATGGTGGAAATATACCATATTATTCATAATGCATCATAATCGGCAGAAGTGTTACCAAATACTCAACATACAGTAAGAAGACATTTATGTCAGGATACTCAAGGGACTCAACTCTAGTCTAATGGTTGGACACCTGGAGCTTACATTAGCTCACAAGTGATCCATCTCTGAGACTTAGCTGTACATTCACACATCCCTACCCATGGATAGCATAGTGTATCCACTCTACAGGAAGCAACGGTAATTGATCTCTGCATCAATCCCATAAGCGGCCATTGAGTCCAATCTCTTGATCCAATATGTTTCTCTCTGATCAAGTCTTTTAGTCAAATCTTCATGGGGACCTCTTCTTGTCACCGCTTCCACCACTTGGAATCGTATTTGTGAGATGTCATGCTTCTTCTCCATCCAGTGCCTTGCCACTGCTGAGTTCATCTTTTTTGTCCGTATTCATGAGCGATGTTCATTCCAGCGCTGTTTGCACTGTCTTTTGGATTGTCTCATGTAATAAATTCCACAGTCACCTTATTGTATACATCACATTGCTTGTGTCACAGGTTGCAAAACTGTTTATTTTGATCTTCTCTCCTGACCTCTGGTGATGTATAAGATTGCCTTTAGTTACAAACCCGCAGTTTATACAATGCAAACATGGAAATGTGCCTGTCCTTTTAGTTTGGGGGTGTTTCTTAACCGTTTCCGGTTTTAACCAAACAATCTTTCAAATTCATTTGTAAGCAAATGTTGGTGGCTCGTGAAACAGATGCTCAACCCGGAAGTCACATATAAGCATCCTCCAACTTTTCTGAAAAATAGTTTTAATAACACTACTCTGAATTGAATTGGAAATATATACTAAGGTTGGAGCCGCCTTCTCTTTCCGTTCTGCCATGTGTACATCAATCTGTGAGGTTTTGGCTAAACGTTCCTTGGATACATTGACTTCCTCGGGTTTGTATTTTCTAGCCAGAAATTTGTCACCCATTTTCTTAATTTGACCTTCATAATCTACTGGATAATTTACTATTAAGGGTTCAGCCCTGAAGATGGATCTAATCCGAAATGCATAAGCAATATTGAACTTGGGTTCGTAAGTATGAATTAAAACGAACAGTGTTATGTGACTGATGGGACGTTCTTTAGAATGACAGCAGTTATTACAAAATTAGGAGTCACTTACCGAATAATTATGATGCATGCAGCAAATTCTTTAGCATAGCGAGAGCATATGTTTTATTTCAGGGACGACCCTGGAATTGTATGTATACAAGTTCTCTTTTAACCCCACAGATGCAGCAGAAAAGGCAACCATCCAGAGGCGACACCAGAGGAGACTCCCAAGAGGAGTTCCAACCCAGAGTTTGTGAACCAGCAGGCCAAGAACAGCAAGTTGAAGAGCGACCACAAAGCCCACTCCATGCATAAGGAAACAAAAGCAGCTGTGGGACCTCGAAATAGCTTTACTCTCAGACTAACTTCAGGATCAGGACCCCAGGGACATGGTGTGTGGACTCTGTGCTGGATCTGAAGAAAGTGGAACAGGAACGGCAGGTGAACAAGTAAGTTTGGATGTCAGGTTCAGGTCTTCAAGGAGTAGGCACTCAAACCCATGACCCAGCAGAGAACCAGATGACAGAGGAGCAACAAACAGGACACCAGATAGAACCATCCACCAGGGAGAAGCATTAGGAAACAAAAAGATGGCAACAGGAGCATGGAAAAACCAGACCATCTGATAGGGAGAGGAAGGGGCAGCCAGTCGGCAAGAAACGGTCCCACGATGGAGGCAATGGTAGGAGGTGGCCCAGGAAGTCCCTAACCAGGGCTGTGGCTGGGCAGCTACAAGCTAACTGACGTCTAGGCCAGGACTCCCCATCTTGGACCAGAAGGATGTGCAGAGAGTCAGCACAGCAAAGACAAGGAACATTTCCCATGAAGAAACAGCCAGTCCAGTCAGCTACAAGGACTGCAGGTAGCTAATAAAAGCCGAGTATGGGATTCCACAAGCAGGGAAGAAGCAAGGAGCAGGGACAAAGGAGCTAGGGTCTAGCCAGTAGGACCACCCCGGGGCCCTCTGTAGCAGCCCATCTTCAGAGCAGTCTAAAGGAAATCAGCTGACTGAGCGTCTCTCACTGATAATACCTTCACTACCTCCAATGACATAAAAGGCAAGCACAAAGGTTTTGGCAAACAGACAATCCTGCTGGCCTTAAAAACTGCCAAACATCCTTGCCCACCCACAACTATATGTAGGTTGGGATGTCTAGAGGAATTTAAACCAGTCTACACCAGTTTAAACTAAACCCGAGGATGCCTTTGTGGGCTTGGGATGAGGCTATGTCTGCAACACAGCTATGTTGGTGGTGCCTCATTGTACATATGGGTCAAAATAAAACAGCCAGGAGGAAGACTTAAAAAATGCGTTAGTAGCCCAATAGCTACCATACAGGTGAAATGGGCTAAAATGCACCAAAAGAAGTGGCCATAGCCCTGCAGTAGCCGAAAGTGAATCAGAGCACAATTTCAGGCAGGGGGATAGAAGTAGCATGGGATGCTTAAAAAGCACCTCTGCCCTGGAATCCACATGGCTATTAAGAACAGCACAACCAGAAAAGGGGTTTCAGTGGCAGAGGGACTTCAGTAGAAGTACCACTGACCACAAAATAAGGCAAAACACAGGTAAGCCAGCCAAACCTTTAGGCAACCCAGAAATGTAGGGGACTAGAACCCACAAATGAAATTCTGCCCTTACGCAGGCCTGGTCTCCAGTT
The DNA here is from genome assembly GCF_040938575.1 of Ambystoma mexicanum. Classification (NCBI taxonomy): domain Eukaryota; kingdom Metazoa; phylum Chordata; class Amphibia; order Caudata; family Ambystomatidae; genus Ambystoma; species Ambystoma mexicanum. The sequence continues at coordinate 209,219,866 of NC_090925.1, read as the reverse complement.
AGTGGTTATGGCTATCAATAGACAGAACAATGTGGGAGGTAAAACCTTCCAATGTTGCATGTTTGGGGTCAATGTGAATGTCCTCAGCCGCCATTCCTTGAAGAGCATGAGCCTTGTAAGGCTGTTTTAATAGGGTATCTGCATGAGGGGAAGGGGAGGTCAGTCTTCATTAGAATTTATTACAGTGGTTGGATTTCAGAAATCACTGCAAAGGGAAGATGGGAGGGGGCAGAATACCAAATTATCATATGATCTAGCTAGGGCTCTAGATAAGATTTTGAAATGGACTGTTTGAATCCCTGTATTTGAAATGTGGGAGTAAAATTATTACTTTTAACGGGTGGATCAGCAGTTCACTTTCCCAATCGGGGTATATGTTATATGAGTAAAAGTATGTTTTAATTCTAAAACAGGCTTCTTTTTGTAATCCATCCTTTTATTTTGCACCTATTAATTCATACAGATTTAAAGTGCATTTTCACCCTCAAGTTCCTGTTCAGATCAAGCAGGAATAATATCAGAGCTCATTCCCATGGCACTGCTCAGCTGGGACCACGCATCCTAACAAACCTGTGGAGCTGTGCAGGTGGAAGCAGTGGGGAGGCTACTAGTTGTACATTGTTTCCTATTTTTTGAGGAGTATTTTTACTACTTCTCTTTTTATGTTGTGAGTATTTGCCTATTTTTAGGGAGCAAATGCGGCTTATATTCCAGTTATCTGTAGGGCTGGATCTACACTAAGTGGGGGTATGTAATGGTTAAGTAATGGAGAGTGGTGTCAAACGCTGTGGTTGTAGTTTATACTCCATTAGCAGGCAAAAGGAACTCTTGCTGCCCATTCCACCAAAGATTTCAGTTTCTGCATAGGGCCACATTATTCTACATTGGGCAATCTGAAGCTCACACTGACCAGAGGAAAGATAGAAAGCGGAGACACCAATGTGGGGGGAGGGGGCGACTGAAAAGCTAGTACAGAATTAATGGCCCTGCTCTCATCTCTCGGTTTAGTGGACAGCTGGAGATATATATATATATATATAAGCACATCACACGTCTCCTTTATTGGCTCCATGTGGACAACATGAACATAAAAGCACAAACAACACGTTTCACCCTACACGGGCTTCGTCAGATTGAACACTTTACCCCTGCAGTGACATATTTTTATCCATCCTAGAGTCCCTTGTTTGTTTCATGTACCCTTCTGATACTTGTCCATCTTAGACAACGAACATCTTAGACAACGAACACATTGAGCGCCATGTTGGAACCTGTTCTGTTCTCCACTGTTATATATGCTTGTTGTCTCTTTTAGTGGGATAGCAGTTTCCATGTTATGATTCATGGTGTGCCATATTTATATAGGTAGTCCAATGTTTTACCCTTATACTGCATAGTGTATTTGCATATTGCTGATGGTAATTGCCATATTTTAGTCTAATACCTTTTGCCTATATTTCACACCTCATACCTGGCTAATGCCTATATCTTTTTCTTACACTGTATTGACTTAAAAGGTATGACTGTCACCCTATTCCTAATGTCATATGTTGCTTAGTGCATGACACATTGGGATAGAGTGCTAGCAATTATCTAGGAGTACTCACTCACCATCTTACACTTGTCTGAACATGACCCATCCTAAATAAATGCGAAGCCCTCTACACGCATAACCTTAATTTAAACCTCTAATCTATTATTTAAATCCACACATGCCGACCAACAGCACATATCAAAACCTTTATATTGCCTGTACCATAATCTCTATCCCCACCTCCTTAGAGTGCATAATGCAAACGTTAATGCTATATATATATATATATATATATATATATATATATATATATATATATATATATATATATATATATATATATCTTGCACGAAGCAACATATAACATTAGGAATAGGATGAAAGTCCTATTATATATATAAAACATGGCCTGCGGTAGCAGCCATGTAGTTATGGTTAAGTTGCTAAACCCATAGGAAGAGCACTTTTTGGGTGGCTTATAACTTTGCTCCAACTGGACGAATCCTCAGCAAACTTTGCAAAAAAAGTATATTGCCCACTCTGAATTTTTTTGTCAGGGGGGGGGCAAAGTTATAAGGGGGGGTCCCGAAAGTGTGCTTTTGTTAATTTGGTGTAAATCCGTCCAGTAGTTATTTTTTAAAACGACCAAAATGTAAGGCAAAAAAATGTGTGATATCTATGTCCGCTCCGCGGACTCACTTCCCTGTTCGGTCCGCAGACTAGCCTCTGATTGGCTGTTCTGTCCACGACTGGCCTCTGGTTGGCCAGAAAAATCGCAGACTTTTGCGTGGTCCGCAGACATCAGGACGCGGCCGCTGATTGGGTGGTGAGAAAACGTGAAATGCGTTGTTTTTCCTGAAATGCCTGCCATCTTGGATTTGCAGACTGTTTGGGGTCTGCGGACAGCGCAGTGAAAACCTTTACAAAAGCAGAATTTCACTTATCCAACTCAACAAACAATCTCTGCAGATGTGGGGGGGGGTGAGGATTGGATTGGGTATGGCCATAATAAGCCAAAAAACGGGTTGTTTCACAAAAGTCTGCGAAAACTCCAGATGTCCTGAGGTAGTCCTGTGGTGTTCGCGGACACTTGCAATGTCCTAGGACATATGTACCTATTTCTGCATTACAGGGTTGGGGAAAAGCAGTTTTTGAAAGGCTTATAACTTTTGCGCCACTCAATGAAACTGCATGTAATTCTGCAATAGTATTGTAGAACTAATCCTGAATGGGTTTGCAAAGTTTTGTGGGATTCTGTCAGGAGGGGGCAAAATTAGAGGAGGGTCCCAAAATATTGCAAAGGCATATAAATGTGGTGTCATTTGATGAATCTGCACAACATTTGTCAAAACGATTTTGGATCTAGATATAAATGGTTTTCTAAAGTTTGGTGGGATTTTCTCAAGAGGGGGCGAAATTAGAGGGGGGGGTCTCAATATTTTTAGATGGCTTATAACTTTGTTGCTATTTGACGAATGTGGACAAAAGATTTGAGAAAGATTATAGACCCAAACTTCAGTGTTTGTGTAAAGACTGAATGGATTTTGTCAAGTGGGGGCTAAGTTTATGAAAATTGTATGTCAATACATTTTGACACTTTAAAAAAAATAAAACATGGGCGGATTTTGAGGAAACTCGTGAGGAGCATTGGCAAGGACATTAAAGTATGTTTTTGCAAATGTGCCTGTGTTTTATTTTTTGACAAGTGTAATAATGTAGGTACAAAAAATAGTCATATACTTTTGGTGACTGAGGTATATCCTGTGGCTGTGGGCAGTAGCCATATTTTCTGGGTCATGGCATAAGGTCATGACGTGGAAAATCTGGCTACTGGCCATGACCGCTAGGGACGTAAAAATGGGGTTAAAGTAGCTATGTCTACCTGTGACCGGCTATGTGGTAAAGTTATTTGAAGGTAGGATAGGTTTGAAAGGGACAAAAAGTGCTTGTGGTAATATGTTCATAGGGTTGTCATCAATGATATTTGTGATGTCATCTTCAATGTCCTGGGTGTTAGTCTTAGCAGTGTACGGTGGTGGCGCGAGTTATGGTTGCTTAGCTTACCATAACTGACGAATTTCAGCAGTTTTTCGATTTTACTTGTAACCATAATGTCCTTTTAACAACTTTTTTTTACTGAATTTCATAGGTTTTTATTAGTGCAACTTAACCATAACATCCCTTTAACAAAGTTTTTTCATTAAATATATATATAAATAATGGATGTAAACACTAATATTTCTCTCCAAATCTCTTATGGCACCCATTTGATAGTCACTGAAAAGTGCACTGTGCTATATGCTAGATAGAGAGCATAAACCCTATCACCTTATGCTGCCCACCTGCAAGCCAGCTATTACTCCACCTATATTGCCGTGTTACATATGTTAAATGCATAGTGTGTATTGTGAGAAACCAGAGGGTGTTCTCACAAGTATTCCCCGGAGATCCATTGCTCAGGTGGTCAGGAAAGGGCCGTTGCTTGTGGATCCCAACTCTGGGAGCAGGCCAGCGAGGGAGGATCATCTAGGCAGGGGGTCCTCAGTAACTGCAGGAAGGACGTCTGAAGACAAGACATGGTATCCCGCCGTTCCTTGTCCCAATCCATTCTACTCACACTCATTGTTCATGGGATATTGTCACCGAGCCCTATCCTAGCCCTCGACTTCCCCTACAAAAAGGGAAGATAAAATATCCAAACGGGATGATAGTGGAGGAAAAGGACATCCCAGACGCCATCATGGGCTATGTTGATTCCTACAACTTTTATTCAGGAGTCGTGGCCTGTGATTCCTATCCTGTCATTTGTGACCCAAAGAGGAGAAAGAGGGGGTGGGGGGTCAGTTGCCCGAGAAAGGGGAGGAAGAAAACCCAAGTGACACAAGGGCAGAGTTCCTGTAGTGAGATCCCTCCATTCTCTACCCGCCTGAGTCCTGAAACCTCCTCAAAGCTCCTGTCCCTATAATCACTCCGCAGATAAGATTACAAGATTGTAACCATGGCCACTGCGGAGGGGTGGTGGGAACGCAATCTCCCCTACAGTCTCATACTACCTCAAAACCCTTTCCCTCAGCTTTCAGGGGGCATTTTCAAAACCATACCATCACCCACTCCCCATTTCCAACAAATACTGGGACTAGGAGAAGGAAACAGGGAGTAGTGAATATTTCCCATAGGAATAACATGGGGAATGTAAGGGAAACCGGCCATAGAGAGAATTTAATTTGTCCCATTGACGGAGTCAGGCAGGGTCAGGCATTCTCTAATTATAACACATACCTGACTGCACTGGACTGCCTGTCCAACTATAAATGGTGTGGTTCTGAACAGCTGAATGAGCAAGCTGGGGATGTTGTTTGGAGCAGAGAGCAGCCGGATCGACGGCTTAGAGGAGAACAGCGTGCTGAGATGCTGGCACGGTGTTTCTGAGGGGTTGCAGCGTGGCTCGGGAGCATTGTCTCCAGAGAGCCGGAGCAAAGCATCTTTCAGGCTGCTGTTGGTGGGTAAAACATTGCTCATTCCCTTGGGACCTGTGCCGGCCCCAAGGTTGTCTGAAGGGCAAGTGGTGAGACCCTGACCTTAGAGAGAGAGAGAGAGACTCTGGAGCATGTGACTCACTGAAGCAGAGTGGGCAGAAGAAGCGGAAAAGAAGAAAGAAAAGGAAACTAGAAAAGAAAGCAGATTGAGAGAAGAGTAACAAGATTGAGAGAAAGTGAAAGTCAGAAAGCAGAGCGTGCTAGAGACTCGAAGGAAAATAACTACATTAAAGAGGGCACGAGCGACCCAAAAAGAAAGAGAAGGGTGCAAGCGGCCTGCCAGAGTGAAAAAGGTGCCAGTGGGCACAGAAAGGTAGATAAAGTGCAAGTGTGCATGGAAAAGCAAGATGGAAGATGCTAGTGGGCACGAAGAGGTAAAGAAAGCGCAAGTGTGCAAGAGAAGGAAAGAAAGGAGCATGGGTGCACGAAAAGGAGAGTGCCAGTCAAGAAAGGTGCCAGTGGGCACAAGGAGTAAAGTCAAGAAAACAGAGGGGAACAAGAAGGGGTGCAGAAAGCCCCTGAAGGAAAATGTGGGGAACAGGAAAATCAAAGAGGAGAAAATAACCTGGCATTTTCAAAAGCCTCTGATTCTAACCTTTTGAGAAAACTGTATATGAAAAACAAGGTGCATCCTGACAAACTGAGCTCGTGTTTTCTTTTAAGCTCAAAGGGGTCTAAGCTTGAGGAAGGGAACCCTGAGAGGCCAAAGAGGTGTACTTGTGTTTGAACTTGGAAGAGGCATACACTTGGGTAAGGGAACCCTAAGAGGCCTATCAAAGTGGAATCTTGTCTATTTTGTGTTACTGAAGGAACTGAAGCTTGGGGATGGGAACCCCAATGCAATAAAGACATTAATATTGTTTGGACTATGGTGTATGTCCTATGAATAGTTCCTTTGTATTGAACTCAACCTTTTGAAGCTGTCCAACCTAGCATTGGTGAGAAGACCCTATTCTTGTTGAATCACAACCTTTTGCTTTTGAAAGACTTCCTAACACACTATACGAGAATTGTTCAACCTCATAAAATTGCAGGTTTCTAATTCTGCTAACAGTCTACATTATTCCTGATCCAAGTGTATCCCCTATAGCACCTCTTATACCATTAAAAAATTTAAAAAGGGAGTGGGGGGTTTGTTTTTCTAAGAACTGCAATTTCTTATAATGTTAAGTGCAAACACATGACATAATGTCCAAGATCACATCTATAAAGTGTATAATGCTTGGTGCAAATAAACTCCAGTGCATCCCATAACACATGTAAACAACTGGGTATGGTCGCTGTTTCATACTGTGAAAATCAGAATATTAGCTTATTCGTAGGGAGATTTAAGTTCAATAGTATAACATCCTTTTGTATACTTGTAAGGTGCATAGTGCTTTATACCAGTAGGCTATAGAACATCCTCATTCATATGTTAGACATCTGAGTTATATCATTGCTCCTCGCTGTGGAAATTTCGCATTTGGATAGGGCTAAGTAGGTTATATAATACAAGGTGCATCTAAAATCTATATCTATAAAGTGCTTGGTGCAAAATAAACTACAAAGCATTCTAATTCATATAGTCCACAACCAAATTAGATCAATGTTCACACTGTGCAGATTCACATTTCGATGAGGAGGATATTATTTGTTGCATGGCGCTTCTGAAGCCAATATCTCATTAAATGGCTAAACTAAAATTAACAAAGTGTCAGTGCATGTAAAGGGCTATCTCAGAGTTACAACATTTAAAAGTTAAAAACAACCCGATTTACACAAAAAAGTTTACTGTCATGTATTTCCATCCTTCTCTATGGAGCTATCTTGTTCTTGCACACATTGTTCTCGTCTCCCACAAATATGCACAGCTCTTCATCCTTTTGGGGTCTTTGTGTCATAATCTAGTATGTATCTGCATTCTCTACCTGTCTCAGTCTTTTTTCTCAGTCCCCCCCCCTGGGATTATCAGTTATGTATCAATGCAAAATTTCTAAAAGAGGACATATCGTCTTGATGCGTTTCCTCAAAGTTTTTCGCTATTGGATATGTCATATCGCCGTTCTTAATGGTTCTCATGTGTTGTAATATTCTTGTGTTGACCTCCAACCTGGTGCTGCCAATATACCATAATTTGCAATTACACATGATCACATATATCACATATGTGATCAATTTCTTGATCTTAATTTTTTGCCCAGTGCATGGATGGAACAAGTTACTTACCTGTAACTGTTGTTCTCCAGCATGGGTCTGGCATGGATTCACATGCTCATGAATATTCCCTGTCGTCAGGCTGGGAATCCTTGGTAAAGAAAAAATCAGTATCAGTTTAGTTTCTGATCTGTCTTTCTTAGTAGTAACCAATCACTGGTCTCTGGGTCATACTGCCCCCAGCCAATGACTGCCCTCTCCCTAAGCCCCGCCCCTGGCAGCCATCCTCAGATTTGGTAGCACGTAAACTGACAGTATGACCAAGTGAAGAGCCGCAGAGGGGAAGGAGGGAGGGTTCGCATGTGAATCCATGCCAGACCCATGCTGGAAAACAACAGTTACAGGTAAGTAACTTGTTCCTTCTCCAGCATGGGGTCTGGCATGGATTCACATGCTCATGAATATAAGAATACATAGCAGTACACACATGCACAACCACGGGAAGTGGCAAGGCTCAACATTAGCATTACATAAAACTCAACATTAAGCATCTCTTACCTCCTCACCAGGCTCACCTTAAGCGAACAGGTTGCGTAGCACTGCCTGGCCGACTCTGCACTCCTCCCTGGAATCCCGGTCGACGCAGTAGAATCTCGTGAAGGTGTGCGTCGACCTCCACGTAGCAGCCTTGCAGATGTCCAGCAGGGGCACACCAGACAAGAACGCTGTGGTAGCAGCGATCGCTCTGGTTGAATGGGCTCTCGGACGGCCGGGCAATGGTCGGTTTGCCAACCGATGACAGTGCATGATGCAGCCGAAGAGCCATCTGGAAATGGAAGCCTCAGAGAGAGCCATCCCTTGGTTCACAAGTCCAAAGTTCACAAACAGCTGTGTTGTCTTCCGAAAAGTCTTTGTTCGGTCCACGTACAACTTCAGTGCTCTAGCTACATCCAGAGTGTGCAAAGTCCTCTGGACTGGCGACGAAGATGACGGGAAAAAGACTGGTAACACCAAGGGCTCATTGAGATGGAAGTCCGACTGCACCTTGGGCATGAAGGAGGGGTGCGTCCTCAGCACCACCCTCGTCTCGTGAAAAGTCAAGTATGGAGGCTTGAAGGAAAGGGCCTGAATCTCTCCCACGCGTCGTGCAGATGTGAAGGCCACAAGGAACGCTGTCTTCCATGACTGGAACTTCAACAGAGCCGAATGCAAAGGCTCGAATGGCAGGCCCATGAGCCTGGTCAGCACCACGTTGAGCTCCCACGCCAGGGCTGGAGCCTTCACCGGCGGGAAAGATCGAACAGTCCTTTCATAAACTCCTTCACCAGTCGATGAGACCACAAGGACGGCCATCCTGTAGTTCTGGTGTATCGGGAGATTGCTGCCAGATGTATCTTGATGGAAGCGTGAGCTAGTCCCGCTTTGGCCAGCGACAGTAGGTATGGTAGCACTTGAGGTGCCGTAATCCGTAGAGGGTTGATCTTCTGTGCACGGCACCAGACAGAGAACCTCTTCCACTTATGTCTGTAGCACTTGAGAGTTGAGGACACCCTGGCCTTTGCAAGAACTTCTCTGCAGTCAGCCGGGATACCGTACCCTCCAAACTCTAGTGCTGCAGGAGCCAGGCCTGCAAGTTCACCGTCTCCTGATGTGCCGGGGTCTGAAAGTATGTGCCCGCCGTGAGGTGCGCACGGGTGCCCCACCACTGGATCGCCCGACGGAAAACCTTGTTGAGCGGGATCTTGTCTTCGAAGCTGCCCGCCGCTTTCATCCAGCGGGTGTCGAGGAACTCCTGTAGAGGACACATCCATAATCTGCACAGGCGCACTACGTAGATGCATGAGGACATCATTCCGAGGAGGTACTTGATGGATCTCACCCTGGCCATGTCCGTGGCTAGCAGACGCTGCACCTTGCCTAAGATGGCTTTCGTCCTTTCCTCCGACGGAGACGCCAATCGCTCCACTGTATCGAGCTTTGCTCCCAGAAACAGTGCCACCTGCGACGGAACCAAGTGGGATTTTGGGGTAGTTGATGGAGAATCCCAGCTCCGTGAGTAAGCGGACGGTCTTCGCCATGTGCTCGACGGCGAGTTCTCTTGTCCTTGCGCGGATGAGCCAGTCGTCCAGGTAGGGGTAGATGTGGATCCCCTGCAGGCGCAGCCGCGCCGCCACTGGTGCTAGGCACTTGGTGAACACCCTGGGTGCTGACTTCAATCCGAATGGCAGAGCTCTGAATTGGTAGTGGCGTCCTTGGACTACGAATCTGAGGAACTTTCGGTGTCTCTTTTAGGACGGGGATGTGGAAGTAAGCATCCTCCAAATCCAACAACGATAGGAAGTCGCCCTCCTCCAGCTGTCCCAGCACGTGCTGGAGGGTGACCATCCTGAACTTCTGTGCCTTAATGTATTTGTTCAACCGACGTAGGTCCAGGATGGGGCGCCAACCGCCCGTCTTCTTTCTGACAAGGAAGTACCTTGAGTATACTCCGGAGCCCCGGACCTCTTGGGGACGAGCTCGATGGCACCTTTCTTGAGCATCGCCTTTACCTCCATGAGCAGTTGAGGGATGTGATTTTCCTTCCTGGCCATGGGAGGAATGCGGGGACACTTCTTTTGGAATTCAAGAGTGTGCCCGTGGGCCAGGGCATCCAGCACCAAACGGTCGGCGGAGATGGACTCCCACACGCTGACAAACTTTGCCAGCCGGCCTCCCACCGGGGTGCTTTGGTGGGGGCCCGACGCTATGGCCGGTTCAATCTTGCTTACCATATCGGCACCCTTCATTACGGGAGCGCCACCCTTGTAATGAGGCCCTAGGTGTTTGAGTGTTTCCAACTGATTCTAATACAGGCAAAAACGACAGAACCCGTGGTCGTCGGTCCCCATTGATTTAGACCAATATTTTGTCCATTCCATCATAGAAAATTGATTCAACTTGAAGCGTATATAAATGCGTCGAGCTCTTTCACATGGAAACAATTTAATATACGCTGACCTATTTTCTACTTTCCTTGGAAATAAGGCATATTCCATTTAGGTCTTATAGGTGTTGTTTAGGTCAATCGTGTTTGACCAGTCAAGTTTATTTCATTTTCTTTTAACATTAGGAAGGCCTAACTTGAGGTCGTTAATGGAGGCAGAAATATTTACTAGTAGTTGGTTCATATTAGTTTTAAAGTGATTAATAGACGGCACTTTACAGATGTCTAAGAGTATGAGTGATTATGGTGTCTGACCATGCTTTTGTCATGGTGGATATTATGTTAAAATCGTCGTATGGACCTGAAATCGTAAGATTCGATGTTCATTATTTAAAACACCTGCTCACTCAAATACCCTATAGACTTGCATGCCTAGCTTATGACAGCACTTTTGGAAGGGCCCGTTCCACATATTTAGATTTGGATTTAAAAATGCTCTAAGTTGTTTCATTTGCCTCAGAACATTCCTGAAATCATATCCAGGAGCCTCCGCTAGGCAAGGTCTGTACCTTTTGCTTGTCTCAAGTCACTGTGAGGACCAGGACTCGGACAACCTGCCGAACTGCACCGAAGCTCCACCTGGGCTGGAGTGAAGGACAGTGCACCAGAGAGTGTGTGTATCAAGACATCTGGTGGCTTTGTCCTGTGTAGTGCAGTCAGCCTTGTCCTTTAAGAGATCTGCTTACAGAATAAAACTCCAGGAGCCCACCATTTCCTTAGTGATACCTTTGCTTACAAACTGTTGTTCTTGGCTCTCCAGATAAGTTGTGTATCCCACCTTGTTACGCACCTAAATCTTGTTAAAACAAGTTTCCTTTTTCCATGGGTATCAGTTATGCAGGCTATCCTTAGCAGCACCCCCATAAATCATGGAGCCCATTGCTGAGAGACAACTGGGACGAGTCATGCTCTGTTTATAATTCTACATCGAAAATACTTTGTGTTGGTAAAGTTTGTCTAGTGCTCCGAATACCTGTGGGAATTGGAAGTGAATTCACGTGTTTGTCACTGTGATAGCATTTTGCATCACAAATGTGCTATGCACATGCTTTAGGAAACTTTGGGAAATATTCTTATTACTAGTACTCTTAATGAGCCTGATTTGGAAGACTGGAGCATAAAGGCAGCTCAATTGCAGCAGAACCATAAGTCCTAGTTTGTAAAGTGGATGCAGAGAGAGAGCGAGAGAGAGAGAGAGAGAGCGCACGCGCAGGAAATGGCTTGGCATGTGGCAGAACAACAAGTTACTTTCTTACCTGGTAACGTTCTTTCGATGGGAGGGTCCGACGACGTATTCCATATCTAAGACATGTAATCACCACAGCTGTGCTGCTTCGGAAACTTTTTCGGCGTCTGCGTCCTGCGTCGATGACGTCGATGCGCCGCCGTCGAGGACCTCCTCCGACGTCCGACGTCATCCGATGTGATAAGTAGGACGCACGGCGCCAGTAGCCTCAGTTGTAGTTTTTTCCCCCAGAACGTGTGACATTAGTCAACTGCCAGTCCGACACAAAGCCTTGCGGAACGTAAGCTGCAATCGCAACAGAAATTCTGCAGCGGGGAAGGCAGGGCGGGAGCGATATGGAATACGTCGTCGGACCCTCCCATCGAAAGAACGTTACCAGGTAAGAAAGTAACTTGTTCTTCGAGGGGATTGGGTCCTCCGACGTATTCCATATCTATGACAGACTCCCAAAGCAGTACCAAATCAAGGAGGAGGGAAAGAATTTAGAAACAAAATTTAGAATAGCCAATCAAATAGCAGAGCAAAGGACCGCCTTGCCAAAGGCCAGATCCTGCCCTCTGATGGAATCGAGGGTATAATGCCGTACAAATGTATGTACTGAAGCCCAGGTGGCAGCATCACAGATGTTGCGAATAGGAACACCCCTCTGCAGGGCAGTAGATGCAGCCACGCCCCTGGTAGAATGGGCCCGCAAGCCAGCCGGTGGGTCCTTACCCGCCAAGCGGTAACACTCCGAGATGGCCAAAATAATCCAGCGTGACAAAGTCTGTTTCGTCACAGCTTGCCCCAAGCGCTTACCAGCGTAACCAATAAAGAGTTGATCGTCCACTCTGACCCGGGACATGCGAGAAACATAAAAGCTCAAAGCTCTCCTAGGATCAAGCCTATGGAGCCTCTCCTCTTCCTTACCAGGATGCGGAGGAGGATAGAATGCCGGAAGAACAATCTTCTGGGCCAAATGAAATTCCGTCACTACCTTTGGAAGAAAAGAAGGACGAACTCGAAGGACAACCCTGTCCTTGTGAAAAACAGTGAAGGGTGGCTTAACAGAAAGTGCCTGTAACTCACCCACTCTGCGAGCGGAAGTAACCGCAACTAAAAACACAGTTTTCAAAGTCAACAGCCTCAAAGGGCAAGAATGTAAAGGCTCAAACGGAGCACCCATAAGAAACCTAAGAACAAGGTTCAAATCCCAACCGGGCACCAGGAAAGGCGACGGAGGGAACACATTAGTGAGCCCTTTTAGAAACTGTGAAATCAAAGGGATTTTAAAGTAAGAACATTCTTCAGATGAGCGCTTAAAGATGGACAGCGCCGCCAGGTAACCTATAATGGTACCCACTTGCAAGCCCCTGTGGGCCAAAGAAAGCAAAAAGGACAGAACCATGGGGATGTCACATGCAAAAGGATCCACATTCTGAACTCTGCACCAGTCGCAGAACTTACGCCAACGGCAACGGTACAGAGACTTAGTTGCGGGCCTTCGGGCCGAAAGCAACACCTCCATCACGTCTTCAGGGAGGTCCCAATCCTTATACCTCAACCTTTCAGAAGCCAAGCGTGAAGGTTGAGGGATCCGACCTCTGGATGGAGAACCTGACCCCCCTCCCGTGAGAGCAGATCGACTCGGTAGGGAAGACGACGTGGAGGGCAGATGGACAAGTCGAGAAGGTCCGGGTACCACGTCCTCCGAGCCCACGCCGGAGCAATGAGGATCATCCGGGAACCGAACTTCCGTAACCTCCGCAGCACTTGCGGGATGACGGGGACTGGAGGAAACGCGTACAGCAGCGGGAATGACCACTCCACCACAAACGCGTCTCCTAAGGCTCCTTTCGGAGGAAATTCCCGCGAGCAAAACCTCTCGCACTTCCGGTTGACACTGGAGGCGAAGAGATCCACTTGAGGGGTCCCCCAAAGGGCGAAGATCTCCAGGAGAATCTCCTGAGCCAACTCCCACTCGTGAGAGATCGCGCTCTGCCTGCTCAGAGCGTCCGCCGTCACGTTTTCGTCTCCGGCCAGATGAACTGCCGAGATCGAAACTTCCTGCCGGATGGCCCAGAACTCAAGCTGCATCGCCTCCCTGCACAGAGGAAGTGACCCTGCCCCCCCTTTTTGTTGAGGTAGTGCATGGCCACAGTGTTGTCCGTCATGATCAGGACAGTCTTTCCTCGCACAGTCGGCAGAAAAGCCTTCAGGGCTAGCCTGACGGCCCTCAGCTCCAACAGATTGATATGGAGTCTGGACTCCGACTGAGACCAACGACCGCTGACAGTCAGCCCGTTGGCATGAGCTCCCCATCCCGTGAGGGATGCATCCGACACGATCGTCACCTCCGGCCAGGGTAGCCAAAAAGGAGCCCCCTTCATCAAGTTGCCTTCGACGGCCCACCACAGAAGGTCCCGGGCGACCGAGGGCGGCACCTGAACCGGGTCCGACATCCAGCCGGAGGACTGCGACCATTGCGTCTTGAGTGCCCACTGCAAAGATCTCATCCGCAGGCGAGCCTCTGGCACCAGAAGAATGCAGGATGCCATGAGGCCGATCAACCTCAAGAACTCGAACGCCGGGAGCGTCTGGGCATGCTGAAACTTGTGCACCATCTGCTGAATGTGAAGAGCCCTCACCTGGGGAGGAAAACACAGCCCCAGGGAAGTGTCGAGCACCGCTCCGATGTACTGGAGCCTCTGTGTTGGCGTCAAATGGGACTTCTTTAAATTGAGGGAGAAGCCCAGCCTGTGAAGGGAGTGGCAGGCGACGGACAGATGATCCAGGACTTGCTCGGGAGAGCTCCCCCTGATCAACCAATCGTCTAGGTAGGGGTAGATGTGAATCCCCCCTTGCCTGAGATGCGCTGCCACCACCACCATGAGCTTGGTGAAAACCCTCGGGGCGGAGGTCAAACCGAACGGCAGGACCCGAAACTGAAAGTGCGAGTCGCCAACCGCGAACCTCAGGTACTTCTTGTGCTTGGGATGGATCGGCACATGGAAGTAAGCATCCTTGAGGTCGAGTGACACCAACCAGTCCTGAAGCTGAAGGGCCTGGAGGACTTGAGAGAGAGTAACCATCTTGAACTTGTCCTTCCTGAGGAGTTTGTTCAAACCGCGCAAGTCCATGATGGGTCTCAATCCCCCGTCTTTCTTCGAAATCAAAAAATAAGGGGAATACCATCCCTTGTTCCTCTCCGCTACAGGCACCAGTTCTATGGCGCCTTTCTCCAGCAGGACTTGAATTTCCTGCGCAAGGAGCGGATCCGGACACTTCAAAGAGAGGTTCCCCGGTGGATTGTCGCGAGGCCTGTGCCGAAAGGGAAGACAGTAGCCATGGGTTATGATCTCCAGAACCCACACATCCGAAGTAATGGCACGCCACTCTACAAGATGCTGCGCCAGCCTTCCCCCAACCGGCGAACCATGGGACATGGCCTCATGACTGAGTAGGAGCGGCTGCGGCGTTACCTGAGGGCAAAGAGGCAACTGCCCGAGCGGCCTTGGCACCACGGGTACCCTGTCGTCCACCTCTGGTACCCCTGCGTTGGCCCCTTTGACTGCCAGCTCCTCTTGCTTTACCAAAGGACGAGTAATAGCGAAAGGAGCCACCCCTCCACTGCTGTCCCCTAGGACGAAAAGGCGGAGGTTGGCGAACTGCAGCGCCCAACGACTTCGCTGCAGCTTTTGAGGTCTGCAACCTCTCAAGGCTCTCGTCAGCCTTGCTGCCAAAAAGATGTTCACCATCAAAGGGCATGTTGAGGAGCCGGGACTGCACATCAGGAGCAAACCCCGACTTCCGCAACCACGCAAACCTGCGTATCACGGTGCTCGCCGCCATGGACCTACTGACGCATTCAGCCAAGTCCAAACCCGACTGAACGGACTCACACATGGCATCCTTACCATCCTGGACCATAGCAAGGAAACCATCCCGTTCGACCCCTTCGGGAATATGTTCAGCCGCTAACGCAACACAGTTCCACAGAGTGTGCGTGAAACGCGACAAGGCACAAATGGAGTTGGCCGCCTGAAGCGCCATACCACCAGAAGAAAACACCTTCTTCGCCCAGCCATCAAAACGTTTGTCGTCCCTATCAGGAGGGATGGTAGGGTACGACGCCTGCTTCGCCGGGGCCGTGGCCGCCTGCACCACCAAACTTTCCGGAGTGGGGTGCCTGGTCAAGTAGCAGGGGTCGCCACTGGCTGGACGGTATTTACGTGACAAGGATCTGCCCACAGCCGGGAGACTCTCCGGAGCAGTCCAAGCCGCCGCCACCCTACGCTGTAAAGCCATATGGAACGGCAGTACCGGGTCAGATGGGGGACCAACATCAAGGATGTCCGTCAGATCATCCTGCACAAACTCCCCTGGGGGAGCAGACCACCCCAAATACTCAGACACCCTAGCCATAAGGCGCCGGTATGAGGAATCGGCATGGGAGCCAGGCTCAGGCCGACCAAATTCCACCTCCGGAGAGGTGTCCAGTCCACTGGCATCATGCAGCGACTGCCTCAAATCGTCAAATTGACTATGGCCCGAGACAATGTCATCTGGCACCTGACTAGGAACCAGGCCATCCGAATCCTCATCCGCCTCTGAAATATAATCCAAGTGGTGGAAAGGCACCCGAGAGTGCCTGCTCTTAGCCAGAGCCTTCCTAGGGGGAACACCCGAGACACGGGGCACCTCCGACACGAAAGGCGTCGATGGCGTCGAGCGAATCGGCGCCGACGCCGAGAAAACCGGCAACGGCGCCGAGAGGATCGGCGTCGACGTCGAGGAAATCGGCGTCGACGTCAGATGCAGCGCCTCCAGTATCGGCGGCGTCGACACAGCCCTCGAAGCCGGAGCCCCGAGCGTGTCCCTCGACGACCTGACCGTCGACGGCTTCGACGACTTCCTCGGAGCCAGAGCCTCGAGAAAGCCTGTCGACGCCCTCGACGCCTCAGACGTCGATGTCTTCCTCGAAGACATCACAGGTGCCCACGGTCTCGATCGCGTCGAGGACCGGGACCTGGAACGGGTACGGCGAGAACGAGCCTCCTTGTCCGAACGGGACCTCTCCCGTGACTCGCGCCGACCACTCTTGCGAGCGGTGGCTCTCGACCTCACACGGCCGACCCCACTCGGGGGCGCGGACGGTAGAGTACCCTGCGACTCAAGAATCGCCAACATCTTCTTCCCGAAGGAAGCCCATTCCTCCGGCGTCGCACGGCTGGTGGGGTAACCGACGTGCCGGGCAGAGTCCTCTGAGGAGGACCTGGAAGGCGACCGGTGTCGGCGCTTCCGAGAATGCCTCGAAGAGGCTGAGGAGTGGCGAGACCGACTCCTAGAAGAAGACCGACGAGACTTCCGACGATGACGCGGAGAGTCACCCCTCGAATCATCCGTCGAAAGCCCTGCCGACTTCGACTTCCGGGGCTTGGACACCCGACCTACCGACAATTTCTTCTTACGTTCGCGTAAGGCCTTGGACGTGAGCGACAGGCAGTCGACACAGTCATCCGTGTCGTGGGCCTCCCCGAGGCACCAGAGGCAGGCATCGTGCGAGTCAGTCACCTACATCTTGGACCCACACTCCCCGCACTTCTTGAAGCCCGGACGCGGGGTTGAAGACGAAGCGGAAGACATCGTCGAAGGAATATTCACAAACGAACAGGTTCGAAGAACCAGAAAGAACAGAACTCCAATGAGTCGAGGCTAGAACCGAGAAACACGAAGCAACACGTTCGCGGAAAAAACGGAACTGAGGCTACTGGCGTCGTGCGTCCTACTTATCACATCGGATGACGTCGGACGTCGGAGGAGGTCCTCGACGGCGGCGCATCGACGTCATCGACGCAGGACGCCGAAAAAGTTTCCGAAGCAGCACAGCTGTGGTGATTACATGTCATAGATATGGAATACGTCGGAGGACCCAATCCCCTCGAACCTACCTTAATGCACACTGGTGCATTAAAGTAAACAATACGAGACTCATGGGTTGATTAACACATGATAAATCTGGAGGAGGACAACCCAACACAAATATCAAATTTCACACGTGCACAACAACTATAAACAAGCACGTCACAGGTCAACCAGTTCAGTGATCACTAATGTGCAATCATAAGAAATTGAAAAATTGTCTGATGCTTTCATCTTATCATGGTCACAACCACTACAATATTAGTTTCTGTTTTTTGCTTGTCCCGTTTGTAACTCTTACCTGTTTACCCACCCTGTCATTGGTATGCATATACATATATTTATTCATCTGTTTACTTTATTATGTTTCTTTATTCCTTTTTGAGATGTTATCAAAATCATGGCTATTCATTATATTTGTGTTACTTCCTGTATTTGTTGTCAGTCTTGATAAAGACGCTGTGTTGAAACATGTGTAGGCTGGAAACACTGCAATGTTAGGCGGATTGTTCTTGAATAACAAGAAAATTATACAATGCCACTACAAAACGCAGGCTACTAGTACAAATGTGTTGCACTTATCAACAGGACTGATCAATGTTCAATGGTTCCGAACACACACGTCTCAGCAGGACGGCTATACTCGTAATGGTATACACTGCAGGTAAAGCATCTCCATGGAGGCAAGTGAAGCATCTGCTGAGACGAATATCCAGCCTAAGCTCCAAAAGCAGGTTTGCATGCATAAAAGGGCCCCTCAGTGGTCACACTGAGCCAGATTTGCACAGCCAAAGTGCATTTCCTGCTTTTTGAAAATAAATATTGCTTTGGCAGAAGCCAAATAAAAGAACAAGAGTGGAAGAACCATTCTGAACTCAAGAGAAACAGGGCAACAAAAGGGGCTGGGACAGGACAGACAGAACCACAGAGAACATAACAGATGTGCCAAAGCTGAATGAAGAGCAAGAACAGGAAGAAAAAGAAGAACCTACGAAAGGTATAGCAATAAAGAAAGTGGGAGAACAGAAACAAAGGTAAACAGCAGGAGAGAGAGACCCACAGCAACCAGCATCAGGAGTTAAGGTAGAAGCAGAGCAAATGAATAATTGAGCGGCAGGACAATAAGGAAACCGATCAAAAGCCGGTGGGAGGGAGAAATGGAATAAAGCAAGACAGGAGTAAGGTAGGACAATAATCTAAAACAGTGGAAGAAAGATTGTCAACAGTAAAGACTGCAACAGAAAAGATGGTAAAGGAGAGCAAAACAGAGTAGTGATATGATGAAGAGGAAGAGGCTACACGAGAGAGACAATAGAGACAGCAAAACAGAGGAGAGAAACATAGTTTATAGTGATAATGTTGAAAAACATGTCGAAAGTCAAAATGTCGAAAACATAATGTCGAAAAAAAAAACTTCAAATGTCTTTTTTTCTTTGTTTTTTGTTCGAAATGGGGGGGTTCCACCCCCAAACCCCCTCTTTTGAATTTTTTTCTTGCGGAACCCAATTAAAGCATGTTTTTTTTTCAACATTATTTTTTAGACATGTTTGTAATTCGACCAAATGTTTTCGACATTATAACTGCACACTGAGAAACAGCACTAAAAGGATGCAGCCAGGAGAGACAGAGCAACAGACCATAGCAGGTGGTATAGCAAGACCTAATAGTGGGAGGCAGAGCAACAGGAAGTGAGAGACACAGTAGCAATGGCAAGCAGGGAGAGTGAAAACATGACGGAAAAGCTGTGAAACAGAAGGAGTGGCAGAGAAGTAATGCTGGTAAAGGTAGGTACTTGATTTATGAATACCTTTAGCAATTCTTAACAGAGTTCCTGTGTCCATGTCACATAAAGGTGCATGCAACTGGAAATTATTCTGTGGGAGATTTATTACACTGAATACAGAGAACTTTGATATACAACTGTTATACTTCTAATGTTTTCGAAAACCGATTTTAACTTCATACATGCATTGGAAGAGTGCGAGATACGTTTTACTCCTTTGGGAAGTATGAAACTTATTTTTACTCTCTTGAAGTTGGATTTACTCTCCAACTCAAAAAATAGAGAGTAAAATACTCCCACCTCAAAATCCTATCTGGAGCACTGGTTGTTCTGTCCTAAAAGCATAAAGACTTGGTATGGTGAAGCCCGCTGGCGTAAAGGGCGCTGCTGTTTGAGCTGTGCGGCTGCATTTACCTTCTGCTTCTGTTCTTCATGCTACATTGTGTCCCCGCTCCAATTCGCGTAAGTCTGACAACTCCTGCAGTCAGGGGTTGAGGAGAGCGGAGCATTTCTTTTTTTTTCATCATTTCACCGAGACCAGTCACGTGAACGGAGTCACATGACCCCATTGCGACACGCCCACAGGAAGAACTCGTTAAAATCGCCACAGCGCGACCCTTGTGGCGTGAAGCCCGCTGGCGTAAAGGGTGCTGCTGTTTGAGCTGTGCGGCTGCACTTACCTTCTGCTTCTGTTCTTCGTGCTACATTGTGTCCCCGCTCCAATTCGCTTAAGTCTGACAACTCCTGCAGTCAGCGGTTGAGGAGAGCAGAGCATTTCTTTTTTTTTTTCTTCATCATTTCACCGAGACCAGTCACGTGAACGGAGTCATGTGACCCTACTGCGACACGCCCACAGGAAGAACTCGTTAAAATCCCCACAGCGTGACTCTTGTGGCGTGAAGCCCGCTGGCGTAAAGGGCACTGCTGTTTGAGCTGTGCGGCTGCACTTACCTTCTGCTTCTGTTCTTCGTGCTACATTGTGTCCCCGCTCCAATTCGCGTAAGTCTGACAACTCCTGCAGTCAGCGGTTGAGGAGAGCGGAGCATTTCTTTTTTTTTCATCATTTCACCAAGACCAGCCACGTGAATGGATTCACGTGAACCCATTGCGACACGCCCACAGGAAGAACTCGTTAAAATCCCCACAGCGCGACCCTTGTGACGTGAAGCTCGCTTGCGTAAAGGGCGCTGCTGTTTGAGCTGTTTTCGGCTGTAGTCGGCGGGATCGCCCATCATGGACATCATGTCGGATCCGGACCTGATAGGTGCAACCACCAAGGTTTCCCTCACTGCTGGCGACACAGGGGCGATAAGGAAGGTGAGTGATGCTAGCAATTTAGATCCAAAACTGTCCACATGTCCACTGAACAATTTACATGTAATTATTACGGCTCAAACCACATCACCGCTCATGACTGCTCACCCACTGGCTCTCGCACAACCTTCCAAATCCCCATCTCTTAATTGTACGAACGATCTACCCCCACATACACTATCACAGCCAGCATCCGACTTAGCTCCGTGCTCCGGCAACATTAAAGTCAACATGGCAAGAGGAATTCCATCCAAAATAACATACCTGCCTCTGCCGAAACACTTGAATCAAGTGATGCTGCTCAATGGCACCATAATAATCCACTTGAAAATGTAAATGACTCGAAAGAGATGACTCAATATGTCTCATCATTACAGTCACTTTCAACGGACCCTCTTGACATCCTGGCAGATAATGATCAGGCTATCATCATATCCGAGACACTAGAAGCCACGGCAGAATCAACTCTACAGTTAGAACCAACAAAAAACAACTCGAAATCGGTAGTTGATGAGCACATCAAAGGCGACCAAAATGCAATGAACACAGTAACAAATTCTCTTAATCTTCATTTAGCTAAGGTCCCGCGCGAGTGCACCAATTTAACTTTGGTGCAAGCAGCCAATCCTAGCACATCGACACCAACCTCAGTTGCTGTTAACAATAACTATCGGAAATTTGATTTCCACACAATGCCACACCAACAGGAAGCACTAGATCAAAGGTGTCTAAATGTCTCAATGCTTGGAGGTGGAAAGACCAAGCAACGCTATCTTTTTTCTAGAAAACAGCTGTCCATGCCTTACCACCTTCCAGAAAAGTTTATATGGCACACTGGAAACCATGAGCATGGGCGTTCTAATTTCAAATACCCTTACCATACTGGTTTGCACACATCATCAACAAGAGACTCAGAAGTTTCAGATCAACAACTTCAGGATTCAGCTTCGAAATTGGAAGCCCTAGAACGCCGTTTCGAAGACAAGTCTGTGAGTTCCATCAGCACAACGCACCCACAGTGTGCAAATATCTTCACATTCAACTAGAAACTACGACAACCATTTTCTCACGCAACTGCACCTGTGTCAGATGCTCCACTCGAAAACAAAAATATCTCACTACGAGATGCCTCGGTTCAGGTCGCTTCAGAACCAGTAGAATCCAAAGCAACCTTTCAAGATAGTACTACACAAACTATTAGGACACCAGACAAAGATACTCAGGCTAAACCATCTTTAGAGGCAACTGTGGAAAACAACTTTACTATAATAACAACCATGTCTGCAGTCATGGCTCCCTTTATGAAGCTTTATGAACAAATAGCAGACCAATTAAAAGACCAGACAACAGTCATCGCCACGATGACCTCAAAAATGATATTTGTTGAATCCTTTATCACAGCCATTCAAAAGGATCTTGACATGAGTCAAGCTAAAGTCGCAACTCTCCTTCATTCAAATCTTGATCCACTTATCAAAGAAAAGGAAACCCGTCGACTCTCGAGACGCTTTGACTCAATTGATGCTGAGCTCAGTGTCAACAAAACTACTCATCACCCAATGGCATCACCTGAAATCTTAGATCCACATCTAGCTGAGTCCATGCCGCCTCAAAATAATAATCTCCCCATGCTAAATGGTTTAACCATTTCTACTGACATTGTCAATACGCCTAATAATGACGGAAAGCATGACAAGGCAATTCCCAAGAGTGCAGCTCAAGTAGCTGGCACAGGCGCAGAACACGTTCCATGTGACAATTTGCCACAACTAATATGCCCTATTTTTGTCCAAGGACCCAAGCCATCTAATCTGAAACCAACGGTCAAAACATCTAAACCCAAATTAAATGGCAAATCTAAAGTACTTGAGATAAAGCAATTGCCAAATAAACCACAACCAAAAGCACAGCTACCAACCAAGATACTCCCAACAGGTTTGCCCAAGCAAATCAAACAAAACAGAGTGGCTCTGGACTCAACCATCAAAACAGTGAAGTTAATTACGAAATCAAAAATTATGCCAAATTCACTTCATGTTGGAGCCACACACAATAAGCATGACAATTGCACAAAATTAAGTCATCAAGTAAAACGATTACCACCGATTCACACTGAACAGAGCCATAAAGAAGAGGAAATCTCTCACGATCCCCCACCAATTAAGGAAATAATCGGCAAGCATCCAAATTCTAAAGCACCAACTTGTCAAACTACAAACATAGAGGACATCATTGTACTGGAAGTCTCTGTCAACGAAATTGATACTTCGTCAATTGACATGACGAATTTATCAACTTACTCTGAGGACAATAGCGACCAGTCAAGAGCTGATCCTCAATAGGAAGAAGATCTTAATGTGAGTGTCTCCGTAATCCATACAGATATGGATGACACTCCACCGATTCCTAGTAGCAATCTTGATCCGGAAAGGGTCCCAAAAGGGCCACTTCGCCTACAGATAGAACAGCCCAGGTCAAACTCCCTAGCCAGGGAGGCACGTGGGAGACGAGAAGATAGAAATTTGCTGATCAAAAAGCCCTCAAAAGGAGAAAAGTTGGCTGCTAACACACAAAATAAGACACCTCTAAATAAAGAATTGAAAAGCACTATAGACAAAGAGAGTGACTCAAATCTAGCGCCCACTAAACAAAACAACACGCAAAAGCATTTTGGAGACGACCCAAGTGAAGACAGCTACCAGATTTCTCAACTAAAACTGCCATCCCGCTCAAGAAATCAAGTGGTCTGTAAAGCAACAAAACCTGATTCAAATCTTAATTCCTTCGAAGATGGACTTCTACTGGAAAGAATGAACACCGAGGATAATGGGTTAATCATGAACCGAGCAAACGTTATTAGACTCTTACATCATGTTCCATCTCTTCGCTCACTTACGTCTAATGATATTGCAAGCGTCGAGTTTCCAGAAGAAAAAACACTGGACGGAGTGCTCATTTACCCGATGACTCCTCTTATCACACATTCCTTAAAACAAGAAATATCACAACTAAGATCACTAGGTTTTGACCTCACCGAGTCAGGAATACCAGCTGGTCCATTAAAAAACTCTTAAAAAAGAAACCAATCTCCTGAACCAAAGGTCAATCAAGGGCACTCCAATAAATGGCCTGCAAAAAATCATGAAAGATGGCATAGCCCAACTGACACATCTGAGTGGCGCAATTACAAAAATGATTGGCATAAAAATTCATCCCAATACTCAGACCGCCATAGGTCTGAAAGAGGCAATTTACATCAGCGAAGAAACTCTTATAGACACAAGAAATCTCCCTCACCAAAATCAAGAAATGGCTATAGCCATGAAAGATCTTCTAACAACCAGGAATCAAGATCCTTAGCTGCTGGAACAGAGGAGAACTGGAAATGGCTGATGGCACTAGTGGCAGACAAAATCAAGATGCCATAGGATGGGGCCTTGTCAGCACCCATGCCCCTTACAATAGCTTCATGGAACACAAGGGGCTTCAGTCACCTGTTCAAAGAAGGAACCAACCAAATCAAAATGCATGATATTTTTTGTTTTCAAGAGACCTGGCTGCGAACGCCACCCATAGTAGAAGGCTATTCAAGCCATCTCAACCCAGCAACTAAAGGAAATACTGGTAGGCCAATGTCAGGCCTACTGATTCTTATCAACAACCAATTTGACTTTGCAATAGTAAAAGAAATCATGCCAACTTCTCTAATCCACATTGTAGTAGGTTCCATTAAGACTGCTGACCAACAAATAAGGAAAACACTCATAATTGTTAACCTTTATTGGAACCCAGCATCTGTCGCAAGCATGAATTTTCCGGATCAAATCGAGAAATGGATAGTGCACTGCAAAGAAAATTGGGTGGACCCATGGTTTATCATTTGTGGCGATATGAATTCGAAATGCTGGGATGAAACTACAGGCCTCCTAACAATCGACAGCTTCGCTCTAACATCAGCGGAAAAGAGAGGTTACCAGTGGAACACTGTTATGAACACGAACAAATTGAACTTAATAAACGGCAATACCACTGGAGACATCCCAGCTAATATCACCAGAAAACATGGCAATGGTGGCCACACCATAGATTATATTTATATTTCATCAGAACTGATCACAGCAGAAAATAAAATGGTGGTAATACACATGAACAACAGCGATCACAACTTGCTCTCAGCTAAATTACTACCAATTCAAAATAATGCAAAATTCACAAATATGAGGTCGATTCAAATCAATATGGGGAAAAACCGCATTAAAATTCCATCTAACAAACTTCCATCTTTGACTGAAAACTCATCTACTCTTGTAAATTTTCTCCATTCAACAGGAGAGACTGAACCTTTGAACTATCTCAGCCTATTCAAAACATACGAGATAAAATCCAAATGTTCTTATCTGAACCCCAGTATACATCGGCACTCCTTCGACCATCAAATCATCCATCAAAAAAAGATACTGAGAAAAAGCTTAAACACCCTAAAGGGTAACAACTCTGCAATAGCCATAATTAGAAGACAATTCCTGCGCCAGCAATATCGGAATTGGCTAAGGCGATACAAAAAGACACTAGATCATAATGATGCAGAGAAAATGCTGCGCATCATATAGTCGTCTAACACTGCAGACATGTGGAAACAGTTAAATCAATTACAGACGGATCAAAACTCCCTGACAACAACGCCAATACATCCTGCAGTTTGGATCTCCCACTTCAAGACTTTGTTCAATCAAGAACAGGAAGACCTGCCACCCGCACAAGTCGATGAGAAATGGCATTTAATAGACACCTCAGTGAGTACCATCGAGAATGTCATTTTAAAGTTATTAAAATCCAATGCATATGGCCCTGATGGAATAAGCAATGCTGCTCTTAAAGAAAATCCTTATGAATGGGCGAAACTTTTGCAAATTTTGTTTGATTATATTACATTAACTCAAAAAATTCCGATTTCGTGGAAGGAAGCAATAATCATACCCATTCATAAAAAGGGCAATCGACAAATTCCAACCAACTATCGCCCTATAGCGCTGCTAGATTCCATGGGCAAAGTATTTAGTACACTTGTAATGCGAGCTCTGCGAAATTGGGCAACTACATCAGGCCATTTCCACCCATGGCAATCAGGTTTTGTCCAAGGCATTGGAACATCACTTAATATATTTATCTTAAATTTGCTGAAAAGCCGCACAGAGAGAAGAAAAGATCTGAAAATGTACATATCTTTTGTTGACTTAACCCAAGCGTTTGATAGTATTTCACGCCAAAAGCTATGGACCAAATTAGTAAAATGGGGTTGTCCTGCTTCAATCATAGACCCCATTAAAGAATTTCACCATCATACTACTCTCCGTGTCCGGTTGAACAAAACTGGCCTACTAACCGATCCAATTCGACAAACAAAGGCATTAAACAAGGCTGCCCGATGGCCTCCGAAATATTTAACCTCTTTATTTCTGACATAGATGCTGCAGCTAACAATATTAGATGTTTTCCTCCTTCAATAGCAAACATTCAAGTGAGTCGTCTAGTGTATGCTGATGATGTGGTCCTCATAGACCAAACTCCGATTGGTCTGCAAAGACAATTAAACGCCTTACAACATTACGTGGAAACCAACGCACTCACAATTAATCCGCAAAAATCGGCCATTCTACCTTTTGGTGTTCAAACGAACCAGTTATGAATTAAAACAATGAACTGGTCACTACTCGGAACAAAAATTCCCATAGTTCAATCCTTTAAATATTTAGGAGTTTGTGTTAATACAAACAAGATCGATGCTGCGCGGCTCCAAACACTAGGAAAAAAGGCTCTGAACCTAACAGGTCTAGGAAAAATTATCCTGAAACGATACTGTGGCTTAAGTTTAATTCCAATCATCAAATTCTATAAAGCAAAGGTAATTCCGATCCTTACCTATGGCGCTGAAACATCATTCAATTTTAAAGCCAAAAATTGGGCAGTTCTAGAAGGCTACTTTTGGAAAAACATACTTCGCCTTCCCAAAGGCACGCCAATACAGGCAATCCGCAGAGAGTTAGGCCTAACCTCCATGCTAGCAATTGTAGAATGGAAGACGTTATCATTCTACAGAAAATGCATGGAGCAAAACCCTAAAGGCGGATTTAATTGCCTAAAAAAAGCCCTCATTGAAGAACTTGACCCAACACTGAGTGAATGGCAATCAGAATGCCGATGTCTACTTGTCACCACAGGAGAACAAATGGACACTTTAATCAATAATCCAGACAAAATAAAAAAAAAACTACCCCTGCGACTGGTTCAGAACCGAAAAGGAATGGTCAACATGCAAGACCTATGGAAAACCTTGGGAGGACAGTAAAAGACCAAATTCCTTACCAAGTTATCTAAAACTCTTTCCGCACTGGTACTTCAGAGATCAATTCTTTAGATTCCAGCTCAACCTAATTAAAACAAGAGAAACTGCCTGGCCACGAAACCAAGATACTCCTCTGAATTGCAGACTTTGTCAAGAATCTGAGTCACCAGAGAATCTGTATCACCTATTCAAGATCTGCCCGGCTCTATCACCACAAAGAACTATCTATATGATTCCCATCATTAATAAATAAGGACATAAATCAAGAGAATTATGGTGGAAAATGCTTCAATCGGGCGAAAAGTCATCAGTATCTCTTGAAGTAGTTACATTTTCCATCGAGATACAGAAGCAGCTATCGATGTGTGAAAAACTGTGACATGAAATTCAACATTTACTTAAAACTTAAGAAAAAGATTTTATATTTGTTTTAACTTGATAAAAGGTTGTCAATTGTATAACCATATATCAATAAAAAAAAATAAAGACCTGGTATTAAAAGCCCATAAGCCTGCATCAGACCACTGAGTGGTGAATAATCTGCATTCAACTCTAGATCACTTTACTTCCCAGGTTTAAAAACAACAAACTCTGGCCTGTTCAGTGGAATAAGCAAGGGACGGGGTCTTTAATCCAGCTCTGCCACAGACTAATTCCACTTGTTGTAAAGCAGCCCATGGTGAATCTGAAGCCAGTTCGGGCATTGTGGTCCCTTCACTTGATGTTAACTTTTCTTTCACCCACTGAGCCTAGCCTTCATTAACATTTCCTTACACTGCAGTAGGACACCCACATTGCTTGGGAGGTTTCTGTGAACAAGTTAGGGTCGTTCACAGTCCTAACTTTGTGGAGACTTAAGATCACATTAGACATATATTCAAAGGGATAGGTGAACACTCAGTTATGCTAACTTTTATGGTTCATATTTATTAAAGCTTTCTTTCAAAATCACAAAGCCTGCACATTACTTGTTTCTTCCCACGGGTTTAACTGCGCATCCCGTGGTTTCCCTGACAGAAATCGTTTCGAAGTGATTTATTTCGAAATAATTACTTCGAAAATACTTCGAAAAATATATGGAGTTGTGGGGTTAGGGTTATAAAGCGGGTGGGGGCGGAGGGGGGGGGGGGAAGGGGGAACCATGTCCCCTCAAAAAAGTCTTAAAAAAAAAGAAAATCTAAGTAAAATTTCACAGTAATCACTTGAAAGTAAATTACTTGGAAGTGATTTCCGTCAGTGAAATGACATGGAACGGTTTTTAAGTGTGCAGCTTAATTAGAGGGATGCCTTGCCCTCTACTGCTACCAAAAGTTGAAGAAGGTTTCTCTTGAACCCATACTTTTTCTGTGTGCCTGCCAGTCGGTGGGTGAAGGGAAGGTGGTGGGGGCCTAAACAATCGCTGTGCATAAATCAACCCTGTTTACTAACGGCTAACAAAATGCCTCACAAGGGATTCGTTAACAGGGCATGATGAAAACCCCCATTAGGAGGAAGATATAAGAGTTATGGCAGAGGAGGAATACATTATAGGGAGAGTCTATGGGGCAGGGGAGGTTGAACATCAGAGCACAGCCAGTCGGGTAACATCATTTAGTGCAGGTGGCTGGGGAGGACATGGTGGTGAGGTTTAGAACAATGACAGCGGGTGAAGCTTTTAGAGCGCCGGCAGTGTTAGGCGATACAGCCACACAGGAAGGGGGGGGGGGCACAACAGTGCAGGCACTGCTGGGAGATAACAGAATGGCCGTTAGCGTGCATGTAGTTTGGGAGGGTATAAGAGCAGTGGCCGTTTGTAAGGAGTGGTACAGGGTAATAGAGCACTGGAACCTGGGAAGGACGGAGAGTAGGCAAGATGGGTGGATACTACTAGAGCGCTGCCTCTGAGGGGGATATGAGGGTGGATATTACAGCATTGGGAGTGACGTCGCATAGTGGTGCACATAGTAGTATATGGTAATGCTCGCCACCCAAGCTAGGAGCGTCCCTGAACGCCGTGCATTTGCTTTTGCCCAGGTGAGCAGTTACCTGTCGCTGGAGTTGGACGCCACTTGCTCCCAGATGAGCAGCTCCCTGCCTCCGGTCACCCACCGGTGAAGGCCACTGGGGCTGATCTGAACATCCAGGCAGAGCAGACGTGGGGCGTCAGGGCAGGGCAGAGTTCCTAAGTACCTCTCGCTATTCAGGGTTCTCACTATGGAGATAGAAGGTAGGGACACGTGTTACGTACAGAAAATACATTAAGTTGAGCAAAAGTTCCCTTAATTATAAAATGAATTGCGTGATCAATTCCAAAAGCGACCAAAACAAAAGGGGGGGCTACAGGGGTAAGTGTTTGGTGCGGATGAGAAGCGTACATGGAACAGGAGCAGGTGTTTAAAATATAACAATTTCATGAAGAATAAACGTGTAAAAATCCGATTGGCAAGAAATACATCGTTCTAAATAAACATGCTTGGAATGGAGCCCCTATAGGGCGGTACACTTGGCAACAGCCTATAATTACCTTGCGTCAGCACTGCTTGCAGGCTCACCACCAGGGGCCAGCGGCCTATGATGTCATGCCTGGCATGTCAGGTCACAATCAGAGGCCATATGGCACTACATAGATGGTGTGGGTTTCACACTAACTCAACACCAGGGGTTATGGCTCTGAGTGCAATTCAACCACCCACTCACCATTAAGGTATCCATGGCCCAGGTCGATGTTAAATCCAGTAGAGATGAGGAGACCATCACTGGTCACATGCACTGCATCCACAAAACCGGAGTCTGAGAGGTGATTGGTCAGCTTGTGCAGCTTTCCTAGAAGGGGAGTGTGGGGGAAAAGGACACAGGCATTAGAGAGATCTGGGTATTGCGATGTGGACTAGGGGTTCAGTTAAGATATGATCAAAGGGTTCAAGTTGAGAATATCATATGCAGACAGAGGAGGCGGGAGATCTAGCCTCTGATCCCCACTCTATAAAACAGTGTGATCCTGGGCAGGTCACTTCTACCTGAACCTGAATTTCTCAGAAAGGAGAGACAGGGTCTAAAACGCTTTCCCAGCTTGTATCAATCCTCCACTCTGTGCGCACTAATCTAAAAGACCCACATCCTAATTCTGTTCTGCTCCAACTGAATGACTAAATGCAACCCAACTGGACCAATGGAACACCCCAAACTAAAAATCACACCCAACCCGATACACATGCTTGCCAACAATACTGATATTGCACTTACTGCGGCAGCTGCACAGGACATACTGTGAAGGCAAATTTGCCAGGCACACAAATCAAACAATGGGCGAAAAAAGCAATGATCCTTTCTTATAAAGAAAGGCTGAAACCAAGACAACAACGCAAGAAATCCAGGGCACCTCCAAAATAAGATACACGAGGTAATGATGCTTCACAAATATATAAAGGTTACTCATCGTAGTGACTAATGTACTCCTGGTCCATTAACTCCACACTTATTGGAGCCTCCATTCTTTAAAATCAGAGCGTGGCTAATGTGCACGATCAGCGCACACACCTACATTCCACACCCTACACAACCTCATGCAGTCCTTTTCCTCCTGCCTAAGCCAGGACTAATATGGAACAGATAGCAACGAAGTTGGGGGGTGGGTGGAGTGGATTATGGACTACGAGTACAGTAGTCACTAGGGAAAATAAGTAACATACCTTTACATTCCCTCGCTTTTCAATCATACTTGTGCAGGATTACCCAAGCAGTTACAGACTTAGGGAGGTTGGGCTCAAAGTCAGACAAAAAGGTTGTGGAGGACAGATTTTCCAAACTGCGCTTTATCTCTCGAGTTTACATACATAGACCCGTTTTTACAAAAGCTAGAAGTGGATGCCCTAAGTTGCTGCTTTAATAATGTCTTAGTATTGTGAAGAACACTGATCCCCAACTATGTCCCAAAGTCCAGGGGGCCGGGTGGAGGTAGGAAGGCTCTGTAGCCCAGGAAATCCAAACTATTAGGGAAATATTACGGTGAGAGCTGTGAGATACCTGGGGGTGGTACACTGTGGGAGCTGTAGAGTCCCCTTGACAAGGCTGTGGGCATGTCCTGATTTAAGTGATGTGGCCTCAGAGATAGTGTTGGGGAGCGGGGATATTGTGGCGCTCCCTCTTTAAGGGATCAGCATGCGGCGGGGTGACGTTGCACTCCGCTGCGTGCCATATAAATAAAGGAGGCGTTCCCGGCCGCTGCAGAGCGACCGGCGAGCCCGAACCGAACACACCAGTGTCCGACTTTGTCTGTGGGCGGGAGGGGGCTCACGGGGATATTGAAGGCTGTCGCAGACCTGTAACAGTGGCAACGAGGTCTGATCAGCACCCGGGCACGGCTGTGATAAGACAGTGAATCTTTTTCGGCTGATTTTCATTGTCTTCATGCTGCGGAGAGCGGACGACCACGCAGCTCGGCTGCTGATTAGGCCTGGGATGGTCGCGGCTCTATAATGGAGTTCCTGCGCGCCATCCAGCCTTAAATATTGGACACACTGGCAGCAGGCAGCTGATACTGCACGTGCTGCATTTGGGAGGTCGTTTTGGTGTTTCTGGAAGTGTTTTTCGTCGAGTTTGAGGTGAGGAGCTAGGGGAGGCCTGCAGTTTCTTTGTTGTTCCCCTGGGCCCACCCAGCTCAATATTTGGAGTCACAGTGGTGACTCAATCATCCTGTGGCCATTTCATCTGCCCTGCATGCACTTTTGGGGTGTATTCCATGTATGGTGCTCCCCAATTTCTGGTTTTTGGACATTTTGGGGTGAAGTGACCAGGACAATACTCTGCCATCTGCTTGGGTGTGGAAGCTGCCCAACCACGTCTGGAGGACTAGTCTATCTGTACTGCAGGACAATGTGTCAGAACTGAGGGGGTGAGTTGCGGCCCCATCTTTGAATAGGGTGGTGTGCCTGTGCGCTCACTGCCATGAGTGATCCCAACAAGCAAGTAGCACCCCCAGCAGTACAGCAGCTCCCAGTACTCCAGCCAGCACCGCCCCACATGAGACCACCAGGGACGCGGCAGCCAATGCCTGAGTTTGACATCTCGGGTGCCCCTTCCAGCCTGGAGCCCCGATGGAAAATGTGGATTGATCGGCTGGATATGTACTTCTGAGCCACCATGGAAACCAATGTTGACAGCAAGCTAGCAACACTGCTGTATTCTGCCGGGCCGTACATTAAGTATTTCAATCTCTTCAAACCGCTGACAACTCATAGGATGCAGCAAAGGCTACTCTACACAATTATTTCCTGCCGTAGGCCAATGTGGACTACGAACGTTTCATTATGCGGTCTACTCGCCAGAAAGACAACGAGACGCTGGACACTTTCTATGGTCGCCTGCGCCGGCTAGCTGTGTCCTGTGCCTGCGATAACCCTGACACAATGATCCGGGACCAGCTGATCCAGGGGTGTGTGCGTCAGGCAAGCTACGCAGACAGGTTCTGCGGGAGCCCGGCATCGCATTGCCTCGCATCCTTGAGCTGGGTAGGTGTTAAGAAATATCTGAAGAGCGTCCCGGATGGAGGCAGGAGCGCGCCCTGGCAAGGCGGAAGAGGTGTGTGCCATAGGCCATGGCACCGGTGGCAGAGGTGCCAGGAGTCCAGGTGGCAACCAACTTGATCGGGGCAACAGGTCGGGGGACTCAGATTTGAAATGTGGGAATGATTTGCCACACCCAGCAGAGTGCCCAGCGGCAGGGAAAGCATGTGGCCGCTGTCGATTGGCGGACCACTACGCCCGCATGTGCAGGGCCCCGCTTCCACTGTTAGTCCCACGAGGTCCAGTAAGAGCCGGATTCTTCCGCCAGTCATGGGCGCCCAACGTTGCCCAAGTAGATCAAGGGGCATAGGGTGCCCCGCTGGAAGATGAGGAGGAGGAAGAAGAGGAGAACATCTTCTTCGTGTCTAGTGTGGGTGTCCTGCGCTCCAAAAACAGACGCCAACCACAATGCCTAGTGAGAGTGAACGAGTCATCTGTTCCTGTACTAGTGGACACTGGAGACTCTGTGAATATCATGGCCAGAGAACACTATGATGCCATGGAGTGTCCTCCAAAGGTGGTCGCCCCCGAAGGCACGCATATTCACATTTGGGGGGTGCAACCAATTCCTCTCGATGGGGCCTTCGTAGCTGATGTGGGGCATGGAGATTCCTTTATCAGAGCACGCTTCTACGTCACGACCGTGAGCAGCAACACCCTGCTAAGCTGTGCTGCTGCAGAGGCTCTGGGAATCGTCAGCTTTGCATATTCAGTGTATGTGGAAGATATCCAAATTCTGCTGGACAATTACTCTTGACTGTTTGAGGGGATTGGGTGAATGGGAGGTGACCCCGTAAGACTCCACATAGACGAGTCGATTCAACCAATTGCTCTGAAACACCGGCAGGTGTCATTCCACCTGCGAGACTTGGTCGACCGAGAGTTGGACAATCTGGTCAGTCTTGACAACATCGAAAAGGTGGAGGGCCCGACTCCATGGGTTTCCCCAATCGTTATTGCCAGGAAGCCAAAGCAGCCAGACTCTGAATATGTGTAGATATGCAGCTCCCCAACAAAGCAATCAAGCAGGAACAACACTTGATGCCCACAATTGATGACATCATCACAGAGCTGCAGGGCACCCGTTTTTTTTCAAAGCTGGACTTAAGGGTTGGCTGCCACGAGGTGGTGCTGCACCCTGAATCACGGTACATCACCACGTTCACCACCCGCCGTGGTTTGTACCGCTACAAGAGACTGAGTTTCGGGGTGTCCTCCATAGCTGAGGTGTTTCATAACATCATCCGTGGGGCACTCGCCGGCTTGGATGGCTTCCTCAACATAAGTGATGACATTTTGGTCTTTGCCAAGTCGGAGGCAGAGCATCTGAACAAGCTGGCCAAAACGTTTGAGCGGCTCCAGTCACTGGGATTAGCCCTTCACCGGGACAAGTGTGACTTCCTCAAGACCACCATACAATTCTTTGGCTTCGTGTTTAAGGAGGGGGGTGTGTCACCTGACCCCAGGAAGGTAAAGGACATCGTGGGGGCACCTCCGCCTGCTAACGCATCAGAGGTGCAGAGTTTCATCGGGATGGTCACCTACTGTGGCTGGTTCATTAAGAATTTGGCCTCTTGGTCCGAGCCGCTGCGAGCCCTCGCGAAAAAGGACGTCACGTGACACTGGGGGCCGCTGGAGCAGGCTGCATTCAAGGACATTTAAGGTGCCATGACGGCAGAGGATAATATGGCCTTCTTCGATCCCGCCCTTCAGTCGGAGATTGTGGTAGATGCCAGCCCATTCGGTCTGGGGGCTGTACTCACCCAGTTTGATGCGAATCTGAGTGTCTGTCCAGTTGCATACACCAGTAAAGCCCTGTCAGAGACCGAACAACGGTATTCCCAGATTGAGCGGTAGGCGTTGTTGGTCCTCTGGGGCTGTTGACATTTCAGGCTATATGTGCTGGGGAGACCGGTGACGGTGGATGCTGGTGTTACTAGAATATGGGGTCTCCCTGGTGTACCGGCCTGGGAGCAACAATGCTGCGGACTATCTCTCTCGACATCCAAGAGAGGAGCCGGAAGGGCCACTCGGCATCTGTGTGGAAGAGGTGGACGCACATGTTCAACTAGTGGTTGAGGCAGCAACTTCCAACTCAGTGCTGGTGAGCGAATTGGAACAGGCAGCCGCAGAAGACTAATGTTTTCTCATCCTGAGGACAGCCAATCAGCAGGGGTCGTGGAAGACGGTGCTGGACACTTTCCCTGAGAACTCAGGAACCCAAAGCCACTTTGGAACAGCTGTGGAGGCTGAGGGACGAACTGATGTTCTCTCAGGCCGGCCTTCTTCTCAGGGGTGACCAGATCGTGGTCCCGCAAGGGAAAGATTATGAAATCAAGGGGTAGAGTATCCCTCTTTTTTGGTCAGGGAGCCTAAGTCATGAGGGGTTTACAGAAAGAAAAAAGGGACACACTTCTTGGTCATTTCCTATGAGTGTTCCAGGTACCCAGAGGTGGAGTTCATTTAGTCTGTGGCATTCGAGTATGTGGCAGTCGATAAAATCTTTGCCACTCATGGGCTGCCCAAGGTACAGTGCTCAGACAACGGAGCATCCTTTCAAGGTGAGAGCTTTACCAGGCTGATGGAGGACTATGGGGTTCACCACAGAAAAGTCACTCCGATGTGGCCCAGAGTGAACGGCGAGGCAGAGCAGATGATAAGAACCCTCACGCATCGCCCAGGGGCAAGGTCAGTGTCTGAAAAAGGCTCTGTATCAATTCCTGAGGGAATACCGTGCCACCCCGCACACATCCATGGGGGTGGCACTGTTCAAGCGGTGTCCCCGAGGGCTGTTGCCGGAGACAATTGTCCCAGGCCCCCAAGAGGTTTCAGATAAGGCAGAGGCATAGGAGCGTGTTATAAGAGTTCACAAAGGTTATAGAGGGTTGGGGGGTGTCAATATAACGGAATTAGAGTTAGATCATATGTTTCGGTATAGATCACGCTGCAGCAAGATTAGGATCAGGCCCAAAATATAGAAATGAGTGCATACATGCAGGGCTTGGTGGGAGCATGGGTAGTCACGTAGAAGGCAAAATCCTTAGAGATTCATAAACCTCTCAATGTTTCACACTAATAGTACACATATCCCAGAATGAATGTGCCCTGCAAGGCCACGAGGGGGCTGCAAGTGCTCTCTCAAAATGTTATCCCACGGGAAGGAGAGAGGGGGCCTCAGACCTTCGCTAGTCCAAATTCTAAGGTACAGTGGTTTGATACCCTTGCCCCAAGACCCCAGCATTCCAGTGTACGGGTCAACCCCAGACCACCGACCATAAAACTGTTAGTGTGCCAATCCATCAGAAGGATCGCAGCTGAAAGGAGAGTTGTGCTGCGAGGTGCCAGGGAGGGAAAGTTGTAAAATCAAGGCTCGGTACCACCAAAAATTGGATCCACCAGTCACAAAGTTTTCAAAGGTTTATTCTGCGCATAGTCAAATACCAAGAACATATAGCTATCTGGTTCACAATGCCTCACAGCGTGCACCAAAAACACTGTGAGGAGAGTGAGTGCTGAACATCACAAAACAGGCAGTAGTTATACAGAATTCTAGCAATAGCTCAGTCCATCTCCAAGTAATAAGTTACAAATTTGGGTTCGTGCCCAGTTCACATGACAAATACACCAATATTGTTTTCAGGCTTAAGTCATGTTTTTCCTATAGACAGAATACAATAGTAACAACCTTGTTTAACTCGGCCATGTTGATCTTCACTTGTGTCTTGAGCTTAATATAAATCCAGTTTCAAGAGATGAACACAAAGGTTTTCTGTCAAAGCGCACAGTTTTAGTTACTTAGCATTCTGTTCCGTTGTTTGAATATAGTGAAGACTGTTTATACAGAATACATTCTATCTAGAGTTAATTTTAGCCACAAGTTTCTTAATACATACTGACAAACCAGCTGTGTGTGTCTTTGGCTTTCAAATATACACAGAATTCCTTCAGAAACCGTGGCCTCAGTTTGCATTCATTGTTTTACACTGTTTGTGGGAAGATGAGGTTTGTAGACATAGATAACACTTTTGAACGGGAGCTCGGTCTGCCTGCAAGGTCTTGTTTGCACAGGACAAATAGTCTGCTCTGCCAGCCCTGGTGTTGACAGAGACTCAAAGGTTGATTCTACTTTGCAGCTGAAAACATGGTTTAATCATTACTGGTGAGTGAGCAGCAATTGGAACCAAGATGGAGGGCACTTTCCAAGATGGCGCTTGAAAGTCAATTATAATTCAGAACTTTGCAACGCGGTTTTCCCCATAGAGCAACTTGGATTTAGGCCAATATTAAAAAGGAGGTACTAATATGATTTCTGTCTAACAAAGTAGCACATTTAAGCGTGGGGTGTGAAGAATTTGAAAGTCACTGATGTGTCTGTAATCGAGCAGGGGTTTAGGGTTGTGACCTTGAAAGTAGCCTGTGCACCCATATCTGCAGTACAAGGTGCACATTAGGCCACAGAAAGGGGATGTGTTGAAATGCAAATTAGGAGCTTTGCGCTTCATGACATACGAAGAAGAATCCCACGTGGAAGAAGATGAGCAGACAAAGTTGGGACCAATGGCCTGGCATCCACTATGGAGCACCAACCAGCTACTTGGATTTGTAACCTAAGTGATGTATGTCAGTTGTGACGCTTCGTACCTTTCAAAACTATTGCTCATGCTGATTTTTTCAGAGAGCTCTGTGGCAGCAGAGTTCTTTGCTATCGCGTACGTGTTATTTATGAGAATAAACCTTGTTTACCTTGCAAGAGGTGTGCTGGGCCTTTTTCACTACTGGGTTGTATTTTTTTCTGGTATGTGTGTTGAGGGGCTTCTCTACATTTTTGGTTACCCCGACGTGATCCCAGATTTTCTGCAAAGACGGAGGCTTCCAGGCTGCACATCAAGAGGGGCCGCGCCCACTTGCAGTGACCAGTCCCAAGCGCACCACCCGTAGTGGTGTACTGGAGCAGCTTTCAAAGAATTCGTGTCTTTGGAGCGGGGCGCTGCTACTAGGAAGGTGCAGGCCGTTATTGGGACCCCTTGACAGAGGAGATTGGATGAACTTGCAGATGTAAGTGCACCTCTTGCGGGTGACAACAATGGGGGTTGATGCTAAGTGGGAAGTGGGAGAACAGGGATAACAGTGTGTGGGGTTGTGTGTGTGAAGAAGAGGGAGCGAGAGTGTATGATAGATTGGGGTGTATGTGAGTTGGCTAATTTGTGGAGGCCACATGGCTTTTTTAATTATTATTATTGTTATAAGTACATGAGAAGAGAAACCGAGAAGTGGGATCCTTTCTGAGCTAGGGAAGAAGATGGCACCACATTTTGAATTGTGATAAGAGAATAAAGAAGTAGTGGCTCTGAATAATTAGAGAGCTCGGATTCCTGTGCCCAATATATCCTGGTTGGGGGAATAAGACGAAGTAGTGATTGTTATTTCAGTTTATTGTTTTAGATTGTTGTTTTAGTGTTTTAAGATTTTATTATGTAACAAGTGGGGGCAACGGGAGGGCCTGTGGAAGAAGTAGTGTGCATATTGGGTCTGAGAAGTGAGAGAGTGAGAAAGTGAGTGTGTGTGAGTGTGTGTGAGTAGTGCAGGTAGGGGGCGATAGGGGAACAGGAATGAAGGACTGGTAGGAACATTGATGACAAATTACATTTCGTATAGGTTCTGATTTTATTTTAATTGAATGGAACCCTGCGCCTGAATTCCCGAATCACCATGCAAAGCAGTCCTCAGCACTTCCGCTCGCTCTGCTTACTACTTATTGGAACCCTCAAAGGTCATCGACATCATTCTTCTGTCAAACTATGGCTGAGGCAATCGATGACATTCTCACTGAATGGAACACTCCTTATCTACTTATCTGCGGGGACCTCAACGCGAAATGCATTCAACCGTGAAACATCCCTTTAAACCCCACCGTCACTACAGCAGCGGAGCTTAGGGGGCAAGCCTGGATGACCCTTATGACATCCAGGAACCTGCACAACGCCGCCTGGATTTTGGAAGGGCAGTCCCACCAACCGACATGGGAGAGAGGCCGGTCTTCAGCTACTCTAGACTACATCTTCGCCTCCCCAGCACTGTGTGCAGTAAGCCAAGATTTCCGCGTAGTCAAAACTCTACCAAGTGACCACAACATGCTAACAGTATCATGGCCCTCTACCGGCCGCATCCCATCTCGCTACCCTGCATTGGTCGAAACGAACTCCCAACAAACGCGCCTTCGCTTGACATCGGCCAACATCAGCCTCATTACTCAACAGTACGTCTCAGAAATTGAGTCAGAACTGGTTCTTGATCCACCACCAAGGCCGAATTACCTTCCTATGCTTCTCAAGCACCAGTATCACGTGACACCTGGTCTGGCGACCCCAAAAGCCTATAATCACCAGTACGACAAACAAATAGCATTGAAAAAAAAAGCACTGAGACAACTCAGAAGACGCGCCAAGGCTGACAACACCATTGCTGCATGGGACCGCTGGAAAGATGAAAATAAAATCTACAAATCATGGATCAGAGCGCGCCGAGCAGCATTATACCAACACGATGCCGAATCAATGCTGAGAGTCTTAACGACAAAGAAAACAGCGGACTTCTGGTCCCTGATAAACACTTCCCAAGGAATCGCAGCCTCAAGTATGATCAATTCAGTCCTGGAACAAGTTTGGGTCACTTTTTTCACTGACCTCTTCGCCAGGCCGATCTCTGCTACAAATACGTCCTTTGATACCACTGCCGCCCCCTGGATCGACTTGTCAGCCTCAGCAGACATAAGTGCAGCTATTCAAAAACTAAAAGCCTCACGAGCCCCGGGCCCAGACGGCCTGACGAACATAGACCTAAAGAAACATCCCACTGAATGGGCCACCTTTATCGGCATTCTGTTTGACCATTGCAGAGCCACCAGAAAGATTCCATCATCATGGTCCAAAGCAACTATCATCCCAATCTTCAAACAAGGAAGCAGGGAAGTGCCCGGAAACTATCGCCCAATCGCCCTACTGGACATCATGGGCAAACTCTTTGCGACTCTTCTCTTGGACCATTTCAATCGTTGGGCGAAATCGGCACCTTGCAGTGACCCATTCCAACTTGGCTTCAAGAAAAACAGTGGTACTGCACTGAACATCTTGATAC
This sequence comes from Ambystoma mexicanum, assembly GCF_040938575.1. NCBI lineage: Eukaryota > Metazoa > Chordata > Amphibia > Caudata > Ambystomatidae > Ambystoma > Ambystoma mexicanum. The sequence continues at coordinate 209,180,416 of NC_090925.1, read as the reverse complement.
TCACCATCTTGAAAGCCAAAATAAAACAAGGGTCCCCCACAGTCTATGTGGCATTCATCGACCTCTCACAGGCCTTCGACAAAGTCGAGAGGTCTAGACTGTGGAGAAAGCTGGAAAATTGGAATTGCCCGAAAGATGTCCTACTACCAATAATAGCCCTCCACACCAATACTACACTCAATGTCCGGCTGAACAGACAGGGAGCTCTGCCAAAGACATTCAAGCTCACAGAGGAGTAAAACAAGGCTGCCCTTTAGCCCCGGCGCTCTTCGTGGCTTTTTTGGGGGACTATAAAGACTCGGAAGCCCAGGCCCGAAGCTTCCCGCCGAAGTTCGGCAACAGTACCCTCTCTCGTCTTCTCTACGCTGACGACTTGATTCTGTTTGACAAAACCCCGATTGGCCTCCAGCGGCAGCTAGATAATCTGGCAGTCTACATGAGCACCAACAACCTTCAGATCAATCAGACAAAAACGAAAATCATGATCCTTTCCAGATCGGGCCGCTCCCAGAAAAAACCTCGATCTTGGTCAGTGTGCAAAACCAACATCGAAGTGGTCCCGCACTTCAAATATCTAGGAGTGATTATCGACGGGTCCTCACAGGAACTTACAATGCAACAACGTCTGTGGTCTAAAACCAAACAACTAACTTTCCAACTAAGAGCGATTGACAGAAAGTATGGCAAATTCTCGCTAGTGCCGGCCATTCATTTCTACAAAGGAAAAATGGTTCCGGCCCTGACCTACAGCATGGACGCCATGTTCACTGTTCCGTCCACACTATGGAGGACACTGGAGGGCTACATTTGGAAATCTCTCCTAGGCCTACCCAACGCCATTCCAATTGAAGCCATCAGACGAGACCTGGGCCTCTTATCACTAAGTGCCACTGTCAGCGGGTCCTCACTTGCCCTCTTCAGGAAGACTCTCATCAAAGACGGCCTGCCAATTTCTAACATCATTGGACAGGAACTCGAATCATCGAACTGTAAGGCCGTCCAAAAATGGTCACACCTCCAAAAAACCAAACTGGAGGACTTGCAATGTACACTAAATGACCTGATCTCGAACCCGCAAAGAGTCAGTGAAAAACTGAAATTGCAAGACTGGATCAACACTATCGACAAAGCGGTCGCAACCAAGTTCCTCAACCATCTCCCACCAACTTACAATAAATTGAAATTCCCCATGGCGTACTGTCTGAGATTTCCGGATAAAAAGCTTCGCTCTACATTTCTAAGAGCACGCTTAAACCTGCTCCACACTCGAGAAATCCTAGCGATGAGAAGGCTGTCGGCTGTCACCACATGTAGACTGTGTAAAACTCCGGACTCTACTGAGACCATCCGCCACCTTCTCCTAAACTGCCCTGCTTTAACTGAAGTGCGTACAGCCTTTCTGACTCCCCTATGGCTCGACTCAGTACTGATCGACGAACAAACATGGTGGTACCGTTTGATATCTGGTGAAAAATCCCGCTGGGCTGCCGCCACGGCCAAAATACTGGAAGCTGCCTTTGTCAAAATCAACGCTGCAACCTAGACGTTTCTCTGGCCATCGAACTCCAGTGCCCAGGCCCCCAGCAACTGACGACTGCGCCATAGATAAACTTTGAGAACATTACTGCACTCGACACGCCTGGACTCAGGCTGCATAAATTCTAAGCTGTCCTCACTTCATAGAACGCATCCTTGTAAAAATCACTTTCTTTGATTATACACAAGTAAAAAAAAAATAAAAAAAAAATTTTCAATTTAAAGGTTGTCAACATGGGGGGAATGACTCAGTTGGAGTACATGTGCAGTGCATTGTTGTTGTATAAAGATAAGATTGAGAAATACCACAAGCAGTGGGTGGCGGAGACTCAAGGGGGTATGTTCCGCCCATGGCCAGAGAAGGGTACGAATTATAGGATCTACGTGATTTATCCACGGCTGATTTTCCCACGACGGAAATGACTGCATTCAAAGGGTCTGTTCAACCAAAAAGAATATTCCCATATAATGAAAGAAAACCTAGCAAAGTAATAAATCACTTTAAGGGGGTAATTCATAGAATTCAGCGCACAAGTGGCGCACGGGGCTGGCGCACAGTGTGCGCGTGCGAATCCCTGCGCCGGCCGCGTGCGCTAAAATCCATTTCCGCGTACAGCGTATTCATGGATTCCAGCCACCAAAACCAGCCGTGGCGCACAGTGGCGCAGCGACCCTGCAGCAGCGCCAGTTACGCCCCCAAGAACGCCTCTCGCGCAGGGAAAAGCCATCAATATACCCAATCCAGCGCAAAGGGCTGCGCTAACCCTGTACCAGCACAGCAAGCGGGCTACGTGTATCACTGGGGTGCGCGGGAAGTACCTCACGCGATTGGCCCCGTGCGAGTAGGGTACGCGTATTTCAAGGGTGCGCGGGAAGTTCCACACGCGATTTCATCATGGTACGTGTATTTCAGGGGTGCGCGGGAATTTCCACACGCGATTGGGCCCGTGCGAGCAGGGTACGCGTATTTCAGGGGTGCGCGGGAAGTTCCACACGCGATTCCATAAGGGTACGTGTATTTCGGGGTGCACGTGAAGTTCCACACGCGATATCAGCAGGGTACGTGTATTTCAGGGTGCAGGGGAAGTTACACACGCAATTTCCGCAGGGTACTTGTATTTCAGGGGTGCGCGTGAAGTTCCACACGCGATATCAGCAGGGTAGGTGTATTTCAGGGTGCAGGGGAAGTTACACACGCGATTCCAGCAGAGTACGTGTATTTCAGGGGTGCGCGGGAATTTCCACACGTGATTGGGCCCGTGCGAGCAGGGTACGCGTATCTCAGGGGTGCGCAGGAAGTTCCACACGCGATTCCATCAGGGTACGTGTATTTCAGGGTGCGGGGGAAGTTTCACACGTGAAATCAGCAGGGTACGTGTATTTCAGGGTGCAGGGGAAGTTACACACGCGAAATCAGCAGGGTACGTGTATTCCAGGGGTGCGCGGGAAGTTCCACACGCGATTCCATCAGGGTACGTGTATTTCAGGGTGCAGGGGAAGTTACACACGCGATTTCAGCAGGGTACATGTATTTCAGGGGTGCGCGGGAAGTCACACACGCGATCTCATCAGGGTACGTGTATTTCGGGGTGCGTGTGAAGTTCCACACGCGATATCAGCAGGGTACTTGTATTTCAGGGTGCAGGGGAAGTTACACACGTGACTTCCGCAGGGTACGTGATTTTGTGGGGTGCGCGTGAAGTTCCACACGCGTTATCAGCAGGGTACGTGTATTTCAGGGTGCAGGGGAAGTTACACACGTGACTTCCGCAGGGTACGTGTTTTTCAGGGGTGCGCGTGAAGTTCCACACGCGATATCAGCAGGGTACGTGTATTTCAGGGTGCAGGGGAAGTTACACACACGAAATCAGCAGGGTACGTGTATTCCAGGGGTGCACGGGAAGTTCCACACGCGATATCAGCAGGGTACGTGTATTTCAGGGTGCAGGGGAAGTTACACACGCTAAATCAGCAGGGTACGTGTATTACAGGGGTGCGCGGGGAGCACCACACGTGAATTGCACGTGTGGGCCCTCCCAGGTGTTCCTTCTACACCCTCCACGGCCCCTGCAGGTGGCTCACACCACAGGGGCCTACCCTGCACATGTCCTGCAGGCACCCCATCCACCATGGCCATGCCCCCCAGCCAACCCACATGTCAACTTGCACTACTGCCCACCAACGCATGTCCCCCTGCACCCCCAGCCACCTGGGGCACCCTCCACAGGCCCCCACCTATGTCTCCCACCACCCCCCAGCAGTGCAGGGGCACCCTCCACCAGGCCCCCACCCATGTCTCCCACCACCCCCACCCCCCAGCCACCAGGGGAAGCCTCCACCAGGCCCCCACCCATGTCTCCCACCACCCCCACCCCCCAGCAGTGCAGGGGCACCCACCACCAGGCCCCCACCCATGTCTCCCACCACCCCCACCCCCCAGCCACCAGGGGCAGCCTCCACCAGGCCCCCACCCATGTCTCCCACCCCCCCCACCCCCCAGCAGTGCAGGGGCACCCACCACCAGGCCCCCACCCATGTCTCCCACCACCCCCACCCCCCAGGGGCAGCCTCCACCAGGCCCCCACCCATGTCTCCCAGCACCCCCACCCCCCAGCAGTGCAGGGGCACCCACCACCAGGCCCCCCCACCCATGTCTCCCACCACCCCCACCCCCCAGCCACCAGGGGCAGCCTCCACCAGGCCCCCACCCATGTCTCCCACCACCCCCATCCCCCAGCAGTGCAGGGGCACCCACCACCAGGCCCCACCCATGTCTCCCACCACCCCCACCCCCCAGCCACCAGGGGCAGCCTCACCAGGCCCCCACCCATGTCTCCCACCACCCCCACCCCCCAGCCACCAGGGGCAGGCTCCACCAGGCCCCCACCCATGTCTCCCACCACCCCCACCCCCCAGCAGTGCAGGGGCACCCACCACCAGGCCCCCACCCATGTCTCCCACCACCCCCACCCCCCAGCCACCAGGGGCAGCCTCCACCAGGCCCCCACCCATGTCTCCCACCACCCCCACCCCCAGCACTGTGGGGCACCTGCCAGCAGGCCCCCACCCATGTGCAACTCATGTACCCCTGCACCCCCACCCCCCAGCACTGTGGGGCACCTGCCAGCAGGCCCCCATCCATGTCCAACTCATGTTCCCCACCACCCCCACCCCCCAGCACTGTGGGGCACCTGCCAGCAGGCCCCCACTCATGTCCAACTCCTGTACCCCTGCACCCCCACCCCCCAGCACTGTGGGGCACTTGCCAGCAGGCCCCCACCCATATCCAACTCATGTTCCCCACCACCCCCACCCCCCAGCACTGTGGGGCACCTGCCAGCAGGACCCCACCCATGTCCAACTCATGTTCCCCACCACTCCCATCCCCCAGCCACCAGGGGCAGCCTCCACCAGGCCCCCACCCATGTCTCCCACCATCCCCACCCCCCAGCCACCAGGGGCAGGCTCCACCAGGCCCCCACCCATGTGTCCCACCACCCCCACCCCCCAGCAGTGCAGGGGCACCCACCACCAGGCCCCACCCATGTCTCCCACCACCCCCACCCCCCAGCCACCAGGGGCAGCCTCCACCAGGCCCCCACCCATGTCTCCCAGCACCCCCACCCCCCAGCACTGTGGGGCACCTGCCAGTAGGCCCCCACCCATGTGCAACTCATGTACCCCTGCACCCCCACCCCCCAGCACTGTGGGGCACCTGCCAGCAGGCCCCCACCCATGTCCAACTCATGTTCCCCACCACCCCCACCCCCCAGCAGTGTCGGGCACCTGCCAGCAGGCCCCCACTCATGTCCAACTCATGTATCCCTGCACCCCCAACCCCCAGCACTGTGGGGCACCTGCCAGCAGGCCCCCACCCATGTCCAACTCATGTTCCCCACCACCCCCACCCCCCAGCACTGTGGGGCACCTGCCAGCAGGCCCCCACCCATGTCCAACTCATGTTCCCCACCACCCCCATCCCCCAGCCACCAGGGGCAGCCTCCACCAGGCCCCCACCCATGTCTCATACCACCCCCACGCCCCAGCCACCAGGGGCAGCCTCCACCAGGCCCCCACCCATGTCTCCCACCACCCCCACCAGTGCAGGGGCACCCACCACCAGGCCCCCACCCATGTCTCCCACCACCGCCACCCCCCAGCCACCAGGGGCAGGCTCCACCAGGCCCCAACCCATGTCTCCCACAACCCCCACCCCAAGCAGTGCAGGGGCACCCACCACCAGGCCCCCACCCATGTCTCCCACCACCCCCACCCCCCAGCCACCAGGGGCAGCCTCCACCAGGCCCCCACCCATGTCTCCCAGCACCCCCACCCCCCAGCACTGTGGGGCACCTGCCAGCAGGCCCCCACCCATGTGCAACTCATGTACCCTTGCACCCCCACCCCCCAGCACTGTGGGGCACCTGCCAGCAGGCCCCCACCCATGTCCAACTCATGTTCCCCACCACCCCCACCCCCCAGCACTGTGGGGCACCTGCCAGCAGGCCCCCACTCATGTCCAACTCATGTACCCCTGCACCCCCACCCCCAGCACTGTGGGGCACCTGCCAGCAGGCCCCCACCCATGTCCAACTCATGTTCCCCACCACCCCCACCCCCCAGCACTGTGGGGCACCTGCCAGCAGGCCCCCACCCATGTCCAACTCATGTTCCCCACCACCCCCACCCCCAGCACTGTGGGGCACCTGCCAGCAGGCCCCCACCCATGTCTCCCACCACCCCCACTCCCCAGCAGTGCAGGGGCACCCTCCACCAGGCCCTCGCCCATGTCCCATCCATGCCCCCCTGCACCTGGGTCCCACCAATCCCCAATCATGTCCGTAATGGCCATCCTCCCCTGCCAAAAGGCCCAACCAACTATCACATCCACCCACATATCAAAGGCAATTACATGTTACACACCCAATGTAAATAATGCAAATGAACACATGTCTGTCACACACAATGGCTGCAAGTGAATGTTAAAACACCCAACATGACATGCATGAAAGCAATGAGATGATACGACACATTGAAGGATGAAAATATATATGTATTTAAAATCAACTTGAATGGAAATGAAATGAGAAAAACCACAAAGCAAAACAACCAAAAGAAGATGAATGTCCATGAAAAAAATCAAAAACACACAGCACAATCAAAATAAATGGTGTCCAAAGTCACAGTCAGAAAAGAAATCCAAGGGTAAATGATAAACAAAAACCATTGCTCCATGGCGATGAAAAAACTCCATAAAAAAGAAAAATCCATTGAAGAACTATTTACAAGATAATCCCGGGTCCATGAGCCAACCAAATGAAACCTAACTATGACAACTAACTAAAAACTGAACTACATACAAAAACGTGGCGCATTGTCCAATCGCAACCAAATAAAAAAAAAAATAAAGGAAACCTAACACTAACTATATAACTATATACAAAGGCGGCAGGCAAGTCCAGCGGCTCACTCCGTGGTGTTCTGGGCCAGGGCATCATCGAACTCCTTTTCGATGTCCCGGAGGGGGTCCTGTTCCATGGCCCCGAGGGTCCGCAGGGACGACGCCGTCTCCTTCTCCAACCCCCTGCGGATTGCCTTGAGGCACTCGGCCCGCCTCAGGGCCCTCTGCATGGAGTTCTCCGCCCTGACCATTGTGAGCCGCGCATCTTCCGCCCGCCGCCGCTCCGCACCTATCTGCTGGCCCAACCGCTGCCACACAGAAGACACACCCCGTCCTGGGTCCACCTGCCCTCCGGCCGATGCCTGCCCCTCCGATGTTGAAGGCCCCAAGCCTTCATGGCTCCCACCACGTTGCTGCTGCTGCTGTGCCTCTGCCCGTGCACTGCCTCCTGCTGCTGCACATCCTCCGCCGGCTGGGGTGCAGTTGTTGATGTGGCCACCCCTGCTGGACGTCCGACTCCCGACTGTGGCAGGGATGCCTCCTCCACTAGCCTGGCCGCACCGTCAGAGGCAGCTCCACAGGGCACCCAGGTGACTGATGGGTGGGAAGATGGCACAGAGGACGACTGGCGCGTAGGGGGTCCAGTTGAGGAGGGGGTCGGAGCAAGCCCCATGAGACGGGGGAATCCGGCCTGGGTGACCTGTCCCAGCAGGCTGACGTGGTCAACGAGCCATTCGAGATGACGTGCAGTCTCTTCATGAAAAGACTGCAGGTCACCTCGCATGGCCCGTTGACGCAACGCCACACCAGCCAGGACAGGCTCAACCCAGACCTGGATAGCCACGTCCGCAGGCAGAGGAAGGCCAGTTGACGTGAGCTCATCCCCTGCCTCAAAATGGGTCTGGACGTGGTGCAAGATGATGCAGGGACAGAATCAGGGACAGGATTGCACACAGGCACCTCCGCGGCGGCCTGTGCTGCCTCCTGTCCCTGGTCCTGCACTGCACCACTAGCACCAGTGGGATACCCACCTCCAGACCCCGTCTCTGGTGCTTGCACGGCCTCCTCCTCTACCAAAGCCCCCACCAACCTGGATGACTCCGTGCCATCTTCCCCTGTTGGGCCCTGTGGGGTCCCAGCTGCCCCTTCTGCTGCCGAGGAGTCCAACTCCAAACCTCCGCCTCTTGGACCTCCCCCCGGCAGCTGCGGCCTGGGACGCGGCACCGGACTCCTCACTCCCCGACGAGATGACAACCTGGGAGGGGAGCCGGGCCTTGCGTCTCCGGCTGGCGGTGGGATCCCCGCCGCTGTGCTCCACAGCACCTTCTCCGCCCTCTTCATCAGTTGACGCTGCAGACAGGGAGAAACAAAACACAGGCATCAGGGCACTGTACAATGGACACATACACACATGACAGTTGTACATGAGTGGCATTGGCAAACCTCAGACATGTCATCACAATCCCCAACACACATGTCATTACAACTCGCACACGTTAGCCATACCACAGCCATATCGCAACTGCCACCACCATCCATACACATACAACAGCATGAGCAGCCAAAGGTGAGCCAGACATCACATGCAACACAGGAAGTGCACCACACATGTACACACACCACCACACTTGCATGCATGTGTACACCTCTGCCAAGTGTCGCACTGTTCAGACGGGCATCCATGTCACATCTGCCAATCAGGCTTCCACATACCGCTGTCACATGCATCCATGTTGCATCACTGTTGCACCCTTGTCAAATACACACACATGCACATGTACACAGTGCTGATACATGCAGCCGAAAACAACATACATGCGTGACATCACGGACATGTCTACTTACATACACATTCATCCAAACATGTGTGCCCACACAACTGCATTTGGCATGCAAGCCCACACACACAAGCACCATCCATGTCTCACACATTACAGCCCTCGCATGTGTCAGCCCCACGGCCCTGTACACCCCCACCCATACTCAACCCCATACAAACAGACGTGCAACCTGCACACTACTGAATAATCACCACACGCACTGCTCACAATCAAGATGCATGTACACTCACCGCTCGACTCCAGACGGGTCTGCTTCTCAAGGACCTGGACGTGGAGCGCTGGGGATATGCTTTCCAGGACCCTCATCTGTTCTTCCGACAAGTGGCCCCGGCGCCCTTGGCATCCGCTGCCTTCAAGAGGCGCCGGGCCTTGTTCAGAGTCCTGGACCTTTAGTCCTCCCAGCGCTTCCTGACATGTTGTAAGTCGCGGACTGCCACCCCCTCCGCGTTGATGGCAGTCACGATGTCAGTCCAGATCCGAGTCCGTCCTTCCTTGTCGGCGCGGGAACTTCCGAAGAGGGCATCATACTGCCCCAGGACTTGCTCCACCAGGACACCAACTTCGGTGGCACTGAAGCTGGTGCCCCTCTGCCTCTCTGGCCGGGGGTTGTCAGTGGTCCCAGATGGTGTTTGCCCCGACATGACAACCCCAGAGGCAGGAGTGGGTGGGCAACTGGGTCCTGGGGCTGGGCTGTGGAGCGATGGAATCCCAGTCGGGAGTATTCGGTTCCAGCAGGGGTGGTCACAGCAACAGCACCCCTGGCTGATGTGCAGGCAGCAAATGGCAGTGCACGTGGGCAGCAGGCAGTCAGGCAGCAGCAGATGGCAAGTGGGAGCGTGCTCGGGGCTCTGGGGGGCAGTAGTTCGGCCCTCTGGGCAGGAGCGTGGTCCTCCGTGTGCTTACGCGTGGCCAGCTTGATACGGAGTGATTTGGCACGTGAAAAATCTGCACGTCAGCGTGTAATTCGAGGAAAGGCCCTTAGCGCGTAAGCGCGTCTGCACGCATACGCATTTTCATTGGACAGAAGGCCCCTCAAGCGCAAGCGCCCCTGTGACGTGACGCGTACAGACGTGCATGGGCATTTCAGCGCGTGTGAAAAACTGCACGTCCGCGTGTAATACGAGGAAAGGGCCATGCGCGTAAGCGCGCGTGGAAACTGCACGTCCGCGTGTAATACGAGGAAAGGGCCCATGCGCGTAAGTGACGTGACGCGCGCGTGCGTTTCCCTCAGCATGGGTTAAAGGTGAGCGGGCCCAGCAGTTCGCTGTACGTGCCTTTCGTGTAGACCGACGTGTGTTGCTGCTTCCTGTTGTTTCGCGCGCCATCACAACTTCACAGCTATCAAGGACGTATCTCTTCTTTTGGCGGGGGTATTGGCTACGTGTGTTTTTCTGCATCGCGCTAGTCAGACGGTGAGTCGCACACGCTCTTTTTCCCACTGCGGGTGCCCCTGTGTATCGCACACATTTTCGATGTCATAGTAGCCTGCGTGTCCCACGCATACGCGTTATTCGTGTTACTGGGTGCCACCGCGTACTGCGGGAGGTTGAATCCACGCACGTAGGCTGCAGGGTTGCGTGCACGGTTTTACTGCAGTTTTGGGGTGCCTGAGTGTTGCGTGACCCGTCACCACATCACCGGGGTCACATACAGCCTTGCAGGTGCAGGGGGGCTGTTAACATCTTGCTTCCCAACCCCTTCACCCCAATTGCCCAGGTCAATTGTGGTGTACACCTCCCATTGGCACCACTCCATCTGTGCCAGCACTACTACATCTGTGCCATGGTTGGGAGGCCACCAAAGGTGAGGGGCGCCTCAGCTGGGCGTACTCCTCGTGGCGGGCGTGGTCGGGGACGTGGCCGTGGTGACCAGGGAGTAGGGGGACTCCAGGGTGTCCAGGGCAGCCACAGAGGGGGAAGAGGCAGGGGTGCGCCACTTGAGCACAATGTTGTGCCATGTGTCGGTGCAGCCATGCCACCACCCCCTGTGGTTCCGGGGGATGCAGCTCCTGCATCTGGCACTGGCACCCATATGACCCGGCAGTCAGTTCCATCAACTGCCACTGGCCCAAGGGTAGTGGTAGCTGCAGGTGCAGCTGTGGACACCGCCACCCAGGCTCAGGGTCTGCCAGCGCAGGCTGCGTTGGCACTTGAAGAGCCCTTGGTAGATCTCCAACAGGCCTGGGGGGAAACCATAGGGGCAGGCCGGGCTGCTCAGACCAAGACACGTGTCCCTGGGGCAGTCATGTCATCTGCTGCCCCGAACAGCCGGGTGTTGGCAAGTGCAGGGGCAGATGCACCCAACAACACCCCAGTTGTGAGTCTGCCAACCAGGACCGTTGCGGCCAACGACCCTGCCACAGCTGATGTTGCTGCGCAGGGTCCATTAGTGGGCACTCAGCTGCCACTGACACAAGTCAGGCCTTTGGTCATCCCTCCACCTGCCACTCCCTTGGCTCAATCCACCGAACCCACTGGCCATACTGGTCAGGGCGGCATTAGCCAGCCAGGGTCTGCGCCACAGTCCAAGAGGAGGAAGGTTGCACCTGCAGCACAGGCTGGGACCCCACACACAGCCACGACCTCCTGCACGTCGAGGAAGAAGCCTTTCTGTAAGCAGGAACTGGACTTCCTCGTGGACCACGTGCGGGGCCACAGCCGTGGCATGCTAGTGGGTGCCAATAGTCAGACCACGGCTGCCCAACGTGACACCCACTGGAAGCATGTTGCGGAACATGTCAGTTCATTCGGCCATGAGGTGCGCACGGCGCAGGAGTGCAAAAAGCTTTGGAATGACAACAAGCGCAGCACTAAGGCCAAGCGTGCCTCAAATTACAACTTGACTCTGGTGACTGGCGGTGGGCCTGCACCAGAGGAGGAAGAACTCACTCCGCATGAGGCTCTCGTTGCGGAGTTCATACCACCTGAATTGGTCGAAGGAGTGGGAGAGAAGCTGGACTTTGATGCCCAATCCAGTGAGTGTTGATGCGTGTTTGTTGAGGACGTGTGTGTTTCACTTGTGGGATGTGTTGTGCATGATTGCTGCTACATGTGACGTGACATGGTTCTGATGTGTAAGTAATGCAATGCTACCGTCATGCATGTCTCCTCTGCATGCATGCGGGTCTCCATGTAGGCATGCTCCCTTGCCCCTCCTCTGCCACTCTGTACCCCAGTTCCACCTTTGCACTGGTCTGCTTCAATCTTGCCAATGTGTACTTTCTTGTTCATGTGTCCTGTGTAGATGATAACTTCCAGCGTAGAATCTGCCAGACATATGCCGTGTGGTACAGCCTTAGTACTCGATGCAGGGTATCTCACTTGTACTGTGCATGGGTCAGATGTCCCGCAGGGACATGAGTGCCCATTCATGCTCCATGTGCATTGCACGCATGCCCCTATGTGTCCTTGACTGGATGATCACTGTAATATAAGTCCTTGGTTACATACATTGCCTGCCATCTCATCAGCCTTCCCATGTCAACTGTGGCTCAGTCCTGCGTTGCACACATGTTTAGGCTCTGACAATCTGTGTGGCTCACAGGCCTCAGCCTGTTCAATGGCCAATGACTCTGTCCAACTCTTGTTGTGTCTTCTTCACACGTGGGCGGCCCCTGGAGTTTCCATCATGTGTCCTGCCCACTGTCCCAGCATCATTTGCAGTGTTGTAATTTGAATCACATTAAGCTGTTGATGCCAGTCAACACTGCCTGTCAATACACAGGTGTATGGTCAGCCTTTTGATACCATGCTAGGCATCCCTGCTTTGGTACTGGGGTGGAGGGGTGCTTGGCTTCTAGACATGGTACACATTGAATGCACAATGCACGTGATGTCTGAATTTGACATTGCACTGCCTTCACATTTCCTGGCACACACCATGTAGTGCTTGTACATGTAGGTAGTGAGTGGCGTACACATTTTCTGCACTGCATAGACCCACTTCCATGGAAACTGCCACCTTTCAACAGGTCTGATCACAGAAGCTATTCAAAGTATACCCAGCATGCATGCCAGGTCATATGTTGTGTGTCACATGTCTGCCAGATGCCTTTGCTGTCGGTGTGTGTGTGTGTCGTGTGCTTCTGACATGTGTATTGACCTTTTTCTCTCTATTTTTCAGGTGATGACGCAATGGAGGCAGAGGATGTGTTGTCATGCCAGACACAGGGTTGGTAACGCCACATCAACCCGGCACTAGTGGGGGTCGTGGGGTGGTAGGCCACGAAAACCCCCAAGTGCTGCAGTCCATCTTGTCTCTGGCTGCCTATGAGTCCAGCCTTGATGACGACTCTGACGTCCATGTTGAGTTGGATGAGCATCAAGTCCATGTGTCAGGGGTGAGTGATTCTGATGTGGACACTCCTCTGTCTGCGACACCTGCACTGAGGGATCAGACAGTCTTGGTTCCTCCGCCCGTGGTGGATCGGGACGCAGGGTCACCCTCCACACCAGTCACTGATGTGCCTGGGACATCACGTCGACGGGGGCATGTAGTCGTGCAGCCGCAGGCTGTGTCAACACAGCGAGGACCCCTGGTCCTTGGGTCCCGCAGGGGTCAAGCCCGGCAACGCGGTCGCCGCGCGCAACCGCTGTATACTGAGTGGGAGCAAGACATGACTGCCAATTCCGAACGGCAGGGGGCAGCAATGGAGAACATCGCTGAGAGCATGGAGCGTGTGGCCCAATCTGTGCTCCCCACTGCTAGGCAGGTGCTTCTCCAGCAGCAGGCGGCACGGTCCACGGCCCGCTCGCTCAGGCTGGGCATGGCGGCCTCAGACAGGGCACGCCAGGCTGAAATGTCTCTGCGTCAAGCAATTGCTGCTCATGCAGAGGCGCACATGGATGCCCTGAGGGAGGAGTATGCTTCCCTCAGATCCACTCTGGGTGTCCTTATGATGCCCCAGAGGCAGCAGGCAGAGGAGAGGTTTGCACAGCTTGAGCGTACCATCTCGGCTGAGCTACAGGCTTGCCGGGAGGTGCAGCGGTTGTCCAGCCAGGCCTTGCAGGAGGAACTCCGTGTTACACGTGCTACCTTGCAAGAGGAAGCACGTGTATCACGGGAGGTTCTGCATGCAGACCTACGTCACATTGCCACACAGAACCAGGCTCACCCGTCCGGCAGACTTGCTGCCGACGAGGGGCAAGCTGCGGCTAGGCGTGGCCAGGCTACTGTGCCACGTCCTCCTTTCCAGGATGAGCCAGACTCGGACGACCATCTATCTCCCACATAGGTCGTGCTGTGCAGGCGTTGAGCCCATGGAGGATTTTTTTTTGGCTCAGCATCATCGCATGTGGATGTTGAGCAGCACCCTGTACCTCCTGGGTGCCTCCCCTCCCCCCGGGTCGTATGTGGCCATTTTTGATTTTTCTTTTAGTTTAGCTAGTTAAATTTCTGTTTGATAGTTAGTTTAAATAGATAATGTAGGTTTTCCATAGTTAGTGTAATTAGTTAATAGTTGATTTAGTTTAAAATTGCTAGTCTATTGTGCTTTCATGTGACAGTGCGGTGCTTTGTGGCTTTTGAAGGCATCCACTGTCTGTTCCAGCTGGGCCCTTCATGGTTGTCTTGTGTATGTGTTTGCTACTTGGGTTCCTTGACTCACATATGCCACTCCTGCCTCCCTTATCCATGGGCTCGCAAGGATGGTTCGGTGTTACAGCATTTTACACAAGGGCTTTGGACTGTCATATCTGTGGCATGTCTGGTGCTGTGTGACTTGTGTTGACACCCCTAGTGGGGATGATTTAGGTGTCATTGTCCACTGTTCAGCTTTTGCTAGATGGGGTGTGTCATGATTAATGTGGACATTGATTGCTATGCATTGTGTAGTATGTTTCATATCTTTCCTGTACATGTGCTTGTTGCAATTCATGCTGTAGATAGTGTTCCACACTTTGGAGGTCAAAGACGGACTGATGGTGTGATTTGTGATGTGACTCTCTGACATGGTCAAGTAATGAGATGCCTGATGAGACACACACAGATGACTTTGAAGCATTAATCATGTGTTTCATGCCCTTTCTGCAGGGGGATGAGCCTCCAGAGCACCTTTGCCAGCAGACATGGCCCATTGGATGACGGAATTCTGGACCCGTTTGTTGGTGCCCACATGCACATGTGTGCAGAAGCAGAGGCACAGTGATTGCAGACCCACATCCTAGAACTGCTGACATGTTCCAAGGAACTCCAGGCAAGGTGAGCATCACAGGGGGGCCACGACACAGCAAAGCTTGCACCAGGCGAGTTGCACATGCAGGCTTAGTCACAGCACTGAGGGTGAGCTTAGACGAATATTGGTGTTGAAGCACACAATGCAGCTCAGATGTGTTTGTGGACTGATGGCTGCTGATAGTAGGGTTGTCTGGGACACATGCAGGGGCAGTGGCACATACCCTCCGGTACACCAAGGTCCATTGAGCCACTTGTATCAACCATGTAGCCTTCCGAGACATGGAAAGGGGCAGCTCACAGGGACATACAGCAAGGGACATACTCGGGTGCAGTGCATGTCTTTTCCACGTACTTCATGATAAATGCACTGCCAACTTTGTTTTGGTCATGGTGGTACGCAACTTGCTCTGTAGTCATGGCTTGCTATATGGGTCTGTCTGCTTACCCAGGGAACATTGCATGTTGTGTGAATTGTGACACATTGGTGTTCCATTTGCCACGCACCCAGCAGCGGCTGCCTTACTGCATTGACTGTGTATGACCCGTCACAGGGGTGATGTTATATATGGGTACGAAGCATCAGCCACAGATTGTCTGTTTGTAGAGTAGTCTGTTGCTATGGGGCATGTTTGGTGTTGCGTTTTTGTGCAATTGGCACATACAGGTTGTTGACTGTGTCTCTCTTTGCAGCATTGCAGTGCTCCTGTAACCGGACCTGAGAGTGCGCAGGCAGGAGGCCAGCACTCAAAACCAGAGCTAAGTGTCTTGTTGTTTTTCTTACGAACTGCTCTGCATAGGCTTGCTGGGGAGTGTACTGATGCATGGATGTATGTGTGGTTCAATTTGGTATGTTTTTTTCTCCCGTGATCCTATGCAATTTTGAAACCTGTACCCTCTACCCGGTGTTCCTGCTTCCCATGCCTATCCAAGCAACGTTCCCTGACCCTCTTTCCCCACTGGAGTTGCGGATGCCTGTGTAAGCCCTGAACTTGCAGGCGCCAAAACCCTAGAGGGGGTGGTTGGTTCGTACCACTCCTGAGCCTGGACTACAGAAGGCCATGACAATGATGTCCAAGTTTGTTTGGATTGTGTATGTGTTCATGCAGGTTGTGCATTTTCGTGCATTCCCTAGTTTCATGTGTCATTCCTCCTCCCCTCTCCTGCCGCTCATTCCAGTCATCCAGTGTGTCAACACCTGTCCCGACTGCATATCCCTGAACCTCATTCCCCACCAGGGTCTCAGGGGCCTGTGTGAGTTTGACCTTGCAGCCACCCGGGACATGGTGGGGGTGGTTGTTTCGTGACACTCCCGCGCCTGTACAGGGGACCTGTGACAGTACACATCCATTCATGGTGCATCATCCTATGTCATGTACCACACATGTCTCACATCCTGTCGTGACATTGTTTTGCTGTGCTACCTTGGTTGTTGCATCATTGTGGTAGTACTTGGCCTTTGTGAGGTACTGCTACGTCAAGTCATCTACTGGAGGGTGTTCGGGTTCGTTTTCTTGCCTTGGATTTTGTGATTTTGGAAATGAGTGTGGATTCTGAGGGTTCAGGCATCTTTTTACACACAAGATGGGAGATGGTGACGAAGGGTACAGGTGATCCTGTGGCCAGGTGGAATTGAGGTTTGTAGGCTCCATGACCGAGGTGCAGTTGTTCAGTGGGTCATGGTCCTTTGTGAGGGAGGGGGGGGTTGTTGTTGATAGTTGCCTTGCCCTGCAGTGTGATGGGAACTCTGACATAGTAATGGTGGTATCCTATGTACATGTTGTGTTCTGCTGATCAATGCCTGTTCATGTGTTGTGTTTTCCTTTCAGGTGCGAGGGGATAGTTGTGGTTTGACATGCTGGGGTGTACACATGGTGGATGTTCACATGTGATGTGTAGGGAACACTGATGGTCACTTGAGTGCACATGCATATGTGGAGTGCATGTCCTTGCAGAACCACACACTTGCACTCTGATGCACTACATGTACTCCCACCCTTGCATATCCACGTGTACACTGTTTGCCTTCTGGTGCCCACTGTGTCCCGGCAGCACATGTTCTGTGACCGATCATGGATCCAGTACATGCCTAGTTTGACGTGGTCTGTCACTTAGATGTGATGCTCAGGGTGTGCATCACACACAATGGCTGTTCACTGTGCTGTGCGCTGAGCAGTGTGATGCAGGAGTAGGACACTGCACACATGAGCTGCAGTGTTGATTTTGCAATGCATAATGTGCATGTAGACAGGCATTCATTGTGATGTTACGTCTACGACTGTTGTAATGCATTTGGAAATGACTTATTTTGGGTGGGAGGTTCTTGGTCTGTCATTTCATCTGATTCCGGGTCAGGCAGCAGTGTCCGATGCCACTGTGCATTTAGGACATGGCAATGTGTACCTTATCGTTACTGCATTGGTGTATGGGTATTGCGTGCCATGTCATGTTGATGTTTGGGAGGGTTTGAGTGACATGACAGTGATGGCCATGGCCTGGTTTGCAGGTGTGTGTGATGCACACCTTGCATGTCCGTGTCATCCGCTTCTCAGAGCAACTAGCTGGGGGTAGATTTCTCTCCGCAGCAGGGCCCTCCCCCTGGAACAGACTTCCGGCCTGACTTGAACTTGAGGGGAATCATCTCCAGTTCTGGAAGCACCTCAAGACCTTCCTCTTTGCTTCTGCTTACTGTCTGCCTCTCTCTTGCAGAATTCTCCACTGGAACTGCACAGGAGCTGCAACTGGGCCACTCTCACCGACCTCGGTCCCTGGCCCAGTCACTCTCCACTTGCACTGCCTCCCTGGCAACCCCTGCAATGCAGTACTGTCGCTCTACCCCTACAGCCCTCCCTTCCCAGCACTTGTCTGCACTTACCTTTGTAGTTGCCACCAGGCGACCTATGTATTATTTTTTTGGGCTACTTCCCCTGTACTGGACTCCCCCCCACCCTTCCCCTTGCACTTTTCCCATTCCCCCTACCCCTGCACTTGCGCGATCCCAATGACACCTGGCCTAGTAGTACCGTTCTCTGTGTTCCCTTGTTCCCCCCTCCCTGCCTCATTGCGCCTTGGAATACTTGTGTATGGCCCATATCATGTCATATGTCATATGTGTGCCTTTTGGTCACACAGGATAGCTTGTGTTTAAGTAGCTAGGGATGCAGACGATGTGGCACTTCCATGGCAACTTTCTCAGGGTGGTAGGGTTGTGACAGTTAACTGTCTCTTTGTCATCATCGATTGTCACCTGGTATGTGCCAGGCCTGTGTGCACTCCGCAGGGGTGGGAGTTTAGGTGAAAAATGTGGCCACAAGCTGGGTCCAGGCTTCCTCACCACGTGCCCTGTCCCCTCCCATGGGCAGCGCCTGTGCCTGTGGTTGGGGATGTGGGGGCACCACCATGTCCACCGGGACGCCCTGCCGTGTAGCAACATTGTGCAGGACACATGCTGCCACAATGATCCTGCACACTACTGGTGGTGTATAGAGTAGTTGCCCACCAGAGCGGTCAAGGGAGCGGAAACGTGCCTTGAGCACTCCGAATGTGCGCTCCACTATGCCCCTGGTTGCAATATGGGCGGCGTTGTATCTTACCTGGGGTGGTGTGGTGGGGTTCCGGATTGGCGTCATCATGTGGTTGCTCAGAGGGTAGGCACTGTCCCCTGGGGAGGTGATAATAGTTGAGATTATTAGGGTTTGGATATTTGTCTGTGTGTGACTTGCATGCATGTGCAAGGGCATTTGTACTGACCTAGGAGCCATGTGTCGCCATGCTGCCCAGCTTCCAGGGCCCGGCTCAGGGCGGACATTCTGTATATGAAACTGTCATGGGTGGAGCCAGGGTAGTTTGCATAGACAGAGGTGATGATTCCCTTTGCATCACATACCACCTGTACATTGATGGAATGCCAGTGCTTGCGGTTTCGGTAGATGTGCTCAATGGCCCTAGGTGGACGTAGGGCCACATGGGTGCAATCTATGGCACCGAGCACTTTGGGGAAGTGTGCCACCCCGAAAAAATCCAGGACCACGGCCTGCCTTTCTGCGGGTGTTCTGGGCATGTATATGTGCCTGCGGACTGAGGGGCGCGCTGTCATGATTGCCAGTACCTGGTGTAGGCAGCGTGACTGCGTGGCCTGTGAGACCCCCCCACTATGGCAGTGGTCCGCTGAAATGACCCAGTGGCCAAAAAATGCAGGACATTGAGCAGCTTCTCCAAGGGGCTCAATGCTTGGGAGGAAAGGGTGGGGGATGTGAGGTCATCTTCCCACTCCCTGACCAGGTCTAGGATGATATGGGGTGGAAACCTATACCTGCCATAGACCTGGTCGTCAGGCATCCCAAAAAGGCTTGTCCGTGGTGCGAAAATGCGTGCCCTGGCTATTCTCCTCCTCCTGCGGTGTCCCACGATCAGTGCAGCGACAAATGGGGCATTCATCGTAGCTGTATATACGCGTTTGTTGTTTGCGCGCACTTTTATGCTGTGCGCGGGGACGCTTCCGCCTGCCTTCGTGTGGCAGACGCGTTGACGCCTGTGCACGTCTTTTGCCATGCGCGGGTTTCCCGTATTCGGATACAGTCCAAGTGTCATCGCGTGTGATCGGAGGGGAGTGAGCGTACACGCAACTGGCCTGGGTACGTGTGTTTCGGGGTGCGCGGGAAGTTCCACACGCGATTAGCCTGGGTACGTGTGTTCCGGGGTGCCGGGAACTTTCACACGCGATTGGTGGAAATCCACGTGTGTTCTGTCATCACGTGCAATGAGGGAAACACCTGCGCGCGTCACGTCACAGACGCACTCAAGCGCTAAGGGCCTTTGGTCCAATGAAATCGCATATGCGTGCTGCCGTGCATACGTGCTAAGGGCATTTCCTCGTATTGCACGCGGACGTGCAGTTTTCCATGCGCGCTTACGCGCATGGGCCCTTTCCTCGTATTACACGCGGACGTGCAGTTTTTCACGCGCGCTGAAATGCCCATGCACGTCTGTACGCGTCACGTCACAGGGGCACTTGCGCTTGAGGGGCCTTCTGTCCAATGAAAATGCGTATGCGTGCAGACGCGCTTACGCGCTAAGGGCCTTTCCTCGAATTACACGCTGACGTGCAGATTTTTCACGTGCCAAATCACTCCGTATCAAGCTGGCCACGCGTATGCACACGGAAGACCACGCTCCTGCCCAGAAGGCCGAACTACTGCCCCCCAGAGCCCCGAGCACGCTCCCACCTGCCATCTGCTGCTGCCTGACTGCCTGCTGCCCACGTGCACTGCCATTTGCTGCCTGCACATCAGCCAGGGGTGCTGTTGCTGTGACCACCCCTGCTGGAACCGAAGACTCCCGACTGGGATTCCATCGCTCCACAGCCCAGCCCCAGGACCCAGTTGCCCACCCACTCCTGCCTCTGGGGTTGTCATGTCGGGCCAAACACCATCTGTGACCACTGACAACCCCCGGCCAGAGAGGCAGAGGGGCACCAGCTTCAGTGCCACCGAAGTTGGTGTCCTGGTGGAGCAAGTCCTGGGGCAGTATGATGCCCTCTTCGGAAGTTCCCGCGCCGACAAGGAAGGACGGACTCGGATCTGGACTGACATCGTGACTGCCATCAACGCGGAGGGGGTGGCAGTCCACGACTTACAACATGTCAGGAAGCGCTGGGAGGACTTCAGGTCCAGGACCCTGAACAAGGCCCGGCGCCTCTTGAAGGCAGCGGATGCCAAGGGGCGCCGGGGCCACTTGTCGGAAGAACAGATGAGGGTCCTGGAACGCATATCCCCAGCGCTCCACGTCCAGGTCCTTGAGAAAAAGACCCGTCTGGAGTCGAGCGGTGAGTGTACATGCATCCTGATTGTGAGCAGTGCGTGTGGTGATTATTCAGTAGTGTGCAGGTTGCACGTCTGTTTGTATGGGGTCGAGTATGGGTGGGGGTGTACAGGGCCGTGGGGCTGACACATGCGAGGGCTGTAATGTGTGAGACATGGATGGTGCTTGTGTGTGTGGGCTTGCATGCCAAATGCAGTTGTCAGGCACACGTTTGGATGAATGTGTATGTAAGTAGACATGTCCGTGATGTCACGCATGTATGTTGTTTTCGGCTGCATGCATCAGCACTGTGTACATGTGCATGTGTGTGTATTTGACAAGGGTGCAACAGTGATGCAACATGGATGCATGTGACAGCGGTATGTGGAAGCCTGATTGGCTGATGTGACATGGATGCCCTTCTGAACAGTGCGACACTTGGCAGAGGTGTACACATGCATGCAAGTGTGGTGGTGTGTGTACATGTGTGGTGCACTTCCTGTGTTGCATGTGATGTCTGGCTCACCTTTGGCTGCTCATGCTGTTGTATGTGTATGGATGGTGGTGGCAGTTGCGATATGGCTGTGGTATGGCTAATGTGTGCGAGTTGTAATGACATGTGTGTTGGGGATTGTGATGACATGTCTGAGGTTTGCCAATGCCACTCATGTACAACTGTCATGTGTGTATGTGTCCACTGTACAGTGCCCTGATGCCTGTGTTTTGTTTCTCCCTGTCTGCAGCGTCAACTGATGAAGAGGGCGGAGAAGGTGCTGTGGAGCACAGCAGCGGGGATCCCACCGCCAGCCGGAGACGCAAGGCCCGGCTCCCCTCCCAGGTTGTCATCTCGTCGGGGAGTGAGGAGTCCGGTGCCGCGTCCCAGGCCGCAGCTGCCGGGGGGAGGTTCAAGAGGCGGAGGTTGGAGTTGGACTCCTCGGCAGCAGAAGGGGCAGCTGGGACCCCACAGGGCACAACAGGGGAAGATGGCACGGAGTCATCCAGGTTGGTGGGGGGTTTGGTGGAGGAGGAGGCCGTGCAAGCACCAGAGACGGGGTCTGGAGGTGGGGATCCCACTGGTGCTAGTGGTGCAGTGCAGGACCAGGGACAGGAGGCAGCACAGGCCGCCGCGGAGGTGCCTGTGTGCAATCCTGTCCCCGATCCTGTCCCTGCATCATCTTGCACCAGCAGGGATGCCTACGTCCAGACCCGTTTTCAGGCAGGGGATGAGCTCACATCAACTGGCCTTCCTCTGCCTGCGGACGTGGCTATCCAGGTCCGGGTTGAGCCTGTCCTGGCTGGTGTGGCGTTGCGTCAACGGGCCATGCGAGGTGGCCTGCAGTCTTTTCATGGAGAGACTGCACGTCATCTCGAATGGCTCGTTGACCACGTCAGCCTGCTGGGACAGGTCACCCAGGCTGGATTCCTCCGTCTGATAGGGCTTGCTCCGACCCTCTCCTCAACTGGACCCCCTACGCGCCAGTCGTCCTCTGTGCCATCTTTCCACCCATCAGTCACCTGAGTGCCCTGTGGAGCTGCCTCTGACGGTGCGGCCAGGCTGGTGGAGGAGGCATCCCTGCCACAGTCGGGAGTCGGACGTCCAGCAGGGGTGGCCACATCTACGACTGCACCCCAGCCGGCGGAGGATGTGCAGGCAGCAGGAGGCAGTGCACGGGCAGAGGCACAGCAGCAGCAGCAACGTGGTGGGAGCCATGAAGGCTCGGGCCTTCGACATCGGAGGGGCAGGCATCGGCCGGAGGGCAGGAGGACCCAGGACAGAGAGTGTCTTCCGTGTGGCAGCGGTTGGGCCACGCCATAGATGCGGAGCGGCAGCGGGCGGAAGAGGCACGGCTCACAATGGTCAGGGCGGAGAACTCCATGCGGAGGGCCCTGAGGCGGGCCGAGTGCCTCGAGGCAATCCGCAGGGGTTTGGAGGTGGAGACGTCGACGGCCCTGCGGACCCTCGGGGCCATGGAGGAGGACCGCCTCTGGGACATTGAGGAGGAGTTCGATGATGCCCTGGCCCGGAACATCCACAAGTGAGCCGTGAAACTAGCCCGCTGCCCTTGTACATAGTTTCTAGGTAGTGTTAGGTTTCATTTTTGTTTTTATTTTATTTGGACCTTTTGGACATTGACCACATTTTTGTATATGGTTTATTTTATTAGTTAGTGTAGTTAGATAGGGTGTAGTTAGATAGGTTTCCTTTATTTTGTTGGGATAATGGACCCTGGATTGTTCCCATGTACATAGTTGACAGCTGGATTGTATTTTTTTTCTATTTTTAACCACGGAGCAATGGCTTTCTTTTTTATTTCCCATTGGATTTTGTTTTGTGGACATTGACTTTGGATTTTTATTTTTGGTTTTGCTTTTTTTGACGGACATGCTTCTTTTCATTTTTGTATATTCACGTTTCTGTTTCTTCATTTTTTATTCTATTGATGTTTCCTTTCATACATATTATTTTTGGTGTACTTCAATGTGTGGTATCTCATTGGTTTCATGCATTTCATGATAAGTGTTTTGAGATTCACTGACACCCATTGGGTGTATGTGAGGGAAATGTGTTTGTTTCGGAACTTGCAATTGGTGTTCTGTGATGTAATTGCAAATTATGAGTGGGTGGATGCAATACTCGGGTGGGTGTTTTGCATTTGGAGGCTGACCATAGGGACCAGGGATCTAGATTGTGATGACATGTTGGCTGGGGAACATGAGTTGCACATGGGTGGGGGCCTGCTGGCAGGTGCCCCACAGTGCTGGGGGGTGGGGGTGGTGGAAGACATGGGTGGGGGCCTGGTGGAGGCTGCCCCTGGTGGCTGGGGGGTGGGGTTGGTGGGGAACATGAGTTGGACATGGGTGGGGGCCTGCTGGCAGGTGCCCCACAGTGCTGGGGGGTGGGGGTGGTGGGGAACATGAGTTGGACATGGGTGGGGGCCTGCTGGCAGGTGCCCCTGGTGGCTGGGGGATGGGGGTGGTGGTAGACATGGAGGGGGGGCCTGGTGGAGGCTGCCCCTGCACTGCTGGGGGGTGGGGGGGTGGGAGACATGGGTGGGGGCCTGGTGGAGGCTGCCCCTGGTGGCTGGGGGATGGGGGTGGTGGTAGACATGGGTGGGGGCCTGGTGGAGGCTGCCCCTGCACTGCTGGGGGGTGGGGGTGGTGGGAGACATGGGTGGGGGCCTGGTGGAGGCTGCCCCTGGTGGCTAAGAGGTGGGGGTGGTGGGGAACATGAGTTGGACATGGGTGGGGGCCTGCTGGCAGGTGCCCCACAGTGCTGGGGGGTGGGGGTGGTGGGGAACATGAGTTGGACATGGGTGGGGGCCTGCTGGCAGGTGCCCCACAGTGCTGGGGGGTGGGGGTGGTGGGGAACATGAGTTGGACATGGGTGGGGGCCTGCTGGCAGGTGCCCCTGGTGACTGGGGGGTGGGGGTGGTGGGAGACATGAGTGGGGGCCTGGTGGAGGCTGCCCCTGGTGGCTGGGGGATGGGGGTGGTGGTAGACATGGGTGGGGGCCTGGTGGAGGCTGCCACTGCACTGCTGGGGGGTGGGGGTGGTGTGAAACATGGGTGGGGGCCTGGTGGAGGCTGCCCCTGGTGGCTGGGGGGTGGGGGTGGTGGGAGACATGGGTGGGGGCCTGGTGGAGGCTGCCCCTGCACTGCTGGGGGGTGGGGGTGGTGGGAGACATGGGTGGGGGCCTGGTGGAGGCTGCCCCTGGTGACTGGGGGGGTGGGGGTGGTGTGAAACATGGGTGGGGGCCTGGTGGAGGCTGACCCTGGTGACTGGGGGGGTGGGGGTGGTGGGAGACATGGGTGGGGGCCTGGTGGAGGCTGCCCCTGGTGACTGGGGGTGGTGGGAGACATGGGTGGGGGCCTGGTGGAGGCTGCCCCTGGTGGCTGGGGGGTGGGGGTGGTGGGGAACATGAGTTGGACATGGGTGGGGGCCTGCTGGCAGGTGCCCCACAGTGCTGGGGGGTGGAGGTGGTGGGGAACATGAGTTGGACAGGGGTGGGGGCCTGCTGGCAGGTGCCCCACAGTGGTGGGGGTGGTGGGGAACATGAGTTGGACATGGGTGGGGGCCTGCTGGCAGGTGCCCCTGGTGACTGGGGGGTGGGGGTGGTGGGAGACATGAGTGGGGGCCTGGTGGAGGCTGCCCCTGGTGGCTGGGGGATGGGGGTGGTGGTAGACATGGGTGGGGGCCTGGTGGAGGCTGCCCCTGCACTGCTGGGGGGTGGGGGTTGTGTGAGACATGGGTGGGGGCCTGGCGGAGGCTGCCCCTGGTGGCTGGGGGGTGGGGGTGGTGGGAGACATGGGTGGGGGCCTGGTGGAGGCTGCCCCTGGTGGCTGGGGGATGGGGGTGGTGGTAGACATGGGTGGGGGCCTGGTGGAGGCTGCCCCTGCACCACTGGGGGGTGGGGGTGGTGGGAGACATGGGTGGGGGCCTGGCGGTGGGTGCTCCTGCACTGCTGGGGGGTGGGGGTGGTGGGAGACATGGGTGGGGGCCTGGTGGAGGCTGACCCTGGTGACTGGGGGGGTGGGGGTGGTGGGAGACAAGGGTGGGGGCCTGGTGGAGGCTGCCCCTGGTGGCTGGGGGTGGTGAGGAACATGAGTTGGACATGGGTGGGGGCCTGCTGGCAGGTGCCCCACAGTGCTGGGGGGTGGGGGTGGTGGGGAACATGAGTTGGACATGGGTGGGGGCCTGCTGTCAGGTGCCCCTGGTGACTTGGGGGTGGGGGTAGTGGGAGGCATGAGTGGGGGCCTGGTGGAGGCTGCCCCTGGTGGCTGGGGGATGGGGGTGGTGGTAGACATGGGTGGGGGCCTGGTGGAGGCTGCCCCTGCCCTGCTGGGGGGTGGGGTGGTGTGAGACATGGGTGGGGGCCTGGTGGAGGCTGCCCCTGGTGGGTGGGGGTGGTGGGAGACATGGGTGGGGGCCTGGTGGAGGCTGCCCCTGCACTGCTGGGGGGTGGGGGTGGTGGGAGACATGGGTGGGGGCCTGGTGGTGGGTGCCCCTGCACTGCTGGGGGGTGGGGGTGGTGGGAGACATGGGTGGGGGCCTGGTGGAGGCTGCCCCTGGTGACTGGGGGGGTGGGGGTGGTGTGAGACATGGGTGGAGGCCTGGTGGAGGCTGACCCTGGTGACTGGGGGGGTGGGGGTGATTGGAGACATGGGTGGGGGCCTGGTGGAGGCTGCCCCTGGTGGCTGGGGGGTGGGGAACATGAGTTGGACATGGGTGGGGGCCTGCTGGCAGGTGCCCCACTGTGCTGGGGGGGTGGGGGTGGTGGGGAACATGAGTTGGACATGAGTGGGGGCCTGCTGGCAGGTGCCCCACAGTGCTGGGGGGTGGGGGTGGTGGGAGACATGAGTGGGGGCCTGGTGGAGGCTGCCCCTGGTGGCTGGGGGTGGTGGTAGACATGGGTGGGGGCCTGGTGGAGGCTGCCCCTGCACTGCTGGGGGGTGGGGGTGGTGTGAGACATGGGTGGGGGCCTGGTGGAGGCTGCCCCTGGTGGCTAGGGGGTGGGGGTGGTGGGAGACATGGGTGGGGGCCTGGTGGAGGCTGCCCCTGCACTGCTGGGGGGTGGGGGTGGTGGGAGACATTGGTGGGGGCCTGGTGGAGGCTGCCCCTGGTGACTGGGGGGGTGGGGGTGGTGTGAGACATGGGTGGGGGCCTGGTGGAGGCTGACCCTGGTGACTGGGGGGGTGGGGGTGATTGGAGACATGGGTGGGGGCCTGGTGGAGGCTGCCCCTGGTGGCTGGGGGGTGGGGAACATGAGTTGGACATGGGTGGGGGCCTGCTGGCAGGTGCCCCACAGTGCTGGGGGGGTGGGGTGGTGGGGAACATGAGTTGGACATGGGTGGGGGCCTGCTGGCAGGTGCCCCACAGTGCTGGGGGGTGGGGGTGGTGGGAGACATGAGTGGGGGCCTGGTGGAGGCTGCCCCTGGTGGCTGGGGGTGGTGGTAGACATGGGTGGGGGCCTGGTGGAGGCTGCCCCTGCACTGCTGGGGGGTGGGGGTGGTGTGAGACATGGGTGGGGGCCTGGTGGAGGCTGCCCCTGGTGGCTAGGGGGTGGGGGTGGTGGGAGACATGGGTGGGGGCCTGGTGGAGGCTGCCCCTGCACTGCTGGGGGGTGGGGGTGGTGGGAGACATTGGTGGGGCCTGGTGGTGGGTGCCCCTGCACTGCTGGGGGGTGGGGGTGGTGGGAGACATGGGTGGGGGCCTGGTGGAGGCTGCCCCTGCTGACTGGGGGGGTGGTGTGAGACATGGGTGGGGGCCTGGTGGAGGCTGACCCTGGTGACTGGGGGGGTGGGGGTGGTGGGAGACATGGGTGGGGGCCTGGTGGAGGCTGCCCCTGGTGACTGGGGGGGTGGGGGTGGTGGGAGACATGGGTGGGGGCCTGGTGGAGGCTGCCCCTGGTGGCTGGGGGGTGGGGGTGGTGGGGAACATGAGTTGGACATGGGTGGGGGCCTGCTGGCAGGTGCCCCACAGTGCTGGGGGGTGGGGGTGGTGGGGAAAATGAGTTGGACATGGGTGGGGGCCTGGTGGAGGCTGCCCCTGGTGGCTGGGGGGTGTGGGTGGTGGGGAACATGAGTTGGACATGGGTGGGGGCCTGCTGGCAGGTGCCCCTGGTGACTGGGGGTGGGGGTGGTGGGAGACATGAGTGGAGGCCTGGTGGAGGCTGCCCCTGGTGGCTGGGGGATGGGGGTGGTGGTAGACATGGGTGGGGGCCTGGTGGAGGCTGCCCCTGCACTGCTGGGGGTTGGGGGTGGTGTGAGACATGGGTGGGGGCCTGGTGGAGGCTGCCCCTGGTGGCTGGGGGTGGTGGGAGACATGGGTGGGGGCCTGGTGGAGGCTGCCCCTGCACTGCTGGTGGGTGGGGGTGGTGGGAGACATGGGTGGGGGCCTGGTGGTGGGTGCCACTGCACTGCTGGGGGGTGGGGGTGGTGGGAGACAAGGGTGGGGGCCTGGTGGAGGCTTCCCCTGGTGACTGGGGGGGTGGGGGTGGTGTGAGACATGGGTGGGGGCCTGGTGGAGGCGGACCCTGGTGACTGGGGGGGTGGGGGTGGTGGGAGACATGGGTGGGGGCCTGGTGGAGGCTGCCCCTGGTGACTGGGGGGGTGGGGGTGGTGGGAGACATGGGTGAGGGCCTGGTGGAGGCTGCCCCTGGTGGCTGGAGGGTGGGGGTGGTGGGGAACATGAGTTGGACATGGGTGGGGGCCTGCTGGCAGGTGCCCCACAGTGCTTGGGGGTGGGGGTGGTGGGGAACATGAGTTGGACATGGGTGGGGGCCTGCTGGCAGGTGCCCCACAGTGCTGGGGGGTGGGGGTGGTGGGAGACATGAGTGGGGGCCTGGTGGAGGCTGCCCCTGGTGGCTGGGGGATGGGGGTGGTGGTAGACATGGGTGGGGGCCTGGTGGAGGCTGCCCCTGCACTGCTGGGGGGTGGGGGTGGTGTGAGACATGGGTGGGGGCCTGGTGGAGGCTGCCCCTGGTGGCTGGGGGGTGGGGGTGGTGGGAGACATGGGTGGGGGCCTGGTGGAGGCTGCCCCTGCACTGCTGGGGGGTGGGGGTGGTGGGAGACATGGGTGGGGGCCTGGTGGAGGCTGCCCCTGGTGACTGGGGGGTGGGGGTGGTGTGAAACATGGGTGGGGGCCTGGTGGAGGCTGACCCTGGTGACTGGGGGGGTGGGGGTGGTGGGAGACATGGGTGGGGGCCTGGTGGAGGCTGCCCCTGGTGACTGGGGGGTGGGGGTGGTGGGAGACATGGGTGGGGGCCTGGTGGAGGCTGCCCCTGGTGGCTGGGGGGTGGGGGTGGTGGGGAACATGAGTTGGGCATGGGTGGGGGCCTGCTGGCAGGTGCCCCACAGTGCTGGGGGGTGGAGGTGGTGGGGAACATGAGTTGGACATGGGTGGGGGCCTGCTGGCAGGTGCCCCTGGTGACTGGGGGGTGGTGGGAGACATGAGTGGGGGCCTGGTGGAGGCTGCCCCTGGAGGCTGGGGGATGGGGGTGGTGGTAGACATGGGTGGGGGCCTGGTGGAGGCTGCCTCTGCACTGCTGGGTGGTGGGGGTTGTGTGAGACATGGGTGGGGGCCTGGTGGAGGCTGCCCCTGGTGGCTGGGGGGTGGGGGTGGTGGGAGACATGGATGGGGGCCTGGTGGAGGCTGCCCCTGCACCGCTGGGGGGTGGGGGTGGTGGGAGACATGGGTGGGGGCCTGGCGGTGGGTGCCCCTGCACTGCTGGGGGGTGGGGGTGGTGGGAGAAATGGGTGGGGGCCTGGTGGAGGCTGCCCCTGGTGACTGGGGGGGTGGGGTGGTGTGAGACATGGGTGGGGGCCTGGTGGAGGCTGACCCTGGTGACTGGGGGGTGGGGGTGGTGGGAGACATGGGTGGGGGCCTGGTGAAGGCTGCCCCTGTTGACTGGGGGGGTGGGGGTGGTGTGAGACATGGGTGGGGGCCTGGTGGAGGCTGACCCTGGTGACTGGGGGGGGTGGGGGTGGTGGGAGACATGGGTGGGGGCCTGGTGGAGGCTGCCCCTGGTGGCTGGGGGGTGGGGGTGGTGAGGAACATGAGTTGGACATGGGTGGGGGCCTGCTGGCAGGTGCCCCACAGTGCTGGGGGGTGGGGGTGGTGGGGAACATGAGTTGGACATGGGTGGGGGCCTGCTGTCAGGTGCCCCTGGTGACTGGGGGGTGGGGGTAGTGGGAGACATGAGTGGGGGCCTGGTGGAGGCTGCCCCTGGTGGCTGGGGGATGGGGGTGGTGGTAGACATGGGTGGGGGCCTGGTGGAGGCTGCCCCTGCCCTGCTGGGGGGTGGGGTGGTGTGAGACATGGGTGGGGGCCTGGTGGAGGCTGCCCCTGGTGGGTGGGGGTGGTGGGAGACATGGGTGGGGGCCTGGTGGAGGCTGCCCCTGCACTGCTGGGGGGTGAGGGTGGTGGGAGACATGGGTGGGGGCCTGGTGGTGGGTGCCCCTGCACTGCTGGGGGGTGGTGGTGGTGGGAGACATGGTTGGGGGCCTGGTGGAGGCTGCCCCTGGTGACAGGGGGGGTGGGGGGGTGTGAGACATGGGTGGGGGCCTGGTGGAGGCTGACCCTGTTGACTGGGGGGGTGGGGGTGATGGGAGACATGGGTGGGGGCCTGGTGGAGGCTACCCCTGGTGGCTGGGGGGTGGGGGTGGTGGGGAACATGAGTTGGACATGGGTGGGGGCCTGCTGGCAGGTGCCCCACAGTGCTGGGGGGTGGGGGTGGTGGGGAACATGAGTTGGACATGGGTGGGGGCCTGCTGGCAGGTGCCCCACAGTGCTGGGGGGTGGGAGACATGAGTGGGGGCCTGGTGGAGGCTGCCCCTGGTGGCTGGGGGGTGGGGGTGGTGGGAGACATGAGTGGGGGCCTGGTGGAGGCTGCCCCTGGTGGCTGGGGGATGGGGGTGGTGGTAGACATGGGTGGGGGCCTGGTGGAGGCTGTCCCTGCACTGCTGGGGGGTGGGGGTGGTGTGAGACATGGGTGGGGGCCTGGTGGAGGCTGCCCCTGGTGGCTGGGGGGTGGGGGTAGTGGGAGACATGGGTGGGGGCCTGGTGGAGGCTGCCCCTGCACTGCTGGGGGGTGGGGGTGGTGGGAGACATTGGTGGGGGCCTGGTGGTGGGTGCCCCTGCACTGCTGGGGGGTGGGGGTGGTGGGAGACATGGGTGGGGGCCTGGTGGAGGCTGCCCCTGGTGACTGGGGGGGTTGGGGTGGTGTGAGACATGGGTGGGGGCCTGGTGGAGGCTGACCCTGGTGACTGGGGGGGTGGGGTGGTGGGAGACATGGGTGGGGGCCTGGTGGAGGCTGCCCCTGGTGACTGGGGGGTGGGGGTGGTGGGAGACATGGGTGGGGGCCTGGTGGAGGCTGCCCCTGGTGGCTGGGGGTGGTGGGGAACATGAGTTGGACATGGGTGGGGGCCTGCTGGCAGGTGCCCCACAGTGCTGGGGGGTGGGGGTGGTGGGGAAAATGAGTTGGACATGGGTGGGGGCCTGGTGGAGGCTGCCCCTGGTGGCTGGGGGGTGGGGGTGGTGGGGAACATGAGTTGGACATGGGTAGGGGCCTGCTGGCAGGTGCCCCTGGTGACTGGGGGGTGGGGGTGGTGGGAGACATGAGTGGAGGCCTGGTGGAGGCTGCCCCTGGTGGCTGGGGGATGGGGTGGTGGTAGACATGGGTGGGGGCCTGGTGGAGGCTGCCCCTGCACTGCTGGGGGGTGGGGGTGGTGTGAGACATGGGTGGGAGCCTGGTGGAGGCTGCCCCTGGTGGCTGGGGGTGGTGGGAGACATGGGTGGGTGCCTGGTGGAGGCTGCCCCTGCACTGCTGGTGGGTGGGGGTGGTGGGAGACATGGGTGGGGGCCTGGTGGTGGGTGCCCCTGCACTGCTGGGGGGTGGGGGTGGTGGGAGACATGGGTGGGGGCCTGGTGGAGGCTGCCCCTGGTGACTGGGGGGGGTGGGGGTGGTGTGAGACATGGGTGGGGGCCTGGTGGAGGCTGACCCTGGTGACTGGGGGGGTGCGGGTGGTGGGAGACATGGGTGGGGGCCTGGTGGAGGCTGCCCCTGGTGACTGGGGGGGTGGGGGTGGTGGGAGACATGGGTGAGGGCCTGGTGGAGGCTGCCCCTGGTGGCTGGGGGGTGGGGGTGGTGGGGAACATGAGTTGGACATGGGTGGGGGCCTGCTGGCAGGTGCCCCACAGTGCTGGGGGGTGGGGGTGGTGGGAGACATGAGTGGGGGCCTGGTGGAGGCTGCCCATGGTGGCTGGGGGATGGGGGTGGTGGTAGATATGGGTGGGGGCCTGGTGGAGGCTGCCCCTGCACTGCTGGGGGTGGGGGTGGTGTGAGACATGGGTGGGGGCCTGGTGGAGGCTGCCCCTGGTGGCTGGGGGGTGGTGGGAGACATGGGTGGGGGCCTGGTGGAGGCTGCCCCTGCACTGCTGGGGGGTGGGGGTGGTGGGAGACATGGGTGGGGGCCTGGTGGAGGCTGCCCCTGGTGACTGGGGGGGTGGGGGTGGTGTGAAACATGGGTGGGGGCCTGGTGGAGGCTGACCCTGGTGACTGGGAGGGTGGGGGTGGTGGGAGACATGGGTGGGGGCCTGGTGGAGGCTGCCCCTGGTGACTGGGGGGTGGTGGGAGACATGGGTGGGGGCCTGGTGGAGGCTGCCCCTGGTGGCTGGGGGTGGTGGGGAACATGAGTTGGACATGGGTGGGGGCCTGCTGGCAGGTGCCCCACAGTGCTGGGGGGTGGAGGTGGTGGGGAACATGAGTTGGACATGGGTGGGGGCCTGCTGGCAGGTGCCCCACAGTGGTGGGGGTGGTGGGGAACATGAGTTGGACATGGGTCGGGGCCTGCTGGCAGGTGCCCCTGGTGACTGGGGGGTGGGGGTGGTGGGAGACGTGAGTGGGGGCCTGGTGGAGGCTGCCCCTGGTGGCTGGGGGTGGTGGTAGACATGGGTGGGGGCCTGGTGGAGGCTGCCCCTGCACTGCTGGGGGGTGGGGGTTGTGTGAGACATGGGTGGGGGCCTGGTGGAGGCTGCCCCTGGTGGCTGGGGGGTGGGGGTGGTGGGAGACATGGGTGGGGGCCTGGTGGAGGCTGCCCCTGCACCGCTGGGGGGTGGGGGTGGTGGGAGACATGGGTGGGGGCCTGGCGGTGGGTGCCCCTGCACTGCTGGGGGGTGGGGGTGGTGGGAGACATGGGTGGGGGCCTGGTGGAGGCTGCCCCTGGTGACAGGGGGGGTGGGGTGGTGTGAGACATGGGTGGGGGCCTGGTGGAGGCTGACCCTGGTGACTGGGGGGTGGGGGTGGTGGGAGACATGGGTGGGGGCCTGGTGAAGGCTGCCCCTGTTGACTGGGGGGGGGTGGGGGGGTGTGAGACATGGGTGGGGGCCTGGTGGAGGCTGACCCTGGTGACTGGGGGGGTGGGGGTGGTGGGAGACATGGGTGGGGGCCTGGTGGAGGCTGCCCCTGGTGGCTGGGGGGTGGGGGTGGTGAGGAACATGAGTTGGACATGGGTGGGGGCCTGCTGGCAGGTGCCCCACAGTGCTGGGGGGTGGGGGTGGTGGGGAACATGAGTTGGACATGGGTGGGGGCCTGCTGTCAGGTGCCCCTGGTGACTGGGGGGTGGGGGTAGTGGGAGACATGAGTGGGGGCCTGGTGGAGGCTGCCCCTGGTGGCTGGGGGATGGGGGTGGTGGTAGACATGGGTGGGGGCCTGGTGGAGGCTGCCCCTGCCCTGCTGGGGGGTGGGGTGGTGTGAGACATGGGTGGGGGCCTGGTGGAGGCTGCCCCTGGGGGGTGGTGGGAGACATGGGTGGGGGCCTGGTGGAGGCTGCCCCTGCACTGCTGGGGGGTGGGGGTGGTGGGAGACATGGGTGGAGGCCTGGTGGTGGGTGCCCCTGCACTGCTGGGGGGTGGGGTGGTGGGAGACATGGGTGGGGGCCTGGTGGAGGCTGCCCCTGGTGACTGGGGGGGTGGGGGTCGTGTGAGACATGGGTGGGGGCCTGGTGGAGGCTGACCCTGGTGACTGGGGGGGTGGGGGTGATGGGAGACATGGGTGGGGGCCTGGTGGAGGCTGCCCCTGGTGGCTGGGGGGTGGGGGTGGTGGGGAACATGAGTTGGACATGGGTGGGGGCCTGCTGGCAGGTGCCCCACAGTGCTGGGGGGTGGGGGTGGTGGGGAATATGAGTTGGACATGGGTGGGGGCCTGCTGGCAGGTCCCCCGCAGTGCTGGGGGGTGGGGGTGGTGGGAGACATGAGTGGGGGCCTGGTGGAGGCTGCCCCTGGTAGCTGGGGGATGGGGGTGGTGGTAGACATGGGTGGGGGCCTGGTGGAGGCTGCCCCTGGTGACTGGGGGGTGGGGGTGGTGGGAGACATGGGTGAGGGCCTGGTGGAGGCTGCCCCTGGTGGCTGGGGGTGGTGGGGAACATGAGTTGGACATGGGTGGGGGCCTGCTGGCAGGTGCCCCACAGTGCTGGGGGGTGGGGGTGGTGGGAGACATGAGTGGGGGCCTGGTGGAGGCTGCCCATTGTGGCTGGGGGTGGTGGTAGACATGGGTGGGGGCCTGGTGGAGGCTGCCCCTGCACTGCTGGGGGGTGGGGGTGGTGTGAGACATGGGTGGGGGCCTGGTGGAGGCTGCCCCTGGTGGCTGGGGGGTGGGGGTGGTGGGAGACATGGGTGGGGGCCTGGTGGAGGCTGCCCCTGCACTGCTGGGGGGTGGGGGTGGTGGGAGACATGGGTGGGGGCCTGGTGGAGGCTGCCCCTGGTGACTGGGGGGGTGGGGGTGGTGTGAAACATGGGTGGGGGCCTGGTGGAGGCTGACCCTGGTGACTGGGGGGGTGGGGGTGGTGGGAGACATGGGTGGGGGCCTGGTGGAGGCTGCCCCAGGTGACTGGGGGGTGGTGGGAGACATGGGTGGGGGCCTGGTGGAGGCTGCCCCTGGTGGCTGGGGGTGGTGGGGAACATGTGTTGGACAAGGGTGGGGGCCTGCTGGCAGGTGCCCCACAGTGCTGGGGGGTGGAGGTGGTGGGGAACATGAGTTGGACATGGGTGGGGGCCTGCTGGCAGGTGCCCCACAGTGGTGGGGGTGGTGGGGAACATGAGTTGGACATGGGTGGGGGCCTGCTGGCAGGTGCCCCTGGTGACTGGGGGGTGGGGGTGGTGGGAGACATGAGTGGGGGCCTGGTGGAGGCTGCCCCTGGTGGCTGGGGGATGGGGGTGGTGGTAGACATGGGTGGGGGCCTGGTGGAGGCTGCCCCTGCACTGCTGGGGGGTGGGGGTTGTGTGAGACATGGGTGGGGGCCTGGTGGAGGCTGCCCCTGGTGGCTGCGGGGTGGGGGTGGTGGGAGACATGGGTGGGGGCCTGGTGGAGGCTGCCCCTGCACCGCTGGGGGGTGGGGGTGGTGGGAGACATGGGTGGGGGCCTGGCGGTGGGTGCCCCTGAACTGCTGGGGGGTGGGGGTGGTGGGAGACATGGGTGGGGGCCTGGTGGAGGCTGCCCCTGGTGACTGGGGGGGTGGGGTGGTGTGAGACATGGGTGGGGGCCTGGTGGAGGCTGACCCTGGTGACTGGGGGGTGGGGGTGGTGGGAGACATGGGTGGGGGCCTGGTGAAGGCTGCCCCTGTTGACTGGGGGGGATGGGGGTGGTGGTAGACATGGGTGGGGGCCTGGTGGAGGCTGCCCCTGCCCTGCTGGGGGGTGGGGTGGTGTGAGACATGGGTGGGGGCCTGGTGGAGGCTGCCCCTGGGGGGTGGTGGGAGACATGGGTGGGGGCCTGGTGGAGGCTGCCCCTGCACTGCTGGGGGGTGGGGGTGGTGGGAGACATGGGTGGGGGCCTGGTGGAGGCTGCCCCTGGTGACTGGGGGGGTGGGGGTGGTGTGAGACATGGGTGGGGGCCTGGTGGAGGCTGACCCTGGTGACTGGGGGGGTGGGGGTGATGGGAGACATGGGTGGGGGCCTGGTGGAGGCTGCCCCTGGTGGCTGGGGGGTGGGGGTGGTGGGGAACATGAGTTGGACATGGGTGGGGGCCTGCTGGCAGGTGCCCCACAGTGCTGGGGGGTGGGGGTGGTGGGAGACATGAGTGGGGGCCTGGTGGAGGCTGCCCCTGGTGGATGGGGGTGGTGGTAGACATGGGCGGGGGCCTGGTGGAGGCTGCCCCTGGTGGCTGGGGGGTGGGGGTGGTGGGAGACATGGGTGGGGGCCTGGTGGAGGCTGCCCCTGCACTGCTGGGGGTGGGGGTGGTGGGAGACATTGGTGGGGGCCTGCTAGTGGGTGCCCCTGCACTGCTGGGGGGTGGGGGTGGTGGGAGACATTGGTGGGGGCCTGCTAGTGGGTGCCCCTGCACTGCTGGGGGGTGGGGGTGGTGGGAGACATGGGTGGGGGCCTGGTGGAGGCTGCCCCTGGTGGCTGGGGGATGGGGGTGGTGGTAGACATGGGTGGGGGCCTGGTGGAGGCTGCCACTGCACTGCTGGGGGGTGGGGGTGGTGTGATACATGGGTGGGGCCTGGTGGAGGCTGCCCCTGGTGGCTGGGGGGTGGGGGTGGTGGGAGACATGGGTGGGGGCCTGGTGGAGGCTGCCCCTGCACTGCTGGGGGGTGGGGGTGGTGGGAGACATGGGTGGGGGCCTGGTGGAGGCTGCCCCTGGTGACTGGGGGGTGGGGGTGGTGTGAAACATGGGTGGGGGCCTGGTGGAGGCTGACCCTGGTGACTGGGGGGGTGGGGGTGGTGGGAGACATGGGTGGGGGCCTGGTGGAGGCTGCCCCTGGTGACTGGGGGTGGTGGGAGACATGGGTGGGGGCCTGGTGGAGGCTGCCCCTGGTGGCTGGGGGGTGGGGGTGGTGGGGAACATGAGTTGGACATGGGTGGGGGCCTGCTGGCAGGTGCCCCACAGTGCTGGGGGGTGGAGGTGGTGGGGAACATGAGTTGGACATGGGTGGGGGCCTGCTGGCAGGTGCCCCACAGTGGTGGGGGTGGTGGGGAACATGAGTTGGACATTGGTGGGGGCCTGCTGGCAGGTGCCCCTGGTGACTGGGGGGTGGGGGTGGTGGGAGACATGAGTGGGGGCCTGGTGGAGGCTGCCCCTGGTGGCTGGGGGATGGGGGTGGTGGTAGACATGGGTGGGGGCCTGGTGGAGGCTGCCCCTGCACTGCTGGGGTGTGGGGGTTGTGTGAG
This sequence comes from Ambystoma mexicanum, assembly GCF_040938575.1. Classification (NCBI taxonomy): domain Eukaryota; kingdom Metazoa; phylum Chordata; class Amphibia; order Caudata; family Ambystomatidae; genus Ambystoma; species Ambystoma mexicanum. The sequence continues at coordinate 209,144,005 of NC_090925.1, read as the reverse complement.
ACATGGGTGGGGGCCTGGCGGAGGCTGCCCCTGGTGGCTGGGGGTGGGGGTGGTGGGAGACATGGGTGGGGGCCTGGTGGAGGCTGCCCCTGCACCGCTGGGGGGTGGGGGTGGTGGGAGACATGGGTGGGGGCCTGGCGGTGGGTGCCCCTGCACTGCTGGGGGGTGGGGGTGGTGGGAGACATGGGTGGGGGCCTGGTGGAGGCTGCCCATGGTGACTGGGGGGGTGGGGTGGTGTGAGACATGGGTGGGGGCCTGGTGGAGGCTGACCCTGGTGACTGGGGGGTGGGTGTGGTGGGAGACATGGGTGGGGGCCTGGTGAAGGCTGCCCCTGTTGACTGGGGAGGGGGTGGGGGTGGTGTGAGACATGGGTGGGGCCTGGTGGAGGCTGACCCTGGTGACTGGGGGGGTGGGGGTGGTGGGAGACATGGGTGGGGGCCTGGTGGAGGCTGCCCCTGGTGGCTGGGGGTGGTGAGGAACATGAGTTGGACATGGGTGGGGGCCTGCTGGCAGGTGCCCCACAGTGCTGGGGGGTGGCGGTGGTGGGGAACATGCGTTGGACATGGGTGGGGGCCTGCTGTCAGGTGCCCCTGGTGACTGGGGGGTGGGGGTAGTGGGAGGCATGAGTGGGGGCCTGGTGGAGGCTGCCCCTGGTGGCTGGGGGATGGGGGTGGTGGTAGACATGGGTGGGGGCCTGGTGGAGGCTGCCCCTGCCCTGCTGGGGGGTGGGGTGGTGTGAGACATGGGTGGGGGCCTGGTGGAGGCTGCCCCTGGTGGGTGGGGTGGTGGGAGACATGGGTGGGGGCCTGGTGGAGGCTGCCCCTGCACTGCTGGGGGGTGGGGGTGGTGGGAGACATGGGTGGGGGCCTGGTGGTGGGTGCCCCTGCACTGCTGGGGGGTGGGGGTGGTGGGAGACATGGGTGGGGGCCTGGTGGAGGCTGCCCCTGGTGACTGGGGGGGTGGGGGTGGTGGGAGACATGGGTGGGGGCCTGGTGGAGGCTGCCCCTGGTGACTGGGGGTGGTGGGAGACATGGGTGGGGGCCTGGTGGAGGCTGCCCCTGGTGGCTGGGGGGTGGGGGTGGTGGGGAACATGAGTTGGACATGGGTGGGGGCCTGCTGGCAGGTGCCCCACAGTGCTGGGGGGTGGAGGTGGTGGGGAACATGAGTTGGACATGGGTGGGGGCCTGCTGGCAGGTGCCCCACAGTGGGTGGGGGTGGGGGGGAACATGAGTTGGACATTGGTGGGGGCCTGCTGGCAGGTGCCCCTGGTGACTGGGGGGTGGGGGTGGTGGGAGACATGAGTGGGGGCCTGGTGGAGGCTGCCCCTGGTGGCTGGGGGATGGGGGTGGTGGTAGACATGGGTGGGGGCCTGGTGGAGGCTGCCCCTGCACTGCTGGGGTGTGGGGGTTGTGTGAGACATGGGTGGGGGCCTGGCGGAGGCTGCCCCTGGTGGCTGGGGGTGGGGGTGGTGGGAGACATGGGTGGGGGCCTGGTGGAGGCTGCCCCTGCACCGCTGGGGGGTGGGGGTGGTGGGAGACATGGGTGGGGGCCTGGCGGTGGGTGCCCCTGCACTGCTGGGGGGTGGGGGTGGTGGGAGACATGGGTGGGGGCCTGGTGGAGGCTGCCCATGGTGACTGGGGGGGTGGGGTGGTGTGAGACATGGGTGGGGGCCTGGTGAGGCTGACCCTGGTGACTGGGGGGTGGGTGTGGTGGGAGACATGGGTGGGGGCCTGGTGAAGGGCTGCCCCTGTTGACTGGGGAGGGGGTGGGGGTGGTGGTGTGAGACATGGGTGGGCTGGTGGAGGCTGACCCTGGTGACTGGGGGGTGGGGTGTGGGAGACATGGGTGGGGGCCTGGTGGAGGCTGCCCCTGGTGGCTGGGGGTGGTGAGGAACATGAGTTGGACATGGGTGGGGGCCTGCTGGCAGGTGCCCCACAGTGCTGGGGGGTGGCGGTGGTGGGGAACATGCGTTGGACATGGGTGGGGGCCTGCTGTCAGGTGCCCCTGGTGACTGGGGGGTGGGGTAGTGGGAGCATGAGTGGGGCCTGGTGGAGGCTGCCCTGGTGGCTGGGGGATGGGGGTGTGTGTAGACATGGGTGGGGGCCTGGTGGAGGCTGCCCCTGCCCTGCTGGGGGTGGGGTGGTGTGAGACATGTGGGGGCCTGGTGGAGGCTGCCCCTGGTGGGTGGGGGTGGTGGGAGACATGGGTGGGGGCCTGGTGGAGCTGCCCCTGCACTGCTGGGGGTGGGGGTGGTGGGAGACATGGGTGGGGGCCTGGTGGTGGGTGCCCCTGCACTGCTGGGGGTGGGGGTGGTGGGAGACATGGGTGGGGCCTGGTGGAGCTGCCCCTGGTGACTGGGGGGTGGGGGTGGTGTGAGACATGGGTGGGGCCTGGTGTAGGCTGACCCTGGTGACTGGGGGGTGGGGTGATGGGAGACATGGGTGGGGCCTGGTGGAGGCTGCCCTGGTGTGGGGGTGGGGGGACATGAGTTGGACATGGGTGGAGGCCTGCTGGCAGGTGCCCCACAGTGCTGGGGGTGGGGGTGTGGGGAACATGAGTTGGACATGGGTGGGGCCTGCTGGCAGGTGCCCCACAGTGCTGGGGGGTGGGGGTGGTGGGAGACATGAGTAGGGGCCTGGTGGAGGCTGCCCCTGGTGGCTGGGGGATGGGGGTGGTGGTAGACATGGGTGGGGCCTGGTGGAGGCTGCCCCTGCACTGCTGGGGGGTGGGGGTGGTGTGAGACATGGGTGGGGGCCTGGTGGGAGGCTGCCCCTGGTGGCTGGGGGGTGGGGGTGGTGGGAGACATGGGTGGGGGCCTGGTGGAGGCTGCCCCTGCACTGCTGGGGGTGGGGGTGGTGGGAGACATTGGTGGGGCCTGGTGGTGGGTGCCCTGCACTGCTGGGGGGTGGGGGTGGTGGGAGACATGGGTGGGGGCCTGGTGGAGGCTGCCCCTGGTGACTGGGGGGGTGGTGTGAGACATGGGTGGGGGCCTGGTGGAGGCTGACCCTGGTGACTGGGGGGGTGGGGGTGGTGGGAGACATGGGTGGGGGCCTGATGGAGGCTGCCCCTGGTGACTGGGGGGGTGGTGTGAGACATGGGTGGGGGCCTGGTGGAGGCTGACCCTGGTGACTGGGTGGGTGGGGGTGGTGGGAGACATGGGTGGGGGCCTGATGGAGGCTGCCCCTGGTGACTGGGGGGTGGGGGTGGTGGGAGACATGGGTGGGGGCCTGGTGGAGGCTGCCCCTGGTGGCTGGGGGGTGGGGGTGGTGGTGGGAACATGAGTTGGACATGGGTGGGGGCCTGCTGGCAGGTGCCCCACAGTGCTGGGGGGTGGGGGTGGTGGGAAAATGAGTTGGACATGGGTGGGGGCCTGGTGGAGGCTGCCCCTGGTGGCTGGGGGTGGTGGGGAACATGAGTTGGACATGGGTGGGGGCCTGCTGGCAGGTGCCCCTGGTGACTGGGGGGTGGGGGTGGTGGGAGACATGAGTGGAGGCCTGGTGGAGGCTGCCCTGGTGGCTGGGGGATGGGGGTGGTGGTAGACATGGGTGGGGGCCTGGTGGAGGCTGCCCCTGCACTGCTGGGGGGTGGGGGTGGTGTGAGACATGGGTGGGGGCCTGGTGGAGGCTGCCCCTGGTGGCTGGGGGTGGTGGGAGACATGGGTGGGGGCCTGGTGGAGGCTGCCCCTGCACTGCTGGTGGGTGGGGGTGGTGGGAGACATGGGTGGGGGCCTGGTGGTGGGTGCCCCTGCACTGCTGGGGGGTGGGGGTGGTGGGGAGACATGGGTGGGGGCCTGGTGGAGGCTTCCCTGGTGACTGGGGGAGTGGGGGTGGTGTGAGACATGGGTGGGTGCCTGGTGGAGGCTGACCCTGGTGACTGGGGGGAGTGGGGGTGGTGGGAGACATGGGTGGGGGCCTGGTGGAGGCTGCCCCTGGTGGCTGGGGGTGGGGGTGGTGGGGAACATGAGTTGGACATGGGTGGGGGCCTGCTGGCAGGTGCGCCACAGTGCTGGGGGTGGGGGTGGTGGGAGACATGAGTGGGGGCCTGGTGGAGGCTGCCCCTGGCGGCTGAGAGATGGGGATGTGGTAGACCATGGGTGGGGGCCTGGTGGAGGCTGCCCCTGCACTGCTGGGGGGTGGGGGTGGTGTGAGACATGGGTGGGGGCCTGGTGGAGGCTGCCCCTGGTGGCTGGGGGGTGGGGGTGGTGGGAGACATGGGTGGGGGCCTGGTGGAGGCTGCCCCTGCACTGCTGGGGGGTGGGGGTGGTGGGAGACATGGGTGGGGGCCTGGTGGAGGCTGCCCTGGTGACTGGGGGGTGGGGTGGTGTGAAAACATGTGGGGGCCTGGTGGAGGCTGACCCTGGTGACTGGGGGGGTGGGGGGTGGGGAGACATGGGTGGGGGCCTGGTGGAGGCTGCCCCTGGTGACTGGGGGGTGGGATGGTGGGAGACATGGGTGGGGGCCTGGTGGAGGCTGCCCCTGGTGGCTGGGGGGTGGGGAACATGAGTTGGACATGGGTGGGGGCCTGCTGGCAGGTGCCCCACAGTGCTGGGGGGGTGGAGGTGGTGGGGAACATGAGTTGGACATGGGTGGGGGCCTGCTGGCAGGTGCCCCACAGTGGTGGGGGTGGTGGGGAACCATGAGTTGGACATGGGTGGGGGCCTGCTGGCAGGTGCCCATGGTGACTGGGGGGTGGGGGTGGTGGAGATATGAGTGGGGGCCTGGTGGAGGCTGCCCCTGGAGGCTGGGGGATGGGGGTGGTGGTAGACATGGTGGGGCCTGGTAGAGGCTGCCCCTGCACTGCTGGGGGGTGGGGGTTGTGTGAGACATGGGTGGGGGCCTGGTGGAGGCTGCCCCTGGTGGCTGGGGGGTGGGGGTGGTGGGAGACATGGGTGGGGGCCTGGTGGAGGCTGCCCCTGCACCGCTGGGGGGTGGGGGTGGTGGGAGACATGGGTGGGGGCCTGGCGGTGGGTGCCCCTGCACTGCTGGGGGGTGGGGGTGGTGGGAGACATGGGTGGGGGCCTTGTGGAGGCTGCCCCTGGTGACTGGGGGGGTGGGGTGGTGTGAGACATGGGTGGGGGCCTGGTGGAGGCTGACCCTGGTGACTGGGGGGTGGTGGTAGTCATGGGTGGGGCCTGGTGAAGGCTGCCCCTGTTGACTGGGGGGGTGGGGGTGGTGTGAGACATGGGTGGGGCCTGGTGGAGGCTGACCCTGGTGACTGGGGGGTGTGGGTGGTGGGAGACATGGGTGGGGGCCTGGTGGAGGCTGTCCCTGGTGGCTGGGGGGTGGGGGTGGTGAGGAACATGAGTTGGACATGGGTGGGGGCCTGCTGGCAGGTGCCCCACAGTGCTGGGGGTGGTGGGGAACATGAGTTGGACATGGGTGGGGGCCTGCTGTCAGGTGCCCCTGGTGACTGGGGGGTGGGGGTAGTGGGAGACATGAGTGGGGGCCTGGTGGAGGCTGCCCCTGGTGGCTGGGGATGGTGGTGGTGGTAGACATGGGTGGGGGCCTGGTGGAGGCTGCCCTGCCCTGCTGGGGGGTGGGGTGGTGTGAGACATGGGTGGGGGCCTGGTGGAGGCTGCCCCTGGGGGTGGGGGTGGTGGGAGACATGGGTGGGGGCCTGGTGGAGGCTGCCCCTGCACTGCTGGGGGGTGGGAGACATGGGTGGGGGCCTGGTGGTGGGTGCCCCTGCACTGCTGGGGGTGGTGGTGGTGGGAGACATGGGTGGGGGCCTGGTGGAGGCTGCCCCTGGTGACTGGAGGGGGGTGGGGGGGTGTGAGACATGGGTGGGGGCCTGGTGGAGGCTGCCCCTGGTGGCTGGGGGTGGGGGTGGTGGGGAACATGAGTTGGGACATGGGTGGGGGCCTGCTGGCAGGTGCCCCACAGTGCTGGGGGGTGGGGGTGGTGGGGAACATGAGTTGGACATGGTTGGGGGCCTGCTGGCAGGTGCCCCACAGTGCTGGGGGGTGGGGGGGTGGGAGACATGAGTGGGGCCTGGTGGAGGCTGCCCCTGGTGGCTGGGGGGTGGGGGTGGTGGGGAGACATGAGTGGGGGCCTGGTGGAGGCTGCCCCTGGTGGCTGGGGGATGGGGGTGGTGGTAGACATGGGTGGGGGCCTGGTGGAGGCTGCCCCTGCACTGCTGGGGGGTGGTGGTGGTGGGAGACATGGGTGGGGGCCTGGTGGAGGCTGCCCCTGGTGACTGGAGGGGGGTGGGGGGGGTGTGAGACATGGGTGGGGCCTGGTGGAGGCTGACCCTGTTACTGGGGGGGTGGGGTGATGGGAGACATGGGTGGGGGCCTGGTGGAGGCTGCCCTGGTGGCTGGGGGGTGGGGGTGGTGGGGAACATGAGTTGGACATGGGTGGGGGCCTGCTGGCAGGTGCCCCACAGTGCTGGGGGGTGGGGGTGGTGGGGAACATGAGTTGGACATGGGTGGGGGCCTGCTGGCAGGTGCCCCACAGTGCTGGGGGGTGGGGGGGGGGTGGGAGACATGAGTGGGGGCCTGGTGGAGGCTGCCCCTGGTGGCTGGGGGGTGGGGGTGGTGGGAGACATGAGTGGGGGCCTGGTGAGGCTGCCCCTGGTGGCTGGGGGATGGGGGTGGTGGTAGACATGGGTGGGGGCCTGGTGGAGGCTGCCCCTGCACTGCTGGGGGTGGGGGTGGTGTGAGACATGGGTGGGGGCCTGGTGGAGGCTGCCCCTGGTGGCTGGGGGGTGGGGGTGGTGGGAGACATGGGTGGGGGCCTGGTGGAGGCTGCCCCTGCACTGCTGGGGGGTGGGGGTGGTGGGAGACATTGGGTGGGGGCCTGGTGGTGGGTGCCCCTGCACTGCTGGGGGTGGGGGTGGTGGGAGACATGGGTGGGGGCCTGGTGGAGGCTGCCCCTGGTGACTGGGGGGGTGGGGTGGTGTGAGACATGGGTGGGGCCTGGTGGAGGCTGACCCTGGTGACTGGGGGGGTGGGGGTGGTGGGAGACATGGGTGGGGGCCTGGTGGAGGCTGCCCCTGGTGACTGGGGGGGTGGGGGTGGTGGAGACATGGGTGGGGGCCTGGTGGAGGCTGCCCCTGGTGGCTGGGGGTGGTGGGGAACATGAGTTGGACGTGGGTGGGGCCTGCTGGCAGGTGCCCACAGTGCTGGGGGGTTGGGGAAAATGAGTTGGACATGGGTGGGGGCCTGGTGGAGGCTGCCCCTGGTGGCTGGGGGGTGGGGGTGGTGGGAACATGAGTTGGACATGGGTGGGGGCCTGCTGGCAGGTGCCCCACAGTGCTGGGGGGTGGGGGTGGTGGGGAACATGAGTTGGACATGGGTGGGGGCCTGCTGGCAGGTGCCCCACAGTGCTGGGGGGTGGGGGTGGTGGAGACATGAGTGGGGGCCTGGTGGAGGCTGCCCCTGGTGGCTGGGGGATGGGGGTGGTGGTAGACATGGGTGGGGGCCTGGTGGAGGCTGCCCCTGCACTGCTGGGGGGTGGGGTGGTGTGAGACATGGGTGGGGGCCTGGTGGAGGCTGCCCCTGGTGGCTGGGGGGTGGGGGTGGTGGGAGACATGGGTGGGGGCCTGGTGGAGGCTGCCCCTGCACTGCTGGGGGGTCGGGGTGGTGGAGACATGGGTGGGGGCCTGGTGGAGGCTGCCCCGGGTGACTGGGGGGTGGGGGTGGTGTGAAACATGGGTGGGGGCCTGGTGGAGGCTGACCCTGGTGACTGGGGGGTGGGGGTGGTGGGAGACATGGGTGGGGGCCTGGTGGAGGCTGCCCCTGGTGGCTGGGGGTGGTGGGGAACATGAGTTGGACATGGGTGGGGGCCTGCTGGCAGGTGCCCCACAGTGCTGGGGGGTGGAGGTGGTGGGGAACATGAGTTGGACATGGGTGGGGGCCTGCTGGCAGGTGCCCCACAGTGGTGGGGGTGGTGTGAGACATGGGTGGGGGCCTGGTGGAGGCTGCCCCTGGTGGCTGGGGGGTGGGAGACATGGGTGGGGGCCTGGTGGAGGCTGCCCCTGCACTGCTGGGGGGTGGGGGTGGTGGGAGACATTGGTGGGGCCTGGTGGTGGGTGCCCCTGCACTGCTGGGGGGTGGGGGTGGTGGGAGACATGGGTGGGGGCCTGGTGGAGGCTGCCCCTGGTGACTGGGGGGTGGTGTGAGACATGGGTGGGGGCCTGGTGGAGGCTGACCCTGGTGACTGGGGGGGTGGGGGTGGTGGGAGACATGGTGGGGCCTGATGGAGGCTGCCCCTGGTGACTGGGGGGTGGAGACATGGGTGGGGGCCTGGTGGAGGCTGCCCCTGGTGGCTGGGGGTGGGGGTGGTGGGGAACATGAGTTGGACATGGGTGGGGGCCTGCTGGCAGGTGCCCACAGTGCTGGGGGGTGGGGGTGGTGGGAAAATGAGTTGGACATGGGTGGGGGCCTGGTGGAGGCTGCCCCTGGTGGCTGGGGGTGGTGGGGAACATGAGTTGGACATGGGTGGGGGCCTGCTGGCAGGTGCCCCTGGTGACTGGGGGGTGGGGGTGGTGGGAGACATAAGTGGAGGCCTGGTGGAGGCTGCCCCTGTGGCTGGGGGATGGGGGTGGTGGTAGACATGGGTGGGGGCCTGGTGGAGGCTGCCCCTGCACTGCTGGGGGGTGGGGGTGGTGTGAGACATGGGTGGGGGCCTGGTGGAGGCTACCCCTGGTGGCTGGGGGTGGTGGGAGGACATGGGTGGGGGCCTGGTGGAGGCTGCCCCTGCACTGCTGGTGGGTGGGGGTGGTGGGAGACATGGGTGGGGGCCTGGTGGTGGGTGCCCCTGCACTGCTGGGGGGTGGGGGTGGTGGGAGACATGGGTGGGGCCTGGTGGAGGCTTCCCCTGGTGACTGGGGGGTGGGGGTGGTGTGAGACATGGGGTGGGGGCCTGGTGGAGGCTGACCCTGGTGACTGGGGGGAGTGGGGGTGGTAGGAGACATGGGTGGGGGCCTGGTGGAGGCTGCCCCTGGTGGCTGGGGGGTGGGGGTGGTGGGGAACATGAGTTGGACATGGGTGGGGGCCTGCTGGCAGGTGCCCCACAGTGCTGGGGGGTGGGGTGGTGGGAGACATGAGTGGGGGGCCTGGTGGAGGCTGCCCCTGGCGGCTGAGAGATGGGGGATGTGGTAGACATGGGTGGGGGCCTGGTGGAGGCTGCCCCTGCACTGGCTGGGGGGTGGGGGTGGTGTGAGACATGGGTGGGGCCTGGTGGAGGCTGCCCTGGTGGCTGGGGGGTGGGGTGGTGGGAGACATGGGTGGGGGCCTGGTGGAGGCTGCCCCTGCACTGCTGGGGGGTGGGGGTGGTGGGAGACATGGGTGGGGGCCTGGTGGAGGCTGCCCCTGGTGACTGGGGGGTGGGGGTGGTGTGAAACATGGGTGGGGGCCTGGGTGGAGGCTGACCCTGGTGACTGGGGGGGTGGGGGTGGTGGAGACATGGGTGGGGCCTGGTGGAGGTTGCCCCTGGTGACTGGGGGGTGGGGGTGGTGGGAGACATGGGTGGGGGCCTGGTGGAGGCTGCCCTGGTGGCTGGGGGTGGGGGTGGTGGGGAACATGAGTTGGACATGGGGTGGGGGCCTGCTGGCAGGTGCCCCACAGTGCTGGGGGGTGGAGGTGGTGGGGAACATGAGTTGGACATGGGTGGGGGCCTGCTGGCAGGTGCCCCACAGTGGTGGGGGTGGTGGGGAACATGAGTTGGACATGGGTGGGGGCCTGCTGGCAGGTGCCCATGGTGACTGGGGGTGGGGGTGGTGGGAGACATGAGTGGGGGCCTGGTGGAGGCTGCCCCTGGAGGCTGGGGGATGGGGGTGGTGGTAGACATGGGTGGGGGCCTGGTGGAGGCTGCCCCTGCACTGCTGGGGGGTGGGGGTTGTGTGAGACATGGGTGGGGGCCTGGTGGAGGCTGCCCTGGTGGCTGGGGGGTGGGGTGGTGGGAGACATGGGTGGGGGCCTGGTGGAGGCTGCCCCTGCACCGCTGGGGGGTGGGGGGGGTGGGAGACATGGGTGGGGGCCTGGCGGTGGGTGCCCCTGCACTGCTGGGGGGTGGGGGTGGTGGGAGACATGGGTGGGGGCCTGGTGGAGGCTGCCCCTGGTGACTGGGGGGGTGGGGTGGTGTGAGACATGGGTGGGGGCCTGGTGGAGGCTGACCCTGGTGACTGGGGGGTGGTGGGAGACATGGGTGGGGGCCTGGTGAAGGCTGCCCTGTTGACTGGGGGGGGGTGGGGGTGGTGTGAGACATGGGTGGGGGCCTGGTGGAGGCTGACCCTGGTGACTGGGGGGTGGGGGTGGTGGGAGACATGGGTGGGGGCCTGGTGGAGGCTGCCCCTGGTGGCTGGGGGTGGGGGTGGTGAGGAACATGAGTTGGACATGGGTGGGGGCCTGCTGGCAGGTGCCTCACAGTGCTGGGGGTGGGGGTGGTGGGGAACATGAGTTGGACATGGGTGGGGGCCTGCTGTCAGGTGCCCCTGGTGACTGGGGGGTGGGGGTAGTGGGAGACATGAGTGGGGGCCTGGTGGAGGCTGCCCCTGGTGGCTGGGGATGGGGGTGGTGGTAGACATGGGTGGGGGCCTGGTGGAGGCTGCCCCTGCCCTGCTGGGGGGTGGGGTGGTGTGAGACATGGTTGGGGGCCTGGTGGAGGCTGCCCTGGTGGGTGGTGGGAGACATGGGTGGGGTCCTGGTGGAGGCTGCCCCTGCACTGCTGGGGGGTGGGGGTGGTGGGAGACATGGGTGGGGGCCTGGTGGTGGGTGCCCCTGCACTGCTGGGGGGTGGTGGTGGTGGGAGACATGGGTGGGGGCCTGGTGGAGGCTGCCCCTGGTGACTGGAGGGGGGTGGGGGGGGGGTGTGAGACATGGGTGGGGGCCTGGTGGAGGCTGACCCTGTTGACTGGGGGGTGGGTGTGATGGGAGACATGGGTGGGGGCCTGGTGGAGGCTGCCCTGGTGGCTGGGGGGTGGGGGTGGTGGGGAACATGAGTGGACATGGGTGGGGGCCTGCTGGCAGGTGCCCCACAGTGCTGGGGGGTGGGGTGGTGGGGAACATGAGTTGGACATGGGTGGGGGCCTGCTGGCAGGTGCCCCACAGTGCTGGGGGGTGGGGGGGTGGAGACATGAGTGGGGGCCTGGCGGAGGCTGCCCCTGGTGGCTGGGGGGTGGGGGTGGTGGGAGACATGAGTGGGGGCCTGGTGGAGGCTGCCCCTGGTGGCTGGGGGATGGGGGTGGTGGTAGACATGGGTGGGGGCCTGGTGGAGGCTGCCCCTGCACTGCTGGGGGTGGGGGTGGTGTGAGACATGGGTGGGGGGCCTGGTGGAGGCTGCCCCTGTGGCTGGGGGGTGGTGGGAGACATGGGTGGGGCCTGGTGGAGGCTGCCCCTGCACTGCTGGGGTGGGGTGGTGGGAGACATTGGTGGGGCCTGGTGGTGGGTGCCCCCTGCACTGCTGGGGGGTGGGGGTGGTGGGAGACATGGGTGGGGGCCTGGTGGAGGCTGCCCCCTGGTGACTGGGGGGGTGGGGGTGGTGTGAGACATGGGTGGGGGCCTGGTGGAGGCTGACCCTGGTGACTGGGGGGGTGGGGGTGGTGGGAGACATGGGTGGGGGCCTGGTGGAGGCTGCCCCTGGTGACTGGGGGGTGGGGGTGGTGGGAGACATGGGTGGGGGCCTGGTGGAGGCTGCCCCTGGTGGCTGGGGGGTGGGGGTGGTGGGGAACATGAGTTGGCATGGGTGGGGCCTGCTGGCAGGTGCCCCACAGTGCTGGGGGGTGGGGGTGGTGGGGAAAATGAGTTGGACATGGGTGGGGGCCTGGTGGAGGGCTGCCCCTGGTGGCTGGGGGGTGGGGGTGGTGGGGAACATGAGTTGGACATGGGTGGGGCCTGCTGGCAGGTGCCCCTGGTGACTGGGGGGTGGGGGTGGTGGGAGACATGGATGGAGGCCTGGTGGAGACTGCCCCTGGTGGCTGGGGATGGGGGTGGTGGTAGACATGGGTGGGGGCCTGGTGGAGGCTGCCCCTGCACTGCTGGGGGGTGGGGTGGTGTGAGACATGGGTGGGGCCTGGGTGGAGGCTGCCCTGGTGGCTGGGGGTGGTGGGAGACATGGGTGGGGGCCTGGTGGAGGCTGCCCCTGCACTGCCGGTGGGTGGGGGTGGTGGGAGACATGGGTGGGGGCCTGGTGGTGGGTGCCCCTGCACTGCTGGGGGGGTGGGGGTGGTGGGAGACATGGGTGGGGGCCTGGTGGAGGCTGCCCCTGGTGACTGGGGGGTGGGGGTGGTGTGAGACATGGGTGGGGGCCTGGTGGAGGCTGACCCTGGTGACTGGGGGGGTGGGGGTGGTGTGAGACATGGGTGGGGGCCTGGTGGAGGCTGACCCTGGTGACTGGGGGGTGGGGGTGGTGGGAGACATGGGTGGGGGCCTGGTGGAGGCTGCCCCTGGTGGCTGGGGGGTGGGGGTGGTGGGAGACATGGGTGGGGGCCTGGTGGAGGCTGCCCCTGCACCGCTGGGGGGTGGGGGTGGTGGGAGACATGGGTGGGGGCCTGGTGGAGGCTGCCCCTGGTGACTGGGGGGGGTGGGGTGGTGGGAGACATGGGTGGGGGCCTGGTGGAGGCTGCCCCTGGTGACTGGGGGGGGTGGGGTGGTGTGAGACATGGGTGGGGGCCTGGTGGAGGCTGACCCTGGTGACTGGGGGGTGGGGGTGGTGGAGACATGGGTGGGGGCCTGATGGAGGCTGCCCCTGGTGACTGGGGGGGTGGGGGTGGTGGGAGACATGGGTGGGGGCCTGGTGGAGGCTGCCCCTGGTGGCTGGGGGTGGGGGTGGTGGGGAACATGAGTTGGACATGGGTGGGGGCCTGCTGGCAGGTGCCCCACAGTACTGGGGGTGGGGGTGGTGGGGAAATGAGTTGGACATGGGTGGGGGCCTGGTGGAGGCTGCCCCTGGTGGCTGGGGGTGGTGGGGAACATGAGTTGGACATGGGTGGGGGCCTGCTGGCAGGTGCCCCTGGTGACTGGGGGGTGGGGTGGTGGGAGACATGAGTGGAGGCCTGGTGGAGGCTGCCCCTGGTGGCTGGGGGATGGGGGTGGTGGTAGACATGGGTGGGGGCCTGGTGGAGGCTGCCCCTGCACTGCTGGGGGGTGGGGGTGGTGTGAGACATGGGTGGGGGCCTGGTGGAGGCTGCCCCTGGTGGCTGGGGGTGGTGGGAGACATGGGTGGGGGCCTGGTGGAGGCTGCCCCTGCACTGCTGGTGGGTGGGGGTGGTGGGAGACATGGGTGGGGGCCTGGTGGTGGGTGCCCCTGCACTGCTGGGGGGTGGGGGTGGTGGGAGACATGGGTGGGGGCCTGGTGGAGGCTTCCCCTGTGACTGGGGGGTGGGGGTGGTGTGGACATGGGTGGGGGCCTGGTGGAGGGCTGACCCTGGTGACTGGGGGGAGTGGGGGTGGTGGGAGACATGGGTGGGGCCCTGGTGGAGGCTGCCCCTGGTGGCTGGGGGGTGGGGGTGGTGGGGAACATGAGTTGGACATGGGTGGGGGCCTGCTGGCAGGTGCCCCACAGTGCTGGGGGGTGGGGTGGTGGAGACATGAGTGGGGGCCTGGTGGAGGCTGCCCCTGGCGGCTGAGAGATGGGGGATGTG